>NC_091800.1:44108750-45500000 GCF_041296235.1 Equus asinus | reverse complement strand
ATTGATGTTCCCTTAGTTTCAAATGAGTCATCCTCATAGCGTCACACAACAGATTCTGGCATCATTAAAGTTACCTTGCAAATATTGTACTTGTAATAATATGTTATATTCTTATAGCATATGCATAGTCATATTGGTTAAATATTTCAAGCTATAATTTATTTTCTCATAATAGCACAAATTAAAATATATGTGATGTAGTGAAATAGAATTTAGATTTAATGCAATACCTCAAATCTAAAATCAGGTTTCCTCATAACCAATTGTGACTTATTTGGAGTCTTGAAGTTTCATTTTCATATTGAAATACATGAGATGTGTGTAAATTAACACCAAAAATATTAGAAGTGGCATCATAATGAATTATTTTTTGCGACACTCCTGAGGTATTAAAGTGACACCTTTAAATCACATTTTCTTGTAACCTCTGTTCCCATAATTATTTCTGTTTTATTATTTAGATTCTTTTGATTTCCTGTTTCTTTTGGTTTGAGAGAATACAGAAATCCAACAAATACTGAAGCTACAGTGGTTGTGTTGGTCGAGCCGTACCAGACTGGGTGTTTACAGGACTCGGGGCTATGCCGACTGTATTGCTTTTTTTGGGTACTTTCTCAGTTTGACTTTATCAGAACTGAACTCTTAGCTTGTGTATAGTTTAAAAAGAAAAAGACAAAACTGTGAGCCTGGTGGAGTGTTTACTACTTTCAGTTAAACTCCTTTGAGTAAGCTTCTCTGAATTTAGTCTGGTGTTTTCTTGAAGGGGACCCTTTATTAAAATGATAAATTACTCTCCTGTTAATATTAACAACTCAGTTAAATATCTTATATATTTAACATAGTTGGAAACTGAGAATTATTTAATGTGGATTCTTAAATTTTGGCTTTCTTGACAGCCAAAGTTATATTTAATATGTTTTCCAGAATTTATTACATACCAACCCCCTCAATTTTATATCAAATTTGTCGAAAGATGACTCTAATCACAGGTCAGGTATCAGTGAGAATTTGAGAATGCAAGTCAAGGGCTTCCTATAAAGTTTTTAATATCTGGATGCTTAGGAGTCATGTTCACTAAGTAATAATGCTAATGTGTTATGACCTTTTGGATAGTTAGCACCCCTAAAATCTGCATCAGATCACAGAAGCAAATCCAAATGTAGCAATGTAATCTCTTGTGTACATAAGGAGATATGCTCCCGTTTAAGATTTCATCAATTATTTCAGATGGCTGTTAAATCTGTCAAACATTTCATTTGGAAAGGAACACATGCATTTTTGCCTTTGTTTGATACAAACCTATTGGGCTGTCAGTCATCAGAAACATAGAACAAGAAAGATATATTCCCAGGATTGACATTTTGGTTTTGATTTATATTCTTTGTTCCCAAAGCCAAAATTGATTAAAATGTGAAATTCCTAAATAAGTTAAACTACCCTTCCTTAACAGTGGTGAGTGATGGAAGAAATAAACCGAGAAAACAACCCATATTAAATCTCTCTCGCTCATATTTTTGTCCTATGGACAGTTTGGCTCCTATAGACAAGAATAGTGGCAGAATCAGTAAAATTTTCTGAGCCATAATATATAACTTTAAGGCATTCAGAACTCGAAGTCATTTATTAGGGATCTGTTTTTACATACTTATCCATTATTTAAATGGCGTGTGAAAATATTTTCCCTCGATCTTTAACAGTTTGACTGATTACAGTGCCGTAAGCACATATCACATTTAAAAGGATGGACTTGGGACCACCTGTACAGCCGGAAGTGGTGAAGATGTAAGCACAGGCAAGATCTTTGACGCATATTTGATTGATTCTTTCTAGTCATTTTACACTAATTATTCCTAAATTCCTTGAGAAAATATATAAAGTTATCTTTTCTAGAAAGGAGTGTACTACACCTCACCACTCATTAATTTATATAGATTTTTAATTATGTAGGCTGCAGGAAAGAGTGAAAATGTGGTCAATTTTGCCATGTCTGTATAATATCTTCTATTTTAAGATTCTTCCATAGTATGTCTTTTTTCTGACCATCTCTACGTTTTAGTATTACACTGCTTTGTTAATATCCAGTCTCTGGCCTCTTTCAGTCTGTTAGCAGTTGATTAAGAAATACTCTAATCCCTTCCAGGATATTGAGAAACTAATGGATTGCAGAGTATTTGGGTCTTTAAGCTTCAATTGTAAATGGTATGAAGAATTGTCATTGAGCTGATATTTGCATATATCTCTCCCAGTGCTAGTTACTTTGCCTCACTTTTTGTCCTCCTAATCTTCAGCTTTCATTCTAAGAATATTTATTTTAGTCGGAAATAAGCACGCCAGTGATAGAAATTTAGGATTCACCTCCAAATGAATGCCATCACAGACAGGGAAGTTCTGGCACATTTTGCATAGATCTGTATGAACACAGTGAACCCTTCATAAGCCCTTAGATTGCAGGAAATCAGTGCTGAAAATTAAGTGGGGTTTTAAAGATTTGCAAAGTAGAGAGCTTTGTATAATGCTGGTATTGCAGGTGCCTATTAAATATGAAGTAAAGGCTTTGTAATACAACTAGCTAACACATTTCCCTCCACATTAGAGTGATTTATAGCCTAGGGAATTAGTCTTGCCTATTTTTTTCAAATGCAGAAACATTGGATGTGCTTGAAAGAATAAAAATCTCAAACACATGCCTTAGAATGGACAGATTTGCTCTCTGTTGATTCTAGTTATTCAAGGTAGATGATGCGGGCCTGCTCACACTTACCTGTGGTACCTCTGATGCCCATGATCTGGCCTTCGCCTGTCCTTAGGAGAAACTGCATTGTGTGTGTAGACTCTCCTCTAGATGTAAATCTGATTAAAACCCTAGGTATCTATAAAACTATAGCATTACTGTAATGAACAGGGCTGGCTACTGAGTGAGTGCTTTGATCCTCATAGGAATTGCTATTGAATCATTTCTCAGACTGTATTTTTAGAACTCATCTTTGCTCCATTTGTAAATGGTGTGTATTTGTAGCACAGCATTTCATTCCAGCCATACATGGATTTCAATATATTTACCTTCATGACAGTGTTCAGTAAAATGCCTCACAGTTCTTTAAAGCTTAATGTCTTTGGCCCTGTTAGATACCAATCAGTGGAAATAACTGTGCATATTTTTAAATGATTTCACGAATCCTATATTTTTGCCTACTACAAAAAGTATGTAATCCATGTGCAGCCCACAGTAGGTACAGTGCACTTGCTGAGAATCATCACAGATGATTGATTAGGAAAGCAAAACAGTTTTTGTGTAAGACAATAGCAACTGCAATTCAGTGAATGAGGTTTTTTTCACATTAAACAAACCTCTATAAGAAGAAGGGAAATAGAGAAGGATATAGAAAATGAAGCTGTATCTTTTATAGGAAGAAAGTGTCTTCTGCTGACAGTAGTTCCATAGTAGATCTTTTCTTGAGAAAAAAAATACTGGTGGTTTTTTGGATTCGGAGGATGCAACCAATCTGTGCCTCTGTGTGAGAGCAGCTGCATGCTGAGGACTTTCAAATACACAGCAATGTAGGATTCTGCAGGAAACTTTTGTAGAAGGTGGAAGTGACAAATGGAGACAAAATGGAGTGAGTTCTGAGTTGTGAGTTGATGCCCTCCTGTGTCATATATTCGTGTCATTGAACTGCTTTTCACGTTGGAAGCCTAGTGTCACAATAGTCCCCCTCTGTTTTCAGCTGTGAACACACCTGGATTGGCAACTTTTCTTTGGTCTATTTCTTGTTTTTCATGGGTGGACCCTATTCATTTATCTTACTTCATACACATCTTCTTCCTTACTTTCTTGATAGATTTTTAAATGACCCAGTTATTTCTACGTATCTTCCCTCAAAAAAACCAGACAAAATATTTTGCTCAAGAGACATGCATAAAGTGTCAAATAAAACACCCACAGTGTGTCTTTTCTTCCTAGAAATATAAAATCTCTGCTTATGTTTTCCTTTGTAATTTTTAAAATTGAGTTTTTCTTAGTGATACCATTTTCAAAGTTAAGAAATAACATTAAATTTTAGCTATATGGGTTAATACTGTTTCAGTGCATTCCCAATCCAATCAAATTTCCAACATAAAAAGGATGTTAGAATTTTTATGAAAAATTCTTTTTTGCTGCAAAATTGAAGTGAGTATTAACGTTACATTAAAGCATAGTAAAAACAGACACAACCTTTAGGATATTTTAGTTTGACATGAACTCATTTTCATTCTTGGTCTTGACAGCAAAATTTTCTGCCAAACCATGATGGCAAAATATGTTGAATTCATTGATTGATTTTTAAACATGGTAATAATTAAGCAAAATCGTTTTGACACCTAAAGTCTCTGTTCTAGACAATAAATTCTGCTTTAGCTGAGGGTTTATTGACTTCTGGATGATACTGGGAGCGACACTCCTCAGGGTTTAAACTATTCCTACTGGACCATCTGTTTTTGGCAGGGCTGTGCATCTTCTCCAGCAGATGCAGTGTTAACCCCAGGCGTATATTCAGGATTATTCAAAACACAGCCCTGGTTCCTCCTGATCTTCAGGCTCAAATGGCAACTCAGTCAAATCAAACACTGATATATCAGAACTTAAAGCATAATAATTAAGGAGAACATAAGAGAGTCCCTCAAAGGACAAGACTATGTCTTATTTACCTTTGTATTTCCAAGAGTAAGCCTATAACATTGCCTAGAAGAGTGAACCCAGTAGGATTTAATAAATGTTGACCTAACCTGAGAGATCAACTGAGGTTGGAGTCAGGCTTTATATATGTATAACATTTCCATTGATTTAATCTCCTTAACAACCACGCAAAATTACATTAGCTTTCTTATTCAACTTAGGTAGAAAATGAGAGTCAGAAAATATAAGTGCTTTTTTTCAAGTCACTTGGCTAAAGCTAGTGGCTTTTATTTCCAGAACCCTGCCTCTGCACTGGTCCTTCTTTCCCATATGTAGTCTACTTTTACTTCTAAAACACTGTTTTTAGGCCAGATGTATGTTTGAAAGATTTTCTTCATTAGGGACATTATTTTTGTTAGAAAGGATTGCAGCCCATTTATGAAAAATAAACCCACATTCGAAGACAACTCATTGCACCAAAAATTGTTCTTCACGAGTTATCTCCCAGTAAAGTAACTCTAGACCGTAAGATTATGTTAAATATGGTAAGCATGTGACACACAAAATCTAATCTGGATCTATTGCTGTGACAGAGGCCAAAATGAATAAAGTGTATATGGACAGAGTTCTGAATGTCTGGTTTCAGCTGTTGTCCGTGTTTTCCTCTACAACAGCTGAGGCCTGATGACAAAAGCTCTAATTAGATTTAAGAACTTTTTGTGGCTCAGGAGTCCCCATGCTCTCCAATCTAAGAAATGATAACCTCCTTGGCACTCCACCATATTTCTGGCGGGCCAGTGAAGATCCACCTAGCCTAACCTCGTCTTATAGATGTGCAAGAGTAGGCATTCTTAGACTTGATTTAGACGTTCTTAGACTTGACAAGAAAACTTAGGTTTTCTTGAATCTGAGTTTTATTATATGTTTTTAATAAGAAAGTTATCTCTGTTAATCTGCTTCTGCATTTTGCCATTTTGATTTTTTTTAAACGGGGAATATAATTAACGCCTCTATGTCATTTATCGGCGTCTTGACTCATTATTTCTGCATGTACATGAGAGAGTGAAGCAGAGGACGAGAAAGCTGCTGATTCTGATTTACATAAATATACTCTTCTATCACTTAATCAGAGATATGAGTGGTTTCCATTTTCTCCCTCATTTCTTCCATACCATTCTCTCTGCCCATCATAACATTTTTTTTCATGTTAGGATATAATGGGAAGGGAAAAGGTGAACTAAATAAACAGGATCGGATTCCTTCTCTTCCAAGCCTCCTCATCCAAAATTTTTTTAAACCTTTGAATATTTAGATTATTGAGTCGTTACGTATAAACATAATGATCAATAGATTTAGTTTGATATCTGTTCGATAGACACAAGTATTTTGGAGGAAAAAAAGTCCTGACATTAAAGGTCCCTTAAGAGACTTTTGAGCCATCCAGACAACACCCTAGAAGCACGTATGAATTCTATAAAAAGAAGCAAAATAATAATTGAATAGTGACTGAGGCAGTGTCTAGCTACCATATTAATTTTAGAAAGATAAATTTAGTGTCTAATAGAACTCATAGAATAGTTTCTCAAGTCTCAAATGGACCTTTGAGATTATTTGGCCTATTTAATTCTTTTTCCAGAAGAAAAGGAAAAAACTGAGACACAAGAAGTGATTTGCTATTTGGAGTGAGAAAAATGACTTGATGAACTGCTACTTAAAACCTGTGTGACATTGGGCAAATCATTTAAGTGTACTGGTCCTTGCTTTCCTCGGCTGTAAATGGATGTAATCATGCCTAACCCACAAGGCTGTTATGAGATTAAGTGAGCAGGTACATGAGTACCTTTAAATGTCAGGCCCATGGTAGGCAGACACACACAAAAAACCCCTACATTTTTTCCCACCCCTTTTGTTCAAAGACACCAGTTTGCCCCTAAAAGAGGTACCCGATTTCACTTAATGCATGCTCTTTTAGTTTTGTTTTTGGTGCATTTCTTGAATCTGAGTTTTATTATATGTTTTTAATAAGAAAGTTATCTGTTAATCTGCTTTTGGTTTAACACATTGTTTTTTGATTATTTAGGATTTCTCAAAAGTTGATTTTTGTAACAGTGTCAGAGTACAGCAGATAGGATGTTATGTTTTCTTTGGATCTTAGTCTCTGTTGTTTCGCATTTGTATAATTGCTTCATCTTTCATTTTGAGTATTTCACCATTTTCATCTGCCTGTTGTTTTTTAAAATTGTTCTGCTCCTTTTAGTATTTGTTATTAATTTACTTCCCCGTCGATTACCCATAGGAATGCCAACCGTTTGGGGATTTTCACCTTATACATCACTCCTATTACAAAACAACGTATAAGAGAGTGAATCTGTTTCACAGTCAGTACTTAACACAGCTGGAACCGTTTGAAACCTGCTGGGTTTTGCTTCCAATTATTCCATAGACTAGAAAGCATCTCTGTGAAGTAATGGCATCCATAGTGTAATCAAACTAGTTAAAATACCTTGGAGTATGTGGATCATATTTCTGGGATTCATAAAATTTATACCAGAATCATAATAACCGATAGTTTTTTAAATGATTTTTCTTGTTTTTAGATAATTTTAAAATAAATTTTTACTTTCTGAATATACAAGCTTATAATGTTTTAGTATGTGGGTGACATTATGGCATAACTGAGGTCCAACAAATAAAAACATAACATAATATGATACTATCTGAAAAATACTTTTTCTCAATATCCTCAAGCCAAAATCATTGCCTTATGTTGGAATAGCTGAAAGCATCAAATAAAGTTAATTATTTGGATTTGGAATAGAATATAGTGGGGATCGGTTACTAATTCAATTAACTTTATCAACTAAATAAGTAGGTATAGTCAAATTTCAATTGGTCTCGTGACTTCGATTGTAGAAATTAAATTTTTAACTTCTTATTGACCTTTCCTACTCTCTCGGTGCAATTCAATTGTTTTTAGATTGGTCTTTTGATTTACTTCCGATGTCAAATATAGACAGTGGCTCAGTAAGAAGAAAGGACCTTAAAAAAACAAACAATGACAGGAAAACTCATTCTTCGTGCCTAGAAAAATTTAATCAAATAGAAAAAACATGGCAAAGTGGCATGATATCCTTTAGACTGCTCCTTGTTTTATGCTAAGATATGACACCCATCTTAGAGCATTGGGGTACTAGACAGGGTGGGACAGAGTGTGGATATTGCTGTGAGTATCAGACCTCATGGAGTTGTTGTAAACATCATAGCATGGCTTATAGTAGATGTTCAATAAAGTCTACCTAATCACAACATAGGGGCAAACATGAAGATAATCAGGCAAAATGAGGGTGTTGAACATGTTTTAAATGGCAAGAATCTGGCTTTAAAAATTTGAGTTCATTGTTTTGTTTGCAATATGTAGCATTCTCATGACGTCAAGTATATATGCATATATACTATGTATAGCTACATGTAAATTAAGATGGCCACTATTTTATGTTGCCCATATCAATGATATCTTCTTTTAACTCTTATAATGGAAAGGTGATTGTGCATCTGAGGAAGACTATGTAAATTCCAGCTCTGACAATGACCAAATACTTATTCTATGAAGAGATTACATTCCCTAATCTGTACCTCTCACATCTTTCCCTATGTAGACAGGGTTCACTTCATTTTCTCATTTAGCAATGTGAAGGACTTTTTCTGCTTCGTGAACACTTATTTGGCTGTAAGCCTGATAACTAGACAATATCCAGCCTTATCACGAGACTATTAACCCATGTTATATTTTCCTTAATGGAGACTAAAACTTATTCCAGAATTATATCCTAAAGTTTTAAATGTATATACTTTTGTAATTCTCTGATATACAATGAAATTTTTCTGCTTCCAGTGACCTGTGATGTGATCCACTGATATATACACAAATTAATCTTTTTTTATTTTTCATTAATTGTGTTATTCAGTAACTACTGTGATCCAAGAACAGTGTTAGACAATGGGAATTTTTTTATAAGATGAATAACACATTGTCTTTGCTTTAAAAGATTCCAGTGGGTTTTAAACATGATACTTTTTTCTTGGAATTCCCTTATTTTAAAAAAAATATGAGTTCCCTCTCAGTTTTAAATTGATGTCATCATTTCCCTGAAATATATTTTTGAAGTCTCTTTTTTTAACTAGTGCTCGAGACTTGATCTTTCAGTAGGGTAATAAAATTCGAAGATCTATTACTCTAATTATAGGAATGCCAAGTTTAAATTTATCCTTTGGTTAATTTAGAGGGAAACATACTTTTTCATCCTTAAAATCACACTTCTTCTACAGGCAAAGGTGTTAGTAAAATATAGTTGCAAGTAAAATTTCCTTTTTGTAACTATATGAGATTAGCATATTTGCTGTATTAAAAATCACTTTAAAAACATGGCACACGTTGATAAACTTGAGTAATAACCCAAGTTAAAAATGTTCTCTAAAGATAGAATTCCATTTATGTAGGGATCCATTTTTGAGTCATGATATTCTGTGAAAGAATGTTCAGGCTTCATCCTTCGAAAAAACATAGGCTTACCATAGACATGGAATATAGATGTTAAACTCTGGCTGGAATAAATGTTTGGTTTGATTGACTTTTACTTCCAGATAGTTCTGATTTGGGCAAGTCCATTTTCTCATGAGTATTTATCACACAATATTTTAAGGAATCAATTCAATGACATAAATGTTGAAAATAGAAACCTTTATTATATATAAATTTTTCATAAATTGAGAAATATTAATATCCCAAAAAGACAGTTTCCTTTAATCAAAGAAGAAAATGTCATAAATTGGGCTTTACATTTTAGGCAACACAGACTGTGTTATTTTTAACATACTTAATCATTTCTAAAATGCTAATTTACATGTGGATGGATGTTTATATGAAGAGGTCACTTCAAAATTTCAACATAGTATTCAAACAAAAATCTTTGTTGTTTTGGAAAACAATACATTTAATGTCTCACCTGCACAATTTTGTGCAAATATATTTTTAAGAGAAATTTTTCCTGCCAGAAAATGTACTATTTTAGTTTCAGTTAGGCTTCAGTGATAAGCATCAAGTTGTTGCCTGACTCTGAAAAGTTGCCTAACTTTTGTTGCTTAGCTTTCAACTTCTCTGTGGATGCATAGGCAACCATCTACAAGTAATTACTATAGTGAAAGTGAACTGCAAAATTGAAACCTGGTAAACTAGCTAGACCTCAGAAATAAATTGTATAATAGCTCTTGTTAATTAAAAATATTGATTAAAATGTAAACAATTTTTGGGGAAATCATAAATTTATTGATATTTAGCCATGTAACTAAATGTAATCCACTTTTCGATAATGTGAAAATATGGACAGTTTGGTAAGCTATTTTAGATCCAAGGAACAGGATAGATTAAGCTTAGTATAATAGATACGTTTAAATAAGGTTGGCATGGAAATCACATGAATGTTATCCTGTCTATAGTAACCAATTTCTACATAAAATTAGAAATGTGGCCATCTCACCATTACGCACAGTGACAGTTAACTTGGCATTTTTACATAATTTTAATTCCTTATTATGACTTTTATAAGGACTATGCATTGCTTTACCAAAGAAAATAACCAGTAAAGGTTATTAAAATAAATACATTTCCCATTTTCAAAAATTTGATACACATTGCTTTCTAATCAATAATATCTATTTAAAACCATTTATACTTTGCTAAAATTTCACTTAGCATCTTGAGAATTCAATTTTCCCCTCTGAAAATTAGATCATTGGATTCAGCCATTTTTTCATTTCTATTATTAAAAATTGAACTACAGCTTTTGTTAATTACTTAGGGAAACATCACTCTTTGGCAGGTTGCCTCTTACCACTCAACATTCATCTGGCCTACTTCTTTCTATCATCAGTTGATATATGTTCAAACAGTGCAAATCAGTGTTAACATTGGCTCAAGAAAAACAATTACAAAGTAAATCATATGGTTCAGTGTCTCCTGACAATGAATGATTTGCAATATTCCCATTGTTTGTATGATCTATGTTATCACTCTCTGCATTAGTGTTGATAACAGAGCATTGCCTTTATTTTCTTTGAGGTCTTTGCCTGATTAATTTTCCCCCTCTGAACTAGAAAATTAACTTTTTCCTCCTAAATCAGAAATCACGAAACAGAAGAACTATAAAATCTCAAGCAAATTTTTGGTATTTTTAGTTTGATTGGAAAACTATCAACTTAAAATAGGATGTAGCTATCATATTTTTATCAGTAACATTACTCTATGTTTGATTTTTTTCTGTAATAAGGGATTAAGATGAATTTAGTATTTCAACTTTTGTGAATATTGGAAAATTACACATGGTTATGGGATAATGTGTAAATATAATTTAAAAAAATCAAAGTGGTATTTTTGATTGATGGTATCGTTTATCAGGCTAAGTCTTAGAAAAGCTAATTAAATCTAATAATGCTCATTGATTTTATTGGCAGCCTGTTCATTCCAAGAAAAAATAAAGTTACGCTGAACAAATAATGTAAATAATCAGAACTGTCAATCTATTGCTGAAGGAAAATCAAGTTTGAGATTAAAAGGACTAAATTGCAAATTACCTAAAGTAGCCCCCAAACATATCACCTGAATGTCAGACAAGAGCTATTTGCTTACAGAAACATAAATTAGACCTTATTTTGCCACCGCAGAGCCTATGACATTCTTTCCAGAACACTGCAGAAACAGAGTTCCTTAGAATGGTTCTGAAACCTGGGCAGTGGCCTAGGAATGCTTAATTCTCTAATATCTCAATGATTTCTGAATCTCAAAATGTGTTTGTATTTATCACTACTTACTTTTGCGTGCTTTTTCATCTATAAAAATTTTGGGAAAACTTAATTCTATCTGGTTTTGATGGAAGTGTTACAAAAAGACTGTTTTGCATTGTAGGTGGATAGGTTTAGGAGTTCCTTTGCAAGTTTGGGAAGCTGACATAGATGGAAGAGGTATAGTTCCAGAAATGCCACATGTTGGCCACAAGACACTTTCTTTGTTTTTCATCTTAAGCAACCTCATCCAGTGTTCATATCCTGAATGTGCAGCAACAAAGACACCTTTGGCTCTATGGACATAATATATTTTCTAAATATTCATTCCACGGATAAAGGTCATTTGAAAGTTATTCAAAATAAAATTCCAAAATAATTTAATGTTACTAATGCAGGTGACAGCAAATTAGAAAAAACCTGAAAGTAATATCAAACAAAACAAAAAATAGATTAGTGTCAAATAAATACCCCATGATTTTTACATAAGAGGCACTTTAGTAATTTGGCGTAGTAATTGATCGAATAAGATATCAGCTGTCTCTGGCAAGGTGAGAAGCTGGACAGGCCAAGATTTAAAACCCTGGGAGTTTGTGGAGCCTTGTCAGAGTAGGCCATTCTGTGGACTATACAGCGAATCACCCCTATATGATTAATCAAATCAGCTCTTTATTATAAAAGAGATGACATCCATGGGCATCTGATTTGGAATTGTATGCATGTAGATTAATGAACTTGTGTAGACTGTGCCTTCCAATGTTTTGCCTGGGAAAGGAATAAATTCATTAGGAATTTGGACAAAAACAACATTCGATAACCGTAATAGAGTTAGAGTAGCCTATATATGGGAAAAGCTAATGTTAAAAAGTATAAATTCATTAACTTAATAGTTTTTTATTGAGAGTGAAACTAATTATTAAGCACTTTAACATATTAGTCATTACTTTATTACTAAAACAATGTAAACATGCTTTTAAAAATGTATAAAAGAAACTGGCCAAAATAAACCACAGTAATTTCAGCTAAATAACAAACAATTTCACAGGAGAAACGGAAGATATTTGTGGCTCTGTAAAGAGATCACAGTATTCACTCTGGCACCATTATTTCTTTATTTCTAGAAACTTGGTTTGCAATGCTTTGAAACTAATTACCAATACCAGATAATGACAATAGCCAACATTTACTCGAGTGCTCACTGTGTGCCTGGCATTCTTCTCAGCCCTTTTCATGTAGTAACTCCTAATAGCAACAAGGACCTTCTGAATTAGGTACTATTATTAATGTCCCTCTTTTTCAGCTGAGGAGAAGTTAAATGATTTGCTTGAGGTCACAGTTCTTGTAAGTGGTGAGTAGCCCAGGACTTGAACCCTAGCAGTCTTATGTCAGATGCTTGACTCGTGGTTGCTAAGCAATACTGCATCCATGCTCGAACTTTTATTTAAAAAAATAAAATTGTCGTGCATCACCAACAGTCAATTGTGCCAAAAATAAATTCTTTGTGTAAAGGTGAAAAAGGACAGCTGAAGTCTAATTTAATGTATTTTGTTTTTAATTCCTTTAGTGTGTAAATGCTGCCACTGAGCACATGGCATGATGCTACAACCATGCTTGAGGCATGTGTGGTTCTTTCCAGTTTACAGTGAACACTCACAGACTGTATGTAGTCAGACTGTCAGCAGGTGTTTTTGGAGGAAGATTAGCCCTGAGCTAACATCCACTGCCAGTCCTCCTCTTTTTCCTGAGGAAGATTGGCCCTGAGCTAACAGCTGTACCCATATTCCTCTATGTTATATGTGAGATGCTTGCCACAGCATGGCTTGGTAAGTGGTGTGTAGGTCCGTGCCCAGGATCTGAAGTGGCTAAACCCAGGCTGCCAAAGCAGAGTGTGTGAACTCAACCCTTATACCACCAGGCCAGCCTCAGTAATAGCATTTTTAAATGTATCTTTTAGGCAGTAGGATTCCAGATGCTTTTCACAAACAGTGGGTTTTAGCAATGAATTACAGTATTTTGCTCATTTCAAAATAGAACAAGAATTTGGGGCCATCCAGTGGCACAGCAGTTAAGTTCGCACATTTGGTTTCAGCGGCCTGAGCTCCCCAGTTCGATCGCGGGTGCAGACCTATGCACTGCTTGGCAAGCCATGCTGTTGCAAGCGTCCCACGTATAAAGTAGAAGAAGATGGTCATGGATGTTAGCTCAGGGCTAGTCTTCCTCAGCAAAAAGAGGAGGATTAATGGTAGATGTTAGCTCAGGGCTAGTCTTCCTCAAAAAAATAAAATAAAATAGAACAAAAATTTTGTGGGTATCCTTTTTTTTAAACTGCTCATATCAGAGAAGAAGAGATCTAGAAGAGAGGGAGGTCAAACTATAACGATAACAAAAAGATCTTTCTTCTCCGCTAGACTAGAATGAGGCTTTCTGTTTTTTTTTAAAAAAAAAAACTTTTATTCCAGCCCCTGTACCTGAATGAGTCAGAAGCACTCAACACCATCCACCTCTGCACAAACTTACCAGCTAAGATCAGCATGGGCCTTCTCCCAGCCTATCTGTAATACACTAGGAAAACGCACTTTCACATCTATTTAGAAATGTGTATAATAAGTTATTTTATTATTTTTTATAAAATTTCCCTTTTTCTAGAATAAGTTTTCCAGTTTTATCATCCACAGCCACAAAAATTATCTAGTAATTTTATAGAGTTCTATAAATACACCATGTTTTATTATTGGCTTCTTAATGTCTCCTTGTTTAAAACTCTAACAATAGGTGGTAAACACTTCCAACCACCTTTCAAGATCCCACTTAAATCTGAGAACTGGAGAGAACTATTTTAGCCATCTAGTCAAATAAAATTTGTTTATCATGGGTTACTATAATGAGTGTGTTTTAATAAAACTTCTAGGGGAGAAAGTCCAGGTTTAATTTGAGGTGCATTTGAAGGTTAAAATGAAATAGCTGAGAGTTGTGGATGCACAGCTTGCCCTATTCCACTTGGCAAAGGAAATTGATTCTCAGAACAATATGTTTACGTTTTTTCCATTGTATGTAGTGAGTGTGGATCACTGAATCACTTTCATGAATGCTATTCTTATTTGGAACATAAAGTCTGTCACATTCCTAGAGAATAAGAAAGATCTGTTCTTTCAAGAAGAATTTCTTGATATGAGATAAGCAGATTGACTTATAATTTCAAAAACCTATAGTTTTGAAGCTTGTATTGCTTACATTTTGATTGTGGGGACTGAGTTATTTAAAGCTTAGTTCGATTTGGAGGCGGCAGCTTTTTCTGTATGACACTAATATGCTTTAATAGGCAGAAAAATTTCAATTATTCTAATTAAAGAGCAGAATTGAACTTGATGAGTGACAGTAGATGTTATGTTGTTAATTAGACAACAAGAATTTGGTAAGGGCATACTTTTAGATAAACCATTAATGTAAGAAAGCTAAGTTCACCTGTTAATTTGTCAATGAACTAGAGTGACAAGATTTCCTTAAATTACTAAAGTAAGATACTAGAAGACCGTAATTCTTAGATGTGAACTCAAAAACAAGCAGGCAAGTTGACTTTGAAATTGATAACACATGCAAAGGTAAAATCAATTTGTGGTGGAGATGTGAGGAATAATTTTAGTCTGTATATTTGTTTAGGGAGTTATTTTTTTAAATGATACTTTTGGGTGGAATGTTTGGTCTCATGTTTAATAAAACCAAACATAAAAGCAAGCACTTTTAGTAATCTCTTTTTATCAAGTTCAGGTAGAAGAGTGCCAAACTGTTTTGGTTTCCCAATAGGTTACAGTCTTGATGGAGTTCCCATTTGGAGTTTGGAAACTAAAATCCTGGCATGCAGATGTTGGTGGCCTAACATAATGAGTGGATTTAGCTTTCCAGATGACCTAAAATATAGCTGGAATTCTCCTTTATCTAGAGACTAAACAGACAAGACTTTATGAAAAACTAAATTAATTTTGCATCGACATTCTGGGTGTTGGTGATAATTTGTAGTGACATTATGCCTATTGGTTATGATTGTGACAGGCAGTCTCTACTCAAATGGGTGTTACAAGAGCCCGATTTAATAGTCCTAGCAGTGATAATTTCTGCCTTGAGGAGAGCAGAAGCTTTCCAACATGTACGTTGTTTTCTACCTCCACAGTTATGGATTAATAGACATCAATTCTAGGAAGTTGAGTAATGACGTGAGAGGATTAATGGAACTGGACAGCATTACGCTAGTGGAGAGAACATTCTGTAATGGTTTTTCTGCAGGGATGTGGTAGAAAAGGCAAATGGACACGAATTCCGAGCCTTGGCACATTCAGGATTTCAAGAAACTGAATGAAAAGGGAAGTGGAAGACAACTATGTAATTCAAGCTGGTATAATTTTTCTCGTCAAATACATAAAGCACTTTTCATAAATATCAAGAATTGGTTCAACAGAGTGGCCTAATATTATATGTAGTGTATGATTTTGTCCATTTAATCACAATCACCTTTATCTCTTAAAAATATTCACAGAAAAGATAAGCTTAGTCTGTGACCACAATAAGAAAATTAGATGCAATGAATATATACAATACATCTAATATACAATCATATACATATTGCTATAGGAAAAGTCTCTGAAGTGAAAAGATCTTTCCTTACCAAAAGTTTTAATAAAAATATTTTAACTACAAAATATGGAAGTCTCCCCTAACCAGCTGGAGTTTTTTTCCCCCTGCTACAAAGCTTATCTATGATAGCAGTAGAATTATGGCAGTATTTTCTACTACTAAGGTTGTGTGTATATTTTTTCAAGTTATCTGAGAACTTTTTAACTGTCTGTTGCAAATTGAGTATTTCCATAGTCGCGCTTTAATAAAATTACTGTTTTGGGACTTTAATTTGGCAAGCTCTTGAACGTATTTTTACATAGATTTCTGATGGGGTGCTAATCTTTAGATTTTTTTGATGTCTATTAAGTAGAAGATGATTTCTTTTCCTTAACTGCATGCACTCTATTTTTTTAAGCACAAAGCATATTTGAACACTGTGCAGAGATTGGCAAAAATGAGCTACATCAGTATGGAAATGGCCCCCAGTGTCACTTTTACAGATCCACTTTCTTAGGCAATGGATTCTAGTAATTCACAGTATTGTTTAAAGCTTGTTCTTTTGATTACCTCTTAGAATAGTAATATTAAAGCCAAAAGGATCAGGAATATGCCAAATTTAAGATCATCATTTGAAAAAGAAATCACAAACTTGTTAATACTATAATTGAGGTAATTGTAGATGAGTCTTTGATAGATAGTATGGCATTAAAATATAATTATAAAGTCTATTAACCATAATGATGGAGTTCTAGATGTAGATAAAATGAATGATTGTCTTTAAACTTTCAGTAAATTTGTTACCCAATTTAGAGAGATTTGTAGCTTATGAAAACTTGTTTATTCATTTAACTTTAAAAACTTAAGAAAGAATTATTTAAAGAATATTTGAGGTTCTATTATTTAGTGTCTAACATTCTGAGAGAGTGGTCAAGAGAATTCTAGAGACTGGAAATATCTTAACTTAGTGCGAAAGTGTATGTCCTTTACAGTGAAATGAATCATTGCTTTGCTACTGTTGAGGTCTTAAACCACAGAGCGCTGAGAAGACAGCAATTTGCTTAATTAACCCCTGTTCATTTTACAGGGCAAGAAATAAGATTAGTCTTTGGCAATCACATGTTACTTGAATTATATTTAATCTTTTATTACCCTGAAAACATACCACCACACACACACGCACACTCTCTCTCACACTCCAATGCAAATATGGACGGAAGGAATACCGCCACTCATAAGTGAATACATTTCTTCCTAACAAACTGAATGTTAGTACCTCTGATGGCGTTTCTCTCTGATGGAAAAACAAGGTGCCATAGTTAGTAGGGCAAAGCTCATGCTTTACATGTTTATGGCCTGCACTAAAAGTAGGTAAAGTCTGCATTTGTGTGTATCCTCTACATAGTTTCTCTAATAGCAAACGACTTCTTGCACAAAATGTATATGCTTTTCATTCTGACCAATAAAAAGGCAACTTGATGAGTTATAGAGATTGACTGGGTGCTTGACATGTGGTGCTGCTCCATTAAAACAGTGGGCAATAGGTACTGGGGAGGTTTAGGAGAACTTAACTTGTTTTACTTGCTTGCCTTTAGATATGCCTTTAGATATGTTGGTATCCTAATACTCTAAAAATATAAGAATGCAACATCAGTTCACATACAACAGGTTTCCTTGTATTGCTTTTATAGTCTGAATGTAAAAAGAATAAATAGATAATTATGCTCCTAGTCATTCTTTAATCATGTTCTGATATTACCAGGCAATTTTTGTAGACATAGATAAGCACATTGTTCATTATTTACATGCAGACTGCATCTTTTCAATCATTATTGCCTAACTAATTTTTAGAGAATGATCATGGAGCCGTCCCTCTCCCACTTCACTGCTGTAAGATAGGTGGATGTGTTTGATTCCTTTTCCATTCTTTTGTTTATTATCAAAAGAACCCTATAGAAAATAAAAGATTTGTTTTCAATTAAAAAAAAAAAACTCTGGTAATTTATATTTAATTTTACTTCTGCAAAATAGCCACATTTTCACATCCTCCAAACAAATTGTCATGTGTAACTATATGCTAAAAATGATGGAATGTGGCTGAAAGTAACTTCCTTATCGTGCTGCAATGTATGAATAATTATGAATGTAAACACTTGACATCACATGTTCTATAATACCGTTATTCTGTAGGTAGCATTCACAATACGGTATATTCTATTGCTACTTTGTGAAATGAATTCTTGAGATTCATAGTAAGGCACTACACAAAGCATTATTATTAAAGAATTATAGGGAAATTTTTCCCAATTGAAAACTGATAATTAAGGGTATTATTTAAAGTAAGTATACTGCAGAGTAGATAAGAAGTACAATGTAGCAATACCTTTCTCTTTTGATTTTAAATTAAGTTTTTATATACACAAAATTCGGCTCAAGAATTAGGTGATATATTTTAGAACATTTAAAATAGCCAAAATAATGTTGTAGTGTGTTATATGGATAATTTATCAATAAAAATGGTTACTGTTAATAATTGGTAGAATTTTTTCCTCCCTGTGATAGAGATTTAAGTTGAATGAGAATTTAGTAACATGTATAGGGATGCATCTTAATATCTATATTTGCTGAACAGTGTTAAAAACACCATGAAAACTTGTCCTCATTACAATGGACTTTTGTACACTATAATTTGAGTTAAGTAATGAATATATAAAGTATTTAAAAATTGTATATCAAAATGTATAACGTTCCATTTTTGGCTATATTTTGTAAAGCGTTTTTGGTGTAATCAGTATGACTCACATATGTCAAAACAAGTATTCTACTATTTATTTAAACAGATATATACCTAATGTATTTGGAAGCTTATTGCACTCATATAATTGTATATATTGTGGCTTCAAAAGTCTGTACTTATCCTTGCTTTAAAAACCTAGTATGTGCATTTCTTTCCAATTTATTTTAATTAATTATATTAAGGAAAACATCTTTTACTAAATGTACCTTAAAATTCACAATAAAGTTTCAGAAATTGTTTTGTACAGTGTTGAGATTTTGTGTTGAATTTGTTTGTGAACATTTTTTGAAATTGTTCTCTGGTTTTCTAATAAGGATTCCCTGAACTTAATCTTATTGATAAAATGATGAGTTAAAGCACGTGATGTGGTGAACAGCTAGCCCCTGGTTAACTGGGAGGCTGTCCTTCTCAGTGATGAATTGCTCACACCTATGGAACCTTGGCTAAAAGACACCAAGTGGGCTTCCTCCTCGACTCTCTAGTTACTCATTGTGTCCACTTTTCAGCATTGGAATGCCAAGCAATTTCCACTTTAGCTGAGTGTTCTAGATTGCAGAGAAGCAGTTACATGGAGGTAATGTGGAGAAAATATATGCAGATCTGTTAGTCAGACTTTTTTATGCTCTATTTACAGAAGTTAAATAGATATTTAAGAGTAAAGGTTTAGCATATGTTACTTTTGACGTCCCATTAAAATGCAAGGCTAGACTCTTGAATATAGTAAATATAAATATACATATTTGGTTCAGGTTAGCTCACTGAGGGATAGACTCACTTATTTTGCTAACATAATTTGGATTGCTGGGGTGAGGACAAACCCCGTATCATTGTGAGTTCACCACAGTATTTAAGGTCATCCTGATCCTTGATGGGACGAAATACTTGGCTATTTCCACAGAGAAGCACATGTATTCCACATGGCTGGGTAGCGATAAATGGGTGTTTGCTTTGTGTTTTATGCTTTGATTCCCTACGATAAGGAGTGGGAAATTGAATTAAATTTTCATAACATAATCTTCTCAATCGCAGGTTGATTGTTTTATTTACACGCTTGTTAAAAACAAGCAAAAAGATTCATCGATTTCATTAAGTGGTCCCAACGTTTTTCATATGAAAGAGTTTTATTTTGTAACGATATTCATTTGAAATAGCAAAGATGAAAACATACTCATCATAAATGTGGAATTCCTGTTTCAAGACTGCTGTTGGTCTTCAAGTTCTATTCATTTTAGCCCAGAGAGATTTAGCCTATTCTGCCCTATTTTCCAAGTTTTGTTTTGTTTTTGCAGTTTTTTTTCACTTAAAAACAGTAAATTGGTCAGTCCATTCAACAAATGTGGTTGAAAGAAAATATTTTTAGCTTGCATTGACATTCTGATGCCACACACAAAACAGAGCAGTTTTTCTTTTACTTTCCATCCGTGTAATGAAAAATATTTTGAATGCTGAAGTAGTCAAATGTGAGGACCAACAGGGCTGGGCAAGTGGCTTGTTGGTATCTTAGTTAAATATTAAACAGCCAGGGATAACAAGGTGCTCTTTCCATAGGAGGGGAGAAGTGATTCCAAACCTGTATTTTCCCCTTTGATTAGTTCTTTGAAATTGTTTCCTATTTTAGGGCTGTCCAGTACCTCTACCCATTTCTTTCCTCTTTCATATTTTTTTCATGAGATATAATTCCTTACAAAGATTTTGCCCACATTTTTATTCTTAAATAGTACATATTTTAATACATTAAAACACATTAACACAATACATTATCCAAACATTTTCACCACTGAATTTCACCTTACACATGCATTCTGGTATTAACTTAGGGGGTTAAATAAGTATTATTAGTCATATTTTAGAAGAAGCAAGTGATTTTTAAGAATTAGAGGGAAAACAGAATAATCATTATACCTAACAACAAGATATTCTAATAGAAAACACCAGCTAATTTAGTCTATAATTTTAATTATTTAATGACTAGAAATAAAGTACTTAATCTTAGAGAGGTATATGTATATGGATATATGTTCATATATTTATATATATACATATGAATATATTATAATCTAAATGCATATATGTATAGAAGAACATATTTGTATGCATATGTTTAGATACATCGAAAAAGACTGAAAGGTTAATTCTATCATGTAAAAACCTAATTTTTATTTATTAAATATAATCAGTTATTTATTATACAATCAAATTTTAATACATATTTTAATGCCAACAATTATTTTTGATATTATTTGAATAATGTATCAGCTTTCTGTTCTAAATTTTTGAATAGAGTCTTTGGAATTATCACTAATTAATATTTTTATTAACCTAAGTATCATAGACTGAGATCATTATTTTTACTATAGCTGCTTATGGGAGTTAAACATATTTCCTTTAGTAAAGCACAACACCCACTTAGTTTTTGAAAATGTACGTGTAACCATTTACTCATATGGATATATAAATAAATTCAGAAGTCTCCAAGTAGTGTAAATGAATCATTATTTTAACTCTTCTTGCTTTAAAATACGATTTCATAAAAAAAAGATAATCCCACACTTCATTTATTTAATAAATATTTACTGATCACCCATATTCTGGTGTATATTTTTGCCAAGTGGATCTTTATGCATAATTTGATATGTTTCACGTGCACTTACAACCTTCTGAATATTAGAAGATTTCCAAAATGACTGGGTTTCTTGGGAGTGCACAGGATAAAATTGAGAGTTTTGTATACCAAATAGGATTTAATAATATGCTGCAAATTCAAAAGAAACCTGCCAGAATTTCTAGTTCTTGGTAGATACTCATAAATACCTTATGGATAAATGAGTGACAGAAGGCTCCTGATGATGGAGTTGTTGTTTTCATTAATGTATATTACCAATTATAATTTATACTTTTTTCAAATAAAATTTCAGTTAATCTTGTCATAGGGTAAGATGCATGCTAGGGTTAGTTTTATTATTTCATTTTATTTATTTATCCTCTTAACATACTCACAAGATAGAATAAAGTGTGTTCTCTACAATGGGGAAAATAACCAATTTCTTGTTTTGTTTTGTTATACAAAACCTGTACTTGATATTTAAAATAAGTGTATTGCTGTTAGAGTCCAGAAAAGTCATCATCCAACTATTTACCATTTTAATTATAAATAGGTATTTAGTAAAATAGTATTCTGTTTTTAAAATATTGAAAACAACATACTGGCAAACTCTTATTTTGATAAGCATGTGTGTCACTTTCTTTGCATGATTTATGTCTTATATAGAAGAGTAAGGGTGTTAGAGTTAATTCATTTATAAGTCAGAAGTATTAATTGGCACATTTAAGAGACTATTCTTCAATATATGTATTAAATGAATGCATATAATATTGTGCCTTTTGGCAATTACTTATTATAATCATTTTGGAAATGTGCAGTAGCCTTAAGCATATAAATGCTTATTAATATAACAGAGATATATTTGTTACTTTAAATATTTCATTTTAAAACCAGCTGTGCTTAAACTTTTTGTGTTCTGGACTCCTTTGAGTATCACTTTAAAGCTATAGGCCTGCTCTTCAGAAAAAGTCATACACTCTCATTTATTTTTTAAAAATCGCAAATCATTCAAAGTTTCCACAGACCCTATGAAGCCCATCTGTGAAATCTTCCAAGAGCCTATGGCCCTGGGTAATAACGAAATATGTATAAATTATTGGACTCCCTATGCAACTTCTATTAAATATTCTTTGGAAATAGTTTGAAGTATTTCAAATAAGAGGAATTTAATATTCTTTTCTCAGCAATAGCTATTTTTTAGAAAATGAACTCACTTTGGAACCAGTTCCTCCTACAATAGTGGCTAAAACCTCAAAATATTTTTGCTTCCTTGTACGGTAGAAAAATGAGATAACACATTACAAACATCCATTTTGCCATAGGAATGAATACATTGATTACATTAATGAAATGCTGTTCATCGCATGTATTGTTGATGCTGTTAGCAGACATGCAAATAAGCAGCTAGACAGAACCAAACGGAATAGGGCAGCTTTAGATTTAACTCTCTTTGATGTATTCAGTCCTCACTATTAAATTTGATTTCTTTTGTATATTTCAGCCATTGTTCTTTGGCTGCTGTACAGTGCACGGACAATCCCTATGGAGTGACATAACAAAGATGTAATTTCCTGTTCGCTCACATTTCCAACCTAGACTTTGTGTGACATTTTCTTTCATTCTACAAAGAGAATAATAAAAACAATACTTTTTTTGCCTATAGCCATATAAATTTATAAACTAATGTCACATAAAATAGTGTGTTTGAACCCCACCAAAAACGTGTAAATTTGGCTTCCATCCCCATTTCTGAGAAAGTGAAAGATCAGTGTTTGAGCCTTTTTCAAGGTCACACAGCTCCTATGTGACTCAGCTAGGGTTTTTCTTTTAATCTTCTAACACTCGTCCCATTAATCAGAACTGATTTGAATAAGAGACGAAAGTATTTTAAAGACAATGTATTGAAACCTTACATAAGGATACATCAAAATGTGTGCGCCCAGAATTTGCCTTTGAAAATACATACAAAACTTTGAGTTGTTTATAATATTTTAGTAGTATTTGTCATAGATGCAGAGAGACTTTTCACAGTACTTTGTCACTTGCTGTGGTTTTCTCTAACTCATGATCAGAGACATTTCAAAGCTTGTGAACTAGTGAGGGTTTCTTTCTTTCATGTATATGTGTGTGTATATGTGTCTGAATCTTCTGCCAGAATTGAGAGATGAGAGTAGTTTCTCTCATCACTCAGGAGTAAGAGGTCCTGGGGGAGAATTTTAACCAATACAAACCAGTTTCCATGTCCTTAGTACCATTCCTACCAGTCCATTTCTTCAAGACGGGTTTCTTTATCCCCCTCCAGTTACAATTCCTCATTAGTTTCGGCTAATTTGTATCAGTACCAAAGCAACTATACCTGGTAATTTTTATGCTTTAAATACATTCCACATAGTCTTTTATTCATAGATCTTGTTTCTAACCCTCAAAACAGCACTGTGAGGTAAAAGTTATTCTCATCCTCATTTCACTGATGAGGAAACTGAGTGTCATAGACATTAAGTAATGTATCCAGAAAGTTGGTTTCAACTTCACAACAAACTATTACAGATTAAGTAGTAAACCACTTCAATTCCACTTCTCCTTTACAAGTTAGTGATCCCTTTATTTTTTACAATTTTATTGAGGCATATTTTACATATCATATAACTCACAATCTATAGTGTGTAATTCCACAATTTTCAGTAAATTTAGCAAGTTGTGCAACCATAATTATAAATCAGTTTGAGAATATTTTTTATCACCCCAATGAAATCCCTTGTGCCTATTTACTGTTGATCTCCATTTCCCCCCCTCCCTGGCCCCAGCAGGCACTAATTTCCTATCCGTCTTTGTAGATTTGATTTTTCTGGACATTTCATATACATGGAATCATACCATACATAGGATTTTTTTCTCTTGTATTTTGCTTTCTAGTGATTATTTTTGACATTATTTTCAAATGAATACATCTTCAAATATCATTGCAATTATTATTAGTGTGAAAATATAATAACACTTATCTATATTCCCATCAGCACGAATCATTTCCCTCCACAGCTTTGCTGGCATAGATTCTTACTTTTCTCAAAAAGATCTGGTAAAGTCAAATAACTCTTCATGAGACTAACAAATTATCGCTATTCCATCCAAAACTGGTGTTTGCCTCCTCCATTACCTATTAAATAATAGGTTATTTATTTTTAAGGATTCCAAAATGTGTGAAAACTAACAGCATTCAAGACATTATTAATTTACCCAGTGAGACTGTATTTATTGCAGTTTTTCATAAGCATTTTTTGACCATGATTTGGATGTGGCTCAGATGACCCCACATTAGGGAGATTTCTCAGTTGGCACAAATGATCCAGGTTTACGCTTTCAATCAAACCAGTAATTCTTCCTTGACACATACACCCATTGTAATTACAGCTGACTCTCTTGGTGAAAGTTCCCTCCTGTATATTAATGGTGTTTCTTCATTATGCTTTTGTTTTTTACTATATTTTAGCATGTATTCTAACCACAGTGGTTCCAATTGCGGCATTCTTATCAAAAAAGTGATGGAACCATACAACTTACCAGTCCTCCCACAGTAAATTAAATGAGTAGAAGCAAAATATTTACTATTTCCTTATAATTATTTACAGAGATCGTTAGAAAACGAAAACTTCACATTTTAAAAAATAATCTAATAAGATGATAACTATGAAGCTTATTGTAAAAGAGAATCTTTGATAATATATACTGCAAAAAACTGATCCAAATTTTATTTGGTTTTATTTTAAGATGCCATTCCTGGAGTTTTGGTAGGATATTTATTCCTCAATTGTAATTTTTGAGCAAATATTTAAATGATTTTATTTTCTGAGCAAATATTAAATAGGTAATATGAGGAAATGACCAGACATGGTCACTAACTGAGAAATAGTTCATTGAAGCTTCATCATACCTATGAAGAATGAAATACATGAAGATGATGGAGAGGAAAGTAGAGTCACAAAGCTTATTTTAGTCTTCCATGATCGCTGTTGAATTTTTGTCTTTGTCTCCTATGTTTTAATTTGGAGCCAGTGATTTTGTGTCTCAACATTTGAGAAACAGAGAAATATGAAATGTGTTCACATTTCTATAGTGCTTATATGAGTGCAATAATCAATAAATTAATATTTGCAAGAACTTAGAATAGTGCCTGGGACATAGTAAGCATCTATGCTTGATAAAGCATAACATTTGATAAATAATATGGCTAAAACTCCCAAAATAAAGTTTTCCTCTCAATTTAATAACTATTTTTACTTTAATACTATTCTGTCCAATCAGCTTTTAAAAAAGAAAAAAAGTCATCTTGAGTCATATAGAAGGAAAAACAAAAATAATCTAAATGTTCAAAATTTGGAAGTTACATTGTTTCTTGTTCCTATATGTGTACGTATAATTTAAATATTAGTGACACTGAAATTAAATGTTAGCCCTGTTTGTATAATAAAATATGATTTAACAGAAATATTTAAAACTAGTTTGACTTCTACAGAAATATGGACAGAATTAGTAAAAGATTATTTCCCGTGGGGATTATAAGAGACTATCAAATCGAAAGATTAAGAGCCTTTCTCTGAAAGTTTCATAAACTCATAATTGTAAGATTTCTCTTTAATCATTACTTGTAATTAAAGTATTTTTTCCTACCTATAAGGAGGTGAACTAAGAATATATATCCAAGGTAATCTACAATAATGTAAGCTTTCCATGAGAGGTTATTTGTTTTTATGATTTATTTCTTTTGGAAAAACTCATGTTTAACAGATAGGTCATGTAGTTGGGATTCAAGTTCATTTCTTAACTCTGTTCAACATCAGGCTAGATTTGGGATATGGTGCTTTCTTTTCTGCATTAATATTTTATATTGAATATGATAAAACCTAAATAGAGGAGAAATAGATAACTGACTATGCAAAAACAAATTGTGTGAATGGAAGGGACAAAGTTATACAACTTTCTTTTTTCTTTTTCTTCTGTGTGGGTATGTTTTTAATCTCCTGTAACACACAGCATGATTCCTTGTATATAGCTGACCGGGAACTGAAGCCTCCTGATCTCATGATCTTACCACTTTGGTGTGGGATTAATTTATCGGACATCTTTATTTCACTAGGCTCAAGAAATTTATCCCAGATGTACTCTGAATCTGGCGTGTCAGTGGTTGTATGTTTGATTACAAACAAATGTGACTATAGTCAGGCATATATGGGCACAGTCTTCATGCTTTGTGCTATAATTGGGTTTTCATGCCCATATTTTCGGTTTATCTCTCTAGTTTTTACTAAAGGAAATTGAGTGTTGCCAAATGGAAAAAGGAGCAACAGGAAGAAGGAGCGTGCAACATAATTGGGCAGAGATGATGGTTCCTGTTCAACAGTCTTCCTTTCTGGCTACTTGGTGAAAGATATTAGGATCTTACATAAACATTCCTTACAAACATATGGAAGTTATGTATGCTTCTGGCAATAATTCAGTGAACAGGGTATTTAAATTGAGCGATTTTAAAAGTTGCAGCTTTGTACACAAAAATAAGGAAAGGACTATCCCTCTTATTGATGATGTGTATTATTTTAAACAGCTCCTGAGGAATCTGCTTCACTCATGATGAATTCTGCTTTTCTGAGTTAGGCCACCAATCTTAGCTATTCAGGCTCCTTCCATTCCATGAGACTGCCCAGAACCTTTGCAATACATTTCCAACACTGCCCCTCTAGATTTGAATTTATTTTCATTGTCAGTCTGAGTATGTTCCTGTCATTTGGAATCCAAGGATCCTAAAGATATTTTATAAAAGCATTTATAAATCCATTTTATCCATATAATACAAGGCAATATATATGCAGCCAACAGAAACTGAAACATAATAAAAGTGTTTCAAAGTTTAAGTGAATAGTAACTTACATTTGTTTGGTTTTTAGTCTTTTTTTTTTTTTTTAATATTGGCACTGGAGCTCCCCAAAGCCCCTGCAGTACATAGTTGTATATTCTAGTCGTGAGTGCCTCTGGTTGTGGCATGTGGGGTGCCACCTCAGCATGGCCTGATGAGCAGTACCACATCTGCGCCCAGGATCCAAACCAGTGAAGCCCTGGGCAGCCGAAACACAGCGCGCAAACAACCACTCGGCCATGGGGCCGGCCCCAGTTTTCAGTCTTTTCATATCACTTTAAAATTTATTTTCTCCCTTATTCACAAAAGAATTCTGGGTTTGAGAAGTCAAATATTTTTCTCCCTACATCTTATCATTGACAGAATTAAGGCTAAATGATGGAATGCATGGTGGAAGAACGTATATTATATTCTTAATATACACTAAGAATTGCTAATCTCATTTAAGTCTTCCACAATCCTTTTAGTTATAGATTGACGCCCCCATTTTTGCAAGTAAGAAATCAACGTAGTAAAGCGACTTGCCTAAGGACATATGGAAAGCAGGTGGTTCAATTTCAGTAAGAACCCCTTATTTCTAATTTGAGATGTCTTTCTTTCACACAATTTCTTGAACGAGAATTAGGAGAGTTTTAACAGAAAGAAAAAAAGAGGGAGAAGGCCCTTGAGAGATGCCTGAGTCAGGCCAGGTAGAGGAGAGAGAAGAGCATGCAGAAGAATATAAGGCAGGTCCAGGAAAGGTGCTGCTGGTTTGGCCAGGCAGACATTTGTGCATAAAAGAGGTTAGAGATATGTCGGAAGCGGCAGGCTGGCGTTAAGTTACAGTGAGGGCACAATAACCTTCTAGGTGTTTCCATTGTTTCCTAACTAAGGTAGGGGGATCTATTTCTTACATTATATAAGATTATATGCTGTTTTATTTAAAAATATTAGAAACAGTTTTGGCTAGCAGAAAGCAATTCAAGATAGTGAGCAGGAGAAGACATGAACAAAATAGTAGATTGTAAAGGTAAGTTCTTCAAATTTATTCAAATACTTATCAGATATTAACTGAGAGCCTATTACATGCTAGAATCTGGGACATCAAAATAAGCCAGACATCCTCCCTGTTTTCAAGGAATTAATATTTTTCGAGGAATGTACATTCTCCAAGGAATTTCCGTTCTAGACAGAGAAATATAGTAGTTATGTAATGTGTTAAGTATATATTTGTATTACTTATGGAATTGGGATTTAGCCCACTGTAAAGATTAGAAACCCAAAGAATGAATTATTTTCCTAAAAAGGAGTATTTTCAGAGCATTCACCAAAGTATTAGTGGATATTAAAGCATCAAAACCAAATTTCATTGCTTTGAGAGATTCAGTCTTAAGAGATCACATTTGAGCAGAACGGAGGCCAAGGCCTCAAGAACTTTTTGTGCAATCATTTCTCAGTATTTTTCAGTAGGATAGAAAATAGAAATGACCGATTTGACTTTTTTTCCCTATTTTGTACTTATCTATAAGAAGGTCAAATGAAAAATTAGCTTTCATTTGACATTTTAAAATATTACTGGGAAGGATCAAGAATTTAAGGGAAATAGAACACTATAAAAGCAATATGTATCCTAACCAGAAGATAGAAAAAAGTTTCTGCTATGCTTTAAAATATATCGTTTAAAATTACAGAAAAGTTTGAGTTACAAATAGTAAAACTATTCATATTAGTAAAAATCTTTGTTGACAAGTCTGTATTATTTAGTGCATTTGAGCACTTCTCCTATCTATAATTTAGTTACTAATTTTACATTAACAGCTTTTTACTGAATTCTGACCACCTAGTATGCTGGATTCAGCATTTTCAAAATAGAAATCCAAAGTTCTATCTTAGAAACTACATTATTCAATTTGCTAGTTCATCTTTCTCAAAAGGACCCACTAATTGCTGTTTCCTTTCAATATTGAATTCCTTATGGGTACAACAAAATAAAACATTTTTTCTTAATTTAAGGTATCAAAGTCTAGGTGAACTTACCCAAAGTCTCTTAGTTTCAAATTTGGGAAAAGGAAAAATTAGCCCCACTACCATTCATCCATTGTCTGATTAACTTAACAAATATTAACATTCTGTTCACAAGTAGCGTCTTTACTTGTCTTATTTTCTGCCTATCTAATGTCTTGACCATGTGTAGCACCATCATATGGTTAAGTGGGACTAGATGTCAAAGGGCCTAGTGACAAGAATCAAGTAATGTCTTTATGCTTCAGGGTCTCTATCTGGACAATTAGGAATTGTGAGTAAAACTTCCAAGATTCTTTGCATATTAATATTCAACGAGAACCTCCCCAAAACTTTTTGAATATTGTTAGTCTTTTAAAACAAGATTGACAAATAAGCTTCTCATGTCGAGTGGCATAAATGTGTGATGTGTTTTCATGACAGTATCTAAAGTTGTATTACTTTTCATCAATTTATTTGAGGAATATTTATTTTATTTTAACAGTATTTGTTTCAGTGGATTAATTTTCATACACTAATTGTATTTATATAGACAAATTAAAACCACATTTATCTCTTGAAGCTAACTCACGTTTTCCTTGAAGTATTAGCTTAGTAACATTTTTTTCTCTTGTAAATTCCTTGTCTTTCCCTGGTGCGTTCTTCTAGGTTGTCACATGGCGTTCTCCCTCACTTCACCATGTCTCTGTTCAATACTCCTTCTCCAATGCTGTCTGTCATTTTAAGTTAGTATCTTTCATAACACTTATCACTTCCTGAGCTTACATTGCGCTTTTTTTTTTAACTGTATGTATTTTTATAACTATGAGAAATAAGCTTTATGAGGCTGGTTTCTTTATTTACAGCAAAGCTGCTTCCCTGTTGCCCAGACTTGTTATACTTTTCAATAAAGTAGACCCTAGCCACATGTGGCAATTTAGTTTAAGTTAATTAAAAGTTAATAATATAAGAAAAATATTTCCTTAGTCACCCTAGTCACATTTAAGCTATTCAGTATGACATGTGTCTACAAACTCCTGCATTGAACAGTGTAGACATGGAATATTTCCATCATCGCTATGGACGGTTCTGTGAACGGTGATCAACATACTATAGGTGCATGATAAATAATGAGGGATCAAATCCAAAATCTTCAACAAAACTTAAAGTTTTGAATTAAGACCTGTCATTTTTGCCTTTTTTATATGGAATTATTCCCATGCAAAATAAGACATTGTAAAAATGAACAGGTGAAGCCTATTTCCCAGATTCTTATTCACCAACAGAGGCGAAGATTTCCAGGGCAAATCACTAGTTTATTCCTCTTTTCAAATGTGATTCCAGGTATTTTATTAAAAGAAAAGGTACATTTCTTTATAGATAATTTGCTGAAATTAGCAGAAAATTAATTTATTGTTAATAAAATAGAATTAATGTTATGATACTTGATCACATGAGGAATTATTCCTCCCTTGCCAATTAAAAAATACTTTTAATAAAATTGTTTCCTCTGATCTCGTAAATAACTGGATTGTCAAAATAAAAGTATCAGAATGTTGTTTAAAAAAACCTACATTTGGTTTATATTTGTAGGTTCAGTAAAGATTTAGACAAAATTTAGAAGATAGGAATCAGGAAGCCTATGTATTTATGACAGAAAATAATCTCTTTTATAATAATATTAGTATAGCATTGCTGACAATAAAATAAGTGACTACTTAAAGTCAGTACATTATTATCAACAAAATTATCGTTAAAGTCAGAAATCTCACATAGATGCATAGAAATTGGTATAATAAATAAAGGCATACTTTTTTTTCCCATTTCTGCTTAAAGTTCAACTTTATTAGTAAACTGTAACATATAAACTGCCTTGTTAGTTTTATTACTGAATACTTCCTGTGTGATTTTACAATTAGATTTTTCTCTTGAAATTGACTTACTCATCTGAAGAACATGGCCTTTGAAATCACTATATTGTGGATATGGTTGCATTTTCCCTTAGCCTATATCAATAAAGTAAAAGTAGATATGAATTCTAAATTTCGTTACAGTCAATAGAGTACACATGCGATAACATTTAGGATTATATGTATTTATATATAAAGCCATATAAAATCCATGATGCAGTTCAGTGAGAGCATTTTTTGATCAGCTGTACTTTAGAGAAACAGAATTTTTTAAATATAACATTTAAAGATGTTAGAAGATCTTCTGCTGGCAATGGAAACTATATCTAAGAAAACCCATTATCTAACCTCCACAAGTTATAGCAAACCATCCGGTATGAATCAAATCCGTCCATGGACATTTTGGTGCACGTTTCTATATGCTACCTTTCCTCTAGCCCCAGAAATTCAACAAGACTCTGGGAAAGATAGCTATGTGGTTTTCAGTTACGGAAGAAAGCGGCTTTTCTATTTACCTTGAGGATCAGAGAGGCTTCATGCAACCTGGAGAGCTCCCTTGGCTCCAGGTTTTAAGTCGTTGGGATGTGCATGTTCTTTTGTTTGTCTTTCAGGGCTGCATTGACCAGCATGACCATCATGTTCAGCTTTGAAGCCTGTGGGGCATAAGTTAGATAGAAAACACAGTACAGAGAAAGACAGATGCTGCTGCATTTGGATTGAGTTTAAAGGAGATACTCTAAAAGTGTTTGGGTTCACCTAAGTTGGAACAAATGAACAAAGAAAAGTAAATTGCTGGCCAAGTTATCAATGGTTCTCTCTCTTTGACTTACAACATAGACCATGGAAAATGACCTTAATATTTCAATTTTTGCTTTACCATACTGTTTTTCACACAAGCTTTAACAGCTGCGACTTATAAAGCCCAAGAATTTTCTACGTCTGAAACTTAATGGGGATGTAATGTGCATGTTCATTGTGCAGTTGCAGCTAACCTGTATGTTAAAAAATGAACATTAGTATATCTAACTAGTCTTACACATTAGTTAGAGTTGTTATCCAGTTGATCCTTCACTAGAGGAAAATAACTCTCTTTACGCTTCCCTTCATTCATCCTAATCTTTTTCCCTTATGGTAGATCATTAAAATTTAACCAACTTTATTTAAGATGTTGCTACTAAAAATGCAGTTCACCCATGAACCAGAAGCATCTGTATTACCTGGGAGCTTGTTAGAAATGCAGAATCTCCATGTCTACTGAACCAAAATCTGCATTTCAGCAAGATTTTCAGGTGATTTGAATGCATATTAAAGTTTGAGAAGCAATATTTTAATGTATGCATTATATTGCGGTAGACATTTCCTAATCCTGTATAAATTTTTGATTCCTGAAATGAAATTATTTTCTATTATATAAAACCATCAAGTCATGAATTTTTAACTTCATTGTCAGTCAACATACTCAAAGGTGAGTCAATATAAATTATTTTAACATTATACTTATCCATCAGGATCCATATTGTTAATTTAGGTATATGCTCTTAGGATCCAAGAGAGTGAGAAGTATAATTCTTTCCAACCACAGACTGTTTCATCTTTATTGGTACCTTAATTATGTTTTTGTACACCAGAACAAGTTTTAGCTTTTCAAAAATCTTAAGTGTTCATTAAAAATACTTCCAACTAGTTGAAGGATATCAATGGTAGAACGTCGCCACAATATTGACTTTTGTTGTTAGTGCCATGGAGTTGATTCCGACTTCAAATCGTGTGCAGCATAGCAGAACCCTGCCCTGACTTTTTAGGCCATCCTCTCACCTTCAGGGGTGTATCAGAGAATGCTCTGCCGCTATTCACAGGGTTTTCATGGCCAGTTTTTTCTAAAGTAGGTGACCAGGTCCTTCTTCCTAGTTTGTCCTAGTCTGGAAGCTCCACTGAAACCCGTCCACCATGGGTGACCCTGCTGGTATTTGAAATACTGGTGGCATAGCTTTCAGCAACACACAGCTGCCACAGTATGACAACCAACAGACCTTGTGGAGTGGCTCCCTGACTGGAAGTGAACCTGGGCCACGGTGGGGAGAGTTCTGAATCTTAACCACTAGACCACCAGGGCTGGCTCCTATACTATGAGAGGTTTTTTCAGAAGATTTGATATCTGTGGTCTCAGTATCATGTCTTAGAAAACCTTTAAAAATAGTATATTAAATACCTGAGCAAATTGAAGATTTCAAATGGTCACTTTTGGTTTATTAACTCCAGATTATGTTAGCTTCGGGTGTAAAGATTTCTTGGCCTATGATGAAGCCCATTGTTTTAATGTATACTTATTTTATATATTGTGATCACTTATACCATATGTTACATATTTGTATGTTAAGACATTTTCACACAGATAACTATAATCCTGATTCACGCCATCACATCTATCCCCTCACACCCAAGATATTATTTTTTAGCCTATATTCATCCTACCCTCCTAGTTCTAATTTTAACCATCTTACATAGTTTGAGAAACACTTCCTCCTGCCACTTTTAACTAGTTTTTTAGGTTGAAGTCATCCATACATTCAATTTTTTTTTTTTTTTTTTGCTAGGAAAGATTGGCCCTGAGCTAATATTTACTGCCAATCTTCCTCCTCTTGCCTGAGGAAGATTCACCCTGAACTAACGTCTGTGCCAATCTTCCTCTATTTTGTATGTGGGTCACCACCACAACATGATTGACAAGTGGTACAGGTCCATGCCTAGGATCCAACCCTGTGAACCCAGGCCACTGAAGTGGAGTGTGCTGAACTCAACCACTAGGCCATGGAGCCAGACCCCTCAACTATTTTTAATCCCAGAAAATAATTTGTAAAGGAATGTCATTTCAAGTTATTTATCAAAAGCCTTATCGTTAATTATGAAACCTAATACATTTAATAAACATTTCTTTTTAGCTTAACCAATTAGCTTCTTTCTGGGCCACACAGCTTCGACTATATAGAAGATACATTGGATTCTCAGATTACAATAGAACCTTGCATTGAAATTTTCGAATGTCATAAAATTCTTCTTAGAAATCTGTTATATTTATATTACACAAAGGGGCACACAGTTCTATATTTTAAGAAGCTCAATTTTAACTAGTTATAATGTTAGAGCTACATTATTAATATTGAGAGCCATAAATATTAATATATTAGAGCTACTATATTAATATAGAGCTATAACACTAGCTTAATATTAATGTCTTTTATTTAATTCTAAGTGAAGACAATTTAATTTTTAAGTTAGTTTGGATTGTCCATGTAGAGTTGGTGATGAGTTTTCACTATCCCCCAGTAAACAAATAAAATAAGCGAATACCCAAAATTAAGCAATGAGAGTAGAAATCTGTATTGCAGAAATATTGTTAAAGAAAATATCATATAAGTTGTCCTGGGTAGTGGTGGTGTTTTCTTTTTTTTCTGTTTATTTGTGTGTGTGTGTTTGTGGTAAGAGCACAACATAGGAGCTACCATCTTAATGTACAATTTTAAGTACTTGTTACCTTGTGCTGTGTTCTTGTTTTTTTAATGAACTACAAATAATATATTTATTTTCATTGCCAGTCTCTCTAATGGATCAAGAATTTAGCATAATTTTCACTCACTGCACTCAAGGACATTGCTAGATATACGAGCTAGAGGAGCTGAGTGGACAAGTAATTATCATAGAAGGTAGTTATGACAATACCATAAGGAAAGTCTTGACCACGTAGTTTGGACATTCTGCGGAAGGCGTTCTTACAGTCAGCTGAGAAGACTAAGAAGAGCTGTGTTAAGATGAGGTTTGAAGGATGAATCACCTTTTGACAGGTCAGGAAAGGTCACTCTAAATGAATGGAAAATAGTGAAAAACTGTACTGTTTCTAGAATTCGTGGTTTTATTTGCCAAGATAATAAAATTACTTTCACCATAACACACTAAGTGAATTTTTCAGGGTAGCATTGCCGTTTACAATTTATCAACACCCCCACCCTGTGCATGCCTTAGTTTTAAAATCCTGTACCTCCATAAATTCAGAAATCTAAATGGGATTGAATAAGGTTGTCACATGGACAAAGGGCATAAGTTGTTTAGAATTAGCACAGAATCCATAACGTAAATAGGACCTTGACCCCTTTGTCCCTTATAACCTTCATCTTCACAATTTTTGCTGCTAAAGAAGCTGTGTGACTGCTTGTCAGTGTTGTTCCCTGTGTCCTTTGTTAGGATGTTCAGACACCAACCACCTGAAGGGAGTTTTATCATACATTTCCACTAATCAAGTGGTTGTGAAATGATGACTAAGGAAAGAGACACTGATCTCTTTCTTCCTTGGGAATGAAACATAGTAATTTTTGTGTCTAGCTAAATTTTCTATGTTTTAGAAAATTTAATATTAAGACATTAGTTTTCTCATTAACACCATGCATTTAAGAAGAGAATTATTAGTGTATCATAGAATGAATTGCAAATATATATGAAAAGCTACTCCAAATTTATATCTTAAATCTTAATTTTTAATCACAATCTTATTTTTGTATATTTCCTTAAATTATAATTTTTAAATGCAACAATAATCTTAAGTTATAAAAGTTAAAATTAATCAAACTGCTTAAACCACTTCTCTTTACCTCAAATGTCAGCCATAGTATGTTCTTTTTTTGTTTTTGGCTTTTGAAAAAAAGTGTATAATGTATGGCAAGTTTTATAATTAAAAGTGACTGCCTTTATCCTTTGAGACATCCCTCTTTGACGATATCCCAAAGACTCAAGAAAGAGTAATAAAAATAGCAACTGAGATATTTCGGGTGATATTTGGATTCAGAAGAAAAGGAAGGAAGCAGGCTGTGGATGCAGGAACTTGAACTTGTAAGGGATATAGTTCATAGCAGACTTTTTCAAAAATATAATTACCTACACTGCCCAAAATTCCCCCAGACATGCTGACTTCGTATTTTTTCTTAATAGTTATGAGTCTAGGCTTACTGTCAATAGAAGTGGATTTCATTCCTGCCAATTGCTTGCTCTCTGGCTTGGGGCACAGTTTTAGCCCCTCTGATCCTTACTTTCTGAAATTCATTGCAGTGAGTTTCAAATGGACATAAGACTCAAGCCGTAGCAATTATTATTTTTATCATCATTGATATTGGCTATAGTAGTAGTAACGGTAGTTACAGCAGTCATTCACATCTGTAGATAAATTAATTGAATCCAATTATTTCTTCCCAACATCTAGCGAAGAAAACTACACTAAGGAAAGAGAGACTTTCGTTTTGTTCATCTTCCTTTTTCAAGAGATTGAAATGAGCGTAATTTTAGGATGTAGATCCGTCCTGCCATGGCACCTTCCAAACAATCTGTGGAAGTTAGGGATAGTAGTGAGGAGCTGCAGGTCTAAGAAGAGCACTCGAGGACAGGGACAAATAAGTAGGAGGGTGCCCCAAAATAAATTTCATCTGTTTCCTAACTTTTCCAAGAAGGACTAGTAAACTCTTTATTCTACTTCCTTCAACCAATGGTTCCTCGGTGTGAGTGGTAAAAATTTACTCTCAATGTACTGAGGGATGTTGATGAATGGAAGAGCTGGCAGAGATCAGCTTATCCAAGGTCTAGTTGGCAAAGATTTGGGTTATGTTTTGAGTGGGAAGTGGAGTGACTTAAAGTTTTCAGCAGAGGGATAGGTTGATCTGACCTATGATTTTAAAAAATCATTCCAATTACTATGCGGAGAACTGATTTTAGTGGGTAAAGAGTGAAAACGAAGATAAAGATAATGGTAGTTTGGGCCAGATTATATAGCCAACAAGGTGGTAAAGAATGGTGAGATTTGGGATATTTACTACATATGTAGTAGGGCTGATAGGCCATGTTGGCAGATTTGATGTGGGGTGTGGAGGGAAGAGATGATTTGTGTCTAACCTCTTGACTCCTTGGTTTTGGGCCTGATTGAGGGGCATTGGAGAATTCTGGGGTTGCAGTAGATTTAGGATAAAACCTAAGAGTCTTGTTTTAGTTACGAGAAGTTTAAGATGCCTATTTGACATTTAAATAGAAATACCAGGGAAGTAGTTTAATTTATGAGCCCTGAGAGGGAGGGAGGCTGTATTTGGAGAGATGTATTTGGGGTCCATCATTGAAAAGTTTAATGCCCTGAAACTAGTTATCAATCTAATTAGCACGTGAGAAAAGAAATCCAAAGACAGTGCCCTGAGACATAGGCACATTCAGAAGCAGAAGGAAGGGAGCCACTAAAGTACATAAAGATGTAGCCAATAAGGTAAGGGGCAATTTGGGACCGTGGTGTCCTAGAAACCAAGGGGGGAAAGAAAATGTTTCTGGAAAACCGAGTGATTAGCTGGTAAAATTCCAATGAGGGTTCATGAGGGCATTAAAAGACAGAGAATTGACCACTGCAAGACAGAGACTGTTAGTGGCCTTGAGAAGAACGGTTCTAGAACCCATTTTGGGGGGTATTTTTTCATGTCCTACATTTTCAGTCACTTCCCTTTGGTGACTTTAAGAGAGACAGCTAGATTATAGTGTCCCTCCATCTTTCCAAGATTGACCCGCATTACTCTGGTTTTACACCCACTAATAGAGCTAGCACCCACTGTAATTCTCACCATCTTTAGGATATTTATATGGAATATTCAGTTTATACCACTTCTATTACACTATTACCAACAAAGATTCAAATGCCATCCCATCTTAACCAGTTAAAAAAATTATTTTAACTTCCACTGCTTTCTAGCTGTCGTCATACTCATTTCACAAACACGTTTTTTAAATGATCTATATCCTTTTTCTACCAGTTCCTCTCTATTCTCTCTCTCTGTCAAACCCCTTGCGATATGAATTTCTTCTACAACTCTCCTGAAATCGCTCTACTTAATGACACCAATGATTTCCTAAACATTGAAACCAGTGGCTTTTTATGATTATTCTCTTTATGTAGCTACCTTGAGTAGGAAGTTCAAAATAAATTATTTGCACTATTTGCAAGTTTGATTTACCATGACTTAAATTTCAATAATAAATCCCCAGGAGCTCCTTTTTTGACTTAAGCTTTTCATAGACTCTAGTTTGAAACCCACTGATCTAGAAAACAGCATTATGTTAATATCTTTTACAGAGGACAACACCTAAGCTAAAGGCCAAGCTGATTATCTCTGGGTTCCTACACATCTCCCACTGTTAAATTTTACATTAATTTGAAATTGATTTTTAGTAATTAAAATCACAGTTTTATTAGCCTCTTGACACAAATTTAAAATGAAGAGCTTTAACTTTATAAATGATAATGCTTATTGCAGTAGATAGTGCTAAAAGGTAACAATACGACTCTGTAAACACGTTTGGAGTTGCTGTCCCTGAACATGAGCCAGCATCATAATCTGCTTATCAGTGAGAAATGTTCAGGGAGTGTGAAATTCAACAAGACAAGCCAAAGAAAATTAATTCAGACTTGCCTCAGAAATGCCAATTGACCTAATCTTCCCAATCTATTAATTCTGAAGGTAGAAGGAGCAATAGATAGAAAGGCCTAGGGGGCAATCATAATGACACAAGGCTTATGAGCAGCTCACAGAGTCAGCTCAGCTCCTGAAGACCAACCAGGGAATTTTGAATAGTTATTTTCCATGTGCATAGGCCATGCGGAGTCTTATAGGTCAAAAGCAAAATCTAAAAATCAATAACAAAAAGTGAATTAGGAAACTTGAAGACATAAGTAACGTGATGGGTTGATTTAATACAAGTGACTCTTAGAGTTGGAGGCATCCTGTAATAGTAGCAGAACTATGGCTTCCAGTGAGCCATACAGGAACTCCACAGTGAGCTTCACTATCGGACTTGGAGATAATAGAAGCTTTGAATCATAACACTTACAAGACGGTGTAACTGTAAAAGCTGTTCCTGAAAACTGGTGCCAGTTATATAGCATACAGATCGTGGTTGTGGGTTAAAATTTGTGGGCCGCAAGCCCCATAGGCTGCCCATTCTTTCATTCTCTGTTGGAAAGAATATAGCAGAAAGCTTCTGTAATTAAGAGATGACACTGATCTTCTAGGAAATACTACAGATTGTTAAAAAGCATTTCCATATATCATACTTAAATCACATATTCATTAGCAATTTCGTCTAACTTTCTGAGCAATCAAATTTTGTAGAAAGAATTTCTAAGAAATAATATCAAGTGGACAACGACAAACAAACACATAGGAATGGAGATTGGATTGGTGGTTACCATAGGGGAAGTGGTGGGGAGGGCAAAAGGGGTGATTAGGCTCACTTGTGAGGGGCTGGACTATAATTAGTTTTTGAGTGGTGAACACGATGTAATCTACACAGAATTCGAAATATATTACAATGTACATCTGGAAGCTGTATAATGTTATAATCCAATGTTACTGCAATTAAAATAATAATAATAAAAGAAGTTCTATTCTAAGTGACTAATTGACCATAAATACGTGCAATGATATACATTTTAGTTTGGAGTTTTCTTGGGTGCCTGAAATATGACCATGGATTTCTTAGCAAACTATAGTTTAGTTTAAAGTATATATTGTAATCAATATTTTCTTTTCTGTTCTACTTCTCTTTTCCCTTCCCCTTAACTTTGACTTTGAAATAGGTTTTAAAATATGATAGAAACAGATTCCCATAAGAAGTAATGAGGGCACATCCAAGAAACTGGGCAGAAATGTTGCAACCTAGCTTAACTTTTTATCATTTTTCTCCAAAATAACAACTCTTGGTTAAAGAAGATCTATGGAATATTTACTTCATAATTGATGACCTCAAAATGGCTTCTGGTGTTTTTAGCTTTAATTCTAATAGAGTATGACAGGCATAAAAACCAGATTTAATACCAGTAATTATTATAATTATTATGAATTAAATAAATAGCAGTTAACACTAGAAATCTGTTTTTGCTTAACCTGGTTTGTTAGGATATAGTCCCTGTAGTCTTGATTTGACCTCTAATCTAGTTACTTTAACAACCCACTTCATAGTCATTTAGCAGCTGTGTACTGGGCAGGCTTTGGTTGATAACCTGTGGATAGATTGCAAAGGATCAGTCCCAGCCACCGACTCTTGTGGCAAGCGCTTTCGTCTACTTAAATCTCAATGATCCCATTATAAGGATTAGTTAGGCAGATGTTTAAATAAAGAAAATAAAATTTCTACATGGACTTTTGTGTCTGACAACTCTGAGAGTACTGACTTTGACAAATACTGTTGGCTTTGGATGATAACTAGGTGTTCTCTCAACTTCAGTTTTCTCTTCCATAAAATAGGGATTTTACTACCTAACTCACAGTAGTTAAAGAAGGCAGATGCGCTACAGTGCCTGGGACATAGTAACACATTCATTTACGTCTTCATGACTCAAAGGTTTATTGTGCAATTACTGTGTGCCACAGTAATGTTTAATTGGGTATATGGGCATAAATGCACAAATTATATTTAAAGTCTCTGTTCTCAAGGACATCACAGTAGAAGAAAAGAAAATTAAGCAAGCTTTTGCATTGTACTATTTCTGGTAAGTATAGAGTACCAAAGGGTTTTATAGCCAGGATATCTATTTGTCACTCTATTACAGCTCAGGAAAGTCTGTCTTTCTCCCTCATGGGATTGTTTTGAAGAATTTAAAAATGAAATTATTTGTGTAAATCTTTACTCAGTGGCTGGCACAAAAATAAGCATACAGCAAGTGTTACTTATCGTTAACATGTTTAAGATGAGATTTAAAAGATCTAAATTCAGTAGGATTAAACTGGCAAAGATGGAGGGGGCAAGATTCAGGAAAACACAACAGCATGTGTAAAGAATTGGGGCAAATGAGAGTGGCACTTAAGAGGAGCTAAAAACATTGATATGGCTACTGCATTCAGTAATAAGTTCAGACTAAAGGAGATAGGGCATTCAAGGCTCGAGTTATGAAAAGGCCAATTATAAACTGTTAGAAAATGTAGACATTATTCTAACTTGTAGCAGGAACTCACTAAAAGTTTTAATGTGAAGAGTTGACATAATCAAATGTAGAGAAAACAGTGAGAAGGAATGGTTATTGAATGTAAGAATGAACAGTTCTGTGTGCTAAGTACTTCATAAGCAATATCTCATTTAATCCTCCCAACATAAGATATTAATTATCCTCATTTTACAACTGAAGAAACTGAGACGTAAAGAAATAAGTAATTTGTCCGAGGTCGTACAACTACACTGGTGAAAATTGAATTCTAACCTATTTTAGTCTGACCTTTAGCCTCTGCGATACATTTTTTCCTATTTTACTCATCTTAGCAAGATCTTTCTCAGTGTACAGAGAGGTAAAATGGGAGTTGGCAGCAACAAGAATTCAAGAAATAATATCATTGGATTAAGATAGTGGCAGTGAGATAAAGAGAAAAGAAGAGCCTTGAGAGATATGTGGAGTCAACAGCACTTTGTACTGAACATATAGTATTGTGTTTGAATGCGAAGGATGCTTCAAAGATGAGCTCCAGGCCTGGCTTGGCAATTGGGAGGGTGTTGCTTCCCTTTATTGAGCTAGAGAACATATGAAGAGGACTGATTTTGGGAGTGGAGATTAGACAGCATGGGTTCACTTTTGGCCCTGCTGAGGTTGAGACATCCAGGACATATCCTAGTTGATAGGTCCAGTGTAATAAAGTATGTCTTCCTGTCTGAAGACAGAGATTTGATAACTATCAGTGGTAAATGGTAACTGAAGTCTTGCCCTGCAAGACGTTATAAGAGAGAAGAGGACAAAAGAGGGAAATACCAACATTGTGGAATAAACACCAATATTTAAGGTTATACACAGAAGCAAGATTGTAGAGTTGTGTATTCAAAGATGGACAGAGGAATTGGGTGGCAGCTGATATGGAGAGAGCATTATCAGAGAGGTCAACAAAAGGAAAGAGAGTCAGGTGTCAAATGCAGCCAGGATATGCTAAGTAAGTTAAGGGCTAGAAAATCAACTGGATTTGGTGAGAGAACTCCTGTGAGAGAAATTTCAGCAGACTGGTGGAACCCACGTGGTAGTCAGGTGAGTGAGCAGCAAGTAGTGTTGATAAAATGGAGTCTTTCTTCAAGAAGAAAGACTCTGAAAGGGAGAAGAAGATCCAGAAGCTTGGAGGCATGACTGATGGCAGACAATTTTATTTGAAGACAAAAGGTGTTAATTATTTAATAATTTGATAAATTATAAATACTCTTAATTTTAATTAAAAGAAAGCAAACCTATGAGCCAACCCTGATGGCCTCGTGGTTAAAGTCTGGTGCTCTCAACACTTCAGCGGCCCTGGTTTGTTTCCTAGTCATGGAACCACAGCTCTTCTCTGCCATGCTGTGGTGGTGGCTCACATAGAAGAATTAGATAGACTTACAACTAGGCTATACAATCATACACTGGGGCTTTGAGGAGGAAAAAAAAAAAGAGGATGATTGGCAACATGCTATCTCAGGGTGAATCTTTCCTTGCAGAAAAAGAAAAAAACAAATCTAAGTTCTGAAAGTTGTGGATCAATATCTGAAACTTTGTATGACTTGTGAGTATTCATAGCAATAATAAAGGCACTTTTTATTAAATACTTACTATGGGCTGGACACAGTATTCCTTATTAGCAATTGGTAGTTTAATTCTAGTAAAAACCTATGAAGAAAGTGTGACTGTTGCTCCCCGTTTTAGAGATGAAGAAATTGACTATGAGAGATTACACAGTTAGTACCTAAGGTAACTTAATAACTGCACTGTCTTTTCTCTTTGAGAGAAAATCAGTCTAGCATATTTTTCGTTCTTTTTTTGTAGTAAGATCATAGGAGTGATATCTTATGAGGGCAGATAAAAGTATCCTCACATGCTCTTAAAAAAAGAGAAGTCCCATAAAAGAGCCAGACATGTGATGGAATAGACAAAGCTAGATAAAGGGAGAAAATAATCTTTTTTTACTTAATATTGTGTTGTAGATATATTCATTTTTGCTTGGTCTAAAAATATTCGTATTACGGAATAAGTGAAGCTAGGTAGTGCTGTCAGTTGTATCATCTCCAGATATGTTTTTCAGTCCTAATAGAGGCTCTTTTTGTTTTTGCTTTATGTTTTTATTTCTGGAAACCACTCAACCACTTTAACAATATTGCTTTGATAGTAGAATGATTCTAGTCAAAAACTTTAACATTGAACTGAAAGTATTTCTTAGTTGAAGAGGAAATAAGTGAAGAGAGCGGGCAAGATGCATGTGCGAAGATCCAGGCAGATCATCTGGTTAAGCATGGGGGATTGAACCTGAAAAGATTTAGGGCAGCCTGAGCAATTTGCTTTATGCTGGTAATAATTGCAACACTGCTTACTCCCTACTTCCCTTATTAACTTTCTCTGGATCACCGCTCTTTTTGAGTTCATCTGTCTTAATGAAATACCCATCTTCTGTCTTTCTTTCCTGCTTTACATTTTAGAGCTTATAGGGGACTGAAACTAGTTTTCACAGCTGGACACACTCACTAGCCAGAGGCCAACTTGGCTTCCAAGTACGGCTCCATGCAATTTACCCCATTAGGCGTTTGTTTCATTGTCTACATGAGAGCAATAAAACTTATCAGCTAGCTCAATCAAACACATCAGCTGGAAATGTCTTCTTGCTGCGAATGAACAGACCAGTTTTAAAAAAAGGTTTCCCTGGATTTTGTTGTTAGAACAGACTGGATCTGTTGTTTGAGCATTAGACATGGTTTCTACGCCTACATATTTGTGCGTTTTGAAAATCTAGTGCTAGCATTTTATAGAAGTTAGTACTATCATAGTTCTCTTTATAATTAGTTAAGGAATGGGATTAGAGACATAAGTTTTAGGTGAGTTCTGAGAGTTATAGAAATAAGTATTTTATTCTATCTGTAATCAGTTTGAGCAAATAACCTCTCTCCAGCAACAATTAAGTTTCCATTCTCTTTCTTATAATAAAGGAAAATGTATTTGTGAGATGCTTTCACTCATCCAGGACACTCCCAGAACCTTTACTGGAAGGATCGTTGGTATGGATGGTACCATGAGTTAGTGTGAAGTAACGGCTTAGGTGGAAATAGATGCAGAAGTGGGAAGCTGGTTCTCACCCACAGCAACCATCAATAAATGTATATATACACAGATATACAGGGGCCTTCTTAGGATGTATATATATATATTTTTTTCATTTTATAGCCCCTATTTGTTCTAGGCCCTACATATGGTGTTCTCATGGATAGTTAGGGTGGTTTATGTATGAAAGTTCAGATAGCTTGCCACATCAGGATGATTTATTTATAATGAATCTTGGGTTGTGGTAGGTAGAAACCAACCAAGACCCCTTTATTTCTGGGGATGTGAAAATTAGTTTTCTACAAGTAATTATTACTTTTAGTCAAAAAAGCTAGTTTCTCTGAAGAATATTGTAAATTTCTCAGGCATATGCACCATATTGTCCAAGCTTAGACAATCATTAAAGACATATAGTGGCCTGCCCAGTGGCGTAGTGGTTAGGTTTGTGCTCTCCACTTTGGCAGCATGGAGTTCGCAGGTTTGGATCCTGGGTGTGGACCTAACACAACACTCATCAAGCCATGCTATGGCAGCAACCCACATGCAAAATAGAGGAAGATGGGCACAGATGTTAGCTCAGTGACAATCTTCCTCAAGCAAAAAGAAGAAGATTAGCAACAGATGTTAGTTCAGGGCCAATCTTCCTCACCAAAAAGAAAAAAAGACATATAGAGTCAAATAACAAAAACTGTTTGCTTCTCCTCATATCTGAATATATCATGCAAAAGTGCCCAAAAGCAAATTTCCTTGCAACCTTTCAGTCTGTGGAAATGCCTCTTTATCAAAGAGCATTTAGCTTTGTTTAGATCAAAGTCAATGAATAAGTATTTTTCTGATATAAAAGATGCTTAATTTGTTTTCAAATTTACAGTGACTCATTAAACATAAATTTGAAAGTAATAAAAAGGAAAATGAAAGGCCAGTTTAGGTTGGAATTAAGAAATCTGGTGTGGATGCATCCCTTGTGTTTAATGCTTTGGGATCTCCCCCACGCAGGCTTAGCCCACTTCACCTCTTGTTTACCTGCAGAAATGTAGCTTTGGTTATTGGTTCAATTAATAGATAAATTTATTATCAACAGTGTTTATAATCAGCAATACTCATAATCCATAATAAAAAAGGGCACAGCATTCAAGCTGAGCTTTCTGTAGACAGGACCATTGTAGTAAACAATAAATTTTTTCCCTCCCTCCATACCCCCCCATGTATGCATGTATGTGTCTATTATCTAGTTACCTGCTGTCAGTAGTATATTTCAAAATTAATATTTTCTATCCAAGTATACAGGACAAGTTGCATGTAATTTGGAGTGTGTGTGTATAAAAGAGATATTTAGTTTTCCCACAAATAAATAGTCTTGTTAATCAATGTTTTGTCATGCAGACCATATAGTCTATGAGATATTAAAGATGTTTTTAATTTTTCCTTCCATCTAAAAAATAGAATGATATGAATAAATTGATTATAAAATTTAATGTCTGTAAATTATATGGATTTTTAATTTTTGCCCCCTCTAATGGAGGGTTTCATCTGACAAGGAAAGCCTGTCATCCAAGTTGTTGAAAAGAGTTAGCTTTTGGTTTTGTCAAAATGATTTTTTTAAAAAGCAGAAATAATTCATGCATGCAACTCTACAGATCAAACCTCTTGGAGGAAGTTTATGGTTTGCTACAAAGGTGGTGGGGTTCTGTTTTATTTTTGTCTTATAGCTAGAGGCATAAAACAGCATTTTCTGCCTGTAAAGAGTACTTAGAATTAGAAATTCAAAACATATCGAGGCACACACTTCCTGCTGCCTTGCTAACATATTTTCCAGGGTCATTTTCTTTCAAGTGCAGTTAAAATTTTTCTCTGTCGAACTGAAGTATGTACCAGAGGCTCTTGGGATTTGAGTTCACCATTCCAGACTTTTATCTAGAGCAGGTAGCCTAAGTGAATTTTCCATCTTGTGAAACTCCTGCAGTGAGGCTGCAGAGGGGAAAATGAAGCTAAGTACTGACAGATGCGCCACGAGTCCCTACATTGTGAATCAGGGTTGCAGTGGGAAAAAATATATATAATTTGCTGATCTTAAAGGATATATCTTTCAAGGGGCTAAGCTATTCACCCCTCCATTTTCTGCTTTAATACTGTTCACAGGAAGGTGGACTCAATAACTATACTTCTCAGGTGATAGAGTTCTCCACCCGCCACTCCTGCTCGTAGTTATTTTTATATAAAAAATTGCAAATTCTGTTTATTCAAGAAGATCACTATGGGGGGAAAAGTATTAAGGTGGGTAACTTTCAGTCCTCTCAAACCCTGCTCCAATTTTTCAGTCTATCTGTATAGGGTAACCACGATGGTCTAAATTTCCCTCTTTATGATTTATGCTTAAACAAAGCTTTTTAAAATTATTATTATTTTGAGTTCCCCGAACTGTGAGGAACAGAGTTTCAGAGAGTTGAATGATTCTTTGCTTTTTGGATTTGACTTCACTGTTTGGATGAACCAGCAATACCATTCCATTCTTGAATATCCATAAAAAACCCTCTAGAGTTCATCCCCAGCAACCTCTTTAGAAAGTGCAGGTTCCCTCAGATTTGAATGGTTCCTACCACTTGCCTATTATTCCCTCACTTGAAGTCAAGTCTCCATTTTTCATCTTACTCCTCGTTTAGCTTCACTTATTTACTTTAACTGCCTGCTCATTGAAGTCATTTGAGTTTTCTGCTCATTCTATACGAAGGGATACATGTTACAATTTTTCTGCCAACATTTATGAATGAGTATGTTCTGCCTGGAGAGATGTATTAATAATGATATTGGGGCTCTTTCTGGCCTAAGCAGGAAAGTATGCCTTCAAGAATTGCGCTATCTGCCAGGGGAGCCGTGAGAGCAATCATGCTAGACATGGTGGATGTACACTTGAGAGGAAGGACAGCAAGGTTGACTGAAGTAGCTGAATTAGTCCCTTTACAGCAATTGGAAGAGTAATTGAGGCTTACTGAACATTTTTTTTTAAGACAGATTAACACACACCTGTTGATTTGGCTGTGTACTAATCCTGTTAGCCCCATTTTACAGATAAGCTGAGGTTCAAGGTCTCATCTGATGTAAGCGGTGGTCTTAAGTTTTGAATGTGCATCCTGTCTGTTATATTGTGCTTCCTTAGTGTTTTGAAAACTTTCACATTTTTTAGAGAAGCCAGCTAAATCCCGATACCTATGGCAAAGAATTAGATACTAAGAGTAAGGCCTTTTAGGGAAATCAATTCCACTGTCCTCATTTGTTGAAGACGTATGATGTGTCTACAGTGCTGCTTGGTACTTCATAAAGGTTATCTCATTTACCTCTACAACTTCCCAGTTTGTGGGAAAGTATTATAATCGTCAGTTTATAGAAGAGGAAACTCAGGTTCAGTGGCCTCAGGTAACATATCTAAGATCACCAAACTATTAAGTCACTGAGGCAGGATTTAAGTCCTGAAGGATTTCTTCAATGGCCAGTTTCTATGCACTAGACCATTAAAGATCTTAGTTGAAATGTGGAATAAATTAGGGATAAAACCATATTACCAAAGATAAATCACCGCTGTCACAATTTCACCTGGGTCTAGTTCCTGAGATTTTGGATGAGATCATAGGTAGTTCAGTGTTTTGGCTCAAGGCTTCCAGTTTCACTTCTGACACAGATGGAAGAAGTATATCAACTTGAGAAAATGCTGAATGAATGAGATTGAGGGTCTTAATGACTGGTGACAATCCAGTGCCCGCAAAGTCTTCTGCTATTAATAGGAATAGAACACCAAGTCCTACCCTGAGCAGGAAAAATCAAGCGTTATCCTCATTTTAAAGTTTTACCCCAATTTGTAAATATGGATGCTGGCCTTTACTTAATGTAGATGCCCTATCTTCACTTTTGTCTTTTAAATATTGTTTGGGTTGAAGTACATACAATTAATAAGAAAAGTCATTCCCTGTAGGAAAATTTACTTGGAAAAATTAAAATAAAAGTGACAAAAATCACTCAGTGATCTATTCCTGAGATTCCGGGGGTCGGTGTGTTTGCAGCATTGTAGTTTGACATAGTGAGCTACAACAGAAAATAAGCAGACTCATGTGAGACTTTCAACAATGGGCTAATTGGAAAAAATACATAGAAGTGGAAAATAAGGGCTAAAAAGATTAATTCACTTGCTCAAGATCTCTTAAGTGGTTAGTAGAAGCAGCTTTATTAATTTAATCTTAAAAGTGTCATTTTAAAATGTTTCATTACATAGATACTTTGTTGGAATTTTTTCAGTAGCAGAGGGTTGCTACGATTCGATATCAGTTAACATTGACATGCCAGTTTCAACAGCTCCAGAGTAAATTTAACGCATTGTTTAATTTACAAAATAATATTTTGGTCTGTTGTAGAGTGTTTTAATAACAATTAAAATATGAACACTTCAGAATCTACTGTAAGATCCTGTTTAAAAGAAGCCAAGAGAAATGTATATAGCAAAAATTTTACGAGTTAAATCTATGCCATAATTTTCCTTAAAAAAAATGGAAGGACTTTTCTATGGTAGATCATTGGAACACATCTATGTATATGTTTTTGATTTTCTTAATAAAGCATTAAAGTTAATACAAATACCACAATAAGCATTGTAAAATATACATAAATAATTTGAACTGATCATTTTGGAATGTCATAGTTTTGCTTTCCTTAAAGCGTGAATTTTCAATAATTGCATAGTTCTTGCCTCATATTTGCATTTTTGGTTTTCATGTCAAATGCAGTCATCTGTGTGACAAATCTAAGTGTTGTCTCCACTCATAAACAACCACTGATTTTCTACAATGACACTGATGACTGCCAGTGTCACCAGTGTCAACAGGATAATGTCTCTAACATCAAGAGTTTGCAATGTTATGAATGTGTGAGGATTGGGGAAGAGAAGATAAAATGTATATTAATAACCTTGTTCAACAAACATTCATTAAACACCTACTGGAACTGTTGCTCATCCTTAGGAACACTAAAATGATCCAGACTTACTTATGAAAGGTGCCCTAAAAGCCATTTTAAAAATTGTTGTAGAGATTCAGAAGAAGCTGAGCACATTCAAGTTAGAGATAACAAAAGTTTAAATATTGAGATAGCATTTTAAGTGAACTTTGAATAATGATTGACAATTGGTAGTCGTTTTTTTTTCCCCTCAGTATTTTTCTTCTGTATTATTAATACCCCTTTTTAGAGTCACTGAAGTCCTTTTTAGTATTCTTGGTATGGATCTTTTTCTCCCCCCATATTTCCTCTTCTTCCCTGTTTATTTCCCCATGGCTATGAACATTCTGTATCAACCTTTAGAATCAATGTTCTTGAACTATAGCGATATAAGACTGTGCAATGATGCTGAGGCTTAGCAAAGAGATTATATATTGAAATCATTTCCAAATCAGATATTTTACATTAGAAGAAGGCTACAAGAATAAAGGTTTTGTCACAACTTGTCATAAATGTGAATATGGATTGCCACCTGCTTTGGATAACAAGTGATTTTCTAGAGAAGTTGTCTACAACGTGGTTGCCTTTATCAGCATGTTTTCTTCTCTCCAGGTATTGTATTTGTCATTTTTAATATAAGCTTTTGTTATCTATTGCTATAGAGCAAGCAATTTGTTTCTGCATGAAATAGTAGGGACGTGACCTCAAGCTCCTGAAGACAACTCTGTCTCCTTTTCCTTTTTCCTTGGGCATATTAGGAGGAGCTTGGTTTCTGACTTTTCCATGTAAATCTAAATTCCTCTAAACATTAATTTTAATACTTTTGATAATAAATTGGATTATGAATATAACTCAGACAGCTGATCTGTTCTAAGGTTGGTCATAGGACAATAACTACTGTCACGGTGTAATCATGAAGAAAAGGGGAAAAAACCACCCTGATGTTTAGATGCAATGGGACTTAGAACTTCAGCATACTTAAAAGGCTGTTGAAAAGAGTCGGAAGTGGATAGATGCCAAAGTTGGGCCTCAGTCTGTTATTTAAAGCAAGTGACTCAAAATGTTGATTTTCCTGCCACAGGGGAATGTCAACACTTGTAAAGAAAGAGAAATTGACTTAGAGCAAATGAGTTAGAAGGCTACATCTAAAGCTTTTCTATGGTTAAGTGAAAGCTTGATGAAGAGTGGCTTTTCTCCTTATGAAACTGTAAATTTGACTTTATGTACTAGAGAATTATATGATACAGGGCTTACCGAAGTCAGGTACTGTCCTTATTGTTTTCTATGTTAACATCTTACATCCTCACAATCACATGATGAAGTAAATATAGTTATTATCCTCCTCATTTTAAAGAAGAGGAAATAAAGCATTTAAGTAATTTGCTGAGAGCTATGTAGTTATTAAGTAGGAGAAACAGATTAAAACCTACAGAGCCTGGTTCTAGATTCTCTCTGCTCCTAACCATTTCATTATACTATCCAATGACACACATAGCTCCTTTAAAGTCAAATATTGTGGCTTAAATAATTTATACTTAGATTGGGCCAAGGATTTTAAAAAATCATAGCGGATTCTTATAAATTTGTTATTTTAAGATAGAATAAGGAAGGGTATTGTTCTAAGGCATGAAACCAGTATTAATTAATTTAATTAGTAATGACACAATGTTAAGGACTCTTACTGTCCAGCGATCATTTTTCTAAATTTATGTCAGTATTAATGTCATACAAAGACCTTTTCATGCAAAGAAAGGATATTTTCCACATAGCAGAAATAATTATAAAGTTGTGGTCTTTTAGACAGAAATTCAATAAGAGATCAACATAGACTTTGACCACTCATTGTAGGCCATTTTATTTCAACATTATACATTTTTTTTTTTATCTTAGCGGAGAGAAGGAACTTTATTTTTCCTATTACAACTATGTAATATAGTATAGAATAAAAAAGTCCAGCAAAACAATCAAAATCCTTAAAAATTCTTATTGATCATGCTTTATATATAAGTCTAATAAAATAAGCAGATATTTTCATTTGATAGAAAATATCAATTATGTTGTGTTACCAAACTAAATCAATGTACTAACCAAATAATTTGTATAAACTCATTATACTGTCATAGTTAAGGTACATACTTAAATATACACATTTTTTGTAATATGAAACAGTTTTCAAAGAGGTTAAGTGACTGGTTCAAGGTTATCCAGTGTAGGGAAACTCAGCTTCCAATTCAAAGGGAGCGATGCATTCAGTCCATTCCTGATGATCTTTTGGATACCTGTTTTATGTTATGTAACAGAGGTGGAGGATACAACACTAGGCTAAACCAACGCTCTGCCCTCATGGCACTTATTCATTTCTAATAGAAGAGAAAAGCAAATAACAATATATTCTACGTCTTGTGCTTATAAAGGTTTCAAAGCTGAATAAAACAATTTAAGGCACCAGGAAATTACGGTGGATGTGAAAATTATTGTGTATGGAGTGGTCAGAGGAGGACATGCTGATAGGAAAAATCCAAAAAAAGTCATTGCAAAGCCCATGTTCTTAACCATTCAGGTCAGCTGACCTCATACTACAACATTTCCAACTTAAGAAGAAACAGATTCAGAAAGCCTAATTAATCAGATTGGCTTGAATCTGGTTAGATTACTACTTGTATTCAGTCTGCAAAATGGGTAGAGTTGTGTAGCTTCTAATTTAAAGAGCATAATTGACTGTTAAGACATAATCCTAAATCAACAAGTTGGTCATTCAAGTATGATTTATTACACTAATGAAAAATGCAAATACCAACACATCTCAAAAATTATTCAAATTCACTAGGCAATAAAATTATATTAAAAAGATAATATGATAATTATTGCCTATCCAGCTGTCAAAAAGTAAAAATAAAGTATCCCAAATCGATTTTGTTTCCAAAAACAAACATTTCTCATGAAGAGCTCGTGACAATATAAATTGGAATAACTTTTTTTCCTAGAAAGGATAGATAGATAGATGGAAAGAGAGAAAGAGCAAGGAAGGAAGGAAAGAAAGAGAGGTAATAGATAGATGGAAGGAAGGAGGGGAGGAGGGAAGAAAGGGAGGAAAGAAGGAAGGAAGGAAGGAAATATTCTCTTTGTCCTGAGTTCAATCTCAATTCTGCCATTTAATCCTAAGGCAGTCTTGACAATTCATAAAAGGGAGCAATACCAGAGTTACTGAGAACATAAATAAGGTAACTAATGTGAGATTTTTAACACAGAACATAGTACAGTAAGCACTCGCAAAATATTAGCTATTATTATTGTGAAATATATAATGGTGTATTTTACAGCCATAAAATTCAGCTTTAGAATTCAATGACATGCTGAAATTTTTATTAATATATAGATAAATAAAAATTGCAGATTACAAACAATATTTACAGTATAATTTCACTTTGTAAAAGTAATCATATATATTTCATCATGTATAACGAGATTTATATTTAACTTACCATTTAACTCACTCAAACTCTTTTTATTCATTATCGCAGTTCACTAATAAAAATAATAAAGTGAGGGAAATAAATAACAGCAAAAAAATTAGTGGTGTTTTTTTCTGAGTGATAAGATTATATGTGATTTTTTAATTCATTTATTCCTTCATACGTTGTTTTTCAACTCACATTATCAAGTACCTACACTTTGCTAGGACCCTATTTTAGATGCTGTATTGCTGTGGTCAGCAATATGGTCAAGGTCTCTGCCCTGATGGGGCTTTCATAAAGGGGTATGGTCAACAGGTAAATAAATTCATTTGTAAGATCGTTTCCATAGGGTTAGTGCTATAGGAACAGAGAACAGAGTGATGAGATAGCAGGTGACTGAGTAGAAAGAGGGAGACAGAAGTTCTTGTATATAAGGTGTGGTCAGAGGAGATCTGAGGAGTTAAGAAATAAAGTGAGACCAGGATCACAAGTGGAAAACAGACAGGTGAAGAGCAATCTGGTCAAAGGCCTGAGGGGAAGAACAAACTCTGCCCGCGCAACAATCGGAAAATGGCCAGAGCAGGGTGCCAGTGGTCTGCAAGTGTAGTGGGAGTTTTGACAGCACATAGTGAGGCCGGAGTTGAATGTTACTTCTCCTTAATACTTATGTTAATTTTTGAATTTTTCTATACTAAACAGGTTATATATTCTTGACTATTTGAACTGAAATATAGATCTATTTAAAAGAGGCAGAAATTAAAAAACATAAAAATGTTTATAGATGAAATGAGAACAGCAGAAAATGAACTTGGAGATGCATTATAATTGCATTATGTGCAAATGCATATGCATGTGGGCAATGACTAGAAGATATCAAAGCACATAATTGTGTTTGAGTGGATTAATAACTTTTTGAAAGCTAAATCCTTTAATCTTTCAGCTAATTAATTTTTACAATAAGGTAAGGGAAAAGTCATGTCATTTATTCCCTTCACAAACTTCAGGAACCTCTTTTATCATTTACTTGAAAATTCCTGTAGGCTGTCATTATGCTTCTCTTTATTGTAAGAACCTGGTTTCAGATCATGAATAAACAATTGTGAACATGTTTATTAATAGTTTTCCTAACTATGTGTAAGGAAAAAATAACATTGTAAGTCACTAATTATTACTTAAAGATTTGTACATTTTGGCAATTGAATATAAAGTTATAAATGATGATATATCTTTGCAAAATATTATTCAGGGTTTAAATTCAGTTCTTTGACACAGCAAGTGTTGGAATAAAAATAAACATTTTTTTTGCTCTGCTTTGGCATGTTAATAACTAAAACCAGAAATTATTATTACTGTCTCAGTGTCTTCCTACAAGATGAAATGAAATATTACAATGATTTGAAATTAGGGAGTTTCAGGTTTTTGATGTGACCTTGTTACAGAAAACCTGCACTGGAATTTTAAATGGTTGGAATATAATGACAGAGAAGCAAAATTAAGATGGAAAAGTTGGAGCACCTATAAAGGATAATTTTAATAACTATGTTTGACAAGTGAGATTAAAGTACCTGATGTATCTTTGAAAAGCACTGTCCAAGATCTTATATATATATTTCAAAAAATATATTTAAATATATACATTTAAATGTAGATTTTAGATATTTTTAATTCATAGTATACTTGAGAGTAGGTTGATTCCTCTCCACTGAGGCCTGATAAACCTGTGAAGCATTGTTGTACAGCAGATCTCTACAACATTGCGTCTATAGCAAACAATACTGTATTGTACCCTTAAAATTCTGTTGAGAGTAAAGATCATGTTAAGTGTCCCTACTTCTATACAATGTTTTTAAAAGAATATAGATAAATTTTTATAATGCAACGATAGTAAAATAATAAAATAGATTGCATCCAAAAAGTTACGAACAATTAGTGCAACTATAATGGAAAGCTATGGTCTTTGCTTCCACATTTTTATTTCTCAGGGCTGAGGAAGATCTGTATGAGCTTCTTTATATTTGATTCCTTTTGATTCTCATTCATGCGCATGGAGTTGCTACAGTAACCAAACATTTGAAAGCCCAGAGTCGGTTCTTTCTCTGATTTTACATGCCAAACTTAAAAGTGTTACTATTTACGTATGGTAACTAATTAGTTGTCCTGGCTACTCTGCGTCGTCGTGCTATGAATGTGGGAGAACTGGATGGCAGTAGAGGACTGGGAAAGTGCCTGTATGATTTTGCCCATCTTTTCTCGTTAACTCTTCTCAATTTCACTACTAAACTTAGCGGCACACTTAAGAAAGATTTTCTCTTTCAGTGACCTCAAACCGAAGTGCTCTTTTCTCAGTCCAGAACGGTGCAGGTAGTTGTATATTCAACAGGTATCTTTTTTTCTGAGTACATTACTTAAACAATAATGTCTAGGGGGCACACAGTTTTCCTTTCTCTCTGATGTGGAGAAAGATGTTAAAGACTCTGAAGCACCTTGTCTTCTCCACCCACTCGGGAGTGTTAGAAGAGGGCATTGAAGGATGGCCAATTTTATTTCCTGATGCAGACTCCTGCAAGCGAGGAACTAGGTCAAAAACTTCTGACCTTCTGTGAACAGTTTCTTCTGGTGATCAGATAGGAAAGGCCTTTGATGGTTGTTCTGTGAGTTAGGAGTCCAGCAAGGGGAGTCAACACTGCTTGTGGTATTTGGTATGTGAACTTTAATAAAAATATTTCACACTGAAATTCCCAAGAGAATATACCTAGTTCACTTTAATCAACCCAAATTTTGAAACTGAAGTTCTAGAGAGAAGCTTTCAGAGAGGCAGATGCTTTGAAAATTAACATGTGTTTTTGAAATACTTATATTTTAGAAGAAATCTGAACTATAATTCAATCTGAGAAAGAGACAGGTATATTTTTCTATTTTATCAAACATTGTAATCTACAGTCTATAATTTACAGTTAGTTTTGTGCAACTGTACATTATTTAGGGTAGCTATCTAGGCCAATAAGTATTAATAAATGGAAGGAATAAAGCCAAGGAAAATTTAGCCTGAATATGAAAAATTAATAACACTAAAAATTATTGGCTTTATAATTGCTTCCCAGAAGATGTGGCAAAATCTCTACTCCTAGGGTCATTTAAGAAGGCTGACTTGAACAAAATGCTTACTCTGTGGACTAGGCCAGCTAATAAGTTTTGGCCTTCGCCAATTCCCAGGCACTGTTGACCACACATAAAATATCACAGGTATCACTTTAGTAAGTCCAGAGAAGGGCAAAACCTTTTATAATCCTTGGAGGAATTGTGTTGTTGCTATTATTACAACATCTTCTTTAGTTGTGAACTAATGGGAAGAGGCACAAATTACAGACATTTGGCAAGGGGAAATAGTTTCATTTTCTGCTACACTCCCTTATTAACTGCTAATTCCCTCTTCCTAATTACATTAACCCTTTCTGACAGTCCCTAGAAATTAAAGTGTTTTCAGGTCCTGGTCTTGTATATACTGTCAGTGGTACTTTCAACAGTCAACATTTCCCCACCATAAGTAATAGCTCTGCATGTTGGTCTGTGACCTGCGGAAAGCGACTTCCTCCTCTTGGAGTTCAGTGGCTCTCTTTGCAGCTTACCCTCAGATAAGCTGCAAGAGCCATGGGCTCTATGGATAAATTCCATTTAGAACAAGAAGAAGAAAGATTTAGCTCTTCAGAGGAGGTTGGCGTCAGCGGGTGCTAAGCCAGGTGTTTCAGTCACTGAAGAGCTTGAAGCATGGAAGGAGCACACAGCAGCCAACCAGGCCTCCTGAATAATTCATCACGGCCCGACGCTCTTCCGAGGCTGTACTCTTATTTATGAACATAGATTATACCGTTATTGATTGCAGTCCTCACGGAGGCATTTCATTAACTGGGAGGTTTGTCTGTTTGCATAAGCTTTGTTTCCCTGAGAATTTCCTTGTATTTGAACAGAAATTTATAGCGGAAGTAAAATTAAAGAGAATTGTCTAACAATTCTGGCTCATTCTGCAATCAGGAAGGGGATTGGAAATGGTTTCCTCTAGATACCCAGATTGTTAAATCATTTTATTCCATTAATTGTACTGTGATCTGAAAGTGTGATGAAAAAACACCCAAGAAAGGTACCCTTCACAAGAATCTCTCTACCAACCTCATTACGACTGCTGTTCCAGATAGATTACCTGAAATTTCAAATAAATTTTCCCATGGTACTTGGATTTCAGAGATGCTTAAAATATCTAAGTGACTAGAAAAATTGTTTGACTGCTCCACAAACCAGCTCCTAACTACATGAATTCAAAGGGCGTGATAATTCAGTTGTACTCAGTGCTGCACAAAGGTTCAGAGGGGATCCAGAATCTCACTCACTAGGACGGATGGTTCTCTTAGGTGCGTGTGAGCAGAAGTAGCCTTTCTTAAAAGAGATCTGAATGGTACTTGTAGCTCATGAGATTGCAGTAGCTGAATCCAATGAAATGCTAGTTTCTATCCGATAAAAACACAATGGCATGAAGAGTACCACAGCCCGAATGCTCTCTTGAATCATGATATACAAACTATAAACCCTAATATAAGAATAACATTAGACTACAGAAGGTTGGACTTTTAATCAAAATTGAACTAAGAAGACAATTTTCTATTGCAGGAAAGAAAACTCCTGAAACTTTTGGGGTATTTGTTTTTGTTGCATTTTGTTGCTGTTTTGGAGGATGATGATTTGTTTGTTTGAAATCTGTGAGGCTGAAGAGAAGTGAATCAGAAAAACGCAGAGTCAGGATTTCCCAGACGGCGGTGATGTTCATCTGAGGAAGCGCTTCAGAATGTCCCTGAGCTGGAGTACTTTGACAATGGAGGAAAAAGGAGAGAAGTTCATATCTAGAGTTGACTCATTTCCACAGTTGTAAAGAAGGCCTTAAAGTTGTAGCAACTGTGCAAAAATAATAGACAAAAGAAAAATGTAAGCAGGCAAAGTCTCCTTTCTAACAAAAAAGAAAATATCTTGGTTTCATAGTTTAGTTACTTCTTTATTACAGTATTGATTTTCTTTGCACTAATTGCTACATTTTTTCAGCATCAGGTTTATTATTTTTTTTCCCTGAATGAACTTGTTCCTAGGAGTCATTTACTGAATGGATCAATTCTGTAAGAAGATATGTTGCCACTTGTTAGGCAAGAAATTATTCACCACCTGCCCCTTCATTTCTCCAATTCTCTTAAAAGTTTTTAATGAAAATGTTTAAATAAATTGCAAATCTAAAATATTTTATTTTTTTAAGAGATTTTTACTCTCACCTTCCAGGGATCAATCTGGTTTCTCTGACACCCATTATTTCCTACGCGAGGTCCAAGAACTCACTCTATTGCTTTTCCTTTTGTAAATTCCATTCAATTTCAAGAAGTGTTGTGAAGGGCCAAATATGCCGATATTGTGTCATATATGACACACTGCACTGACTTCAAGTCAAGTCATGTCATTCCTGTGTTAAAACACTTCAGCGCAAACTATTTCCTTTAGAATGAGTTCTAAACTCCTTGCCATTGTTTATGTGTCTTTATATGGGGTGCCCCACTCTCATCCTTTGCCCACGACTGTCCTAGTTTAGCCAAAAGTCCTATGTCTCAGTAAACACAGGACAGTTGATCACTCTATAGGGCAGCCTTCATCTCTAACATCCTCCCATTCAAACCCCCTCCTTCCAAAGATTTCCAGTTGTATGATCTTGAAGAAATCATCTTATTTTGCTCATCTTTAGTTTCTTCATTTGTAAAATAGGAATGATAATAACATTTCCGTTCATGATTCTTTTGAATATTAAAGACAGTGTCACTGGCCGATGTCTGTCTTATTGTCCATAAATATAGTGATATCTTTCCTCTTTTGGAGTTTGATATTGTTTCACACTATAGGGAGACTGTTATTTCATCTTGCAGATAGGAATAAAACTAAACTAGAGCCAGCCTTGATGGCCTAGTGGTTAGCATTTGGCACGCTCCGCTTCAGTGGCCTGAGGTTCAGTTCCCAAGCCCAGAACCATGCCACTTGTCTGTCAGTAACTATGCTGTGGGGGTGGCTCACATAGAAGAACTAGAAGGACTTACAACTGGAATATACAACCATGTACCAGGGCTTTAGGGAAAGGAATAAAAAAAAGAGAGAGAGGAAGATTGGCAACAGATGTTAGCTCAAATCCAATCTTTCCCAGCAAAAAACCAAAAAAATGAGAAACGTTTCTCATGTTTCAAACCACCTACTTTAGAAAAAAAAAGAAAGACTAAACTAGTGTAATTTCAACATGGCAGCTTATGTATCTTTTGCTTGTCATTCATTCAGTGTTCCCAAGATTAGAGAGGTATAGTAAAAACACCATAGAAGGGAAAGCCGTTATCTCATAAGGGTAAAGATGTAACAAAAATAAGTTATTTTGTGTTTGAAAGGCTTTGGGGCCTTTCACCCATTGGGAGAAAAAAACGCTGAAGAAGTGAGTCAACATTTATAATTCCTGCTCTCAGTTTGCAAGCTATGTAAACATTCAAGCCAAGGAAATATGGAAATAAACAGACATTTTGTTCTATTAGCTTATATTGTGTGAACCAAAATGAAGAAGCATAGATATTTATTTTCTTTGGGCCTAAAATAAGCACTAATACCTTATACCCTCATAACTTGTCTGTCAGGAGTATCATAAGGTCTACTGATACCACTTATCTTCATTATAAGAGCTTTTATGTGATACACTACGGAAAGACATTGTAATTATCATTATTTGAGAAAAAAGAGTAAGATCCTGACATTCAGTTACCTTTGTAAGAAGTTTACTTTTAAAATCGCTCCATCTCATTTGGCATCTAAACTCACCACAGATGCTTTATGATTTCATGTTTTTAATTAATGTCAACCCCCAGGTTGCAGTGAGAATTGTCCGATTTCCCTGCCAGAGCCCAGACTGAGAGAATTATGCTGGCAAGGAAGAAATGAGAATGCCCATTAAGGTTGCAAACTCAAGTTTCAAACTTCCCCAAAATCTGTGTCTGTGTATGCGATAGATTTAAGTTTGCCTTTTGCTAAGGGCCCTTCTGATCCCCGGAGAACTATCTTTAACAAATATTGTGGGGGAAAAATTGACTACATTCATAATTATATTACTATTTCATTAACTTACATGGCATATTTTATTTCCTATCCAGTTCCTAGTCAATAAAAGAAATTATTTGGCATTATAGACACTTTTGCATGATCTTGCGTGAGTTTGAGAGTCAGTAGGGTTTACTCACAGTGTAGGCCAGCACTATAATCATATATGTGCCATGTCAGAGACTTTCAGAAAACTGAACATTTTTAAGCTGCTGGGTAAAACAGAAATGATCATTCTAAGACTTACCAGTAATACAATTTGTATCAGTTCATTTAAATAATATTATTTGAGCAGTTAGTTTATGTATGTCTTAAAGGCATGAATGTTTCAAAATGAATAAAAGAAACAAGTGTCAAAAAATTTATAGTTTAATGAGGGAGATTTTTAAATGACATAAATACTGAGAGTGATAAATGGCTGAGGTGAGATGTATGCAAAGTGTTGGGGCAAGAATGAATATAAAGACACGAGATATGATGCAGTTAAGATATATTAATACTCAGAAAGAAGTGTGTTTATTCATCCCTTCAATTAATTGATATTTATTCCATATATGTTAGGCATCGATCTAGGCACCAGGGATACAGGGCTATGAAAGATAAGCAACTTATTTTATAAAGCAAAGAAAGCAAAAAGAGATAAAATACCATCAGATAATGTTAAATACTCTGAAGAAATGTGTTAGAGAGTGAGAGGCAAGGGGGAATATATTATAAAGGCTAGCCTCCTTAAAGAGCTGATATTCAAGCTGAAATTGAAGGATGAAATTGGCCACCCACGTGAAAATCAGGGAGGCGAATGTTCCAGGCAGAAAAAAGAGCAAGCCAAGAAGCTATGAAGCAGGCATAGGTTTGCCAGTTGTGTTGCTATTTGCATTGGGTTCAAAGGTGTGGATAGATTTTAGATAGCTAAGCAGAAGCCAGATGAGATTGGTATTGCCTTTTTTTATTCCCACAAAACAGCTCCATTTTGTTGGTTATTTCAGAGTGAGTCCAATATTTTACTCGACTTTGTACAGCTCTTAGTATTCCGGATATTTCCTTTAGGGTATCTAGCTTCTGTCAACAGTGAGTAATTCCTCAGCAAATACAGTGGGAAGAAAGAGACAGCCCCTGGGACCTAAAGAGAAAACAACTCAAAAATAAAATCACCTAATGGAACACATCATGCATCTGGCATGTGCTCTTTTGTTATAAAAAATGCAAGAAAATTTGTTTTCCATACATTTGATAATTACTACTTAAGATTATGATCCAATTTTAACGTAAATAAATTTTGCTTACTCCACCTCTCTATCCCGTTTGAAAATCTTCCCATGATTATTGTAATACTCTAGCCTCTGATACAGGAATATCAGGTAATCACTAAACCAAAGCCTTGTAACAGATCTTAAAATATTAGAAAAGCCTGAAGCATTGAACTATCTCTGAAAAACCTGAAAGATTTAGAAATGATACTGCAATTACTTGAGCCTGCTGGCCTGTTGCATTCAGTTCCAGACAGAGTTTTAGTTTGCTTCTGAAAAATAACTGACATAAGTTTTAAAAAGTGAGTTAGTGAGAAATTGTGAAATATCTGATAAGCTGAGATGGGATGCTAAAATACAAAATTGAAAATCACGTGTATAGAAAGGAAAACCTGTTTGATAAAAGACACACATTAAGAGAATGTGATGAAAATAAGGTGACAGGAAATCATTACAAGATAACATTTCTTAACATAGTATGAATTACCAAAACAAGATAGTATCTCTTTCTTGCATATTCTAAACTGGTGGTAGATTATTTTATACACTTTTTTATGTTTTATATGAACAGGACTTTTTGTCATTTTTAATTTTCTGTTTATTTTTTATTCTCTTCTTCCTTACATTTGTTTCAATTCAATGCACCAATTCTTTTTAAATTAGTTGCATAAAACAATATATGCCTTGAGCAAGATGCCAAAATATATGTGTGTATTCATCGTGTATCTTTTGATTTCTAAGATTATAACAAGGCCAGATGAGACTGTTATTGCTTTTGTCAGTCATACAAAACAATTTTCTTTAGTCATTCAGTTATTCCAGGGTAAACTAAATTTTTCATCAGTGACTATTATACTGCAAATGTAGTTTTTCAGCAAATGATAAATCTCCAGTAACTGTAGATAAAAGCATCCTGGAAGATTGGAAACCTCCTGGTAATCGAGGGAAGTAGATATTAAAGGGTTTATATATTTTTTTTCAATAAACCTACTTAATTGTGTGATTGGGGCCAGCCTGGTGGCACAGTGGTTAAGTTCACACATTCCACTTTGGCAGCCCAGGGTTTGCCAGTTTGGATCCCAGGTGTGGACCTAGCACCACTTGGCAGGCCATGCTGTGGTAGGCGTCCCACATATAAAGTAGAGGAAGATGGGCATGGATGTTAGGTCAGGGCCAGTCTTCCTCAGCAAAAAAAAAAAAAGAAAGAAAGAAAGAAAGAAAAAGAAAAAAAGAGGAGGCCTGAGGAGGCCTGGCAGCAGATGTTAGCTCAGGCCTAATCTTCCTCAAAAAACAAAAAAAGAAGTGGAAAGCAAAAACAAAACAAATAAAAGACCTACTTAATTGTATGACTTCCATCAACGCATATAGAATGTTCTAAATGTGTAAGGCACTGCAAAGTATACAAGGATGAAAATGACACAGCTTTTATAGGTGAGAAGCTCATAATTTTGCAAACAGAAAATATGTTGAAATAAGTTGTTAGGTGTGTTATGAGAAGTGCCATAAAATATATTTTTTAAAAATATTGTAGAAGGTACAACTGATTCTGGAAGCTTAAAATGGGGAGCTTGGACTGGACCATAGGGCTGTGCAGGTACCCCAGGGCAAGCAAGATAAGGAGAGAGGACAGCATGGCCATAAAGCCCACAGGTGAGAAAGGGCAGGTCCAGGTGGCAGTGATTAGGGCTAGATGGGGAAGTGTCTGGAATGCGCAGCAGGGGCGGGGGCGGGGGCGGGGGGGGGGGGGGGGGAGCAGCTAACCGCATCCGTTAAATAGGAGGAGACCTGATCCTTGTGCGTTCAGAAAAGGCACTGCTTCCTTGAGATCTGAGCCTGAGTCCTCTAAGTAGCACCCTAGATTTATTCTTCCTAGGTATTTAAAATATAAAACTTTCTCATCTGCCTCATTCTCATTTCTGTAGTATAATTTTGAAAGAAGTTCCCCCAATAAAGTGAGTTTTAAAGTAGCATTAAATGATGATAGAAAGCTCTATTGTTTTTCTCTTGTTTGGAAAAAATGGTGCTGTTTTTGTTGTAAGAGTATAAAAGTCAAGACAACATGCCTTTGAACAGAGCGGATATTCCTTCCTTTCCAAAAGGGCATCAATCATTTTGAGACGGCAGACATTTTCAGATGCTTAAGTCTGTCATGTCTAAGGGGATTTAATTTAGTCAGACATCTAGAAATATTCTCTTATCTACCCAAAGAGATGCTGATTTCAACTGATTTACTGTTGTTGTTGCAAAATTGAAGAAATGTTTGGAGATTTAGGTTAGAAAAATGTGTTCATACTTTTTCTTCATCAATACAGTAGAATCGGAAGTCTAGCAATGTCATGCTTTTTACTCTGAAAAGTACAGAGAGGCCTAAGGCACAAGTGGATTTCTGGAAGCAGTAGATTTCATAAATTTGAAGTAAATTGTATCAGGCATGGAGTGCTGCCAAATTCTAATTCATTAGTTCACTGCTTGGCAGAGTTCCGCTTCCTATCAACAGTAAAGCATACAGGTTTCTTCTGGGGGTATGGAACGTTCTCACTTCCAAAAGGCAGCTTGGGCTTTTATTTAATGTAAAAAGTGTAATTCTTAAAACAAGTATAACACCAAAAGCTCTTGTAACTTCTTTAGTTATAAGATGAAATCTGGGGAAATTTGTGAAATACTGCAATTTCTGTCATATAATTTGAGATGAGCATTTTAAGAAAGAAAAAGTATCTTTCAGAATCTTTTAATTCACTCACATCATCTTGCAATGAAAGAATTACCTCTTTGGGTACAATGATGATACAGGAACCTGGAGTGCATCTGGGCTAAGTTGTCTTAAAAGTGAGCGTGGCCAGAACTGAAGGGAGCTGTACCCTGCAGCTTTACTGTGGTTGTTACTCCTTGAGGCCTTTTCCCAGCCTGAAAAACCTAAGGTCCCCATGCTTAATGATACATTTCTTCTTCTGATTATTATTTGCTCCTGTTTTGATCAATTGAAAAGAGAAAATTTTTTTCTTCATCTGAGTATTGAGCAAAAAGCTTCCCCAGTTTCTATGAGAAGTAGTTCCTCTTGTTAGTTGCTGTACGAAATGAGGTCCTTGGGTCAGATGGGGTCTTCCGGTTCTAACATTAGGATTTTAGAATGCAGTGCTTCCTCTTAGATTTCCTACCCAGTCGGAATCATGCCCATTTCTTTTAAGCAATTCATCAAAGAAGTTGCAGCCGTTGGTTTACCAGTAGAACCTGACCCTGTTCTCCTTGCATTGCCTACGTACACCCACAGCCAGCAACCCATAAAGAGAAATGGCAAGGGAGGTAAGAAAGAAGGTCATGTTCCTTCACTGTGTTAAATATTAATATCCCTAAAGAGGAGGAAATGTTATTTTTTTTTCAAGTATTTTTTGGTCACCTGCTATATGCAAAGTATTGTGTTAAAGCTGCAATGGGGGAATATAGAAGTGAAAAAAAATTCTGTCTGTCTTACCAAAAGTTTGTCTCTAGGAGCAGAAAAGCCCAACAATAAATGACCCTATTTCAAGATAGTACAGAGATAAAACCCAGAAATGTGATATAAACAAGGAGTTTTAGATATTCATGGAAAGAATAATTTTGAATCGAATGTCCAAAGAGACCCTCAAGAAGAAGATGACCCTTTCACTGCACTTTGAAAAAGTGGAGGACTTTTCTGGATTAAAATAGGTAAGGCAGAGGACAAGGCAGCATAAGGCAGAAGTCATATATGATGAATGTTACATTCAGTTGTTCCGTAGTTTTTTTTGTTCAGTGGTAAGTGAGGAGCAATTGGAAGGTCTTGGGAAGGGGAGAATCCTAACTAAAATTGGCAAGATAAGAAGGTTAATCTGGTTGTAGCAAGTAGGTTGGTTAAAGGGGTTTAGTTACTAACTCTGTTTGCAAATAGTTGTGCAGTGGAAAGATGCAGGCTTCCTGGAGTTCTGTTGGTTGAGAGAACAGCACTGAGTGCCTGTGGTTACAATTGGTGAGTACTAGTTACTCTGTTTTCCAGCGGTATTTTTGGTAAATTAAAAACAAGTATACATTAGTTGTAAATGGTTCTCTATTTACAAACCATTGTTCTCACTCTTTGATATAATTACAGGCACTTATTTTTGGTGTATTGGGTTTAAGAATCACATGACTTGAATAAATTATGCCTATTGATTTAGCAAAACCAAGCATGAGGGAGCAACATGGGGCCATTGAAATTGACATGGAACAAATGATTATATTTCTGATTAACATTGTTCAAGATATCTTTGTTATACATCCTTTTAAGTTGCTCATGCTGTGAAAATATAGCTTAATAAATGTAGCAATCTGTGTTAGTTATGAATTTTTTCTGACTTGTTACAGAAAGCAATGCATTGGACTTTTTGTTTGGATTAAAACTAAAATTATGTTTGCTATTAAAATATGGACTAAAAATATTTCTGCCTCTATATAACCCTTATAAGCTTTTATTTTCAGAATTTTGACTTCAGAAGTGAATATCAGATACTTCTGCCACTAAGAAGCCCTATAACCTTAGGTCTTAGTTTCTTCATCTGTAAAATGGGGCTAAGAATACCATCTAGAGTGTTTGTAAGGATTAAATATGGTCATTCGTGTGAAAGTGTTCAGCTAAAAGCAGAATTTTTTAAAGCTCAGATACTATACAAGTGCATTTTTATTACTACTACCATTACCTAGTTTTAAAGATAATAATCTTAGTTTTCTTTTATAGGAAGCAAAAGCTTTTAAAGCAATTTTTCTTCATGAAGTAGAAATTGCAATTTCTTTGTAATCTTAGGGTAACAAGTAATCACAAACAAATCAAATAAAAATTTATGGCTATTAGAATTTATAGTTTGATTTTTCCTTTAATGTTACTTTGCTTTGTACAAAAGCAGATTTTTTTCAGGATTGTTTATTTCCTTTCTTGTAAAAATGATGACAATCACACTGACAAAATTTATGAGGTCCTAACAGTGTGGTGGGCATTATGCTTAAAAGAAGATATCTCATTAAATTCTCACCATAACTCTAAAGTGGGCACTATTATTGTACACATTTCATAAATAAAATGATACTTAAGTATTAAATATAACATGTTCAGTATGACAGGACCAGCGGGTGAAGCAGAATTCCAGCTTGGCTGGTCAGCAACAGACATCCATGTCCTCGCTATATCATGCTTGCTGTCTTCGTACTGATACCTAGGTGTTCAAGGATCACAAACTCTAGGAGGACAGATCTCTGTCTTACACTTTTTGTACATAATAATGCATGGTAATATTCCTTCAAAAGACCTGGCCACATTGTTGGCATAGTTGATCAATAAATATAGTTGAAGGGTTATTGATTCCATATAGTAGATTAGGGCAGACTTGGATGCTCAGGTTTAAGCACAAACCTGAGGGTGTAAACCTCTTTTAATTTTGCCCTTTAGGTGCCTCACTTGCCTTATCCTAGTTGCAGCCCTGTAGTAGATGCTCAATAAAAATTTGTTTCATTGGATGATTCCATGCTTAATTGGAACGGACAACGTCATGCAATAGTTTTACCTCACAGGAATCAAAAACCATATGATACGTTTTTTTAAAGATCAAAAGAACTGTATTTATTATATTCATCCTTGGACAGTGTTCAGTGACTGTATTTTTCCAATTTAATATGTACCCCCAAATCTTTAAGAACATGAGACCGTCAGGCCTTGATCAGTTTTTCTCAGGCTTTTAATGGTAAATAAAAATGTCTTTATGACATGTGTAAAGAATGTAGAGAAGGACTTCAAAGGACATAGAAGAAAAATATGACTGAAACAAGAGATGCTAAGTTTTAAATGCAAATGAATATGTTGATTGATTCAGAAAAGTGGTAATTTTAAAGAGAATGTTGGCTGCTTTTGCCTTAATCTTTTCATTTAAAATGAAAACTCGCACGGCATTCTAACCACACGCTGGTTATCGTATACAACAAGGAACAACGTAATTACTTTTTTTCTTTTTTTTGCTTTCCTGTTTCTCATTGCACATGTGCATGCTGCTGTTACCTAGGAGAGAAACGGGTATACATCAGCTGTGAAATTCCAAAGAATATAGGAAATTCCTATAATTGGTCCCTAACTGTCTGGGGAGAGCTGCTTCACACAAAGAAATGGTCTTGAACAAATCTTTTTCAGTAGTATGTTTCCTTCAATTCACAAAGGGGGAGAAAAATACAAATTCCAATTAATGTAATTTTGCAGGAAAAAAAAAAGGACGTGGAAGGTATCCTTAACATCCTAGATGTGCTTATAAATTCTCAAAGCCACTGAGACTTCATGACTTCTGAGGACTTAAAGTATGTTAAAAAGATAGACCCGCATTTAAATGCTGATCTCGACTTTTCACTGGGGACCACTAAAAAGCCTTTCAGAAGAAAAGACCAGGATCAGCAAAACATGAAATCGTTATAGCAGCAGACTTTCTAGGTCTGCTTTATATTATACTTTTGAAAAGGACATTTGTTTAAGGATATGATCGTTTTATCCTGCATGTAATGCATACTCATTTACTGGGGGAATGGTGGGAGTTGGAAGGGAAGGATGGAGCACTTTGACAATGAGGTAACAAACCAAAAACACAAGAGAACTGGCCCAGACCCCCGCTATTTCTTAGCAATTCATCTGTGAAGGCGTTCTTCTAATACCTAATGAGGGGAAAAAATGAACAGTGGACAATTTCTGCTTGTAAATGTGCTCTGAAATATAAGGAAGTGATTTGAGCTATTGAAAAGGTGGCAGTTGTGGGATAGTCCCCAAGTGCCCTTGCCTTCTTTCAAAACCTCTCCATCTCAGTTATTATTCCTTTTGGTTAAAAAAGGAGTGGATATGGCACCCTCTTCAAGCTTTCTAACACAGCTGTGAACAGTAGCCAAAGAGTTCACTTTAAAGTCAGCGACAGCACAGGCTGTGTGGTTGGAAGTGACCAGACAGTATATTGTTGCTGTGCTGGTAAATACACATCACAGTTTTATGTTTGTGATGTGCGCTTCCTCTCACTCTTTCTTCTTGCCCTGCTCCCACCTTTGCTTTTAAAACAATACCATAAGTGGATTTGAATAATTGCAAAGATAAAGCCATTTCATTTTTCCAAAAGTATCATTTTTCATTCAAAAAGTGAAAGTCCAATAGAAAGTTGAAGCATCCTATTTTCAGCTGTTGAAAATAAGAAATTGAATAAAAAAGAATGCTAAGTCTAAAAACAACGGTATATGAAGCCTTTTCAGATGAAACGTAATACTTGCAGACTAGATAAAACACTGTAGGCTAGATGAGAGGAGCAGAGAAACGGCCCATTAGAGCATCTTTTCTGCATTGTTTATCTATTTTGTATGTATAAAAATGCTTCCACTTGCTTCTGGGCACATATATAGCAAAATTCAGAACCATGAAAGAGTAACTAAACTCAAAAAAGAAGGCCAAAATCATAGTTGTTCCTTGCCAAACTTGAATCTCACTTCCTATCAGAAAAGAGAGAGGAGAAAAAGAAGCTTCACTATTTATTTTATGAAAATGTTTAGAAAAAAAAACAATCTTAAGTGGAAGTTTGTTTTGACTGAAGTAGGCTTTTCTGGCAGAGTACTTTTAATAAAAGAGAAAGAAGTTGCCAGTTATCCACAAGCGTTGAAAGCTTTTCAGAATTGGAACCCTTTCATAAGTCCTTAATGTAACCACTGCCGCTTCTAAATGTGAACAGTCTCAAAGATTCCTGGAAGGATCTATTTTGGAGAGGGTCATTTGCCGGTTTCCGATGTTCTGTGCATATTTTTTGTGCACTTTATAAGATTTACTGAGCAGATGATTTTTCAAGATTTCCATTGACATAAATAATGGCAGAAAGCCTGAATCAAGATGTCCATCACAGCAAACCAAGGACAATCATTCTGCTTTTTTTGTTTATCTTAGTTTGGTTGGTTTTTGAGGAATTTGGCTTCAAGATTATGCTGAGAAATTTCAACTGGAGGAAAGAGCATATGTCATGTGTGATATTCTCCACTGTATGCATCGTCATATATCCACATATTAATTGATATGAACTTTATATATGCTTAGTTTTGTAACATCTTAATTAGCAAAGTAGGTTGTCATAAACATGTAGCTTCATTGCATAGAATCCTAAGAAAGACTTTATTAAATACGGGGATTTCTGCTGTTATTCAATATCAAATATAATAGAGAGACTCTTTAGCGTGAGTTTCCTGGAAACATTTGAAGACATTTCAATGTCATTTTATGTTGACTGAAATGGAACGTGGACTATTTCCTCAATTACCTGCCTAAAATATTCAGCTAAAAGAGACCTATTAAATCTGAAGATTAAAGGCAAGCCAGTTTTATAGCAGACAAAATTAATTCTTAAACTTATTGCCTTGCAAGTTAAGAGCAAAAGACTTTCTGATTATAGATATTAAGACCCTATAATGTCATCCTTCAAAAGCACGTGTTAATATAAAATCCTTATAAAATATGATTTTGGTGTCATTTTATTGACAGATATATCATCTCTTCTGAAGTTTGAGGAATGTCATTGAAGTGACTTTCTAAACACTTTAGGACTTTTCAATCATCATACTAGTATATTTTATATCTTATAAAAATAATACAGTAACCATCCAAGTAATAATTTGACTTTAGCTGGACTAGTTTGCATTAATGCTGCTCATAGTTTTTTTCCACAAAAGACTCCTGTTACGTATTCCTTGATTTGAAAAGTTATGGGATGTACATCTGAATGTATATTGAAACTTCAAAAGGTTTTCTTTGTGTCACCTACTATTTTATACTATAAAACGTATAGTATAAACTGTAGCATGGGTGATACTAATTTAATAGGATAAGATAGTCTTTCCTGTTAGGCACGAGCAGTCTCTTCTTGTTATTGAGAAATCATATTTTGTCTTAATTAAGACTCTTGAGCTTCTACAGTACTAAATGAGGTGCCCCAAACCCCTCAACATTCTTATCATGTATCAGAAGGGAAGAACAAAAAAATCTGACGAGGTAAAAATAATTAACTGAAAACACTTGGAAGAAACCTAAGCATCTTAATAGAGAGATACTTCATTTATAAGTATCTTGTTCAGACCAAATCATGAATTCTTGAAGAATTTTATTGCTTTGGTATTTGTTACTAATATTTAGACAGTCATCCAAAGAGAGCTTTGGGCAGTCATCATGCAACATTTGTATGTCCTCTTTGCATGTTTTCCTCCCTAATGCATATCATACTCACCTTCTATCAACAGCTTTAAAATGTAAGTGGAATGAGTCCTAAGGAACATTGAATCTGATATACAAAGGTATTCTCTAGACACTCTATTAGCATTCTTTTACAGTGAATGATAAAAGTCCTTCATACAGAGATTTAGGATCCTTGGCATTTTTACTCTTTCAATGTCAGTTTGGTATATAGCAAGTGCCTAATGTTTTCCACACTTAATATGTGAACTTTTTCCCAGAACTATAGATATTTCCTAGTATGAATATTTTATAAAGTGTATGAACGTCGTGCTAATTAACTGAGGTGGTTCAAGATTACAAGACACTGGTGCTTTATTTGGACTGTATTTTCTTTAGTTTGTAATAACATCACCAATAATAAGATATTATATACAGCAAGCTCTTTTTCTCACGTGAACACTATTAATTAGGATGGAAAACAAGATCATTGTTCCTAAGAGACAGTTCCTTACAAATTTTTACAAAGAGGTGGCACCCTCTTTGTCCTTCATTTTGAAATATTTTCTTCCCTAAATTGTTCCCTGGCAAATAAGCCCACTATCATTAGAGCAAATTAAAAATCTCTTTTGGAAATTTTGTGGCAAAACCGGAAATGGGAATTCTTGCTCTAAAGAGTTCTATTTGCATTTCCTCTTTACGTGTTTTTGTTAGAAAGCTCCTAAATACACCCAAATTTGCGTTTCTTAGACTAAAGGGGGTTCCTCTACGATAGTTACTCTCGCCCTTCAGGGAGATACCGGATCTGTTTCCTCAAGGGAAGAAATGCGAAGTGTGTTCTCTGACAGTGTTTATTCTCCCAAAATATACAGGTGCATAATTGTGAGGACTCACTGAATTGTCTGTAAGGATGCATTTCTTCCTCCATTTCCCTTTCATAGCCTACTCTAAGCAGGTAACAGCCTTGATATCTTTAAATGGGCTTGGATTGAATCAGACTTCAGATGGAACCCTCTGTCCCTGAGGAGGCCATATGGATATGATCTAGCTCGCCTCTTTCCTCCCTCCCCCAGGGGTCTGTTGTTCTGTCTGGCTTTCCTTTCTTAGTAGAACTTTTGTGACTTTCCTAAAGCTGTAAGCCCAAGAGAGAAGGAACACCTTCCCAGAGAGCCCTCCTCCTTTTTTCAGTTCAAATCCTACAGAAGTACTTTATGCTAGATGTATTCAAATTAAGTGTATTTATATTTTATTTTATAAACGTCTGCATTATGAAATTAATGTGACAAGAACCATTTTTTTAATAACTAGCAGAAGGAACCCCAGAATAAAACCCCCGACCTGGAGCAAACCAAACTTAACAACAAAGTTTCTTAATTCTGAGCCTTAGAATTCCTTAACATTAAATCCTGTGTCTACCTCATAGCATTATTATGAAGCTCAGTTGGGGACATTTATGGAAAAGTATAAAGAGTAAAATTGTGTAGAAATGAATATTTAAAACAATTATAGTCTAGTTCTATTTCTGTCCATGCTACTAATAATGTATTTGATGAAATAGCTTTATTTTGATGTGTTTAATATACACTTTAAGGAAAATAAGTCAAATTCTTCAATCGATGTCTGTGTCCTCATTTCATTTACTCTCTTGAAATTTATCAGTTATTACTAGATTTTGCAAAGAATTCGATTTCAGAAACTAAGTTCAAATATATTAGTATTTATTTGTACTTTTAATATTTTAATTTTCCCTTTCCTTAATATCACTTTGCACTCTCAAAGCTTATCTATATTCATTCTGTAACATTTTCTTGAGCACACATCATGTGCTCTTAATTGCTGGGTGGAGAGTAGTGAATTAGGCCATCACCTTCATTTTTATTTAAAGTTCAAACATTGGGTATGAATGAGGCCATTCAAAGTGTTGCTGATTTAAAAGCCATGAAGTCAAAATGAAGTATAACCCATAAGTGTTGAGATACCATTTTTTGATATACAATCAGTTTGAGCTCTTTTTCTAGGTCTTTGATGTGGAGCCATTTTTTTTCCATATTGAATCAATGTAAGATCTCCACTGAGGCAATTAATGTTGATAAACGAAATCATATAAAAGTTTATTAAAGCTTATAAATTTACTAGACCATACAAAAGTTTAATTCTGTTTGATTTTCTTTACACTTATGATACCAAGAGAATGGGATTAATTATCTAAATTCTGGATTCAAATGAACATATTCTGATATTTACATATATCTCCCCAGGCTTTCATATCAGGAACATTGTTTGTTCTATTGATGGTAACATAAAATCACTGTCACCAATACCACCACATTATCTTCAAACCCAAAGTGCATTTAGGTAATCATCTAAAATTTTCATATAAAATTTTGTACCCTACATTTATAAATGGTACAGAAGTAAATCTTAGAGTCACTGAAAGCAATGGCTTTTTGTAAATAAAGAATTATTGATGCAGAATGGACTCCATATGATGTTGCAAGACAATAAGGAATGAAAAAGGTGGTGTAATCACTTTATTGAGACTCAGAATCGTGGTTACCCCATTTAGTCCCAAACTGACTCACCGGCTGCTTCCCTACCTTTCTTATTCCCACTACTCAACTTTCACGACTTCTGCTTTCCAATTCTTGCTTCTCTTTTTTCCCACTTACTCATAACACTTAGCCCACCACTCCTATTGCATATGTGCTGTTGTCTGTCTTTTTATTTTTTGTCCATATTAAAAGGTTTGTGGAGGGGCCCAGCCCAGTTGGGGTAGTGTTTGAGTTCGTGCCCTCCACTTTAGCAGCCTGGGGTTCCCCACTTCAGATCCTGGGCACAGACCTACACACTACTCATCAAGCCATGCTGTGGTGGCATCCCACATGGAAGAACTAGAAGGACCTACAACTGGGATACACAACTATGTGCTGTGGCTTTGGGGAGTGAAAAAAAAAAGAGGAAGACTGGCAACAGATGTAAGCTCAGGGCCAATCTTCTCCACCAAAAAGTATACCTTTAAAAAAGGAAAAAAAAGATTTGTGGAATTCCAAACAAAATATATGAAGCTATTCTAAATTTCTTTCTTTAGGACTCTCATTGCTTATACTCACATATTTGTCTTCTCTTTTCTCTGTTGTTAGGGATCTGGTTCCTAGTTCCTTATCTTTTGTGATGTCCCAAGTTGTTTTTTGAAGTTAGCTTCCAATAAGACACAAAACAACAAAATAATAAATATTACAAACAATTGAGGGAAAAAAAAATGCAAAAGAAAGAAAAGGTAGCACCATAACTGAAACAGAAAAGAGTGTATGCCCTGGAGGACGGTGCAGACAGAGTTTCCACTGCAGACTTGACTTTAAGCTTTCCGGCAGCCAGGACAGCAAGAGCAATGTTACACATAATCCACAGTGTCCAGAGCACATATTTCTCAAAAGAAGAACAAACCTTTTCTGATCTCAAGAGAAGAGAAGCTTTTCTCCTGATTCTACAAATAAAGAGATCAATGGAGAAGGCACACTGGAATTAACTGGGGGCTTTTAAAAAACACCAGTTATAGGCCCCATCTCAGATCAATTAATCCAAATCTTCGTGGGGGAAACCAAGAATTATTATTTTTCAAAAGCTCTGAAGGTAGCTATAATGTACCCTCAGAGCTGAGAACTCCCAGCCTGGAGTAGAGAGGACTGGTTCCTAGATTTGAGGCCACCAAATACCAGACATCTTGTTGGTATTATTTCTCTGGGTCTCCTGATTTCTAAATCAAAGAGTGTGAATTAGATATTTTAAAGGGTCTTTCAAGTTTCAGTATTTTTCTCTTGATTCTTCCTCCAGTGGACTTTTACCTTCAATAGATCTCATGCTGCACATTTTCCAGGAAAAGCTAAGATATACATGGATTGCCACCTGTGGTCATCATAATTCATGGCCAATTCTGGCAATGTGAGTCGGATACTTTGTATGGCTAAATTCTAGACCCCAGGAGGTACATTTAATCTTTCAGACAATAATTGACTAAAAGTGCTCTTGTCATAAATCAGAAGCCATTGACACTAGCAAGCAGGTTCTTTTATGATTTAACCTTTCCTAAACCTCAAGAATATTGTTGTTTTAAAAAATAGGGCAGTGGGGAGTGAGAAGAAAATACAATTTCCAGTGGCAGAAGAGAAACCAGCATATGGAATTACCTTATCAAGGGTGTGTTTCAAATAAAGAAAAATACTCTATCCTGTCATAAAAATAATCCCAAAACACCAAAAAAGACTACTTGAAAATAATTCAGATGTCGTAGTTATCACCTGTATCATTTGTGACCAAATATCAGCTGATGGGAACTGTTTTGGAGTTAATGAAAGCATAATTACTTTATTTCAAGGGTTCCTAACCAGAGTCGGATTGGCACTGTGGAGCAGATGTCATGCTATGGTGCAACCTGAACCTATTACAACGATTGCCTCTTGACTGGATTGAGTAACTAGATGTACGAGTCATACACTTTGAAAAGCAAAACTGCTGATTATCGGATGCTTTTAATTTTAAAGTAATAGTAACATGTTTGGGATCTGTTCAAATCCTTGGTGATACTGCATATTAATAGCCACTGCAAATTCAGAGAAATAGCAGCTTCCAAATAGGGCCCTACATGGTTTCATTTTTATTCACAGAGACTTGGGATAAAAGGAGATGAAGTTTGAGAATTTTGTATTATCACTCTGTTAGTTTCATCGGTAACTTCTGTGCTGGAATCAAATGGGGAATTTGCTCTGATTGCAGTATCCGACTGTGCTGAATCTCAGAGCGATTAAGACTTGTTAATAGCGGTGGAGAGTCGGTAACACTGCTCATAGATTCGAATGGCAACGTTGAGCAGTCAGAACAAAACCCAAATTATTTTAAGGGAACAAATTTGATTCACACATAGTGTGACAGCTGATGTCAGAAGAAAGTCTTCTGTTAATGTTTCAGATGGTTATGTTGTTACCTGGGTGATTTGACAGAAACCACCGGGGCTTATGCAAAATAGGACATGGCAGATGTCAGGGAAGAAGAAGATGCACATGTGATGGTATTGACTAGAGTTTTGCCCTTGAGAATTGGGGGAAGTGGCATTTCCTTCCTGAAGCAGGTATCATCTTAATGCTTTGGATTCTCACTATGGGAGATCTGTTTCCTGAATCACACAGATACTCATACCATTGCTATGGTTTCATTATTTTACTTTAAACTACAACTGTTCCATTTTGTTTCCTGGGAGAATTTTATGTGATTTCATCAAAGAATTTAGTTACTCTGATTTGTACAGGCTACTTTCAATGATATATGAACAGATTACCATTAAGTTCAGCACCCTAGATCAACAAGTGGCACAGATAGTAAATAAAGCGTGAACACACAAAAACCATCATAACAATATTTGAAACATTTCATGCAATTTACATAACTTGCGTAAATAATGGACACTATGTATTGAGTGCCTATGATGTGCCAGACAAGTATTCCAGATCATTTGCTGCCCACAACAACTCAATGAAAAGAGCATGTGTTATTTTTGCCATTTTATAGAGGAAGATACTAAGGCTCAATGATACAAAGTACTCTGCTCAGAATCTCTCAAATAAATAGTAAAGATGGGATTCAAATCCACTTCATATGATAAAAACAGTTCATGTATTTTCCACTGAGTTAAAATGGCATTCTTCCCAGTCTCTCTCATAGAAAATTTCCTTTTTCTTTACTATATGGTCTGTGCAGCACTACTGAAAATAAGACTGGAATCAGATTGTTTGTGGGCATTCCTTTCAGCTTAAAAAATTTTTAGAAATTTCTGACATGGAACTGAACAGATTTTCTCTCCTTTTTGGGCATTTTTAAGGTTGTGCTTTTTAGTAAAAGCCAAGTAATCGATTATGGACAAAGAAAATCAAATAATCCTTGTGGTTGATGACATTTTTAGGCCAAGCAGCTTTTTGAGTAGCTGTAAGAGACCACCAGTGAAGAAAGAAGTCCCTTTTATTCCTGTGTATTAATAGCACATAAGTAGCTTTAGCAGAATCTCTAACAATAGTACTACCTCTCACTATTGCAGACAGAGCTGAAAAAAATGTGGATGGGTTAAATGTTCTAAAATGTATTATAAAATTACATGTCACAGCAGCTGAAAGCCAATTTCCATTACAACATAGCTTCACTGTGCAGAAGTTGAGTCATCTCTATTTTGGTAACTGTTCTTTATCACTAAAGATAATTCACATTATATTTTCATCCTCGTGATAGAGGCAAGAAGATCACCCCAAAGTTTTGACCTACAAAATTGCACTTGATAAAGCAGACTGAGGAAGTAGTGAAAGATACTCTGGTGCTGTCATTGAGCTTATAGTTGGAGATTTCAATAAGACAGGATTTGATTTAAACAGATTACCAAGCAGTCTCCATCCTCACATTATTACCTCGGTTTGACTTGGCTTACATGTATCAGTTCCTAGCTCTTCATAGCCAATGATAAAATATTTACTGAGTAAAATGAATGAATGAGAAGTCTTTGCTTCTCACATTGCTACACGATCATGTTCAGGGTAAATAAATATAAATAAGTCTTTTAAGTCATTTTATAGAGCCTTCTATTCATAAACACATTGTGTAAACTTGGGGGACAGAGAAAACGGAGCCACAGATATTTTATGTTCTTCCCTATTATTATTCTTACCTAATTTGTAAAATGTCAAATTAAGGTCCAAGTGATTGAGTCAGATTGCAACTTTAGTCTCCATTTTAAGAGGTTAGACAGTGGCACTATTCATCTGAAACTATAGCACTTATGTAATTTTGTTAGCCTTCATTTCTCGTGGGTGCAATTAAATGCGGCATATCGAATCCTCAGAGTATATACTCAGTCTCTCCTCCCAACCTTCCTCACTTTCGCATTATATGATGGAACAAACTCAAAGGACCAACCTCAGGTCTAGATTATGATGCCATCTGGAATACAGGTACTCTTGGAGAGGAACAGGTGCTGCAGTGAAGGACTGATTCATTCTCTATCACTTTTACTTAGAGTTTAAGAATGTTCAGCATGGACGGAGAGCAAGCAACAGCAGTTGAGGAAGCCCCATAGCAGACATGTCAGAGAAGCTCTTTCTTGCTTTCTAGGAGCAGGAGATGTCATTGTAAACAAGGATAGCATAGCTCACTACCATCAGCACTACCAGATCTCCAATTCTTCCACTGTCCAAGAAGGCATTATACAAGAGAAAAAATATGATGGCACAACATGCCAACACCTCTCTCCACTTTGCAAACATGCTACAATTTCTCCCACTTATATTTTTCTACAAGTGTTTTTTTTTAAAAAATTGACTCCTAGCAAGTTTACTCCATGCATGTGCAAATTCTCCTTGACTGTTCTCATTGTACATCCTCCCCCAGAACACTGCTTTTTATAAATCACTAATTATTTGTATCTTCTAAATACTGCCCACCAGTGTTCTTATGGCGACACTACCTTGGCTAGTGAAGTACTGGTATTTGGTTAGATGTTCCACATCATAATTTTAGACAATTTAAGCTTTATATGAATCAAAGTGAGACAGATTGAAAAAAGGAAGAAAACAAAAAGACAGGAAATGCCCCTTTTTAAATGACATCCATGGGAAGAAAATGAAGGGAGATGTAGAAAATACAAATTGGATACACACAGCTGGAGTTTAGATTATGTTTTCCCAAGCTGAGTGCTGAAGCCAAAGTCCAGTTTGAACTGACTCTGATATACCCCAAGTACCTCCCCCCTTCCCCTAAGTCATAGCTTCATAAAACAGCAAACAAAATAAAAACTTAAAAATATTAATGTATTTTAACAATTTGCAACAGACATTTTGATATTTCTGAAGTTGTGCTGCATCTTGCAATCAATGACATCTCAAAACTAGTTGATAACATTTTTAGTGGCACAGAAAATCATAGTGCATTGTAGAATTGATGGCATCTTGGAATCAACGAAATGCATTATTATTAACAATATTAGTTAACAGTAATCTTTCCTACCCAAGAATGATTTTCATAAACCTATGCATATTATATCGGGCACTGGAAATTTCTCATTCCTCATATATCGTTACCTTGTAACTACAGCTTCTTTCCAGTTTCTATGGCAGAAAAATCAACCACCACCACATGATTTTTTTCTCTTCAAATAATCGTTGTTTAAAGAGTTTTAACCATCAATTTGGATGAAGAGTTGAGGAGTTTAAATTGCCGTCTCACCCATGCCAGATGCCACTTTTACACTGTGTTAGAATCTTCTGGAGCGTATTTATAGATGACGTGTTTGCTCTCATGCATGTTGCTAGGTTTACATATGCTGCTGTTTGGAAGTATTTTCAGATGTACTGGAGCAGCAAGCCACCTTGCAATTCAGCCTTTATTCTTTAAGAATGTGCTTTTGGGGGAAAAAAATACAAAACAAGCTTTAAATGAAGAAGCGTGCATATGTTAGAGGAAAATGCAGCAAGAGAGAGTTGGCTGTGGGACCAAAATTTCAGTGACTCTCATTCTCTGGGTCATCTTAATCCTGCGTGAGAAGCAGGGCTAGTGATCTGGGGTCCCGTTGGGGTGGCCATGTATATGAACCGTGGTGAATTACAGTGCCAAAAAGAATGGCTTATTCTGGATTATTAAAACAGCTAATTCTGTGATACAGGGTGATTTATATCACTTATATTACAAGTTTGTGTTTTTATCTAAATGAAATGACCTATATCTAAAAACCTCAGGGAGTGTTTTGAATTTTAAATTCTCCTGAATCCTAATCTTTGCTACATTGAAAATAGGAAAAGAAGAGGATACAACCATTAGGCTTTTGTTTTTTAAATTGCATATTTTTGTCAACATTGGCTTTCATGGTTATTTTGAAAACACTTGGAGCTGTCTTAGAAGATTTTATGAAAAATAGTCACTTTTATTAGAAGTTAAATTGCTCAACTGAAAATATAATTATTGGATATAAATGTTTCAAAATCATCAAAATGCTATTGATGCAAATTTTCAAGAGTGGGAGGCTTTCTGACCTGCTTTCATAAATTTTCATTTCTACATTTTTTAAGAGACCTATCTGACTATGAACATTCACATGTATCTTTAGGTAGATGTCTTTCCCATACAACCCTCACTGTAGACTTTTTATAATCACTCATGAGACTTCCATGTATTCCTAAACTGAATTAGTCCATGAAACAGTCGCTCTTTCTGGTATTGCTTTTAATTAATTTATTGCGTGAAGAGTCTAACCTTGCCTATTAAGGTATTTTCTTAACGATGTCTTTTTATAACCTTTCCTTTCTAGATGAGCAACCTAAGAAGAGGTAATGCAGTCATTTATATAAAACACAAACTGCCTGCCAGGGAACCTGGGTTTGTTCCAATTCTCCTCTTAGGCAAATCTTTTATCTCCCTTTGATAGAGACCGGGGTTCTGTAAAGCACTAACCTAATGGAAGGGGGTTGTCTTTTTCTCTAATGTTTTGACATAGAATCTGGATTAGAAATTATAGAATTGTGGCATTGAAGAAGACATTTTAATCATGTAATCCAACCTTTCAAGCAGTGTAAGAATTCTGATTCAGAATTCCTTACAGTCTCGTTCAGCCTCTATGAAAATGTATCCACATATAGGAAACTCATCATTTTTAAAGGTAGCCTTTTTCACTATGGAGCTTCAGTTACAAGTCAAGCTAAAATCTGCTTCTCTTTTTATTTTTATCTGTTGTTCTTTTCTACCCTCTGAAATAAAAATGGCTAGATCAACTGTTTTTCCAACTTAAGACCCAGCAAAATTTTGAAGCAGTTTATTATGCCCCTCTTCTATTGTAGACAGATTGAGATGTCTCATTCCAAATTTATCTTATTTTTTGTTTTTTGAGATCTTGCATTTCTTGATGGAAGTCTGATATGCAGATTTTATATGGTCACAGAATTGCCTATATATATGATCTGACTGTGGCAGAGTCTTGTTTCTCATGATACGGTACCCATCTATAAATTTATCTTTTGAGGAGCATCACTGAAATATCTTATAAGAAGATATCTTAAATTCTGGTACATAAAATGAGGATTGCAGGAATTCAGAAAACACAATGTAGTCAGGATGGACTTCCTGGATATAACTGGATCTCAGTAGGGCCTTAAGGAATTCATAGAGTTTTAACTAGAAGAAAGGATTGGGAGTGTTTTTCCTTCTGTCTGACACAACACTTTGTATTGAATTCTTAAATTTTATTGACCACATAATACATTAAGGAATCAAACGTTTTGACACATACTTTGTCAACCATATCTGTAGTCATATATTTAAAGTCACGTATTTTTAATGCTGTGTTGTATACTTGGCATGAATTACTATTAACTTGTATAAGTTCTTGTTGATTTTGACTGTCTACTAAAATAAAGAGACTGGGTAAAGGTTAACTAAAGGAGTGTATTTGATAATCATGGTGAGGAATTCAAATCCTGGGAAACAGTCCAACAGAGTATTCTGAGGAACTACTCTGAGGTCTAGAGGTCTGAGTACTGTTTACATATTTTTTTAACAAAGCTGTATATGTGCAAGAAAGTGCTTACACATCTAATAGTCATATACTTTAGGGATAACAAGAACTTTTTGGTCATAAGTCAAACAAGGCTTGTAATGTCGGCGTTATCTATGTGGGGGGGGGGGAGGCAAGCACCAGGGTCATCGCTTTTTCCCTCAATCTCTAAAAAATGTGGTTGGATGTGAGAGAGCAGTACCCATTATCTCTCCTTGTTGGTGAGTCATCCTGCTGGCGTCTTCAGTCATGATGTGAGGGGTTGCCAGGTCATTCTAGCACAGGCTTATGAGACCTGCATGGCTGCTTCACAGTACAGCGTGGATTTTTGTTGTACTGATTTTAAGCCTATGTAGCTCGCTTGTTAGATTTGCCTGTTAGACCAGGGAGAGGGGGCCCAGCTTCATTTCCATGACCCGCTATTGCAGCCTGTTAAAATTATTTGGAATGTTTGCTGTTATCTGCCACTGTTGCTATGAACTATGTGATGCCTTCTATTTGACACACATGCCTTCTATATCTCAGTTGAAGTTATTGATTTAAACATGGCGAAAAGGGAAGATCTTTAAACTGAACTTTGGGTTTGCATAGATATCAGAAAGTCAACTCAATTGTGACCCCCTAAGATATTTCTAGCTGGAGAAATCAGGAACTAATGGATTGGAAGATGAGGGGGTAAGTGGGGAGTATATTTCAAGTAATTCAAATATATTCCAGGAGGTGGGAAGGTGCTAGGTAACTTGGTTAAAGGGAGCATGGATTACTAGTGTGGAAGAAATGAAAATTGAGGTGAAGTAATGCCATTTTTTCCTTGTTTCCCCTGATCAGAAAATCAACTTTAATTTTTTAACTCTCTGATTCCTTGTATTTTCATAAAACTTACCCTTTGATATTTGTCATATTTATAGATACATAAAGCAATTTGGTAGCTAATTAAGCTGGACTAGACATTTGCATTCGTGATCCCTATGAAAATAGAGCACTTCCTTTCTGACATTAGCTACAGAAGTTCTGGGTGGGCATTTGATGGAGTTGGTGTGGGATCACAGAACCAAACAAGCAGATGGATGGGTGCACAGGGCTTGAGTTCTCATTGAAAGGTGGTCTTCTATGATCAGAACAAGGATGGGGGGATGCAGGCCGTTACAAAGTCTATTGTAACTGGAATCATATGTTTATCATATCCCTAATCTCTGTCTCAGAGGCACTTGTCCCAGGCAACATCTAAAGACTCACATTGTACTTACTTGGAAGATGACCCTTGAGATAGAAACCGAAAGTTGTGTGAAAGTTTCTTTGAATTTTATTTCCTAAACTTTCCCAAATTTTTCTGCTACATCTCCCCATAATTGTTATTAATGTTTTCTAATAAGCAAAATTGAAAAAATTCATGTCACCAAGATTTCGTGAATGTAATATTTTCTATCCTTATTTAATCATAGAAGCAACAAATTGCAGGGTTTGTGATCAAGGTGTCAACAAGTTCAGAAATGCACATAAAAAAACTGGAAGAATTTGCTGTGTTAAATCACACACATTAATCCTTTAGTTTAGGAACAATGTTTGTAAAGCGTGCCTTCTTTTCCTTCCAAATCAATTCTATTTTCCAGGAACAATAAATGAGTCACAGAGAGGCAAAGTACCTCTGATGATCGGTGGGGATGAGTTTATCATAGATGGAACTTCTTGATATGGCCCCTTCCTTGACCCTTTCTTTAATCCCTGCTTTGTGATAAGTAATACGTTGGAGACCAAAGGTCCAAACGATACTTAAAATGAAGTCAAAATTTCACATTTAATTATAAAGTATACCATCTGGCCCAATTATAAATATTGTAAATAGGTGGCAATTGAACTAAGCATCTAAATATCTGATCTTTCATTTCATTATTCTCAATTGTTATTTCTATATTTTAATGTGGCTGCATTTTTATTATTTTTAATTAATATATCTTATTCAGTTTCCTCACTGGAAAAGACATCCTAGAATATGGAAACTATTATTATATTTCTTCAGCAATATACCATTTTGCTGTATTAGAATTTTATGTAATTCACACATGGAAAAAAAGAGTGAAGAATTTATTTATTACATTTAGAATTAAGGATTTATATTATATATGATAGCAATCTTATAGTTTTGCATTGTTTTTGTTTTTGTTTTAAATCTTTATTCATTTTGACGTATTTTGTTTCTAGTAGCAAGTTGGTATCAGAGATACGTTGAAATCATCCTTTTCTGCAGAGCTAAGTGACTACATCTATCTCGTGTTTCTTTCTTTGTGTGTGCAGAAAGTGAAAATGCTCATTCATAATAAGAAAATGTAAGTCTGGTAGGCACCAAGGTTTTAATATTTAATTTTCTACATTATAAAGCAGACTCTTCTCTGCCTTCCCATAAATGCAGAAATGGATAAGATTAATTAAACATTAAACCATTATTCTTCGTAAAAGAAAAGCCCATTGCTAGTCATGTTTGATATACTTTCTTTCCAAGGTGATCTTTCCCAAGTGTAACTCTCATCCCTTTTTTAAATTTTTAAAATAATTAATAACAAGGAATGTAGTCATTTTACTGTCATTTTTCTTTTTTATTTTTTTCTTGTATTATTATGAAAGCCTTTAATATGAATTGTGGATTGATTCCAGAATAGATAATTTATTCGATATTATTAGACCCAGCACTTCTTTTGTAGTAGAATTGTCTGGAAAGAAAAACAAATTTCTTTTCCAGGTCTTTTGGATATAGAGAATGTATATATGTATGTATTTGATGAAGAATATATATATTTGATTCCAGGGCAGAGCAGATGTTTGAGCACTTAGCAGCCAGTCGTGTTGAGGTTTGTGATTATTCTGTTTTAACCAGTGACTCATTCCTAATAGATTCACAAGGTAAAAAAACAGCCAAGAAATATTGGACCCAAATGTAGAGTTTAAATAAGGCCAGAATATTGGATTGAAACACATTCACACACACACAATTTTTCATGCATATAATTTCTATCATGCATTGTTACCTTCTAACATATATAAACATAACTCGTAATTGCTGTACTTTTTAAACTACGGGCATAATTACCATGAACATAATTATAGCATTTGCCAGATTCTGTTCATCACAGAGAGGTTTTCTTTCTCTCTCTCTCCTTCTTTTGTTAGGCAAGGTTATTAGCTATTTTCGCTGTCAGATGATGATATACCTTCTGTATTTTACAAGGAAATGGAAGAGAAGCCATGGAAACAATTAGCCTAAAATATAAATATAACAGAATTGCTGATAACTATTATTCATGGTTATGTTACAGTTGCTCTCAGAGCATTGACTTCTGTCCTGAGGTGGCATCAAGTAAAAGAAAAAAGTGAGTTTCCAGATGTCAAGTGGTTACCACTAGGCAGGAGAATATGTCTGCCATTGGGAAGAGACGAAATGATTAGATAAACCAAGATCAAACTTACCTCTACTGTCTCCTTTCTGACCCTTTCTTAGAGTAGGTAGAGTTTCAGTAAATCATTAAACTCATGTACTAGTAAAACTTCTTTGAACAGCATAGTAGACTGGCTGCTCCATCCTCCTCTCCTAGGAGGTACATCATATTGGAACATGATTGTAGACGCTCAAGATCTCCTGGGGGAATTGAAGCAATGGAAAGAGATGTAACACTGGCATTATCCTCAGAAGCCTCACTAGTGACAGAGACTACTTCCTCCTTTCTAAACAGTAACCAAGGCAAAAGTTTCCAACCAAAAATACAGACTACGGTTTAAATGCTAGATGGAGGGAGTAGAGGGACGATAATAAACCCATTCAGTAAAATGACTTAAATAAAATAAATAAATAAGCCTAAGGAAGACCTTTGTGGTACCCAACTGCCATAACTTTGATTAACCCCACTGTGTTTCAGCACTGGGTCATGCAACCCTTTGACACCTTTTCTTTGAGATGTCAGTCACATTTCAATAACTTTTCAGCATGGACTTGTAAGTCGTGTCTCTTCATTGACTTTGAATGAGGCAGGTTGCTTATGAATGCAGCTTGAAGTGTCACTCAGAGACACTTGCATTGTGTTATCTTTGATTGGCATGTCTGGGGTTGTGGAAAACTTCCAGAATATCCAAATGTGCTTCTTTAAACACTGAATTTCTTTACACAAGTGTTTTTTCCAAGAGAATCAGCTCATACTCTTGTGATGAGAATTTGTTATTGCAGTGTTCCCTCTCACTACAGATGAGGCATGTCCTAAAGGGGTAGGTTCACGGGAGTTGGGAACTCCGTGTTTGTGATTCTGATCCCACAAGCCTTTGGGGCTACAATTTAACTAATGTATGACATTAACTGCCACATGCAGAGCCTATCCAACAACGTAATTACTTTGATGAGAATACCTGTGTAATATCCTCCTACTTGGCCAAAACAAGTGGTGCTAAAAAGATCCCAATGCATCTACTTCATCTAGAAAAAAAATAATAAAAGCAGTCTCTTCATTAACAAAATGCCAAGCATATAAACAACTGATTTGCAAATGATTCTTATGGACAAAGATGTACTCTTGCCCCCAGTATTGACTTCCTTGTGACAGATGACATGAACTGTTGGTATCCATATTAGTGCGATTCGAAAAACTATGGCTTCATATGTTAGATATACATACATATAACAAAAACAAAAACTATTGAAATGTGTAGAGGAACTGACTCCAGAGATGGCTGGAGTAAGGACATGCTCACAATGCCCTTCCCTACAGCGTGAGCCTTTGTTCCTCTGTAGTACAAAGAGGGCACTCACACACACACACACACACACACACACACACACTAGCACGCTACAGTGTATTGGGTTATCAGAGAAAGAGTCACTAGCAAGGTCCCCCAAAATCTCATCATCCTGCAGAGAAGGATGCTTATGCTGGGCATAGCTAGACCAGTCACAACTGGGAAAATGCTCTAAGAGGGCATTCCCCACCCCAACAATACTTTACATATTAGAGACCATGGGACAGAAACATCTGGACAACTACGTACAGCCTGAATTTCCTGTCAGCGAAGTGGCCTTGGATGATGATGCCTTCAGAGAACATCACATCAGCCTGCTCCTCCATTGAGCCCACTGGGTCTGTTGAGCCAGCTTCTTATGAAACTACCCAAAACAGGGAGAAAATCTTCCTCTAGTGTCTGGCCCCATGGTGTAGTGGTTAACTTTGTCATGCTCTGCTTCGGTGGCTTGGGTTTGCAGGTTTGGATCCTGAGTGTGGACCTACACCACTTGTCAGGCATGTTGTGGCAGTGACCCACAAATAAAGAGGAGGAAGATTGGCACAGATGTTAGCTCAGGGCTAATCTTACTCAGCAAAAAAAAGAGGAAGATTGGAAACAGATGTTAGCTCAGGGCTAATCTTCCTCAGCAAAAAAAAAAAAAGAAAGAAAGAAAGAAAGAAAAGAAAATCTGCCTACAGGGCCATTTGGATTGTCTCTCCTCATTTAGAGACCAAATTTATTTAATTTATTATTAATCTTGGTAAGCAATATCTTTTTATAATACAAACATCTCTGGGTCCATCCTGGGACAATTGTCATTTATATATTATTATTCATTTAATTTCCATACTCCCCATCTAACACATAATAAAGATCAGTTGACTTAAGGAAATAAAAATCTTGACTGCCATGGAAATGAAATACCGTGGGCTAAAATAGCTTGAGGACACTAGGCATAGTTGGGAAGTACTAAAGTGAAATTTCAACCATTTAAAACTTTTGCCTGGAGTCAGCCCTATTCCTCTTCAGAAAAAGGAATAAACTTGTCTATTCTCCTCTTTGCCATGCCTGCCTCACTGCTGCCAGAACAGAGGAACATTAATGCCTTAATGTAATGATTAGTTGGTTAATAGTAGATTAAACGGGATTTTGTAACTATCTCTAGCATCTAACCACCATTTATAATATTGTTTCCATATTTAAACAACTGATCTACAAATTAAATCTTTAAAAAAACCAATGCATTTATAAACTGATGTCTTGGCTACACTGCTCTGGTGAGCACTTATTTAAAAGAGGTAACATTTTGCTCTATTTAGAAGTGTACTAGAGTTTGCTAGAGAGCAACGTTATTGGTTGATTAAGATCGTTAAAGGAAAAGTGAAATAACTTCAGTACAGTAATTAACTTGCTCCATTGTAGTGGCTAAAAGTCCAGGCTCTGAAACCACATAGTCTAAATTTGAATCCTGATCACTGCTTACTAAATATATGGCATGTCTAAGTTTTTTAACCTTTTTGCACCTCAGTTTTCTCATCTGGAAAATGGGAATATTAATAGACTACTAGGAATAATAAATGAATCAGTACAAGTCACACACTTACAACAGTGACTGGCACACGATAAGCACTCAATATATGTTAGCTACTTTTGATATTAAATATTAGTGGAGAATTTGTAAATTGTTTTGAAGAGTTTAATCAAGCAGTAAATATCACATGAATATATTAATAATGCTAAGTTAAAAAGTTATACAAACTGGGGGCCGGCCCCGTGGCCGAGTGGTTAAGTTTGCGTGCTCTGCTTTGGCGGCCCAGGGTTTCACTGGTTCGGATCCTGGGCTCGGACATGGCACTGCTCATGAAGCCATGCTGAGGGGGCATCCCACATACCACAACTAGAAGGACCCACAACTAAAAATATACAACTATGTACTGGGGGGCTTTGGGGTTAAAAAGGAAAAATAAGATCTTTAAAAAAAAAGAACTAAAGGGGGGCTGGCCCCGTGGCCGAGTGGTTAAGTTCGCGCGCTGCGCTGCAGGCGGCCCAGTGTTTCGTTGGTTCGAATCCTTGGCGCGGACATGGCACTGCTCATCAGACCACGCTGAGGCAGCGTCCCACATGCCACAACTAGAAGAACCCACAACGAAGAATACACAACTATGTACCGGGGGGCTTTGGGGAGAAAAAGGAAAAAATAAAATCTTTAAAAAAAAAAAAAAAAAAAAAAAGAACTAAAAAAAATTTATACAAACTGTATATTTTAATAAAAAGTTAGACTCTTCATTTTAAACATAATACCTACTGTATTTTATTATGTGAATCTTTATCATATTTTTAAAAACTCCCAACTTTTTGTATGTGAATACACAAAGAAAAAAATGTAGAAAGAGATGCTTGGAAGTTCTTAACTTAAAATACAAAGAACGTTGCAGCAATAGGAGATTAGGATACTTAACATTTTAAATAATATTTCCATTATTCTCAACTCAGATTAGTATTAGTAATGCTTAATGATGGGGATATCTTCTCATAAATGCATGGTAAGGTGATTTTATTGTTGTGTGAACATCATAGAGTGTACTTATGCAAACCTGTATGGTATAGCCAACTACACACTTAGGCCAATGGTACTAGTATCATGGGAGCACGATCATATATGCGGCCCATCATTAACCAAAACATCGTTATGCAATGCACGACTGTGTACAAAATTATACATGAACATATATAAACTTTAAGAAGAAACTTTCTTTAATTGAAATATATTTGACATATAACATTGTGTAAGTTTAAGATTTACTGCTAATTTGATACACTTACATATTGCAATATGATTGTCATTGTAGCATTAGAAGAATCTTTTTAAAAGGACACTCTAGATGGCCAAACTAAAACGTAGAAAAAAACATGAAAATGTCTGGCCAATGTAAGATAAATTAAGCAAAAATAAGTGAGAATATAAGAGAGACAAGCCCATTGGAATATATGAGAGGTGATTATGGATCAGTTATTATACCTTTTATTGATTTCAAAACTAAGAAATAAATTTCAAGTGTATCACATACTGGATAATGGTGATATTCACTGATTAGGAAAGAGATAAGTGACATAGGTTTAAAAATTCCTGAAATTTACTCACTTCTTCATGTAAGCCATATTCACAATTATGTTGTGATTTTTCTGTAGCATAATATTTCTGGAGCAAAGGGGAGAGGAAAGATTCTTCCTCTTCTACCATATATTTGTTCCCTCTTTCTCCCAACCAGCTGGAGTCACCGAGCTTTTAATTTAAGCCACGCCCTCCACACTGCACCTAAACAAAGTCTGAGTAAGAGTGGTAAGAATTAAGAGTAAAGGAAAGCATTTAATCATTCCCTAACAAGATTGTGTTATTCCACGGGCAACATTAATGCACATGCACTGTGTTCAGGCTGCCAAGTTACAAAGGAGCTGCAAAATATGACATCATAGGTGCAAATTTATGTCTGTCTGACACCATGTAGGAGCACCATGGAGACTACTCATCCAGTAGCTAGGAAGGAAAAAGGGGTGAACATTTTATGAGTATTTGCTTTTTGTCAGACACAGACACTTTACATCCATTATTTCCCACCCCTCTGAGCATTCCAAATTTTTCACACAAAGAAACTGAGGCTCAAAGACTTGCCCAAAGTCAGAAGATTCATGAGTTGCAGGACGAGGATTTGCACTCTGCACTGACTCCAAGCTGACAATCCTTCTACTTCCCCACAACCTGATTTCTAGTTCCAGGCTTGTCATTGGCTATGTTGACATAAACAAGTCACTTTCCTAATGTGTTAATTTAGGGAGTTGTATCAAGACCCATCCGGATCTTGGGAATATCTAAATTAGTAAACCCAATGAGGTGAAACTAAATACATCCATGTCATCAACATAAATGCATCACACACAATGTACACAAAAATCTCCTTAACACTAGTGAAATGGTTCTAGTCCCACAGGGATAAAGCTTCCTAAACAATTTATTACTCTGCCAGGTCAGCTGAAATCTGCTCTAGACAGCAATGACCATAAGGGGGAAAGATGTACAATCAAAGAGAATCCAAAATCTGTCGTCTATTCCCACCTCTTCTAATTCACTGTGTATTTCAAAAGAAGATTCCTTTGCTTCTTCCTCCTCCCCTTCTTCCTCCAAAAATTTAATCAAAATAAGAGAGAACGACTGCAGGTGAGGTCAATGATCTACATCAACAAATAACCACAAGAAAGGTAGGGGTGATTCTCTAGTAGATGTTAGGTTATTAAATTTAATAAAGAATAATGTAGCTTGAAAAGTGCTTTGGGTTTGTCGTAAATTACTACTGGGTAGCCAACAATATGTTTATTGTTTTACAGCGAAGAACTGATTAAGAAGGCCCCTAGGAGCTTCTACCTTGTTACAGAATTAATTTTTAACATCCTTTTCTACTTCACAAGATTTAAAGATGCTTGAGGAAAGAGAATGGGTTATTTATATACTCTTCTTTTTCATTACACCTATAATATTCCTGTACACATGTTGGGTATTCAGTAAGCATATATTGAAGTCTTCAAAGTAATATATATGCTTACTACATCTGAGACACCCTCAACAGTCATTTATCTAGTGGATTTTAGAGTTTTCGTTTGTTGTATTTATTAGTCATGAATAGCAAAGACCTGAGCATGCTTAAAACTTCAGTTCGATCTTCCCTGTCTCCAGCGGATAGCAGGAAGGCATACTACAGATGCCATTGCTTTGACAATATCTAGTAGTTATGAAATGCATATGTTTTACTCTTTTGAGTCTGTGGATTCATTATTATTTAGTATTTAAAAACAAAAAATCTACACAAAGTTATGATTGAGAATAATTGTGTAAATTAGAAGGAAAGTAAAGACCTGTATTCAGTCATGGATAGGCATGATAACAAGCATTTTTGTTAATTTTTCCTTTAATTCTTCAGATGAAGCATATTTTGAGAATTAAGATACTGTTTGGGGCAATTCTTTAGTACTGGCTATCTAGTTAATTAATCTGAACTAATTTTGGGTAATAGTGTATAACATACATATACATAACAGATGTTTTATAATCTAACTAGGTGTTTTATGCTGGAAAAGTACAGAAGGCAACTAACTTACTTGGATTTTTTTCATCACTTCTTGGGAACTTTTAATTTCTCCTTAATATTCAGAACAAGTTAGCTCTCTAGTACCTTTTATTTTCTTTAGATTGAACAAGAATAAGATGACAGATAATAAGTTTAATTGTAGGTACAAACTCTCTCCTAATGGTACTTCATAATTTGACAATCATACTAACCAACGATGGGAGTTATAAAGTTGCTTAAGAAAGACATATCTGAATAAACGAAAATCGAAATAGGGGCTTCAGCTAGTGCTCAAAATGAAAGAGAAACATAGGTAATGAAAGCTTGTCTCTTCAACCAAGTGTATGTTTACAAAGGATGGAAAGCATTCTTCTTTGGCTTAAACACGTGAACAGAGGTGCTATAGTGGAACACAGCCCTGTCTTGATTTTCTCTAACTGGGGACAGGCTGGAGAGGAAAGGAAAGAGTTCTCAGTGGTTATATCTCTCAGCATTTCTTGCAGATAATATGCTACCATATATGTCCATTCGAAAACACAAATGATGGAGTCTTGCTTTCTGCTCCTAGGAGCTTATGTTTCATGAATCAGGTGAGAATATAAAGACGAGTAGAAAGAGATCCTTTACTGCAATGTGTCTGTAAAGGTGAGTAGATTTTGTTCTTTCAAGTTTGAAGGGAGAAATCAAGCTAATTTAAAAGCAATTATACTAATACCTGTATGAATGAATGAATGAAAAAGCCTAAAACAAAATTAGGGAATTTTGCATATTAATTGTGATTAGTTGTATTGAGTAACTGTTTTCAATGTTTGTGTCACTAGCAAAATAGTGACAAAGTTGTTTCTTAAAAAGAATAAAGTTAATTTCATGCATGAACTAATCTACACATTAAAAGCAATATTATTTGCCCAATCTCCCTAGAAGACTTTCTGGTATGGTGAAGTGACAATCAGCTGAATAGGATCCTTGCATCCTAACTATTAATTTCACACTGAGTGTCAACTTTCCCGTCTGTAAAATGATAGCATATTCTTCATGAGGTTGTTGTTAGGAATAACCTAGAAAATATATATAACATGCCAAGGAGGTGAAGGCATTTAAGAGACACTGATCCCTTTTCACAGGCATCTCTACCATGAAGAAAAATGCTTGGTGCTTGCAATTCAGTGCCATATTTTATTTTATGTGGACATTAATTTCCTTATCGCAGTTGGAATTGTCATATTTGTAGTTCAGTTATTCATAAATAAGAAAAAAACAAAGAAAAAGCCAAGCAGGAATCTAAACCAAATAACAGATTTTGAAAGAGGCCTTGTCAATTAATTCAACTTGGTCATCTTAAGATAGACGTAAGTTCTTCGTTAAGACAACGTGTTTAGGGCATGTTCATCATGATCAATATTTAGAAAAACAGAAACAAAACAAACAAACAATCTAGAGCTAGGTGAGGAAAGTGAAGCCCAGGGCCATCACATGAGTTTTATAAGATTACATACATTTATTTAATGGCAGAGCCCAAATAGTGCCAAGTCAATTGCACTCTCAAATATGCTTTATAACAAAAGATTTTTCTTACAGACAGCAATATTCAAATGATCTTGCATCAAAAAGATTCTATTCCTCGCTATCATACAAGTACTTTTTCCAACTAAAAATTCTGAAAGAGGTAGGCATTTAAGTGTTGTTCTCTTGAGATTGCTGATAATATGTAAGAAAGATTAGAGAGTGTGATACAAAGTAATGTGGAAAAGGGCAGAGAAAAATAATTATTCTGTGTGATGGGGGAAAAAAAAACCCTAAGATACCACAACAAAGACATTAAAAGTTAACATTGCTCCAGGCAGCAATGTGTTGTAATTCTCTGGCAGAACACAGAGCAGATTCCCCAGTCCCAATACAGTAACTCAGGAGCTTGCAGCTTCAACACATTTTAAAATGACAGCTCGTGCTTATTGTCTGCTTGTGGGACAAATGGTTGAAGCTTCTAGGAGAAGCAAGAGTAAGAATCTGTATGACCCGGACTACACTTACGGCCAAAATAAATTATATTTGCAAATTTTATAGGGTACATTGATTCTTGTATTTTATAAGAATTCCCAAATTTTAAAAATAAATATTCATATTTAGGAATATAAATAAATCCTCTCTCTCACCCTGAAAGAGATGAAGATTATTTTATAAGATCTTTGTACATAATCTGTCCTACTGCAGCACTCTCAGTTGTTTGAGGGACTAACTTTGTCCTTAATTGGTGTCTTCAGAATCTTGCAGAATATATAGTAAGAGGTCAGTAGTTGTTAAATAGATTAAAAGTAAATAGATTTTGTTAACGAATGTTCCTTCTCAAGGGAATAGTTACTCAAGGCCCATTTCCTCTGTGGTGATCCAAGTAATTTCCTCAAAATAAGATGTTTTTCAGCTACTTAAAAACATATACTAGCTCCTTATTGCAAAATCTATAATTTTTTTGTGTCATAATATATGAGAAAGTAACTTGAAAACTACAAAGTATTACATAAATGAAAAAAAAAGATTATGAATTTATTTCAGCAGGTTTTTAAAGAGGACCTAATTGTGACACCGAGGATTCAGGTATTAACGAGACCTACACTTGGTCATATCGGATCAGGCATTCCTGTGACTAAACACTGATATGATGTAATTGAACTATGTGTAAAGTCCTATGTAAGCAATAATGAGAGAGAAATTGCGTTTGTTGTCTGGGGAAGAGTTAGAGATAGTTACAGAGAAAGTCATACTTTAAATTGGATCTTTAAGATTGAGTGATACAAAGATTAAAGGAGAAAAAGGGAGAAGCGATAGAAGGAGGATTGAGTAGGGAAAACCAAGCTGTTGGGTGGCAGAAAAAGGAATTGAACACTCATCTCTAACCCCTAATTCCAGGTGTTTTAGCCATGAGGGCTAGTGAAAATTCATTCATAATGGATAGTACCTGCAACCACAGGGGTTGCCTGTGTACAAAGAAAAATCTGTATTACACATTTCATTATGTAATTGCATGGAAACCCAGACTAAGAAGAATGACAGGAATAAATGCCTTTTCTGGATGCACCATCAGCCTTCTTCAGGGCATTTATGCAGACCTTACTATCTCTTAATACATGGGCATGATATGCAGTAGAGTTTAGAAGACTTGATTTTAATTCACACACTACATTCATGTATAGGCTCGGGAAAAAATAGAAAGTCTTCTTAAATTCCTCATATATTTAAATATACTTTCTGTTCTTAAGGATGGCATGAGATTATTAAAGAAGTGGCATATGAAGTTATAAAGTTAGAGTAAGATGACTACATAATTGTTGTTGTTTACATATATTTACATGTTTTCTGGGAAATGGAAAAAGACAATGGAAGATCTGGCAATGGACAACAAAAGCCACTGAAGTCCTTAAAACAGTGTTCCCAGTCCAACCTACTCATAACTCCCTGGCCCCGTATCTTCTTAACCAACTTGCACCAGTCTTTGAGGTTCTAATGATGTTTATGTGGCTCACTCCTCCATACCCTAACCTAGCTGTTTAAAAATCATTGCTTAAGTATTTCAAAAACATGTAGGTTTCCATCTCTCAGGATACGTTACCCCATTTGGCCAATCAATGACTGAGTCTACATTCTACTCCTAAAGTCTGAGGAAACAAATGAATTTGTGTCCTTTCTCCATTTTCACCACATTTCCAGACTACACATTTTTTTTGTCTATCGGACTCTAAATTTTGTTCCATGATTCTTTTCTGTGCTAGTTTATTACTCAATAGCATGTCCTGCGTTTACCTATCTTGTATTAGAACATGTAGACTGATCGAAGAATCTGTTTGAAAGACATTTCTCATATTTAATTTCTAAAAAGAAGTAAGATTAGGGCCTGGCCCTGTGGCCCAGTGGTTAAAGTTCTGCACTCACTTTGGCAGCCTGTGTTTGTGGGTTCGGATCCTGGGCGCGGACCTATTCCACTCACCAACCACACTGTGGCAGTGTCCCACATACAAAAAAATCGAGGAAGATTGGCACAGATGTTAGTTCAGAGCTAATCTTCCTCAAGCAAAATAAAAAAAAGATTGGCAACTGATGTTACCTCAGGGTGAATCTTCCTTGGCAAAAAAAAAAAGAAGTAAGATTGATGTGGAAATGAATAATCTTTCCTTACTAATGCAATGGTAGTATTCAGGAGGAGGTTGGGGGTAGTATGTTGATTCTAACAATTATAAGCTCTCATAGACTATTGCTTAGAGAAACTGTAAGGGTACATCATGTATTTTATTCCAGGTTAAGGTCCTGGAGATCCAAGCCTAATTGATTAAATGACGATGGTAATAACAACAACAAAATCAAGAAACAAACCCGAAAAGGAAAAAGAAAAAAAACCTGCAAACTTCTAAGTCTTATAAGGCTTTGGGCTTATGATGGATTTTAGGATGCATCTTTTATTTTTCTATCCACTGCAACCTTGCTAAAAGGACATTCTGTTTCCTGCTTGATATATTCCAAACATGATCTTAACTGGTTGTGCTTTAATTCACTGTTATAAAACACCTGCTACGGCAAAGAAGATGTTTTAAATCCCGACCACAACTAAATTAACAATCATATGATGTATGCCAGGTCATATAGCTTTTTTCTGACCAAATAAACTAATTTAAATAAGTTACTTGTTCTACATTTGGATGCTGACCCTGGTAAATTGTAGTGACACCCAGAAAATTACTTGTTAGGAAAAGGTATTTAGGATAAATAGGTTGTAGTGTGAAGGTGCCGCAATGCCGTAGATATAAATATTTAGGAGCTTGATTAAATTTTGATCCTGAGTTCAGGCCAATCTGCAGTTAAATACTGTTCTGTTCTATGGCTTCTTGCTTTTCAAAAGGCTCTGGCCACTTGGAAAGTTAATTTAAGGTGTATGTGTATGTTTCACCTGCTTGGCTTGCAGAAGTTGCGTTTATATAATAGATGTTTCACAGACAAAGAAGAAGTGCTGGGAGCTCACTTTAATGACGCACAGATAAACAAACAAAATCCATGGTGCCATATGGCAGTTATGCCATACCATTGAATTTATTACCAAATAAAACTGTGGGGTTATGCATTTCACAGTTTTTAACTATACATATCCAATGTTTTTTACAGATTTTCTGTAGGGTTATTTGCCCAGACTTATACAAAAAATTAGTAGTGTCCTTGTTGAACAAAATGTACGAAATGAAATCCAAGTAGAACAGCGAATAAAATTACAGACTGGTTCCCTCCAAGTCCTATTACAAGTGGCAAGAGCTATGAAGACATTTAACCTAGTGAATATAACATTGTGTCCGTTTGGTTATGGTGTATCCTTGTATCCAGGATCCACAGCAAATGTTTCTGCAGCATGTAATCTTTTGTTCCTAAAGAGAATATAGATATTTTCTTACCTTAAAGTTATTTAACATTGCCCATATGAACTCTAAACTGCCAATTAACCTGCTAAGTTTTATTGAGTTCAGACAAACTCAGTGTTGAAAATTTAATGTCATTTTTCATTTATGTACTGATGTTATACTTTCTTAAAATTTCATACATTCTAACCCTGATAATCCAGTCAATTTACCCACGTTCCCCATGGCAATTATACCAGCACGTCTTTTTCTTGGGGAGTCACTGAATAGTTTTTGCATTTTATGTGGGTTATCTTCAAATCCTCAAATAAGTTACATTTGAGATCTGACATTTTTATGGCTCAAATCCTTTTTAATTTACACCCTTAATTAGGTCACATTAAGGAAAGTGCTTTTTTTAAAAAAAAAAAATCCAATGTATCCATTCATCTGTGAAAGTGGACATTTATATTATTACTTCAGATAAGATTGCTCTCTGTGGTTTAGAGGCTCTGATGCATTTCACAAGTGCAATTTCATTGCATGCATACATAGACAACTTTATAAATAGCATTCAGTATAACTTTTATTCAGGCTATAAATTTGTACTTTATTCTTTTTCCTTTCTCACTCTTACTTCCATGTTTCTCATTTTTCATTAAGCCACTTTCAAAATAAGCTTAAAATATGATGCTCAGTAATGCTTATGTTTAGAACCCATCACAGCCCCTCCCCCAAGAACAAAGCTAGATGTGAACTGGCCTTACTTCCACTTGGATATGCAGTTTGACTTTCTCAGTGAAGTTGGCAGTGATCCTTAAGGCTGAAAGGGAATCCTTCAAGGAGGACAATAGTGCTTTTCTTTGGCAGTAGGAAAAGATGCAAGAGAACACAATTAATTCCCTACCCTAGCCTTCAATGGCTCAATTCAGCTGGGCCCGTTCACCGGCATTTTCAGTGATTGGCATGGAAAGGAATACAGAAAAGTGGATCTACAGAATTGCTCTTCAACAGAGACAACTCACTTATCTATAACCTGTCAAATTTACCACCAATTAGTGTCAGTATCATAAATTCTTTACAAATTTGTCGAGACACTTTTTCCCGTGTTCTTTTTTTTTTAAGTTTGGTTCTGTTATCAGAGCATATCCTTAAAGTTCATCCTTCTCCATTTATACATTTCTTTCTTTTTTAAATGGATAATGTAAAATATAACAATAAAAGTTGTGACTAATATTTGGCCCAGCTCACGTGGAAAGGGAAATTCCCTGAGAAGCAGCATTAATAATGGGTTGGCACAATAAGTTTGCTAAAATGGGTTTGATGCCTTGATTGCATTTCTGAGGTGCATTTGTTGTTGCTTTGGGGAAAGTATGTATATTGGGTTCAATAGAGCACAGAATTTTAAATTAACCGCTTATTTTCCTCACCTTGAACATAATGATTTTAATAGTATCTTCTTGTCTATTTAAGGTGGCTGGAACAAAGGAGTGATGTGTTTGCTTTTACCAGTATCACTAGCCTTATTTCAGTCAGTTTAGCTTAGAGTGAGAAAATATCAGGGACTGCTCATCCATCTGTTTTGTAGGTTACTTGACTAAGCCTCATTCCCAAGAGGACTTTTTTTAATCAGCTTGAATTCAACAATAATTTACCCTGTTCAGGACCTAAGAGTGGGAATGATCAGCACTTCATTTTTCAACTGGCCTTCCTAGTCTTTTCTCCTCCTCTGCCTCTTCTTGCAATGGATAAACTTTTTTATTTTTCTCTCCAAATCCCCAAGACATAGTTATATATCCCAGTTGTAAATCCTTCTAGTTATTCTTCCATGTGGCACGCCTCCACAGCATGGCTTGATGAGCAGTGCACAGCTCTGCGCCCAGGATCCAAACCAGCGAACCCTGGGCCACCAAAGTGGAGCAAGTGAACTTAACCGCTATGGTACTGGCCGACCCCTGGATAAACTTTTGAAAAAGCTGAGAAAATCCTGAGTTGATTTTTGGAAGTGATATCAAACTTGGTCATGATCTCCGTTTGAGATAAATAACATTTGCGTTATTTGAGAGATGTCATTATAAGTAATTTATAAGAATGAAGATAATGTAACACTTTCATCTGATTTCCTCTGATTCTGTGTGGCTATGATTCTCGTGTTCTCTGGTTGATATTATGATCTATATTAAAATATCTATATTTGGGAGTTTCCTTCTAGGGTTGGGGAGTTTTCACATACCAAAAGAAATAAGACAATCTTTGAATATCAGGCATCTAAGAGAAAGGAGGTGACAGAAGAAGCTATGTGATTTGACAGACCCTGTCCTTCCTCCCAAGAGGTCAGCAAATTAAAGCATGTTGGAATAAGGCAGGAAAGAAGAAAATCAACATGGTAGTCAAAAATAAAGGGAAAAAAGTGAAAAGACAGCAACTCAAATACCACTACTACTCCCATTGCTGCTCCAAGTAGTTCCTAATATTTATCTCCAACCATTTGCCAGTCTTATGTTCATTGTATGTATTTTCTCATTTACTCATCTCAAAATCACAGGAGACAGGAGTTGGTAGTTTTTCCAATTTTGCTGAATGAAAGCATATTGATTTTAAAAATATATAAGAAAGTTATATTATGAAACTCTTTCTCTATTGCTGAAATGGATACTGGGAGGATTTAAGTAACTTAGCCAAAATCATGTAGCTGACAGTCTCTGGATTCTAACCCAAATAGTCTGCCCAGTGCCTTTGGTCCTAATGACTATGCTATGCTGCCACTCTTTATTTAAGTTGATAAAGGATAAAATTTAAAACAGGATATAATTATTATCTCATGCAGATATCAAATAAAAACATGTCGAAGATTTTCTTTAATTTGTTAGTTAATATGGGAACCGGTAAGTTATTGCATTTGGTCCAAAGGAGAAACCCAAATTCCACACAATAAATTCAAATAAGGAATGCTGAAATAAATTTACAAATGGATGCAGAACTGGCAAAACAGGTCAATATCCAGAGGGGCATAATCAATTGTGTTCTATTGGACACAATTTGTATTTTTATGGACAGGAATCATTTGTATTACTAGCTGTATTAATGGCACGTTAATCCCCTTACCTGTCCCATTGGTTAAAGGACTCACAAGAATCACTTTACTCTTATAGGACATCTATATTGCTGGCAAAAGATACCGAACAGCAACAGCAGCAGTATTTGCACTGAAAAGGGTTCCAGACATATCAGGAACAGACTCTTTTGTCCTCCCATTCCTGAGTGGGTGGCATAGAGTATGTGTTGTCTCCAGGACCACCACTGGTGGTGGAAGGAGTACCGTTCCCATAGGCACATCCTAGCTGTAGGACCAGCACTGACCTTTGAAACTCCACCCCAGGCTTCAACAAAACTAGACGCAAATCGTGTAGGTCCAATTATTGTTACTTGACAATGAAAACAGCTTGATACATTCTACTCCAAAACAACATATAGACTCATGGTTATGGAATCACATTTGTCTTTTCTTAATAGATTCTATAGCATTGGGTTAGTAGCCATAGAGGTTAGTATGTGGTCAATTCAAAACAGCTCAAATTAACCCATGCTGTGCACTCTCATTTTTCTACAGTTTAAATTCTATCTGTACAGAGCTGTAAAAACAAAATGTGAACAAAAACAATGAGATAACAACGAAGTGGAGATAACATAGATGAGTGAGAGTCAGGACACTAACCAAATTTCAAAGCCTTTTACAATATTTTCATATAAACTGTACTCAAAAGTAAGACAATTTGTATATAATATCAGTCTAAACAGATGAAAAGTCAAAATTCCAAGCAATCTTCTTTGTGTTTCTATCTAGAACCAAGTTTCTGCTACATAGATATATTTATTACTGACTTTCTCTTTTTTCTTTTCTTCCCTCCACTGTCCAGACTATAGTTTGCAAAATTAACATGCACAGGAAGGAACTGTTGCATAGTTCTGGAGTTAATTTAGAATGCTTTATTTATAAATATAGTTGAAATCTGACGTTCAGCCATACCTTGGTCTCATGGAATAACTGTGTAATATATTGCTTTAAAGATGGTTTCAAAATATGTTTCTCTGCTTTTCTTCATTTCTCTTTTCTTCATTTCTTTCATTTAAAATTCTCTCTGTAAAAAACTGTAAGAGTAGTTTAAATTATATGACCTGGCAAATGCCTCACTGAAATTAAATGAAAGTATATCTTCTACAATTCAAAACTTTGAGCTTTGTCTATTGCATACGTTCTCAAGGGGAGATGTAGCTTCCAAGGGGCTAAAATTGGTTCCTGGAAGAGAGGGGTGAAAAAAATGTTACTCTTTGTGTACATAAAGCACAGATATACATACATTAAAAAAAAGATATGTACTTTATCTGCAGTATTAAAATTTGATGAGGTTGGTAATTAAGAAAAATATCTTAAAAGGCTACTTGGGGGAGAAATGAATAAAAGGATTGACAAACATAAGTCTACTGTAGTTCATGGAATAGTAAATTACAATATAGTCAATAGATGATTTTTTCCACTTTTTTTTTACATTACACTGACCAGTTGTTTTGACTTTAAGCAAATTGAACTCAGAGTTTTCTGCTAAGTTCTAATTATGCTATGTTATGTTCTCTAATTTGATTCAAAAAAATAAATAAAACTTGGGTTGCGTGTATAAAGCATTACTCTCTGTGATGTACCAATTGTACACCTTGACTTTTAATTAGCTCTATCCAGCAAAACAAGTACATTTTATTGCCTACCTCAGTGATTGCATTTCTCAGTGTGATCCAGGTGTTTGATGGGCAAAGTTTTGGCAGTTACTGAATCAGAACGAAGCATGATTTGGCAATGCATAAACTAATGTAAGCTGTTCTTCTTGTTACCATATGGAGCAAAAGCAGTTATTAATGATGAAAGGGAGAGCAATTGTATCACTTGAAGTTTGTTGAGGAATATTCCTGATAGCTGATAGTGTTGTGGTTGAAGTTATAAGAATTGGAACTTGGAAGTCACCTGCATTGGGAAGGTGAAAAAGATTTATTTTTTTTGCCTTTTTCTAGGGACAAATGCTGAAGAAATATAGTCACAAATATTCTGTGTAGGTTTTGTTTGGATAAAGTTATATTTATCTAATTAAGATGACGGGCTGATTTGATCCACTTCACTACATCTGAGTACTATACTTTTACTCAGTGTTATATTGTGGATTCAAAATTAATTTCATTAAAGTTTCAACCTAAGGCAAAATATTAATAAGGAACTAAAATCTAAGAGTAGGAATAATATCACACCAAGGTCAGTAATTTGATTCTAACTGGAAAATTAAATATTCTCATGAGATTGGGCTAAAGTCATAAAGCAAAGGAGGCCCGAATCGATACACGACATTATCTTGCAGAAGCCTTACACATTTTTGCATGTTAGTCAAACAATAAGAAGATGTTATTCAGTTTTTTTTAAAGTTTGGAAAATTTGCAGCTTCTCTTATTCTTTTGATTCTTTGATAGATACCTCATTAGTTAATATGCTCTATTTGGCACAGCAGATCAGGGCAAATGAGAATCCCATCACTGGAAGAGTTGGTGATGCTGAGGGTGAAAGAGCAATGTACACAGAGTGTTAGAATAGAATATATCTGCTGTGGGTAAGAGTTCTGCCACTGAATGCAGCAAACATGGGTTTAAATATGGATCTTCCACACATTATCGATGTGTCCTTGAACAAACATGTTGCCTCATCCACTGAATAACAACCATAAGAATTGTGTCATAAAGCTACTTTGAAGGTAAATACATATAATGCGCCAAACACTCTAGCACACAGAATTGTTGAGAGAAAGTTTAATATTAGGGATGAAGAAAATTATCATGACGGGAAAGGTATTATAATAATAATTGTATACACAGTATTGTAAGGAGTACTGAGCAGGGGCACACGTGAAAGTTCAGGCCAGGCTCTACTCTAAGTTGGTTATGACTTAACTGCAGAAAATGACACAGGGATAATCTAACTGGCATTATTGTGATGTCAAGATGCGCTGTCAAAAATGTGTTCAAAGCTAATGTGCTCAGTGATATGGCAAGAGGGATAGTGCCATGACATATCTAAGGATTGGATTGTCTAAATGCATTTAAAGTTGTGCGTGCATTTCCTGAAATTTAGTCCCAAGTTAAGATAATAACATCATTAATTATTTAAATTAATAATTTTATTATAAATAAATGACAACAGTGGCATAGGAGGCTTAATTAGCATAAAGAGGTGAGAGTTACATGTAATCCCTCATTTTTGTAACTATTAATATATATTATGTTATATATAAATGCAAATGATAACATTAATAGTATATATTAATAGCTATTTTGTAGCTATTGTACATATTATATCTTGTTTCATTAGTCTTATCAAAGTCACTCAAAACTAAGCCTTTCCATACTAGTTTTTAGTGAGTGATCCCACCCACCTCTATTGAAATAACTAAGAAAATATGCTTTTAAAATAAAAGTGACAAAAAATACTGTTAACTTTACAATGGATAAAGATAAGTAATGTGACAGTGAATTTTTAATTTCTCCTATATTCCTTAAAAAAAAAACTCAACTATTTGGTAGTGGTGACAGGTGTTTACCGTTTCCATGGTGCATCCCTGTTTGGCTGGTGTGTTTATCTAGCCCTTGCAATAGGCCATACATATATAGTGCAACCTAGGAGTTGCCTTTTTCCCTAGTGCTCACCTATGCTGAAAACAAGTATGTTTGTTTATTTGTGTGTGTAGATTTTTATATAGTCTGAGGGGTCATTTGCCTAAAGAATAATTTGGAACTATTGTGGAGTGTTCATATCTCAGAATGGTAATAACTGTATCTAAATTCCACATGTTCCTACACTCATTACTTCTCCTTCTTGATATCCCAGGTTTACGTATTTACCCGTTCTGACTGCTTTACAAAAAGGGACTTGAAAATATGATATAAAAAGATAGAATTAGAACTCTAACTCACTTTGGTAAAAGAAGTAAAGAAACGTTATTCCAAGAAGCCATCTGAAAGAACAGGAAGCCATATGATGGAAGGGGCATGAGATTCAATTAGTTCAAGCTATTTATTTAGGTAGTCAATCAACCAATATGCATTGAGTAGTCACTATGTTCTAAATGCCAGGAATGCATAAGGTACTGACCTCATGGAATTTGCTTTCTAGTGGATAAGACTATAAATCTGTGAACAAATTAATTGTGTAATTTCAGATAATGACCACTGCTATAAAGAAACTGAAGCAGGATAATAGGATAAAAATGAACTGAGTGGGAGTGCTTTATTGGGGGATAATGTGGAAACAAGCATAGACGTAGAGTCAGAGAGGTAAATAGATATGTATCAATCGAGGCTCAGCCATTTCCTGAATGTGTATGTCACTTAACATCAGTGAGCTTCTCTTTCCTTATCTGTAAAAGAAGGATCACACCAACCTTGCAAAACTATCCTGATATTACAAATATTACGTGTATAATGCCTGCTGCATAAGAGGCCTTCAACAACTGTCAATCATTAGGAATCACATCGTAAAAGTCACAAGTGTCCCTCATGTGGTAGTGTCTTGTCTCTAATGTCCTTTTCACTTAGAATTGCTTTTTGAAAGGTCTCCTAAACTAAACACATAGATATTTGCATTAACTTTTAATTCTCACTGTAAATGGAGTAATTATTCTGTGGTCAGGAATTTTTGCTCCTCTACAAGGGTGAAGAGACTGTAGCCACGTGCTCCTTGGGTATTTTGGGAAATTATTTATCTCAGTGAACCTGGTTCAAATGCGTCACTACCAGATTGCTTTTTCAGGGGCCACCTGGCTTATCATCTGCACAACAACATGCTGTGTGCCTTTAAAAGAATCATTTCCATACTCTCATTTTCTGTAAATGAACATTTTTGCATTAAAGTTTTCCATATGAAGAGCTTAAACCTAGATTACAAGGACTCTTAAAATGTGCACTTGCTTAGATAAGTCCATTTATTATTAAATTCTTTTGTGTGTGTATAAAGCCTCCTTGACTAAATTGTCAAGCCCTTGAGATTGAGGACTCATCTCCTTCTTTAAAATATTATGGAAATGTGGTACACAAAGCGAGTGTTATGTACACAGTAAGGGTCACTTGTTATGGTTAAATGTAATTATGTTATATGATGCACTTCAAGGGGCATATTATCATTTCACTAAGGATTCATCACAAAAGCTTTGATTTTTCACTTTATAAATAAGAAATCAAAGCTTCAAGATGCAAAATAGCCTGTCCCTAAACCAAATAAAGATATATCATATTCGAACCAGCTTTTTTCATTAGCCCATAGAACTATTTTGATCTAAAATAAAATATTTTCACTATTTCTAAAATAGCATGAAAATCAATTTAGCCTTACTGGAGATGAGTTTTGAAATAATTCTTGTGTCATGACACTAAATATTAGGATTTTTCTGGAGACTTTTATTCAAATGGGTAGTACAAATATTGATCGCAGGTTAGAAAGCATTAGACACAAATTTTAGAGAAACCTTTTAAAAAATCAGTAATGAGGGTTTATGTGTGCTTATGAATAGGGAAGATGTCCAGACTTGGACCGAGTCTGTAAGCATACCAATTAAAGACAGATGCATTTGAAAAATGAAATATGCCCAACTACGTGATGAGGCTACATTATTGGCTTACTTAGGAAAATGAATATGATCATTTTCATAACACACAATTACCTAAATTCCATTGGCAAAATAGAACTTCAAAATAAATCAACATCATATCAGGTATAATACTCTTAGGTTATGGACTTAAAATAGGGAGAGGGTGAGGACGTGTAGAGGAAGGAGAAAAAGTGACAAAATCAGAGAACCTGCTTTGAATAAATTAAAGATCACCTCCCATTTTTTTCTTATGAAGCATGATTAATCTCCATTACCTCTTTAAAGTTTCAGAAGCGTGAGAGTTTGCAGTGTGATAGCTATAATTGAAAGAATATTTTACAAAATGGATGTATTTTTTAATTTGCACAGATGCTTTCTAGCCATAGGACTGAGACCACTTGTCTCATTTCAGATAGGCCACATGATTTTGACTAAAACTGACGGAATATGACGTGGTAATGGTATTGAGCCAAACTGAAAATTATGCTAAAATGTTTTGGTGACCCGATTAATAGTTTTGTTTTGTAGGTCCATACTGCGATGTTATTCTTTATCACATTATTAAAATGGGAAATGGTAAATATTTTCTCAAATATGTATTTATTGTAGTAAAATTTATATATGTTTATTCAAATTTATTAAAATATTCACCTTGTCCCTACCCAGTTATTTAATATAATACATAGTTTAATTAAAATTATGGATTTATTTGATAGAGAAATGGTGATTTTTTTATGTTTATATGTGTGAATTTAATGAGTCCCTGCTATATCCTTGTGGACTATTTTTTATTCCCATAATAAATGTTGTGTCAGGCTATATGCTATATAATACAAATGGTACAAATGGAGATTAGCTTTTCCTCTAAAAATGGATTCTGCTATTGTCCCAAAGTGGGATTTTTCTACCTTGAAACTGACAAAACAAGTGGTTTATTGCTTCGGCATGCCTGCCTTTTTGAGTACATCTGCCTCATTTCTGTTAACTGTTGTGATTTAAAACATTATATATTGCTTATTATGAATAATCTTCGGTTCCATACAATTCTACCATCAACTTACTAGTAAGTGACCATGTGTCTCATTTAGCTATTTTAAAAGATAATATCCTAAATCAGAACTACATTACCCTTAATATACCATATTAAAATTAGAATTGTAGTATGACCAAATTAACTTTAACATAAAATAGGAAATAAGCACAAGTGATGATTAACCTGCTGCTTTTCACTTAAAGATGCTATGATCCTTTGTTACATTGAATACAGAGCGAGTCCAGAAATAGAATTAATGTTTAAGATAAGCTTGACAATCTTACATTTATCTTATATTTTATATAGAACACTTACTCTTTTAACATAGAGCGCTTAAAATATCCAGCACACCATAGCTATGTAACAAGTGTCTGTTGAATGAATGAAGAAAAGGATAAACAGCAATCACATGTAAAGCAGGGTCCCAAGAGTTTTTGTAAATTACCCAATTTAATCCTCACAATAACGCTGAAACAGCAAGGGTACGTTTATTGACTGCCTTCTACATGTGAGGCACTTTATATACTTAATCTCCCTTAATTCTAACAGTACTATCTTCATTTTACTAACAAAGGAACAGATTTGAAAAGTTGAATGACTTGGTCAATGGCGTCATTATCTTAGTGGTCAAGTGAGTATTGATGAAAGTTCTAGCTGACTCAGAAGTCCATCAAACTTTTTCCCTGTACCACAAACTTATGTATATGTATGTATGAGATTATTAACTTTAATGATGTACATAATTAAACATGATGTATCTGATATACTAAGAAAATGAAAAACTATTTATTTAAAAAGAAAAGAAACAAAAGATGAAAGAAATATATTTCATCCCTTAGTTTTGAAACATGCTGCATCATTCCTCTTCTCATTCATTGTCTAAGGAGGCTGTTTTTAAACTGTTAAATTAGATCATTTCTGAACATAAATCAACAAAAATCATAATGTCTTTCTTTCATATTTTAATAAAGAAAAAAGTGCAAATTTATTTCACAAATAGGCAAGTTTTCTAATAGTTAATTCATGTGCTCACTTCATCTCTGGGTACACAGAGAATTTGCAGCTAGAATTATTTATTTCAGGACTTTCCTGTCAGTGCCCCATTCTTTTCCAGTAATCTAGGGCGCAATTCTCAAAACTGGTAGCCAAAGAATACGAAGTTTTATGTTCTAAAATAAAGTGTTCTGTTTTCTTGTGTTTTTATTTCCAAAATTTAGAGTTCCTTTACCCAATATTATTTTAATTTACTAAATTGCTGACAGATGAAGGAAGACTTTCCATTTTATCTGATTTTTTTCTTAGAACAAAAAATAGTATAATCTTCTATAGTTTGGGTCTTTTGCCAAAAAATGTAGACAGTTTCACATGATCTTCTTCCCACATCAGTTTGTGATCCAACTATAGAAAAGAGACATAAAATACCGAATGAATGAAACAGGAACTCCAACACCAGGAGGTTTCAGTTTTGAAGGAGGGTTAGTGGCAAGATATGTGACTATAGATGTACCAGTGTGAGTGATGAGCGAGGGTTTGAGCTCAAGAGTAAGATCATCTTGTGAAGGAAACGTTTCAAAAGAACATTCTAGGGAAGAGGAGTTGGTTTTTATTTCAGTGCAGTTGAACTGATTTAAAAATGAGATTAAGAATTCTCTTACAGAAAGAGGGGGATCCTGAAGGTTAAAACCATTTCATTGTCTAACCAGATCTGACGTATATGGCTAGTAATCCAAAGGGGTTATTTGTAAAGTGTCATGCTAAACAAATTTGCAATTAGTTTAAAACCTATAACCTATATTCTAACTGAGAAGGAAGATGGCTTCAAAGGCAGAGGTGGGGGAACATGGGGGGTTGTTATGACAGCCTCTATCATTGATAAAGCTAGTCTGACAATGCTTTAAATATTTAAGGACCCTTTGAAAATTCCATGTGAATTTGTTATTTTTGCCATAGAATTCTGAAATATTTGAGTTTCCAGCAGTTCAGTGCAGACACAGGCTAGTTAGAAGTAACAGAGATACGCATTTCCTTTATCCTCACGGTGAAATCTAGCCTAAACTCAACATGATATGTTTAGAACTCCAGGACCCAGATTTTAGAAGGCAGTGTTTTCAGTAGGTTCTTCATCTGGATCACATGAACTTAAAACCATTCTTTTCAAGAGAAAACCTTGAGAGGAACACAAAGCTTAAAATTCTGCATCGTAGGGAAGTGGACAGCAAGGCCTTACTTTGAATATCTCATATAAAAGCTATGTATTAGTGAATCATATTTGATTATCTTGAAATGCCTGATGTTACATTCTTAAGACCACTAAACTCTAACGACACCGTAAGTACTGAAATTTGATTGCAATTGGCCTCTTTGCAACTACATTCAGTCATTCACTTAGCCCTGCACATAATCATCAGACTGACTGTGGGAATTCCCTGCTCAAAGAACTTCAGTGGCTTCCCACTGCCTCCTCAATGACAAAAATTCCTTAGTCAAGAATTCAAGTCCCGAGGAACTCACCACTGTCCTACGTATCCTATGAGAGCAAGCTCAGTTATCCTGTTTCTTATCCATCATACATCACTTCTGTTTCAACATGATTTAAAATACTTTTCCAGACTGTATAAGTAGTACAAGTTTATTGTAGAGATTAGGGAAAGATAGGAAAGGAATAAAAAGAAAAAGAAAACCACTAGTTCTTCTGGCGCTTGAGGAAAATCCATGTTAATGGCTAATATTGTTAGCAAGTTTGAAATTATACTAAATTTAGAGGTTCACAATCTTCTCTTTATGCTGTGTATTTAAGTTCACCTTTTTGTGCTATTATACAATCTATACCTTTTTGTGGACATCCTGATAATTACTTGTAAATAAATTCGTGGAAGTAGAATCATTGAATTACAATGGGAAGATTTTAAAGCTTTTCCATTTTTATCCACCTTTACCTGCAGAGCAGTCATACTGATTAAGCCTCCCAAAAGGCAACTGTGAGGTGTCCATTTCCCCATCCCTCCTCACAGATGTGTTGGTATTTGACATTTTAAATGTATGAATTTTTAAATAGATTTTATTATTTTCCCTCTACTATTATTGTATTTTTATTGATTTTAAACATCCCAACATGTTATGTGTATTAACACTTTGTCATATATTGTGACATCTCTTTTTTTTATCGTTTTCTTTGCAATAATGCTTAGAAAACACTTTAGGTAAATATTTACCTATATTTTTTCCTATATATTTTAATAACCAATAAAGTGTCATTACCCTACTCTACAGGGACTGTGTTTTTGTGCGTGATAAGAGGTAGAAATATAACATTATTGCCTTTCAAATAAATTTATCAGTTGCCCACGTGCTATTTAATAACTAATGGTTTTTGTTAATTTAATAATGAACTAAATTCATGGGAATACTAATCTCTGTTTCTTATTATTTGTGTTTTCTCACTTTCGTCTGTCTATTCTTTCAGTAGTACAGTGGATTTGTAATGTGTTTTATATCCAATAGTTCAGCCCTAATCATTATCTCTCTTCCCCAGAATGTCTGTCATTTTTCATTATTTAAGCTTTCAGATTAAATTTAGAATCTTTTTATCATGTTCCCTCTGCACCTCTCTCCCAGCTAGAAAAAATATCTTGGGTATGTTTTTTGATTACTTTGAGAGGCATGAAGGATAATAAAGGTGATAATTTGGGTATTCAGAATGTTTCTTTTCTATTTGAAACTGTTTCCTTTCATCTTTTAGAACTTTTGGTGAGGAAGATTGGCCCTGAGCTAACATCTGTTGCCAAGCCTCCTTTTTTTTCTCTTCCCAAAGACCTAGTGCATAGTTGCATATCTTAGTTATAATCCATTCTAGTTCTTCTATGTGGGATGCCGCCACAGCGTGTCTTGATGAGCAATGCATGGGTCCGCACCCAGGATCCGAACCAGCAGACCCCAGGGCCATTGAAGCGGAGCACACAAATTTAACCACTTGGCCAAGGGGCCAGCCCCTAGAACTTTTGAGTTCGTTATCTTATATGTAAAAATGCAGATGTTAGAGCACTGTCAGCAACACTGATACTTTTGAATGTCAAGGTCTTATATTTGTGTATCATTCCATGTTCAGAATATGCTGAGTTGTACGTGCAGGTTGCTGACTTCACAGATGAGATCATTGAGGCACAGAAAGACCTAACATTGCAAAATCCAAACAAACTAATGAGACAGCCCTTGTTCTGCCTGTGTACAAAGACTACAATTACTTTAGTTCATAACTGTTAAGAATCAAGGGACCTGAGGTCCAATTCTAGCAGTTTCACTATTACACCGTATGTCCCTTATGTTCTTCACATTTGATGCATTTTAACTGAAGCTCTGGAAGACTCACAATTTTTTGATCTTTTAATGTAGAAGAATGACTTTTGAACAAAGACCTCTCTGCCCTTTTATGACAGAGAAGGCTTATTAACACTGACATAAATATTATGACTATTATGGAAAGAAACAGTCTCACAAAGACTCAGTATTGGGAGGGAGATTGTGGAGATTTAGAAAATTTCAGTTGTTTACCAACATTGGTATTCCGTTCAGGCATGGTTCCATCCATGGATTCCATTCTATTCTATCACAGCACTGGTATGCCTTTAAATAGTGTTGCTTATCCATTGTTGGTTTTTATTCTTTTTGTTACTCTTTTTTTTTCCTTCAATGTCACTCATTAATATTTACCCCCAAAGAAAACTTACATCCTAACTGAAGATATTAGAAACCTAGAGTTAAAAATCAATAGATTATTCACCCTGGTTAAAATGCTGAATGAGTGATACACAGAAAAATTAGTTAGAATATGTACATCAACATAAAAACAAACAAAAAATTCTTACCATATTTTAGAGTTACATTACTCTACATTGGTCTACATTTTCAGTCCTTTGGATATACTTATAGGTATAAGATATATATATACACATACATATATATACACATATATATTTAGAGGATGCTAAATGGATGAGGCAAATTTATATCCTACTTCTTTGGCAACCTACTTCTCAATTTTTTTAAGAAATTCTATTTTTAAAGATATTGCTACCACATTGGATCTCAGAAGAAAAGCTCAAATATAAAGTGTATTTGCTATTCACACATAAAATATCCTCCCTTAACTTCTTTTTTCCCATCTGTACAGAAGCTGATTCAGTGAATGATGATGAGGTGGCAGTAAACGTCACAACTACAGTTTTTAGATAATATGTTCTTGCTTATTATCAGATTGCATCTAAAGTCTTTTTTTTCTGAAAGCATGATTGAAGAGGTAGGAGTTGGTGTTTGCTGTTTTGTTTTGCATGGAAAACCTCCATTGCTGTTGGCAGTGGCAGGGGATAAGGGTGAAGAAGAGCACTGAGCTGGGGCGCTGACAAGACACCTGATGTCAGTGGTTCCTGCTTTCTGCGAACAGGCAGTGCTTTTCGAGTCTGATGGATATGGTTAGGCAACTGCTGACACCCTTCACGGGTAAATCACAGATTCCATTCATGAGGCACTTTGCACTCTAGAGAAACCTACCCATTTTTTAAGTGATTACTTTTCTTTCCCAGCAGTTTTCTCTCTTAGTCCTCTTTCTGTTCTTTTCACTGTGCTGCTTCTTGAGCGGCCTTTCTCCATTGACATCCAGTGAGCAGCCCGAAGTACAGATGTTCAATCTCAACTAAATAGGATGAGAAGAAATGAATAGTTTAGAGCAATTTGTAAGCAACCAAGCAAAGAATGAAATTCTCAAAGTATGTGCTGATCTTAGAAGATGATAAGCAAGAGAGCAAGAAAAGACTGTGACAAGTATCTTTGAGGAGAAAGGAACGATTAAAGGTCTTTCTGGCACAATTTTTGGTAAAGCTGAGGTAAGATAGAAACTGCAGTGACTACTTTTTTGATACTTATTTTTGCACTTCCTCAATATCAATTCTTACATTAATTAATAGTATTCCTTAAATACATACGTGTAATTCAAGATGGAAATATTTCCTGTATTTCAGCAGGCTTTAATTTAATAAAGTGAGTATGATTCGAGATATAAGGATTTCCTATGTGTCAGTAGGCTGTGGTTTATGTATACATTTAAGGGTAAATTATTTTGTGTTCTTCAAGTGTTTTTGCCTTTCAAGAAAGAAACCTAAATAACCCATATAAAATCGTCCTTGGTACATACTGAGCACACAGTAAGTGAGCTCATTATTATTTTTATTATCACTATGTGTACTATTATTTCTTGATCAATCATGTAATGAGGATCAAAAGAAGCCAATAGAGTTATAATTTAATTAATTAATATGTCACAGGTTGGTCCACCTAAAATGCATTAATGACTTAAGCAGTGTCAGATTCTTTAGGGACTTTGAAGAGGGGAGCGTTAACGAAGATGTCAGCCACTTCAGAGGCAAGGGCAAAAAGCCATAGACTTAGTGACATGTCTACTCGAATGTTTTTTTTATTTTCTTTTAAATGTAGTTCAATGATTTAAAATCACTAGGAAGAGTGTGTTTGAACTTCTAGAGATGTGTAATAGATGTTATACAGTGTCATGGAGCACAGGGACCCGTTATTATATTTCATTGTCTCTTTTATTACCTGAGGGTAAGTGCAGGCAATAGAACAAGGTGTCAAACTTACTTTTAACCTTTGCTAGAGGAAGAAGTTAGATGAAGGGTTGAAAGGTATTTCTAAGTTATTATCCTTAGAAAGACCTCACTCACCGCCCCTTTGCAGCTACTGAGCGTGAATGTTATCCAGTCTGTAGTGTCAGCCCCTCATATCAACTTCTACTTAGTCCTGTTGTGTTCTCCACGGGGCCCTTCACCCGAGTGCCCGTGCTTTATCTAATGCATTGTAGATGAGTTAGCTTTCCCCACTGTGCAGTCTAGTCAGATGAATTGTGCTTCAAAGCACAATAAACTCCATTTCTGAATATTTAGAAAAAGCTATTTCTTTACATTATTTCATTTAGGATACTCTGGATCAAATGTCAGGTGTACTGACTGTAGAACATTCTTTAAGTTAGATACATATGGTCAGATAATAAAAAGTCAATATTGGAAATCATTGATGTTTTCCTCACTTATTTGCATTTTTACAAATGTAGAGGCAGATTTTTAAAAGTCTATTGACGTTTGACTTAAATTGATGGTTTCATGCGGTCCATGTTAGTTATTTGGCATATAGCGTACATAAAAGGGTGTAGAGAATGTGGTCATTTAGATCTGTCAAGCCAGCCCTATCCAGTGAGCTCTCCGTTAATCTTTCCTATGACCAACAAAAGGAAAACTGGAGCATCAAGCTAAAGTCCTAAAACATCTGACTAATGGTGACTGAGTATTTGCAGCATTTCTAGGTTTATGTAAATTGATTCTACTCTTTGACGACTTAGTCATTGCTTAGCTCACTAGAATGACTGGAGTGAGAGGATAGTGATAACATGAATCCACAGAATTTAATGTAAAATTCTAGATTCAGAAGGTCTAACTTCAGATCATTCTTTACAAAGGATTACCCGACATGACATTTATTTAGTGCAAATGCTTTGTGATTTATTAAATATCTATCTCACTTCTAGAAATAACTGGAACAGTAAGTCTAGCCACCACCACCCACCTTCCAGTCAGAAATCGGTTCTTTTGCTATTGTTTTTATTGCTGTGTTATTTTTAGCTCTTTTACTTTGTCACTATGTTGATTTATTTTCTTTTTATGCAATTTTCAGTCCTCTTTGTTTGCATTTCCTAACAAAGATATTTTAACCATCCTTCCCTATCACCCAACAATAATAAGTCTACTTCATCAAGTAAGAGCAAGCTGTGGAAATACAAATTTTCTTTATCTTGTCACTTTTGTTTGTATTATTCCCTTTAAATTCTTTTATGCTAACACTTTTGGCATAAGGTAACCATGCAAACTAGAAAACTTAAAGAAAGTTTGGGTTAAATCTAATCAGAAACAGGATTTAGATAAAGAACTTAAATAATTGTGGACATTAAATTACGTTATTTATAATCAAAAGAATTAAGAAAAAAATGCCACTACATTTAGCAGGCTTTGGAAAGGACCGTCCTTACTGAAACAATACCTGATTTTTTTTTCCCTTCACTTAATTTAAGAGGCATTTCCTCTAAGCATTTAACCATTTTTTCAAACTATGTTGTTTAATCCTAGATGTTTAGAGTTACAGAGCTGGGCAATGCTTCAGAGATCTTTACTCATTACTTAACAGATGGAATGCTCACAGAATGTCATGATTCAGAAATGATATACGTATTTTGACATTCTGCAAATTAATATTTATTTATTGCATACTCTTCCAGAGCTCTATTTGGTTTGTTTTTTAGAATCATTTGTTCCTCCTGTGTCTTTTGTTGTTGTTATTATTGCTGCTACTTGCTTTGCTTGTTTTTAATCTTGGCAATGATGCTATTTTTTAGTTTTCAGTGATATGGAGCTTCAGGATCAGACGTTAATTGCTGTGCGAGTGTTTTGTGTGTATGTTATTATGTGTGTGTGTGTGTGTGTGTGTGTGTGTGTGTGTGTGTGTGTTTAACCAAATCTAAAGAGTGGCTTTTGAAGAACTGCTTTACTTTCTGCAACATTTTTAAAAATATTTTTTATTCATAAATGTAGACAACACTTATCAACTTCACAAGGATGTTGTTTGGGATTAGCTAATTAGAAGGTACGTAGCACGTTTATATAGTGCTCTGAAGTCCTTTTCTGGTAAGGTTTCCCCAGGACAGTAAACTGTTTAGCTCTTCATTGGTTGTGCTCCTGGTTTTTATCAGTTCTAGGTGTGCGGTTTTTCTTTATGTTGAGAATTTATAAATGCTTTGACCCCACAAATTTGCTTTAGTGTGGGCTCCAGGATATCAAAATTAAAATAAAAATGAAATTAGTTTTTTCCTTTACTGGAAAGAGTAACAATAGATCAAATGGTTATGAGAGCAGAAAGCCCACTTAAGGATAGGTTGTAAAAACTTTTTGCATAACTCCTGTCCAAAAAGACCCAGTTACTGTTTTAGCCACAATGAGTTCCTTTTTTCTAATAGTAAACAGCCGAGCAATTAAAGCAGTTTTTCCATTTTAAGAAATATCCTCTCGCTATATTTTGCCTAATATTTGACAGTTTATTTTTAAATTGATTGGTGCCTAAGAATATAGATCATTTATTTTGTATTGCAGGTAAAATTTTTATATGAAATGAAAAGAGAAATTAAAAGGATAACTTTTAGTTAAATCTGCATTTATATTTTGAAAATATTTCAATTTTTAAAATTCTTAAGATACTTTTAAAACTGTGCCAGTCATGCATCTGATAATGAAAGTAAAGCATAGGAAAATGATCTTATCACTTTACTTTTACATAGCTTTTACAAATGGGCTTTCTTAGAGCAGTTTGAGGGTCACAGCAAAATTGAGCAGAAAGTGCCAAGTTCCCATATACCACCTGTTCCCACACACGCACAGCCTCCTTCTCTATCACCATCCTACGCCAGAAAGAAATCAGAAGTGGATAAATAATGCAGTAACACAAAATCTGCGTATCTCAAATATGGTGGTTCTATTATATACTATGGTGATCCCTAGCCAGCAATGTGAAGGAGAACCTCTGATGGGAGCAGTTGAAGAGAAGTGAACAGCCTCTAAAAGTTGTCTTTTAGCCAATTTCATTTCATTAATCAGGATCCTATTCCTTGAGTTGCTGAGGATTCCTGTGGTGTTGCTGAGAACTAGATCCATCTGGGGGGGATTATCTACTGGAAAATAAATTCAGTTTTTCCATCTCTTAGTTGACACAATGAGAATATATTCTAGGGAGGCTGGATTTAAACAAAATGAGTATTTTTTTAGTAAATTCTGAAACTCTTCTGGGTATAAAAAATAAAATATTTTTCAAATGATTTGGTAGAATTTTGTGGTTTATGGCTTTGTTGTGTTGCTGTATGGTAATCTGGTTAAAAGAGTGACAGCAATATTATAAACTGATAAGGAAAATACAGTATAGGAAACACTCCCCCAACACAGACGCACACACACACACACACACACACACACACACATAGTTTTTTTTATTAATGACTACCCTATGTAGATGTTAAGTAAATGTTTTTCCCCAAATAGGTAAAAATCTGTTACAGTTTCTTAAGGAAAATTTATTCTCTATAATATATTAACTATGTTTTGGTTAAAAGAAACCATTGACTATCACGTGCTTGCTTATCTTTACCGATACAGCGTGCATAATTATAAAAGTTAGCTTTCTGTTCCTTCCTGGCCTCGAGTAACTGCAGCTTCAGCTATGGCATGGGCCAATGAGATTTGCCTTTTAGTAAAAGGTATTTAGTTTCTATTTAGTTGTGGCTTTTTTTCCGAGTATATAAAGATTCAAGCTGCAGTAATTTGGACTGTGTTTTGTTATATAACAAACCCAACAGTTCGTGATAAATAAGGTATTGTCTGAGACCTTGAGTTAGATTCATTTAGCTGGGGAAAGGAACTAATCATTTCTTTGGTGACAAAGACTCAGTAGGCGACAAGTACTATGATAGGTACTTTATATACATTATCTCATTTAACCTTCACAACAAGGAGCCCATTAAAATGAACTGAAGAGCAGAAAGCTAATAATGCTTCCAAAGTCACACAGCTACAAATGGCAGAGGCAGAATTTAGTAAAATGTGTTGCCCTGATGACTAGTTTGATGTTTCAGCCTGGTTAAATGTGCATCTTCTCTTCTATATTAACAGAGAGGCTGCCATCATGGGTTGTGTTATCTGACACTGGTTTTCTTTTATCTAATTTGCCCCACCTGTACATGTGGACTGACTCTGAGGAGCTTAAATATATTACTTTTTTAAAATATAATACTTAAAATCTTTTCTGACTTTGATGAGAATTTTATATAATCCATGACTTTGAGTAATAACCAAAAAACACCTTGTGTCCAACTCTGCACTGTAATCGTTCACATACAATCCTAGTGAATTCATTACCACAGTATATAGAGTTTTTTAAAGAAACTCTGAAATACTTCTTGGACACAGCTGTATTCCATGCTGTCTGAGTAATTGGAATGCAAGTAACACTCGATTGAACCACACACAAGCCAAAGACTAATGCCTACTTCTGTGCTGTTCATGCTTCAGTGAAGGTGGTAAAAATGAACAAAACAATTTGAAAGAATATTTGTCTTTTGGAAAAAAAAAAAAAAACCTCTCAAGCTTTTAAATCAAAATATATATGTCATAAGGAGAGCCAAATGTTTCAGAGTTTTCCCATCAGCTTAGGGAGACAACTTGATTTTCAACTAAGAGTTGCTTTTCAGTTCTTAAAATATTATTGTTTCCTGATTTTAGTGTGAGATTTTGGCCAGATTCTGGGCTAAGGCAAATTGATAAAACACTTGAAGGGAATGGACTACTTTTAGCTGGAAAGGCAGTAATGGTAACATGGTTGGATTTCCCCGGGAATGGAATTCAGAAAATCCAGAAGATTTGGAAACTGGGTAAAAGAGATTCATGATTCAAAGAACTGGCTTGACATCATTTAAAAAAAAAGAGAGAGAGAGAGAAAGAAATTCATGCCTGCTTCATTAAGCGTGTTTATGCAAGCAAAACCAAAAAATAAAAAACAAAAAAACAAGCTAAGAATGTTCTGAGGTCTTTCTTGGTAGGCAACACAACAATGCTAGATATGGGTTTGTATTTTGACATTCTTATGTCGCCTCTGTCACCTTGGGCAAGTTACTTAATCCCATTTCCATCATGTGTAAAGTAAAGAAACACTAGTTTCTTACAATAGGAGTCAGGGTTAAATGCTACAAAATATCTAGAGCATAAAACACATTGAATGCCTTTCAGAAATGTCAGCTGCATTCTTTCTTCTCCTTTGTAAACCATGACTATGAACTTTGTTAGAAGAGATATTTAGATAGTGTTAGCTACTTCAGCCTGGGGTGGAAATGAGGATGTTAACAAGAAGGGTTTTGTGGTAAAATTTTCTAAGTTACAGGAATGGGAAATTGAAATATGAGAAGTAAATAGTAAGAATGGTCGAAATGCTTTTCACCAAGTGTTCTCATTAGTCCATGATTTGAATTCGTGCCCATGATTGCTACAGATATTACTAAGGAATGTCCTATTCTGCTCCTGAATACCCACGAGGAGTTCTGAATACTTGCTTGGGAGTATATTTCCTTTAACTTAGTATTGCAGTCTTAGATCAGTGGAGTATAAAGGTTTTCAATTATATAAGCAAATGTATTGCTTGTAGTCAGTGGGAGTCCATGGAGTAGAAGAGTGAAAAGTTCTGGTTACACTTTCTCTTTCTTACCGAACCTACCCCGTCCATTTCTGGTAGCTTTTCTACCACCCCATCCTCCAAATTCCCTAAAACCAGAAAGTAAATTTACCAAGATAAATAATACTGGAACTAGATAGTAACGTGGTCTAATTGCCAATAGCCCTAATCATAAGGTTCCACTGTCTGTAACTGTGTAGCCATCTTGCAGGCAGGTATTGACTACAGGGGCTGGAATCTCTACAGATCTGCTGTGCTAAATGGATACGTTGATCTTCTAGTGAGGAAAAGAAGCAGGATGTGATAATTTTCAGAGAAATGATTAGCATACTTTTATCTGAAGGATGTTATTCTAAGGTGTTGTTTGTTGAGTTCATAGCCCAGAGATTACAGGTGACAATCATAATTTCACTTTTTTAAAGACACTTTACTCAAATTTTATTTTTTACTAGCTGATAAAATTAAACTTCCCTTCTAGCTACTTCCATTGGGTTTCAAATGATAACAAGTGACGTTTCTCTTTTGGGGATCAAAACATTCTTAGCTCAGATCTTATTCTGTGAGACTGATATTGTGTAATTACGTAGTTTTGAAGTTGCTATAGATTTCTTTTTCCTTTGCCTAGTGGCCTAGTAGTTTACATGACTAAGTAGCTGAAGTTCCAATCAGTAAGTGAGTCTGATGGTTAGTTGGGTCTCAGAAATGCTGAAGCCAATGTGAGACACTGATTCGTATTGCCCACGTTATTATTTTTCTGTACGAAACCGAATGATGTTATAAAACTGAACATTACAGTTGGAGAGTAAAAGCTCTGGCTCCTAGGATATTTCTCATTGTGCTTTTTATGGGAAATAAAACGAAATAACATAGGGGAGAAATCATGTGGTTTAGTGCTGTTGAGATGACAACTTTAGCAAACAAGGTATGCTACCATCAAGGAAGGCCAGTGCGGCATTAGGCATTGAAACTGTCTCCTCAGTGAGGGGGAATAAACTACCGGGAAAGAGTTATGATAATGGCAGTAGAGCAAATCTCTATGGGCCTTTAGAAGTGAGATTTTTGCTTTTCTCCCATAGATTTTTGCCTGGATTCTAAAGCTATACATGCAGCCAGGTACATTGTTTCTGAGTCATTTTCTTTACAATTCGGTACACGTTTACTGAAGAAATTAATAATAAACCATGTTATTGAAGGTTTGATTTTGCTACAGATTGAGTGCTATTAGTTATTTGAATCAAAAGAAAAATACCTAAGATAAAAATCTGCCAGTGCTGAAAGATTGGGATCACTTTACATATATGTATCATAAGCCAGATATATAATAGATCCTTGATATGGATATTAAAAATTTCAAATCCCATAAAATAAGCTAAGAACAACCCAAGGAAACAGACAAAGTGCTTTTTGTTACCTTAAAAATAAGATCAGGGGCCAGCCTGGTGGTGTAGTTGTTAAGTTCATGCACTCCACTTCAGCAGCCCTGGGTTCGAGGGTTTGGATCCTGACACAGATTTATATCCATGTTCATCAAGCCATGCTGTGGTGATGTCCCACACACAAAATAGAGGAAGATTTCCCCAGATGTTAGTTCAGGGACAATCTTCCTCAAGCAAAAATAGGAGGATTGGCAATGGATGTCAGCTCAGGGCCAATCTTCCTCACCAAAAAAAAAAAAGAAGAAGAAGAAGAAAAGAAAAGAAAAGTAAGATCAGAATGAAAATAAGTTTATTTAAAATTCTGATAATTTCAATATAGACCAGCAAGTCAAATCACTGAAGAAACTATGGAACTGTTCTTAACATATGTCCGAAATCTTAAATCTTGCTTCTGTATTTTAGATATAAGTAAAACAAATTCCCTTTAAAGTATTACATTCTGCTGCAGAAAAAATTACAAAACAATTTGAAAAAGCATGAACCTCAATAAATAATAAATAATACTTAAAACAAAGCCATTTTATTGGGAATAAAAGCACATGATTCTGTTCATTTTTCATAAGTCATTGGTGGATTGACACAATAAATAAAATCAGAAAAAAGAAAGATGTCTATGACATACCTGAGGCAATTTTAACAAGAAATTGCTACCACAGTTTGAACCATGCCAAAGTGTTACATAAACTATTGATTTTTGCATACATTTTGTAAGTTTAATGCTTCTATGAGTATTAATATCTTCATTATGCAAATAAGGCAACTAATAAAGGGTAGAGCGGGATCAGCTGTGTGTGGTTTCAAAGGCAATGATGGCAACAATGTAGTGTGCCTTTGGAGGAGATTCTGAAGTCATGATTGTATTGGTTATAAAAGTAGAGAAAGCTTGTTTGAGTATCTGTTTGTATGTGTCTGATATAAGTGGGACTTGTAATACGCAGAAAAGATAACCATGGTGTAATAAACAGCAGTGGGATTTTGTTTCACAATCCCTAAGTATTTCCCTTCAGGCTAGATAGCTTCAGTTTTCTCATTTGTAAAGAGACATGTTAATATCACTTTCTGATTGATATATGACAGTCAGAGAAGATGATGCATGTATTTTGTCAATTACAGAGCACATACAGATGTTGATTTTTGACTGTTATTATACCTATTAATTATTCTGGGGAGGCAGAAGTCAGGAAGCAATTTTGAAAAAACACTCTAACCCTGCCATCCACATTTGAGCCTATAGTCATTCTATTTCTCAAATTATTTCTTAGGATGATTAAAATATAGGACATTAGTCCCTGGTAATCTGCTTAATGTTGGAAGATTAAAAATATCACAAATCAAAGTGAATATGAAGAAATTCAAAGGTTGCGGCTGCCATCACAGATTCTTGGGCCAAAATTTGTATATAAACGTAAGAGAACAACATTGGCAGCAAGTCATGGCAATCCACATATTCAACAAAACGTGATAATATTTGTAGTTGGAGTTTTATAAACTTTAGCTTTTGTAATGTGTAACAGTGTGGATTTAATTCTGCAAAATCTACACCATATTAGCTTCATCTCTTGCATTTTTCATGAAGATTTTTGTGTAGATAAAACATAGATTTATGTTTTGAATTTCAGTTTTATGTACATTTGTAATATTTAAGTCATTTAAATAAAGAGCATATGTGATTTTAAATTTCATTGCACCAAAGGGATGTAGAATTTATTTAAATTAATACTTGAGTTCAAACATGTTGTGAATTTACACATTCACTGGAGGAGGAAGAAAGTGAAACATTTTAGGAAGCATTCAAAGGAGAAAGAAGTTGAAAGTGAGTCATTTCGTAACCACTGCTATATACAACATCAAGGGTTGAGGAAAAGTACAATCAAGTTCTAAAAATGATAACACACTTTTAGATCTACAGGTGCTCTAATGTTAAAAAAAATATATGTCGGGGCTGGCCCTGTGGCCAAGTGGTTAAGTTTGCGCGCTCTGCTGCAGGCGGCCCAGTGTTTCGTTGGTTCGAATCCTAGGCACGGACATGGCACTGCTCATCAAACCACGCTGAAGCAGTGTCCCACATGCCACAACTAGAAAGACCCACAACGAAGAATATACAACTATGTACTGGGGGGCTTTGGGGAGAAAAAGGAAAAAAATAAAATCTTTAAAAATATATATATATCAGTGAAGATTCTAGAATTAGACTTAATTTGATTACTGGTTCTACCAGTTCCTAGTTGTGTGACCAAGAACAAGTGATTTAAGCTGCCCGGGATTTCATTTCTTCATCTGTAAAATAGTACCTGTCTCAGATTATGCATAAGAGTTAACAAACGTCAGCATCTAAAATGTGGTTGCTTCCTGCGTTTTGTGATTGGACTATGCCCTCAATGGAATAGCATGCCTTCTTGTTCTCATGTTTTCTATCAAATTTAACAATTTTCTTCATTTTTATTCTTCAGCATTTCAGAACTTCATTGTAATTTTATACAACCCTTGCTTTAATAGCTGGTAATGGTTAATTCAGTCACTACTGTTTTTTCCTCTTTATGTTGTACAACATTCTTTATTCACCCTTGAGTAAATTTGTAAATTCCTAACTTATAAAAGTGCCCACCATGTGGTAAGCACTAAATGAAGAAGCAAATATCATTGTTGTTTTTAAGTTCAGTGCAGGATAATGCCTTCTAATAGCTTTTTAAACCAAGTGTTTATGGCTGAAAAACATGTGTTCATTAATGAAATTTTACAGTGGTACCCTAAATTCTTCCTATTTGAACTGTTATCTAGGGACCAGCCACTTTAGCATTACCTGAAAGGTTGTTAGAAATGCAGACAATCAGGTCCCACCCCAGAAGTAATGAATCAGAATCTGCCTTTTCACAAGTTCTCCCAGATGATTCACATACATATTAAAATTTGAGAAGGATTGCCCTAAAACATTTTCATCCAGCTATAGTCTTCATTGAGAGTGCTTTTTTTTTTTTTTGGTGAGGAAGATTTACCCTGAGCTAACATCCATTGCCAATCCTCCTCTTTTTTAGGTTGAAGACTAGCCCTGAAGTAACATCTGTGCCAGTCTTCCTCTACTTTTTGTATGTGGGATGCCTCCACAGCATGGCTGATGAGTGGAGTAGGTCCACACCCAAGATCTGAACCCATGAACCTGGGCCACCCAAGCAGAGCATGTGGAACTTGAACCACTTGGCCACAGGGCCAGCCCCTGTGGTCTTCATTAGTAGTCATTTACTCTAATCATTGAACAGATATTTAATAAGTGCATATTTTGGTTTCTTGAAATTCTTCCATTCTAATGATTTGAGGTTGTGGTCAATGAAAAGGGACAAAGGTCAATTTGGAATGATCATGCTAAAATCTCAGCAGACTAATTAGCATGTTAGCTTGGGCCAGGGGAGGGGTTGCAGAAGCAATTAAGAAAAATAAGGAAAGTCAATCCTGTGTATTTGGGGCATTAGTAAATTGGTCCATGACAGGTGTGGCTCATTGTATTTACAGGTGCACTAAAAGCTCCAGGAATAAGTAGGGTAAAGAAGTGACACTAAATATGAACTTTGTACTTTTTGCCCAGGGATAGCTCTATGAACACCTGAAAAGGGACAAAAACATAACAGCAAAATGCAGGTAAATGTAGAGGAGAATGTTCATATCTAGGGGATTCACTGTTTGACCAAAGAGATCCTTCATAAAAATGAGTTCCCTTGTGTATTTAGAATAATTTTATTTATAAAATGCAATTAAATAATTATATTTCAGAAGCTGGTTATTTGTCACAGGATGATAACTTCTTATAAAAAGGAATTACAAAATTTTCACAAAACTCTATATTGCTTGAGGGCAGAATGCAAATTTGTTTATCCTTCATATATTCATGGTCTAATGCAATACATGGGTATGGTATATGTTCAAAAGTGGTTCAATAAAGTGCATTGAATTGATCTTGACTGAAGTCTTTGGATTCATTCATGAGAGACATAAACTTCTTCAAATGAATCACTGCTATCTCATCATTGAGGGAAGGACCATTGAGGTTATATATCTTGGGCTTTGTAAATGAATAGCAAACTTAGAAAAAGTGAATTAAAAATACAATCTTATATAAACAGGCAATTATATTTCTGTACTTGTATATAATTAAAGTGAAAAAAAGACAAGTGATATTTGAATTTCTAATTATACATCCTCCACACAAACAATTGTTTCCTGTTGTTATAATATTCTGCCTCTGAATGTAGAATTGGAGATTAGAAAATGATGCCCACATTATTAGTGATCTTTACTCTTCTTGCTTTTGGGATATGTAGTCTGAAACAACCTTAAAACTTTATTAGGTTAAAAAATTTTGAATGAAGGCAATGAATACACAAAAGAAATATAAAATATGACAGAGTATGTTTATTTATAGAGAGTAAATTCTATCTCTCTAGTTATATTTTTTAATATTATAGCTACTGTTCTTAACCTTCTTCCATACCACAAATTCAATATGATCCTATAATTAATGTTAGAAGTACTTGAAATATTAATACAAGTGTCAGAGACTTGCATGAAAATAATTGACTTCCTTAGTGTTCTTTTCATTGAAATAAAACTAGGATTGTATTTTTAAGCTGCTCAGTAATATTTTTAAAACATATTTGATAATACAACAGATCTCATAGAGTTTCGAATGCCTAGTTCTCAACTTAAGCACTATGAACCTTGATGTTGTGTATGCTTCAAGTTATTACACACTTTCTTTTCTGATCGATGAAGTGACGATTATACTATTTGCCCAAGTCTTAAGACCTCCTAAGGAATAGTGGTAACTCTCCCTCTTTAGCGGAGAACAAGTTGGCCAGTCTGTCAGAAGTTAAAACATCATTTGTTCACATACTAAGCTCATCATTAGAGTTTTCTTTTGTCTTTTGCCAAAATTCTGTTATTTTTTATTGACCTTATAAGGAAAAATCTGGAAGAAGATGTAAGAGAAAAAAAATGTTTTGTCACTATTGAATTCTCTGTGCAAGATCTATTGCTGACACATAGGAGATGCTTGACAAAATTTGGTGAATGAAAGGATGGACTGCAGACTAATCTTGATGTAGACTATCATCTGAACTTGTTTGCATACCCACTCCTAGAAGCTGGGTAAAACGGAACTACAGTCTTAAATGATTTGCGATCCAAGAGCCATGGGTTAATGTCATGTATTAAACAACACTACGACCTTGTCCACAAAGCTAGAGATAAATGTCATATCAAGCCATTCAAGCAGAAATTCTTGTTCTTTAGGCAGTAACTCGGAGAGGAAAAAAACCAAAATGATGAAATAGTCCAAATCCCCTATCTTTCATATTGCAGAGTAGTCGCAATTCCTAATAGTGAGGCTCAGCAGCTTTTGGGCTGATCAGGCTATTTTGGTGCTATATCAAGAGAAAATTTTGACAGCCTTGGCTCGCAATTTAACCTCCTTCACAACTGTTACAATCTGGTGGGGGAATAGCCACAGAATACTAAACATCTATCTTGTGTTAAAACCAGCCATTCTCTCATAAATAATAGCTGTATTTCATGCATGATCCTCTTTTTGTTCTGTTGCTACAGAAGCAGCCAACTAGGCAACAGAGGAAGCAAAAGTAAACTAACATATTCCCAGTTCTCTTGGCATCATTGATGAAAATGTCTATGATGCTTATGATGATCCAGAGGACATCAGAAGAAAAAACATGTTGGCTTGTGTTGTATAAGTAAAGTTTGTGTAACAGGGGGAGGGAGCGTGGACAGCCAATGTTTGCCAATTGAGAAGAACAAAGCTCAGAGGGAGGATGTGTTACAGCTCCGAAGTGTGCTGCAGTTCCCGGAGACTTAGAGATGAGCATTTAAAATATTTTTAACGCTCAGAACTTGCATTTACCATTTATGTGCTAGTAATGGTTGAATAACTTACTATACTAAAATTTATTTCTTAGAGAAGATTAGAGAATATAAACCTTTCTCTCTGTAGATTAGAGTAAAATGGGGTTTGTGACATATTTGTAAAATTGGTACTAAGAAGATTTATTCTTGTATCCTTTAATCTTTTCTCTCGTGGAACATATAAAATACTTTTCTAAGGCCTAAGACTCAGAAGCCTAGTGGAAGGTTTTAGCATACATGTCTTCCTGAGGGAAGAGTAAAGACCCTTCTTTGAAGTAAGGCAGTCCTGGTGTTGCACTCTAGAAAAGGATCTTAAAAATGTCTGTGCAGGGCACTGGCCCCATGGCCGAGTGGTGAAGTTCGCGCGCTCCGCTTCGGCGGCCCAGGGTTTCACTGGTTCGGATCCTGGGCTCAGGCATGGCACCGCTTATCAGGCCATGCTGAGGTGGCGTCCCATATAGCACAACCAGAGGCACTCACAACTAGAATATACAACTGTGTACCGGGGGCTTTGGGGAGAAGAAGAAAAAAAAATGTGCAAGCTGAAACCGCACAAATCAATGGAAAAAATTACAATTGTTCTGTCACTTTTTGAAAGTTTTTACAAAACCTTGAAAGCTCTCTTCCTGCTGGTCATACATGTATAGGGAAATGAACAACTAGTAAAACTAATATTTATTTAGTACACTATAATTTAATGCCTTGGAAACATTGACCATTAAAGTGTTTTATTTCTTTGTAAAAGAAAAAACGTATCAAGAGTAGTTTAAACAGTTCTTGCCCTTTTCTTCTCTTCATATAACTTATCATATGGAGCGAGCATCTTTTCTATGCCTTGGTGAATTGTCATACTCCTTTCTAAGTTTGGATCAGCTAGCAACATTTTATCCTTTGCAGTTTCAATATTTTGGATTCTTCCTGAGAGTTCCATTATTGTGAAGTTTCTTGCTGGCGTCGCTTCTGGGACATCATCATCCTTTTCACCACAGCCACTTTGCTAATTTATGTCGATAGCTTTGCCTTCACTGAGTTCCTCTGGCTGCAGATCTACAGCCTCTTGAACACAGCAGAATCAACATTCCCACGCTCAATTATTTCTTCGATAACCCATTTGTATTCTTTCCAAATTTTACTTGTGATGTTATCATTTTTGTTTCTTTGCTACAGTTTTCATCTTTGTTGGCCAATTACCTCTTTCAATTATCCATTTTCGTAAAATGCCATGTAGGTTTATCACTGGGAGACAGAAAGAAACAGAACTATATACTTTGCTGTCTGTGCATTTTGAAAGAAGTGCCTAGATTGGACACTGATAAACACATAGTAATTTGTGGACTGAAGGGCTAGCAGCAGAATTTGTACTGTGTGATGCTACAAACTGTATGTCAGCCACTATTAATACACTGTGGTAACTGAAGTTTGAACCAGGTCGTTGGGAGACTGGTCTTGTTTAACTAAACCACGGTAACTACAATTCATACATACGAGAAATGTGCAGGGGCTGGCCTAGTGGCGCAGTGGTTAAGCTCCACATTCCACTTTGGCAGCCTGGGGTTGCTGGTTCAGATCTCAGGTGCAGACCTACATGCTGCTTGTTGAGCCATGCTGTGCCAGGCGTCCCACATATAAAGTAGAGGAAGATGGGCATAGATGTTAGCTCAGGGCCAATCTTCCTCAAAAAAAAAAAAAAAGAAATGTGCAAATGAGGCTGCCCATATACTACATTAATAATTTACATGATTTATACCTAAAAAATAAATTCCTTTTAGGTTCTTTATCAAAAAGAAAAACATTGAACAGTCTATAGGGGCTATATGGTTTGTTTTCACCCACTGTTATGCCTCTATAGGATTTGCCTGAATAGAGTGTTAATATTTCCCTTAGTTATAAAGACAATTAGAGAGAAAACTGTAGGCTGTATCAAGCTTGGGCTCACAGGATTTGCTAGTGGAGTCGTTTTGGGTCAAGAATTGTTTTTCACCTTACAGATTCTGAAACTTAACATTAACACATCATCTGTATAAGTGATGAGGTTCTGGAGGACTCATTTTTGTTAGCTAGGCTAACAAGAAAATACTAATTTATATTGTAGATCTGTCTACCTCAACTGAACATTTGCATTTGGTAGTTCCTTTGGACAAGCTCATTCATTCAAGAGATGAAATCATTGATTGGAATATTCCTTATTAGCTACAGAAGTAGGGCATAGTAAGAGTTAGGTCTCAAGCTATTTTTTGTCCAATCAAATAAGCACATTCAATAATTTGTCTCTCCATATTTGAGGAATATTTCTCTTCATATCCAGGGAGCCAGGTATTAGAATTAGCACTTTATCGCCTTGTTGGTGTGAAATGAATGTTGACAGACTGTAAGTTTCCGATAGCAATTTGTCAACAATACTTTTTAGTGGCCAAAATTAATTCATTTTATAACACATCTCTTGTAAATAGTTGAACTTTACAGTTCATGTGGCAATATGCTACATATATTTGAAATGGCCAGCACGTAGTAAGTGCATACTGAATGCTTCGTTATCTTTTCTTTTCCTCCCATTAGTTATTTTTGTCATTTTTGTGGGTAATCTTTCTTTAAGGACATACGGTATTGCTCCTTGCAGAGCTTAGAAAGATCCTTAGGACTCTCAGGGCAATATTCACAGATTACTACATTGATTACTTTTGTACTGGGGATGTGTCCATCAAGAAGCCATTTTATAATCTTGATGTAAATCTTCATTTATTGAATGAATTTTTCCCCATTAAAAAAACCAGAGTGAACTTTTCTAGTTTTTAACCCCCAATGGTAAGAGTATGTGTTAATAAAACTTGTAGCCTCCAATCAGTGAATATACTCCTAAGTATAAGATTAACTAACAACATATACCAGGAACTGGTGGGGCATAAACTTTTAATACAGGCCCCATGTTTAGATGAAATTTACATGGGCTGGAAAATTAAAAGAGACTAAAAATCTCTTTTAAACTAAATGGTCAACCTGTTTCAAAATGAATGTTCCTAAGACATGCTAATAAATTGAGCTATGTCACATTTGTGTTTGGAATCTCATAAGGGCAGGTTCCAAATCAGCCCTCTCAGGTGTACATGGATGTGGCTCTCAGAGTGGCTGGTACTAACATCATGTATACTCTAACGTGTTCCATTGAAGGAGTCTTTTGTGCTCTGTGCTTATTTTTCTGCTGACCATTCCCTTGTCAATTTTTTTCCTATTACTACATGAACAACACTCTTGATTAAAAAAAAAAAAAAAATCAGGCTCATGAGGTCTTGTAAGGATACTTATTAATGAAAAGCCACAGTCTGCAGAACTGATTATTTTCCTGTAATTCTCTGTATATATGTTACTTTAAACAGTCAAATTTCCTTTTCCCAGTTGCAAGTTGACATTTTAAATGAATATATAGACCATCTTTTCTCAATAATGCTAGTGACACACATTTTTTGTTGCTCTCTCTAATTACTTATTTAGGGCTGTATAAGAATGCTTCCCACTAGACATCACTAAATGTACTAACCCAGTTATGTTTCCAGACTGGGTTTTGTTATTGTAACATGATTAAAATACCACATTAATTATGTAAAACTCTATAAAATGGAATTCAACAGAGGTAATAAATGCATATTAATAATACATAAGTTATTAATCTGTATATTCAGTTGAATGAGATGCAGAATATATTTTCAATTCATGGAGATTAACTGTACTTTTTATACTTATTTTCTTTAATCTTATCCAGCTAAAAAAAGAAAACCATTTTCAGGGTGAACCAGGATTCAAGATCCTTTTTATTAATTTTATTTTAGCTTCATAATCCAATTTGAATAATTATTTAGTACACTGGAAAGTTCCAGAGATATTGTAGTATTTTTTTGGACTTGGATTCTTGTTTAACAAAAGAACAAGTAGAAATCAATATCTGAAAATATAGAGTTTCAGAAGTTTTATGGGAATTTTTATTTAAACAGCACTGTAAAATTATTTGGTCTGTTTATTTAGGAATTTGTACCTGGGTCGAGCTCTGAGAACAGATGTTTGTGATTTTTTGAAGAAGCAACATGAAGACATGGGGATGATAAGAAGTACCATTTGTTAATATGGATTTTTACTTAGATATTTTTTCCTCCAAATGATTTCTGGAAAAAAAATTGGAAATCTAGAATAATGGATAGTAGAACATACAGAGAGGACTTACTGGTAAAGTTTTGATTTAAAAATTGAACTATGACTCGGAGAAATATTAAGCAACACAACATGAATGTACAGGACCTAAATTACATCCTGTCAGAGGCCAAACATGATCACTGATTAAGAGACAGTTAAGAAAAATCTAATAAAGGAAAATAGTGAACTTCTCATTCTTAGCAGTCAGTCTCCAGGAAACTATTAAAGGTGGAGTAGAAACGTCGTCGTTAGTGCTGTCCAGTCGATTCTGACTCCCAATGACCCTGTGTAAAGCAGAGCAGAACCCTGCCTGGTCTTTTTACACCATCCTCTCACCTTCCGGCGCTGTATCAGACAATGCTTTGCTGCTGTTCATAGGGTTTTCATGGTCAGTTGTTTTTTCAAGTGGGTTTCCAGATCCTTCTTCCCGGACTGTCTTAGTCTGGAAGCTCCACTGAAACCTGTCCACCATGGGTGACCCTGCTGGTACTTGAAATATTGATGGTATAGCTTTCAGCATCATAGCAACACACAGGATGACAAACAGTATGACAACCAACAGACAGTGGTGTGGTCCCCTGACTGGGAAAGGAACACAGACCTTGGCCGTGAGAGCACTGAATCTTACCCACTAGACTACCAGGGCTGGCACTAGAAATGTTACATTTCAGATATAATAATAAATATAATACTAAAGGGAGAACAGGATTTTACCATTTTAAGAACAGAAGATTTGCAGTACAGGGCAGGGAGTACAGATTACATTTGTAGGGTTTCAACATACCCCAAAATTAATCATATAAAACAACATCCTGTTCTATGAGACTGTCATTAACCACAGATGATACTTGGCTAAATGCATAACAAAACAAAACAAATTCACCACATTGGTTCAACTATTATCACCGCAAACAACCATTTATTACGTGTGATTCATTCTGGAATTACCACTGTTCTCTATTTTCTTGTCTTTTCTTATTTTTGAGTCAGTCTCACCATTCTCAACATAGTAAATTGAACAATGTTTAAACCACGGGACCACTAGATATAGGTATTTGTTTTTTTCAAAATTAAATCAGAAAGTTCTTTTACCATCACTACTGCCTTAACATAAGAACACCTCACATTAAGTTAGAGTGATTGGCAAGGGTTTAATGGTTTGCTAATCAGAAAGTTACTGTACTTTTTGCAAAATAATGACAGTTATTCCATTAGATTTCATAACAAGATCACACAGATTCATGGGTTTGTTTATTATGCACCAATCCGTAGATCACAGCTAACATAACTAAATAATTTTCACAAAGAGGTTAATTCATAGATTGTGCTTCTGCTAACACTCTGTTATCTGCTCACAGCATTGACTGTATTTGGCGACTGCCATCCTAATAGGCTGTTAACACCGGGCAATTGATTCTAAGGGAGTTTGCCTAAACATTGATAATTTGCTTTTGTTTTCTAATTCCTTCTGAAATCCCAAATTGTTTTATTGATTTTTATTTGCTGATACTCTTAATGCAGATAGTAGTCATGGTTATAACAGCATTAGACTGAAAACGAACACTTCATAGAAATATAGTTTCATAAATGGCTAATCAGAGGGTATTTAAAGAGGGACCTTTGAACATTGACTACTAGGCAAAAAATGCTGCTAATGTAGCATGTAGCCATTAGAATTGTAATTTTTGAAATTTTTGATTCTAATAGCCTTTTTACACATTTTCCACTAAAATTCCAAATTTGGTGTTCTGAAGTCTATATGAAATATATGGATAATAATTAAATATTTATTGTAGTTAATTGGATAATTGGTTAAAGTTTTGAGAGCTTTGACAATGGTTTAGGAATGATAAAATCACATTTTAAATTACTATAAAGTGTATTAACTTACCAAGAAAGTGTTTCTTTTCCCATTTAGAAATTATTTTATTGTATTTTTCATACATTTCACCATATTTTTAAGTGATAAATAGGAATAGATTTCTGAATACTATAATTTCTTAATATATCTTTTCTTTCCTGTGTGATAAAAGTATCCTAAATGCCTTGCTTTTTGCAATTTTCAGAAATCCTTGATTCCAGGTGCCTTTATGCTGATCTTTAGTGTTTCTCTAACAAATTTTAGGGTCACGGTAACTATACTACTTACATGTGGACTTAGTTAACCACCCGTGAGCCTTGGACTTTGTCCACTATTATAAAGTGACTTTTTCTTAGTTTCTTATTTGTGGATCAGATCCAGACTGGCCACTGCAGAACTATAATAGAGAATTGCTTTCTGATTTATTGGAATGTTATGAAAGATTTAGATATAAATGTGAAGAGGGGCTCTAGATCATAAATAGTACTTTATTTTGATATCCCAGCCTCACTCTCTTCTAATAAAGAGCCTTCAACAATCTAATTCATCAAATACTTATTGAATTTCTAGAACTTCCAAGGTGCTGTGTTTACACTTTATGAAGATAAATAAGACATGGTTCCTGCCATCAAGAGGCTTGAAGTCCAATGGGAGAATGAGATATTGTACAGAAAGAGCTATAATAAAAGACTTTTTTATAAAAGTTCACAAGTTGGAAAGATTACAGAAGGAATATATATGAGGCACATTTGAGATTTGAATTTGCCACTTTATGTCCAAGAAAGATTTAGACAGGTAGAAAGAGAAGGAAGGCATTGTAGGAAGAGCAAAGACAGAGCTGAAGAACATGAAACTTTTTTGAGGAGCGTTGTGTGGGTTCAAATTCTCCTAGAGAAGCAGGCAACAAGATGGGGAAAGATCTATAGGGGGTTTATTGAAGGATGAAGGGGAGGGAGCTGGAGAAGACAGGGAGAGCCTGGAGACCAATGCAGGTCCCACACCTGTGCAAGAAAGGTAGGTAAGGGAGGTTGGGCAGGAGAGGCTCAGGACTCAGTGCAGGGCTGAGAAAAACTTGGCCAGGCTGATGAGGCAGCTGGGAGCCAAGGCACTGGCACTAGTCCGCCTGCCTCTCTTAGCCTTTGGTGGGAAGCAGTCCAGGGAAGTATGGCTTCAGTATTGATAGGTAGCCCCTGGAGTCTTTGTCCAACCCTGGCTCCTGCAAAATGTTGGAAGGAGATCTGAGTGGCTGATGTCCGTTGACATTGCAGCCAACTTCAGGAATGCCCTGTAGTTTCCTTGGCTGGAACGTATAGAATGTAACACAGGGAAGGAGCTGAGACTACATGGGGGGGGGGGGGGTGGTCATGAAGTGTCATCCTTTGGAATGTGTGATTTATCTAATGCTAAGACATTGAAAAGTTTTAGCCTTTTATGTAGAAGTATCATCTACAAAGCATTAGCATTTAGAATATATCTAAACTAATATACATATGGATTTTTAAAAGGGGGGAGGTTGGGTATCCAACCACTGAGTATCTATTGTACTAATTCAACTGAAGAAATGAAGCCCTAAATATTAATATTGAATGTTGATAGCTGTGACTGAAATGCAATGTCAGGAAACATGTTAACAAAAGAATCAAAGACTTTGGGAGAGATAATAAGTAGGACGAAAGAATGGGAGGGAAGAGAAATGATTCTAAGTTTAAATCTAGGTTCCTCAAAGAAGGTTAATGTCACCTATTCATTTATTCATTCAAAAAATATTTATCGAGCCTCTCTACTATGTGCCAAATACTATTTTAGACATCAGAGATAAGTCAGGGAATAAGAGGGGCAAAACTTCCTTGTTTCATGGAGTTTACGTTTGGGATGAGACTGAAAATAAGCAAGATTTTTATCAAGTGGTGAGAAGTGTCACGAGAAAAATTCAGCAGAGAGTGCAGAAGAATAAGGAGGACCAGGGAGGTGAGGAGAGAAGTTACTCTTTTAAAAAGAGTGATCAAAGACATTTCATCAGAATTACCATTGAGAAAGAAATCCACAGAAATAGCTGAGGAAGCAGGCGAATGGGTATCTGAGGGAGAGTGAGGGACAGAAGAAAAGCAACAAGGCAAAGCCTTAAAGTAAGAGCTTTCTTGCTGTTCAATACACAGCAAGGGGGCAGGGAGATTGGGGAAAAGAGAGTGACACGGAGGTTAATGGGAAACAAAGCAAGAGATTAATGAGTGACGGTGATTAGGAGGTGGGGGCAGGTGTCGTTTATGACATTACATGAAATTAGAGGTCACTGATATTTTTGATCAGAGAAGGGGCTTGATCTCACTTCAATCTTCATTCTGCTGACCCTTTTGCAAGTAGACGGGAGGAGAGCAAATTCAGAAACAGGATTCCTCATGTGAGGCTCTTCCAGTATCAGGCAAGTGTTGTTAGCAATGAATGTGGTATGAAGAATTCAGATTTTGGATCTATTAATCAGACATAATCAGACATTAAACACTGCTACTCTGTCATTATTCTGCATATTCACTTCTTAAAGTTTGAAGCAGTGGTAATAAACATATGTCTTATGTTACTTTCAATAGGAAAATTAAACTCTATATTGTACATACATTGAGTGTTGCTGGTGATCTGTCTTGAATAAATAAGATGTACTATCATTCCTCTTCCAGTCGTCTTTCGAAAAACAGCTTTGTTTCACAAAATTTTATGATCACTTCTATTAATAGGTTTCCTAGAAACTAAAGAAGACTTTACAGACACTGATTCATCTGTCTGAAAACACTATTTCTCTTCCCCATAGTTTAGTTCCTGGTTTAAATAACACTTCAGCTGAGAAGTCTTTCCTGACTGAAAGCCCACATCACAGACTCCTGTGTTCCCACCCTGTGCTCCCGCAGCCCTGCCTATTTTGCCTGTTATGACACCTATGCTTTGTGGTGCTTGCTGATTTCAACTTCTGTCTTTCCCCTTAGCCAAGGAGCTCTTTCCATTGAAGGAGATTTCTGCTACTGCTTCATTACACAGCTATTTGATTTACCAAATAATGATGTGTGTTTCTAGTTATTCACATATTGAGAAGGCATAGCTTCTCGCAAATTTACTGAACCTCATCCATCTCCACAAATTCAAATGCCCCACTATGCTAAGTCTGCATATATGCACTCTCCTCCAAATGGGAGATTTGCATTTGTTCTTGCCTGTATGCGATCGGGAACTGAAATAATGCAGGTGGAGTACTGAGAGCAGTATCTGGCACATAGAAAGTGCCAACATGTTTTCTCCCCCATATTTTAATATACTCATAATACAATATATGTTATACAGATATAATATAATATAAATTCTCCATTTAATATATATTCACCATTTCTTTTCTGAAATGGTTAGAAGATAGATGTTATAAGTGCCTTACACAAACAACATATTTGCTTATTGTCATTTTTTTCTTTAAATGTTTATTTTAATTTCAATTAAAACTTTTGTATGTGAAATTATATTAATAATACACTTATAGCGCTGCTTTGCCAATATTTTTGCCAATTCTTTCCAAATTCTTCCAATCTCTAAATTTACAGAATTGCATAATGGGACCAGACAATACTTCACAAAGTAGAGTAGGATTTTCTTATAGTTTTGACATATTATGGTGTCTTGGTATTTTTATTTATTATTAGTAGTAGGAGTGACAGTAGTATTACTATTCACTTATTGCGGTTTTTTTGATAAATAGAAAAAGCACATTTGAACAATTCTAACTAGACCATTCAGATGGAGCATTTTATTCTTGCTTATAATAAGGAAAACAATGGATATTGTTGAAAAGATTTCTAAATCTAAAGCACAGAATGTATCAGGTTATGTGTAAAAATATAGAAGAAAGGGTACAGAAATAAATAGAGATAATGAGTTGGAGTAGAGTAAGAAGGTGTGATGGAATTTTAACTAGATGTGAAAATAGATGGAGAGATTTTAGGAAACTTTCTGAAAAGTACCTATCATAATTAAGAAAGAAAACAGTAATGATTCCCCAGTCCCTCCAGGAAGAATGAGCTGTTAGAACAGAGAAGCTGGAGCTGGGGATGGCAAAGCAAGTTTGAAATAGCCCCCTAGGTTCTCCACTCCTTTCCCTTATGAGATCCAGATTTTAAAATCACATTTTTTCCTTTAAAACAATTAATTGAATTAACTCAAATTTTTTAAGAAAAGTAGGAATTTAAAAGTAGGAAAAGAAGGGAGAAGGGAATGCCCTAGAGTCCTCTTGGACCCTACCCAGTGAGCAATAATAAAAGCTACATCTGTCAGAGTTTTTTTTCACTTTATGTTTATGTAAAAATCAAAATATTCCTAATTCTTTTCCTCTTCTTTCTTTCCTCTTTCATAAGTGACTTCAATAACCTTCCTTTTCATGCACCCACAAGAAAAACAATACTCTTGCTCCCTAAAGAAAAACAAATGTACTAAATTGACTGAGAAGTTTTGAGCAAGATGGACTACTTCAAAAGAGAGAACTAGATGCTGAAAATGATACATGTAGGTGGATTAAACTCCTTGGTGTCCTGAAATACTTTCATCATTTGGCTTTCTGCTTCTAAGCATTTTATTTGAAACAAGAAATTTCATTGTTTTTTCTTGTCTATATCACACTAATACACTAGGGATTGCAAACAGAAGTACACATGACAACTGATCTATTTCCCATTGGGATGACACATGGCACCTAAAAAATGTCTGCACTTAGGACAAGAAAATCCTGGCTCCAGCTCAGGTTTACAGAGTGTCTGATCAGCTATCAGGGGATTCTCCTGTTCTCAAGTACGAGAATAAACTAATATATGTTTGGAACCAGAGCCCCCTTAAGACCATTTTTTTCCTTTTATTTTTAAGTTCAAAACAATCTTTTGCATATTAATATTAATAACTATGCTCTTGCTTAATTCCTTTTTACTCAGCTATTATAAATCACACATTAAAGACACTTTCAGACTACAACACATCCTTCAAATTTTTCTCATTTTTGCTTGACTTTTATATTTTTACAGTTGAGTAGAACCATTCTATAGTACTTGTCTTGAGTTTTCTTCTCCTGGATAACCTTATAAATATATACGTATAAATTTATATATAAATAAACCTTATAAGTTTATCTGTAGGCACTTCAGGAAATAAATATCCTCTTGGCTGTGTTTCAAGACAAAACTGTCTTGTGTTGAGTTTCACTGCGTAACATTTGCTGTTATAGGGAAATAGATAGATAGATGATAGACATAGATAGATGGATAGATGATAGATAGATAGATAGATAGATAATTTCATTTCACTGAAATAAAAAGTATATAGACCAAGTCTTACATGAGGAAGGCTATCGTGCAAAACTGGAGTTCAGAAGGTTAAAGCCTCAAGCTAACCCACGAGAAATAAAAAGCTCTTAAAGCAACTCAAGAAGTGGACTTTTAGTAGAACTATGTCATTTTAGTGGAAATGAAAATGCATTTTTGTGTTGGAAACTAGGGTGTTTTATGTGTATAAACAATATACATATATTAATATAATATTAAAAATGAAATAGACACCTAGTTAGCATACAAGAAAACTACATATCACATTTTGAATCTCAAAACTATGCGCCTTTAAAAAGATATTTATTACACCTGGAATAGTTTTACATAAGATAAAGCGATTAAATAATAGTTACATTATTGTAGTAGTTATATAATAGACAAAGCTGTTACAGTATAAAGGTTTAGAATGTGAGCAGTGGTTGGCTGGGGTTTTCTGCCAAAAAGTTTTGTCTTTTAAAGATCTCCTGGGATTCTTATGTTCCTGTTTCATTTGATAGCCTTACTTGTGTGTTATCCCACTTGCCACCAAAGTTTCTTATTGTTTTCATCTTTTCCTTCTTGTTGCTCGTAATATGTAATGTCATGTTTTTATGAACATATCTTGTTTTTCTTCCCACCTGTAACCCCCTTGGAGGTCATAAGGAGTATTTTAATCGATCATATCATAATCTCTGGTGGAATAAAATCAGACAGTGTCTTAGTTCTTCCTTGAAACTTCTCTGCAGTTAAATTAATTGGATATGTATATTTCTGCAACAGCAAATATGAAGTTATTGATGGCATGAAGCAAAGGTAGCTTTTACTGATATGGGTCTTGATATTTACTGTCAGACCGTATGGCTCAACATTCATCTGCTGAAAAAGAAAATTATATTTGGCAGCTATGTGCCAAAATTCAACTGGTCGCTTTTAAACAGGCTCACGTACAAAATGAACTATTTTAATTACCTTTGGGTGTGTCCCATGACCATCACTTTCTGTTGGATTTTGGAACTCTACTGTTTGACGTATGACATTTCATCCTAATATTATTGAAGTTTGCTACATTTGAGGAGGCCATCAGTAACACTTCCTAGAACAATTTTCCAGACCCATTCACCTCAACTTTGTTCTGGGATGCCCTTTCCCATATTGTGATTCCAAGGCCACTTTCATGAGAATGACATTTGATACTTTATAAAAGTTGAAATCCTGAGGCCCCGCCCCAGACCATTTGGCATGTTTACCCCTAAATCTGCAATTTTAACAAGCGCTGTGTGTGACTGTAGGGTGCCTAAAGCCTGAAAGTGGCTGCTGTAGGACATGAACTTCAGGGAATCAACTGAGCATCTTTGAATGTACTTATGTAGAACCAAATCATTTTCTCCAAAAACATTTACAACTCACCTCTGCATGTGGTCAACCATTATTTCAAAATTTTCTTTCATTGGAAGAAGAAAAATGAACTAAAATTATTGGTCCCTGAGAATCATCTTGTATACATTTTTTGAAATTTTCCAGCACTTAACAGATATTCCCATTGTAGTACAAACACAAATTTATTTTTAATTTTAGTATTTACTTATTACATAACAGAAGACATTCTACTTTGTAGAAATTTTGGAATATTTACACCACCACTATTTTTTGGAAGTATATTACATAGAAAACTCCCTTTCTGATCCTTGGGTTCCAGCATGCAGAAACTTGCCCTCCTGTTAATAATATGGGATTGAGGGGGCTGGCCCCACGGTAGAGTGGTTAAGTTTGCTTGCTCCACTTCTGCAGCCCAGGATTTCGCCGGTTCAGATCCTGGGCGGGGACCTAGCACTGCTCATCAGGCCATGCTGAGGTGGCCTCCCACATAGCTCAACCAGAAGGACCTACAACTAGAATAGAACTATATGCCAGGGGGGCTTTGGGGAGAAGGAAAAGAAGAAGAAGAAAGAAGATTGGTAACAGATGTTAGCTCAGGTGTCAATCTTAAAAAAGAAAAAGATGGGTTTGATATGTTTATGTGGATAGATATATAGAGGTCAGCAGTCACTCCTAATCTGCTCAGAGGGATATCTCTCACTGGTTTCAAATAAGCCTTATGCAAGACTCTATGGCTTTTACCGGGAATTCAATTACATTAACCATACTTTTATAACTTTGGTAAATTTAGTAAGATTTATGGGGTAACAGGGTATTGAACTGTATGTTTTTTAAGCACTCTGTTATTACTGAATAGTTTGTTTTAATATTTTCTTGATACACTTCTAATAAATGTGTGTTTTATTTCTGTAGGAAAAATTATTAAAAGGTTGCTTGGAAAAAAGATTACGATGATTTCAGCTATGATAGATACTACCAAATTTCTCTTCCACCATTGTATGAATTTAAATTCCTACCAAGGTTTTGCCAAGACTAGACATGATCAGTTTTAAATTTTTTAAATTTTGCCCATCTAAGAGTCAAACATATTATACAGTGGTATCTATTGACTTTTTATAACATTTAGTGAGTTTAGCCTTTTATATTTCTTCTTTTGTGATTTGGAGAATGGTAGTCACTCATTTTGTTTAAAAATCACTGCCAGTGGTTAGGCATGCAACGGAAATGGGATTACAAATCTATTAAATCTGATCATTCTATTGTCTTTAAATAATTTTGTTCTTCCGGTTTTTCTATTATGCCCTGGTATAGGGGGCTGAGCAGGGAGGGCTGGTTTTCCTTGAAGAGAAAAATCTCTGAAGAGAAAGTGCCTTTTGTTTGGGAAATTAGCAGGAATGCATATGTAAATCTGAGTGTTCAGATTATTGCCTCAATTTGCTAGAAGGACATTTTGTCAAAATATATGCCAGACTACCTAGAGTTTAAAAGCTTGATAAAAATACAGACAACTGCTCCAGACCTATTGAATTAAAATCCCTAGCAAGTCGGGGAAGGACTCTGCATTTTAACATTGCCTATATGCAAACTATAATTTGAGTACCAATGCTTTGGGGAAAAAAAAATAAAGAGAACCAATTTATATATAATTATTAGAGTTTTTCATTCAAGAGCTAAAATGAACAAATAATTAGAAATACCAAGTACAGACCACAATGTTTATGTGAAAAGGAGAGCTATTAAGATGCATAATTTAAAAAGGAAAAGTACATTAAGACTGAATATAATGATTCTCGATGTCCCCTGCATAATTTAATCAGTGGCAATTGCCATGCTTAGATGGAATAGGAAAGGCTTAACATAAAATAGTTGTTTTGCTTGTTCTGTGGAATCACTAGAAACAAGCACAGCAGGTAGATGCCTGAAACAACTGTGAGCCTGAAGAGGAGAAGCTTAAAAATAGTGAAGGCAAGTTTCACGCAAACTGTAAGGTGTTAATGCTTCTCACACTTAACAATGAACGGCTGGCCACTTCTCTTTACCTTCTATGTTACTGATTTCAGAAAACTCGTAATATCTATTGACAGATTTAAATAAACCTCTTTTTTTTTTTTCAATCTGTGGAGATAACATGAGCCTCTCTTTTTCCTCACAGCAGTTAGGCCTGGCAATCCTTCACATCATGGGGAGGGGAAGTCTTTTGGTGCTTTAAACTTTTCTCTGTAGATTCCCAAGGGCTAAATCTTTCTTAATTTAGTCCACAATAAAACACAGTACTAATAAGTAGCCATTAAAAGCATGGAAAACAATTGTATTTTATTTAAAATACATATTTCTGTACTTATAATTTATATTTTATATTTGTATTCCACTTTGTTTAATCTTCATATAGTAGGTGGCAGGGCTGATAAAAATCAAGAACCTGCCAATTACTCAGAATGCCCTTGAAGCATTGTGGATCACAGAATGCCAAGAAATGGAGGGAGGCCTAACAATCTCTGTCAAAAACGGTTCTGAGTCTTTTACTTGATGTAACACGAACGATGGATGATATTCACATGCCCAACATCTTCCTATGGATATACTCTGCTTTTGACAATCCCAGGATTTTTCAGAGAAGCAGAGCAATTAGCACCACAGATTCTTTATCAGTTAATCTGCTTAGATCTGTTCCCATTAGTACTATTTATTCTTAGCCTCCATAAGGGTAAAAAGGCAACAATCTAATTAGAGGAAATTTCCTCACGGTAAATACATGTAATGATTTCTTTACCATAAAGAAGTTTTGTGGTCTGCAAAAAGCAAATTTAGAAAGAACGGAGATGGTCTATTAAAGGGTGTGAAAAGCACTAGCATGAGACCAAGCTGCCCCGTCTCAGCACGGACCCAGAAGCAAGGGGGAGTTGGGCAGGCTTGAAACTGGCCTAACCCTTCTCACGCAGAGCGTGGTCCTATTAACCTGTGACTTTGATTGAAGTCTTTTTTTAAACTAGTAGATCATTAATCACAAAATATTTGAATATAATTTTTAAAACAATTGCAAACTGAATAGTATTTCAAATTTATTTTCTCTGCTACTGAACACCAATGTAGAAAATATAGGTTGACCGTACATTCAACTCACTTCTGTTATTTGGGGTTTTGGAGGAATTTGGGGGATGGAGAAAGATACTACTATCATATGTGATGCTGTCTTCATTAAATAGTATCTTTTGTGAGAGAAAAGCTGTTTGTAGTCATTCAAGAAATTCATTAGAAAATGATTACTAATATAATGAGGTTTCATGAAAATGTAAGTTAAATGCATTTTATTTTGTGTCTTAAGAAATGAGCATTAAATGTGAATCAACTGTTTTTATTTAGCTTTCACTTTTACAAAAATATTACTATAAAAACATCCCCAACTTTAAAATGTTAAGAAAGTTTAAAAATTTAAGCAAGGAAGTTTTGTGTTGTTAAAAGATAAACTGAGTACATAGTTTCATTTTAGCTTTGGGGAGAAGGCCTCAAAAAACTTTCCAATCAGGCTCTGAATATCAGCTGCCAACTTGGCCAACTTCTGACCAGAGAGCTGCTTAACAAAAGGAAAAAATCCTTTCAAACGTCTTGTCAGGTTTCAGCCAGGACAAACAGTAAATATTCCTGGCAGTCTTGAACAACTCCTTGGAAGCAAGAGGTGTCCCCAAAAAGAGTGCAAAGGATACTACTCTCCCAAGATCCAGAGCCACTCTCAAAGATAACAAAGACTTAGGCAATTCCCCTGAAAGCTGGCGACAGTCAGTAGGACCCTTGCCGCAAACGGAGTGCAACCCACATGTCCAGCATTATCTAGCCCAAAATGGGATATAACCTACATTTCTGTCTGACCATATTATTTTTGGCCCCCAACTTGATGGTTGCCAGCCAAGTCCTCAGGACACAAAACAAGACAAACAAGAAGGCAATAGCCATCCCTGGGAGAGAAGGGATTGACAACCAGTAGGTACCTGAAGGCAAATTCACAAGTCACAATTCAAAGAGCTAATTCTTACAACAGTTTTTTGCCTGCCAATCAGAATTTGAAAAGGAAGAGACAACGTGAAATTTTACCTTCCATTCTCGACCAGGCACCACAGATAGAGATTTAGGAGAGATGATTTGGTAAAGATTCTCACTCTTTGCCAGGTTCTGCCAGTTTTCCCAGGATCCATCTGTGATCCATCCCAGGATCCATCTGTGATCCATCCCAGGATCCATCTCACTCCATAGTGTGAGTCGGGTGTCCCAGCTGGTCTCATCCAGGTCACCAGAAACTGTGGAGGAGAACAAATAATTTTCCCTCAACCCTTTACGGTGAGTGCTTCCTGTGACATCATTTTCTCTAGGGCATCTCGTGAATGGATAAGCTTAACCAGGTTAAAAGGTCTCCACTGCAATCACTGTAATCCAAGATTACCTTGGTGAGGTTAACCTGCTTGTTCCATCTTAAGACAAAATTTTACTCACCTGAGGCCTCATACTGGACCCAATCCAGTTTCAGTCAGACCCAGTCGGACCTTAGACCCAGCCTAGTTTTTAAGTCAGAACCAGTTTGACCCCAGACCCAGTCGGGAAAAAGAAATGCTCAAATAAAGTCTGAAAGCTCATAATACAAAAGTTGCAGAGCTAGGATTCGAGAGGGACTGACTTACCACCTCAAGAGGCGGAGAGAAAGCTACTAGCTCGTGGGGTTCCCCAGATACCTGTGTCTGCTCGATGCTCCTTGGGACCATGGGATCTCCTTCGTTTCCCTCCTCTGACACCAGAACTGTTAAAAGATAGAATGAGATATATTAAAAATTTTTAGTTTACTTGAGCAAAAATCAATTTGAATTGGGCAGCATCCAGTCCAGCAGATAGAAAGGAGCTTTGAGGAGCTGTACAAAATGAAAGACTTTTACAGGCAGAAGAGAACAGGAAGAAGGAAGTTACACTAGGCCAAAAAAAAAAAAAAGCAAACCCGTTGGGTTACTGCAAAGTTACTTTCCTTTAGAGAATGACGGGTCTATCAGGCAGAGTACCTAACTAGTGCAGATGTGGCAATTCATGATTGACTGGTTTAAGATTTCATTTCTGGGAGAGCCGAAACTGTAATGAAGTCTGGGTTTCGTGAAGTGGGGCTTAGCATGAACGCCTCCATCTTAGGTCTGTTTTCTTGTTTTTAACAGTATGCAGCTAAATTTTGTTTGGAGACCTTTCTAATTAGATAGGATGAAAGTTTTAAATTCAAAGACTTACTATTATAGATTGAATTATTTGGCTAAAATGACAAGAAAGTAAGACATGAACATATTCTGATAGGATTAGTCCTTACTTCATATTTTCATATGTTGGGATAATTTGAAATAGTTGTATTTAGTGTTTTTACGTGTATAGTTGTTGATGAGCTCAGTGTGCTACTCCAGGAGATATTTGAGAAAACGTTATTTTTTCTGCTTTCGATTTTTTGCTAGATGATTCTAAACTGTAAGCAACATGAGGTTCAGAAATGAGTTTGGGGGGCCAGCCTGGTGGTGCAGTGGTTAAATGCACACGTTCTACTTCTGCGGCATGGGGTTCGCTGGTTCGGATCCCAGGTGTGGACATGGCACCACTTGGCAAGCCATGCTGCAGTAGGCGTCCCACATATTAAGTAGAGGAAGATGGGCACAGATGTTAACTCAGGGCCAGTCTTCCTAGGCAAAAAGAGGAGGATTGGCAGCAGTCAGCTCAGGGTTACTCTTCCTCAAAAAAAAAAAATAAAAGAAATGAGTTTGGGATCAAACACACCTGTTCTAATGCTGATCTTGCCCCTTACCTGTAGAAACAGGGACAGGCTATTTAATTTGTCTGAATTTCAATTTTCTCATTTGTAAAATGGGGATAATAATATCGAAAACTTAAAGGCCTTGTGATTAAATATAATAAATGTGGAGCTCTTACTTTTCTAAACACAATAAATATTCATTCTCTTTCCCTCTGTATCTCAAAAGAGACCACATATTAGGCATCTTTGTGATCCAGGCTTTAGCATAATGCACGTTCCATGTGACACGCAAAGCTAACTTTTATTCACGACTGCTTTTTGGAAAAATAAACTTTTAACGAATAAGCTTTACATAAAAACCGTATTTTAGAATATCCTCCTACCTAACACCTGAAGGATTTTTTAAAGAAAATTTAAATGAGGTAGTATTTATTAAATATACGTGGATTTTCTTAATACTATTGTTTGTGCCAATGCTGTGTAAAATGAGAAAATAGTTAACATTGTTTTGTACTTAGTATGCTTATTTTACTCTGCTTTCTTGGGTAATTCTATCTTTGCTCATAGTGGTGTTTGCCTAGGAGCTATCAAAACTGGATGCTGTTATCACCACAACTCGTTCTAACCAAATGGAACTAGCAAAGAACTGTGAACTTTGAGTGACTTAAGGATGCCACACCTTTATTGGAACTAACTGAAATCTTTTCTAACCAGGAGATCCTTACATTTAAATCTTGCAAAAAAAATCTTGTACCCGATACAATCCAGGGTGCTAGCTTTCCATCTTTAATTAGCATATCCTGCATGAAACTGCCACCCACCCTCTCCCCTAATCCCCACATATAGGTCCAGCACTTAAAATCCTGGACTTCTTTCCCTAAATCAGTAACCTACACAGCACACTTGTCCACCGCCAGGCATTCCCTTGCCTGAGAAGTTAATCCATTCAGATTTTTGTTCTGTTTTTTAGCTCTGGTGACCTTTGTTTTATTCTTTAAAATTCTTTTCCAAAAACAAGGTTAAAACTAAAACTAATCACATGGCTACAGAGTAGCTACTCTGGGAAGAGAGATGATCCTTCAAGTCAGTAAAGACTGTGCAGTGCAATAGGGGAACTATGAGCCACACGTGGCAACTGAGCACTTGAAATCCGGGTAGTGCAAATTGAGATGTGTCCTAAGTGTGAAATGCACAGTAACTCTGAAGACAGTACACACCCACAAAAAATTGTAAAAATCTCATTAATAATATTTTATGTTGATTGCATGTTGAAGCAATGATATTTCGGATACATCGGGTAAACTAAAATACATTATTAAAATTAACTTCCCCTATTTCTTTTTACTTTTAAAATAGGACTATTAAAATATTTTAAATTTCATATGTGTCTCACATAGTTCTCCGGAACAGTCCTGGTACAGAACTTGCGATTTTGTTTCACTGCTCATTAACAAAGACATTCCTCTCCCACAATTAAATTGAAGAGCAGTATAAAGTAGGATGACTAGAAATATGAATGAAAAGATTTTGTCTGGTATTCTTGGCTAAGAAAAGAAAAGAAGAAGAAGAAAAGCGGCCAATGACCCTGGCAGGCCTGACAGCCCCAGGTAGTTTTCCAGCCTTAGCCATTTATCACTTTCAGAAGCAGAATTCAGCACCATTAGTAGGCAACAACGATACTGAGGATATAGATTTATGCGTTTACTATGGATATGTTGTGTCTGCTCTGAATATAATAGTAAAGGGTGTAGGGGAGGAAAGAGTTCTCCTCTACTCTCTTAGCTGGATCTGAAAAGTAAACTGGCAAAGATTAACAGGAGAAAATTACACAGATTTATTTAACATAAGTTTTACATGTTACAAGAGCCTCCATAAGGAAATGAAGACCCAAGAAACAGTTAGACCTGTCGGTCTAAATAAAGAGGTAAACTGAGGCAAGCTGGAATTACGAATTTCTTTGGGAATAGCAGAGGAATTGCAATTCAGAGACCCTTGATGATTTGGGGCAGGCTGTATTTATGGACAAGGAGTGCAAAGAAGGAGGGGGTCCAGCTTGAGTCCAAGCAGTAGGTTCACTGGCTTGAGAGATTCGTAGCAGAGGTTCATCGGTCAGGAGACAAGTTCCGGTTTTCTGTAAGTGTGGCATTTACAGGAATTCGGTCTCAGTTCTGAAACCTCATTTCCTAAGGGCGCCTGTGTGAGATTCTCCATTTCATCTTCTCCAGTTCCATTTAGACTGAAATCCTTTCACAGACCTGAGTATTTTGAGGCTAGAGCTAATGCAGAGGGGCAGTCGTGGAGAGACATAGTAGGTCAAGAAGTATGAGGTGGGTGTAGCGAACTGGTGGAAACTGAGCAGGGCCTGTTTGTTCGGGTTCTTCTCAGCATTCTCCGTCCTCGGAGATTAAGATGCTCCTTTCTTCAGGTTAGAGAGGGCACCTTTCACATGAGAGTTTTATGAGCTATTTCAGGGGAGAAGGGCTGGGGAGGGGCAGAGGGACCTTCCTGCTTCCTGTCTTCTCAAACTCCTTCAGTTTAAAATATCCCGTACGCCAGGGCCAGCCTGTGGCCTGATGGTCAAGTTCCGCGCACCCCTCTTCAGTGTCTTGGGTTCACAGGCCCAGGTCCTGCTGCAGACCTACACCACTCGTCAGCCATGCCATGGCAGTAACCCAAACTGGAGGAAGATTGGCGACATGTTAGCTCAGGGCTAATCTTCCTCAGCGAAAAATAAAAAATAAAAATAAAAAATCAACATGCCAAAGTGCCATATTTTGGGTGTAGCATGTTCTGGACCCCATCAAGGGACATTATAAGTGCATATCCTTATAAATCTGATTAGAGAAATGTTGTATGACCTCAAATAAACTGCAGCAAAAGCGGGCATATTGAAGTTGGTCATACGGGGAAAATAATTACTAGGTGTGTGCTAATGCAGAAAATGAAGGAGTGGCTTATTTTATTTCATATTAACCACATCTGTTATTCCTTCAACAAGAAAAACACTGATAAAATCTCTAGAATTGCAAAATAATATGACAAATATAAAATGAAAGTTTTCACGTAAGATGTTTAAGTATTTGTTCCAGTCATTTAAGTCATACTAAAACAATAAGAAAAAGAAGCAGCACATGTGCTTTTGCATATGTGGTTTAAGGTGAAGCGTACTTTTCCCGTGAATTTTAAAATCGAGTGACCTAAATTTGTAATGACTGCTTTTAAATGACTAACAAGTATTCCACTGAATTGGTAGGCTAAAAATCTACAAATATATCATTTCTATTTTAAAAAAATGCTGTGAGGAACAACCCTTAAGTGTCACATCAATTACATATACATATTGTCTTATGTTTTAAAATAACTTTCTTAAGGTAGAGGTGCTCAGCGACAGGAAACAAGCATTGTAACGTGTAATTCCTAGTGCCGTGTTCTCCTTCAGAAACTGCGTGTCAGTCTGTACTTTCACCAGCAAAACAAGGAGACTGACTCTTTTTTCTATCCATGACCCTGCTAAATTTTAGTCTTTCAAAATACATGCTGATTTTTATTTCCCAACTTGATGCCTAAATATTCAAATTAATATATGCTTTGTATACAAAGTCTTAAAATTTTTGAGCATAAAGTTCCACCAAAAGGGTGACAAGAGCAAAATTCTTTTTATATCAAGTGAAAGGATACTGGACTTGGTGATATAACCTGCTGTGCCCCCAACCGCCGTACAGCTTTATGATTTTCCTGTCAATTATTTGAGTCATGGCGTCTTCATTACTAAAGCAGCAGTGGTGGTAAATAATATTTGCCGGTGGAATTTTTGAAGTTCAAAACTGCAATTTTGTTTTAAAGTTGTACCATCTACCCCGTATCATTATGGGGCATTTAGTGGAATTTTGAGCCGTCACAGATTCCTAACACATATGTGACGTGATGACGCAACTTCCAAAGTCAAGTCTTTCTCACTCGTTTGTATTGGAGTTGAAGTTCAGTTCATATCTGAAACGAGAACATAATTTTAGACAACTGAATAGAATTTGTGAAAGAATAATTATATCTTTAAGTGAAAGATAACTACTTGTTTTCAGCTATTATTTTAAAATTAGATGAATAAAAATATCTTTTTTTTTCTTCAAATGAACATAGCTAAACTCACGTTCTCCTTTGATAAAGCTCAGTTGCGGAGGGTAGGGTGGGAAGAGCACTTGCTTGTTTTTCTTTTTCTTTTATCTGTCACCATTCAGTGGGCTTGCAATAAAAGAATGATTAAATGCACGATTAACATCATGTAAGTGTACTTCATTCCAGTTTCCTGACAAGATACCAAATCCTCTGAGTTTTATGTGCGAAGTAATCCCAAGATCCAATGTCAGCGTAATTCCCCAAGACAGCTTAAATATTTATCATTCTCTCTTAAATCAAGTAATCTCTTAGGTTCATTCAGATTCCATTTCTACAGATGTATGTATCAATATCTACCTATCTATCATCTATCTCTTTACACAGGCATACACACATATTCGCAAACACACAAGTACTTTTTCCCTTTGACTACCCTAAAGGATTGTTGAAATGTGTGCCATTTGTTTTTCTTCACAGTACTCTAATGAAATACATGAAAAAGTGTGTAAGGTCGACAAATTATGCCTTTTGGGAAAGTCCAAACCTGGAAAAAAATAAGAGGAGGAGAGACGTTTACCGTGATTACTAGAGTGGCGTCTCAGTAGGTTAGGATTATTGTAAGTAAAATTGATTTTGTCCATGATTTGATTTTAATCTAGTTTAGCAGAATCATATTCTACAAGGAGCAGATATTTAATTTAGTACATTATGATGAAAAGACTTCAGTTCAAAGAAGCTGAATGCATTTGATGCAATAAAAACACTAACTGATTATTAGGCTTTTAAAAATAGTTATTCCTTGTTATTTTATTACCATTTAAATCATTTCCTCTGCTCATTATATATGTTAAATCTAGAAAATAGTTTAGACTCTTGGACTGGTACTCTGGCTGAGTGTCTCTGTAAAATGCAGCAATTTAGGAAGGAATAAATAGGGTTTAAAATTTGCTCCACGGGTTATTGGTTTTTTGGTGGGTTTTTCTTTTGATCTGGAGATTTTCAGAGAAATCACTTGCCATACAATGAGTTGAAGATGTCTAGTTACCAGCTACAGTTGTAAACAAGGGTCTGTGGAAACCAATCTCCTGTAATTTTCCAGTCTACTGTTTTCCAATATTAGGGAGTTAGAACACTTGGCAATTTTGAAGATGCTGCTCAACAGAGGTCTCTAGCCCTTTAACAGTTGGTACCAGATAGGGACTATTTTCTGAGGTTAACACTGAGGCCAGGAGAACTAAGCAAGCAAAAGAAAGAGACAAAAGGGGAAATTCAGAGGGTGAAGTATCATCTTTCCTTTTCTATTGAATAATTTACACCAAAATGTCCTCCCTCTGTCTCCGTTTTTCCTATAGGCTCTTGATGCTATATAAATATCATGTCAATTCATCATACTCCCTGTGGCTCTGCAAACTATTTGTAGTAAATTTTTGAGTCTTAATGAATACAAAGTATATGCATTTTTTTTAAAGTTAAGTCTGCTCTTTCCTTTTCTGTAAATAAATGATTAAAACCGTCTTTTAGCACTATACCATTAATTTGCTTCACAGACATTTTGTTATATAAAATTACAAAGCAAATCGAAATGGCTCTATGCATGCAGCATGCGTTTTGTTGTTGCTTTTAAAGTGAAGAATTAAACAGTACCTGAGACCTAGTGGAATAATCAGCTCTATGGTGTGGAGAGAAGGAGGGTGACCACTATCAGACAGTAGTAGCTTTTTTGCTTTGGAAAGTTTCCTAAATTGTATAAGCTTCAGGTTCATTTAGTAAGCAAATTGAACCTTAATAAAATCCACCCGCAAGAATTACAGTATGTATTAAAATTATGCAAAGTAGTAAATTGACTCCCCAAACTTTGCACTTAGTTGGCCCTTAATAAATGGTGGCTGCTGCTTCTGGTATTTATGCTTCCTGACTCCCTTGTGGTTAGCTGGTCCCTTGTGAGTAGTACACAATGAATTGTGGGCAGAAGTGAGGTTATCCCTCCTGGGCTGGAGCATGTAATTGCTTGTGTGAGATTGTCCAGAACTCTTTATTTCTCTCTACCATGGCAACCAGCAATGTTACAGGTAGTAGTTGCTCCATCAACTGAGACCCCAATGTGAGTACGACATAGAGTAGAGCCTCTAGCCGGCCTGTGATGGACTTGTAATATAAGTGAGGAATAAACCTTTTATTTACTTTAAACTACTAAGCTCTGGGAGCTGTTTACTGCAGCATACTCTAGCCTATTCTGATCTACATAACCTTTAAATAGGTAGAGAGTGTAATATCAACATTCTTTCAGTTCTTTGAAACTACTTACCAGTTAACAACAAATTCTGACTTTGATTAGAAAACTTTAATGCGTGTTTCATAGATTGCTTCTCTTCCCTTTTAAGAGAAAAGTAATGAATATATCCTATTGTTCTCAAATGCGTTAGAAAAGACCGAATCTACATCATCAATTTAATTAAGCTGAAGCATGTTTAGCTATTTTCTTCACAGTTGTTTTAGGACACAGATCCACTCCCCATACTTCTGATTTCAGAATAATTTTATAATTTACTAGATTGCTATATGAAATATATCTGTATAAAATTTTGCAAGTTTAAAAAAACGGAACAGTTTTTTAAGACCAGCGCTCCAGATGTTGTACAGAACACACAATGGTTCATAGTTCCCAATGATTATCTTTTTCTTCCTTTTTAACATATATCTGCCTCTGCAAATGTGAGCTAACAATATACAATGTGCAATATGCAGTAATACAGTGAAATGGCAAGAGATGCGCTTGCCTTTTATATTATCTAAGATGGTTAACATTGTGAAAGTAATCTTGCATCCTCTGCAAAATTCTCCCTTCCCATTCTTGGGAACTGCAAAGAAGGCTTTTCTTTTGTGAGCTGACTGTAGCATGCTTGTACCTATTCTGATAAACACTGGAATTTTTCCTGCAATATGTTGAGGGATGTGAGGCGTAGGTCACAAGCTTCAATGTGTAGTGTGTTTCCATTTTTTTAATCCATCTATCTAATCTCTCCAATTTCTTGTCTGTGTTTCTCTATCTGTTTGGGGCAAATAAGATTGATAGTGGTACCTTGGATTCCTGTCCCTTGGGGCCTGGTGAAACAGTGTAAGACACATCACCCAAGCTGAAGCCGGGGAGCACTCCTTAGGCCTCTGTCTTACTGTCTTATCAGTAATCTTTGACTTCCACCAGCTGAAACAGTGAGAATGCTTCGCTCCATCTCCTTCGCGCGCCTCAAGATTCGGGAGTAATGAGAATTCCCCCGTGTTACCGCCTGCGAGTCCTACACTGAGATTACATCAGTTCATTTAGCCAGAGCTTTTCAGGCACTCCTTGGCAGGAATTGATTTCCTTATTTTGGTCCCTTTGCTTTTGGATTCTGCCCAAAAGACAGATTCAAGGAAGTGAATTCTGCCCTTGCAAGGTCTGTTTCAAATAATTACCTGAAAATGTTAGAAAATGTAAGGCAGTAGGGAGGTTATTTTTCTTTATCTGTAAACCCACTGAGAACATGTATATAATGCACCTTAAAAAAAGTGTGTTCCTTTTTGGGAGTTTGTTGAGAGGTAAGAGACATGAAGGGAAATGAGAAAGTTAATTGATTTGCCTTTCAAATTGATTCATTAGGAAGTTTCTAAAAGACAAAAAGCTCAGAAATAAAAACAAAGTAAATTGAAAAAGATATGGTATGTATTTTTAAACCAATCTTTTTTTCACCAGTCATGATGTCCTTTCAAGTATGCTTCCTGCCAGGTTTCAAATCATAGCTTCTTTGCATATGAGCATAGCAATTATTTTATACCTGTGCTAGGAATATATACAGAGATGTGATTAATACATTGTTCCTGCTCTCAAAGACCTTGCAGTTTAGTGGGTATTAGTTTTTCTGCTCATTTGACTGTAGCCATAACTGACCTGCAGGATCTCTGTGGAGGCAGTCAAATGAGCAAAAAATCTACTATCTGTTGGTGACGACTGTGACTGAAGGAAGCCCGGGTTCTAATCTCAGTCAGCCTACCCGGCTGTTTAACCTGGGGGAATGGAAGCAGTGGGAAAGCTGGAGAGAAAGGTAACTTTGTAGGGGAACATTTGTTTCTGTTTTTACTGCCACTAAACAATACATAGAATCTTTTTTCATATTTCTTCTGACGTAGTCTAACCTCACATGAGTAAAAAATAGAAATTAAATTTTACAAAGTCATTTGACCTGTCAGCTATCAAAATGTATTCGGTTTATTTGATTCTTTAATAATAATTGTGGGACATCAGAATTGGCCACCCCAAAATGTGTCTCTTTGGCTTGATTATTTTTTTAGGACAAAAGACTCTGAAAGAAAGTTTGAGCTTCCCCAAAACTGCCTAAAAGAACTTAAGATAGAATGCCTCCCAGGACAGCCCATTGCCATAGATAACTCTGGGGATTGGTAGACTGGGAAGGGCCTTGCTAAGCCCGTTTGTATCAACTCTCAGGTAGCATTGTCTAGAGATGGCCCAGCAAACACTTATTTATCAAACATGTAAATTACCTTCCGACCCTTTGAAGTCCCAAACCACGCCCCCCAACATCATCCTTTGTCTTTAGCTGAAGAGGGCATTTGAGGTGGTGGCTTCAGCCGCTGTAGGGAGTCAGTTTTCCTGGGTTTCTCCCATGCTGACATCTTGTTAAACTTTGTTTGATTTTCTCCTATTATTCTGTCTTATCTCAGTTTAATTCTTACACCAGCAGGAAGAAGCTAGAGGAAGAGTCCTTCCTCCCCTACATAATATAATAACCATAACCATCATCATAATAATAGTAAATAGGACAAACCAGATCTTATTGACAAACAAGGTCCTCTTACTTCCTCCTCAAAGATTTTATGCAGGAGTGTTCTAGTGTAAATGATCTTAAAACAAACCTTAATAGACGAGACATCACAGAAGGCTCCTATACTCTGATCCATGAGAAATCATGGAGGAAAAATCCATCCACATCACCTGGGAAATGATTCAAGGGTCTATGGAATTGGTGTATATTATTTTTGATGCTTCACTTGGTTTTGAGTCAGTGAAGGTTGCTCTCAAAGTGATTTAGAGAAACTAATTTGGGGAGAGAGGAGGAAATGGAAGCGAAAGGTTGATTTGAATGTCATCATATTTCTATTATATGGTGATAATTGTCAGAATTGTGGTGCTGGCGGTGAGAATGGAAATGGAGGGATTGATAAAAGAGTCATTTCAAAACAAAACAAAAATAATACTCAGGTCTTAGAGAGTGATTAGATATGACAGTCAGGTGAGAAAAAAGAATCGAAAGCATTTATTATTTGTGAACTGACAAAGCAGACCAAAAAAAAGAAAAATTGTTAAAAAACAAAACTCAACCAAGTAAATTTGAAGATCTAATTGACTTTATTAAGTGATTCATGAATTAAGCAGCATCTCATCTAGCAAGCAGAGAGATACTCCAAGGAGTTATACAAAGTGGAAGGTTTTTATAGGAAGGAGGGTAAAGCAAAGAAGTTACAAGCAAAAGAAAAAAAGAATTGTTTTGCTCCAGGCCATCTTCTTCTTTAGGGAGAAGGAACAGCAATGGTTTTATTATGCAGATCACCTCTTCTTCCTGGGGATGGGTGGGGGCGGATGGAGAGGGCCCAAGTGACAGATTATCTCACTGGTATTGACCAAAAAATTCTAGACTGGTTGATTAAGATTACATTTCTGGAGAATGTTGAGGTTGTAATTAGGTTAGATATTAAATCTAGATTTGGTATCTCGGGTAAATTGGGCCATTGTAAAAATTATATGGAATAAAGCATGGAAAATACACACCCATCTATGGGCTCCTTTGTGCCTCTGGAATGCCAAGCAGATCTCAGGCACTTTGTGTACCTGACTTCATGAAATCCTCCCAACAAAATGCTGGGGGTGTTTGCCTCTCATTTTGACTTATAATAGTGAAGGTCAAGTGCTGTAAGCAACCTGTCCTGTCCTAGTGCGCTCAGGCTGCTATAAGAGAATACCATGGACTGGGTGGCTTTAAAACAGAAGAAATTTATTGCCCACAATTCTGGAGGCTGCAAGTCCAAGATCAGGGTGTGAGCATGGTCAGGTGAGGGCTGTCCCCCTAGTCACAGACTTCTTATATCCTCACATGGGAAAAAGGGAACTAGGGAGCTCTGTGGGGTCTTTTTTATAATAGCAAGAATGCCATTCGTGAAGGCTCCACTCTCATAACCTAATCACCTCCCAAAGGCTCCCCTTATTAAACTGTCACCTTTAGAGATGCAGATTTCAAAGTATGAATTTGGGTGGGACACAGCCCTTCAGACTGTAGCTTGTCTAGAGTCGCACAGGTAGTGAATAGCACAATTAGAATTCATATCTAGGTCTCTGAATTCAGAGCCACACTCCTTATTACATAGCTGGCACTCAATAAATGCCATTTCTCTTCTTTGCGAACAGTGTTTGTCACACTTTTTACTTTTTGAATGTATAGCAAAAGTGGTGGGCTCTGATCCCACAGGGAAAAAAAAGAGCATACATAGATAAACACAAAATGTTGGTGTTGTGGATGTCCCTAAAGCAATAAAGACCTCTGAGAAGCTGGTAGCTTCAAAGTTAATTTCTATGAAGTTGAAAAATACGTTAACTAGAAAGTCAGTGCAACACTAGAAATAAATGTATTCTTTTATTCAAACTGTTTCCTCTATTAAGCTTCCTGTGTTACTCTGTTTGATTAGGCAAATGTTGAGTAGCTTCATTATTGTCTTGAAAGGACATTTACACCCACATGTGCCTGAGTTCTCTTCCCGAGATAGCCCCATGACTTCACTCATTCCTGTCATTCAGGTCTTCACTCAAATGTCAGAGGCCCTCCTTTTTCTTTTAACTGAAGTACAGTTGACAACAATATTGTATTAGTTTGGGGTATACAACACACTGATTTGACATTTATTTACATTACAAAATGATCACTCTGGGCCAGCCCCTGTGGCCTAGTGGTTATGTGCGGCACACTCCTCTTCGGTGGCCTAGGTTTGGTTCCCGGGCATGGACCATACATTATATCCCCAAGACTTATTTATTTTATGACTGGAACTTTGTACTTCTTATCCCCTTCACCTCTTTTGACCTTCCCCCACCTGCTCCCCTCTGGCAATGAGCCATTTGTTCTCTGTATCTATGAACTGTTTTTGTTTCATTTTGTTGGTTCATTTGTTCTGTTGTGTTTGGAGTCCACATATAAATGAAATAATACAGTATTATTCTTTCTCTGTCTGGTTCATTTCATTTAGCATAAGACCCTCTAGATCCATCCATGTTGTCACAAATGGAAACATTTCATTCTTTTTTTATGGCTGAGTAATAGTCCACCATGTAAATATACCACATTTTCTTTATCCCGTTCATCTACTGATGAACATTTAGGTTGCTTCCATATCTTGGCTGTTGTAAATAATGTTACAATGAACATAAGGGTGCATGTATCTTTTCAAATTAGTGGTTTTGTTTTCTTCGAATAAATACTCAGAAGTGGTATTGCTGGATCACGGGATAGTTCTGTTTTTAATGTTTTTTGAGAAACCTCTGTACTGTTTTCCATAGTAGTTGCCACCAGCAGTGCATGCGGGTTTCCTTTCCTCTGCATCCTCTACATCCAAATAGCCAAAATTTGCTATTTGTTGTTGTTTTGATAACAGTCATTCTGACAGGGGTGAGGTGATCAGAGGCCCTCCTTGATGGACCATTTTATCTACAATCACCCTCCACGTGCTGTGTTCTCCACCCTGCTGTATTTTTCTTTATAATACATACTTACTTGATAGTATATTACAGTTTCTTTTTGAAATTTTTTTCTATCTCCCCATTGGAATGTAATATTCATGAGGTTCTGAACTCTGTTTTGTTTGTCCTTTGTCCTCAGCACCTAGAACAGTGCTAGCACACAATAGGTGGTACATACCTACTGCATAAATGAGTGAAAGAGTTATATGTGGACAACCATGCAACCATGCTTGCTGGTTTAGAAAAATAAAGCAGGACAGAACAGGAAGGAGAGGGCAGAGTTGTGCCTTAACTTTTGGTACAGGATGCTTGAGTGACCCTAGGAGAGCTGACTCTCCTGGGGACTAGCTGTGTGAGATGAGGCATAGGAGAGCAGCGTGAAGTTGGGTGCACTTGGAATGCCCTCATTTACGCTGTGGTCATCTACTGAAGGGCCCCTTACACACTCTTTACTCCAATAATGTTGAAAGACCCCTTCTTTAAAAAACTACACCTAAAAATGAGTAGAGTACATGTGTTTACAATTATTAGAAAGCTGTCATATATTTGCAGATTAGCCGTATCCACTTAGTTTCAAGATATGGGCTTCCCCATGCCTGAAGATGCCTTCACCTCCAGCTAAAAGCCCTTTTCAAAGGTGTGCTAATGTATAGAAAGCTATTAATACAATTATTCCTTATGCTTTGAAGGTGAGAGATGAGCCGGTTACCGGTGTTACTGTTTATCATCTATCATAGGCATGGTGTCACTGCTACTTAAGATTATATCCCATTCTTCAAAGCATAAAAGTCTTTTTGCTCTCATTTATAGTAATACTTCTGTGGTGGGAGGAAAGTGTGTGTAGTTATAAGTTCAATTACAGCTCCTGGTATATCCATAGCAGTGTCCTAGACAGGACCGTGGCCCTGACGAGGGCTATGCAGTGAAAAATGAGGATCATGCTGAGTACAATGGAAACTTAAAATGAGATTGGGTTTAAATTCACTTCTGGGACTTGCACACTTGGCACAGGAGAACATGGGGTCACTATAGTAAGATAAGGAACGTTCAATCATATCCTGCAGGGAAGCTAAGATACTGGTTTTGTGGCTCTTGTTTAAATGCCTAGAACTTTCTCTTGGATGATGTATATATCCATATGTGAGTGTGTATCTATATATACTTAGACACAAAAACACAGAGATATGTATATATTGAACAAATAAGTTTTATTTACATACTAAGAGATAAAAATTGTGAGGTCATAAAAAATTCCTTTTCCAATAATGTTATTCTTTTACAGTGTTTTGATAAAAAAAAGAAAATATTAGACAAGGTAAAATATAGAAACTTAGAGATAATATTTCTTATGATTTTAAAAGCTATGGTTTAGGCATGCTACTATTTAAATCGGATGTAAATTGAGACTATGTAAATAAATTCAGTTTTGGGATTTTTATTTACACATTCATAATTACAGAGTTTCAAAGAATAATACTGAGTCAGAAAAAAAAAAACTCCATAAAATTATAAACAAGAAAGAGGAAAGGAAAAGAAAAATATCACATTTTATTTTTCGGCTTATTATGTTTCAAGTATATTGATTGGCCATCTTTTAGTTGGTAACACTATTTACACTCAGAGCTAATGTAAAAGCTAAGTATTATATCTATTTTTAGAGGAAAGGAAACAAAATTTATGAGACATTCAATAATTTGGCCATAGTTAAATTGGCAGCCATTGGTAGAATTGGGATTTAAACAGATCTTTCTGAATTCAAGGTCCATCTTTGTGGACGGCCCCATGGCTGAGTGGTTAAGATTGCTTGCTCTACTTCAGAGGCCCATGGATCACCAATTCAGATCCTGGGCGCAGACCTATACACCATTCATCAAGCCATGCTGTAGTGGCATCCCACATAGAAGAATTAGAATGACCTACATCTAGGATATACAACTGTGTACAGGGTCTTTGGGGAGGGCAAAGACAAAAAAGAGGAAGATTGGCAACAGATGTTAGCTCAGGGCTGATCTTCCTCACCTAAAGCCATCTTTTTTATTTGGGACTAACCCAATTTTCTTTTTTTCTTGTCTTTCCACAAAAGTAATTTATCTTGTTTTTATGTTTGTTTGTCTGTTTTTTTCTTAACACATAATTTAGAAAAAGGAATCAAAGAATAAGCCTAATTTAGTGCTGGGAATGCATGAAGACCCCTCAAATACATGGTTAATAGGTCTGGATTTAAGTACCTTTCCACTCTTGACACCCAGCTATGCTGCTGATGATCCAGGACCTGTAAGATGCACATTTTGATTATTTCCAAGAGTTGTCATGCTGATAATTTTATATCCTCTCAGTCACCTTCCTAAATCAGTTGCCAATGACCAAAAAGTGGGTTTGAATCTAAGAAAGAAAGTTTAATTAAAAAACTACTGTTTTTCCCTTTGGATTTCTGTCACTCATTTATTCATTCATTCAACATAGTGCATACCCTGTGTAGACACTGTGTCAGACCTTGCTTTGGTCCTTATAGAGCCTAAAGACTTCTGCAAAGGTTAGGAACACAAATTTATAGGCAGGTAATATGAAGAAGAGAAGTAGGTTATGGGGTGCATCTATAATTACCCAAAAGACACCTGCCACATGTAAAAGAGTGTGACGGCTACTTAACGCTTGTCAATCATGGCCATGTAGTGATGTAGCTCAGCATTACCTGAAATATAATCTTTCAGGAGGAGATAAAAAAGTTCTAGATTTTTGTATGAAATCATTCATTCTTAAATATTGGCACAGTTTTTGTTGTTTAATTATGTGCAAAACAAATACATTAAGCATATAGCCCAACACGTCAAAATGCATTGTCTGTAGAAATTATTATTGTTTAATGTATTTCCCACCACTAAATAGTAAGTTCCTAGAGAACTGGGATCATCTTTGCATTTGCAGAATTTAAGAGGCATTATAGGTTAATAATTGTTTAATAAGGAAGAGAAACTTATTCATTTAGGAAGCAATTGGTGATATCTAATAAGTGGGAAATAAGCCCCTGACCTAGATGAAAAAGAGATATGTATGAGCACCCACTATGTCATGGGTACCTTGAATTGTTACAGCCACTTAATGATCCAAGTCAATATTGTTGTTAGTACTATCCATTTTATAAATGAAGAAGTTAGCATAATTAAATAAAATGTATGAAGTTGCATCTTCCAATAAATACATTTTCAAAATAACTGGAATCTTGAGTCAGATATACCTAACTTCAAATTCTAGTGGTTTCAAATTATATTCTTGTAAAACATTGTGCAAGATATTTAACCCTGCTGACCCTCAATTTTCTGATATATACGGGGAACATAATAATAAAACTTTATAGGGCTGCTGTGATATTTATCTGAGATAATATATATGATGTCTTTGAAGAGTGTGTGGCATCTGGTTGGTTTTCAGTAGATGGTAGATAACATTCCAGCTACCATTTTGTGTTAAAAGCCTGTGTTCCATCTGCTATACCTCCAAGGGCAAGAGTTGCCGTACAGTATATCAATGATATTGAATTCTAGGAAAGTGGAGAAGTAGGTTGTTATCCTTCCACACTTTGGGTTATTTCTAAGTAGCCATGCTAGTGGGCCCAAAGGCCACCAAGACTAAAGGTCATGCTTTCTCTGTGGATGTAGAGTCAACTTTAGCGCCTCTTTCTCAAGCTCTAGTCAATAACATTCAGGCTGCCCAGTTAATTCCATTCAGCAATGAAGCAGTCACTATTCTAAGGAAAATATGTATTGAAACGTAGATTTCAATCAGGAGAACACATCAGAATTCATGGGGAAGCTTTGTTAAGCTACAAGTATTCCTAAACCCACAGAGGCACATCAAATAGTTGTGTCCTGGATTGAGAATCGCTGATCTTCAAAAAAGCCAATATTCAACTAGAACTGTTACAAAAGCAAGAATACTCATTTCATGGTAATGATTTGTATCTTTAATTAAGTACCCATATGGTCATGCATTTGAGAGTATATGACAAATAGCATAGTGATATAGTTACAGAGTAAAGAGTTATTCATCTTTGTATCCCCAATTCCTTGCACAGTATATGTAAAAGAGTGCGTACATCATCAGTACTGGCTTAACAGCTTGGGTTGAATCTTTCTTTCCTGTCTTTGTGATAGTGTGGTGGATGATGATGATGATGATAAAGTATCCACTGACGCTCGTTGAGTATCAGGCCTTATGTTAAGTACCTCACATATAGTATCCTATATAATCCTCATAATGCCCCCATTACTAAGGTGCCATTTTCATCCTCATTTAACAGAGGAGGAAATGAATGGATGGAGATTTTAATTAGTCGCCTTTTACACACTTATTATAGAACCATGATTTGAACCCAGGCATTCTGACTCCAGAACATAGACGACTAGTTTTACACTTCGTTCTCCCCTATGAAGAGTGAGAAACTCTAAGAGGCTAAGGGTCTTCCTTCAGTGATTCCCCTGAGACATACTTCTACCAAAAAAGCTTCTCTATCATCTGTAATATTGAACCTACATCACCTCCTTTAGTGAATATAGTTAATAATTAACTGTGCATCTTATTGGGAGCAGGAAATCAAATAACCAGAGATACAAAAATAGACATAGAGATACACAGATAGATAGTGTCTGCTCACTTAGCTAACTAGAAGAGATGTAGTGATCAGATCCAGAAATAATCACATTTTTGTTAATTAGGCCCTCAGTGCTGTTTTTCAAGTGCCATCCATTCTCCTAAACAAATAAGTACTTGTCTCTTAAATAAGTAAATTGCAGGCCTGGCTTCATTTAGTACATTAACTGCCTTGTGAGAATTGATAAGACTTCTTTAAATATCCTAATATCCTGCGGCTTCTACTGTTAAAATAATAGCATTCAGTTTTGAAGACTCCACTTTAGCAAATCTGTGCATTTTTGCATGTTGTTTCCTAATATATTCCATTTATTCTGTACTGTTTGCACTATTTCTATTTAGACATTATTTTTCTTTTTTTCAGTAAATAGTTATTTTTATTGCAGTAACATTGGTTAATAAGATTATATAAATTTCAGGTATACGTCGTTACATTTTGATTCATGAGTAGATTTCATCATGTTCACCACCCAAAGACTGATTATAATGCACCACCACATACACGTGCCAAATCACCCCTTCGCCCTTCAGCCTCCCCCCTTCCTCTCTGGTAACGACCAGTCCAATCTCTGTCTCTGTGTGATTGTTTGTTATTTTTATCTTCTACTTATGAGTGAGATCATATAGTATTTGACTTTCTGTCTCTGACTTATTTTGCTTAGCATAATACCCTCAAGGTCCATCCATACTGTCACAAACGGCCAGATTTCGTCATTTCTTATGGCTGAGTGGTATTCCATTGTGTGTATATATAACATCTTCTTTATCCATTCATCCCTTGATGGGCACTTAAGTTGCTTCCAAGTCTTGGCTATTGGGAATAATGCTGCAATGAACATAGGGGTGCATGTATCTTTACACATTCAAGTTTTCATGTGCTTTGGATAAATACCCAGCAGTGGAATAGCTGGATCATATGGTAGCTCTCTTCTCAATTTTTTGAGGAATCTTCATACTGTTTTTATAGTGGCTGAACCAGTTTACACTCCCACAAGCAGTGTATGAGGGTTCCCTTCTCTCCACATCCTCTCCAACACTTGTTGTTTCCTGTCTTGTTAATTATAGCCATTCTGATGGGAGTGAAGAGATATCTCATTGTAGTTTTGGTTTGCATTTCCTTGATAGTTAATGATGTTGAACATCTTTTCATGTGCCTGTTTGCCATCTGTATATCTTCTTTGGAGAAATGTCTGTTCAGATCTTTTGCCTATTTTTTAATTGGCTCGTTAGTTTTATTGTTGTTGAGATGTATGAATTCTTTGTGTATTTTGGATATTAACCCCTTATCAGATATATGGTTTGCAAATATCTTCTCCCTATTGTCAGGTTGTCTTTTCATTTTGTTAATAGTTTCCTTTTCTGTGCAGAAGATTTTTAGTGTGATGTAGTCCCATTTGTGTACTTTTTCTACTGTTTCCCTTGTCCAGTCAGACATAGTACTTGAAAATATGCTGCTAAGACCAATGTCAAAGAGCTTACTGCTTATGTTTTCTTCTGGAAGTTTCATGGTTTCAGGTCTTACATTCAAGCCTTTGATCCATTTTGAGTTAATTTTTGTTTATGGTGTAAGGGAATGGTCTATTTCATGCTTTTGCATGTGGTTGTCCAGTTTTCCCAACACCATTTATTGAGAAGACTTTCCTTTCTCCATTGTATGTTCTTGGCTCCCTTGTCCAAAATTACCTGTCCATAGATGCGTGGGTTTATTTCTGGCCTCTCAATGCTTTTCCATTGATCTGTGTGTCTGTTTTTATGCCAGTACCATGCTGTTTTGGTTACTATAGCTTTGTGGTATATTTTGAAATCAGAGAGTGTGATACTTCCAGCTTTGTTCTTTTTCCTGAAGTTTCCTTTGGTATTCGAAGTCTTTTGTTGTTCTGTATAAATTTTAGTATTCTTTCTTCTATTTCTGTGAAAAATGTTGTTGCAACTTTGATAGGGATTATGTTGAATCTGTAGATTGCTTTAGGAAATAGGGATATTTTAACTATGTTTATTCTTCCAGTCCAGGAACACAGAATATCTTTCCATTTCTTTGTTTCTTCTTCGATTTCTTTCAACGATGTTTTATAGTTTTCAGTGTACAGATCTTTCTCCTCTTTTGTTAAGTTTATTCCTAGGTATTATATTCCTTTTGTTGCAATTGTAAATGGGATTGTATTCTTTCACTTTCTGCTACTTTGTTGTTCATGTATAGAAACACAATTGATTTTTGTATGTTGATTTTGTATCCTGCAACTTTACTGTATTCGTTTATTATTTCTTTAGGATTCTTTAGGGTTTTCTATATATAAAATCATGTCATCTGCAAATAGTGACAGTTTCACTTCTTCCTTTCTGATTTGGATCCGTTTTATTCTTTTTTCTTGCCTGATTGCTCTGGCTAAGACTTCCAATACTATGTTAAATAAGAGTGGTGACAGTGGGCATCCTTGTCTGGTTCCTGTTCTTAGAAGGACAGTTTTCAGTTTTTCTCCATTAAGAATGATATCAGCTGTGGGTTTGTCATATATGGCCTTTATTATTTTTAGGTACTTTCCTTCCATATCCATTTTATTCAGAGTTTTTATCATAAATGGATGCTGTATCTTGTCAAATGCTTTCTCTGCATCTATTGAGATGATCATGTGATTTTTTTGTTCATTTTGTTAATGTGGTGTATCACGTTGATTGATTTGAGGATGTTGAACCATCCCTGCATCCCTGGAATAAATCCCACTTAATCATGGTGTATGATCTTTTTAATGTATTGTTGTATTCAATTTGCTAGTATTTTGTTGAGGATTTTTGCATTGATGTTCATGAGTGATATTGGCCTGTAATTTTCTTTTTTTGTGTTGTCCTTGTCTGGTTTTGGTATCAGGGCAACGTTGGCTTCATAGAATGAGTTAGGAAGCTTCCCTTCCTCTTCAGTTTTTTGGAAGAGTTTGAGAAGGATGGGTATTAAGTCTCCTTTGAATGTTTGGTAGAAATCACCAGGGAAGCCATCTGGTCCTGAACTTTTATTTTTGGGGAGTTTTTTGATTACTGTTTTGATCAACTTACCCTATTCAAATTCTCTTTTTCTTCCTGATTCACTTTTGGAAGGTTGTATAATTCTAAGAATTTATCCATTTCTTTTAGATTGTCCAATTTGTTGGTGAATAGCTTTTCATTGTATTCTCTTATAATCTTTTGTATTTCTAAGGTGTCCATTGTAATTCTCCTCTTTCATTTCTGGCTTTACTTATTTGAGCCTTCTCTCTGATTTTCCTGGTGAGTCTAGCTAAAGGTTTGTCAATTTTGTTTATCTTTTTAAAGATAAACAGCTCTTGGTTTCATTGATGTTTTTCTATTGTTTTTTTAGTCTCTATTTCATTTATTTCTGCTCTGATTTTTGTTATTTCCTTCCTTCTACTGACTTGGGGCTTTGGTTCTTCTTTTGCCAGTTCCTTTAGGTGCACTACTAGATTGTTTATTTGAAATTTTTCTTGTTTGTTGAGGTAGGTCTGTATTGCTATAAACTTCCCTCTTAGAACCTCTTTTGCTGTATCCCATAGATTTTGGCATGTTGTATTTTCATTTTCATTTGTCTCCAAGTATTTTTTGATTTCTCCTTTGATTTCTTCATTGACCCAATCATTGTTCAGTAGCATTTTGTTTAATCTCCACATATTTGTGGGTTTTCTGATTTTCTTCCTGTAGTTTCTAGTTTCATAATTTTGTGATCAGAAACGATGCTTGGTATTACTTCAGTCTTCTTAAATTATTGAGACTTGTTTTGTGTCCTAATATGTGATCAATCTTGGAGAATGTTCCATGTGCATTTAAAAGGAATGTGTATTCTGCAGTTTTGGGATGGAATATTCTATATATATCTACCAAGTCCATCTGGTCTAATGTGGATTAAAGGCCAATGTTTCCTTACTGATCTTCTGTTTGAATGATCTATCCACTGGTGTAAGTGGAGTGTTAAAGTCCTCTACTATTATTGTGTTACTGTCTATTTCTCCTTTTATGTCTGTTAATAATTGCTTTATATATTTAGGTGCTCCTATGTTGGGTGCATAGATATTTACAAGTGTTACATCCTCTTGTTGGATTGTTCCCTTTATTATTATGGAGTGCTCTTCTTTGTCTCTTGTTATAGTTTTTGTTTTAAAGTCTATTTTGTCTGATATAAGTATTGCTTCTCCAGTTTTCTTTTTGTTCCTATTTGCTTGGAGTATCTTTTTCCATCTCTTCACTTTCAGTTTGTAAGTGTCTTTAGGTCTGAAGTGTGTTTCTTCTTCTTTTTTTTTTTTTTTTTGAGGAAGATTAGCTAACTGCTGCAAATCCTCCTCTTTTCACTGAGGAAGACTGGCTCTGAGCTAACATCCATGCCCATCTTCCTCTACTTTTTATATGTGGGATGCCTACCACAGCATGGCATGCCAAGCAGTGCCATGTCTGCACCTGGGATCTGAACCAGCGAACCCTAGGCCACTGAAGCGGAACATCCACACTTAACCACTGCACCACTGGGCCGGCCCCGGAAGTGTGTTTCTTATATGAAGCATATATATGGGTGTTGGTTGTTTTTTGTTTTGAGGAGGATTAGCCCTGAGCTAATATCTGCTGCCAATCCTCCTCTTTTTGCTGAGGGAGACTGGCCCTGAGCTAACATCTGTGCCCATCTTCCTCTACATTTTTTTTTTTTATATGTGGGATGCCTGCCACAGCATGGCTTGCCAAGTAGTGCCATGTCTGCACCCGGGATACAAACTGGCAAACCACGTCCCACTGAAGTAGAACTTGTGAACTTAACTGCTGTGCCACTGAGCTGGCCCCATAGGTGTGGTTTTTTAATCCAGTTGGCCACACTATGGCTTTTGATTAGAGCATTTGGTCCATTGACATTTAAAGTAGCTATTGACAATATGTACATATTGTCATTTTGTTACTTTTGTTCTGGGTGTTTTAGTAGTTCTCTGTTCCTTTCTTCTTCTCTTGCTCTCTTCCCTTGTGGTTTGATGGCTTTCCTTAGCATTATGCTTGGGTTCCTTTTTCTTAATTTTTTGTTTATTTATTATAGGTTTCTGGTTTGTGATTACCATGAGGTTCATATATAATAACCTACATATATGGCAATCTATATTAAGTTGATGTTCTCTTTAGTTTGACCTCTGCTAAAAGCTGTACTGTTTTACTCCCCTCCTCCCTCATCTTATATTTTTGATATCATGTCTAACCTCTTTTTTTTGTACATGTGTATCCATTACTCTCTTACCAAGGAAATAGATAATTTTAGTACTTTTGTCTTTTGACTTTTATATTATCTTCATAGGTGGTTGATCTGCTACCTTTGCTGTATTTTTGCCTTTGCCAGTGATTTTATTGCCTTTTTTTTGGATAATTTTCTTATTCCTGTTTCTTGTCTTCTCTTTTTCACTTAAATAAATCCCTTTAGCATTTCTTGTGGAACTGGTTTCTTGATGATAAATTCTTTTAATTTTTGCTTGTCTGAGAAACTCTTTCTCTCTCTTTCCATTCTGAATGATAACGTTGCAGGGTAGAGTATTCTTGGCTGTAGGTTTTCTCCTTTCAGCACTTTAAATATATCATGCCACTCCCTTCTAGCCTGTACGGTTTTGGCTGAGAAATCAGCTGATAGCCTTAGGAGCTTTTCTTTGTATGTAACTTCTTGCCTTTCTCTGGCAGCTTTTAGACTTTATCTTTCATGTTTTACATTTTAATTATAATGTGTCTTGGTGTGGGCCTCTTTGGGTTTATCTTTTTTGGTGCTCTCTGTGCTTCCTGTACCTAGATGTCTGTTTCCTTCCTTAGATTAGGAAAGTTTTCAGCTATTATTTATTCAAATAGATTCTCTGCCACTTTGGCTCTCTCTTCTCTTTCTGGGACACCTATAATATGACGGTTAGTGTGCTTGATGTTGTCCCAGAGTTGCCCTAGACTGTTCTTGTTCTTTTTAATTCTTTTTTCTTTTATCTGTTCAGCTTGGGTGATTTCCTTTAGTCTTTCCGTCCAGCTTGCTGATCAAGTCTTCTGTATCATCTACTCTGCTATTGAGTCCCTCTAGTGAATTTTTCATTTCCAGTATTGTCTTCTTCATTTCTGACTTGTTCTTTTTTCTATTTTCCAATTCTTTGTTGACATTCTCACTGAGTTCCCCCATTCTTCTCCTGAGATCAGTGAGCATCCTTATGACTTCTTGTTTGAACTCTGTCAGGTAGATTATTTATTTCTGTTTCACTTAGTTCTTTTTCTGGTGTTTTGTCCTGTTCCCTTACTTGAAACGTATTCCTTTGCCTCCTCACTTTGCCTCTTTGTGCTTATATCTGTGTATTAGGTGGGTCAGCTACATCTCCAAGAGATGCCTCATGAGGCCTGGCAGTGTGCTTCCCTTTCGTCACCAGTTCCAAATGTTCCAGGAGTGTCCCCTGTGTGGGCGCCATGTTTTCTTCTGTTGTGGAAGGGTTGCTCTTGCTGCAAGTGCCAGGGACACTAGGCTGTCCCCCTGGCCAGCTGGTTGTAATGCTTAACTGCATATGGCTGCTATGGACACTTCAATCACTTTATTGGGTTTGGGAAGCCCCAGCACAGTTGGCTTTAAGGTCTAATCGCGCATTCCTATTGGAATTTTTCTTTTAAATGAGTAGGCCCTCAGTGTGGCTGGTTGCTAGGCTCAGGGGATTATAATTGCTGTAGGCCTCTGGCCTGTAAGGATCTTGTCAGCTCTCTCAGGATTGCACCTGGGTGGGGCTGGACCCAAGTGTGGGAACACACAATTGTTTCAGGCTTTGGAAGGTAGGGCCGACCCCCTATGTGGCTGTCGGAGAAGCACAAGTCTTCTGAAGCTGACAAGCCCCACCACCCAGAAGGCCACACACACCATCAACAGAGTCCTGCCACATGCAAGTACCCCAAACCCCTGAATCAGACCCAGTGCCCCCACTGCAGAGGACCCACACACTCCATCAATGCCCCACATGCTCCACCTGCTCCTCATGTACATCCTGCCCCACAGAGGCAGACCCACTAGCCTGGCTGCAGAAGATCCATGCACCCAGCCTATGCAGGCCCACAAGTTTCCCAAGTGCTTGCTGTTGACTGAGCTGAATTAAACCTGCTCTCTAGTGGGTGGGGCAGACCCTGGGCTAACAGGTCAGTGGAAGAATTCCAATGGTGTCTACCAGTGTGTCTATCAGCAGACCTGTACTAGGTCACAATAATGGCTGCTGCCAACATTCCAGTCACTGGAAAGGTCTCACCTCTCACTGCGATGCACCCAGAGCCTACCAGATGAGTCTCTTTTCACTAAAGGACTGTGCATCTTTCCTTCTGGTGATTTTAGGTTGCTTTCCAAAATGGGTGAATTTGTGCATGGGCCCTTTAAGAGCTGGCTTTTTTCCGCTTATGTCTCATAGCTTTTCTAGGGGTATTCCTCATTGTAATTAATAGCCAGCAAAGCCAAATATTATAAGACTCATCTCAGTTGTGCTGACCCCAAAAGATGCTTATAGTGGTAATGCTCCCCTGCTCAGACCCCCTTCTGCTCCAGGGAAGGCTGCATGACTTAGGATTGCTCCTGGCCAGCTGTGAAGCACTGTGGTTTGCAAAGGTGGCTTTCTTCTCTCCAGAAAGGAACTTCTCCCTCTTCTACCTCAGTCAGCACTGTCCCATGTTTTAGGGATTCTTTTTATCCAGTTTGCATTTCTTTCGCAGGGTAATTGTTCCAAGAGCAGTTGTAAATTTGCTGTGTTTGTGGGAGGAGATGAGTTCAGAGATCATCTATGCTGCCATGTTCCAAGATCTCCTAGACATTATTTTTCTTAGAATATAATATCCACTCTAATGGCCCCTCCTTGCTCCTTGGAGGTCTAGGATACATAATTCCATTTGAATCTAACAAAAAATTCTAGAGGGAGTACTGCGCATTTAAAGACACTCTGTGAAGGCAAATTGGATGACTACTGATTCTGTTCACATGACCTGTTCAGATACACACATATTTATCTTAAAATCACAACAAATGTACCAGAATTTCCAGAAAAATCATTTGACATTTATAAACTGTTTGGAACGTCTCAGCGTTTATTTTCACCAATGCTTTCTATAGTAACTATTACTCATATTTAATGATTCAACAAATGTACTGTAATAATATAAAAAACCTCAGCACAGAGAAGAATAATTTTTAGTAAGTGTAATATTTTCCTCACAGGGAAAAAAACGCAGGAGGATCAAAATAGTTTGATGAATTTTAAGTGGAAATAATAAAATATTATCCACCAAAGGGAAATTGAATTTTATAATAGTAACAATGCAATGGTGAGAACTTTAAGGAAGAATTCAGCAACTAAAGATACTTTTAGAATCATAAAGTTCTCTGATGGTCTCAATGAATAGAATGTGCTTATCTAAAAGATGCCCAAGCAAACACATTCACTTATTTATTCATGAAAAATACTCTCTTTTCTTTGAGCATCTACTGAACATAACTCTCAGTGCTGGATAATATGACAGATACAGGGACATAAACTTTTCTGACATTAAGGATTGTGATTGTTCTAAAGGTGAATTTAGTCCTGTTATTTCTACTTTTAACCCTTCAAGCTGTTTTGATTATAACAAGTTTCTTAACATTAAAAAACTGCAACATTTTATTTCTTTTCTCTTTGAGGTATTGAATGTTAACACAATAGCTCTGTCAAAACTTGCATAGATTCAGGGGCCAGCCTGGTGGCATGGCAGTTAAGTTCGCATGTACCTCTTTGGCGGCCTGGGGTTTGCCAGTTCAGATCCCGGGTGCGGACATGGCACCGCTTGGCAAGCCATGCTGTGGTAGGTGTCCCACATATAAAGTAGAGGAAGATGGGTATTGATGTTAGCTCAGGGCCAGTCTTCCTCGGCAAAAAGAGGAGGATGCAGCAGATATTAGCTCAGGGCTAATCTCCCCCCCCCCCAAAAAAAAAACTTACATATATTCATCATATGTGCAATAAAGAAGGACAGCTAGAAAAACTCTGTAGTTTTACTAATAGTAATTTATCTCACCTCTAAGTCTGCTAGTTAGACCTTTTAGGGATCTATAGAGGGTTTTTCAGATAAAAGCAGGACTTGCAGCTGAGTCTACGGTAACAAATCCAACATCTTTTGACCCACTATGTGAAAAAGCACACATATTCCCAGATGAAATAAGCAAAGGTCTTTGCTTGTCTGTGGGTGTGTATATGTATAAAACAGGATACATTTATGTTCTCGTTTGCAAATTAAAACATATGAAAATAAAAATGATACAATTTCAAAATACCAGATTTTTCTTTCTTAATGTATTACTCTGTTAACTAAGTTATGTTTCCTCAAAGTGAACTATTGTTGATATTTTGAAGAGATTTTGGAAGTGATTCTAAATACTTGGTCAGAAAAGAAAAAAACCCTTCAATATTTTGCCTCTCCTCTTCCTTTTTTTCCTTTATTTACCAGTTTATCTATTACAATTAGGTTTGCTTGTTTTTTCCCCAAGGCGGTGGGTGGGTGAGTGGGGGGAATCAACAGTTTGTATCTTCCCCTGATGATGGGTCAAAGGTTCCATAATTTCAGAGCATCTTAGAATGGAGAGTTTTCTTCCACTGAAAGAGGTGTAATAATATCTAGCTTGTTGGGTTTTTACGAGGATTCAGCGTGTTAATAGTTGTAAGTTGTTTAGCACAATACCTGGCATATAGAAAATGCTCATTAAATGTTAGGTCGTGATGGTGCTTTTTAACTCAGAACTAGTTTCAAACATCAATCTTGAGAAATATTGGAATTATATACTGAAATTGTATCATCTGAGTCATCAAGATGTCTAACGTAAATGACAACCTAACCTAAAAGGCAAATCATACATTATATACATTATTTGACCAGTGACTCACAAAGGTGTTCTGCATTATTTTGTTTGTTGTTTTGGTGCACAAATATGGAAGGAGATGAATTCAGCATGAAGTCACTTTTTTGAGATAACTTATGTTCTCGAGAGAGAGACCTGATGTCTTTTATCTGAATTTTAGTCTCTACTCCCCTTCAATATCTCTTTTTTTAAATTTATTCTGTTAACTAAAATTTCCCACCCCAGAGTGCCATACTTTGTTCTCTTCGGATCTGAGACACTTTGCTGTTTCTTTGCCTATGTCTTGTTTTCTCTGTGCTATTTGTAGCTTCCTTATCCTTCTGTTCCTCTCTTCCATTCTGGGGTTCCTGGAGGATAGAGCAAAAGTGAAGTTCTAGACATATGCATGTCACTTATTTGGCACTTATCTTTTGGACAAAGCTCGTGCACAAATTCCACTCCCCCTGCCCCAAATTTTATCAAATGAATTTGGACAACCTAGATGGAAATGGAAATTTCCATTTTCTTCCTCTTATAAATTTTGCCCTACTGTGAGTTTTACTCAGATGCTCTTTATTTCTTTTACCTTGGTATCTCGTCTGCTCTCACTGGCTTCTCTGAAATGAGATACTCAGTTGGACTTGACCTCTCCACCCTTTCTCAGACTATGGGCTGTGTCTCTAGATCACTAGGCCCTTTCAAGCTCTGATAGAACTGCTTACTTATCATGTCCATATGGGCAGCACCATATGGTTATCTGCAGCATATCAAACTCATCCTTGTCTAAAATGGTACAATCTACTCTCTGCCTTTGTAGCTTGTTTTAGTAAATAGCATACTTCCTCAAACCAGAAATCCTGAATCTCCTCTCATTCCTCACCCTCCACCTCCACAAATAAGTCACAAAGCTCAGTTCTTTCTGCCTAATACATATCTCATGAATTTATACATTTATTTATAAATTTCATCAATACGCATTCACTCACCACTTGTATCAGTGCCCTTCACCTTAGTGGCTGTAACTCCCTCTTACCGGGTCTTCTTGCATCCGCTCTTAACCAGACCTACAGTTATGTTTTCTTGTTCTTGTTGTTTTAAAGCTGCTGCTAGGGTGATCTTTTATGATGCCAATATGTTCCTGACAAGTAAAACTTTCCGTGGATTTTCAGTTATCCTTCAGATAACCTCCCAAATCCTTAACAGGGTTTACAAGGTGATCTGGGAGCTGACACCTGTACCTCCCTTCTTTCAGTTCCTGGAGCACAACAGCCTCTTTTCCCTCTTAGCCTGAGGGCATGCATTTCCACTGCCTGCAGTCATCTTCCTTTTCTTTCCCCTACCCTCTTCTTAAAGAGCTAAAGTCTACTCTCACTTCAATGTCATTTTCTCAGGATGTCCCTTTGGCCCCCTCCTACTGGGTCCCTTGCTGTATACAGTGTACTCCCTGTTTGTTTACCCTCATCATGCTGCTTGCTGATCATTGATATCTCCCAGCATATAATTGCACCAAATAATTCTTTGGAATTTAAGTTTGGAGTTAGAAACAGGAGAGCCTAATTCCAACCATATCACTTGTAGATGAATGACATTGTATATGCCACTTAATTTCTGAGTTTCTTTCCTCCATCTATAACATATGGACTATAACATCAGCCTTGCATGGCTGTAGTAAGTTTTAATAATACCCTATAACATCTAATACGGGGGTTGGAACATTTTCAGCACATGAATAGTAGCTGTTATCTGGAGATTTCCCAACATAAGTTATGCAACTTTCCAATTAGTTTAGTTGTATAATCTATTCATCCTGCCTACCAAAGATGTGACCTTACAAGTAATATGATAACTTAATATATATTAGGAGAAAGAGAGAGAAATTGAAAGGCAGATGGTTTCTGCCTGGTTGAGTTATAAAAAAATGACTCACTTCCCTTAGGTCCTTCCTTACCGGCCTTTCACTATTTGCTAAAGGACCCTTGTGTTGTTTTACCTTTTCATTGTACTTCCAGCATTTTAACCTCAAGAACCGCTCATCCTTGCTCCAGATCAGGCAGATCCAGCTCCCAGAAAGATAGAGACTCAAGAATATATACGCAAGTCAATGCTAATTTCAAACTAGTTTAATGTTTTCTTCCCCTTTTTTAATGTGATTGCATTTTATAAGCACCTTCTGGAGACAAAATGGCTTAAGCCCAAGGCTGTAGGAATAGGAATTTTTATGGCCAAGGTCAGCCTGGTGGGTAATTATTTTGGAGCAGGTTATGTTTAAGGAATCTTGACAATTCTCTACTTTATCTGTGTTCTTGAGTGGAGTCTGATTCCCAGTACTACTGTATTTTCATTTGCGACCATTCATACAACTCAAAAGCCAAGTGAAGGAATAGGATTTCTAATCCCCTAAAGATCTATATCCATTGCTTGTTGAGTTTTTAGTTGTATTTTTTTTTATTACTAACTTTTGACATGTTTGTATATGCTGAAGATTTCAATTAAAATAGACAGCAGGGTGATACTGAATCAATCCTTGTTGTTTTGTATCCAGGGAAAAGGAAGCAATATGAAATATGGAAATCTAAGAGAATGTAAATGCTCTAGGATCTGCTGTGAGACATACCCTTCTGCTTGTGAGACAGACATGATTTTTAGAGCAGAGAATTTGCTGGCTTAAAGAAGACAACTTGCCAGTTTTATTAGTTTTGTATCTTACGCTAGACAGACTCACTGTTCCAATCATTAAAGTACCAACCCTAAGCTTCCATTAAGTTTGAGCCAAATGACAGCATATTTTCCAAGTGCTTTGTACAATAACAATAAGTAGCTGAATACCGCTTATAGATGAGTAAGCTTGTGATGACTTCACTGTAAACCAGGTTCCGCTCTCTTTTTCATTCTTGCTTAGGTTTAATTTTCATGAGCTTGCCACAAACATAATTATTAGTGCTTCTTATAAATACCCAGTGGAGATCAAATTGAAGGAGAGTCATTCTTAGAAAAGTGGAAAATTTGCAAATATCAACTAAAGTACCAATGTGGTAGGAACTGAGTGGGTGGAATCACAAATTTTTATTGTGGTGAAGTTGTGGGGTTTTTTTCCTAACGTCTCAGGGGTGTGTGAAGATCCAAAGAACAATGAATTACTTAAACATGTTTAGGGAACACTTCAGAATAAATGCTATCAGATTATGGCTTATCTCTTGCAACCAAAATTAGGATGGAAAATCTACCTGCAAAGAGCCAATCTCTAGTGAAGAAAATAGTATGTTTTTATTTTCAAAACTAAAGTATTTTGTTATTTTGTGCCATACTGAGCACCCTACATAATATCAGCCTGGGATTCAGAAGAACCTGCAGGAAATCTTGTGACAAACATTTAAGGTCAACTAGATAACATTTTCGTTCTCTGTGATTCCCTCTGAATTTGCTATTGTTCATTTTGAATTCATTGTTCTCCAAAGTCAAGAAACAGAACAAACACTAACTGTTGGATATCTTGTCTTGCTGTCTATCTGCAGAATTTTTTGGCTGCGTGCAGTTCTTCAGAGTATAGTAGAAAAAATTATTTATGTTTATACATTTTGTACTTTTCCTGAACGTATTATTATCCTACAGACTCGTTAAATTTCTTAAACTGCTAATGTACAAGAGTTTCCCAAATTGCCAGTTATTTTTTAGACTGTCAATGTAAATACCTCCTTTGTTTGAAAAGTTAACCCTGAAGAAAAGATGAGGGTACTCAGCCAGCTACCAGTAAGTGCTTGGTGCCTTGTTTAAAAGCATATGGCTTCTTTACAGTCATCTTCAGGCAAAGATTCCTACAAAAGATGTTAATAAGGGGCTGGCCCAGTGGCACAGCAGTTAAGTTCACAAGTTCTGCTTTAGCAGCCCAGGGTTCGCCGGTTCAGATCCCGGGTGTGGACATGGCACCGCTTGGCAAGCCATGCTGTGGTAGGCGTTGCACATATAAAGTCGAGGAAGATGGGCATGGATGTTAGCTCAGGGCCAGTCTTCTTCAGCAAAAAGAGGAGGGTTGGCAGCACTTAGCTCAGAGCTAATCTCCCTAAAAAAAAAAAAAAAGGTGTTAATAAGTTCTTGATATGTATACATATGCCTCTTGGACTTCTGCTTCACCAACAGTGAGGAGACAACTATAATAATCTGCCACTTGAGAAAACTCTATTCATTGCTAGGAAGAAGAATCTGATATCTTTTCCATAATGCTTGGAATATGTTTTATCCCTATTGCTATAGATGCCGAAGGATGAAATATAGTATAGTAGACGATTTTCCACAATTTACAGATTCCCACTGTTAGCAATATCATCCCTTAGTATGTGCCTATAAGACAGTTCATCAGGACCATATAAATGATATGCTCAAGCTTCTTTTTAAAGAACGTGCTAGACTCACAAAATAATTAGTTCTACATCATTCAAATATTACTGTTTTTACATTTATGCCCATTTTAATAAACACAGAGAGCATAGTATTCAAGAAAGCCACTTTCTGTTAAAACAAGAAGTACCAATTAAGGAAGGCTAAAAGTTAAAGAGAGCAGATCATTTTTAATTTTAGACTATTAGAAATATTTGATTATAAGGCACTCACATCTAAAAAGTAATTTACCTTTCAAGGGTGACTAAAATTTTCAGTCTCCTAAGGTTCTCAAAAGCACATGTTGCCACGGCAAACGATGCAGGTATTTTAGTATTGTAACGTCTTCCAGTGGTTTTGCTTTTCATTCAAGTTATAAGGGGTCCTCGTGTTTGCCTGTCAGTATCAGAACTATCCCAGGAGCAGATGCAATTCTAGAGATATGATGTGAAAACCTGTTGTGTGCAAAAACTGTGTGAGTCCCTGGGCAGGACACACCTGTGAGGAAGGCAGAGCCCCTCCCTATGGACTGCCCACAATCTAGGGGAGAGTTGAGGGCTTAAAGCCAAATAGCTTGAGAGTTAGCAGGCCTGGGGAAACTCCAGTCAGCACACATTTTTCTATCCTCCACTCACCAGTTTACCGTTATCTTTGTTTTCCCATGCAGTCTGATTTCTTTTTTTTGGCCTCTTTCCTCTGAGGCTGAGAATATACATCTGTGTGGGAGTAAATGCCCTGTGTCACTTCACACGCGCGTGAAAACAAACAGAAGGGACAGGCAGCATGCTATGCTTTTAGAACAGGGCCTTATTCCCCTCGGCTCCTGACAGTGTCACCTCAGGCCCTGAGCATATGGGCAAGGGCTTGTCTTCAGCTCCACTTATGGCACATATATAAAATTTACTGTACCTTCCTGGAAAAATGCAGTGTTTGCGAACCACTTGGGAGAGGGACGGATTTATGGAAGGGGAAAAATATGCCCAGTCAAGCTATTAAACACTGGTTTCCATGCCATTTTCAGTCAGTAGGATATACATGAGGAGCTCTCATGTTAGGCCATAAGATGAGCAAGTGTTTGGATCCTTTTTGAAATAAAGTACTCGTCAAGATCTCTTTTAGGGATCAATTTCACTACTTGTATCTTTGGAATCATGGGTTTTTTAAGGTCAATGGTCAAAGATAAGGGATGGGCAACACATGTAATGACAGAAGTAGCATGAAAGTTATTTTTCTATTGCTGAAAAGAGATGCAAAATCAGAAACACTGTTTCTCAACTAATTAATCCCTCTGAATTGATTGTTCAAAGGAATCTGGTTCATAAATTGTTCTGTACTTTTGTTGGTAGAGAAACTGGTAATATGTTCGACAGTGTTTTTGGATGAATAATCTTAAAGTATTAATCCATATAGGTCCTTAAATCAATCTTCCAATTTGGCACAAGCATTCCCATTTCACTATGTATGATATTTTTAAAATCAAGAGAGTTGGCTTTTGGTATAAGTAGGTATGTATTAGAACACAAAAGTGTAGTGACATGCTGTTAGACCCTGTTTTACTTGGAATGGCATGGTACATTTTCACTAATATGTTTAATTTTGCTTAAAGGCGTTACACCCACTCCTTCCTGTATCTATTTATGACACTATAGAGAAATTCTCATGGTGATGTTGCAAACCCAAATTGATCGGCAGCTAGGGTGGGAAAGAAATAGAACCCTCATAGAGAAGACCTTCTGGATGTCAATTTCCAATGAGCAGAAGGAGGGAGAGTCCTTTGTCTGTAACTATATATTTTGCATAACTTAACCTTTAAAGTGTTGTGTGATTTATTTATATATATGAAATCAAAAAGAAAATGCCACTCTTTTCAATTGCAGATGTCATTTTAGTTAGAGCTATAATTAGAAATACATAACTTGAATATGTAGAAAGTGTTTTGTTTTTACTTGGGTGGAGTTCGAGGAGGGAAGAGAATGGCAAAGGCACTTCAGCAGGTGCTGCTTACTATTCAACTCGAAAATTTCATTCCCTTGGAGGCTGTAAGCACCATGGCCTTTTGGAAAATGCATTAGAGTGGGTATTAAGAAATGTGGATTCTAGCTGGTTTTGCCACTAGTTATGTAACCAAGAAGACATCACTAGCCTTGCCTAAGTTCCTCGCCTTCATTTTCCCTTAGCACTTTATATGTTATATACGTATTATAGCCCACACATATCCAGTGCTGACGATACAGACATGACGATAAGTCCTTTACATGTGTTGCTCTATTTGAAATGTCCTATCAGAACATTTACTGGATTACATTGAAATTATCTGTTCATGAGTTTAACTCTCCCATGTGGCAGAGACTGTGTTTTATTGGCATATTAGAGGCTTAGGAAGGTTTGTTAGGCTGAACTGACCTTTTATGTCCCTCATTTCTCATTTGTTTGGGTTTTTATTCTGTCAAATAAAACTAAGATCGTAGTTTCTCCTCATCAAGATAAGGACCGTTTCCTTAATATTTTTTCTATTGTTGTTATAATGTTATGGTATAGTAGTTTTTGGTGTACATTCCCTGTGTTATCATGGATCATTGCTATTTTAATTTTATTTTTATAGCCCAACTGACTCACTCAGATACAGCGAACTAAGTATATTCCCTCAATAGATTGTTCCGAGTGATAAAATAAGTGAAAATACCATAGATTCTCAGTTCTATGAGACACTAAAATCATATAGCAAAGCCACAGTGTCTGCCAAAATAGTGATCTTGACATTGATCATTGTGAACTTGACTTTAGGTCTCTATAAACAGCTATACCTTTTTATGTTTTTGTGATACAACTAGTAATATATTACTAAGCTTTATCAAACAGAAAAAGTTTGCTTGGTCGAACAGAATTTGTTAGTCTGTCCCTATCTGTTCATCTAAAAACATTTTTAAGAGATATTTTCTGAAACAGTCTTAGGGTCTATATCTTAAAGCTGCATGTGAAATCCATTAGCAGCCCATACTGCAGCCTAATTGCTAGAATGCAATCTTGGAAACATTTTTATAACTGCTAGTGAAACCCACATACATAAGAGGGTACATTATCTTATAGTAATTATATTCTCAGGAGATTTTGTTCTTAACATATTAGAATGGTGTGAATAACAGCATGGGCTACTGGCCAAGGAAGGAATTATAATCTGTTGAGGTGAAGATCCACCAGTATAAACTATGTTTGAAATATTTTCAGTGTGTATTTGAGATAGGATGAGTTACATTTAGTTAAACACTCCTCCTTTTTATTTCTCTTTGACCATTAAAACACCCCGGTACCATTCATGAGGAAGAGAGGGAACAGCGAAAAATGAAAATAAAGTCTAAGGGGAAAACAAAAACAAAAACAAATCAAATACCAAAAATAATCAAGAGAGAACAATTACCAGAATTTGATACGATGTTTCTTTCCATGATGCTCTGGACACCAAAATGAGGCTAAGGGTTTATTCCTTTTGAAAAGTAACACTGAAGCATCTCATCATATTCAATTAAATTTTAGTATAAGGCATGATAAGGGCATTAAAAACATTTAATTATTGATGCTAAAGTGTGATGGGTTTTCCAATTCCATGGCTAAGTAGCACATTTAACAATTCAGAGTTTAGTGGTCTTTGAGGTCATTTGAAATCTTGCTGATTTTTAGTCACAGTACAGCCATTTCTGTTCATTTTCTTGCTGGGAAGTGACATTGCATTATCAACAAGTAAGGAAGAGATGTAAAGCAGAGATGGGAGGTGGAGGGAGAGACAAAGTTGTTGAGTGACTGGGAAGGACCAGGTATAGTTGGCTAGACATATTGAGATGAGAAGATTGAAAGTATAATCGGCTATGGGGGGAGAAAAGGAAAAAGCATGGGAGGAAATTGTACAACACACTACCTAGTTTGGCCTGAACAAAGCATTTAGGTAAGGGATGGTGAAGAATAAAATATGGAAGAAACGTTTGAGTTATGTTGTCAAACAACTCAAACTGAGCTGAGAATATTTACCACATCAGGTATTGAAGTTGGTTATTAGGCATTGAAATGATAAGGATACTGGACAAAGGGCTCTATTTCTAAATGTTATTTTACCTAGATCTCTTCTGAGGCTCCCCCTTCCTCTTGGAGATCTGGGTAAACTTACCCTGTCTCCCCAATCCGTAATATCCTGTGAATGTCTCAATCACTCCCCACAATTTGTGAATTCCAAAAGGCTGGCATTTCCATTGTATGCTCCACTTTTGCTCTGTGTGCACAATCTCTACTTCACCCTCTATCTAGAAAGATATCAGATTCAGCATCATTTTTCCATTAAAAAATCCATCTGCAATAAGCATTTCACATTTTTAGTGATTTTGCTGAAGATTTGAGAGGCCATACCCCTAAGTTTCTTCTTCTCCCCTCCCTCCCTCTTATTTCTTTGAAAGTAGTTTCTCCCCGTTCCCTGAAGCCCTGATACAAACTGACATCCGTGCCCCTCAGGGACTCCCCCCACCTCCATGAATTTGCTCATTTTCTTGAATTATTAATGTTCAGTAAGATTTAGTCACAGCCTTTTCCTACCTCTGAAACTGTAGTGTAAAGTCAGCAGCCTTTGGAAGATCTCAGGATATACTTTAACATCTGCCATTCCATTTTTGATACTCTATTGAAAGAATTAGACTTGTTTTAAAAGGGATGGCCTGGAGCAAGCTTAGGGCATAATTCTCTTGGGGCTAAGGAAACGACTGAGTTATTGCACTTTGTATGTGTCTGTGCATATATTGTGCACAAACACACACTTTCACAGATGAAAGTAACACAATGAATACTTTTGAGAAGGACTAAGAATTCCATGTGGAATTGGATTTTGGGCATCATTTTAATAGCCATACAAAATGTGATGTGAATTTTGATCTCTTCCTTCTGGCCACTCTAGTAATGGAATGTTGTTATACGATTATATTTCTTACTATTTTCTGAAGCAAAGGGTATTTTAAAACTCTCTTTTCAAATGATCTTGCTTTCTTCCATTTTTCCCCCTTTGAACGCAGCTTCAGGATAAAAGAGTTTCAGAAATTGGCCCAATTGCTTTTTTGAACTTTGTGGATGTTTTGGTTACCTACCTAATATGTGTGCCTCCTCTCCTCATTCCAAATAGAACCCTGATTGTGTTTGGATTTCTTCTTTGCTCCCAACACCCACTCGAGGGGTGGAACTTTGTTCAAATGAGGTAATCTTGTCAATACCATTGCTCTTTCCCTAATTTAGGGATGGATTAGCCTAAGCTAGTTTAAACTAATTTGTGAGAGATTTGCAGTGGCCTGCTTGAAGTTTCCATGCATTTAAAACAGAATGTAGGAAGTCAGCACAACTCTCCTACAGGACATCAACAATGTTACATATACGTAATCGTGATTATTATACTCGGAGCCATCCCATGACTGTCGTTATGTGGAAGCAAATACAGAGCTCAGAAGTATAAAGGAAGTAATAATTGATCGCAGTTTTAAAACACTAGATCAATCAATTCTGACACCTGCTTTAACTTTGGATCCTTGTTAGACTAGCCAATACTTTCCCATGTACTTTAAACCATTTCTTCCCTCTTATTAAACCAACCTAGACATTTTCCTATTATTGAATCTATAATTCCAGCTATTGCATATTTTTATCTCAATGTCCCATAGATATTGCAATTTTATTGCATTATTTCCAATGTTCTACTTCCTATGTGTTTTCTCCCTGTATTTGCATTTTGTCATAGAGAAATCTTAGATTTTTTTATTTCCTCTTCCCCCTCACTTCCCAAATCCTAATCACTAAGTCTTATTGATTCAAACTTCTAAGTATCTCTTAAATTCATGCAGTCATCCTATACCTACTTTGACTGGCTTGCTTCAATCCCTAATCATTCCTTACATGGACTGTTGCAAAACGTGCCAATCACTTCCTGGGCCTTCCATCTCTTCCTCCAACAACCCAATCTCCAAATTACTTCCAGGAAGAGCTTTCTAAAATAAAAATCAAGCATATCATTTTCCTGCTTAAAATTTGTAAGCAATTTCCTATCCCTTGAGGATGAAGTCCCAAGTCTTTTGCATAATATTTAATACATGCATGTTTTTTCTTTTTGTTCATTTCCTACCTTATTGCTGGATGACTCCATGTTCCAATCATACTGAATTTCCTAAAATTCTCTAAATATGACTTTTTTGCTCACAACTTCGTGGTTTTCCAGTTCACCTCCTTCCATGTACTTCCTCTAATTTATAATATTTGTGTATGGCAAACTCTTTTTTATCCTCAAAGATTGTCGGGGATCACCTTTTACGTAACTTCTACCCTAACGCTCCTTAGGAAGCATTAGGTCTTTCTCTACACGGCTCCCACAATGTCACTGCATACCTCTATCAGAGCACAAGGCAAATTCTAATAGTTTATTTTCTTGTCTGTTTCTCTGCTAAACTCTGACCTCTTGGAGCTAAGCACCATTTGTCATTGTATTTCTGATATTCTCATTGTGCCTGGCACATAGTAGACAAGCAATGTTTGTTTTTGAATGAATAGTGAGAAAGAGAATTGCTAATGTAAAGACTAAAGGCTATCTGCGTATGATGTCAGCCCGGCTTGTTAAAAAGGAAAATTTCAGAGAGTTCATTGTTTTTGTCTGTAATTATCCTTGTGATAATACATGACCAGTTTTATATTTGTTCTGCTCATTTTATTTTGTGTTTCACTTAGATGCTTGAGATTGCTTTGTAGTTTTGTATTGTTTTTCTGCTTTAGAATGTATTCAGTAACAGAAGATAAGGTGGATTTGTCTTAAATAAGACTTTAAGCCAATAATCAGGAAAATAAAATGGAAATTTTTGTTTTTAGCCATTTTTAAGCAGAATAATATATTAATTACTTGATTAAGTGATTGCAATATTCTGTTTGACTTACGGGGAGACTGCAGAACTTGTTAGAGTGAACTCAGGAAATGATCTTCTATAGCTTATTTTGGGTGAAATTGTTGTAATTATCAGGACAGCCTAGGTCATGTTGAGGTGCTAGGTCATGTCGTAGTAAACCGAAATGAAACAACCCCACCCCTCCCCAAATCCCAACATCTCAGAGACTCAACACCACAAAACTTCACTTCTCACTTGTGCTGCAAACCACATGTGTTACAGAATACCTCCATTCCACACAGCCACTCTGGGATCCAGGCTGACAATATGCACCCAACCTGGAGAGGCACCCTCAGGACATGGGGCCTTTGCAAGAGCAATACCATGGAAAGAGAACAGAGAATTGTGCGTGGGTTTTTGTAGCCCAAACCAGGAAGTGACACATTTCATTTTGATCACAATTCCAGTGTCCAGGACTAGTCACATGGCCTTGCCTAATGTCAGGGGGCTGAAAACATAAGTGAGCAAATGGGATTGTTAGTAAGCATTTCTTTCTGCTACAGTCTTATGGTACCTGTTTCATGGATGGGTCTATAGCAATGCAGTCTTGGAAAAGTTTGTAAAATGAGTGAGAAGGCAGGGAGAGAAAGTGAAGACCTTTCATTTTTTCCTTTCCCGTAGGCAATACTGCTTTTCATTTGAGACTCAAGTTTAGAAGTCCTCTCTCTCTCTTTCTCTGTGTATATTTGTATTTCTGTTGAATTGCATATAGAACATTAAATGAAATACAAATAAAACTTAAAAAGTAATATATCATTTTACTCTTTTCATCAGGACATTCTCACTTGAAGGTACAGTATCCAACTGTGTCTTTTAAACACAAAAATGAATATACTGGCTGATACTGTTGAGAAGTTCAGGCATAGGCTACAGAGACTTCAGGTTCGGCTGTGCCTTGTTGCTCTAATGATGTTGTCAGGAGCTGAGTTCTCTTTCATTTGCCATCTCTAGATCAACTCTCCTCCATTTGGGCTTTATTTTAGGTAGGCTCTTGTCACTTAGTGTTCCTTGGCCATCTCTACACCCTACCTGCTCCTTAAGAGTGAGGTTATTAGGAGGATGATATTAGTTACTATAGTATCTAAAAGAGGGCCTGCCACTTGGTACACGTTGCATATGTGTTAGTTATTATTATCTTTGCCCACCGTTTCAGGCAGAATCCTGAAAGAGAATTTCATTACCCTGGCTCATATCGAATGCTCAAGTCTTGACTAATCATAGAAGATCAAATATTGGGAATGGCCAGGCCTGTGTTATTTGCTCAACTTTGGAACTGGGAGGGCTGCATTGGTGCTCAGCCGCATCTGACATTTGTAGGGGTGGGAAACTTTTCCCTTCTAGATTCTTTGGCTGGTCTAATAATTAAATTGACATAAGACGGATAAACAGGAGTCAAACAAATTTAATTTCACATGTACAGGAGCCTATAGAAATATGAGACTCCAAAAAAGTGACCAAAGCAGGCAGCTTGTATACCTTTTAGACAAGGGAACAATAAATTTGTGAAGAACTGACATAGCAAAGGGGTCTGGGCTTGGGGTAGCAAATAAGTGAAGAAGTAACAGTGTTTGTCACCAGAGGCAAGAGGATGCCTTCTATCTTCCTGGTACAGGGAGGGTATCATCACGTGGGAGATTTATTTCCTGCTTTTGAGGGGACAAAGGAGGGTCAGATTGTTCTTGCACCTGCTGTTTCTTAAGTAACTTTAATTCAAATTCATCAATGTGCCAAGGTGGCACATTTTGTACTGGCATATTCTGCTCCTCTTCATGTTCTTGGACTGGTTGTTGGGGAGAGGGATGTTCTGGAGAGGAAATGGATCCTGGGAAGGCAAAACAAACAAACAAAATGCCGACTACGTTTATTATCCAAAGAAACATTAGCATGTTCATTTGGAGTTGTCCCTAGGCATATATAAGGTGTATTGATAAATTCTCATTTTCACTTAAAATATAATATCTATCAGTGGTTTAATACATTCTTCAAAATTGCCAATTATAACAAAGGGAAATATTCTAGAATAAATATAGGATACTTAAATTTTTAAGTCTAGGAGGAGTAGTTTTCCTTCTGAAATAAAAATAAGTATTTTTATGACTTTAGTACTTAATTATTTAACCAAACTGTGACTTGCTTTATTTGTATATGTGAATCTTTATTGTTTCTTCCAAATACTAACCTTTTACCAGCAAAATTTATAATCAATTTGTTCCTAAAAAACATATTTCTAGGTTTTAAATATGGTCTCAATGTTTATATTTATAAATAAGTCATATTAATGTGATTATTATTGTTGAAGTGCTTTACTGTCATGAAGAAGATTGGATTCTTTGCCTAGGTGTTTTTAAATATTAGATTTATAATTTCATCAGGAAATTGGATACAGTTTGGTTCAAATCTAATTAAATCAGATTTGGGGCTTGTGTATGTTTGTTAAGGCAATCTGCTATGTTATTACCTTATGAGCAATTACATAAAAATAATTAATACTTTAAATATCATACCAGATTACATTTTCCTAAAATTCTAAACATATATGTGCACATTTAAATTACTATACTTATCTACAATAATTATGTTTATAATCACTTTAATCTTATTCTCTCAGTATATAGTGGTCTTAAAATATCTCTGAAAAAAGTTTGAAATGCGTGGCTTTTCATAATGCAATCAATGTTGTAGTATTTTCACTCTAAAAACATCCATCTTAAATTAAAATTTAATTCATTTTATGATATAAATCCCAAAACAAATTTCTTATACTGGCGGCCAATATAAAGACTATTTCCTTGCATTCTAGGTAAGTTCTTAATTACAATTGGAATTTTGTGCAACTTATTTTAAAGCATTTGTGATTTCTGTTTCTGGTTTAACAGCTGTTTTCATCAGTTCCATATGAACTGCTATTTATATCTTAATGTTAAGCTTCTAGGAATTCTTTTCTCTACTGAACTGTCTTACAACCATATTCTAATATTTACAGTCTTCCTGCCAGCCCCCTCACCTCCAGCATCTTTCCATCTCCATTACAATGATCTTTTCACTACCTTTATTACCAAAAAAATTATTCTGTATGCCAATATCCCAATATTCTTATCGCTCAGAAAGACCATTGGCCAAGAATGAAGGTTTATGGGGTAAATAAAATATCCCTCCACAGTCTCAAGCTGGTCTTCTTTCCCAGAAGTTCTCATTAATTTCATCTTGCCGAGATACTGAAATATAGCAGTAATATAGTTTCAATTATGAAATGGAAGAGTCCTGAACCATGACCCTTCTGAGAGTTTTCATTGCTCATTCCCGTGCTCTATGACAGTATTGGTGGTCTAGTGGTTGAGATTCATTGCTCTCACTGCTGTGGCCCAGGTTTGTTTCCCGGTTAGGGAACCAGACCACATGTCTGTGGTTGCCATACTGTGGCGGCTGCATGTTGCTATGATACTGAAATCTATGCTACGGGTACTTTCAAATGCCAGCAGGGTCACCCATGGTGGACAGGTTTCAGCAGATCTTCCAGACTCAGACTAGGAAGAGAGACCTGGCCACCCACTTCTGAAAACCATGAAAACCCTGTGAACAGCAGTGGAGCATTATCTGGTACAGCACCAGAAGGTGAGAGGATGGCACAAAAAGACCGGGCGGGTTCCGTTCTGCTGTCACAGGGTTGCTAGGAGTCAGAATCGGCTTGACAGCACTAACAACAACAAATGACAGTATGCTTGGTGCCAGAGAGGAACTTTCAAAATATTTCTGTCACGTGAAAGCTACAATGTACTTCTTACAGAAAGAACTCTCCTAGTATCAGTCAGGTTTATATAACATAACTAGAATAGCATTGTGTACTCAACATAAACCTGAAAATTTTCTGTAAGATGGTGCACATAGACCCAGAATCAAGACCTCAGACTTTTATATTTATATTTTAGATCATAAGAGTTCACAAAGATGGCCATATTTATGAACAACAACAAAAACTTAAAAGTAACATTTTTAGAATTGACAATTGGTAGTAGATGTTTATAACTGTTCATAGAATGCCTACAGTAAAGCTGCAGAAAGCGTCAATATCCCCAGGCTCATGGTAGAGGGTACATACGTGAGTCAAAAAGCGAAGTGCAAAAATCACTTGTGTAAGCCGAGCAAGTAACATAACTTCATGATATAACATTGATGAAGTGAGCATTTCTGTCTCCCAGTTCCACACTCCTTAATCAGGAATTGGAAGGAGTTAAACAAAAACCCAAAACCTCTCTTGAATTTAGACTTTTCCCCCCTATGAAACAGCAACCAGAAAATTGTGTAGGATTTTGTGGAAAGTTGAAGGGGATGTAATCAGGGATTGAGGGGTCCTCTAAAGCTGCTTTTAACTAAGTCTGTGGGGTAATCTGAAAACTAGATCCTCCAGCCTAGTGTCGGGTATATGTTAAACCTCAGTTTTAATTTACGACCTGTAATATAGTTTCCTTGGCGGTGATTCATAAATCCCCATTTCATCTGACGACTGTTGCATGATAATGGTGCTTTCTCAGAGGCAGCTTCTATTGCTACTAAGCCTGCTTCTCAAGCCACGAAGCCTTCCGCTTAGAGAATACCACCCAATGCCAGTCTTCACAAATGCATAGCCTTATTGAAAATGTGCTAGTGCCTCACATTGTTATGCAGGTCCATGGTCATTAAAATTTTATCATATAAACCCTGCTGTCTGCACAGAAGAGGAATTGAAAATGTTGGCAAGGAACGATCATATATTTTATCAGAATCTCCTAAAAGGGAAAACCAACATGTTTAGAGCAGGAAGGACCAAAATAACATCGCCTTTAAGTATAACAAAATGTCAAAAACTCTGAAATTGACATTTATCGACTACAGTTCGTTTTCACATTTTCCTTGAATATCTCAGTTTCCCAAATTTGCATGTCAGTTTGATCCACTTGCACATGGTATGAGTGTCATATGTTTCTCTTGGAAAGCTGATATTAATCAAAGGATGCCATTGAGACCTAAAGGCAGCATGCTATTGATTGCAGTGTTGACTTATGAAAGGGCTGAGAGATTAGTGGGTTTAGAGCTTTATGTAGGAAGAGAGATTTGAATGGCTAGAAACATGATTTGGGGAATGCACTTTAGCTTATGAACTCAGATAAAATATGAAACAGTGGAGATAAAACCAATCCCACAGTAGCTACAACGTTTTTGTCAAATGCCCATGTACCCCCCCCCAAAATATCTCTCCTTACAGTTGTGTCTGAATTGAATTTTGTTTACTGCAAAATGTGGCATTTTATGTTTTTCCTTTTTAGATTTAGAACAGACTGTGACTCTACTAAAATGTTCATATGCTGTTCCAATTTCCGTCAATGGCATGAGTAATCATTTTAAAAAGAGAAAATCTATCAGAGCTTTGAAAATATATAGGAGTCATTCTTGTCATATTTTAACATTTTATTGTTTGGAACAGTTTTAATGATTTATGTCTATATGTTTTCAAGGTTAAAACAGAGTGTGGTCAGATAACTTTTTAGCAAATGAGAAAATCAACTGAGGACAAATGTTGGATTATGTGCTAAACTTTTAAATATTTGTAGTATTCTGTGTGTAGATAAGACAAGAGGTCTCATCGTTGATAGGCAAGCTCTGGGAGAGTGTTCTAGAAGTAGTGATAGATTTGCTCTGATTTATCTTTTCCTCTTCAGTGTTTTCAGATTGTTGTGGTGTTTGGTGGGGAGTTTTTTGATTCCCAAGCAGAACTCATGAATCTATGTTCAAATTTACTTTAGGTGCCTTATCAAAATTACCATCCATTTTTTCTCCAATAGGTCAAAATTTAATACTTACTTTAATTTTAATAATATACTGTTAACATATAGTTTAAATTAATATATAATTTTATGTGATATATATTTCTTTGAAGCAGTCTTTGTTTTTATTGAAATCCAATTTCTGAGTTCAGTTTTAAAAGGTTCCAAAAGTGAGAGAAACACAAGGTTGTAATGAGCAATTGCAAATGTTCACTGAAGAAATGGAAAACTGTATGTCAATCTATGAACATAATTCAGCCATTGTGGAACTTCTGAGTAAATACAGTAGAAAAATTGAAGTGGGGATTGTATCTATTGATGTATAATGTATATGCATATACATATACATGTTATATGTAGCACAGCCAAGTAAGAATAAATCTTGATAAGACGTTTTGGTAAGAGATGTGCGTCCTCGAGGTATCTTGCACACTTTGGACAGTATATATCTGCCTGCCACTGTGTCCTCTGGTATACCTCTGGGCTAAAATCTATTTAAAAAACAACTGAACTAATTTTTCAGCTTGGAACCTCATAAACACCATGAGAAGTTGACAATTGTTTGATAATAATTGAACCTACACTCTTTTCACTGTAAGCAATGTAACAACACAGGTATACATATATGTATACATAAATATACACATATGCATATTTATGTACAAGTACACACAACCAACAGACTGCAATATTTCAGGACCATTATATTTATGATACAATCATGCAATTCTTTTCTGGTAGAAATGAAATTTTATTCTAGGATTGACTAGGATAGTTGAACAAATTGACTAAACTTTTAGCAGAAAGATATCCCTGAACTTCTGTGCACTAAATTATACTTTAAATAGTTTCAAATGTTTTGAACAGATCAAATTTTAAGAAATGGAAGAACATTCCAGCATGAAAAGTATAGACCTAAATGATGCCATGATATGTTTTGCAAAAACACCGCAAAATATTTACTATATTTGTTCCTTCAGAGTTGGTTCTATCATATAGTTCCCTGTGCCCAGGGTGACACAGATGGAGCATAGACCTGTATTTTACAGTGTACATTGGTTTGTGTTTTGTTTCTTTTTCTTTAATTGAACATTCTAGAAGATCATCAGTAACACCCCACTTTATCTATAGTGAAGACTTTGGTATGAATGTCGTAGGCAGGATCAGCATATAGAAAAGGTAAAGAATTGACCTTCAGTAATTACATATATATACCCTTGTTTATACTTCAAATAAGTATAACATATGTTTAAGATTATATCACTGTCCATTTTATTTGTAAAAATTAAGAGAAAACACCATCCTTTTGAAATTTCCAAGTTGTAATAGTGGTTTTCTTTCCTTTTTTTTTTTTTTTTTTGGTGAGGAAGATTGTCCCTGAGTTAACATCTGTTGCCAATATTCCTCTTTTATTTTCCTCCCCAAAGCACCAGTACATAGTTGTACATCCTAGTTGTAAGTCATTCTAGTTCTTCTATGTAGGATGCCGCCACAGCATGGCTTGATGAGCAGTGTGTAAGTCCATATCCAGAGCTGCTAAAGCAGAATGCTTGAACTTAACCACTCAGCCACAAAGCCAGCCTAATAGTGGTTTTCAGATAAAGTAATTTGGATCTAAATTTCATCCTAATCCTTGCTGTCTTCAGCAAATAGCTGTTGTGTTTATTTGTTTGTTTATCATCACTGAATTGAAGGGGACATTAAGTGTTCAAAAGATATTGAATATCTTGCTTCATGAGACTGTCTCAGACTGATTTCAAGTATAAGAATATTCAACCAACTGTTCCTTAAGCAATAAAGACAGTTAATAATCTCATATCACAAAGAGTGGAACTAGGCAGTTCTGGGGTTCAGTGGCTCAGTGATGTGAGTGTGGCATTTATGAAAAGTATAATTTTGAAAATCCTTCTCAGGGTTAGAAGACGCCAGCCACTGCTCTGATCCTCATGCCCTCACACCATGATTCTAGGCAGAAAGACATTCTTTAAAGCAACGTGCCCTCATTAGCAAAGGCTTTATGTACAACCCAACGTCTTCTTCGCACAGATTGAAAAACAAAATTTTCTCCTATCGTCGTTCCATTTGTTTCCCCTTCTGTCTTTCAGTATCTCATCTGTGACACATGAATTTAGCCTCTCTCCAACTTTGCAAAAACACTTTCTGACCAATGGCTTAGTTCCTTTTTTTTCTGCCTTATTTTTACCCCTTTCGTGCTTGTCTGGTGCTGTCCATCATTCATATGAACATTGACTTCTCACTACAGTGAGCCAGAGCTCTAGCGTGGAAAATATTTCATTATTCTGCTTCAACATTCAGTGAAAAGATAGACGCAGTATTTGCTAACAAAGAATCACAGCGAAAAGAGAGAGATCCTAATTCTCATTGGTATGAGCGGGACTGTCACAGCTCCTTACTTGTACATCTATGGGGAAGGACTGGCAGACCAGGAGGACAGACAGTCTGGAAAGCAAGTCTAGCTTGTATTCCAAGGATTTCCTCAGACCTAATTTTTTTATTTTTAACTACCCATCACAGTCGTCAAGAGTAAGCAATTTAGAAGAAAACTTAGCAAGCAGACTAAACACATGGGCCAATATTAGAAATCAGTGACTCAGATTTTGCAAACTACAAAAACCATACTGGGAGATCGGCAAATAATAACTGAATCTGATTGCTTCCAAACACAGCAGTTGCTGTACTTAGGAGGCAAGCTCTTCAAATTGTTAACTCAGTAACTTGCATGGAAAACCATCAATCCTGTTATATATTAAGAACTATCTTCTTAAATTTGTGCCCTTTATATAGTATAGCTAATGAGACTCATGCTTCACAGTTTTAATTCAAACTAAAAAATAGCATGAACATTTGTGCAAACCATCTTATGATGAGTCTCATTCAAATTGTGCTAATAACATCGAAAAACTGCTTTTTAAACCTTAGAATAAGGGAGACTTTTTTTTTTAGTATTCAGCAGAATTTTTATATATGCACAAACAATTCTAAACTTCTCTAAGTTGGAAATATTTAATTATTAAATTTTTCTTATTAAAACTGAAGTTTTGGTTCCAAATGTTATTTAGCGATTGCTTTCACACCCACAGTCTATGACTGCTGGCTTTTCTAACAACTTGCACTGGAAATTCAGTGGCTAATTGCAAGATTCTTATTGGTGCAAGTGCACCTGTGCTCTCTGTAGAATTGCTGCTCTTATTAAAACCTTTGAACCTTTGTTTTGGAATGATTTTTTCCCTCTGTTACTGGCAAGTTTCTACAAAATCGTGTGAAATCTAAGTAAAAGCCCAGCAAGACTGCATGTCTTTGATAGGCATAGTTTCCAAAGGTAGCTTCTCTTAATTCTGTAATAATAAATCAGAAACAATATAAATATTTTTAATTCTCCAAAAAGTGTACTAGCAAGGCAAATATTTCAAAATGCCCAAACAGTGAAAAATCTAATATTTTATAGAATTATATCTTAGACATGGGCTAATGGACATTTTGGAGGGCCACAAGTGTTTGAATTGGGTTTTACAGGTGGGAAAAGAGGTAAGAATTCTGGAAGAAATTATTACTGTAAATTGCAGAAAATATGGATAATTTTTAACTTCATTATATATACATATATTTCAATTTTCTGGAATAACCTGTTTTTTTAATCTGTTTGCTCATTACAAAAATTATGGATGTTTCCAACTTTAGATTACACTGTGGTGTCATTATTGGTTCTTTTCTTAACACCTGCTTTCAAAGTAGTTTATGGCTGGAAGAAAAAAAAGTGAAGCAACATTAGAGCTCTCTCAAAGCTTTCTATAAACGGTTCCATTTTTTTCATTCATTTATGCTTTGAATGCAAAGTGAGTTTAAAGCAGTAATTCTTTTTCTTTCTAATACTCTCAAAATGTCATTTTTGAAACCATAGCATTTAATTATAGGGTTAGTCATTCTAAGTTTCCTGTATCAGTGTTACTAGGAGTTTAAATGGATTACTGTGAATGACTTGTTTAAGATACTAAATAAACACACTTCCTTTAGGAGTTCTATATTTTTCAGATCTTACACCTGCTACTTTTTAATTTTTTGCCAAAAATTTAAAATTTTGTGATGTCATATGGTAACATCTTTAATCAACAATGAGAGAAGAATGAAGGTAAACTTTAATAGATGGAGTGAGAGACCCTCAGCCTTCAGGGCAAAGGCTCCAGTGAAGTATGAAGGGCAAAGTGTTCTTTTCCTGAAGAGCTCGTTGGGCAGAAGGCACAGGATTCTGGCAGCAGTATCCTCAATCTCAGCTGAAGTGACTTGCTCCAGGAAAGAGCCCTGGGTCTCAGAGCCCCTGTTAAGCATTCTGAATTACTAGAACATTTGTTGCCTTCCCCTCTGCCCATTTGTGCCCATGGAGAATGTCTCACTATTGAGCTAAAGCTACAGCTCCAGAGCAGACTATGTCTGGGTTATTTCTTCTTCTTCTCATGCAACATAAAATGTAGTCTCTTTCTGATAATGGGATCACTAAGCCAGCAAGAAAGACGATTGGCTCAAAAATTGCAAGCTGTGAATGACCCAAGGCCTCTGCTAATTTTTACAATAGTTTTGACAGGAAGATAAAGCGTTCTGACTTGTTTCCAAATATTCATTACTGAGAGATTTACCTGGAAAGAATGAAAAGATAATAATAGAAAAACAAACTGAAAGACTTTGAGTTTGGGACTTGAGAAATGGAGAGTAATGAGAGGTTGCATTAGGTGAGTATTATTATTTATGTTTAAATGTTCTTGCCAGAACTTTGATGTGTTTTCCTGGTTGGAAAAAATGATGAATAAGCATAGGTCCATAATGCATATTGATCATTCAAAAGCACATTGCAAACTGAAAAGCAAAACAACCGTCAAGGCTCTTAAAACACACACAGGGAATTATGCCAGTAAAGGAAGCTGCTTTCTAGGGAACACAGGGTTGTATTAGCTTTTGAATGAAGAGGTTAACCACTGAAAAGCTATTTTAGAAGGGATGAAAAAGCAACAGATATTAAAAAAAGGTGGATAATTCTCCATGATTGGGGACAGAGCCCCCATGAGAGTCTACACAGGGTGTTTTCAAGAACCAGATAACTAGAAAGAGTGAAAATTTGTGAAAGACTGCATTAACATTCTTTTAAAGAAGCCATTATGTTTTTCTCATGCTTCTTCTTGTGCACAGCTTTTCACATATAAACCTCATCTAGGATGAATTAGAGTAAGATATCGTAGATATCATCCTTCTCTCTCTCTTTTTTTCTTTTCTTTTTGGTGAGGAAGTTTTGCCCTGAGCTAAGATCTGTGCCAATCTTCCTCTATTTTATATGTGGGAATCCACCATAGCATGGCTTGGTGAGTGGTGTGTAGGTCCACACCTGGGATCCGAACATGTGAACCCTGGACCGCCAAAGCAGAACATGAGAATTTAACCACTAGGCCACTGAGCTGGGCCCTCTCTTTCTTTTTGGTAAGAAAAAAATTCCAACAGCTTTTTAAGTATTTTATCAAAATTATTATTTCATCTGTCTTGCCTTGATATTATGAGTTCCATGACAGCAGATCATTTATTTCCCATTCATTTTTGCATAATCAGTGTTTAAGTCAAAATATTTATTGAATAAATTAGGAAATTGATAGGAATATATTAAGAAATGTATTTAAAATTACAGAGTTCATCTGGTCTATTTTTAGAATCTAACTTGACTTCAGGCCATGATTTTTCCAGAATTATCTTTCCGATATAATTCAACTCTAGTAGTCTATCTTAAGTTAAGAAAGAAGAAAGCTCTTTGAAGATGTCAAAATATGCCTAGCCCTCATTTAAATTTGTAGATAATCCATCAAAATTAAAGTATCATTTATTCTAAGGTGTCAGTGTGTGTGTATTGTAAATAGGGATTGAAATAACATATTTTGAATGTAGAGAAGTAACACATACTCGTAAGATATTTAGAAGAAAAATGTGTTTAGAATGAAAGTACAAGAAAGTTTAAAACCTGCAGTCTCATAAGCCTTGGGTTAACTAACTTTTAATCGTTAAACATCTTTATATTTTTCTCTAAATTGCCCACTTTAAAAATTAATTCATTCCATGTATATAGTGGTTTGCCTGCTCTAAAATATAGAATAACCGTTTATCATAAAATAGAATGTTTGTTACTTTTCTAAAAGAACATAGCACAAAAGATAGAAAAAGTAGGCACAAAATCAGCTATGCGGGGATAACCCTAATATTATATAATATTAGAGTATTATATAATATCACATAGTAATATATAATATTATAGTATTTTATAGTATTATGCAGTATTATATACATATATATAGTAAAAGCACGTACATATGCTTTAACCTATCTTCATTCTAGAAACTTTTAAAATTGATTTATTGAGATAAAATTGACAGGGACTAAAATACAAATATTTAAAATGAAATTTGTTAAGTTTTGACATGTGAATATACCTGTGAAGTCATCACCACAATGAAAGAAGTTTCTTCAGGCCTCTGTAACCACTCCTTCCTGCCCTTCCCCAGTAATTTTTAATCTACTGTTTCAGAAATGGAATTGCTTTTAACTTAGTACACAGTGGATGTTCAACAAATGTAAATTAAGTAAATCAATATTAATTTCATCCTCTAAAATGATTCTTTTCAAAGCATAATTTAGTTAATTTTTGATGCCGATAGCGAGATCATAATTATATCCTTTGGAATGTGCCCCTGTAGTCCAGAGAGAAAAAGATAAAATAAGGGGGCTTCCCTCAATAGCAATGGAGATTTTGGAATAGTTAAAGAAGAGTAAGGAAACATTCATATTAATTTTTCTTGGGCAACCCATGAATCATATTTGAAACAACCTGGTTTTGATGTTTCCTTAGATTTGTCCAGTATTCTAATAAGGATTTATAACAGGTGACTTGGTTCTTCATAGAAGATTTAAAATAAAACATACTGAGCTATTTTTACCTGTTCATTTAGAAGAAAAACAAGTAGAATACAGCACCACAAGTAAAAAATAGCTTCTTCTTCCCTGGCATATGTACACGTATTCATACTCACGCAGACACACACATATTTATTGTACATTTTACTGATATAAAGAATGTGTGTCTGCAATTTACAAATAATAACGTATATTTCAAGGTAAATTCCATATAACCAACTGGTTATTACAGAATATTTTCATTAATTGGTAGCAAATAACAAATGAGTATGCTTGTGACATGCATGTTGGTTGATATTTTCATTTATGTTCATAAATAAAACAAACAAAAGTAAGACATATATCAGAACTTCACTCATTTATCAACAATGTGAGCACTTATTTGTTTAATCAGATAATAGTTTTCAAATATTGGAAGAATATTTCATCAATTTTTTCTGCTATTTGTAATGTAGTGAGTACAGATATGACAGATTTTTAGGTTTATTCTGTATTATTAATATTTTCTCCATCACTGTCTTAAGTCCAGTGATTTTAATTTAAGTGATTTTAATCAATACAGCAATAAATCAAGCCCTGACATATAGTGTTTGCCAATTTTTATGGTGTAAGCACTCCAACCATGGCCATTTTCAAGCTAACAGTGATAATACAGAACATGGAGTTGAGAAGGGCTGCACATAGTACACCATTATATACTATTTCCACCATACGGTTACAATAAATGGAAAAACACCCAAAAACATAGATAGTAGTAAAAGCTAGTAAAAATTATTTTAATGTAATTCATTAAATTATAAGTTCAGATACATTAATTTCTTTTTTTCTTTTAGTGAGGAAGATTAGCCCTGAACTTACATCTGTTGCCAGTTCTCCTCTTCTTGCTCAAGGAAGCTTGTCCCTGAGCTAACATCTGTGCCAGTCTTGCTCTATTTTGTATGTGGGATGCCACCACAGCGTGACAATGAGCGGTGTGTAGGTTCGCACCCGGGATCCAAACCCATGAACCCCAGGCCGCTAAAGCAGAGTGCACAAACAGAACCACTCCACCACACCTACATTAACTTTAAATAATGATTGTGTTTAATAACTGGTTCACAAAATTCCTGAAAATTTAACCGATTTTAATAGCTCCAGTACCCCATTGCCCGGAGAGGGCTGCTGTCCTCGACATAGTAACTGTGACCAATGCCGTTGAGTATTATGGTAGTTAGCCTGTTCTGCTACCACTTTTGCTCTTTAGTAGTTAATCCCCTGTTTGGGGTCAATCTTTGCTGAAATCAACTTAAATTTTCTCCAGATTGTAAAGTTCCACGTCTCTTGAACTAAACGACTAAGTGTTTTCCTATAGTCCTTTTACATTAAAATACACTGATTTCAAGATAAAATACAAAAACTAGATTCTGCTGACTTCCTGACAAAGAATTTAGATGAATACGTGGGCTAACAGTTGCATGCAGGTTTCACTTTTCTCAAGTGCCAAGATATGGCAAACAATTACTACAACGAGAGCTACTACTATTACTACCACGTCTCCTCCTCGCCATCCTCCTCTTGCTCTTTATCTTTTTTCTTTTTTTCTCCTTCAGATAGAATCCCTTATAACATGGGCCATCCTTAAAATACAGTCTGGTTTGTTAAGGATAGGATTTAATCTATTTTTTGTCTATATTCTTTCTGATAGACTCTCTCTTTGCCTAAAAATTGCATTTAAATGTGCATTCTTTCCAGGCCAACTTGTTTTCCTTTTAAGCATTTCCCAATTGCCTTTTTGTTAAGTTGGGTCCTCCCTGTACCCCTGGCTGCTTGTAGGCAACAGCCTGTGGTTAGCTGTTATGAGCCTCTCCATCCAGGAGACTGGGAAGGGCTGGCCAGATGCCAGAGGTATGTGTTGATTCAGAACTTTGAGAGGATCCCTTAGTTGTCCAGTCTTTGATCCAAATCAAGAGCTCTTTGCTCTGCTTGCTTCCCCTCAGGCAAACTATCTTTCATTTACTTGTTTCAAATTCTTGACTTGGCTATTAGGTGTCACTTCAAGTAACTGCTAAAATGAAAAGATTCTCTTCAAGTATGTCTTTATTTTACATGCTTTCCCATTTCCTGGAAGCTGATTATGTTGGCATGTAGACGGCGCAGGTTTACTATAGAATTTTTGGTACATCTTTGAAGTTTTGAAATTGTGTTACAAAGGATGCTAATGTGATTGCTTTTTTATGGTTAAAGGAAGGCAAATGACAGTTGGTGGAGAAGGGGAAAAGGAGTGTGGGACTGGAGTACTAATTTGGAACAGGTGTTGATCATTTTTGCCTAGATTAAGTAGTGTAAGTGTAACTATAAACAAATCCTGTTCTAAAATAAAGGCTCAAAGTTAAAAAGGCTACAAGAAAGTCTTTCCATGTAAGATTTCCCAAACCCTTTCCAGAAACAGAAATGTTACTGTAAAACAGAAGTTTCAAAGTGATTAAGAGTGGTTGGTTGAAAACAAGAGCCGAAAGAGAAAACTGCATTGCAGTGATTGGTTTGATTTGGTGAATAAATTGCTATTTTCAGATTCAATTTGTATCAATAGACAAAGCTCTGTACACCTGCAGACCCTGTCACAGTCAGTATAGAGAGCTGAAGCAGCCAATCTTAAACAGTCGGTTTCCCTTTGGACAATAATTGCACCCCCGTGTCAGAAGCCTCAACCTGAGAGAGGAGCCTTTGATGCCTGATTGGCAAGCAATACTCTGTTCTATTTCTAATGGAAAGAACATCACGGTTTATAAATTTAGGGAATATCTCAGAAAATTCTACCTCCTTGTTTTTAAAAGGGCTGAGGGTGTTGAACTGCTAGAAAGATTCATCTTTATTAAGTGTGACTGAACACTCGAAGTGTAAGATACTGTTTTCTGAAAGAAAGTAAAGAAATAACTTTTTGGTTTTTCACAATGCTCAGTGTAGCAGGTTGAGTTAAACAGGTATTCATGGAAGTCATGCATAGTTCCTGGCTAAGAAGGAAAGTCGCAAAGTAACTTTACACACTTTTCACCATGGAGGGTGGAGGGTTGAGGTGGAATACCCAAGTCCTTCTCAGCTCTGATTCAGGCCCCCAGGGGCTGGCCCCGTGGCATGGTGGTTAAGTTCACATGCTCCACTTCAGAGGCCTGGCATTCGTGGGTTTGGATCCCAGGTGTGGACCTGTACACCACTCATCAAGCCCTGCTGTGGCGGCATCCCACATACAAAATAGAGGAAGGTTGGTACAGAGAGCTCAGGGTCAATCTTCCTCAAGCAAAAGGGAAGGTTTGGCAACAGATCTTCGCTCAGGGCCAATCCTCCTCACCAAAAACTAACTAACTAAATAAAGACCATCTGCTTGTCCATCCTAGCCCTTACAGGCTGGAGCTTTTTTATAAAATGAAGAAATCTTCAATTTTGGGGCACTAATGCATACAAATTCATTCATAATTTTTTTCTCACTTTCCACTTGGTGAATATTAACAAAAATTCAAGGGATGTGCATATACGTATATAGAAAGAGCAAGAGAAAGGACAAAGAAATTGACATTTGAAAATAGCATCATAATGAGTATAAAAAATGCCACCTCCACATCCCTTAGTACATTCGTAGTAGTATATAAACTTTTAAGCCCAGAGGTATAAGAGGAAAAAAATATGTAATCTGTTTCAATGATACTTTTCTAGTATCAAAAACTTTTATGGGTACTTGAATAAAATAAAACTATACTACTTGTCATGTAAGTATGCTTTCAAGTATTTAATGATTCCTTTTTTCCGGTTACCTTCATTTATTAAATATTTATTGAGTGTCTGGTACTCGCGCACTGTGCTAGGTGAGAGAAATACAGCTGTGAGTGGTTCCTGCAGAATTCCACTTAATCTTCTTAAGAGGACTTTTAGGTATGGCAAAATATTCTTCCTTGTCCGCTAGTTGTTGTATAATATAACAATATAACAACAAAGTTGTCACTTTGCTTCTTGAATTTGAAGCTTGACTGTGTCTGCATCGGGTAACATAGGAATGAATTGTGCAGTGAATAGCAAGAAATGCAGAAGGAGACTGATACTTCAGAAAAGGAATATGTTTCTTTTATTTCACATACAAAGCAAAAAGGAGGATAGAAATGCCAAATTATAATATGTAGATAGTTATATAGTGAAGAAATTCACATTTAATTGTGTACTTTGAACTGTCTTTAGTTTTACTTCAGTTTTCTCATACTTATTTTCACTGCTGTTTTAACAACTATTAGAAAGCTCATATATTCAGATTTTGTGGGCTCAAAGCATTTCAAATAAAAATTTTCCATAGTCCCATATGATTCAGGTTAACAGATGACAGATGCATAATCCAGTTAAAACCAAACATGTTGTTACTGGTTTTATGGTAATGATTCCATCCCCATAACTCTGCATATGATACATTATAACAAGCTGGATTGATTTATTTGACCTCTTGTCAGATGTTTGTTTATTGACTAAATCTACATGGCATTTTTTCCTGTGGGGATTTGGCTGGTATATACTAGCAATATGCCAGCTATATTATTTTACTCTTTTGATTTTTCCAGCTGCTTTTCTTGATGGACATTCTTCCCTGATTTTTCTTTTTGCTTTGTAGTTGGTTTGGGGAGAACGGAATATCTGTACTTCATCTCTGGATATGCGGATACTTTTTCAGGGGTTTGACCTTCATGACCCATATTTTGCCTGCATAGTAATCCAGACAGATATGGCTATTGCTTGGGTTGCTGTGAATTCAACAAAGCTTTCCTTGAACAGTGAATCCAAACATTATTTTGTCTGTCAATGTACTTCAGCTTCTATTTAACTGCAGCTTGTCACCGACTGGTGGGGAGAAGGTAGGTGGTTGGATGTGTTGGCATTAGTCACACATGATATAGCATAATCAAACTGGGATAAGTGAGTGTCACGCAACCAAATAAGAGCCTGTTTTGTGGTTGTTTTTCTTTATAGTTTTTTTTCACAGATGGGTTCTGCCTGTAAGCAGTACTTGACTTTCAGAAAAAAGAAACACACTACAGACACAGACTAAAAAGAAAAATATAACTAGATACATGTGCTTTCTGAAATAGAAGATATTATAGAAAATTAAAGGCTTCTTGGCAGAAAGTTTATAAAAAGCATTGTCACTCAAATATAGAAAAGTTGTTTTATAGCTAAAGAATTCTTAGTTTGTAAATGATTGAGAGAGTGTGTACAATAAAGCAAATTAATAGATAAAAGCCAGGTTACCCAGCTACCATACCCATCCAGGCACTGTTTTCTCCCAATTAACTGTCACATGCGCAAAACAGATTGCTCATTGTACCTGGAGTGTGCCTGGTTCTCCCCTCCTGCCCCTGAAGTTTTGCTCTATCCCCTCCAGGAGTCTCCTGCAGCTTTCTTGCTGCCTTCCAGATAATCCCCATGCCCATTTTCTCTAATGTTTCCCCCCTCTATCCTAGCTTGAGGTTATCCTTCCTCCCCTTAAGTATTTACTGAATACTTCCTATGGCCAGGGTAATGTTCAGGCCGTGGGAACACAGCAGTGAAAGAATACAGTGCCTTCCCTCAAGAGCTTATAGTCTTGTGGGAGATCCACAAAAAGCAAACATTACAGTGGAAATATGTGGATCAAAAAAGGAGCTACCCACTGACGATGTTGGGGAAGCCCTCACGGGCAACTGTTTGAACTGACATTTTCAAAAGGAGGAGAAGATTCTCATGTGACTTGTGAGGGAGGGCATTTCAAGAAAAGGAACAAAAAATATGAGAAAACAATGTTGTGAATGTTCAAGGAGATGTAATGAGCTTCGTACTACTTAAGGGAAAAGAAATAGGCAGGGCGGGTGATGATGGTTGTCGTGAGGATAGATATTTGTAAAGTCATGAGATCAGGAATGTTCTTATTTGCCAAATAAATTAAGTTCAAACTTTAAAATGGTTTTGATTTGAGGGAGGGGATGACATGGTCATATTTAAGTTTCAGAAGGAATTTAATCATCAGGTTGCATTATTGAGTTTACAGGCAGAGAGACTAGAACAAGAGCATCGCAAAGACTAAGTGGGGGATGTGAGAGCTGATGTGTTTAGGAGAGAAGACTGTGGTGCAATGGAGCTTGATTACACATGGAGAATGAGGAAGAAGGAAGGGTCTAGGAAAGGATGGACAATTCAGCTGTGAGTGCCATCCCTCCCACCTCTGTACCCATAGGCACAGTACTAATCAATCTGGATACTCATTGTAGCTAAACCTGGGTATAGCTCAAGAACAAGACTCTTCAGAAACCCACCTGGAGTCAATCAGAGGGGCCAAGTAAGGGGATATATATTTGCCATTATTGAGGTAAGATGACTCCTAGTTATTGTTTCTCTTTGGGAATCTCATGGCAGAGTTAGTTCAAATTATTTAGTAACTCATTATTTGGCCATCCCATTTATTGTCATCTTAAGTCATATATTTTGTTTATGTTTCTTTTGAAATGAAATATGAACCTCTCATTTTTAATTATTTTTACCCATTTACGACTTTTTTCCTAACTAAATTGCAAGTTCACTTAGAACCCCGATGGTGTTATTTCCCTAATGTAACTTTTCTTATTCCAGACGTAATTTGCACATAATTAGCAATTAGTCAATATTTGCTGAACAGATTTGTGAGACATTTCAGCTGTCACAAGGCAATGTCCAAAGAATTGTAACACACAATAACATCATTACATGTTAGTGACAGGATAATTGCTTAAAATCAAACAAAAATTTGTAAAACCAAAAAAAAAAAAATACTAGAGTAACAACAGAGTTACATTACTACTAAACAAAAGAAGGTATATAGCTATGTCTGTCCAAATATTCATTCTTAGGTCCAGCTGAGATGTATATGTGTAGGTCTTTAAAGTTGTTATTTTTCCCTCACTACAGCATCAGTTCTAAACTAATATGTACTTTCTTAAACATCTATCTGAGATTATTGGATTTGTAATTTTTCTCTGTGCACAGCAAAAGCTTTTAACATTTTTGTCCCTGCTTACCCCTACTGATAAATCCCTGTGGATGGTAGCTTTCCTTACTCATAGACTGTTCACAGCAATAATTTTCTTAAATTCTTGAAGATTTTGTCATTTTTGTTTTGTAGGAAGTTGTTAAAAATAGTCATTATTTTACATTTGGGATATATTTCTGGAAGTACTAAAAATGTTTTAACTATGATTTATCCTATTTCCCCTTCATAACTGAAACAAAAATGTAAAAATAGAACTATCTCCTCAGTAAACCTGGGATTATGGGCACATACACAATAACAGGTGGGCACCTCTCCTTTTCCCCTCATGGTGACCATCTGCTGGTACCCATCTGCCTTATCTTTGTAAGCAGGGATATTTTAAACTGTAAGAGAATATCAATGTCTGTAAATTGCTTAGAGAGCGAGATTTATTTAGATTCCCAAAAGTGACGGTATAATTCACTTAAAGTGAAACTTTATTTATAGCAAACCCCCGAATGAACGTTCAGATATCTAAAATGTATTGTGTTGTTTAAATTGCATTTTTGGTTTATACAGAGCCACTTTTCTTGGAGCAGGGTTTACTTATGAAATCAAATTGAATTCTACTCTATTTCTGTTCAACAGATCATGGTTCTGCCCTAAATGAAGTCATTCTATTTTTCTAAACAGTGGAAGACAGGACATGACCAGCTTTGTCTGGCCTGCTTATAATTCACATTTGCCCATGTATCAGCAGCTCCTTCTTCATATGCTATGGCTGTTTGAATAACATTCACGTTGTTAAATTCAGAACTATTGGAGGTTGCATTGATTGTATTGCCCTTCTGAGAGTGCTAGAAATGCCCTCTGAGGACAAAAAAATGTCTTGTAGAAAATATCATTGAGCACTTAATGGATGCCCTTGGGTCTTGTGTAGTAGGTGCTATTATTGAAAAAGACTGCAGTGCAAGAAGTATACTCTTGAAGGCTTATATGATTAGTTCTCATGTAGAACCTTCACATGTGTGTAAGAATATAAAAGAGAAAATGCTTTTATATCAAATCAATATTATTATATGAGACTATTGCTAGAATATTAGCCATGAAACAAACCAAATGTGCTAGATATTCTGATTTTGATGAGTAGTAGCTGTGGTGATGTAATGGGTCAGTGAACTATGGGAGAGAATATGGAGAAAGCACAAATAAAATTTACTGAATTGAAACCAAAGCTCATTTTCAAGAAGTTCATCTGCTGATCTCTTTAGAAGACTTGTGTGATTGTAAAGCTTGAGGTAAATTGGCAAGATGATTGGGAAAATGACACAATAACTTCCTCTCTGTGGAGGCTTTGAGCCAATCCACTTATTTGTGAAATCAATTCATCAAATTCATCTCTTAAATTATATAGCTTGCTTTTCCTGAGTAGCTCAAATTGTCTTACAGACATTATCTCATTTGTCCTCATAAAGAAATGGAAGTTACCATTGAATGAATGCTTCATAGAGTGAATATGTTAATGAATGGAAATTCAAAGTGTTTTTAATCTCTACTGTATCAGTCACTGGCTTTGTGACAATGATAAGTTATTTAACCTCTATTAGTCTTATTTTCTTCATCTGTACCATGGAGAAATAGTCATCCTTTTTACTTAATATCATGAAGAGTGTTGTAAGAAGTCATGTCAATGCTCAAGAAAATTCTTGGAATTCTTCCGAAGAAAAAACATGCACTAAATTTTAAAGCTACACTAAAGCATGTTTTGCTGTTGAATTAATCTCATCTAAAGGCAGCTTATTCATGTAGATAGCAGAGTGATTTTAATTACTGAAATTAGTTTTTAAAAAATATTTTTTTTATTGTGGTCTAGATTGCAATTAGTTTTTAGAACGTTTATTGAGACTGAAATATTTACCAGGAGTTGTCCTATGATATGAATAATCTGGATGCTACCTTTCAGGAACTTCTCATTTAACTGGAAGAACAGACATGCTGACAATTTAATAAAACAAAAGGAGTTGAGAGTTGTATCTATTGGCATGAATAATGAGCCACGGGAACATAGATGAAATGGAGATTCATTCTGTTTGGGTGGAATAAAGAGAACAATTATGTAGAAATAGAAATTAGAAAAGGAGTTTGGATGGCTGGCCTGGTGGCATAGTGGTTAAGTTTGCACACTCTGCTTTGGTGGCCCAGGGTTCTCAGGTTCAGATCCTGGGCGCAGACCTTCACTCAACAAGTCATGTTGTTGTGGCGACCCATATACAAAATAGAGGAAGATTGGCTTGGATGTTAGCTCAGGGCCAATCTTCCTCACCAAAAAAAAAGAAGAAGAAAGAAAGAAAAGAAAAGGAGTTTGAGGACAAAATGTAAAGGACTTGAATAGTAGATGTTGATTGAATCCTGTTAAGACAAACATTACCGTGTTTAAGCCTCTTGAACCTAATCAATGTGTTTAATCTCTTCTATGTATTTGAAAGGTAATTTTGATGGTAGTGAGAAAATTAGATTAAAAATGAGTTGTGAAGAGAAACAGCAACAGAGTAGGACACATCAAATAGAATTTGATAATTTCTAAGTTGAGTAACTGGTTGAATGGGGATACCATTAACCAAATATCAGAAGTAAAGAGGGGAAGCAAGCTTAGATGAAGGAAAGGAATAACAAATATGATTTTGGTAAATTAAGTGTGATATTCTTCTGTATCTCACATTCCAATCTTCACTTAAACATCAGGGTGTATTTTTAATATCCACCCAAATATCTGCAGTTTTGATAGTTACCTGTGTTTAGATAACAGTGGAGCCACGGAGGCCAGGAGAATAGGGGGATGGAGAACGCAAGAGGGTGAGGACCAACTTCAAATAACATTTAAGGGGTTATTTACAAAAGAGGAGCCCTTGTAGATAACAGACAAAAGTTGTAAATGAAGAGCCAGAAGTGAATAACGCCACAGGCACTCTAGAATAATGTCTCAACAAATAAGGTCTATCCCATTAGTAAGTGCTTTAGTGATGTCAAGGAAACTGGATTGAGACCAAAACTAAGTTTGTAAGACTATGTCCTGATCTTTGGAATTGACGATTACAAATTCACTGTGGGGTGGGGGAGGCAATGGGTATATTATAGTAAAGGAAAGGTAAAGCTACACAATTCATTCAAGAAGTTTGGTAACTAAGCAAAAGAGAGATGGGACTGCTTCTTGAAGGGGTGCTGGACTCAAAAGAGATCTTTGACCATGGAGGACATTTTAGCACATCTACAAGCAAATAAATGGTGGATGGAGGCAATGGAAATTCAGGAGGGAGAGTAAGCATTCTTAGAGTAACGCTGCAAGAAGTGGGAGAGGAATAGATAAAAAACACAGTCCGAAACTACTTGAGCCATTACTTCCTAAGAGACTGTAAAGGAGTTGGCAAGTAGTGGTACAGAAATAGATCACCTGCTGAAAGATTGGCTATGTGTGTGTTGGCTGGTGGCAGGGAGAGGTGGGTATTTTGCGTAGGGTGATTATAACTCAGAACTTTGTTAAAAGAATGGCGGGAAAAGCCAAGTAGATGTGATTAAGTGTGCCTGGTAGCACTGAGATAAAAGCAGTGATATTATCAAAGGAAATCCAGACTTCAGGTAAGTAGAACAATAGAATGTTCTGGGGGAAAAAATTGAGGATATCCATTTTTTCTTAGCAAGTGAATAAAAGTTCTAGAAGATACAGGCAACCTAGAAAGGACAGTTTGCAAGGAAAGAGATATTAAAGGGTCCAGCAAGGGACTGTGCATGGCTGCCTGTGGCAGTTCCTATGTCTACTAATTGCCCCTTCTTTGTTTATACAAAGGATATCAATATAAGACAATCTTGCTTATTAGCCAGGCAAAGAACAGCTGTCTGAGGATAGTATTCTAGCAAGATGTGCATGTTGGAAGTTATAGAAAGTGATCTGTTAGCGGGGACAAATAAATTACCTAGATTCAAAGAAGGCAAAAGAAACGAGGCAGTTATGACTGGTTTCAAATTAGAACAGGAAAATACATATTTGGATCTGGGTTTTAAGGTCTCAAGTATGAAGGATACAGAAATGTTTCTGAGGAGCAAGTGAACAGAATGGGCTGATGGACAGAGCATTGGGTCACACACTGAGAACGAGAACAAGAACGTGGGGTCCAGAGAGTGCCTGCCTCACGACAGCAGTACTTTCCCTTGTGGTGTCTGTCTTCCACCCTCAGGGCCTTGCCTGTCTTGGCTGCCTTAGCTTTCCTCATAGTTAAGGTCATAGGCTTGTGCTGAACCTGTTTCTCCAATCCCAAATTGCTTGGATGCTGAACACTTTCTTTCTCCTACTTAACCTCTGATTTTTTTTCTTCTTCATTCACCAACTATGTGTAGAACTCGTCTAAGGACAACCAATCAGGGATGAGTGAGTCTAACATCTGAGGAATGATAAGGGAGCAGGCCCAGTCTGTGCACAAAGCCTAGGTTATGTGGTAAACACATGGGTTTCAATCGAATATTTTTTAAAAAACATTTTGTTATAATTATGGCATATACATATCAAAAGCTTGATCTAATTCCAGGAGTTTTATTAATGGAAAAAAATCAGAGATGTGCAGAAATAATTATGCATAGAGTTGATCACAGATAGTTAAATATATGGTTAAATATATATGGTATATTTACAGGATGAAATTATGAGTTTTTACTTCACACTGGAATATTGGAAAATTGGATATTGAAAAAAAATGCTTATGTTATAGAGTTAACTAAATAAAAATAGGATACAGAAGAATGATCTGTATTTTAGGAGGAAGAAATGTGTGTCTGTGTGTGTGTGTGTACTGCAAGCATATGTTTAGGAAAAGTCCTAGAAAAACTACAATATGATTTCCACACTGGTTATTTCTGAATTGTGGTTTCATGAGTGATTTATGCCTTTCCAATACATTCGCCTAGATATGCTAAATTTTTACAGTGACCATGTATCACTTTTCTAATCATAGAAATGTTACTAATAAAAAAGAATACTTATATGATCACAGCTATAATTTTGTTATGCCACAATTTTTGTGGTCTACACACACACACTTTGACACATTGTCTGGGTCTTAAATGAGCACAGTGACTTCACCTAGTAATTGGGCCTAATTATCTCCTGCAGGTCTGGGAAGTGTGTTCTTTTTGCCACAGCGTCTAATGCCAGCCAATTTACACTTAGTTCCTCTACAATTGATCTTCTGGGCTTTCATGATATAATAACACTTTAGAATTTTCTCAACAGTGTGACTCTTTAATCTTTTTACATAAAACAGGAAATATTTGTCTATTATCCAGTGTTTCAGTGTTAACCATTTGATTTTGGCGCAGGAAAGGAGTGCAGGAACCGTCGCAATTATGGGGGTGGGAGCAGGATGAATCAGAGGCCGTCTGTACTGTTTATGAGGTGAAAAACAATGTGATTCACTAACCATTCAATTTATTTGTACTCTTCCTGTTCATTAGCCCATGAATAGTATAAACTGGGTGAAACAATGATTCAGAATTTTCTTATCAGTGTTCATTCAGCAGGAGAAATCTTGAGGTCCCGTGGTTGGTTTTGCTTTTTTTCTTTCCTTCTTGCATCAATGATAAATTAGAAAAAGTAATTAAATACTGTTGGTAATAACTTGCTTGTTGTGCCTTGAAAAAGAATGGAACTCATTATAGAAGACCCGATGGCCGGGTTTGTTCTCATTCTCTCTGTCTCTCTTTCTCTCCCGCGCACATGCGCGTGCACACAAATATGCTACGAGATATTTAAACTTTGTTTTGCTGATGTGACTCCAGCCTAAATCTCACTAAATCACATAGTGATCAATAGTTCAACTATTATTAAAGATACCATTAGAGAAACAAGACTTATTGAACTCTAAACATGGGCCATGTAACATGCTATCCATGAATCATGATATGCTTAATTATTGAAAGTTGAGGGGTTTCAATATTCATTTGCTAGTATTTAAACTGAGTAGTAATTTATTTTATAACTTTATAAAAGGGTTAAATTTATTTAATTTCTCATAGCTTAATATTCTGTTCAACAATTAATAATATAATCACTATTCAAAAATTCTATTAAATCAATTGTTTCAAGATCCAGTGCTTTTTAAAAAAAATTATATAAGCAATACAGTGATTTCAGAATTGCGAAAAGAATGAAAAAAAGGAGAGGAAAAAAGAAGAAAGGATGGAAGGGAAGGAAGAAAGGAAGAAAGAGACTTAATGCCATGCATCGAATATTCTACCCAAAGCAGAGTCCTGTATTTATTCTTAGTTTCATGGTTTAATTGAACTGAAAAATGTTCTTTTTATACAATGATAAGGAAGAGTTACCATGCTATTTTTGCTGAGTAAAAGAGATGAATTTGAAAATAGGTCCTTCGTTATTTTGAAGTGCAAGTTTGCTGATACTAGTAGCCACCTAGACATATTTTCAAGCAACAGGAGATCTAAACATGACCACTTCTATTAGGAGGAGAAGATTTTGGCATGATAATTTCATGAAGACTGCCAACAAAATTCAGCTCTCCAACCATCATTCATGGGTCTAAGTAAGTTTCTTTAGTCTGTTGGTACTGCTATTTTTCTATGTACATTTAATTTGATGAGTCTTTTAGACGCTTTTCTGATTGAAAAATGCCTTAGATCTTATTACAATGGTCTAGTGATGTTTCATGTGGTGACAGTCTCTTGCATAACTGTGATGGGTTGGTGTAGTACACAAGGTGTTTAATTATTGGCACACAAAAATACTTCGCAGTGGTCTACTCACCTCTAAGGCATTAATTTAACAGATTATCTTAATGAAAAACGTTTTAGCAAAACTTCCACCTCCCAAGATAAGAATAAAATGCTGCTGTTTTAGAAAACTAGTATTTTAGTATCCCTATTATGTGAAGTGAATAAAAGGCATTTATAAATGATAAACTTCTAGATTAAATCTTTTAATAATATTCTGGTCTATTAGACTTTAGACTATAAGCATAGGTGTGGATGCAGATTTTTCTGTTTCCTCATGGTCCTATTGAATATAGCATGTGCCTAAAAAGTATTGTAGATGATGACTTTGTAAGTACACATTCAATATCATTTTATCATAGATGATGCTATTAACATCATGATTCAAAGGAGCAATAAAAGATAATATATGCAAAAAAATGTGGCCATATATTAAGTAGAGTCAGAAGTTGTTTTTGCCCATATGATATGCACGTCAATTTCCTTTTTATTTAGTGTTATATTGATATAGGGAATTGTATTAGTCACCTTCTCTCTAGGTCAAATGAGTATTTTGAGGAATATCACAACATCTGTGAAGTTTTTCTGAATCCAGAGAAAGGTAACTGGCAGGAGGTAAAAATTAAGTGTTTAATCTTTCTGATTCAGAAGAATGGAGGTCAAATAATCCCACATTTGACTTTGCCCTCTAGTTTCTACCTCCTGCCAAAGGTGACTGATCTAAGTTTGAATTACTTTCCTTTAAATTGGTAAAGTCCAGTGGAAATGTTAATATACCCTGAGTTGTATCTCTGTCACTGGGGACAAGGAATCTCTGCCTTAGACAAGAGTTGTCACAAATTGGGCAATGTGTACACAAGTAAGGAGAAGGATATTGCAAATAGATCAGGATAATTTCTTAATATGGAATTCTAGTTCTAATAGGACATTCATCAAAATAATGGCAATCATCACAACCTGTTAACTAGTATTTTATCAGTCTGGAAGCTATAAAACATGACATTTCTGATATTCTTCAAAATCGTTCTTCTGACTTCCAAAAGTACCTGTTCTGTTTGGAGTTGGTGTGGCACTGTTATCCATGGGGCTAGTGTGCTATAATTCAATGAAGTTTACTTCCTAATTTGCAGGCTTTTATATGCAATAGGGAGAAGAAAAATGATTTGGAGAATCTCCCGCACACCCCCCTGCACCTCACCATAGTAGATTACAGTTTCTGGTTTAGCTGATTAAGAGCTATGGTACTAGAGTTCTATAGTTTGGAGTTTGAATCCGTACTCTCTATTAGCTGAGGGACTTCGAGGAAGTTATTTAACTTTTCTATTCCTCAGATTTATCTTAAAACAACAACAATCATTACAACAATAATGGTAGCTTATTTTAGGGAAGATTTGAGGTTAGAATGAAATAATATGTGTAAAGCTCTTAGGATAGCGCCTGCCAGTTAGTAAGTCTGTAATAAATATCAGCTGCTATTGTTAGTTATTTTAATCAACCTGCTTAGTGTATTCTTCACATTTCCCTAACACCAGTTAGTTAATTGATAAATATGTAACTTGGCAAAGTAACATCCCAAAGGATTTTACATTCATTCTCTTTAAAGAGAAACTCGATAAAGAACTAGTAGCAACACAAAGCAGTTGAAAGTTGATTAAAAAAAAAAAAAAGAGCCAGATTAGTCTAGGAAATAAAGAAATGGTCTGGTAGTCAAGGATGCGTGGGATTTGCTGTGGGAAGGGAAACAAGTGCAGAATGAGGGCTAAAGGACTTTCTAAGGAAGGGGAACAGATCAGACAGGGCACACAAAGGAAAAGAAGTTTGACGTGCTCATAAATCAATGAAAAACCCTAGATCTCTAGCAGCAGGGGAGGATCCAGCCTTTGTGTGACTTAAAACACTTATTTTTAGAGTTCCTTTTAAGGAAAAGAATACAAATTAACTGTAAGGCCTTTGAAGAGGCCTGTGCAAACGAGGGCCCTTGAAGCTGATGTATTAACTTCACTATAAATCCACATCTATCTAATAAGAGAAGTATTTACTAAGTGTAATGAAATAAGTAGAGTGGCCATAGACTATGGACAGCTCTGCAATCCTGGCAGAGGGATTTAGAACTCTGTGTTAGAACAGTGGTTCTCAAAGACGAGCTCCAGGATCAGCAGCACCAGCCTCATATAGGAACTTGTTAGAAAGGCAAATTGGCCTCACCCCAAACCTTCTGATACGGAAATTTTGAGGCCAGCAGGCTGTGTTTTAACAAGCCCTCCTGGTGATGATGATGCACACTAAAGCTTGAGAATCACCGTGTTGGAAATAGGCTCCGAGCTGCCTATAATGAGGGTGTGTTAGGTAATAGCATGCTGTGAATGAAAGGAGTTTAGCCACATTACAGATGTGTTTAGCATTGGCTAGATTAGAGGTAGATAGGCAATTCTTGATGCTGCTACATTGGCAGGTATGTAATGCATATAAGAAGATCTATAAGAAGAGAGGAATTGACTAGATTTGCTTGCTGTATGTCGGGTATGAAGGAGGTATCTCAGGAAGAGTCGGAGTGTCCAAGTTGCTTTGGACAGCAACACTGAAAGTAAGGAGAGTCGGTGTGCTGGAAGGAGAAGATGGGACTGATGGATGGGTGGAGGAATAGGAAATTCTGCTTTGAATGAGACCCAAACTAAGACAAGTTCAGTGCACGTTATAAATTCTTTTCAGTTCTGTCCTGGAGGTGACCCCTGACGTCCCACTTTGACTGTGAGACTCCTCCATGGCTGACATCCTCCCAAATCAATGTCCCAGGGAGAGGTGAGAGGAGGCCTTCAAGAGTTGAGCTGCAGCAGGTGACATGATGATGCAAGACTGAATGGATACACGGGCTTGACCTCCTCAGATTCCTAGGGTCTTCTCCAGCCCTCAAACTGGAGATGAGTTTACACCAGAATTAGCGCTCTGAATCAACTGGGGAGGGGGAGGCATATCCGATGATGAGTAAAACATAGAACCACTCAGAGGCCTCTTAAAATGAAGTTTGAGATTCTACAACAGCACAGATGGTTTTTTTCTTATTCCCTGTCATCATTTATATGCAAAATGTGGAACAAGAGAAGGGGATTAACAGTTACACTACCTAGAGTTGTAGAGCATTTTCTGTTTTTTTCCCCCAACTTGTATTTTTAAAAATATATATTGTATTTTTTCAGCAAGCCCATAATATGTGTCTCATATTATCATCCTTATTTTTGAGATGAAAAGAGGGAGGCCCAGAAATGAGAAATGGCCTTCATCATGTTAAAATAGAGTCTCTTTGAACGTGCTGACTCTGGGGTATCAATGAGATATTGAAGTAAAAAGTATCTAGTAGCCAGTGGGGTAAAAAGGACTGGAATTAGTTGCAAGGACTGGAGGTATAGAGTTAGCATATTTCTTGGATAACAATATAATACAAAACAGTATATAATTACACGCCCTCCTCACCCCACAAAAAATAAACTAACAATTTTAGAGATTGTGCACTAGCTGATTTCTCCTTGTTCAAATTGTTTACATAGAAAAGAAATGTGATATGCTTCTTTTCCCAGTGGGTAGCTAGTACCTAAAAGAAATTCCACTGTTGGTTATAGTGCTTTTTAGTTTCCAGTAAATTTGAATAGACTAGCAATTTTAACTGCTATGGAGAATGTAAACAGAAACAAAGGATTTGTTGAGAGCTTTTCATTATTTTGCTCCATATTATTGTGGTTTTGTTTCATTCTCTTATTCCAAAATCTACATATTATATCCGATGCTGATTGGGAATTATTCTAGCTTTAATAAAATTTGCCTATTTTATTTGTACTTTGGCAGTTTAACATAATAAATGTATTTGCATTTCATGATGTATGCTAATATGAATGGTAAAATAAGCTCTGATTATAAGCCTTCTCTTTGTGTACAGTCACATAAGACCAGAAGCATTTTCCATGTACTAGTTGTTTTCAAAGCAGTTATACAATGCATTCTATGTCCTTAATGGTGTAAAGCTGATAAACTCATGACTATTCCCACCACTTTCAAATTGGCTGTTATGCTTGGTAGAAAAGGTACCTGAATAAAAATGTTACCCGTAAGCTCAAGGACTCAGAGGTGCATAGGTTCTGAGGTTTGGTCGCCCAAGTTGCTGATCAGCACTAACCAAAATGAGGAACATGGAAACAAAAGTGGACATCACCTGCATGCACACATGAGGATTCTTATTCAAATTCCACTGCATGGCCTGACCTTAATATATAGTTAGTGACTTTTGCCTGAATGAGTGAATGGAAGTAATTTATTTCTCCTTCTCTATATCCCACACTCCCAACTGCTCAAGAAAGTTAGGGAGAGAATGGGAGCGTTGTCAATTATGCCACAAATGACAATAGAGTGAAAAGAATTTCTCAGCCAAATTTATATTGTGTTTCTCTCTATACAGAAATTTTTAATTTTAAAAATCATTTCACAAACATGTTTTCTAAGTTGATAAATTAAATAAAATTAATATTTTAAGATTAAATAAATATTTTAAAGCCCTCATAAATCCCACTATCTTATCATGATTAATGTTTTAACTCTTTTCCTCTTGTTCTTCGTGCTCAGATATAAATATATTTACAGATTTATTGGCGTGTAGAATCTGTTGTTTACTCAAACATATCTTAAATATTTCCAAAGGTTTTCACATTTTTCCTATTATTATTTTGATGGTTGCACAATATGCAATGTAATAACTTTGAATTGATATTCTACAATACATGTAGCCATTTCAACTCTCGTCATAGATATTGCTGCTATAAAAAGTTTTGGAGAAAGCCCTTTCTACTGTTATAAACTTGGGAAAATTTTCCAGAAAGAAAGATTTCAGAATAAGTTTTGATATTCTCTGGAATATTTCAACTTAATGTGTTCACACATTGGCAGTATTGCTGAAGCTAGAGTATATGTAAATACTTTGAGTCTTGACATTGGAGGCCAAATTAGGCTTAGATGGATTTTTTTTTCTTTAAAAGGTATTTTTCCCTTTGAAATTATGTCATTCCCCTTTGAAATTGAATTATACATTATATATTTTAAAATATGTGAAGTTGTTTCCCTTTAAAGTTGTAAATGTTGTTATTTATATCCTATTAAAATATATAATGTACAGTTATATATAATAATCAAATATGATATAAATAGTAATACTACATTATATGAGCTAAATAATAAATGAAAATTACATCCAAATTAATGGTCCCAAAGATATGCTTTTAGAATACGTGACCTTAATCCAACTTACAAAGCTAAAAAAAATCTATTTTTAAACATATCCCTTCACTGACCTTCCCTCTTCTAGGTTATTGAGTTCCAAAGGATGGTCCAAAGATTAGTGTGGAAGGGACTGTGTAAAATCTCCAGGGATATGGCTAAAAATACTTATTTCCAGATCTCATCAACCAAATCCTTAGGAGTTGAGACTTGGGAATTAGTATTTTTAATAAGTTCCCCAGGTAATTCTGATAATTTCAGACAGTTTTCAGAAACCAATGACCTAGATAACCAGAGACGCCATTTACTATTTCTTGCATCCCTCCACAGTCCACCCTCCATGTTTCATAGAGAGCCCATTCTCTTTGGGCTTGGATTTAAGGTATTATTATGTTTCTCCGTATAAGATCCAATTTTACTAACATTATTTAATGTTGCCTGCTGCTTCTTTTTAGATTTATCATCTAACCCTTATCTAAAGTCATCCTGGCTATAGGGCAAAACCAAATACCTGTGAAATAAGCAGAAATATAGTATTTAAAGAACATTGAAATATGCCATTCATTTTTTGCTTTCACTGACAGAATGCGATCATCACCTATTACCTAGCTAAAGTCATTCCTTGTGTTTGAAAGTTTGAAACGTGCATACGGTCTTTGGAAGACATCTTCAAATACACATATTGACATTATCACGGTTTAATTTAACTTGCTTGCCAGTGTAGGAAGCACAAAGGCCTGAAGAGGAGTTTGGTGGCAAAAAACCAGACGGTCCGTTGGACACAAGATGCCAACCACAGGGAGCACACATGGAATGCGTGAGGGAAATGAAAGGTGCACTTAAAGTTTTAAACTGGGAGTGTAGGGGTGGGGGCGGAAGAGATCTGAAGACAAAGTGATAAATAGTACCGAGAGAGTTGCACAGAAAAGCCCATTGGCTCTATTTTTGCCTAGGTTTAATGCTAGCCAAGCACATTTACCCAAACTCTCCAAATGGAAAACCGACAGTTTAAAGCCAACTCAAATAATAGAAGAAAGTCCCCTCACTTCACCAAATCAATTTCCTCTCCTGATTCCTCTCCCTACCACTTTTTGCAGAAAGATTTCAGTTTCGAGTGTGAATCTTCTACTTAGGAAGGAAAGCCAATGGGTGTTCCCACAAGCTGAGATGTCTGTGACTCTGCTTGCCTTAACTTTTCTGATTTCCTCCAATCTCCTGTGTGAAGTTTTAAACAGGAAACACTTGCTGTACAATCTCTTCTTCCTGTGTCCACCTCTTTCCAAAGGGGACCTTATTTAATGTCCTCTAAGTTACAGAGAGGAGAAAAATATCCCATAAATAATTTGGAATACAATATTTATTGTTAGGTGGACCATATATCCTTTTTTTCTTAGATGTTGACATTTACAGTTAGAAATAACTGATTTGAAGATTGGCTAGACAATGCTAATAATAATGATATCAAGAGCAGCAGCAACAACCGCTAAAGCATTTAACTGTTATTATTTGTCAAGAAACACAAGAGGCTTAAATAAAATAGCTCATTTCATCATTGCCCGAATCCCATGAATCTCACATTATTTCTCTCCCTACTTTATGCTAAGGAAATTGAAGCACAAATAATTCAAGAAACATCGACGAAATACAGATTTACCAAGTGAGAGCACCAGGATTCAATCCGGACTCCATAGAAGCCTACTGTCTACTGCTTACTGCCGAAAGTTTTCAAAACATCTTTGTTTTAAAATATGTTCTATATAACGAAATGCTCGTAACAAAATGCAAGGTCTAGATTCCTTTTTTAATTTCAGAACGGAATATTGTGTGAATATTTTTCAAGACTCTAATTCATGTACGGTATTCTGAAAAGTTCTTCAATTGAGAGTGTGGCTTTTAACCATATGTTTACACGAAGCAAATAAATATGTCAAAGAAAAAAAAAGTTAATTTTTCTCCCTGTGACCTACTCCCTTCTATGGAATAAATCAGGGCCCTGATAACACCACACTGCAGAATAGGGGCATTTTTCAAAGGCATTTTTCTCTTCTCAGTTTCTCAAAGAACTTCATCAAAACTAATGGGACTATAGAGAAGATTTATCAGAGGCTCGGTCTGGTCTGTTCGATCTCCCCTGCACATGAGAACGGGCACATCCATCTGCCTTCCCTGGAGACTAAGTAGGGACAGAGAACGCCTGACAGATATTATGCCTTTTAAAGAGGCCCTGTTTTTAAATGAAGGCTTTTTCTTCCTATGCTATTCTCTAATAATGAGTAGCAATCATTAAAATAGTTCCTGAAAGTGTTATTTAATTTTGTAGTTATAATGGATAGACTGGAGAGTGAAATATCTTGAGTGTATCATGACTAATTTTGCAACTGGGACAGTCTCTTTGGCAGGATATGAAGTAATGAAAGTTCTTGCTTCATACTATATTGGTTCTCTTTTAATCTTCATTTAAATAATTGGATGTAATGTTCCTAAGGATAGGCCAAGTCCAGTAACATTAGGTCTGCTTAATAATATGTGCATTCATCAGGGGCTGCTTGTGATAAAGAAAAACATCTCGTGTAGATACCCTCAGATAAACAAGAGATTAAAATGTGGAAGTAAACTTCTATCGTTACAGTTCCTTAAAATAATAATATGATGGTATATGTTAATAATAAACATGCTATAGAATGAAGAGATAAATCGATTGAACGTCTTTTTTTCCCTCATTTCTTAAATTTAGACTGTTGTTCAAAGCCCAGTGTAGGGGACCAGAATATGAAAGTTTTTGCAGTAAGTGCCTTTTTAGAAGTCAGATGGTATTTTTGCTGCAAGAAAGTTATTTGTAAAGTAGTTTTTAAAATATAACAATACTTCCAGAAGTATGTTTGCTCTATACATGGATTTCTAAATCATGTGCACTTGCAACGTATGTGTATATGTGTACACTCATAATTGTGAGAAAGCTCCCTAAATGAAACAGATCAATCAGTTTGACAAAATGTGGAAAACAAGTCTGGTGAAGGCCAATATAATGCAACAGGTTGTCTCGTCAGCAGATGTGCAACTCTATTAAAAAATCTCTGTCTAAATGTGGATGCTATGTTTAACATTAAAGCAACAACCGAAAAACCAAAACCAAACCAAACAAACAAAGCAGGCTCCATGTCCGCACAGAAACTACAGAAAGGCCTGGAGGTAGATGGCCAGAAAATGAAAGAACTAGACCAACTGATAATTGATGGACTGATCAATATGTCACTTTCCAACACCATTCATAAGATTTTCCATCAGAGACAAATACAGCATAATAAACCTGATGATTGAAAGTAGAGTCAGATGGCAAATAAATAGAAAGAAGGAAGTTTATAGAAGATTAAACTCCTTCTTCGGAAGGTGAACTTTGTTTCAGTGAAAGTTATGAGTGTTTAAATTTAGTACATCATTAGTCTTATTTGGAACCAAACCGGGATAAGCATTGGTCTCTAAAAATTGATAGGTATCTTCTTAATAAGGGAAAAAAATAAGACATGCAATAAAACTGGGTATGTTAGACTCCTGACTAATTGTTAATTCATTTCAAAAACAGAATAGTCAGCGGCCAGTCTGGTGACAAAGCGGTTAAGTTTGCACACTGCTCTTCAGTGGCCTGAGGTTCGCCAGTTTGGATCCCGGGTGTGGACCTACATCCTGCTTATGAAGCTATGCTGTGGCAGAAGTACCACATATAAAAAATATAGGAATGGGGCCGGCCTCATGGTGTGGTGGTCAAGTTCACATGTTCTGCTTCTCGGCGGCCCGGGGTTCGCCCATTCTGATCCTGAGTGCAGCCATGGCACCACTTTGCAAAAGCCATGCTGTGTTAGGCATCCCACATATAAAGCAGAGGAAGATGGGCACAGATGTTAGCTCAGGGCCAGTCTTCCTCAGCAAAAAGAGGAGGACTGGCGGTAGTTAGCTCAGGGCTAATCTCCCTCAAAAAAAAAAATAGAGGAAGATGGGTTCAGATGTTAGCTCAGGGCCAGTCTTCCTCAGCAAAAAGAGAAGGATTGGTGGCAGATGTTAGCTCAGGGCTAATCTCCCTCAAAAAAAAAAAAAAAAAGAACAGTGACTTTTAGGCCTGACTCAATAAATTAAAAAATTCAGTTTTTAATATATTTGATTACCATTCTAACTCAGTATAAAATATGGTTTCATGTATAAACCCAAATGATATGCATTTTGACATAAATTTTGAAAACTTTACTGCGTCTTTTTTCAATTGAGTTAAGAGGCTATCGAACAGCTTATGAATTTATTATAGGCAACTTTAAAGTTTTTTAGTGTGAGTTTATTGACATAGTAAATTAGATTTTTAATAATAAACATTTCTCTTCCTGATTGCTATGTTATCCGTATTTCAGTGATTGATAGAGTGTGGTTTTATATAAAACTGAACATTTCGAATCTTTTATAAATATTCACCCCAAGGAATTATGAAGAGAAAGACATTCTATAGGTAAATCTAACTTGCGTAGTTTTTGTATTAAAGTAGTTTGGTTATAACTATTTCTGGGAAGAGGGGGAACAATTTCTTAGCACTTTTTCAAATAATAAATATTTATTCTACAAATGATATAATACAGGGAAACGTACATGAATTTTGTACAAGATCTTTGAGGCATAATAAATAAGCTGAAAAGCCTTCCTGACCGTAACTGAATTCTTACAAGCAGACTAGTCACCTCTACTGATAGAAATTAGAAGTAAGAGAATAAGAAGTAAAAGCTAAAAAAGCTTAATATATCGAATGCATCATGATTTTGGAGCAGCTAAGATTTGTCTCTGGAAGATTCTCTTCTTAAGCAGAGTACTTGGGATTCACTATTACCGTGGGAGACGCTCCTGTCCCCTCTCTCCCACTAGGAGTACATGGCCTGTCTGTTCCTCCTGCTTCCCAGATCCCATGTTGCTCTCTCTCTGTCTTTCAGTCACAGCCAAACAACTCTGGTCCTAATTAAACCAAGGGGATTGACATTCTCTCCTAGGTACTTAGAATGCTGTACCAAGAGCATTCTCAGACCATGCCAGCCAGGGAACAAGTCTTGGCTTTTCCCATTTTGGGATTTCTCTACCCTTGTTTTGTTAGCAGTAAAAAACAAACTGAAACTTGGATTCCCGGCAGCACAGCATAGCTCCCTACTCTTGTCCCTTTGCATCTGGTGAAATAGTTTTCAGGGACTAATTCTTAAAAATTTTACGGTACAATTTTTCAATGTTTTACACAGTTTTGATTTTATTCTAATCAAAGTGGTCAACAGAAGCACAATAACTGTACGCTGGAATTCTAGTTCAAACATCAAATCTCCCACTTTTATCTAAGTATAGTGATTACAATATAAAAACCAGCTTCTCAGCTCTATAGTTGGAAAAAAAGCATTTGACTGAGACAAGCCTAGCTGTGTGTTGAACTTACTACCTATGTGACTTTAGCAAGATATTTTACCTTTCTAAATTTGAGTTTTAATCTTTTGTAAAATGTAGATAATTGTAAAAGCTACTCTTAATCATTTTGTAAATGAGTGAAGTATATTAAATACTTATAAAAATGACAAGGTCATATAAGTACTCAATTAATGTAAATCAATAATGCCAATAAAGATATTATTTTATATAAATGTTTTTACTACTTTAAAAGTAGCAGAAATTTATATTTTCAACTTCAGGAAATTTTTTGGTATTTGTTTTGTAGCTTAAAACTATTTAAAAATGCTGTGAATAAAATCAATTGGTCATGAATTAAGCCTGAAATCTACATTTTACCATGCATTAAAATTAAGAATGTTATTGGTTTCCTTCTGTACAAAGAGAATTTGATTCAACTCCTTGATAAATTTATTTTCTCAGAAATATGATTGAAGAATGGAAATGATGTCAAGTTACTTATTCCTTTAGCAGTTACGTTTATGTTGTTTAAAAGTTCAAAGAATGTAAAAGAAATTTGCAAGGGTAGCATGTCCTTAAGTATAAATGGGTTTGCTCATCTCCCTTGACTTCTTTTTTATATATACTTCCTATGCTACTTTCATCCATTATGAGCGTTTCTACTATTTGCTGCTGACTCAGAAACCTGTATCTCAACATTGCTTGACATCTCAGGCCAAATTAATTGAATTTAGAGAATAAATGACATCTGAACTGGGCCTTGAAGGATGAATAGGAGTTTTCCAGACTTAGTACAAAAATAAATAAATAAAAGCTATAGCCTGTGCACAGGGAGAGGTGGGAAAGAATCTGGTTTATTTGGAGTTCATGGAGTTTTAAAGTATGGTTGGCTGGGAAAATGGCTACACTTTAAGGATGGAAAGGAGGCTGATTTAGATTGTGTAGGACTCTGAGTCTTTCTAAAGAGTAGGTGGTTTATCTTGGCTTATAGTATTGTCGATATTGATTGATTAAAATCTTTGCTTGCTTTTTATTTTGTTTTTGTTTTTACTTGAGCCTTAATAATATGACTCTTTTTTTTTTTTTTTTGGCTCTCAATGAATGAATGGGTAAGTTTCTTTTGGATATGGCCCAATTTTCAAGTCCCAATATTGTAATCTGAGATTAAGTCTTGTTATCTCTTGCAAGGAATATTTAAGAGCCTATTAATCACCCCATGTCTCCAGGCTCTTCCATATCGAATCTAATTCAGCCACCACTTCAAAGCATAGCTCTGCTTATGTTACCACTCTTCCTTTCTCTTTTTCTCTCTACCTTGACTCTGGTTAAAAACTTGTCATTTTCATTTGTATACTGAATTTCCCATAAAATCCTTCACTGTCAAATTTGGAATAAAGCCTTGACCTAACTTCTTAACTTTTTCTACCATGACTTTACTACAAATGTACCACTTTCCAGCTAAATGAACTACTCACTTTTGGACAAGTGCACTTGGTACTTTGATGATACTCTAAGTTTCTTTTTTTTCTTTTTGTGAGGAAGATTAGCCCTGAGCTAACATCTGTGCCAATCTCCCTCTATTTTGTATGTGGGACACCACCACAGAATGGCTCGATGAGCAGTGCACAGGTCTGCACCCAGGATCCAAATCCATGAACCCCAGCCCACCAAAGTGGAGTGTGTGAACTTAACCACTGTCTCACTGGGCCAGCCCTGATGATACCCTAAGATTGCTCATGCATTTATTTATTCAATATATTTTTGTGTGCCTTTTCTGTGTCAGTTTAGTACTTGGCTCTGAGGATAAACATAAAAATGAATTATAATTTTGATGCTATTTCCTTCCATAAAACACTCTTTTTCACAAGCAAATGCTTACCAAAATTCTTCAAGTCTCTGTTCAGATGTCACTTTCTCGATGAAGCCTATCTCATCCATCCTATTTAAAATTGTAATCACTCACTCCCAGCATGGGCACTCTGAATCCCAACTAATTTCCTCTGTTTTTCCTTTTTTCTCAGCTCTAATGTTCTAACACGCCATATAACTTACTTATTTGTTATGCCTATTGTCAATCATTTGTCTCCACTCACTAGAATGTAAGCTGGGCAAGGGCAGGGATCTGTGACCATTCCTAAGTGTACCCCGACTGCCTGGAACATAGTAACATTCAATAAAATGTCCAGCTCAAAAAAACACTCTCTTAATGAAATCTCTTCTGAGGATTCAAGCTACGGTTTCTACAGCACTTTTCTGGTGCCTCTCAGATAGGACTTAACCTTCTGCTTTGCCATCTCTTTCTATTAAATGAAAAGCTCTGTGAGGCTAGACAGTGTGGTTCACATCTTTGTTTCTTCCATAGCATTTAGCCCATTAACCCAGGAAATAGCAAATAACTGTTTACTGGAAAGAGAAATGAATGAGGTTTATAAACTGTGAAGTACTATACCATGAAGATGTTATCTGGTTTCAAATATTGTGGCCCAATAACAATCATCTAAAAGCTCTAAGTCATCGTCATTTTGTTCAGTCAGGCTCTTTTAGTTTGAATTCAGTACATCAGGGCGTTTTTACATGGCTGTAATATGGATGATCTGTCCTCTCTGACCTGGTTGACTATGTTTGCTATAAACTGTTTTCCGATCCTTGTATAGAATGAGATTGAGCTCTGCCTGAATGGAGAAGAGTTCCAGAAGCTGCAGGGTTTGCTGCAGGAACACACAGGATAACAGATGTTCTTTTCTTCTTTATAGTCACAGAAAAAGTCTTCACTTTGACACAAATATTGAACAGTTCTCCTAACTTCTTAACCCAACGCCCAAACTTAGGGTTTGAAAATTGGTTACAGCTGTTCCTTTCTGTTTCTTAGGATTTTTTTTTTTTTGTCAACGTTAGTGGTGGACACATTCACGCACCAGCGCTCAAGCACAGCCTCTGACTGCAGGTGCATTCACCACTGGGGGAGCAGGCTGCCCCTGTTTTGTTAGCCTCAGCGTTTTCAAAAACCTCACCTCGCCTGTGGTGCCTGTGAATATATCACTGTCCACCTCTTTTGCCTTTTGTATTTACCGTTGTCTTATGCTTCAGCGTTTCCGATGCCCTTGAGAAGCTGTAACGATGCTTTACATTTGAAAGAGTGCCAGCTCATTTAATCAGGCGGAGCGTGAGAGGCATGGATGAATTTATTCTATCTAACATTTAATAAAAAATAAATTAAAAATGTGACTTATGCCATGACATGCTTAGCATTACCCTTCCAGGTTTAAATTTGAGAGTCGTCAGCACCCTCCTTGGTCTGAAAACTGACGTGTTATCAATCTAGTGCGGGGGTGACAAGGCCGCCGATGTCTTCCCAAGGCTCTTGTTTAATAATTAATTTTTCATTGCAGGCATGTTCAATAAATGGATTACAAAACTTAAGCCCGTTTAAAAGGTTTTAGAAATTCATTATTAGTTTTAAAAGATGAATGCACAAATTAACTATCCCATGATAGATGGGGCATACCAAATATAGCCAGACCTTATGTGGTTTTAGCCTATATTTATATATAGTATAGAGCAGGGTATAAAGTCAGTACAGTTTTGTAGACAATGTCGTTGAATCACCGAGGAAGTAATTCTTTTCAAAAGAGACTCAAAAGGGGAGATCAGATGACAAAATCGTGCTTTGAATGTTTTCATCTTTTCTCTTGCTCTCAGAAGTCCTCAACCACCTAGCTTCTGGACACGCTCAGTGCTATTTCTGGAGCCAGTACCTCAGCTCAAGTTCTTCTACTGAGTAATATTATGCTTTAAAATCAAAGGAAGCTTATCAGTTATCACATCTTAATTTCTGTGATTAAACTTCAGTGCTGGTTATTAAGCTGTTATCTTTCAGCTCCAAACCGACCAGCTTTGTGGTTCCCAGGCAGGGGCTCAGCAAATGGCATTTACCCTTAGCCATCTGGCTTCCTGTTAGGATCTGCCAGCAGGGCACACTAGAGAGAGGCTGGCGGCCTGGGAGAGGGGAACTGTGACTTTCTTCTCTGCTGGTTTTGTTGTCATCCCAGGCATGGCATTTCACCCTGGTTGCAGTTCTCTCTCTCTTTTTTTCCTCATTCCTGGAATCAGTCTCATGGCGCTCCCTTGGAGTTACCAAAGGCAGCCAGGCAGTGTCCTCTTTTCAGAAGTCTGAGTCCCAATTCTGTGGTGCCCTCTGCCAGGCTTCTAGTTTCTGATAACTCCAAGCTCTTCCCTTGTGTCCTAAGCTGTATAGGTATTCAATCCTTCCCATAGTTATTCATAACTGTGTTACCTCAGCGTCTTATTTCTTTCCTTTTTTCTTTTCATTTTTTTATTTGCATCTTTAGCCCTCTGACACCTGATTTACAATTCCCTATGTTAAATTCTTTCTATTAACATGACTAGTGTGCTCTGTGTTTTTCCAGCTGGCCCTTGGCTGGTACAAGTGCCATAGACCATAAAAAAAGAAGAGAATCAATTTGTCTCTAGCTTCTAAGGGAACTCCATATAATTGAACGGCTAGAATATTCTGATCTCTTTTGTCTTAAGCTATTGAAAATGTTTTACATGTAATTATGATATATATAACTTAAAAGTTGTAAAATCAGAGTTCTTAGTAGATTACCTCACAGCTTATTTACCCCTTGATTCCTTCCCTCCCACCCTACCCAGCTTTGTGACGATGTCTCTCTCTCATTTCAAGCCAAGATGTGAAGAAAGACAGTGGTACGACAATGGCTACCACTTTGAGAATCTCTTTCCCTATTAGCAGTTATACTAGGGAGAAGGTCTGCTAACCAGTCTCCTGCTCCCCACCCACTGAGTAAAGAAGAAGCTTCAGGTAAAAAGCAGAGAAGTTGCCCACCTTCCATTAATGTCTTTCATCATTGTATGAACAATTTTGCTTTCTGAAATGGTTACTCTTATTTCATAACCATGCCTCAGATTACCCTGAACAAATGCAATGTCAGGAATTAGTCCAACTTAAATCTTTCCCCAAATGGAATTAAGCTAAAGAGACTAGCTACGAATGTTTATTTATAGAAAGTTAGAATTGTTGATGTTCTATTTTTCCATATTCAGTATGCAAAGTAAATATTAGGTAAATCAGGAAAATAAACAAAACCATGTCCTTGATTAGTCATTTTTCCATTTATTATATATTCATTCATTATTTTAATAGATGTTTCACAAATGGCTACTGTGTATTAGGCAACATGCTAATACTGATTGAACATTTCTAATGTGAAATTCTTTGTGGAATTACTCTTTACTAAATAATAAGTAGTATTCTTAATACACAGAAAATTATTTCGTGGAGACTAAAATTATTTGTTGTCCCCACTAGAGTTCATTTCATAGGAAATCTAAATTTTAGGGTCTAAACTTTAATGTAAAATATTTCCTTCATTTGGTGCCAGCAGACATGTCTTCTCCTTTGCTGCTACTTTACATTTTGGCTGTAATCCATTCTGGACTTCTTTTGAGTCAAAGCTCTAAATGATCAAAGAATTTTACTCTATAGCTCTGATTTACATCCTCATAAAGACAATTGATAGGCAAGAATAATGCTATACTTCGGCCCTAGGAGATCTCGATGATGAAATTCATTGACCTATTTTCTCTATTGTTCTGTCTTTTGTCTTTTGGGGCATGCATTTTTATCAATTCAGCTTGTTGTTTTGACTAGTCTGAAGTCATCCAGGGCTTTTTGTCTGAAATCAGCCATTAATTAGTCAATGTTTCTGTACCATCCACTATATTCAACGACAAATGTCAGAGGGTTGTGAAGTGGAAACAGATACTGGCTCTAAAATTAAAGGAGCTCATCTTCCAACAGAAGTGTGATGATATATTAAAGAATAAAGGAATTGGTATGACAAAAGAAGTACAAGAGTCAAGGAAAAGAATATTACTTAGATGTAGTTAAGCTGGTACACTGTCAAGAAAAACAAATAGCATCTCTGATGGCTTGGTATGCATTTCAAATTGCCTCGCTCCACTGGAGGGCATAGTTTCCTCAATATCAAGTTAGATCCTTTGCCTGTTCTTGAGGCAGTGACAGTATCTTTCCTCTGTGGTACCTCCACTCCTAGCATAAGATGTAAAACACAGTAGGTGCTCAGAAAATGTTTGATGAGTGAATGTATCAGTAGATGACCAAAGAATTTGTTTTCCTATAGGGATATTAGCCTCGTTCTTCCCAGAATCTCTGGTAATAATCTGTTCATTCATAGATCGAGAGTCATAACACATTTATGTAGAGGTCATTGGTCAACATCTTAATATATTTCTTTAAAAATCTAGAGTTTATGGCACCACTTTTCATTGTAACATTAGGCAAAAACAAAGTTATCCTATCAAACGGAGATTTAAAACTTCCATCAAATTGGAAGTGATATTAAATTAAAAAGATGCTTTAACATAATCCATCATTTCCTACCTTCTAAAAAATTAAGCTATGTGGTTTCTCCTAATAATCAAAGAGTATGTCCCAATGGTTTTTACTTTGCCTCTTTCTCTTGTTTCCATTTATATTTATGGTAGTGAAATTTATTGTTATCCTTCATGAAAGCACTATTATTTTCCCCTAGGGAAATTTTTTATTTCCTTAATGAAAATATGCTTTACTTCTGAAATAAAGGCTTTAGTTTTTGTTTGGGATTTTTTGTTATTTTTGTTTGTTTTCCAGTCAAGCATTCTTAATGTTCACTCAAGTTATTTCCAAGGCTTGAGTTCAGGTGAAAATGGAATTGAAAAGCAATTACTTAAGTGAAATTACAATGAATAAATTAAATTTGCAGTAATTGGAAATAATAAAGGATGCTAAGTTTATTAAAGAAGAATGAATCAAAATTATGCTTTTTAGAAAAAATGGTGTAGCTAGAGAAAATAATTTTCTTCTGAAGTCTTTTGTGATTCTTTGAGAGATATATTTTTTCTTCCTAGAGAGTATTCTTTCAGTAATATACAAGAGACAGTTAATTTTGGTAAGACAGCATTAATCATACACTTTTGGTCTTGACATGTATGATCAAATACTTCACAAGGACAACTAGCCTGGTCCTTGTCCACTGCAATGGGAAAAAATGTGCCTCATCTGTTCTTCTCTATTAGTGGTTTTTAGATATAAGTGGATTGCTCTTGTAAAATTGAGTTGACACCTACCGATGTCTTGGAGCTCCATCTTGATTCTCTGGTATATACAGATAAGTTATGGACCATAGACAGATTCAAAGCACAGTCTCACAGAAAAGGGAATAAGAAAATATATTATGAACTCTGGTCCAAATGATGTATGTAACTGGCAAACTGGAGTCAGGGACATCCTACAGAAGAATACTAATATTGGAAATCTTTTCAGATGGAAAGGAAAATTAACATTAAACAATAAAAAGAAAACCAAACTTTCTGAAGAGATAAATGTCAGACCCAATTTTTTTGGATATTCTCTGTAGTGAACTTATTCTTGACCACAAAAAGTACTTCTTTGTTATGAAAAGAAATGAAAAATTTTAATCAAAATTAGGATGAGTAGGAGTTGGAAAACGGAAATCATATCAGTAATTCAATGGGTAATGAAAATATCAAATATAAGTAAGCATAAATCTTAGTATTGTATCAGAAATCCAGTATGGTGACAGCTACCCTCTTCAGAAATGTGAATTCTCTTTGAACATAAATGAGAAATCGCTATCAATTTTGTTTGTTATTGAATTTGGTTTTGATATTGATTTGGTTCTGACATTTGCTTAACTGTGTCACAAATGCTGTATTCTTCTGAGGAAAAGCGAAAGGAAAGGGAAATGATAGACTGTCAAGTACTGTCACATGAATTTTTGCAAAGCCAGGCATAGCTAGTGCTTGGGGTTTACTGCTTATAATTCTTTAAAATATTCTGCATTTTAAAACTTTATCCTATTTTACCCCTCAAGATATAAGGATATACATGACTATTATTTTTTACCTCAACCAATTTAGCCTTTAAATTAATAGTCCCATTTACTGGACTGTTACCAAAGTTTATTAAGCAGTTGCTTTGCAAACAATTACAGAAAAACGAAAGCAAACAAGTTCAAAAACACCACAACACTTTTTCTTCCATTGAAAATAATTACTATCTTTGTTAGCTGCAAAAAATAAATTCTGATACATTTATTGTACTGCTATGGCTTGAAAACATTATTTTTCACCAGTCTTTGAAATGTGCTATTTAATAGAGTATTTTATTTGTTTCTTTTAAGGAAACAACCTAGGCATCTATAAGATAATAATTTTGAATTCTTCTACAATGCAGGTGAGAATGCTGCCAGTCTCAAGAAGTATTCCTCCTTGTTCAATTTTTTATTTCCCCATTGTGCTAATGGCTCACCCTGTTCTTTAATATTCCGCGAGAGTCTGTGGAAGTGACTGCTCTATCAAGTGCATGGTCAATTAGACGCTCTGTCACATGAAGTGAGAATGTAAATTTTAACAATAATTTAGATATCTAAAATAATTCACAAGTACACAGGATTGTTAGTTCATTATTCATGAATAAAGTGATTTAGAGCTGAAGCTGAGATGAAAGTCTTTCTGGTAAAGAGGTTGAGTAAAAAAAGACTTAGGAGCATGAAGTAATTTCATAAAGTGCTATTTCTACAATCAGAAAGTGGCGTTCATTACTTGATAAAATTAGTTGAGGAATAAATTTTAGTCTGTTTTTCAAATGTATTTGTAAGATCATAGGAAGCAAACCATTGCAAAGATAAAATTAAATTGTAGTCTACTTAATGGCTCCAATCTCTATATTAAGGAAGTTGTCTGTTCCTAATAGCAATGTGACTCTGTCCTATTTCATGAGGTCATTTGGGATATTGGTGGGTCAGATGGAAAACCTTTCTAATGAATTTAACAAGTGATATCCATAAACTAAGTAGAATATGACTTTTTAAATATTTCTACATTCTCCTTGCTCCATATTATTTCAATTAGAATCACAATCAGTTCATGATTTGTAATGTGTAGAATATTTATACCAATACTTATTCACTATGATCGGGAAGCAAGTATAGATCTTTAATATTTGTTCCTCAAAAATCCCTTCTCTAAAACTTTCCTACCTAAGTAGTCTCACTGTTGCTCAGTGTATATGTTGTGCTCCAACAAAGTTTGCTGCTTGTGTGAATCTCTTTCATATGTCAACAAATTTGCACACCATTTATTTGCCCTGAATGGCTCCCCATAGTCTTCTCTGCAGTTGCAATCAGTAGAAAGCTCTGGATAAGACCTCTTAGGTTTAGATCACTATCGTGCTCTCTAGTAACACCAAAGCTGTGGACAAGTCATCTAATAATTCTGGGCATTCATTTCCTCATCTGTAAAAAGAAGTAGGAATAGATAATTGCCCCTATTACATCTAGCTCTGAAATTTGAATTCCCGCTAATTCTTTTTTCATTCTTTCATTTGCATACTTGTCCAGTTCCTTCATTTACATTCCATATGGGAAATATTGCATGTGTTCTACTTCAACCATTTTTTAAGCACTCAGAGCACTATGGAGAACGCTACTCTCCAATAATGAAAATTCAGTACATACCCCAAAAGTCAGTTTCATCCTTGCTGTCATGTAATGTAATACCTGTCCTACTTCTTTTTAGAACACAGAATTCACAAACTTTCCATTTGGTGCCTAATAAAGGAGAAATTATGTCACAACTCTTAAAAAATTTTTTCTTGGCATTTTGAGGGTGGAATGGGAATAGGGAAACTTGCAAAACTGCTTTACGTGAGATTTTATTGTATAAACATCAGTCCCTATGTTAAAAGGTTGCCTTTAAGATACAGAATTTTATTTGGATCTTGCACCATAACCAAATTTTCATGACCTCAATTAACTTATGTTCATTTCCCAATAAGCTTTCGTCTTTTGGGAAACATAAGACTTTATTCAGGTTTTACAAACAATAATTCCATTTAAAAACATATGCATATACATACATACATACATATATATATATATATATATATATATATTTTAAAGGTTTGCTGCAATATACGTTTTTTTTTTCTTGGTGAGGAAGATTGGCCCTGAACTAACATCTGTTGCCAATCTTCCTCATTTTTTTTCTCCCCAAAGCCACAGTACATAGTTGTGTACCCTAGTTGTAAGTCATTCAAGTTCTTCTATGTGGGCTACCACCACAGCATGGCTTGATAAGTGGCATGTAGGTCCAGACCCAGGATCTGAACAGGCAAAACTTGGACTGCTGAAGCAGAGTGTGCAAACTTAACCACTTGGCCATGGGACCAGCCCCTAAAAATATAGTTTTGAATAGATATTTATGGTGTTGTGGAGCACATTCTTAATTCATTTGACATTTTAAAATAAAATCTTTAAAGTTTCAGAGACACATCTCTTTCTTCAAACCATGAGCATATTGCCCAACTCACTCATCTAGTAATCATTATTTAAAAGAAAAATACATTAAAAAATGTGGAGCAGTTTTCTAGTCACAAGGCTGTTGCATCACAGTTTTGCGATTATGCAGTTCTTTGCAATATAAATCCTGCCTACCAATGATTTAGTTGATTAAAAAAATAATGAGGTGCATATCATCTGACTCTTTTTTCATTTCTAAAATTTATTGGTATAATACACATAATGTAGGTTGTTGAATGTGGCGATTCACTAGAAAAGTGCAAAACAAGGTCAAATTGGAATGCAGATGAGGTCATAAAATTTTAAAATAGTCAATAAAGCAATTAATGTATCAACAGCGTGTGCTATTAAGCAGCAATGTAATGATGCCACTGATCACACCAGGGTCCTCTGAGTGTTTATAACAGGCAAGGAAGCTGGGCTCTATAGGCATTTCACATGTATGCTGCAGAAAAATACCAACATGTAGCCTTGGAATCATTAAAAGAATTCTATTTCAAATGTTTCCAAGAAGCTCAGGATGATCCTTTTTACAAAGCACACTTTGAAGGAATAAAATGGAAAGATACAAAATATGAATCACAGCCCTTTGTTTGGTTTATTTGACTTTTTTTAAATTGCAAAGCAATACAAATTCATTGTAATTAAGTAAAACTGAAGTATGGAAAAGCTAAGAATCAAAATCTCTGCCCTTTCCAATGCCATTTGCGAAGGTAGGCTCTGTTAATAGTTTAGTTTGAATTATTCCTTTAGTTTTCCTGCCTGTGATATAAAGCTATATATTTATATAGATACAGATACAGATATAGATATATACCATGTATAATATGCATGCCTATCTACTATTATGCATTGATATCATAATAATAGTCATGCTCTGTCTGCTGTTATGCTTATTTACATTATCTTTATTTCACTCTATTATGTGATTGTTTTTGTGTTTATTTTGAACACTTTAGACTTTATTGAGAATAAAGTGAATCTTCTCATGGAACAGTATACAACTTAATATTCTGTGCAGCTGACAATATCTTGTTATATATTTTTAGACATCTCAAGCCATCATGGTTTTAGTACCCTTAAAACCTATTGGAAAATCACTATGAAGATTCACTATGGAAATTTTAATAAGATGTTAGTTAATTTAAATTTCTAGAATAAAACAGGTAGCTAAAGGTCATGCCTCTTCCATTAATTGTGTAAATGGACTATCTAGTATTTGGACTTTATTTATTTCCAATACCACCTCTTAAAGACAGTGTCAGGTTGTCTTGAATTTTTTGCCCTGAATGAAAAACAGATTATTCGGTTGCATTTGTTTTGACATGATCATTTACTCATAAGGTGTCAAAGACGACACAGGAAATACTTATGTTCCTGTTTTGGGTGATGTGATGAAGAGACTTTACCAATAAAAAATAGACAGTGTGTGAATTTGTGAACTTTTAGGTCATATTCTTGTCTAAGGGAATGAATATAGTGGCTATTGACCAGACAAGGATTTATGAGTAAGATTGACCATCATTTTTCTATACTTTTTTTTCTCCCAGATTGTATAAAGAGTGTACAGCACTGCATTGAAATGGCAAAGCATAATACACCCAACTCCAGCATACAAACACACACACACACACACACAACTAAACATTTTACTAATTTACATACTTTTCTAGTAGAGAGATGATATGCCGTTCTCAGTCAGTCACTGTGCAGTTATTGTTACAGAGCTTGAAAGTACAGCAGCTGAGCATCATTCAATGAATAAGTAAATTTTATAATCAGTCATGCAAATAAGCTATATTGATGGCTGGTACAGATGAAAAGAGAACTGTGTCCTGTGAACTTTGATACACTTCATGGTTGAAGAAGAAAACAATTCTGGTCTTGTTAACATCTGAAATTTCAAGTAAGCTTTAAGAAAAAGATAACACACGCATAAGATTTACCTATATACAATGCATTTTACTAGACATAGCTACTTGTTTATTGGCCAAATCATGAAAACAATCTACATACGTTATATAATCATAACTTATTAACTGTGAATGAATTAACTTTATATTATTTTAAGAATCATTTAGCTTTTTATATGTTATAAATGCCCAAATGCACTTTTATATTCATTCAACAATGATAGGGTTCATTGCCAGGGACTGATCTTGGCACAGGAGTAAAGAACACAAAAACAATATATACCCTCATCGAAGTAAAGAAAAAAACAAGTCAGAAAATACATAAACCCAATGATTTCATTTTGTAATAAGCACTGTGAAAAAGATAAACCTGAGAAATAACAGTAGAGACTATAATAGATAATAATATATAGACAAATCAGAGACACTTTCATAAGAATGAGAGTTAAACAGAGATCTGCATGATCTAGGCAAGCAATGACTTGGAGAAATGTTTCAGGCAGAAATAAGTGGTGCAAATAACCTGAGGCAGGGACTCTCTTGGCAAGTTGGAAGAACAAGCAGATAGTCAATAGAGCTGGAACAGAGAGAGTGAGGTGGAGGGTCCATTTATAGAGAAGACCTTTTCAAATCAACCTTTGGGAACAGTATAGGAAATTACTAAAAACCTAATTATCATTAAAAATGGTGAGAAAATATACAAGTATGATATTTTATGAAACAATACATCAATTGTTTTGCTGAAAAACAATTCAAATTTTTTGATAGAAATAATTTTGGTAATAAATTTCAACTATAGTTAAATTATTCCCTTCATCATTCATTATAAGTAGATGGGTTTTATTTCTATCATTTACTTTCTTGAGTCCAACCAATGGGTGGTTCCATTTTAGAATTAGAGTGTTGAAAAATATCTGAGCTTTTATCATATCTAAATATTTCCTTGCTTCCCTTTTGCAAATGAGGAAAACGAAGCCTGGATGGTTTCAGTGATTTTTCTGAGGTCAATCAAGCAGAGCTGGGAAAGGCTGTGGATGTAACTTTCCCTGAGTACTCAGGCCAGTGTGTATTTTCTTGCAGCAACCCATGTGAATCTCCATTACAGAAATATTCAAGAGGTGGAAAAAATGATGTTGGCTTGAAAACGTAGATTATAGATATCGTAAAAGAATATGACAATTTTCATGAGTACTTAAGTGTCTGATTTAAAATAATTCTTAAGGCAACCCTAGATAATGGCGAATATTATTCCAGCCATTTAAAAAAAAAAATAGTGAATGATTTCCTTGTTCTCAGTGTTTCAAATAAATGGGAATCTGAGCTGGTAAAGAGGTTGTCTCAATCCCACTCTAATATTTGATAAAGTTATAATTTTATTTACATCTGTCTTTTTGATATTTTGAATTTCGTTGCTTAGTATGAGTATTTATTTGCATAATATAAATGTATAAAAAGGGTACCTAGTGTAGGGGAGCAGAATTTGCCAACTCAAGATGTGTCTCTTCTGTATGAAGATTATTTTGGGCTGGTTATTTTTTTAAAACTGCAGACATGGGAGAAGCTCTGAAAACCAAGTAGAGGTTACCCCTTTGTAAAAAACATTTACACTTGTAAGGGAAATATCCATTTGTAAAGGTGTCTCCCTCTCTGTACCAGGAAAGGAGGATGACCTTATCTCTTGAAACTCTTATCAATACGGAAGGCAAGGACAGAAATCTGCATAATAACCTTACTCTTGTTTACTTCTGTTTCTACTTTTTCTGGTAATCTCCCACAACCCCCAACATCCTCCTTTTTCTTTAGCTAAAGATGGTATTTAAGGTGGCGGTGGCTTTGGCCATTCTGGGAGTTACTCAGCTTTCCTGGATTTCTCTCATGTATACATGTTATTAAACTTTGTTTGATTTTCTCCTGTTATTCTCTCTCATGTCAATTTAATTCTTAGGCCAGCCAGAAGGACCTAGAGTTGTTTTCCTCCCCTAAAATAGGTCATAGCAGGTGTTGATGCAAATAATCCATAACCAATCTATAAATCAAAATTGGGATGAGTTTATTATTAGCCAGATCTGAGGACCATATAGTCTGGGGGAGATTCCTTTCACAAAGGAATGGAGCACTCCATAGAAGTGGGGGTGTACAGAGTGGTTATACGCCATAAAAGAGCATGTGTCACATATGATTGGAATATCCCTTTTACAACAGTCAGGAGATTGCCTAACCAGCACAGCGATTGATGAACACAGCAGGTAGCAGGTCTATGGTCTCCAGCTGTGTGGTCATAGCAGGCCAGCAATCAATCCCTAGCCTAGAGAGAGATGCTTATCCTTAAGGAAATGACGACATGGGAGAAGTTACATCTTTCTCCATCTTAAAGGGCATTGTTCTAGTCTTTGGGGCACAGTAAACTCTTGAGGCAGATATACAATGCATGCTCAACAGCCATGTCAGCCCCTTTTGGAAAATAAAAGGTCAAACCAAATTAGTTTTACACCAAATGGCTTCCTCATATACCCCAATATATCCTATTGCTTGCCATTTATTTATCACAGGATATCTACAATTATGAACAGTTATGAGACATACAATTATGTGTCTTGTTTATTTAGCTGGTATTTATCAGAATATGATGTTCAGGATGAGAAATCCTGCAAAAAGTATCTTTCCAATAGAATGAAATTCTTATTTACATTAGATTATATCTGTGAAAACAAGAGTGAGTGTATAAAGTAAAATTTTATGATTTCTGTTGCCAGAGAACACACTAAACTCATGTTTTAATTCGAGAATATTTTTAAAGCCATCTGCTGCATCTCTAGTAATTCTGAGAACGCAATCAGTTCCCAATTACCTTCTCAAAAGGATAAAGTAAAGCAGTGGTAATCCAAAAACTATTTATGTTTGGCTAATTACCTTTCTATCTTCTCTGGCTTTTTATTTTTTTCCTTCACAAACATCTAACCTCTCACATGCTCACTTTTTTCACAAACAGGAAATGAACCTTTTTTTTTTTTTATGCGACCCAACTCTGCTGCATAGTGAAGGGGAACAAAGCAGTCTTTCATAATGAATAATCTGCAAATTTTATTCTACAAAGTGACATTTTAAAACTTGATAATTTTTTTCTTTAAAGGTAGTGACAACTCTGAGCAGACTCTAGCACATAAGGAAAAGATTGATCCATGGGAATTGGAAAAAATGCCATTAAAAACAATGGGGTATTTGTTTCCTCTCCATTTCTTAACACATGATTTTAATGTAAATATGTATGTATGAAGAAATGCAAATGTGCTGCTTGAGCTATATCTCATCTACTACAGGATGGCACTATTAACTCCAGCAGGAATCTCATTCAAGTCAGTTTGCAGTTCTCCAGCACCTTCTTAATTTACATATTTTTGAAAACACAAAGGAGGTCATGGTAATATGGTAGATACTCTTGGCTGTTAGCAGCATAACGCTCAACTCAAACTGTCCTAAACAAACAAATCAACAAAGACATGTTGTCTCTCCTATCGGACAGGCCAGGATGGACAGTCTTCAGCTATGATTTGATCAGGGATCCTGCTCCGTATTTCTACCATTTTCTTGGTTCATCTTTGCTTTGTCTTAAGATGTGTCTCTGGCTGGTTTCTGTCATGATAGCAAAAGTGCTATAAAAGTTCCTGAGCTCACACAGTACATGCTACCTGGAACATCAAGCCCAAGTCTTAGGCTTCCCTCTGATTGGACCAATTTAGTTCATTGGCTCACCCTGAAACAGTCGCTGGTGTCCTTTGCTGCCATGTGTGGATTGGCTTATACTTGGGTTATGTGTCTGTCCTTAAACCACATAAGGAGTATGATTATGTGGATTGGTAAAGTAGCCAGAGGCCACCCTTAAGGCCAGGAGTGGAGTCCTCCTTCCCAAACTCTGATAATGTATGATGTACAAAAATACCAAATGCTGTAATTTATCTCATTAAAGCAATGAGGAATAAACAGAAGTACTTTTATAATGAGAATGAATGTAGGGAATTATTTTTTGGTTTTTTTGATTAAAATATATAATTTGCTTCATGGGAATATATATATATATATAATTTGCTTCACGGATTTATACACACACACACACCCACACACACACACACACACACACGGGGGATCAGAATTGGCCACTGCAAAATCTGTCTCTTTGCCTTGCCTTGATTATTTTTAAGAACGAAAGACATTGCAAGAAACTTTGACCTTCCCCCTAACCACATAAAAGAAATTTAAAATAAAGGCCTGTCCCCAGGACGGGCCATCACCTTAGAAAACTCTGGGTATTCAGTAGACTGAGAGATCCTTTGCTAAGCCCCTTCTTATCAAAGCTCTATTTAGCCAAACATTTACTTTTCCATTTCCATGTGAATTACCTTCCTCTCCTTTGAAGCCCCAAACCACCACCCACAACATCCTTCTTTGTCTTTAGCTGAAGATGGTATTTAAGATGAGAACCTCCATTATTTTGGAGAGTTGCTCAGTTTTCCTGAGTCTCTCCTATGTATACGTGTTATAAAGCTTTGTTTGATTTTTTCCTGTTATTCTGTCTCACCTCAATTTAATTCATAGTCCAGCCAGAAGGAGCTTGAGTGGGTAGGGGGAATGTCTTCCTCCCCCTCACACACACACACACACATTATATTTTTAAAAGTGCTTCAATTACTACCAATGCTATGTTATATTAATTTTATCAAGAAATAGTGACAGTTTTATTTTCTTACTACTCAACAATATTTTTATAAATTTTTTTTAGCTGGGAAAGATTCACCCTGAGCTAACATCTGTTGCCAATCTTCCTCTTTTTTTTTTTCTCCCTAAAGCCCCAGTACATAGTTGCATATTCTAGTTGTAAGTCCTTCTAGTTCTTCCATGTGAGACACCATCACAGCGTGGCTACTGACAGACAAGTGGTGTCATTCTGTGCCCAGGAACCGAGCCCAGGTTGCCAAAGTGGAGTGTGCCAAACTTTAACCACTAGGCCTTGGGGGCTGGCTCTAAATTAAGTTTTTAATGATTATAGATTTTCACATTCTGTATGAATATCAATATTCACTGTGTTTAATATTATGCTATTTAATATAGAATATATTAATTCTATAGACAATATATTTTCCATAATATTAATATTTTAGAATGTTTAATATTCACACTATAGAATATTTAATATAAGACTACTGGAAGTGTGCTTTTTCATGAAAGTTCCACAAATATAAACAAACTAATATTTTACTTCAAGGCATCTGTCAAATTCTGTTTTGAAGCCTGTGTAATTGGTGGCATTAGGATTTCTAAAACCTTAATGCCAACAAGGTTTATTAATTAATCCAAAAAACATTTATTGAAATCCCCTATATGCAATATACAGTCCAATAGCAGTGTAAACAAACAGAAATAAACCAGTTTTCTCCCTCACCTTAAATTCTTCTGGAAAGAAACAAACAATAAACAGGTAAACAAAGAAATAAATAGCACGTCAAACATTTTTAAGGGCCATTAAAAAAATAAATAAGTAGGGGGAAGCCCAGCAGCATAGTGGTTAAGTTGGTACTCTTGGCTTTGGCAGCGTGGGGTTCACCTGTTTGGATCCTGGGCACAGACCCGCATATGGCTGGCTCATCAAGCCGTGCTGTGGCAGGTGTCCCACATACAAAATAGAGGAAGGTGGGCATGGCTATTAGCTCAGGGCTAATCTTCCTCAAAATAAATAAATAAACAAAGCAAAGTAAGTGGGTAGAGGCCTGGGTGGTGGGTGCAGATGTGAATTTGGTGGGTAAAGAAGGACTTTGATGAAATGAAACTTGAACAGAGACAAGAAAGGAGGAAGAAGGAGGCCCAGAAGATTGAGTTCATGGAGAGATGCAGTTGGGGGCGCTAGTAGAAATGCTCAAGGTTTGGGGTAAAAGACTAGTGCAATGACCCAAATCAGGAGCTCACTTGGTTTATTTCAAGAACAAGGAGGAAGATAGGGAAGAATGTAAGAGTTGAGGTCTAGTCATGGGGAACCTTGTAGGATGTCCATATTCAGACTTTAGATTTTATTTTGGGAAAGCAAGCTTTTTTTTTTTTTTTTTTTTGAGGAAGATTAGTGCTGAGCTAACTGCTGCCAATCCTCCTCTTTTTGCTGAGGCAGACTGGCCCTGAGCTAACATCCATGCTCATCTGCTTTATATGTGGGGCGCCTGCCACAGCATGGTGTGCCAAGTGGTGCCATGTCCGCACCTGGGTTCCCGGCCGGCAAAGCCTGGGTCTCGGAAGCGGAACATGCACACTTAACCGCTGCACCACCGGGCAGGCCCCGATCTGACATATTTTAAAAGGAATGTCTTGGCTGCTGAGAGAATTAGCTCTGGGGGGTGTGCTTTATATTTTGTACTCAGATGTTTTTGGCTTTCAATGTATCAGTTACTGTTTTAGCAATTACCTGAATTATCTCACCTAATTCCTACAACAACTCTGTGAAATAGAAATGGTCTTTACCCCCAATATACTCACTAGCCCGTGAGACTGTGAGAGGTTAAGTAAACTCCTGGCGCTAAAGCGGCAGAGCCAGAGGTTGCAGCTACGTGTGCCTCTCACTGTGAAGCCTGAAGTAGCAACCGTGATGCGGCCTTCTATCGTGTACCATTTAGCCTCTCCTCTACAGTTAATTAGGGCCTACTTCAGAGCATATTGTCTGGGAGTAGTGCAGATTTAATTAAGGGACAAAGACAACAGTATTCATTTTAGTAAACCTTTGTTTTTCGGAAAGGCAATTTTTTAATAAAACAAATCAGAAGACTATACAAGGCAAACTTCTTATCAATGTTGATTGCTCTTGTTGGTTTAGAATTGTTTTCTTTCTTAGAACATAGTAAAAATTGGGAAAATTGCATTCTAATTATGAAACAAATTATGTTTACCTGTAGTTAAATAACATTGTTAAATATATAACTATGTAACTTTAACCAACATAAAATAATGTATGGCATATAGTATCTAGATCATGCGGAAAACTGGAAAAGAAGATATAATTATTCAGAAAAAGCTAATAAAATATTTTCCATCTGCATTATCCTAAAGATAAAATCTAATAAAATTATCAGACTGTGTAATTTAAGCCAACTACCATAGTCTATGGTCTAATTCATCTCAGGAAATATACTCCTTGCATCAGAGGCAAGGGGACAAGAACACCATGATGCTCATGCCTGTCCAGCCCCTTTTCAATGAAGCAATAAGTGCTTTTTGCCTCTCTTCAGTGTTATGATGGAAAACATGCAATTAATGGTGGAAGGAGCAGGAGATAGACAGACAATCTCTCCCACCATTTTGTAAATATGCACACACGTATTTCTGTGTGAGTGATTTTATATGTATATATATGTGTATGTATGTGTATATATATACATAATATATTCGTGTGTGTATAGTGTAACAACATAGGTTAAATGACAGTTTTCCCGAAAGATCTCTAATGGAATATAAAATTATTTTTTAAATAAGGGAAATTTTTGACTTGAATTCTTTTAACTAAAGTTTAACTGTGTTCTTACTTAGAAAAACTTTATTTCTGGTCTTCGATAGTGTACTTGTGCCCAGATAACCTATTAGGTAATTGAAATGCCAGTGGTGACTAAGACATTTGATCTCTCTGAAGGATTTTTTTGGGCCATCATTTTCTTCACTTCTATTGACTGTCACTAGCATAAGTCGGGATTCGATTCTTTTAGAGACATTGTAAACGTTCAGAATAAAACTAACATTATATATATAGGTATGTATACACACACACACGTGCACAACCACAGTAGTTTGTGAGTGTTTACGTAGTGTAATTGGTCATGTACTACAAAGATGCAAGTACCCATCGGATAAAAATATATCTGAAAACATAGTTTATGGGAATCACTCTTTAATACCAATAAAGACACTGAAATATACTAGATGTAGTATACATATGTACATTCCTCTGCTTAGGCATTTGGACAATTTATCCATGTAAGAAAACTGAAAACAGGGAAGCGAAATAGCATAATAACTACTATATAGTAAATACTGAATAAATGAGCAAATAATTTTTGAATACATCTAAGATCTCATTCAAACCTTTCAACAATCTGTGAGGTAGGTATCGTTGCCATTTTAGAAATGGGGAAACTGTTAAGTTGCCCAAAGGGTTTTAAACCTGAACCTATCTAACCTCAAAGTTCTGATCTTCATACCACGTGATTTAAAAGCAATTGTGTGAAGAAGGAAAGTACACTTTTCAAGAAAACTCGAAAAGGGTATAGAGCTCTTTTCTAGTTTGTGATATGCAAGAAACAAAGAGGACTGTATTTACCCTATTTGATTTGTCATATGCAAGAAATACAGTAATGAACCTAAAGTTGCTGAGAAAGAATGGGAGAAAATAGCAAAATCACTTCTTTCCTACCTACAAGCTTCTACATTGAGTAGGACTCCCTTAGCAATGGACTGCCGCTTTCTCAGAACCTTTATGGAAATCTTAATTGATAAATGTAAACAAATTTGCCTCTTTTTCCATTAAGCTACTGTTTGTCCTCTGATAACTTTTTCAACTTGAAAGACTCAATGAAAATTCACTCTTGAAAAAATGGAACATACAATAAGTTTAAATGTACGTGAAAATCAGGAGTTCCCATTGGTATTAAAAAAACCCCACCAGTTTATAAAATAATTTTGTTTGAAATTAAGAAACGAATGTTGCTGAGGAGATTGAAGAATCCAAGTGTTTTCTCTTTTCCCAGATTTTCTGCTTAAAGCATCAGACTCACGGTTTCTTTCCAAGGCAGGGTTTGGGGAGTGGAGCTCAGGAGAGACCAGCTTTGATAGAGGTGGTCTATAAGCAAATGCGTATTTTATAGGAGCTGACATAAGGGATTTGTCATTTTATCGTAACTGGTGAATAAATTACTGTTGGACTAATTTTCTGTTATAAATCTTACCTTTGTCATAAATTTTAGGCCAACGTTCCATGTCAGTTTTCAACTTTTATCATTTCTGTTTAATTTTAAAAATTATTAATGTTTGTAATTAGCATTATGACGAATCAAGAAAATGGATGGATATATATTGCATTCAGTAAGTAGAGAGTTTTAATTTATGGAATAGCAAGAATTCCATTAATAAGAAGTTAATCAACCAGGGAAGTTTTTTGCTTTTGGTAGACATTGTATAATTAAAGGATCTTTAATAAAATGTAAGAATTCAATAAGTTTAAATTGGATCAAGTTTAAGATAAGCAATTATAGTAGTAATAAAGAAAAATTAAATCTTTCTCAAGTACATCTTTTGGGAATAATTTACTGCTTTTCACTTTTTTATATCTTAGTCTTATTTTCCCTTATTCTGTAAATTTCTTTAAGGCCAATACTTTATATATTCTGCTAATAGATATAACACCTAGCATATAGCGCATATTTAAAATAGACTGGTAATAGCAAAACACATGGAGCTTACTTTAATAAGCACGGTACAAAGGCTGACGATGATGGAACAAATATAGCTTATAAAACAGCTTGGAACCAGCATGTGTGTTTTTATGCATTTTTGTTTATTTTGTTTTAGATTTATACTGAATTTCACCCTAATGTTCTTTACTGCTGAAAAGGTTTTGCTAAAATATTTGTTTATTTGGCAAATATTTATTAAGTACCTACTGAGTGCCAAGTACTAAGCCAGAGGTTGGATATAAAGTAATAAAGAAAGCATATACAAACATGACTTTTCTGATTCCTAAAAAATCGTGATTGATATAGTTTTAAATAAGTGAGCAGGCAAAGGAATATATGATTGCAAATTGTGACAAGGATTGTAATGGAAAAGTAGAGGGAATGAGAAAGGATAAAGGGACTTTAGATCAAATCAGGAAAATTGTCTAATAGGAAGTTAATATACAAATTGAGATCTTAAGGATGGATAGAAATTTCTAGAACACAGGGTAGTGGTTGATGTGTTTAGAAACTATAAGGAAATGTTGGTCAAGATAAATCTTTATCTTATTTTAAATTAAAAATCATTTTAGATACTGGAGTACATGATCCCATTATACTTTTATAAGATTACCCTTGCTGTCCTTGTGAAGTGGACTCGGACTTGGCTTGGACTTGGATTATGGAGATGGAGACAGTTTGTGTTTGTGTGTGTGTGTGTGTGTGTGAATATGTGGTGTGATTAAGATGGATTGGATGGGGCTGGTGAAATGGGTGGAGCTTTTAAGAATGCCCTCCAGTTTGGGAACATGAGCAACTAAATAATTAGCATTGCCATTTCTTAAGATGGAGAAATGAGATAAAAACAAGTTGTTGGAAGGATCAGCAGTTAAAATTGATAGATGATAGCTAGATAAATGTATAGAGACATATGTGTGTGTATGTATACATATAGTTTATATATACATATATATATATTTATTAGTGTAGATGTCATTGCCAAATAAATGGTATTAAAAGCAATGAGAATAGAAGGTATCACATTGCAGGGGGAGTGAGGGGGAAGAGTTACTCCAAGTGGAGCTATTAAGAGTTTCAGTAGTCAGTAGTCAAATAGAAAAGAATGAGATAGGAAAGAAAATCAAAGAGAGACAGGCAGAGGGATAGGAGAAAATAAATAGCAGGTGGTGAGTGAGTAAAACCAAAGACAGAGAAAGGGTGAGGGAGGGAGAGAGAAGGAGAGAGGGATGGGGAAGGGGAGAAGAAGGGATAGAGATTCAAGTATAATATGGTCAATTGTGTAAAATGAGCACTGAAAAGTATTCCTATAATTTGACAGACATAGAGGCTATTGGTGGTCTTAAAATCTGATTAGAATAGACAACTCTTTCAAGAACTTTGACAATGATTGAGAGAAGAGAAAGTAGATGATAGTTTGATGGAAATATGGAGCAAAATACAATTAGTTATGTTTGTTTTAAAATGAGAGTCACTACAGAATGTTTGTACGTTCTTGGAATGATCCATTAGAGAGGGATGCTGAAGATTCAGGGGAAAGAAATCTTTGAGACCTCATGGAGTGGGAGATTGGCTGCAGAACAGATGGTTATATTAGCTTTTAATAGGAAAAAAGATTATGTCCACCATTAAAATGAATAAGATGATGGAAAAGATAGACTCAGGACCATGCAGATTTACAGACTTTTTGGATACAATATGAGGAAGTTTCTATCAAATGGCTTTTATTTTCTTGAATGAAATATGTTGCAAGGTCTTGCTTTTTCATTGGAATCCACACAAAGGCATTCTGTTACAAAAGCAAAGAAAGGACCTAATTATAAGAAAGTTTGCCTAGGGTCCATTTTTACATGGATTGCAAATCTATACCATTCAAAGAAGCAAAAACTCCAAGGTTTGTAGTTTTATTTTTTGTGTGGGTTTTAATCTCTTTGCTCTGATAAGAACATTTAATATCAACTCAACACAACACATAGTTTTTAAAAAAGCAAGCCATTCTTTGCTAACCAAGTATGGATATAACCATAAGAGTAAAAATTAATTTACATAATTCTTTATAAATACAAATATATATGGTGTTTTGGCACTTATAATTTAAATAACTATATATTCTCATAGAAGATAATTAATAGCTTAAAATAGGAAAAAAATAATCTATATATGTGTCTCTGATCTATGATTCATTTCTACACAAGAAGACTGGATAAATATGTTTTTTAGATGTGAAAAAATTAAAATATGGACATATGTTAATGCCTATAATAAAGTTTACTTTATAAACAAATATATCTGCACAACAGGTACCTTTCAGAAATTTGTAATATAGCAGGCTAGGTAATATTATCTATTTTTCTTGTAATCATGCAGAAATTACAGTAGCTTTTATTTTGCAGATGGATAATCCTGAGCAAGAGGAAAATCCGTGTTGTTGTTGATTTTCTCCCATATTTGGTTTGCAGAACAACTTTACCTTAAATCTCTAACAAGATCTATCTGAAAATTATTATTTAAATGGACTCAAATTTCAGCAAAATTAGTCTAAGTTGAATAACTTAACTAAATAACTAAAAATAAGTCTCCTGTTTTCTCATGGTTAATGATAGCAACAATAACAGAACCCAGAACTAACAAAAATAGTTATATAGGACAAAAACATCAATATCAAGTACCTGAATTTATACATGTAAATCATCATTCTTGTATTTGGTATATTAATCTTTAATGTATTAGTTTAATGAAAAAGTTGGACAGCTTTGGGGTTTCTTTCAATATATCTTAGGAAAAGGTTTTAGAATATATCGAGAGTTCAATATGTATAAACAAGGGTTAATTTAGCATATTTTCATCTAACAGTATTAACATCTATCTGGATTATGTGCTTCCTTCAAATATTGCAATTTTGCCTTTAAAATCAGGATTCTTTTAACTGCACCATAGCTGTTTTCCATAGGAAATCTGGTGGCCTGGATCATTTCCAGTGAGGAGCTCAGATTTCACCAGAAGCACTATTTCCCAGCACTCTTTCTGGTAGAAGCTGGGTTCCTAGTGGAAATGATGCTGCTATTAGGATGATCTGAAGTACTCTGGAGAGAGACCTTCTGCTCAGTTACCCTTCAAGCTGGAACCTGCTATGACAGTTGTCAACAGTGCCCTTTCTGATGTCTCCCAGTTGTGTTCCATTTAGAATAAGTACTTAAAGAGACACCTGCTAAGAAAGCCAGAACAGAGAAGCTACATGATTCTGGCAAACATATGTAGACAATAATATCCCTTTCCTACCTTGGGCAATAACTTAATAAAGCCTTTAAGACAACAGAATCTTAAATAGTCATCCTTTTTGTTGTTGATGAGAAGGAGGGATATGGATACCAGCATCAAAACTTTGTGTGCCTACAGCTGCGATCTGGGCACTGCCACGCTTTCCTGCTGCTATGACTCTCCAGCCATATGCTGCCGTTTAAGTACAGCCTATGATTCAGGCTGCAAAGCTTGTGAAATCGGCATATAGGCTGTCATCATTGTACTCTAAACACCCTACAAGCCAGATTTTTCTTCTTCCTATGAAAATTAGACAAGATCCTCTAAGTGTCAAGTGGATAGATGGTACATATTCTAACAATATAAAGAAAGGTATACTATTCAAGAAGAGTCAAATATTATTTATTAAATAGTACCTAGGGGGAAGCATAAAGATCTTAGAAATTTATTAATAGAATAAGAAATGAAATGACACACCCCAAAACTATTGTAGATTTCAAGTGAATAAAGGAAAATGATACCCCAACAAGTCATTTAAACACGACAGGCGAGGCATTTGGATCATTGGGGTTGGGGGGGCATGGTCTACTTTTCAGAATTTGGGAAGGGTTTAAATCAAAAATTACTTTCAAATTTCCAGAAGAGAAGTCTTATTTTATGGTGTTTTTTTTGTAAGATCGGCACCTGAGCTAATGACTGTTGCCAATCTTTTTTTTTTTCTTTATCTCCCCAAATCCCCCCAATACACAATTGTATATTCTAGTTGTGGGTCCTTCTAGTTGTGGCATGTGGGATGCCATGTCAGCGTGGCCTGACGAGCGGTCCCATGTCTGTGGCCAGGATCCGAACCCATGAAACCCCCGGCCGCCAAAGCGGAGCTCGGGAACTTAACCACTCAGCCACGGGGCTGGCTCTATGTTTTTGTTTTTATACTCAAGAATTATAAAATAAAAACATGGTAGTGCAGATGGATCTATAGATAAAAACGAAGGTAAAATAAACTCTTCATTTCCCCAATTGTTATATTTGTCCTTTTTCTGTTATCTGGTTACAGATAAAATGTAATATCCTGGACTGGATATGGGTGATACAAATGATAAATGACAGTTTGTACTCGGTTTTCCCACCACCTTCCCTAACTTCCAGATTAAGGCACTTGCCCCCAACATTAGCACTGCCTGCCTTGCCTAAATATTGATTCCTGTTGTCCATATTGGTCTTGAGCTTTGTTGGGTTGACTTAATTGCTCCTCTCAGTAAAATATAGTATTCGTGGAACAAGATGTGGTTCTTGCCTAGGGGAATCTACAGTTTCGTCATGAAGCCAAAAATCATTTGAAACTCAAGGAATTATTTTACTGGTAAAATTTCAGGCACTGAGAGATTTCACAGAGGAAATGAGTTTTAGCCAAAGGGCCTGTCTAGTTTTCCTCGAATTATACCCATATAAGAGCTGCCTAGTGGAATTTTAAATACATCTCTAGTTTGTGTGTTCACTGTTTCATGAACGAGTACCATATCTTCTATACATTTCTTTCTGTTAATTCTTAAAGATGAATAATTAACATTTTTTCCTTCAATATTTAAAACTAAGAAGAAATAATTGCTTATAAACAAAAGGCAATTTGCTAGTGAGGGGATTTTAAGATTGAAGGATATCCATTAGCTTGATTGAAGTAGACAGCAGGCAGTAGTCATTTTGACTATTTTTCCTCAAAGGACAAAGAACATCTCCTGTTTCACTTTGTACATGCCCTATCTTTCGGAAGAAATGGTTTTATCAATGCCTCCCTTCTATCTCTCAATCTCAGTTCCTCATCCTTTTTTCAAAAAATGTAGCAGAAATTCACCTCTTACAGACTGTCTCATGTGATTAACTGTATTGCACTGATTACTAAATTACTCTTTCATACAGTTTTACTTAGAAATATATTACTTTCCATTCATTGTAAAGTTGCTTTTGGAGGGAGATGATATCATAGCACTTGGTATATAAATATATTATTTCTTACCATATCTTATTGCAATTGTTTCTATTTCCTCTACTATTCTGAGATCTCCCTCAAGGTCAAGTACATTATTTTTGTATTTCTTGCACCTAGTTATCTAGTTCCCTGCACATAGTGTGCACTTGATAAAGGTTTGCTAATGAGGACATTAATAAATATGAAAATGCCTGTCAAGTAATTCTTCAGTTCTTGTCCCCTCTTCCACCTACCCCTCTTTGTCACTGCTCTAAGTAAGATGTTCAGCATTGACCGAAATTTTTTGAACTCCTCAGAAATAGCTTTCAACTTCTTAACAGTAGTTATTTCATATCAGCAGAGTGGTTAAAAGTATGCTCTCCTAGCTGGATGCCCTCAGGCAAGATACTTAACCTATCTGTGCTTTTGTTTTCCTACAGATAAAATGGAAATGATAATACCTATCTACCTCCTGGGATAGATTTTGGATTAAATAACTCCATGCTTATAAAGTACATAGGATAGTGTATAGCTCATAGTGAGTGTTGAGTCAATGTCAGTAATTGTTATTAATTCTTGCCCTAACAAAGCAATTCAATGAAATAATTTGACATTGGAATGGATTGTCTGTTCCTCCTCCCCCCAAAATTTATATTTTATTGACATCTCTTCAACTGAGAAAACTTCATGGTATTAGAAATAATTCTGATTGCTATAATTCAATAATTCGAGGTAATTTATATTTCTACTTTCTGTAACATGGCCCATCCATCCATGTCTCTTTGGTTCACTGTAAACTCCGCTGGGATAGAGAGAGAGATTTTATAGGCATTCATCATGCTAGTTCATGGCGAAGATGCGGACTTTTTAATGGAAATTTTAAACCCACAATTTTCTTTTATTAGTTTAGTACAATAATTAATATTCTCACAATAAACAAAGGAGTAAAAGCCTAAGCATCTCTAACAACAGACAGGCTTTTATTAGTGTCATATCAAAAGTCATTTAACTGCTATGTGGTTAAAACTGTCTTATTTAAACCAGGTTATGTCATAACACTGTTGCAGATAAGGTGAATAGTTCACACTGTACTGCGTGTTCAGTCGCTCATAATTAAACTTCACAATATAAAATTTCACTTTAGAGTTGCTTTAGATGTTCCATTGGCATAAGACCTGAAAATCTCTACATGTGCAATTTGTCATTTATGAATGGGTTTTACTTCTAAAGTGTGTGGTTAAGGTCAATCGTTTGAAATTAGAAAGCCATGTTACTACAGCAACAATGTATTTTAAGAAGAAATTAGGAAAACAGGCTAGCCCACAAACAATTTGCCCATAAATTACCTCAAGAAAAAGTTCTGTAGAATGTTACTAATACTTTACAGTTATGTGGGAAAATACTTTCAGAAGTTCACCATGGGATGCCAAGACTGTCTTCCCCTCAATTCTGGACTTTCATTTCTCTGCTTCTTCTCTAATCCAATTTCTGTACAGGTGGATTCAAGCCACCCTCATCTGAAGCCTATAGCTTACCCCAGGAAGTTGGACAGGTAGGCATCAGAACGGCTCCGAGAAGGAGTTGTAACTGGAGAGGGAGGAAGAGAATGAGCTTGGCTTAGGGAAAACAGAAATGAGATTTTGCTTCCTATAGTCCCTTACAGCTTCGCCTTTCTATCAGTAGCCTCCAAAGAGGGGAGCACATTCTCCAGAGGGTAGTTGAAATGATGCGTTGTAGTACGAGAAAAAATAGTAGAATCTTAGTTTATTTTTTCTTAAGGAAAATAAATAAAGTTTAACCCTGTAGTATTAAATATATGGATTGAGACTCAACCCCGTCTCCGAGGTCATCATGATGGTATACACCTTTGTGAGGTATTTTGAGGGAAGAGTGGAAGAACCATAACATGGAAAGATGAAAGGTGGCATCCTTAGTCACACATTTGATTATGCTGTAATGTATCATGTTTCAAGTTCACTCCTGTTATGTGAAATCACAATTAAATTATTTCATTATAACTAAACTAATCCTCAACAAGGGGACATGTGTCCATTTTCAAATTGACAAAGCACAAAACTGCCATTTGAACATATAAGTATAAATGCAAGCAAACATCAAGAACATGACATGTCTGCTCCAAAATAAGCTTTACATCAAATACTTCATATTTTCTAAACTAATTGATGATCTATCTTATGTGATGTCATACAAAAAATTGAAAATGTAAGACATTTGCAATGAGATATTACACCGTCCATTATTAATGATGAATTTTACCCTAGGTTTTTATTGTGCCTTAATAGATAAGCTAATAGTGTAAATACATGGATATAATTGAAAAGGAATAGATAGTTACATATAGTAGATTCATGTTTATATATTATTTTTTAAACTGGTTGAAATAAATGATCCAAATAATTTGAAACTACTGGCCTATCCTTTTTTAGGAGCTGGGAAGAGGGTTGTAGTGATATAGTAGTAATATAGTGTTTTTCTTGTCAGTTTTTTCCTTGAGGAAGACTGTCCCTGAGCTAACATCTGTGCCAATCTTCCTCCATTTCGCAAGTGGGATGCTGCCACAGCATGGCTTGATGAGCAGTGTATATGTCCATGCCCGGGATCCGAACACCCAAACCCCAGGCCACCGAAGCTGAGTGCACAAACTTAACCACTACACCACTGGGCTAGCCCTATGAAACGACTGTTCTAGGTCACCATCCTGTCACCTCTTCCTTTTTCTTTGAGGACCTCCAATATCAATCTGTTGTCTTCCTCTTCCACTGCTCCACCTTATGGCTCAGAAGTAGTTTCTCTCCTTTTGTAGCTGACTGTGGGACACAGCCCAATCTCATGAGCAGGTCTTTTAATAAAATAGCCATGGTATGGTGTCCTGTTACTTGGGAGTTTGCTTTTCTTCTTGCTTATAACAACTTAGATCATAAGAAGCAGTAAAAAAATGAAGATGAAGCTTTAGATTCTGAAGGACTAAAGCATTATATTCAAAAGATCCTATAGCTTTTAGTACATGGATGATGGAAACTAGGAAAAGAGTAAGTGCTGAAAATGTCAGGACCATACCCTAGTGAAGCCACGATGAAGAACAAAATGTGGAGCTGCTCAGAGGACCAATTTCCGCAATGATACTACAGTTCAGCGAATTAGGACCTGAATCCAAAGGAAGTAAGGTAGCAGTATACTAAGGTATAGCCAGTAATGTTAGACAGAGTGTTCATTGGAAAGGAGATGGGCATACCTCATGGAAATAGGGAAAGGAAGAATGTTCCTGAGGCTACCTGCCTGTTTATTTATACCAGGTGAATTTTTAAAAAGCACGGATAAAGAAATGGCAGTGACTGATCTTCTAACTTAGCTTTATTTCCTTGTCTTATTTTGGCATTTTAAAGGAAGGATGGTAGAACAAGTGTAAGTCGTAAGGTGTTAAGTTTCTACGAGAACTGCCAGTGACTCATGTTGATCTTGAGGCTTTTGGTTTGCCAAAACCTGGGTTGGAATTTCTGTATCAATGTAATGGAGATTAGAATTGTGTCAAATCTTGTGAAAAATAAGTGAGACAGTGAACCAGGATTTCAGATGGGTGTTTTTCGAAATGGCCATAGGTCTCAACAACGAGACCACAAATTCGTGATTTCAGGACTTATTTTAAATTATGCTCTAGTAGTTAGAAAAACTAAGTGTTGCACGTATGCTTGGTGAGGAGAGTAGCAGAAGCCATTTCTTAAGCAGGGGAATGACTACAAACACGTAATTTGCATAATTAAGCCATGTCCCTTTCAGGATTCAACACTAGGTCATAGTGCCAGTTAAGGAAAGGGCCACTAAAAGAATAGGCATAGTATGTGGAAAAAATACTTTTGAAAACTATTTTTTTCTGGGTTTTATGGCAATTGTGTCTCACCTCCTTCTTCTATCACTATTTGTGTCTGTGATTATACTTATGTATATCGTGGAAAATACCATTAGTCTGTTTAATGCGGAAGAGGATCCAGGTTTGGATATCTTTTAGCAACTCTATTTCTAAGAACTAAAACAATTACCTTATGTAAGTAATTTTATTTCTTGCATTGTGGTGTGTGTGTGTGTGTGTATGTATGTCTCTGTGTGCATATTAGCAATATTATCTGTATGCATATTAGCAATAACTTCAGGTAGAGTGCTCTATAATCAATATGGGATAGCCTAAGCAAGATTAGGAAATAAATAGCCATAATAACCTAACTCAGTTTTCCTCTTGGGTATTAAGAATGTTTGCACTCAATGAGGGTTATATACCTAAAACAAAATTTATATTACATCAATTGTATTAAGATCATATTTAATGATCTAATCTTATTTTTGGTATGGCACTCTATTGTTTAAGAGTAGCCCAAGGTCTTAACTGTGATGTAATTAGAATGATTCCTTATGATATGTGAAAGAGCAAGAAGTTGTTCCTTTTTATTCCTTTTAACTAAAATATCTTTTGGACTTCTAAGGTCTCTTGGATATACTATTTGAAAAGGTTTTCTCGCATTTTATTATTCTTGTTTTGTTTCTGCTCTTCATTATGACAAACACATGTTCAAGGACACATCTGAAGGATGGAATTTATGGGCTGCCTGTTCCAGTGTGCATTAGATTTGCAGTCATTGAATAGATTAGTTTAAGCAATTAAAAGAGACACCATATAAACCTTACACAAGCATGTAATGATGCCAGGAGGCAGTAATGGCCTTGGGGGAATATAAATCAAATAATCAGAATAAGATTATATTGTGGTTCCTTTTCAAAAATGCAAGAGAGAAAGCATAAACTTTTCCGTGCATTCATCCTTGATCTTATTTAATGTTTTTGAGAAGACAGGAAAAATATGATTTTGAGAAAGGGATTCTTAAGGACACATCAGTAAACATTATTCTGGAGGTTTGTGTTTGGTTTTGTTTATATTCATTTGCATATTATGGACTGCTGTTTGCATAATAAGACCACTGTTATTTCTAGTCAGTCCATGGATGATTACACATATGAATAACACAATCGTGTATCCTCTCTGATATACATTATTGTAATCTATGAAAGTATCCTGACAATTCTCTGCACTGAAGGCGGTGAATCATGCTCCAGAGTGTTAGATGACAACTCCACAGTATTATATTGCCATTTAGAAGGAGGAAGATTCTAAAAACACATAGAATTCATCCAAACGCACTTCAAATCTGCAGGGCTGTGATTAGAAAGCTGATATCAGGCATGACCAAAGATCTGGACAACGTGGCCCCCTTGGATCAATATCTATGACTGACAAGGGTGCGCAGTGATCTGCATAGACAAGACGGTCAAACAGACTGCGGAGGCGGCAATTCTGACACTGATCATTATAGGCTAGACAGAAGAATTCGATATAGGCTAGCCTGGTTTTTTTTTTTTTTTTTTAAATAAAGAGACACCCTCAGAGTCTTCTAACCACAATGGAGAAGGGGGTGGGGTGGGAGATAATGTTACCTCACCACCAGGAACACTCCAGTTACCCTCTGGAAATGTTAGTATCAGTGTCGTAAGCCAGAAGGGACTCAGAGAGAGAAGTAAAGAGAAGAAAACCGGGCTTGTATGAGAAATGGGGCTAAGCCTTTTTTAACTCCTTAATTTTGTCTTCAGGGCTGCTGAAGAAATACCACATGTGCTTGTTATACTCAGTATGCGTGTAACTTCACATAATACTGCACATTTCAACAAATTATTTTTTAGGTTCTTCTGCAGTGAAAATTATGTGAGAGTAATAATCATCACACTATCTCTAGCTGTTATACATCTAGATTTTCTGAAATTCTAATCAGAGTTTCAAGAAGCATCAACCTGCAACAACTTTCATAGGTCTGAAATAATCTAGTTTTATTTTGCAAGAATATCTAAGGCATGTTTGCTTTTCTATTTCCTCTTCTTTCAAAGAGTGTGTATTTATAATTGCTGAAAAGAAAAAGGGAGAATTGAGTCTAGAATGATATCTTAATAGTGCAAATATATGCACATACTTTGGACTCATAACCAGGAGCTAAAATATCATTGTTGTCAATATGATTATTTTAAGACCTACAATTTTTCCAGGAAACACTTTTGCAATTAACTTTTACTCTCAAAAAAATAAAGTGTAGCTAATTATGCCTCAAGAATATGTACATGCCCCATTTCTGAGTTTTATAAAAAGAAAAACCTGATAGCTAATTTCAGAATAGATTTAGCTTTTATAATTGATTCTGTATATATCTGTGAAAATAGAATTTTGATTAAAAAAACCATGTTAGAGCTTTAGGTCAAAGCACAAATGATTCTGAGATGTTTGGTAACAATGGCTAGAAAGTGAATCAATCAATGCTTATTATTGAAAAATGGTTTGAAACAGAAGGTATTTAATTGATGTGCATGATCCTGTTTCATGCAGAAAGTGCTGGGCAAGAAAGTCAAATTTAGATTTCTCAATCATACTGTTAAAGTTGAAGAGTACAGTATTCTTTGACAGGATTATGTTATGAACATAATTGTAAGCACTAGACTGTAGTGATTTCAATTTATTATTACATTATAAGCCTCCATATTTAACCATGAGAAATCAAATGTTGAAAAGTGTCTGTGTATCTCATTTGCTTTTGACGGTCTGAAATTCATAAAAGGTTAAATGATGGTTTTAAAAACAAATAAAGATTAATAGACAACCTTCTGCATGGAAAGTGTGGGATAGAAAATTAGGTATGTTGCAAACATTTAGGAAAAGAAATAGAATCACTAAGAAGTATTTACAGTAGCAAGAATGCCAAAGAACGTTCATTTCTAATTTTGAAGAAATAGATTGGCAGCTTACTGGAGTACTATAGAAATAAGTTAGTGATATCAACATGGCTTTTGACAGTCTTTATTATATTTAAGGGAGCAGAGTAGAGAACCATGTTTTAGGTGTTAGATCTAAGGGGATGCATCTGTTCTGGAAGGGCATCATTATGTCAAGTGGTAACACGCAGTGTTTGGAGTAGAAGGTCCCAGTGGGAATTCCAGCTCTGGCAAGTCTAGTTAAGTGCTCTTGATGAAATCATTCGCAATTGCTATTTCTCTATAAAACAGGGATAGTATATTAAAGGGTTGTTCTAAGAGTCAAGGATCATATATGTGTGGTTCCTAAAACATCGTCAATGATCAAAAAATGGTAATGTGTGAGTATCATCTTAGAAAGAGGTTTCTGGTGTTGTGATAGGGGCATGTGCCCTTGGACTATTTTTATCAATGTCTTTAATGTAGACATATAGATTATGTTTATCATATTTGCACTCAACACAAAGCTGGATTGATAGCTAATGTATTAGATGATTGACAAAATCAAAGTTTGGAAAATCTTAACTGATGGAAACAATGTGCCCAAGCTATCAGCATGAAATAAAGTCCTCCACTCAAATGCAGGAAATCAACTAAAAGAACCAAGGACAAAGGAGTCATGATTTGACAACATCTCATTCTAAAGCCTTAGGAACCCTTAGTTGATTGTAAGTGGGCTATGAGTCATCCTGTGATGAGAATGCCAAGAAAAGCTAATGGAATCTTGGGCATCATTGATAGAAGTATACTGTACAGAGCCCTGGAGGTAATTCCCACAATTCTCTGTACTAATCAGAACAACTCGTAGATATTGTAACATTCTGGACGTTGCACTTTGAGAGACGTAAAATTAGAAGAGGTCAAAGAAGTATCTGGAATGATGCCTTATGAGGAGAGTTGGTATAATCACCTGCAAGTATTTCAAAGGCTTTTACATGGAAAAAGAAATCAACTTCTTCTTTCAAACTTCCTCTGATAAAATGTAGGATTAATGGAAGTTACATAAACAGGTAAATTTGGATTTTTTTGTAGTGAAGAAACTTTTTTCTAACTGAACTGTTAAAAATGGAATGTTTTCCCTTATGAGGTGGTAAATGCTTTGCCAATGTAAGTGTTGAAGCAGATGCTGAGTGATTTCCTATTAGAACTGGGTGAGAGTCTCCTCCATTCCACAAACAAGTACTGAGCGCATGCTGGATACCAGGGTTACAAAGGTGATAAACAGGGGCCAGGAAATGGCACAGGTTTTAATATAGCAATAAGTGCCAGGATGCAGTGAAGGAGCGCTTAACCCACCCCAAGACCTCCAATTAGCCTATATTCTATACTAAACTGTACTAAATTCTATAGTACAGTTTAACAGGTAAAAATAAAATGATCAAATTAAACCCGTGATGTCAAATTATTTAGTTTGATTTACTTTTTTGACTTTAGAAAGCATTCATTATGAGGAAAATTGTTGCATTTTTGCTGTGTTTGTATTTTGTTTTTATGTTGTATTTAGTATTATTATAGTTATATATTGGGCTTATCTATGATTTTAAACAGCCCTGTCACTTAAGGATATGCATCTATGCCTCAATATTAGGGAAAACTATTACTTTAAAGCAGTGCTGTCCAAAAGAACTTTCTGCAGTGATGGAAATGTTCTATGTAAACATTAACTGATACAATAGCCATGTGTGGTTCCTGAGCTCTTTAAATTTGGCTAACATAATTGAGGAACTAACTTTTGAACTTTGTTTAATTTTTATTAGTTTAAATTTGAATAGCCACATGTAGCTAGTGGCAACAATATTGAACAATGCTGCTTAAAACAACTGGATTAATTTTATATCACTAATAAAAATTGCACCTATCTATTAATAAGCGTATATAGGACAAAAGTAACTATTTGTCTTCTTTAGCATTATGAGGATTTAAATTCATGCTACTATTTAAGGTGATGTTTTTCCTCCAACATAACTTAGAATCTGTCTCATCTTTGACAGAGAGCAGTACATTTGAATTTTTAAACCTCTCTCTTCTAATGTCAGATCAAGACCTATCCTGGGATAATTCTCCTACCTTATTCCTCTTCTTTCACATTGGTCTGTAAGTTAGGCATTGAAATTTGCATTTGATATGTTTATTTATTCATACATTTGGGAGTCAGGCTATGGGTTACTTTTAGTTTATCCCTTTAGATTCTTGCCTTGGTCTTTTATTTGCTGACGTTTCCTGATTCTAAATTACCAAGGACTCTGTATGCAAAATGTTTCCAGTTTCCTTCTGTTTTTCACACCCTGTTTCTCATTCTCTCACATCGTCACTGTAGAGTTCATTTCTGAACATTCAGTTGAATGGGCCTCTGCATCTATGAACACTGTCATGCCCTCACAACCCTGCAGCAAAAGATGGAGGGCACTAAAATTATTGTGAGTAGTTTTTACCTCACTTGAAGGCCCTTATTTCTTATTCAGTTAAGTACTTTTACTTTTAAAAAAAATTTTTAGAGCAGTTTTATATTCACCTAGAGGGAAAGATACAGAGATTTCCCGCATTCCCCCTTCCCCACACATGCATAGCCTCCCCTATTATCAACATCTGGCTCCAGAGTAGTACATTTGTTAGAATTGATGACTATACATTCATACATCATAATCGCATAAAGTCCATAGTTTACATTAAGTTTCACCCTTGCTATTGTACATTCTAAGGATTTGGACAAGTGTATAATGACATGTATCCACCTTTATAGTATCATATGGAATATTTTCATTGCCCTAAAAATCCTCTTTGCTCTGCCAATTCATCCCTCTAAACCCCCAACCCCTGTCAACCACTGATCTTTTTACTCTCTCCATAGTTTTACCCTTTCCAGAATGTCACATAGTTGGAATCATTCACTATGTAGTCTTTTCAGATGGGCTTTTCACTTAGTAATATGCATTTAAGTTTCCTCCATGTCTTTTCATGGTTTGATAGTTTACTTCTTTTTACTGCTGAATAATATACCATTGTCTGTATGTACCACAGTTTATTCACCCATTCACCTACTGAAGGACATCTTGGTTGCTTCCAAGTTTTGGCAGTTATAAGTGAAGCTGCTGTAAACATCTGTGTGCAGGCTTTTGTGTAGACATAAGTTTATAACTCCTTTGAGCAAATACCATGGTAAGGGTATGTTTAGCTTTGTAAGAAACTGCCAAACTGTTTTCCAAAGTGGCTGTACCATTTTGCATTCCCACCAGTGATGAATAAGAGTTCCTGTTGCTCCACATCCTTGTCAGCATTTGCTGTTGTCAGTGTTCTAGATTGTGGCCATTTTAACAGATGTGTTGTGGTCTTTCATTGTTGTTTTAATTTACCTTAATTTTTATAAAAGTGTTTTTGTGTTATCCAATTTGATACTTGAAACAATATAAACAACAAGTTGGATAGGCAAGGCAATCATTACCATCTTTGTTTACTAAATGAGAAAATGAAAGCTCAGAAACATAATTGTGCAAGATTTTGGGCATGTTGAGTTGCAGAGGTGGGAGAAGAACCAGACCTTCTCTTGCTTAATGCCTCTAATCCTCATGTCAAGAAATAAGAAGGACCATTTGACTATATAATAATAATTTTTAAAATATGGCATACAATTCAGCTATTTCCTTATTCATGGCATAAATTAGTAATCAGAACACTTTCAAAAGAATTTAGGTGACCTTAATTCGATTCTTAAAAGTATAAAATACACTTGGAACTTGATATTTTGGCTTCTCCTTCTTAATTTATAATTTAACATTGGTTTGTATGTCTCGAAGAAACATATCTAAAATATGTTTTAGATAAGAATTTACACATCTGTTTTCACACATTGTCTTCTTTTTAATGGAACAACTATAGCTGACATTAAAAATAATCAGAGATTATTCTATTAGTATGGTAATAGTGTTATCACCTTCACTATGTTATTAGGGCATAATGAGTTGCTGTGATTAAAAATAATCATTCATTCATAAGCATTACAATAAATAAATTATGAAACCTTCTGCAATCAATTAATAATAAATTTCTGGTCTAAAGTGTGATGGCCCTGAGGCAGAAAAAGAAATAGAACAATTTAATATAAATAGGAGAAATAGAGATTTGTGAAAGGTCACGATTGAAATGTTTGACGGAGCAGGTTGCTTTTTGAGGATGTATGGAGGAGGCTGCAATCACTTGATGAGTATAATCTGGATAGCTTCCTAAGCATATGGAGTGGTGAGAAAAAGTGGCACAGAAATGCTAGTAAGGAAAGATAAAAACTGGATAAATCGAAGGAAAAGCTTGGGGGAAGGAAAAAGCCTGAGGGAAGGAGATGAGAACAGATGTAGAAATGGTCACTGTATTTTTTAGACAACATGAGATTATTTTGAATATGCTGTTTCAGAGAATAAGCTACTATAATAATTCAATAAGAGGCTAAACTGGCTGGAATGGTTAAAAACGGTTTTACACGATAGTAGTTTCCAGTTTCAGCGTATTGATTAAAGTAGAATTTAGAATTAAAAATGTCCAATAATGCGTATGCTGGAGTTTTTAATTTTATGCTTTGCATAGCGTTACAATGACTTTATTTTATAGTACGTGTGTTGTTTCCCTTCCAAATGTAAGGACATTTTTCAATGTATGAAAGACTGTAAACGCTTAATTTTTCTTTTATTCCTAAAAGGAAATATTTAAAAATGTTTTGTTCCAAAATGTGCAGAAACTTACTTGCTTGCTCTAATTATTTGATGCATTATCTCTTGTAAATAAAAACTATGCATATTTAATAGTTTTAGATTTTTTGTTGATGACTGTTAGACATCTAAACAACTAAAGGTGTTTAGTTCTGTGATGCCCTTGATTTTACATATGCCCCAGATCTCTCACTCAAAAGAAGTGCAACATTAATTAACCTTGAACATACGCTTTTACTTTAAAATAATATTTATATATAGATACTTGTTTCAGAAAATTGAAGGAATATTTTTGCAATGACATCCTATCATTCTGAAACTGGACAGAAATTTTGCCAAGAAAGGATATAAGAGATGAATAGAAAAAATTCCTCAATTGAAGGTCTGTTAGAATCCTGAAGAACTTTCTTCATATTTTTTCCTGGGAAAGCATTCTATTCCAAAAGATTGAGCCATAAAAAGCACACAGTAGGTCCATATTACCTTAGAGCAATCATTTTAAGTCAAAGAGTTGAAATAAAATGAAACACCCTGTAAAATGATGATACACCCATGGAGTACTAGAACATTTCCTTTAAAATATATCACTGGATTTCTTTTTCAGTTCTACGTTAAATTACATGGTCGTTTAAAGGGAAATAGAAATGGTAAATTTCTTGTACTATAGTCATGTCAACATTGGAGTAAATCAGTTGAAGAAATAAGTAGAAGATATGCAGAAGTTTTAAATATGTATGTATATGTATATTTATATATATGTGCATATATATATCCATCCATTTAAATGGATTTTCCACAGCTGCTACTTTTTATAGATGACCCATAAATAGTGTAACGTTTTTCTTATTTTACCAGTTGATAGTCTACACAGTTTAACCTTCCGTAGAAACCAAGCCAACTGTGGTTAAATACCTATGGTTTTTTAATAACTTGAAAAAATAATCGTTTTTAGAATTTCATAAGTTAATTGAACATAATTATTAAGAACTGATTTGGTGATCCTATTTCCCTTTGAAAAATAATTTCTTCATTTTGTATACTGCTTTAAAACTGTAATGAAAGCTGCTATTTTCCTTTTTCTTAACTGCCCAATTATAAATTCTGTTAAAGTAGTAACCTTAACATCAATGGCTAGATATTACAGCTTCTAAAGAAAAATTATTTATAATCTCAACTACTGCTTCATGTAAAATCCAAAAAGTAAATAATAATGTGAGAGTGACCTTCATTATTTCTTGGGCAGAATTTAATTAACTAGAGACCATCTCCTTTCATGAACCCATGGTGGCCCTTTGAAATTCTTTGGAATGATTGAATTCCTATCACAAATTCTTCACAGGACTGTCCAAATTACTGGAGAAAAGAAAGTAGATAAAATAAGTCTAGATGTACAACTTTGATGGTAGTCAACAAAGTACTCTGATTCAAAGTACTCTGATGCGGCCCCATGACATGACATTGCTTGGAAATAGTTAATTATATGTCATTTTTTAAAATTAAACCCATTCTTTTGTGATTATTTTCTTTTAAACTGCTTCTGTAAGATGTTTGTAGAACACTGACACCTAATTTTGGCTGACGACCAAAAGCTCTGTTTGCAATTAAATATATCTTTTAAGGGAACATGAGGTCAGCAGAGATGTTTTGATTTCAATTCAGTTGCAAATGTATAAAGACTGATATATTGCAGAATTATTGTCTGTAAGTCAATTCATAGCAAAACTTTTAGATCATTCTGTGAGAGTTTTTGCTTCCCAGTGTCAATATTGCTCCCTAATAAGTATTCTCATACGTTAGATGCTCTTTCAGAGTATTGAGTCACTAAGGACATGATATAAAGGTCCCCAGTAAGTTAAATTTGTTCAGAAACCATGGACAACTTTCAACATAGAGTCTCAACCATTTAGAAAGCCTGTTGATGTGCATTTCATTGATTGAGACTCAATGACTTAAAAAAGAGGTCAACTGAGCTTGTTACTTCTAGCTCTGAGGCCAAAAGAATATCTTTTCTTACTTAAGTAATTTCTTAATTGATATTTTTATTACAGGTGTTTTACAATTAGCCAAATAGATTGAGAATTTCTTTTTTGTTGAAAGAATGCCCTTGTTGGTAGTTTACAATTGTCAGACACCTTTGTAGAAAAGAGTGATATAGAATGTTTTTTATTTTTTTTAATTTTAAAATCATACTTATTTCATAGCACCTGCTGTATTATTCATTTAAGACTTTCCAGGGCTCTAAGTGACAGCTCTTATATATGCCCCATGTTATGTGAAGAATACTGTATTCAAAGAGGTGTTTTTATCATGCTCTTTAAAAAATATCATTTGAATATTTCCTGAAATTTTTGTATACCTAAGGATGCCAATCTGTTATTTAAAGTTATATTACCCCACATACGCTCTTACTTTAAAGTATGTACTAACTTGCCACGGATTGGAACATTTGTAAGTGATCATTTAATACTCAAGTCCTAAGGTGAAAGAAAAGATAAAGCTTGAGTTTAGGCTAGAAACAACAGCAAGTTTTCAAAGAAAAACTAGTCTGATAATAAGATGGGAAATTTAGATGGTTTCATTTCTGAGAAAAATGTCTAAGTATAAGTCACAGCATGACAAATCTCTATAGAGGGAACCACCTCCTCGCTAGCGTGGGTACTCCTCTGACTGACAATTCAATGGGAATGGAGAGAGCTCCTATTTATGTTTAACTTAGCTTAAAAACAGCAGCAAAGCTCTGTGCCTAATATAGAAATGCTCTCGGAAGATCTAGTTTATTTCATGAAAAAATAAAAGAACAAAAGCTTAAAAAAAATACATCAATGAATAATATGTCTTAGTTGTACTTGTAAGGGAAAAGAAATGAATGAAGAGGTTTGGGGTTTTTTTTTAGTAATGTAATATATGAGAAAAGAAATACGGGTCCTTAAATATTATCTCCTATGTATTCCATGTTTATAAAATTAAAGTCACTTACATCCATGTTATTCACTCCTGATCTTTCTCCATCTCCAGCTGCATGTAATTTAAGGCATGCCATGAAAAAAGTGAACAATTAGCCTTCCTGCTATATCACTGCTACTCCCTGACTGTTTTGTCATTTGGAGCAATTCCTACTTCCTTCGATCTTATTATTTGCAATCTGTGAAATTACTCGTAGAATTCCACATTTTCACCCAATCCATCTCATAACTCCAACTTTCTAACCACTCCAGTTCCAATACACCATCTCCAGGAGTATTCTCATCATCACTAGCTTTCATTTCAACCCATTGCTCTCTCTCAGCTCTACCGGCTCCATCATGTTCACTTTCAGTGTTTTCATTGATTTCATTTCTTCTGCCTTCAAACACGGGAAGATCTGTAAAACTGGAACACACCTTCGTGTGTAATTCTTCCACTTCTAAACATCAGTCATATTTCTTCTTGTTTTTGGAGCCAAAATTCTCCACTTAGACAATATATAACAAATGCTGCCGTTATCTTACTCATACAAGTCTTATCATGTTAATCCATCATCAAAAGTATAATAACTCTTCTGAAGTTTACAAGTAACTCCCTTTTCATTTTACTTTGTATTAGTCAGCTCAGGCTGCCATAACAAAATACCATAGACTGGGTGGCTTAAACAACAGAAATTTACTTTCTTACAATTCTGGAGGCGGGAAGTCCAAGATCAGGGCGCAGCATAGTGGGGTTCTGGAGAGGGCTCTCTTCCTTCTTGTAGACAACTGCTTTCCTGCTACATCCTCATGTGGAGAGAAGAGAGAACCAGCCAACTCTCTCATGTCTCTTCCTCTAATGGCACTAATCTCATCATAAAGGTTTTACCCTCATGACCTCATCTAAACCTAATTATCTCCCAAAGACCTCATCTCCAAATACCATCACACTGGGGGTTAGGGCCTCAGCATAAAAATTTTGCAGAGACACAATTCAGTCCACAGCAACTTTTCTGAAGTATTTCACATCTCTGACTGAGCTTTCTTTAGGAGAGGATCTGTTTTTAACTTCATGACACCCCATCAATGCACCTTCATTTACTTCCTCTATCAAAAACTTCAGTAAGCTCATAGATTCCTAATAGGCATCGTATTTGCAGATTATGTGAAACTTGGAGGTGTAGTCCTGTGTCGGAAGGCTATCTTGTAAGCTGGACAAAAGTAGGGGTGAAAACAGAGTTCAGTGCAGCTAACGATTGAGGATTATGAGGCTTATCAGCACATGTCAGAAAGATGTTGGGATTTTAGTTACTGGAAGTCTGAATATTAGTCAATAGTGTGATGCGGCTGCCAAAGCTCAAATGCAATTTTAAGCTACTTTAGTCAGCATACAGTTTCCAAAATAAGGGAGATACAAACCTCACTCTATCCTCTATCTAACTACAAAGCACTATTACATTAAATTCTGGGTGCCACATATTCAGTGATGTAGATTAGGGTGAATCAAAATCCTGCCTTTTGAGTGTCCCCCGTAGAAACATAGAAGATTCAGTCTGAGGAGACACCAGCTTGGAAGCCAAGGCTTTATATTCTTCAAAGCTGGAATATAATGCTACCCTAAATAAAAATAATCCCTGCTTTTCTGGAAAAAAACCAGACAAACAATAACCTACCTGAATACATAAACATGTAAGGATTTAAGAAATAATCAAATTTCTACTTGTAATATCTAAATTACAACTATTGCTTTTTTAATATCACATTGCAGCAAAAACTTTTTAAACTTAATTCAAGCTATACCGTTGTGAGTGTCTTAGTCATCACCTGGGGGCCATCTAACACATCATCTCCATTTTCAAATTATTAGAGAGAGTACTTTCTGAAGTTGATGGTCTTGCTAGAAATTTTCATTTCAAGCCATAATTAACCGTGTATTCATTCATTCCTTTAGTCAGCAAATGCATTTTGAACTGCATTTGAAATACATCAGGCACTGTTGTAGGTAACAGGGATGACGCAGTGAGCAAAAATAACAAAGCCCAGCCTTTGTGTTCTCATATTTGCAGAACAAGAGAACAATTAGTTTTTCATTCATTGCTTAGGTATATATTCTTCACTGCCTCAACAGCTACATTTTCCCCAATGAGTTTTTGAAGTGGCCTGTAAAATGTATCGTTACAAAGTTATAAAACACTTGCAAATTTTAATTCATCCCTGGACTAATTATTAAACTGTATTAAAGTACTTTGTCCTTTCTTTTTCACAGTGACCTCTGTAAGCATCCAAAACAGGAACTGATTCATGCTCTCAAAGGCTGATGTGTCTTCCTCAAGCAAGGCTCATAGCAAGAAAGAATTTTAAAGAGGCCTGACATAGTCTGGCTCCTGTCTTCTGACATACAGTTTTTGCTAAAAATATCACCTACGTTCAACCATGCATGGTACCTGATGAACCTTAAAAAAGGGCATTTGGTGGTCAAAACATACAAACTTCCAGTTATGAAATAAATAAGTCCTAGAGCTATAATGTATGGCATGGTCACCATAGTGAATAATATTGTATTATATATTTGAAAGTTACTAAGAAAGTAGATCCTAAAAGTTCTCAGAACAGGAAAGAAAACATTGTAACTGTGTAGTGATAGATATTAACTAACTTATTGGGGTGATCATTTTGCAATATATACATATATCAAATCATTATATTGTACACCTGAAGCTAATATAATGTTATATCAATTATATCTCAAGTTGAAAAAAGGGGACTTGATGAAATCTCTCCAACTCCATAGAACCTATGTTTGGGTGGCAGATTTCAGCTGATTTTATTTATTTGAATAATATTCCAATAACTGTTCTGACATTTTCTAATAATTGAGATAACTTATTAGGAGAGCAAGTTTACTATCACTGGAAATCCTAACACAGAGCTGGATGTCCAAATTTTCTTCCTTTCTCTCTCTCTTTCCTTTCCTTCCATTCTCCCTCCCTTTCTCTCTCTTTCTTTGAAGGTTCTACTACTGAATCTTTAATTTCTTCTAAATTCTAATTTTTTATATACTTTTTAACCTGGTAAAGGGCTTTGAAATAATCAGATCACTGATATTCAATGATGTGTATTGATCAAGGAAAGATAGATGGCAATCCAAGTTGTGATTTAAGATGATTGAGGGGAAGGAACTTTAGGAGGAGGGTTCTTAACTCAAGTGTCGTTGGTCTGTGAGAGAGAGAGGGTGCTGCTGTGATGGTGCACTTTGTGCCCAGAGCGTGGACATGGTCCATGACTTGGGGTCTACGGTGATCTACAGCTCAGAGCTTTCAGAAGAAACAATGGGGAGGAGCCCAGGATCCCTTTGCTGATACATTCCAGCACCCTTGACATGTCATAGTCATCATTCAAGCTAATGTTATTCTTCTAACAACTCAGAGACTCCTCATTCTGTCAGCTTCAGCCAATCCAATACTTAGGTTAAAAATTTGTAGCAGGCAATGCAGTGAATGTAGAGTAGTTGGCCTAGGTATGAGTCAGTTTGCTCAATCACTAGCCAGATGGACTTGTACAAAGGACTTAATCACTCTGAATACCAGTTTTATGAATGAAGTAGAGAAATATAATTGTACTTATAAACAGAGTACGCAGAGAGAGAGAGTTGTAAGTTGCACAGTGTCGTAAAGCATGGGTTGGCAGCACCCGGGGACATTAAGGAGATAATTACGTTATTTTAAGTTGCAACAGCTCCTGATACTTGGCAGATGCCACTGCACACCCTCGTTGTATACTGTCGGCCCGAGGTTTCTTCACTTGATATTGTGCCCTGACCAAATTGCGCTGTCAGGTATGAGGCATCCTGGTTGTCACATGTCCCTGAAATTTCAAGTGGTTTGCTGAACTGCAGAACTACTACATTCCAGCTGGAAGCAAAGGAGAAAGGTGAAGTAAAGATGACTATTATGCCTCCCAGTATCTCTGCAGGAAATAGAGTGGTTTTTTCTTGATTTTCTATGATTCAATTCCCTTATCCCCTATTTAATGTAAGCACACCCAGTAGAATTCTGAATTCAAGGAGAAAATACAAATACTAGATATATTGGGTAAAATTACCATGAAGACAGCTATTTCAAACATACACTGCATGTTGGGTTTGTTGGTGAGGCGAGTGGAAGAAGTAAATGAGGAGTCATGAGGACTTAAGGGTAACATCACCCACCATTATTATTAGTGGATGCAGGGTAGAGGGTTGACTTGTGATGGGAAAAGAGCTGGCAAAAAGGAAAGGATGGAGACGCTGAGGCAGTGAGAAATAATTTGTGTAATATTTTTGTAACAATGTCTGTTCTCTAGAATATTTGCCAAGAAATTTTTGGAACAAGTTTCTGAATATATATATCCACGATATAAAATAAATATTGCAATGACTAACCTTGTGGTTAAGAGATGTAATGGACTGTTCAGTCATTGATTCAGCAAGTATTTTTTGAGCATGTGCTGTGTTCCAGGAGTTGTAGGCACTGGGGATGCAGGATGACCAAATCCTACTAGGTCCCTGCCTTGAGAGGGCATATAGTAAATAACTACAATATTGTGGCATGTGGCTTCAGTGTTAGCATTTTTATGTAAAATTTAAAAATTATATATTCTCACATATTGGTGATTATTCTTTACTAGTGCAACTTTGTAAGGTCTAGTTCCTATAGCATGTGTTTACATGTGTACATTTGTGCATACACATTCTGATTTTAACATTTTTTCCTCAAAAATCATAAATCTGATGACCTGTTTTGGTGTTTCCTGTCTCATACTGGGTGGTGGGACGAATAGCCGAGGCATAATGGAAGTTGGAGCATATAATTAGTGTCCCTTAAATCTGTCACCTTCCATTTAATAATTTACCTTTCTTTGGCTTCTCATTTCTACTTACCCTCTATGTCAAGTATTTCATTCTGTTATGAGAAGGATTTTATTTTGGATGAGATGAATTGGAAAAACTTAAATATAAGAACAAGAAGCACATTTCTAGGGCATCTACGTTATGCTGGAGACTTTCATGTACTTGGAATGAACCATTCACTTACACTAATTTTTTAAACATGTCTGTGAGGCTGTCAACCCTGTAGTCGGAAATGTCAGCTTGAATAATTAGGGCAGTGTTGTAGATGCAGGAGATTGAACATCACTCAATAAATACAGGGAAGCAGGATTTGTATCAATTATTGCCCAAGGTTCTTTCCACAATCCATTGTGCTTTTGCTGGAGAAGCATTTGTACCCTGCCGTGCGCTGTCAGCACCCTGCTATTTCATGAAGGAGAAACTAGCCTGCGCATAACCATGTGAGATGTTCCCCTGTAAGAATGTAAGTTTAGAAGGTGCCACAAAATTCAGAGAAATGACTTGCAGTGTTACCAGGTTTTCAGTAAAGACAGCTTGCTTACCTTAGCACAGATGCTCACCCCTACTTTAGTTAGGACCGTCTCTAGTACAGATGAAAGAAATAATTACAACACACCCCATGTTTATTTTATAGGGAAAGGATTAACATACAAATTCACCTTCTCCTTTGAAATTTTCTTCTAAACAGCTAGATCCCTGCAGGCACTTAGAATACAGAAACTGTATCTACCTATAAAAAGGGAATTAGGAAATTAAGGTTGTTTTCAGGAAAGTGTAACCCCCAAACTCCCGTCTGTTTAGGCAAATGCTATGGAAAGTTCAATGAGGAAAATCTAGATAGCACCATCAATTCTGTCTGTTTTTGTTGCGAGACTTAGCTTTGGTGTTTTGACATCTGTGTCATTATGGGTACTGACTCTATTAGGAAGTGACGGCACAGAGAGAACATCTTGCTCAGACACACTCATCTTTCTTCTCTTCTTTCCAGTTCACTCCCTCAGTGTTTAAAATGTTCACGCAAGCTGCTTCTTAGAAAACAGGATCTTTGATGACAATTTCATTGGTGACTGCTGCTTATATCTCATTTGAAGTTATGAGTCTGATTATGTCAGCATTCACTCTTTCTGAGGTGAAAGAATACTCTCCGTGGCTCAGTGAAATATATTCCATTTTCCTCATCCTCCTGAGACCGCTTTCAAACCAGGCTGCTTTGGGAGACTTCCATTCTGTGCACACTTAGATGTGTCCCTTTATATTGTCACCTTATTTGTAATGCCATTCACCATCAACATGAGCAAATGGTGTATATTTCTGGTGCACCGAAAAGTGTGAAAAAAAAAAAGGAAAGGAATAAATTAATACTTAAACCGAGATCCTCCATCATTATGAAGCATTAATTAATAATCTATTTGCATGTGGCATGGGACTGGAGGTTTTGCAATAAGTTAAGTGCTCATTGCACTATGCACCACAGCTTTCCCCAGGATCAAGAAACAGGGCAGAATGGAAGATATTTCACCTAGTAAACATTGAGAAAAAGAATTAAATGATAAAATCCAATATTTCTCTTGCTTACAAGCCAAGGGTTAAGTGTATCTGATAGAAAATTCACATTCAACCAGCTGTCCTTAGTAATGAGAAAAAATAAATACACAATGGGAAAACCTGTCCCATGCCATATGACAGATGGATGGATAGATAGCTTATGGAAGCAGAGCTGTTTGTTGTTAAGTAGACAATTTTAAGCTCTTCACATGGTTTTAATCATTTAAAAAAGTCCGCATGATCACCTGTCTTGAATGTTTATTTTCCTTGTCAAGGGCCTGGCACTGCTGAGTAGGTATTTTCTGGGGAAATATTTTCTGTATATACATACCTATGGTCACTTGTTTTATATTTTAAAATTCTGTCACTTATGATTATTAAATATTAAGAGGAAAATCTTTTATTTAACCAAATATATACAATGACCTGGTATACAAGGAGAAAAGAATATTTTCCTAGAACAACAGTTGAAACTTTCGTTTAAGTGATAATACTAAGAGTCAAAAATATCAGAGACACGTCCTGTATTGTGAATCTATGTTTCCTGAACTTAGATATTACCTAAATTATCTCAAATTTTTAAGAGAAACTTACATGGCATAGCATAACAATAGTGATTTTATAGATGAAGAAATTAACATTTCTAAAGGTTGAACAAAGTGCTACATATCTCACTAGTAAGTGACAAAATCTGGATTCAAATCTTCTGATTTTACTCCATTGCTGTAGGATGTCACAGACAGAGGGGAGAGAACCATCAAGGTCTGAAGGAATTCTGTGGATTAAATTGGAACATACACAACTGTTTTTGAGCTATAGCCAAATCTGATTTTCTTGAAGTGTAGAGTTATTTTGTGTCACTAAATACATCACCTAATTTAATATTTACAGAAATTCTATGTTAGGCATTATTATCCATCTAATGTGATAATCTTGTCAACAAAGATTAACTAGTGTTTCCATTGTCTTTCAAAAGTAAGTAGAATGGACATAGAATCTAGACCAGTTCAGGTCCAAAGACATTTCTTCTAACCACTTGATTCTTCTATTCAATATAAATAGTTGAAAGTTACTTGAATAGCATTTTAATTCTAAATCTAAAAGACTTTCTGCGTATTTTTCCTTCTTTCATATACATATATCCAGTTTACTCAGAACTGGTGCCAGACAAAATTGTGAAATATAGAAGTTCCTATTTCAGGGTCTTCTTTTTCCTGCCAGTATCCCTTTCCCCTTTATCTTGTTTCTCTACTCATTTTTCCAAAGCTCTATTCTATTTCTTGTTTCATCCCAACTAGTCCACTAAGATGATAGTTGATAAAAGATTAAGGCTCAGCATCTCCCAGGAGTATTTACATTTTAATAGGGGTCTCTTGCCGATCAAAAAAGCCTCCAAGATGCAGAGGAATAAATTCTAAAGGTAACAGGAGGGAAAGATATTTTTAGATAGGAGCATCTGGCTTGCCCCTCTAATCACATCCCATAAGCTGCCTACTCCATTTATTTGTAAGACCTTGGCTTTGCTGTTTACAGTGAGAAGCTTCCCTGTAATTGCACACGCTTTTTCAAAGGTTTGAATCGTGTCTCAGAGATGGTGTGATATTGGTACCTCACTGTTTATTCTCTCTCCTAGTTCCGCATTTTTGATGACTGGAACAAATTCTAAAAGGCTTTTTAACGATGATGTAAGGCCTTGAACAAAATGAAAATCTGTTGTTTTAGCATATTTGGAAGAGAATAATTCAGCTGTCATAGGATGAAAGACTTGTCTGGAAATGCCATCTTTCCTTCGCTGTGTTATGATGCACACCTAAAAGGGAAACACCGTTTGGTATAAATGCTAGAGCCTCTTATACCTAAAGAAAAGAATGCATAATAAAGCACCAAACAAGCTTTTGTCGTTTCACCTGCAGAACTCGCTCTTTAAAGCATATTTAGCCAAGCTAGTACGCCTGCTTGTTTTAGCAACTGAAAGAACTGAAAAGATTGAGAGGTTTTTTTTCTTTTAAGCATTGATTTAGCATATATGCTAGATTAAATTGGATACTCTCACATAGTAATTTTCTATGCAAAAACAGACACCCTACTGGGTAGTTTCAAACCTAAAATGCTGAATAATTTACAAAAAGGCTTAGTAATTAAGTATGATGATAATACATTAAAAATGGAAAACAAGTACAGGAGGCTTTCAAACACATTCTTGAAGTGAAGAAAGTTGGGGAAACATCCTGAAAAACTTGGTCTTTATTTGGTCAATTAATTAATATCCTAGTATTTGATTGGTGAGTACAACATTCTTTCTTGACAAATGTTAACATTTGCTACTCATTTTAATATTTGTATGAAATTCTCTAGGCATTTACCTATTTCCTGCTTTATATTATTCATTCTTCCAAACATTCTGAGGATGCTTTTGTAGTATGGAGTTTGCAATTAAAGATAAGCTCTTTAGCTATACTTTTTTTTTTTTTCTGCATCACTGTACATACTCAAGAATTAAACAAAAAGAAATAGGCATATAAATCTGGACCCTTAATACAAATTCTGCATTCCAATTTCCTTCCCAAGAGGAGGCATGAAGAATTTTGAGAAGTGAGAGCAAGACATAACTATAATAGCTCATATATGAACTGATTTCTTTCAAAACTGATATTTCGATTTACTGGTCAATCATTAATCACAAGCAATTTATTAAATTTCTGCTTTATGCTGGGAACTGTACCAGTATGAACTACATCTATTTCTCTCCAAATATATATTAACATTTATGCAGTTTGAGGTCTCCAGGTAACCTGTTAGCACGTCCAAATGAATATGGTAAACCAACCATTTCTCCAGAATTCCCAATTTATGTCAATGTCACCACTATTCTTTGAGTCATACAACTTCAACTTATGGAAGTATATTTGAAAAGCTCATTAGCCTCCATACTCCCACATTTGTTAATAAGTCCTGTCAATTCTACTTCTATAGTATCTCTCACATCAATTTTTCCCATCTTTTTTTTCCCCACCGTATTCTATTTCCCTCTAGATTAGGTAGTTGCAGTAGCTACTTGACTTTCCTCTCTATCCAGTGCTTCCTGTCAATCCATCCAATTCATTGAAGACAAATTCACCTTGTTAAAGGGTACCTTCAATTATGTCAGCCCTCTAACCCTACTGCTTCCCCAAGAAAAGCCATAAGCACGTTAGCCTGGCCTTGCATGGTCCTGTATAATTCCACTCCCTGACCTACCTTTCTAAACTTGTTTCAAATGTTTCCCCTAAACATAACCTACTTTCAAGGCAAAATGAATTATTTATTGTTCTCTGAAAAAAGATCCCATACTTTTCCACCTCTAGACATGTGCTCATGAGGATTCTAATCCTCTGGTTCAATCCTCTAATCTTCATTCAAATCTGTCTCCATGAAGTCTTTTCCCACCACCTGCCGTGTCTACAAAAAGTAAGTTCCGTCAATGTGTTGTTCTTTAAACTCTTTAGGGCTTTGTCTTCATCTTTCCAATGGCAATTATATTCTGCTTTGTACTGCAGTAATCTGTGTACTTGTCATAGCACTCGTAGTAGGGACTATTTTTTGGAGAGAGAATATGTTTGTCAGTTCATTTTTACAGTAAAGTTCATTTTTTATAGCAAAATTTATACTAGCAGCTGATGTCTCTGACTTTTGGTTTCCTCATCTGTGAAATGGGGATAAGAATTTGTTATAACCAGGCCCGTTTTAACAGTTAAATAAGATAACACTATGTGAAAGTCTTTAGGACAGGTGTGCTTATTTTACCTCTCATTATGGGGTATCAGAGATGAATACAGAAAGGATGAAAATTTCGGAAGAGTTATCTGACCTTGAATATTCTGGTCCTTGCATACTGTCCTGTTGTCATGCCAACCAGCTGCCCGTCGAAGAGATGCATCATGGCAGAGCAAGCTTGCAGTTGAGTACAGTTGAATTATATATACTAAAATCAATCTAGTCAGTATTACTTTATTAATATTTTATATCTTTATGCTAAAATGTGACTTCTAAACTATATTTCTCTTTGTTTTAAAGTTAAGGAGACTATTCGCATTAAGGATGAAAAATTCATGGCAAAAACAGCACATTTATTGAACATATATTTTGTGCAAGGCATATGGTGGCTTCATTTTGCAGAAAAGTGACATATTTTTGGAACTGTTCTTGAGAGATTTATGTTAACTACATATTATTCCCTTCAGGCTACTAAAATTCCATTAGGAATTATTTCTAAAAGATAGAGAATTGGTGGTGAGGTCAGAAATAGAAAAAGAGATATTTTTGCCATTAAATCTATAAAGACTTTATACTTTTGAGAAAGTCAATGACTCCTGGACTCTCTAGTTTTCACAAGATATTGTAACTTAGGACTGTATATTTATGGCCTTTGCTATGGTTTCTTTTTTACCATTATTGCTATTAAACACTCAGAACCACTGTGTGTACTCTTTTCACAGATGTTGTATGCGACCTTTTGCAAGATATTCTTAAGGCAGCAAATTAAATACAATATGTGCTCATGAATGTAATAGTATAGTATTCTTTGTATTTTCATATGCCTTCAATGTGGTTTAATTGTACCAGTGTTTAATGAATATCTATTTCATACTCTGCTGTTCGTCACTCTAATCATGATCCCTTTGCTTAGTATTTTATATCTTTATGCTAAAATATGATCCCAAAATTTTCCACATGTTTTAAAATTAAGGAGGTAGAAGGCAAAAGTGGTGATTAGGCTCACATGCGTGGTGATGGACTATAATTAGTTTTTGAGTGGTGAACATGAATTCGAAATACATTACGATGTACATCTGAAATGTTATAATCCAATGTTACTGCAATAAAAAAATAAATAAAATAAAAAAATAAAATTAAGGAGGTAGTTGCATTAAAGGAGGAAAGATTTATGAGAATACAGAATATTTATTGATATGCATTTTGTGTAAGAAATATATGGCTCAGTTGTTGAAAAGTATTGTGATTTTGAGCAGTTCTTGAATTATTCATAATAACTACTATTTGAATATTGCTTAATAATTTTCAAAGTAATTTAATAGTCATTATTTCATTAGATTCTCACAATGGCCCTAAGATATAGACATAGAATCATTATTATTAAGCAAATCTGCCATTGAGAAAAATGAATTGCTGAGTTTTCAAGAGAAAGGCCCAGGGTTCTGCAGTTTATATTCAGGAAGGCAAAGACTCAAAAGACAATCATTGGTCTCTGCAACTCACATTTTTGCATTGTCTCAAGCAGATCTTCTAACCCACGTTGGTGCCATTCATCCACAGTCTCCTTCTCCTCCTCCCCCGGCTCACACACAGTAACTACCTGAGGTCTTCACATAGTCCTATACTAATAGTGAGAAAAATTATACCGAGTCACTCTTTTTTAAATACAAAGCATAAAGATAGATGTGGATAAGTACACTGGTCCTTTGAGTATAGAAATCTATATCAATCTCTAGGAGTCTCCAGAGAAAGCTATAACATGACAAGTCTATAGTCAGTTTCAAAAAAAGTTTTCAAAAGGGGCTGACCCCGTGGCCGAGTGGTTGGATTCGCACGCTCCGCTGCAGGCAGCCCAGTGTTTCGTTGGTTCGAATCCTGGGCGCAGACATGGCACTGCTCGTCAGGCCACGCTGGGGCAGCGTCCCACATGCCCCAGCTGGAAGGACCTGCAGTGAAGAATATACAACCATGTACCGGGGGGCGTTGGGGAGAAAAAGGAAAAAAATAAAATCTTTAAAAACAAAAAAAAGTTTTCAAAACCTTAGAGTAATTGTATTTGAATCTAATGGAGGTAATTTTCATGTAATTTCAATTGCTAAGTAAACTGAAAATTTCAAGGAACAAAAATTGTCATTAGGGAAATTATTGGCAATAGTGAAATAGAGAAATGTCAGTTCTCTCTGATTTACATAGTCCTTGGTTATCTATCTGGAAAACTTAGGGTGGAACATCCAAATAATCTTTATATTGATCTTCTTCTATTGTCCCATTTCAGTTAGACAACTGTGCTTATGACCAAAATAGGGCCTACATTCCACGAGGGCCCAGTGGGGAATGTGGGAGAGGTTAAGGATGGAGTTCATGACTAGAAAGGAGCAAAAACACACTACTGTGAAATGACAGACCATTTGTAATGTAAAGGTAACAACTTGACTTATCATGATTAATTTGGTTTACAAATGCTTTGTGAAGGCGTGTTGTGATAACCACCGTTAATATGAATCAGTACTAGAAAATGATGCTTAAACTGGTAGAATGCTTAATGTAAGAGTCGTGATAATGCTTCTCAAATTAAACTGTCAAATAGAGTTCATTATAACCTCTTAAAGTTTTTTTTCCTTCTGTTTGTAAATTTGATATAATAATGGAAGGGCTCTATCAAATGCCACGCAGGGAGAGCTGTGAGGTTATGAGCGCCTCTTTGTTCTTCGAGAGTTGCTCTCTGGGTGTTGTTAATCCATTACCTCAGTGGCCACTTTCTCTAGGCGTATTTAGACACTTGGCTCAAGTCACTTGAGAATTAAACCACAAGGACAATTCCGTCATTTAAATTAAGAAATTCAGATTTCATATTAGATTTCACTAGCTTCCATTCAGCTCCGAAATTGTGCAGTTCTGAACGATTAAACATTCTTATTGAAAGAATAAGAATGATTTTCAAGAAGCTGGGGAAGGGTATGTCCAGTCTTGCTAAGGAAGAGGAGGCTGCTAAGGCCTCCAGAACGTGTCCCTGATCTCAGGGGCTTGGTGGTTGAGGCACAGTCCTTATTCCATTTCTTCTTCCTCTTCACATAGCCTTGAAATATGCATTTGACTGCATCAACCAAAAAGGCAGAGCATATAGTATCAATCAACTTAAAATATGGCTTGACCAGTGAGGTCACTCAGACTGGTTCCAAAAAGAATGATGAAATACCTCATTATCCCAGAATGGTGAAGAAATGTCAGATGAAAATTTCCAAAACTGAAATAGATAACATGACTGTATGGAATGAATCATATGCTCACCCATTCTCAACCTCCTTGTCTATTTGGCAGGGGAGGGGATCATTGAAAGGTGCAGGTTTAATGAGTAAGAATCAGAGACACTCTTCATTTGAAATACAACACATCACAGATACATGTGCAGGGATTGACACAAATGCTGCACTAACGCCCCACCTTCCTTGCAATTTGCCGGATGCATTGAATTATGCAGTGCTAATGAGGACAGTGCACTAAACATATGATGTAATGTCATTGAATATACCATGTGTTGTACAATAATGTCAATAATCCATATATTATACATATTCACCCATGTCTCCAATTACTGTTTTATATATTGAAATGCCAAAATGTTTTTTCCAGATCTCTCCTTCAATATAGAAAATCCTTTTTATCAGAACGTATCTTGAAAACCACTTTTTAAGCCAAGTTGTTATAAAAGAGAAATGTTATAATTAGAGGTTGTGTTCTTGACCAAAGAGTTAGAATAAAATATATCAGAAATAATGACAAACAATATCATAAAGCATAGATACAATATCTATAAACTTTTTATAATTTGGAATAGAAAAATTATGTTCCAAGGCATTGGCATGGTTTTAAAGGATGCTTAAAAATTTCCCTCCCCCTCAAAATCTATAACATTATATGACTGGACTAAAGACTAATGTGATAGGAAGTTCAAAGTCTCTAAGGTTTCGATTCTAGTCTATATTTCAGCAAAATAATATATTTATAATTTATATAAATATGCTTTTGCTCTCCAGGTAATAATACCATTTGTACTGCTATTTTTTTCTCCTTTCAGACCGAATCTCTGCCAATCTCAATTTCCCTATTAGTTCAAATACAGATTAAATTTTCATTTATGAAATGTATCTTGGTTTTATTCAATCATCTCTCCTCTCTTCCAATCCCCATTCTTTATTGGTAAATCTTTTATAATACATCTTCTGGCATATATTTGAGTTAGATTTATCTTATATTTTTTCTAGTAAACAAAATCCAAACAAAAGAGAAAAGATCTGGGTTGTATGCCCAAGCACAACTTCTTTAATTAGCCACTAATGGAGTCTTCCATTTGTTTTATTATAAGTTAGCCTGATTTTATCAAGATTCTGATGACCAGGATTCCTTAATCTACACAATTACATTAATTAGAATTCAATTCTAATTAATTAGAATTCTTGGTATCCAAAGTGATTTATTAATAATTAAAATTTCTTCCCCAAATTTCAGATTCAGTTATTTTAAATGCATCTTATTTGCATAATAACATGTAGCCCAACATTTACGTATTTTTCTTTTACTCTAGATGAATTTGTGAGATCTCTATGCAAAATCAGTCCATTGGTTTAGTAAATTTTCTTTGAAAAAGTGACACAATTCCTTTTAAAAAATCTGCATATTTTCTCATCTTTTGCTACTAAGTGGAACGTTAGCGAGTTATTAGCTGGATGAAGTGCAATCATGGTAACTACCTCTTTAGTCTATTGATGTGTTTTTATTTTGAGTACGATATTATCTCAAATAATTCTGGATTGATTCAGGGACATATGTTACTACCAACAAGTAAAAAACATGTTCCAATCATTCTTATTGACTCCACGGATGATATGCCATATATCATATCCAAATGACAATGTCTGTCTCTGCATATTTTAAACTCAAAAAGAAGAAATTAACTGAAGCAGTATTTGTAGTATTATATTTATTGAATGTTCAATGTCAGGCAATGGAAGTATTTTAAACATGTTTACTTATTAAATAGAACTTTCATATGACATAGACGTATCCTTAGCCACATTTAATCAGTGAAGATATTAAAAAAGACAAAGTTTAATAAGAAACCTGGCTGTCCTTAAACCTGAGCATTCTCACCTGCCTACACCTGCAGAGCAAAGGAGAAGCAATTCCCCCGCGAATCCATGTCTCAAGATTTGCTACATGGACAGGACTTTCTCAAGAATGAAGCAATGGAATGCTCTTTTTAGCATTTCCTCCTTTGAAGTTCATGCATATATTATCCTTTTTTTTTTCTTTAAAGGATCACATTTTTAGTGCCACACAGCTTTTCTCCAGCTTTCTTTTAGATGTATTATAGTTTAGATTTTATTTTTAGGTCCATGAATCATACATTTTTGTGTAAGATGTGAAGTAGGGATTGAGGTTCTTCCAGGCATATGACTATCCAACTATTCCAGCACCATTTGTTCAAAAGATCAGCTTTTTCTTTTTTTTCCTAGTGAATTTCCTTCACACTTTTGTTGAAAAGTAGCTGTCAGTATATATGTAGGTCTGCTTCTGGAGTCTGTTTTGTTCCATTGGTCTATTTTTCTATCTTTGTGCCAATTCCACAGTTTTTGGATTATAGGTTTATAATGTCTTGAAATCAGATTTTCTTGGCTTTTCAACTTCCTTCTTCTTTTTCAAAGTTGTTTTGCCTATTCTAGGTCCTTTGCCTTTCCATGTGAATTCTAGAAACATCTCATCAATTTCTACAAGGATTCCTGATGGAATATGGTTAGGGTTACATTACGTCTACAGATCAATTTGAAAGAATTTACATCTTTAAAATATTGAGTCATCCAAACCATCAACATGGTATATTTCTCCTTTTATTTAGGTGTTCTTTAATTCTCCAGGCAATGTTTTATAATTGTCAGCCTACAGGTTTCACCATATTTTGTCAGATTTATCCATAAATATTCAATCTTTTACTGCTCTTTTAAATGATAATGCTTTTTAAAGATATCCATGCCAATTGTTGGTTACCAGTATATAGAAATACAATTGAACTTTGTATGTTTATCTAGTACCTTGCAACCTTGCTAAACTCATATGTTAGTTTTTGGATTATTTCATTGGAGTTTCTACATAGACGATGGTATCATTTTTGAATATATATAGTACTACTTCTTCATTTCCAATCTGTATGTTTTAAATTTCTTTTTCTTGCCTTTTTGCACTGGATAGAAGCTCCAGTGTGATAATAAATAAAAGTGGTAACACTGGGCATCCTTAACTGTTTCCTGAACTTAAGGGGAAAGCATTCAGCCTTTCATCATTCTCATTAAGAATCATGTTAGTTAGAGGATTTTTACAGACACCATTTATCATGTTGAGGAAGTCCTCCTCTATGTCTAATTTTCTGAGAGTTTTTTATCTTTAATGTATGTTGGACTTTATATGTGTTTGTGTGTGTATGTGTGTGTATATTAGTCAGGGTTCTCCAGAGATCCAGTAGGATCTCTATACTAAGGGATTTGTTGTAAAGTATTGGCTTACAAGATTATGGAGACTGGCAAGTCCTAAGATCTGCAGGTCAAATCAGCAAGCTGGAGACTCAAGAGAGCTGATGCTTTAGTTCAAGTCCAAAGGCTGCCAGGCTGGAGAACCAAGAAGAGCTGATGTTTTAATTTGAATCTGAAGGCAGTAAGAAAGCAGATGTCTCAGTTAGGAGATCATCAGGCAGGAAGAATTCTCTAATTCTCTCTTACTTGGGGGAAGGCCAGCCCTTTTATTTTTTTATTTGTTTGTTTGTTTGTTTGTTTATATTGAGGTCATATTGGCTTTTAACACTGTGTAAATTTCAGGTGTACATTATTATATCTCAGTTTCTGTATAGACTGCGTTGTGTTCACTACAGAATAGACTAGTTTGTATCTGTCATCATACATATGTGTCCCTTTATCCCTTTATCCCTCCCCCCACTCCTTCTCCTCTGGCAACTAGTAATCCATTTTCCTTATTTATGTGTTTGTTTATCCTCCACATATGAATGTAATCATAATGCGTTTGTCTTTTTCTGTCTGACTTATTTCACTTTGCATAATACCCTCAAGGTGCATCCATGTTGATCAGCCTTTTTGTTTTATTCAGACCTTCAACTGGTGGGATGAAACTTACCCACATGAATGAGTACAATCTGCTTTACTCAGTCTACTGATTTAAATGTTAATCTAATCCAGAAACACCCTCACAGTAAACCCCAGGATAATGTTTGACCGAATATCTGGGCCGTCTGTGGCCCAGTGAAGTTAACACATAAAAGTTAACCATCACAATCATGATCTATTACCCAGTGAATGACATACTGGGCGCCATTTGCTATCATTTTGTTTGGATTTTTTGGATCTATGATCACAGGGAATACTGGTTTTTGATTGCCTTTTCTTACAATGTCTTTTTATGATTTCTGTATCAGAACAATTCTTGTCTCATTGATTAAGAAATATTCCTTCCTTTTCAATTTGTTGGAAGAGTTTCTATAGCATTCAAATTATTTCCTCTTTAAAAGTTTGATAGAATTGAATTTGAATTTATTGGCATAATATTTTTTATAATATTTCCTTATTATCTTTTGACATCTGTAGAATCCGTAGAGTTGTCACCTCTTATTCCTGGTATTGATAAGTTATTTTTTCTTATTTTTCACTTTCCTTCATCTATCTGGTTGGAGGTTTCTCAATTTTGTTTATCTAAATGAATAGATGAATTCATCTATTCATTGAAGAACCAACCCTTTGTTACCTTGATTTTGTCTTTGACTTCTCTGATTTCTATTTACATTATTTATTTTTGATCTATATTATTTCCTTTTGGTGAATTTCAGGTATACATTTCTGCTTTTTTTCTAGTTTATTTAAGAGGAAACTGTGGTCCTTGATTTGAGGCTTTTTCAATTTTAATACAGGGATTTACTGTTATAAATATCCTAAAAGTATTACTTTTGTGCCATTCCAGAAAACTTGATATATTGTTTTTTCATTTTCATTTAATTCAAACTAATTTCTAATTTTCCATTTGATTTCTTCTTTGACCCATTGGTTATATTGAAATGTGGTATTTAGTTTATAAATATTTGGAGATTTTCCAGAAATTTCTCTATAATTAATTTCTAGTATAATTCCATTGTGCTCAGAGAAGATACTTTATGAGTTGAATTCTCTTAAATTTAAGACTTGCTTTATGACTCAGAGTGCCATCTCTCTTTTCACATATTCCAGTTGCGTTGGAAAAAATGTATATTCTGCTATTTTGGATAAAGTGCTTCTTAATGTCTGTTAGATCAAGTTGGTTGATTATGTTGTTAAAATCTTCTGTGTCTATACTGATTTTCTGTTTACTTTCAGTTCTATTTGTTTTCCTTTCATGTGTTTTGAAACTCTTAGTTAGTGCCTGAATGTTTAGGATTATTATGTTCTCTTAATCAACATATCACTATGAAATGGTCCTCCTTATTCCTGGGGATATTTTTGTTCTGAAATCTACTTTGTCTGTTGTATACCCAATCCAGATTTCTTTTGAATAGTGCTAGCATAATATATCTTTTTCCAAGTTTTCACTTTTAAGTAATCTGAGTCTTTATATTTAAAGTGCATTTTCCTGTAGGCAGCATATTAGTTAGGCATTGCTTTTTATCCATTATAACAATCTCTGCCTTTTTATTGGGATGTCGAGATCATTTACATCTAATTGTGATTGTTTATAATGCTAGGTTTAAATCTATCATCTGCCTATTTGTTATCAATTTGTTCCATCTGTGCATTTTCCCGTTTGTTTTTCTTTTCAGCATTGAGATTGAATATTTGTAATGATTTATTTTATTTCCATTGTTGGATTGTGTGCTATGACATTTTGTTTTGTTACTTTTCTTGGTTGTTTTAGAATTTATAGTGTATGTCTGTAAGTTACTACATTCTATCTTCCAGGAATATTCTACCCATTCACATATAGAATAGGAACTTCACAGTAGTATACTTCCATATCATAAACCTTTCAAATGTCAATTTTATAGTCAGGAATTCTTAAAAGTAAAATTGCATTTTATTTTGGATTTGGGAACAGTTTATACACTGCTAGGTAAAGTTTACCCTCTATAAACTTTCCCTTCAAGTATATGACCTATAGATGAGAAGAGAATTTTTCTATAATTTGGTCAATTTGTTCCTATAAGATTCTGGATCTTGAGAGATAAAGGAAATCAATGTGTGAAAATATTTCCTCACTGGCATTTAATTTTATTATGTCTTGATTTTAACACAAGAAAAATAAATATGAGAAAAATTTATTACTGAGAAAAATTACTTCTTTTCTGCTATTTGTTCTCTTTTTGTGCCTTTTTCTACTTCTACTTTTGCTACTTATACTCATGAAAGTGTACTATGGAACTTTTTACTGTCTTGGTAATTAAGAATAATATCTCTTGCAGAAAATAAACTTATTCCAGAAATATCTATAGAAAAGTTTTGTTACTCAGCTGCTTAACATACAGATTTTATTTTTCATTCATTGTATTTTTTTGGTCCTCATTATTATTCAAAAATTGGACACAAGCTATAGACTACACAAATCCATTTGAATAGTTGTTCATAGTTACTAATGATAGTGAGTAATGATAGTGATCAATAAGTTACTAGAATAATCAGAAATTTCAGAAAATGTTTTTTAACATTCCATTTTATCATCACGTTAAATTGCTCTCTGTAAACAGAAAATACCTGTTGGTTCTCTGAAGGAATTGCTTACATACAATATGGTGTTTTTGAACAACAATAAAAGATTTGAATGTAGGGGTGTTTGTGGCTAGAAATTGAGCTGATAAGGTGATTCTTATTTCATGATGCATTTTAAAACTAGGTGTTAAGAAACTTTTGAATGAGTAGCTTTAAATTGATATAGTTTGTGTGGACCTGTGAATTGAAAATGGCACTGAAATTGAAAGAAAAATGGATCTAAAACTTTTCACAAAACATTTAAGTTTCACACAGGCTGAAATTTAGGTCAAATTACAATCATTTGCTTGTCCTTTTTAGCCTTCCTTACAAGCATGCTTAGTCTCCATTTTTACAAGCTATGCATTATGCTTACTCCAAAAACCATAGTTATTTTCAAATCCAAACAATGTAGTGAAAAATCTTTTTTAAAGAATGTTAAAGAAAATTTGAAGTTAGAAAGCATGAAAAAGTAAGTGTTATGAAACAATACAGAGAGACCTCTACCACTCCCCAAAGATGTTGACTCACAGCTCTAAAAATAAATATTATCTGACTATATACTAAGTACCACCTATAAGTAGAGCTTCCATAGTCTAATATCAGCCACTTTTATTCATAATATTTACCATCTGTGTGTTTCAGTTGCAACTTATTTAAATATAAAAACAGCAAATTGGGGTCGGCCCAGTGGCGTGGTAGTTAATTTCATGTGCTCTGCTTCAGTGGCCTGTGGTCTGAAGGTTCAGATCCCAGGCGTGACCCTACACACCACTCATCAAACCATGCTGAGGAGGCATCATCCAGGCAAAATAGAGGAAGATTGGCACAGACGTTAGTTCAGGGCCAATCTTCCTCACCAAAAATACCCCTATAAATTGATCTCACTTTTTTTGAGAATTTATTATTAAAACTGAAATTATCTTAGGAAAGTCTTACATATTTATATTCAGTAAATACATGTCTAGAACACATATACAGTCTAGAAACCTGTGTTATCTTTTATAATTATTTAATTAAATTTGATTTGATCTTGGAATCATGATTGGAGAAAATTCATCATTAATAAATGAACTATTCATTAATTAAAAAATATTTACAAAATAAATTTTCTAGTAATTATCATGAATTCTTTTGTTTTACAAAGAATCTCATACAGTATAAATGGCTTTCAGTAAATTTTGAATGACTCAAAGTTAAAATACAGCAGAGCTTGAGAAAAATACGCTGTGCCCAAATGCAACAAAAATCTATTATCTTACCATAACTAACTCAGCATATGCTAGTTAAATGTGTAAATCTGACCTTTTAGTATAACTTTTCTGATATTATCTCTCAATATAAAGAAATAATCTGTAGACATTTTCTCAAATTGAAAAATATATAAATAAATGCAATTTTTTTAATTCTATTAGAGTTATCTTATGTTCGCACATGCAATTCAAATTAAAGTGATTTGGATATGTGAAATTTACGTAGACAAAATAGGTAGGCTCAAAATGTATTCATGTTACTCAAAAGTAAAGTGTAAGTGATTACGTTAATCTAACAAAAATAATTTCCTGGCCTTTCTCACTCTTCCAATGATTCTATGGTGATGAGCTTAAAGTGAAAGAGAGAGATAAAAGATAAGAACAAAAAAGTAAAGGGGTAAAGGGACACATATGTATGGTGACAGATAAACCTAGACTATTGGTAGTGAGCACAATGCAGTCTATACAGAAGCTGATATATAATAACGTACACCTGAAATTACACAATGTTATAAATCAATATGACCTCAGTAAAATAAAAGGAAAGGAAATAAGTTTTCTCTTTCCTTTATTTCAAAGGATGACATCAGTGGCAGTAGTTTCTGTGTGAAGTTAGGAATGACTGAGGAGAACACTGAAAACACTAAACAACCACCACATGGAAATGTTGCATTGTGATTTGGGGCTGCTGTAGTTTTTACAGGGTTTGCTACAATTTATTTCTTATACCTGAATTTAGTCATGATCCTCCATTCAAAAAGAGCCATGACTCCAAGCTTTATAGAAGTTCTGATCTAAATCACTGCAGTTAAATTAATGGATTATTTCATCTTACAAACTTTGCTATATTCTAATTCTATGACATTTTAAACATGGATGCTTTATTTATTCTGGCCATGTAAAGGAAGTTATTTCACTTCAACCTCAACTTTGTAACTATGATTAGTTTTAAAAAGCCCTACTGATACATTCCTCTTTTATTTTTCCTAATGGTAATTAATTATACCTCTAGTACTTGAGGACCTCTAGTCAAACCATCAATTATGTCTCAGAATTAAGGCTAGGACTCCTCTAGTTTGGAAGACTGAAGTGTCTATCCCTTATATAGGTTCATAAAATTTATTCTGAACCATAACAATGAGCCATACTTTTAGAGCATTAAGGGGCAAACCAAACACAGTTCTACTCCATTGGCAAGATTATTCATTTACATGTTCATTCGATCAATATTGGGTTCCTACATATACTAAGTTTATGTCAGGTGTGAGGCATAAAGCAAGGAGCAAGCAATGTATGTCCTGTCCTCATGGAGCTTAGAAGCAGGTTGGGGAGGCAGGCAGTAACAAGAATAAAGAAGTAAATATATAACTTCAAATAGTTATACATACTATGCAGAAAGAGGAGGCTGATCCTGATTTTCTGTTCGTTATGTAATAATTTCAGATAACGTTTGAGAGCATGCTGTTTAGAGTCAGGCATTCCTGGATGTGAAACCCTATGCTATTACTCTGCAAATTCCTGCAGGTTTAGTAACTTTACCAAAGGTGAAATTCCTCATCTATACAATAGGATAAATAAAACCCATAGGGTTCCTATGATTACCAAATAGGATAACGTACGTAAAATGCATAGCCAAATGTCTAGCACATTATACACATCCAGAAATGATTGTAGCAGTAGTAATTGTTATTACATGTATCTAACAAATAAAAGCAGATGTTAAAACTGGAAAAATTATACAAAGAATCATAATGACTGTCACAAATATTTATATCCTATATCTTATTGCTTGAGAAAAAATTTACATGATCTGAGTAGAAATTGTTGTTCTGTCTTTCCATATTGTGCACCCCACAGTTTTGTAAAATGGCTTATACAATTTGACCTGTAGGACATTCAATCTTTGATACAATAAACAATAAATAGTGAGATAGAAAATATGTCAAGCAATTGTAAAAAAACAAATGTCTTAGATTTGCCTTGAGGAGAACAAATATTATCCCCGTTTTCCAGATGACACCATTAAAGTTTAAAAAGATTAAGAAATTTGGCTGAGAGCTCACTGTTATTAACTGGTAAAACATTGCACTTCAAATTTATGTGTCTTTGAAGGCAAAGACATTGTTGCTTCTATTATTATATCATTGATATATCTTTTTCACTTACTCATTTAGTGGCCAGATAATGAAAGAGACAGGTATTAATTCAGGTCTCCTGTGTATATGTACTGAGATTTCTTCTGCAGGCACCATCTTACTTTACTTTAGTTTCAACCTATCATTTCTACTTGTCTAGATTTCTTCTGAATTTTAATTGTGTCACTCAACATGATGACATAACTGTCCTAAATTTCTTCTTCCAGAAATCTGGTTAAATATGCCTTTTAAAAAATGAAAACTCAGGGCTGGCCCAGTGGCGCAGCGGTTAAGTGTGCACGTTCCACTTCTCGGTGGCCCGGAGTTCACCGGTTCAGATCCCGGGTGCAGACATGGTGCTGCTTGGCACACCATGCTGTGGTAGGCGTCCCACATGTAAAATAGAGGAAGATGGGCACAGATGTTAGCACAGGGCCAAGCTTCCTCAGCAAAAAGAGGAGGATTGGCAGTAGTTAGCTCAGGGCTAATCTTCCTCAAAAAAAATAAAATAAAAAATGAAAACACTTTTAAAATAGTCCTTAATTATTCCCTACATACACCTGGTTTTTGGACCCACGTTATTAATTGCAAGACAAAACAAAAACTGAAACTGACAAAAAATACTGTTATATTGTCAAGTCAGAAAATGGTAAAGATTAGAATTTGTTGATCTCTGATGTTAAGATGTGATATACATGATCTCTAAAACAATATTCCAAATGATTTGAGTCTGCTAACACATCAAAGAATAACCTGTATAAGATATTTAGGAGAAATCAGGTATCATTTTAGACACAAAGAAATGCCTATCCATTATTAATTTTACAAAGTAGAAGGTTCATCATACTTCAGAGGATCATTTTGTGACTAACATTGAGAGCATTAGAAATTTCTTTTATCGTAACTTAACATTTCTTTTTGTTTTCCTTATTATTTCTAGGTAAATACTCATTTTTTTTTTTTTTGCTGTTTCTCTAAGGTCTACATTGTAATCAAAACAATGTAACAATTATCCACAATAAAGATTTTGCTTTCCATTATTTCACTGGAGTTAATAGTAACTATTGACTTTGACAGAGCTTATTTCTTCATTGTATTTGTGTTGTCTGTCACTATGTTTCAGTTTGCACAAGGTACTCCTAATTTATTGCAGTATAATTAGGGAATCACAGAGACCACTGTGTTCAACTCAGTACCAAATTAGCTTTGTAAACCTTAAGCGCTCAATTCAAAAAGAAAAGCTGAATGAATCAGTGCAATGTAAAAATGCAAACACATGAAAATTGAGCCCAAATATCAAAAGGAATTGTTACCATCATAAAATATTCACCAGCAACTCCTCATACAACTATTCTGCTTTTTACTTTGTCTACTTCTTGCTCTTATGCCGCACTGAGCTTTTACAATTCTCCTAGATGGTACAGATGGGTGAAGACCACTGTGTAGGAGTCAACATAGTGAAATAGCTACAATGCCACAGTGTCAAGTCATTCAGCTGAGTCAATGTCAAGTTGAATTCTTGGATAACAGTAGTTAAGCAGGCAGTGGGCAGGCTGACTTTAGGTGCTTCGAGCGTATTTGTAATCATGACTTGTCTTTACATAATTTCTGACATTTTAAAATTGATTACTTTGGTCAGGATGATTGCGTTGTAAGTGGATCTTTCTCTTCTTTTCTTAGTTCAGTCGAAACCCAAGGTCTCTTCTGCCCCAATATTTTCTGCCTAGCTTGTGTTTTTATAAAATTACTGGATTCTAAATGTTTCCTATAAAAACAAATGTCATGTTTTGAGCTGTTTAATTAGAGCTGAGGCAAATTAATACAAATTTTCTAACTAATATTTACAGAATCCAAGACACTTCACATGATTCTAAGATGTGATTGATGACACGTTTTTCTGCCTTGTTTGCCTGATGTTCAAATTGCTGAAGATCTTAACAGGAGAACTGAACATTTTGTCTTGACAGAAAAACAGCAACTGCGGATATCACTTACCCCGGGTTGAATAAAGTACTTTTATAAATCTCATCTATGAACCAACTAGGGCATTCTTATTCCCAATTTAGATACTGAGGTCTAATAAATCTACTTTACTATTGTAGCAGGACCAAATCTTGAAAGTGTTTTTCTCAGTAGGTGCCAAATTTGGCTGTAATATTTGGATTATGAAAGAACACCACCTACAACATGATAATATATACTGTTGACAAGTCACCTTCATCTTTCCTGTTGAGTTTTGCAAAACAGTTACTTACCTTATTCAGCTGAGAATCTGAGAACTTGTTTTCTCTAAACTAATTCTTTAATACTCTCTTTGTTGACAGTGCTGAAAATATACTGATGCCATAGATAAAAGGCACTTTTGATCACAGATTATTAAGAAAAACGTCCTGTATAGAAAGAGAGCATTTGCTTTCTGACAAAGAAAGACTCACATACAACAAGAAATCACACACATCTCAGGATACGAGGGGCAGGACCTAGAAAGACAAAAATATTGTGTTACTTTACTGTGAAATTGAGTAGGGTTGTGATTCTCTGGGGGACAGACTATAAAGAATATACAGTCTTTCTCAAAGATTTTTATATCATTTATAAATACACCCCTTATGCAGCATAAAGAATAATGTTCCCATTACCTCAATAAATTTAATTATTTTGACTATTTCTATATTAACATTATCTTATATAATCCATAATATGATATATTTATATATCAATGCAAATACTATTCTATGTTTAAGCAACTGGCTATTTTCTAAATTTTTGACACATTACTAGATGTTCCGAAAATGGTTTTGCGGACTTATTTTTTTTCTCAGTTACACTACTAGAATTTTACTATATTCTGATTTTACAATATGTAACTTAAAAGCCTTACAAGCCTATTCTAAAAATATTATTAGGATGTTTACACATTTGAGCCTAGACAAAAATGGATTTTTTTTTTTTTAAATTTTCCAAAGTGAATGATGTGGTTTCTCTTCTTATGAGTGGAAGTAAATAGAATTTACTGCTCTAGAAATTATTTATCTAGAGAAGTCATTTTTTTACTTTTCTTTTTGATTTTGTTTTGTTTTGCTGATGTGGCTTTTGAATATTCACCTGAATTTACAATTATAGCAAAGATATTTTAGAAATCTCTTTGGAATCAAAGAAAAATAAAGGGTTTCAAAATTTAATTTCTTTACAATGATTTAGGACTCAAAGACAGTTGAAGTGATGTTTTCAGCTAACTCTGATAGTATGTGGAGGAAGAAACTGAGACACAGGAAAGCTAAGTGAATTGGCTTTAATATTAAACACCTAGCAAGTGGCGGAGCCAAGATTTTTATGCAAGCCTTCTACATCCTGTGAATCAAAAGTGCTCTGGTACTCTTTCAAGAAAGAGAGATCATGAATTATTCTTTGAGGTCTCCAGAAAGACTTTATAATTTCCTTCCTGTTATGATAGCAGATACTAATCTTGGTGTCCAGTTGACTACTGACTTCCCTTTTACTAATCTATATACTTCATTCCTAGTATTGTAACAGTTTCATTCAAACAAAAGGAAGCAGACACACACATCCCGCATATACACATATGTACATGCATCCTAATATTCATCCATTCTTAGTCATTGAAAATATAAATTCTCTCAGCCACGCTATAGTACTTTGCTGGTAGTCAAACATTTGTGGGGAGGGGAATGTTGGTAAGCATATTCAGTCACTTCTGGAAAATCATCATAAGAATTGAAATTATCAATAGTATTAAATCAAAGTATAATTACTTGGATGGAATCATTGGTTGATGAAATCAGGAGTTAAAGACTTGAGAGGAAACTTCTCCATTCTAGAGATATGCTACGGAGCAGAAAACTCATGCCAGCTCCTTGGTGCTTCCTATTTTTGAAAGCACTGGAAATATAATGCATTAGAAATCCAATGAGTGATAGCATTTTTCTCTTTGATTTCCTTGTGTGTGTGTGCTTGTCTCCACCCTTCTAAAACATCATTAACTTCAAAATAAAATTAAATAGATTATGCGTCCAGTCCAGTGACATAGTGCTTAAGTTTACGCTGTCTGCTTCAGCGGTCCAGGGTTCTCAGGTTCAGATCCTGAGCACAGACCTATGCACCACTCATCAAGCCAGGCTGTGGTGGAGCCCCACAGACAAAGTAGAGAAAGATTGCCACAGATGTTAGCTCTTGAGGAAGATTGTAGCTCAGCAACAATCTTCCTCAAGCAAAAAGAGGAAGATTGGGCAACAGATGCCAGCTCAGGGTCTATCTTCCTCACCAAAAAAAAAAAAAAAATTAAATAGATTACAGTTTTCTTTTACATCAAACACATTCATTTATATTTTCCTGAGGACACAGCAGAATTTCTCTGATTACCCATAGGAAATTTTTTCCCTCAAGACTCCTCAGTGATATATTTATAAACCATGGAGTACAGTGATATGTTTAGAGGTTGGATTCTTGTTATTTCTCATTCTTAATATTTTGCTTGTTATGTAGACTTCATATATCCTGAGAATATTTTTATATCTTCTATTTTTTATGACAATGTGGTTAGCTCATCTCTGAATATTAAATGAACAAAGAAGAAAAAGACAGTAACATTTATTAATAGACTTGAACTCATAAAGAATATTTAAATACATAACACTGTATTCATAAATAACGCCATTTTTTACAAAGTTCTAAGCTGATCTTTTTTTTGAAATTAGGAGGGTGAGGAAGGAAGTTCAGTGAGCTACAGTCAGTCAACAAAACAGAGCTGGAAAACATTACTTGATGCGGGCAGAAAAGATAGGTTTCCTTTTTGAAAATTTTAAAACCCTGAGCACATTCAGTGTGTGCTGCCACTTAATGCATTGTCCAATATTTCCTGCACATCCAATTTTTATGAGAACCTTAAAAGGTTTCTAGTAGACAGTTTAATCACATTTCCTCTCACCACTTGTATGTGTGCTTCTATATGGAGGTCATTGTCATAAAAAGGAAACTTGTTTGGTTTCTCACTGTGCCTTGTCACTTTCATTTTTTGGGGGGTGTGGGGGAGGGTGTGGAGGCCTGACAAATACATCAAAGCAGATAACATTTACAAATATAGGCCATTCCTTGATTTTGTTAAATATGAGCTATCATTAATATATGCAAAACACATATTTGTATGTCGCCAGACTTGGCTCCACCTTCTTCCCTGCCCTCCAAAGGAATTAATGACCGTGAACATTAATAGATGAGTGGCAGCTGGACAATTGCTCATAATCCGCATGATATATGTGTAGTCAGATGAAGTAATCTTTTAAAAATGGCCTCATAAGTTTTTCGTGCTAATACTTCCTCAACAGCTTTTACACCAGATATCCTGAATTTACAGATGAAAGGCTACAAGGAGTGAAAGCAGAGCTCAGAAATGGAAGACCGAGCAGTGTCCTCCCTAGAGCTCCTTTTCCACCTGTAAATATTCTTCAGTTGAAGTTTTAGCTGCTGCTGTCACTGCCAGAGTCTAGGAATGTCCTAGATCAAAATTACTCTTCTTGAGAGAGATTTTATAACGGCAACAATGGAGGAAATAAATTTTGGTCATTCGATGAAAACTACTCAAGATGATCTTTAAGGCCACAAATGATGTTACCATTTTGAATGACTGTATCCTTGGAATGAGAGCAGAATGCGAAATAGCATTACTTTTAGGTAAAATAAGAGAACATATTCCTTTGTTTTGAGGTAGTACTCTCAAAGTTTGTGCGGGCCTAGAGTAGACCACAGGAATAGAATTCGGATAAAAAGACTAGGTCCACCTTTCTTAAGGTGAATACTGAGTTTTTATTAATATGGATCATCAGAAAGCAGAAACAAAAGTCTCAGTTTAACCAAATAACCAATTAATAGTGTGAGAATATCAGCCACACTTTGTCACAAGACTAGATTATACATCACTTAGGAGTATCATGGAGCACAATATCTCTTTCAGTTGTCTATTTATTTCATTGCCAGGAACTATGAAGATTTTTGCAAGATACACTTAATGTGAAAATTCTCTGCTTCATTATATCCCTCAGTGTTTCTCAATATTTCCTTTATTGTGAAGACTAGATAACACAAAATATAAATATACAATATACTGACACATTTTAAAAGATGTACTACTATATTTTATCATATGAATATATATGTGTGTACAAGTTGTTATGGTATAGAACAAAGTTTAAACTATCAAAAATAAAGTTTCTAAAGTTTTAAATTTTCATATAAAAAGTTCAAATTAATATGAATTATTCAATTTAACAGTAAAGATAAGATTTAATAAGTCATAAGTTATAAGGCTACTAGACATGGAAAAAATGTCAATATAAGACATCTAGTAAATATAGTTTTTCAAAATTTCAAAATTTATTCTGTGAAATTTGACCAAGTATTTTGTAACTATAATTTTGATTGCGTGAGTGTTTAAATTTTTTGTGTATAATATTGAAGAGGAAAAAGAAAGCAGTATTGTTCTTTGGTTAAAAAGTAATCTGCTTAAAGGTAAATACATTTAAAATATCAGAATTATGTCCTATAATTTATGTATTTAGTATGGAAATTATTCTCTGTTCAAAAAATATTTTTAAATGGGGAAGATAAAGTCGAGATTTTTTTTCAACTGTACATGGCTGGAACTGTAGACATATTTCCCCCTGATATGGAAAGATTGTGAATTGTAGAAGCACAAAGCCATTTCTTTCCTGGTTATTTGGCTTTAGAAGATTTCTTTAGTATTCTGAGCTTCCATTTCCATATCACAAAACTGGGAATAATATTGTTCACCTTGTGTATTGCTGTAAGAACGTGAAATTCTGTACACGAAGAGCCAGACAGAGGAGAGGTTCTGAACCTTGCACTAAATAGATGGTATCACTTATCATCATCTTCATCATCATCATGATCCCAGCACCTTGTTAAAAGGGAGGCCATTGAAGTCTCCTTTAACATGGAGAAATCTCACAGTCCTTCTTCAAGTTTTCTATTTTAAAAATGAGACCACTGAAACCCTAATAGCTGACCTGCCAAGGCCATGCAGCAAATGTGTAGCAAACTGAGAAGGAACCTGTGTCTCATGACTTCTGATCTGATCTTTCCATATGATTACAAGTAGAGAGAATAGATATTATAAGCTTTCCTTTTCTAATATTTTCCCACCCCTACTCCTGTGTGCCAGGGGTGCAGTTTAGGGGGATATGAATCCAAATAGAACTTCAAATTAAAGAATTTGATTGATTATGATTCAGTAATTCATATTATTCGTATATAAATAATTGGACTTAATAATTCAATAATTAAATAATATGACTTTGACTACTTATTTTTATTTTCTAGCTAACAAATATGCATTTACTAAGTGTTATGCACTGAATTGTGTTCTTCCAAAATATAGATGTTGAAATCCTGACCACTAGTACCTGGGAATATGACTGTTGGAGATAGGGTCTTTAAAGAGGTGGCTAAGTTAAAATGAGATCATTAGGGTAGACCTTAATCTAATATGGATGGTGTTCTTATAAGAAGAGGAGATTTGGGGCTGGCCTAGTGGTGTAGTGGTTGGGTTCACATGCTCTGCTCTGGCGGCCAGGGTTTGCCAGTTTGGATCCTGAGTGTGGACCTACACCACTCGTCAAGCCATGCTGTGGTGGCAACTCACATACAAAATAGAGGAAAATTGGCACAGATGTTAACTCAGGCACAATCTTCCTCACAAAACAAAAAAACAAAAAACAACCCACAGGAGATTAGGACATAGATACAAGCAGAGGAAAGGCTATGTGAAGATAGGAATATGAAGACCATCTATAAGCCAAGGAGAGAAGCCTCAGAAGAAACCAACCCTGCTGGTACCCTGATCTTGAACTTCTAGCTCCAGAACTGTGAGAAAACAAATAAATACATTTCTGTTGTTTAGGTCACCCAGTCTTTGGTACTTTGTTATAGCAGGGCTGGCAAACTAGTACACTACATGCTAGACACTCTTCTGAAAACTTTATCTACATTGTGTCATTCACAGCTGAAATTCTATACTAGTCATTCAAAGTCCTCTGGAAATGTTAAGATCATTTCCCCAAATGGAGACTTTATTCTTTTCCTTGAAAAGATGCACATCTTGAGAGTCAAGGGAAAACAGTGAAATCCAGAAATCACTCATTAGAAATCCATCTTATTGTTAATTGAACACACTCTTCTAGTCCAGTCCTGTCAATCTACTTAAGCACGTGTGTGTGACATTTTCTTAGGAATCTTTTTATGTTGCATTTTACTGATTCTCTGAGTGTCTAGCACTCCTAGAAGAATGTTAGCTCATGTAAAATAAAAACTCTATGACTAAGCAGTTAGCACTCGGCACAGCAAAGTGTAGTGTGTGGCCATATGCGTACTTGATAAACGCTTGTGGAATTACACTGAAACCTCTTCATAATGCTGATGTGAGTACCTATGTAACTGACTGCCTTGGTTGTGAAACAGTCTTACAACATGATCTTTTAAACAGCTCAATAATTAAATTTGCTTGGACGGTCTCCAAGAAAGACTTACTCATGCCAATGTTATTATAGCGAAATTCCAGAATGGTAATTCTGGTTGTTGGTTGTAGTGATCATCCTTGGTACCTAAAGCTAATTAACATAGCAATACAAACGTTAATCCAGGCAGCTTACAAGTGGAAAACCCAATTAGAGTGATGCGATATTAATTAGAAGAAAATAAGTAGTTTAGCTTGAGAGCCCGGTGACACAGTATGAGGTATCAATATCGGGTGTGTGTGAAAGGGAAAGAGTGAAGGGGTCCTGTCCACACAGGGCGTTACAGCTTCAAACAATTACTTGAGATACTGTGAGGGTTAGTAAGAGCATATTTCAAACAGCTTTTGGTTCACCTGAAGAAGAAAGATATTATTTTTTTGCAGATATTATGCAATAGTCAAGGAAGGGAACAGGGAACTGTATTCAGGGGAAATCAGTTAAGAGGCACCTGCTTCTTCATTGCCCAGACAAGGAGGGAGCCACATGCGATACTAAAGCCACATGAGGGGACTGGTTTCCTAGCAGAAAGTTCGTTATGTCAGTTAATGGCACTTCTCTGGGAAAATACGGTTTGGAAAGCAAAATAATCTATGGAATCATAGCAGTGTAATTCAGGCATTACCATTGCCATTGCTGTTTTATTCAGATGATTATGTGTAGATAATAAATAAATGAAACCCTGCAAAGAATGAATGATGATTAAATTACCATATCTGGAGGCAAAGATTTACTTTAAGAATTATCATAGAAAATTGTTAGGAAAATATTTTTATGCTATTATCTATTTTATTACATGTTTTTATAATACATTTATATGTTATAAAAGATTTGATAAAGCGAATATTAATAAATTAAGAAGCAACCAAATATGATGTTAACCAAAGAGGCATTGAATGTGTAATAAGAATGAAGAAAGAACATAGAAAATCGACTTAACAAGGTTAAATAGAGGATCAACAAATAACAATTGATGACTACATAATCACATAGAAATGAACAGGGAATTGAAGCTAAAGACTATTGTACGGAGAAAAACAAACTTTTAGATTCCAGTGTGACTGACTTAAATCAAATCTGTGCATTGTGGCCCTTCCACATAGGGCTCCCAAAGGAATACTTACAGGGTTTGCAAAATATCACGTGATTATATTCTAGGGAAAACATTTTATAAGGTACATGTTATAGATATGGTAGAAGGGCACAAATGTAAATGAAGGCTTTTAGGACTCTAAACGTGGGGAAGTGAATTATTTTTAGCATAAGAAGCAATTTTTGATTTTTTAAATGAAACAGTTTGCAGAAAGAATAGAATTATATTTTGCTGGGAAAGATGTGCCCTGATCTGACATCTGTTGCCAGTCTTCCTCTCTCTCTCTCTTTCTTTTTTGTTCCCACCCCAAAACCCCAGCACACAGTTGTATATTCTAGTTGTAAGTCCTTCTAGCTCTTCTATGTGAGCCACCGCCACAATATGGCTACTGACAGATGAGTGGTGTGGTTTCTCGCCCCGGAACCAAACCCAGGCCACCAAAGCGGAGCGTACGGAAATTTAACCACTAAACCATCAGGGCTGGCTCCAGAAATCACATTTTAAAATTTCTGAATGAACAATTGTGTATCATAATACTATATTTCTTAGTCCATTTAAAATTATTCGAGAATAAAATATTAAAAGTTCAATCAAATTTAAAGAATAAATTTAAAGTTTATTTGAAGGCCATTTATGCCTTTTCATTTTCTGATGTATTTTCTTCCTATTTCCTACTTCATAATTTCATTTGATTTGCTGAACTCTTTAATGTTTCCTACAAAAATGTATGTTTATATTTGTGCGATTCATTTATTTATTCATGCTACTTTGTGAGTTTTGAAAAGTATTAAGGGCTTATGTGCTGCATCCCAGTATGCCAGTTTGCCTGGTGGGATATTTTGTTTTACTAATCTAACTCCCTATGGACTGAAATAATAATATAACTGCACCGGCCAACTCAAAGGTCTAAGCGCTCTAACTCTGAGCAGCGAAATTCCTCTTACATTGTGCATATGTGTAGATACTTCTTTTTCTTTTTTCTTCACATGTGAGTACTTACTTTATATATCCTCGTGTATATACTTTTCTCTTTATTAATGTACTAATATAATTTTCAAATGTTTATGAAACTGATCATACACATTTTCTGATTCTATTTTTATTTGTTTTTTATTAGTACACCATGAAATTCCTTATAGATTTTCCTTAAATGAAGCGATTCCCTAGTACATTTAAATATTGGTAGAAATCTCATTTTAAGTAGCATCACTCAGATCATCAAAATTCTTGCCTTGTGTTCAGACCTAATTATAAAAAGGAGTTGACTGAGAATATATACAAAATGCAGACACTATATTTTTTATATTTTTCTTTTCACATAAAGCATGTGCTTATCTGTGTAACTTATTTGCAAACAACAAAATAGTAGGGAGAATATTTTGAAATAAGAATATTTTATTATATTCAAAGCAGTACTACCTGAAAGTGTAAACATACATATTTCTTTAATCGATCCTGCTCTGTCTGTATTTGAGGACTGTCTGAGACAAGATATAAGTATGTCTTAAAATGTTACATTAGCAATTTGATTTGATGAGGTCTAAGAAAAGTGGCTTATAAATTACAGGTGTTTTTAAGTGATGCACTTCCAGTGAGAAATAGATGGCTACATGTTCATGGATTGGTGGCCATAACTAAATTCTTACCAAAAGGGATTTTCAGAAGCTTTTTAAATAACACAAGCTGAGATGACATGATTTTATATATAGAAAACCCTAAAGAATGCATTGGAAAACTATTAGAAATAATCAACAACTACAGCAAAGTTGCAGGGTACAAAGTCAACTTACAAAAATCAGTAGCATTTCTATACTCTAACAACGAACTAACAGAACAAGAACTCAACTCTACAATCCCATTTACAATTGCAACAAAAAGAATAAAATATCTAGGAATAAATTTAACCAAGGAGGTAAAAGACCTATACAAAGCAAACTATAAGACATTACTGAAAGAAATCAATAATGGCATAAAGAGATGGAAAGATATTCCATGCACATGGATTGGAAGAATAAACATAGTTAAAATGTCCATACTACCCTAAAGCAATCTACAGATTCAACGCAATCCCAATCAGAATCCCAATGACATTCTTCACAGAAGTAGAACAAAGAATCTTAAAATTCACATGGGGCAACAAAAGACTCCAAATAGCCAAAGCAATCCTGAGAAGCCAGAACAAAGCTGGTGGCTTCACAATATATTACCAAGCTATAGTGATCAAAACAGCATGGTACTGGTACAAGAACAGACACACAGATCAATGGAACAGAATTGAAAGCCTGGAAATAAAACCACACATCTGTGGACAGCTAATCTTCAACAAAGGGGCCAAAAATATATGACAGAGAAAGGAAAGCCTCTTAAATAAATGGTGCTGGGAAAACTGTACAACCACATGCAAAAGAAGGAAAGTAGAGCATTATCTTTCCCCACACACAAAAATAGACTCAAAATGGACCAAAGACTTGAAGGTAAGACCTAAAACCATAAAACTTCTGAAAGAGAATACAGGCAGTATGCTCTTTGACATCAGACTTAAAAGGATCTTTTCAAATACTGTGTCTACTCAGACAAAGGAAACAAAATAAAAAATAAATAAACAGGTGGGACTTCATCAGACTAAAGAGCTTCTGGAAGCCAAAAGAAACCAAGATCAAAATGAAAAAACAACCCACCAACTGTGAGAAAATATTTGTAAATCATATATCCGATAAGGGGTTAATCTCCATAATATATAAAGAATTCACACAAATGAACCACAGAAAAACAAGCAACCCAATCAAAAAGTCGACAGAAGATATAAACAGACATTTTTCCAAAGAAGATATACAAATGGCCAATAGGCATACGAAAAGATGCTCAACATCACTAATCGTCAGGGAAATGCAAATCACAACTACACTCAGTGTCTTACACCCATTAGAATGGCTATAATCACCAAGACAAAAAACAACAAATATTGGAGAGGTTGTAGAGAAAAGGGAATCCTCATCCACTGTTGATGGGAATGCAAACTGGTGCAGCCACTGTGGAAAACAGTATGGAGATTTCTCAAAAAATTAAAAATAGAAATACCATATGACCCAGCTATTCCACTACTGAGTATTTACCCAAAGAATTTGAAATCAACAATTCAAAGAGACTTGTGCAGCCCTCTGTTCATTGCAGCATTATTCACAATAGCCAAGATGTGGAAGCAACCCAAGTGCCCATCAACTGATGATTGGATAAAGAAGATGTGGTATATATATACAATGGAATACTACTCAGCCATAAAAAGATGAAAATGTCCCATTCACAACCACATGGATAGACCTTGAGGGTATCGTGTGGAGTGAAATAAGCCAGACAGAGAAAGACAAACACCATATAATTTCACTCATGTGTGGAATATAAACAAAGTTATGGACAAAGAAAACAAATTAGTGGTTACTGGGAGAAGCGGGGCAGAGGATGAGTGCAAGGAGTGAAGGGGCATACTTACATGGTGTATGACAAATAATATTGTACAATTAAAATCTCACTATGTTAGAAGCTATTATGACCAAAATTAAAAAAATAAATAAATAAAAAAGAAAAGCCTGAGGTATCCTTGGAGTAGAAAACTTAAAAAAACAAACCAAGTTGAATACAATTTCAAAACCAGTATTGAATAAGGGAGTAAGTAGGCAGTGGTCAAATATGCTAAAGATAAAATAAAATTTAGGAATGGCTGTCTTTGGGATTACAGGCTTTGAGAGTAGGTGGTCTCTGATGTCACTTTGTTTTCTTGACCCTCCTGCGTCCTCCTTTAATTCTGTGTCAACATGACTGGGTGCTTTTGGAATCTGACCTCAGGTTGGAAGCTCATTGCCGGGACTGGATAAAACAGGAGGGTCCTATATCTTTAAACTTTTTTAAAACATAAAATTATTAAATTTTATTGATATGATAAATACTGTATTTAAACACCAGACAACCCTTTCACAAAATAGTCTATAGTTAGTAAAATGGAATGAGCTGTGGGGCGATGCATTACTAATTTTTTCTTGGTTACTGGAATCCACTTCACCCTCATTAATAAAGCAGTAATAGAACAGGGCAATTGCCAAAATTTGGGCCCTGTAGCCATGCCAGAGAATTCACAATGGGGCATTTTAATCAATTAGCTTTGTGACGTTGAGAAAATTACTTAATCACTCTATGCCTCAGTTTCCTTATCTGTTAAAATGGGGATGTAGATTGCATACATTCTATTGGGTGGTTATGAAGATTAAAAAAAAGAATAATGTATTTGAATTACTTCAAACTATATCTGGCACATAGTAATCAATGTTACCTGTAATTATAAGCTTGTCATTTTAACTTGGACTTTGAAATAGCCTCAATCATAGAGAACTAGATAATGTTGATTGTCTTTGTTAAGATGGAGTCTTTATTCAATTTACCAAATAAAAATATTTGAATACAAAATTTCTAGAAATAACTCTGTTATGAAACAAGGTATTCTTCATAGTCAAGATTTGGTACACATAATTAGCTATCAAACATGTGCCAATTATAAAACTGCTCGTGTGTATTAGCCAGGTGTAGCATACCTTAAATATTAATTCTGTGAATCTGAAGAAATTGTATGAATTATGCCATTTTCTGCTCTTCTTAAAATGGACATACAATAATTTACCTATTCCCTGGTGATTTAAACTTTTCAGATTTGTGCAAATTTTTTACTTATCTGCATCATTAAACATTAATTATGTTATATCCTCAGTTTCTGACAACATAAATGTTCTCATCTCTTTCATACTCTAGTGCTGCCAGGAGAATTTTAGATAAGTCATAACTAAAAAGTGGTAAACATACGCTTCTAGTTATTTTTATTTCTAAACATTTAATAATATAATGAGTTTTTTTAAAGATTAAAAAATAAATGAGTTAGAAAACCATGACCATTGCAGTAACAGCTAGTGTTGGTAGCATTATTCTTTTCCCAAGGAGAATGGAAGGGAGGTGTATTTTGATTGGCGGTATCACCTGAAGAGAAGCTGAACTGTAAAACTGAGACGGACTGTCAAGTTCCTTGTATCTAATACAAAAGTGGCAAATTAGAGTTCTCTGCAGCACTAGCATCGGAACAGATTGCATTATAAATCATCATATCGTTGACAGACAATTATATTCGGAACTTTCCAAGCATGAGGTGGTGGCAATGTTTGTCCACCAAGAAAGTCATTCAAGCCAAAAGCTCAGCTAGGATGTGAACTTGAGGAAGTTACTTCTTGGGGAGCTGCCGGAATTAAGTTCTCATATCATCTTCCTCTCACACATCTCCTGTAGAATCACGAAAAGATAGACGATGCATATTAGCGCTCATTGAGTCTGCCCTCTTGCCCATCCAAAAGCAATTCAAATGTACTATCTTGCTCTCTGTCTTAGGTTAAGGGGGAAAACGTCTTTATAAAAAGAAGGCAGAGAAGTAGTTCTCCTGGAATTGAAGAAGAATGAGCTGATCAATTTCTTTTTGTATTCCAAATGTGATACTTGACAGTTACAACTAGACATATTTGTTATATATTCTAAAACATTTGCGTAAAATATTAAATTAATTTTTGATAAGTTATGTGTTTTCATCACACAATTTCTACACAAGCATTTCATCAGTGCATAGTGAATTACAAGATTGAGTGTAGTAAATTGAAGAGATGGGCTAGTTTCTATGAAAAGAAAACAAATGTTAGTACTATTTACACATGAAACAAATTAACCCAAGTAGCAAGTCTTCTCAAGGCCTAATTGACAAAGTTTCCCTAATGTTTACAAGTTACAAAGTTTACATAAACGTTTTTGTTCTCTCGATAGTGATATTCATGTGGCGACATTTTGGCCTTACTTGTTCTACAAATTGGTTAGTTTATGAAAACTGCTACCAGTAACCTGATTAAATTTCAGAATGGTTTAAATGACTGTTAGAGCCGTTATTATTAGGATAGTTTTGTAGATTTCCGCAGAAGTTTTGCTAACCACTAGACTCAGCTCCACTGCGCTCAAAATCGGAAGCATTCACATAACAACCTACCTTTGGTTAAGTTACTTTTTGCTCATGTGGTCTTCGCTCAAGGTCTGAGATTCTAAAAGATGGATACCATGTTTTATTAGTCTTTTCAATTCTTCCAGCAGGTTTGAGTATGTGCTTTGCTTCTGCTTTGTGCAAAGCATGTATTCAAGTAATAGGTGTGTGTATTCATGTGGCAAATTATAGCTCTGTTAGGTCTTCCACTGAAACTGACTTTCCTTTTTATAGTTTTGGTAAAATAAAGATTACTTACCTAATGTCAGAGGATCAGATGCAATAAATATAAACCTTCACCCTAGTTTTGTCAGCTGGATAAACCAATAGAACCTGTTCAATGTGGCTGTGTTGTCTGCCTTAAAAAGAGAGCTATTCCGAATCTAACTCTGATTTTTGCCTTTAATAAATATCCTTTTTCTTATGAAAATACAGTCTCTGCTTCCATAGTCACTATAATTAAAAGTACTTAAGAATATTGAATTTTAAAAGGCTTATCCAATATTCCTAATTTATTCACTTTGAAAATATTCTAATTATCTGAAGCCTTTTATCAACGTTTTCTGGTTTACCAGAGAAATCCACGACATTACTATCTGCTCTGCGATTATGTTTTTCAGGTACAGATCTTTTCAAGCTGAGCTAAGAATTTACATCAGTTTGTTGAGTATATATTTTAGGGTCTTTATGCACAGTGAAATTCAGTACAAACATTCATCAGTCTTGCTCAAAGAGGAATTCTCCATTACTAAACTCTGAGATTCACTCTACCATAGTTTTATGTAAATGGAAGTCATGCAGATTCCAAGAATAACCCTATAATCTGGCTTCACCATAATTGTTGAGGCATGCATATGGAGATGCATTTTTTAAAGGCTGATTGAAAATACATAAACATTCAGGAGGTTATTGTTTTAGGATGCCTTTGATTTTGGAAAGGAGTTATTTCTTCCTCTGAAAATTACAGCTCACTGGAAACAGGAATTCATTCAATAGAATTGATTTGGAACACAAAATGCTACATAATTTTCAATACAGTCATGCGTCGCTTAACGACAGGGATACATTCTGAGAAATGCGTCATTAGGTAATTTCGCCCTTAGGCGAACATCTTTGAGTGCACTTACACAAACCTAGATGGTATAGCCTACTACATGCCCAGGCTATATGGTACTAATCTTATGGGACAACTGTCATGTATGCAGTCCGTTGTTAACCAAAACGTCATTAGGCAGAACGTGACTGTATATCCATGTTATATAAGTGCACAAGGCTCCATAATTTTAAATTACATGGGCTGAAGATGGGGAATTTGTGTTTTGTTGCTGCTTCAACAATTGGCTGTAAAAAGATGATGAATTGCGAGGTGGTTACAGACTTTAATTTTTTGATTGAATGAAGGGATTGTATTTATAGAAGGTCATTCAGCTCCTGTGGGGAAGGTTATTAATATAAGAAATTATGTGCTGAGGTAAACCACCTCAGTCAGACAGTGAAATTCATCATTCAAGACTTGTTTAGGGACATGCAAAATACACTGTAAATTGAGTGTCTCCCTTTCAAGGAGATTTATGCTGCAGCTCAGGAATTTTCAGAAAGTTGTGATAAGAGTCCTGAGGATTAGTGACCATCAGAATACAATTAATTTTTCTTTAATTTACCTGGAAACCAAGTCCATTTTGAAATATCTCCTGTCCTTCTTGTTCTGCATATCTTACTTGTAAATATAGGGGGGAAACTGTCTATTCCTATCCTTCCAGAGTAAAACTTAAAAGCACACATCTTTAAATATGTGGGTTCATTGAGTCAAGTCTCTTACAAGGCAAAGAGTATATAAGTAAATGCAAACAGTGTTTCTATATCAAGCTTATGTCCTTCTGAGAATCAGCATGTCAATGTTCATTCTTGGAGCAGTGTGGTAAGGGGTCACAAACAGCATATTATTTAGGTTATTCTAGGGAGCAGATGTAGTATCAGTTTTATGAATATGTTTAAGAAGTGAAAGAATGTTAAAAACATTGCCAGAATCTGTTATTTTGAAAAATGAACATCATGCTACTTTTAAAACTTAATAGGGAGTAGTAGGAACCTGTTATATATAATTTTAAATGTTAATATTAATTAATAGAACCTGACTTTGTATAGCCCTTCATACTTTCTAAATTCTTTCACATCTAATTATCTCATTTAAGGCTCTTAGCCACCTTCCCTGAGAGCTAGGAGAGGGGTTATTATCCCCATAGGGACATAACTACTTACTCATGATTTCACAGTGAATACAATGCTTTTTCCAATGGAACACTCTGAAAACTATGCCTGCATGCAACTTGTCGGAACAAAACAATCCCAGATATTCAATACTTCCAATTAGCTGCAGCAAATATATGGTGTTCTGTGAATGTCAATGTAATGTATTGTTCCATAGCAGAATTTGAAATTGAAAATACTGAATATTTTTATTCAAAAACAGTTTTAAGAATCTAGTACTTCTAGACATTGTGCACAGCATTAGGATATCAGGGGGAAAATAGACACATACACATAATTATTATACAGAGAAATCAGTGTTAAAAAGTTATATTTGCTATGGATGCAAAAGGGAAAGAGTAAGGAGGGGCCAAGCCAATGACTTGGGCTTTGGACAAGTTGGTTTTAAGATACACGAAGGAATCTTAAGTGGAATATTTAGCAAACAATTAAAAATGTAGAATGAAGCATAAGAGGGCAGTTGGTTCTCCTATGAAGCAGTAAATTTGGTTGTCATCACTTACAGGTGGATAGGAGATAATTCAAGGTTTGGAATTGCATGAAATTTCCCAGAGAAATAAGAAATAGTGAGAAGATAAGCTAACCAAGAATGTAGACTTGAGAAACACCAACATAAAGGACATTTCCAATGGGAGCAGAACTGTCAAGGATACCGAAGTGAAGAAAATTATTGAAGAGCAGAGAGATTAGCATTATGGAAGAAAAGGGAAAGAAAGAAGAGTGGTGGCTTTCCAAGAATAATGTTTGTCAAGTGAAAGGAAGCTGAGCCATAAGAAATAAGGAAATTGAAAATAGAAAGTGTAGAATACTCTTTCCAAAATGCACAATGAAAACAGAGTTGAAAATACCAATGAGAGTTAGGTCAATTTTAGGTAAATTTATTTTATCATGATCAAAAACCATCCTGTAAGTATTTTACAAGAGAAGTGTCAAAGTTATATCATTATTTAGATGTAAGTGCATTTGGTATGTTGGGAGTACACGATAACTGGTCTTATCATTGATAATATAGAAATAGTGGGACATCCATTTGATACTTTGGCAGCTATCCTACGTCTCTGCCTATTTATTTTTTCAAAGGGTGAAAATTATTACTATAGTAATTATAAAAACTGTTAAAATGGTAAATTATTGCACATTCTTTTTTCTTTTTGCCTTAGTAAAACTGAATTTGAAAGTCTATTTCCCCCTAATTGTCTCACCCTTTCCTGCGAAAGCAGAGTAATAAAGTGATATAAAACACTGTTTAAAAAGATAGTCTTAATAAAGTACAATGTATACAGTTACAAAAGTTGATGACGAAGACACGTATGGTTATAAGAAACAGAAACTCACACCGGCTACATTAGAATAGAGATCTCCTGGAATCCAAGGAAAGAAAAGAAAGACCACTTGAGTCCGTGTCTGCAATGGAACAGAGAATGGTAAATGAGGCACTTTCTCTGTGTATGTCTCTGTGTCCCTCACTCTGTCTGTCTCTGTCCATCTCTCTCTTTCTTTCCATTTGGTACCTATGCATTTCTGGAAACATCTGTTTACTTCTTTATACTGTTTTGTCACAACTTGTACATGGCTGCTGCTGGGTCCTTGTATACTTAAACCTTTCGATTTCAACTTCAACCACCAACTGAGACTTTCTTTTCTCCCTCTTAGTTTAAATTTCCATGAGAGCACTGGAGAGAAAGAACCCCTCTTTGAGCATGCAGCAGTTTTAACATAAGACGCTGGTCGTCTCAGATTTTGCCTGTCTGGGTATCTGAGACACACCACTTTCCTCATGTGACTGGTCTGTAGGGAGAGGGGATTAGAGAGAGATGATTGTGCGTGTATGCTGGGAAGTCTCTTCAGGGGATTGGATACAGTAGAGGGGGATGGCTTGACTAGTTTATCATAAACATAATGTGAAAGTGAAAGCACACCATTTTAAATTCGCACAAGAGTTCACATAAATAGAGAGAATTATTACTCTGGGGGCATTTTAGCAAGAGAAAATTTAGATTTTTTTTTTCACCTTGTAATGAAATGAAAAGGAATCTTCTGGTAGATTCTATCTTACATACTTTCTATTTGTATTGGATTCTCACACTAAGTATTTGTCACTTCTTTTCCATGAATCACAATGAATAGATATCATGAAAACAAATAGCATGTCAACACATTTACTCGACCAGAGCCCTCTTGAGATAATGTCTGAATTTTCATTAAGACTGTAGTGATTAGTGTTTCTGATTATGATAATCAAATAACTCATTAGTGCTTATGTTTCAAAAAGGATTTAAAATATAAAATGTTTCTAGAATATGGTGAGTCATTTCATTCAGGCTGTTGACAATGGGGAAAACTGAAAGGACAATTTTGACCCTTAATATCATTGCACAAGTAAGGCAAGGGTGCCTGGCTTTTACATGCAGCACATTCCCAAAGGCGCCGAGTTTCATGGCAGTTCATTTTAAAGTGTACGCTTGCTTATACAGGAAGAATAAATTGAACAAAAGTTGTTGCCTTGTCTAACTTGACATCAACATAAACCATCAAATGAGTGGAAAAGGTTTCAACAAGTGAAGTGCATGTTTTATTACTTGGTACTCAAAATATGAAGTAGGCAATTGAAGTAAGGGGAAGTAGGTTGTGAATTTGTTTTTCAAAGAAAACTTCATTTGCAAGTAGTTTCAGTTTAATGAACAGTAGAAAATAAGGTTTTGTTATCTTTCATGTGTATTTTCTGAAGCTTGTTTAAAAGTTTGTAAATATTTGCTGTATGTGCCCTTTATTGGGTGTATGTGTGTGTATGGGTTTATCTTCCTTAGGCAAACTTCGCTTGTTGTGTTTAGCTATTTATTTTAATAAGACCATGGACGAATTTCTATACTTCTCCATGCTTTAGAGAGCTCACTAGAGAATAAGTTTGAAAAGAATGTTCTGTATTTTGAGAAGATACATACAATGTCAATGGGCTTAAAAGCACAAAATACTAGTTGGTAAGGTTCAGTCAGGTCTTGCTCACAATCAACTATTAACACCAAAGAGTCTAAGCTATATGGATAAATTATATACACAGTTGCTATACTTAGAGCTACATTTTTTTCTTTTCTTCTTTGTTTTTGAGCAAGACTAGCCCTGAGTTAACATCCGCTGCCAATTCTCCTCTTTTTGAGAGGAAGATTGGCCCTGAGCTAACATCCATGCCCATCTTCCTCTATTTTATATGTGGCATGGCTTGACAAGCTGTGGGTAGGTCCACACCTGGGTTCCAAACTGGTGAACCCTGGGCCACTGAAGCGGAACCCATGACCTTAACTGCTGTGCCTCTGGCCTGGCCCCTAAACCTACAGTTTGGCCATATCCAAATGCATATTTATCATAGCATTTGGTTTTAAACTCATCAGACCTTCCTTTTTAGCCCATGTTTCAGAATATCTGATTGGCCCTTTCAACCTCCCAGATTCTGAGCATGAGATATTTTGAGTTGAACTGATAAAGGTATGTTTTATGAATACATTTGAATATTGAGTTAAGCAGATGGTTTCTTAATATTTGGTTATAAGTTCCTTCAATGGAAAAATTTTTTTCCTATTAAGTGAATAGCCCTCTGTAATAAATGAACTAGGGGCTCTAAATCCGGTCTATTGATGGGTCATAGTTGTTAGCCTCTTGCACGGCAGTGATCCGAGCAATTTGTGAGAATATTAATGAGCTAAGTTCAAAGGTCCCCTTAAACTCTTAAGCCCATAATTTAAAATATGAGAATGAGAATATGGCTGAATTTCTCTTTGTTTCAATTCTATTAAAAGGAATTAAGATAATTTCTACCCTATGTCATCTAAACAAAATAAAATACATCATCCACTGGCCTCTAAATATTTGACCTTGGTTTGGTCTCTGTGACTTAATTTCCTCATTGATAACAGACTTTATGCTAGTCCTAGTGGTCTAGTGGTTAAGATTTGGCCCTCCCCACCGTGGCCTGGGTTCATTTTCCAGTGAGGGAACCACACCACCCATCTGTTGGTTGTCATACTGTGAGGGCTGCATGTTGCTATAATGCTATAATGCTATAATGCTGAAATGCCACCAGTATGTCAAATCCCAGCAGGATCACCCATGGTGGACAGGTTTCAGCAGAGCTTCCAAACTAAGACAGACCAGGATGGAGGACCTGGCTACCCACTTCCCAAAAGATTAGCCATGAAAACTCTGTGAATAGCCATGGAGCATTGTCTGATACAGCACCAGAAGGTGAGAGGATGGCACAAAATGACCAGGCAGTGCTCTGCTCTGCTGTACACAGGGTCTCTAGGAGTTGGAATCAACTGGATGGCACTAACAATAGAGGTTAAGAAAAGAATCTCTAAAGTCCCTGTCAGTTTAATATTCAATGAATCTATCAGATGTTGAAATCACCAAAGGGAAGGGAATTGCTGCAAATCTTTACTTGCAAGTACGATTTTCAAGCCCAGATTCCAAGCTCTTAAAAGCGTTTCAGTGCCACAGAGGGGAATGAAAAAGCGACCTAATAGGACTTAAAAAGCAAAGACTGAAAGAAAGCAGAGGGGGATTCAGAGCTACAGAGCTCAGTGTCAGACTATGAATCATATTTACTCTGATTTCCTATTTCTTTTCATGTTGAGTCTCAAAAGAAGCCAGCTACCTTATCTGGTTGCTTCCTTCTGCTTCTACACACACACACACTGCAAACTCCTACCCCTGCAAAGCTGGAGAAAGTTATACTTTGTTGTTTAAATTGCCCTTAACTGTTTGAATTATTGCAGAACATTGCGGATTGTAGGATTAATTTTAACTACATCACGCTACAGTGATGTAAGAAAACCAACACAAATTAGTGTTGATGGCTCCACTCTGTTTATCTTATGTTTCTTGGTAATGAAAACAATAAGAAAAAAATACGTGAATAGTCTAGCAGAATCTTTTCTGTTCTTTCCTTGAAGGGGGGTGGAAAAGTCTACTCATTCTTGACAGATCCTCATCATCTCATGCTGAATAAAAAAACCTTTTGTAAAATAGCTTGAAACTGTAATAGAATGGTAATACAAGATCACAAAGAGTCATGTTTTAATGGTATTGAATTTTAAATTAAAAGGCAATAATTAGTATATACATATATATTTTTTTCCTCTTAGAATTCTTTTCCTTAAATCATGTACTATATTGATTTGGAAGTGGATTTCTGTTATCATTATTATTAATATGAAGAGATATGTTTTACAAAATATTCTCTCTATATTGTTTAATCACCTTTAAATATTGCCCCCATCTCCATTTCGAAAAACTATTATGAACTCAAATATTAATCCTTATTTAGTTTGAGTAAATATATTTATTTTAATATCATTGTAGGACAAAAATACATTACTCTCTGACAGACAGCTGTCATTCTGTATTCTTCTGAAGAACACTACCTGGGGGAAAAAAAACAATGTAAAAATGTCACTATTTACTTCTTTTCTCTTCAGACCTTATTATTTTTTCCACTCAATTTTGAGACATTTAGATATGTTGCTGAAAATACATTTGGAAGATGTAGAGAGTTCATCAAATTGGCCACATTTAATATACTATCAATTCTTTGAGGGCAAGAATTATTTCTTATTTTTATTCTTTTAACCAAATCGTTAAAAAGTACTTGGCACATGGAGATTAATAAGTAATGTTTGTTGAATGAATGAATGTGTTTATTTGGGAGGATCTTCCTAAAAGATACAGTATTTAATGTGCTTCTTGAAGAGAATATCGGATCATGTTTGATCATTTTCTTCTTCAGAAAAGAAATGTTTCCTAGTTATGCTTCTTAATTATCAACATACATTCACAAAATAGCTTTTTTACATATATTTCTGTCATCTATTTCTTCTTCATTTTCATACCTTTCCTTACCAGAGGAGCAACTTCATAAGGATAAGGCAGAGAAGTGTTAGCGTTTTAGAGAGTCATCTAGTTGTTACAGTTCTATGACCTGAGGATTAAAACATAAACAGTAAAGTGGTTTTGCTGAAGTTATGTTAGTTTGGAGCTTGGAGACAAAGAAAGTAATTCAAAAGGTGGCCTCTATTAGCAGTGCTTACACATGCAGATGATAAAGTACATTCCTGCAGGGTTGCTCACCCCACACCTATAAGAAGAACCGTTTTTAATGCCTTGAAAGTGAGCATGTTTCTCATGTGACTTGGTTTTGTTCCTTTCAATAGATAGAACTTTAATTTTAAAAATAGCTTTAAAACACACTCTAGTCTTTTAAACATTCAAAGCTAGAAAGATCCCAGACTTGCTCAAGAGTTTCCGTCCAACATCACTGTGATTAATTTCTTTAATTTTACCCTAAATGCTCTGACCTATTTCAAAAGTTACTTGATGCACCAATTCTTTTTCTGAAAAGAACGTGGAAGTGTAGCCAATAAAATCAGCCCTTTGATTGTGGCGTTTTCCTCTTTATGATTAAAAAGATGTATATAGAACATGAGAGTTAAAAATTATACTTTGATTTTAATAGAGTCACACATATTTTCAAAGCTAACAGCAAGTGGCCACACCAGAATCAGTGATATCATTTCAGCTTCTCTGTAGTCCCTTTATCAACTAAATTATTTGCCATTTGAGAAAGATCTAAATTTAGAGATTGATATTTGGAGAAAAAAATCCTACCTTATGTTTTGGGGTAACATATCTGACAATATCTCCCAGATAGACTGCATTTTTGCCTTGGAGAAGCGGAGGAGATCCTCTCACTTAAACTTCCCATTTTGCAGACAAAGATGCTGAAGCTGAGCAATGACGTGGTCAGATGGTGACAGAGCTGAGAGTCAAGTCCATGTGCCAGTTGGCACTTTCCAGTATATTCTAAAGAATATCCTTTTTACTGTAAATCATTGATTAGAAAGTTATAAATTTTCACTCAAATTTAGATAACATACAACTTGTATAAATGAATTTAAAAATCAAAATATGAAACACAAATTACAAAAAACACATCTTAAAATTAGGTATTCAAGGGAAAGTGTTTATATGTTATTAGTGTACTGTAAAAAACCAAACATGCTCTCTCTGTCTTTTTCTCTCTGTGTATGCTCTTAAAATATAAGTTGCAGCTTCAGGGTCTGTTTTAGAAAAGTTTCCAATAAGGGAAGTATAATAAACCACTGAACTTATTTAAGAATTTACCTTGAAAAGACAATATTCAAATAACTGGCACAGCCTTGAATTTTGAATTCACTTTAAAGCACTCTAGATTTGAATCTCTGAATTTATTACCCGATTTCTTTGACTGAAGGCCGACTTGCAGACTATTGTTAAAGATTGGCCTGCAGGTAGCCAAGGCTAATGTTATGGTAAAGGTTTATTTTTGTAAAGCGTTTTTCATGATATAAGGACATAGTCCTACTATAGGAAATTATATTCAGTTCAGATGTTTTAATTTCTCTCTTTACTGCAGAAACTTCAAAATATATTTATAATTCTAGGTAATTATTTTTTCGGAAGTATTTCACCCTACACTCCAGGATGCACCTGTGTTAGACATTGTGTGTATTAACTTAGTATAGTATAATATGTGGTTTCTTTATAACATATTTAAAAATTTATAAATAAATATTTGTATAATTTAGCTATATAGTTAAGGGTAAATCTTTTTGAAAAAATATAGTTTTTGATGGAATAATAATGGAACCAATTTTATATAATAAAGAAATATTTCTTCATATACAAATATATACAATCATCTATATGAAAAAATACATGAAATGTGTATTCACAAGCATGATGTGTGTGTGTTTGCATGTGTGCACACATGTAAATGTAATTCACAAATGACCTCCTTTGCAGGAAAGGAGACTATTTCCTGTGTGCAAGGCCCATTGCTATATCCCTGAACTGACATCATAGGCTCATCTAACTTTTCGTGCATTTTGATGTCAGTTAACGGAAAATATTATAAACTAATGAGTTGCTTTCTTTTCTTTTCTTTTTTTTTTTTTTTTGAGGAAGATTAGCCCTGAGCTAACTGCTGCCAATCCCCCTATTTTTGCTGAGGAACTCTGGCCCTGAGCTAACGTCTGTGCCCATCTTTCTCTATTTTATATGTGGGACACCTAACACAGCATGGCATGCCAAGCAGTGCCATGTCAGCACCCGGCATCTGAACCGGCGAACCTCGGGCCACCGCAGTGGAAAGTGCGGACTTAACCGCTGTGCCACCGGGCTGGCCCTGTTGTTTTCTAATAAATTAGTTTTAGCATTATATATTTGGTACTCTTTCAGAATTCCTTGGAAATTTTAATCAACTCAAAAAATACATTGATTTGTCTATTCATTTTGGTGCATGTGTGTGTGAGGAAGATTGGCCCTGAGTTAACACCTGTGCCAATCTTCCTCTATTTTGTGTAGATTGTCACCACAGCATGGCTTGATGAGCAGTGCTAAGCCCACACCCATGATCAGAAACCTATGAACCCTGGGCTGCTGAAGCAGAGCACGTGAACTTAACCACTGTGCCACCAGGCAGGCCTATGACTTGTGTTCTGAAGCATTGATTACCTAGAATGAGAGTGAAACTCATCCTATTTCTTCCCTGAAGTCTTTCCATTCAATCTGGAAACATAACAGACAGACTTCATCCTTCAATTGCCTGTGAATACTTCTAAAACAAGACCTCTTCCATTATGTTTGGAATTTAAAATACTTTTAGTCAATCTATTTTTACTTGTGTTGAGAAATTTTACCTTTCATTTCTCTTCAAGATATAAATACAATTAAATGATAGATATATGAAAAAAGTCTCAGGGATATTACAATAACAAATAAAATAAACTTAAATGAACTAAAAGACAGTTGTCCTGAATAAAAACATAGCATGAATAATCTTGATTAACCCCAGTACTGAAAATGTCATTATTAGATTCCTTGGAATATGTTTGGACAGAATTTATCATCTCTCCTTAAGTGTCTGTGGAGTTGCAAAGGCCTGCATTGCCTACATCCCTTTATTTAAAATGCAAAATTAAGTTGCAATTGCAGTGCTGACTGGCATTAACAGGGCTCTGCCCGAGCAATGTAACAAGCAATCCTTTTGTAGTTTAAAACCTTTCAATGTCTTATTGCTCTTTGAAATGGCTTTACAGTAAGGTAATACAAGGAGGGGCCCAATGGAGAAATTGAAAAGTATAGAACATTAGTGTTTGAAGTATACTTCCCGAGGAATTTTATTTTTATGCATGCCCATAGCAACTGAGTCAGAAGAGGTGCATAAAACTCTCATATAACATTCATGAACCATTTAAAGAAAATATCGTAATGCGCACAGAGCAGCTACGATTTGTGGTCTTTGTGAAGGAGGTTTTGCATTGCTCTTCCTTGCTGAGTAATGACCTGAAATTGTATCCAGTTTATCTATATCAAGTTAGAGAGCTTAGCGGTAATTGCGTAGGAAGGAATTTACAGCTGGACATAGGAAAAATATATGGGCTTATTCATGTGTTTATGTATTTAGGAAAATGACATTCACCCTCATGTACCCAGCACTGCAGCACCTCTGCCCTGAGGACTCTTTGGCACACCTAATGTTGAGGTCACAGAGGTCTGCGCTGTTATGGCACAGTTAGAGGGAACCTACTGAATAACTTTGACATTGGGTGCTGTTGTTCAATTGTTAATTGAATTACCAAAAATTTCACAAGATTACAAAATAGCTTTTTCCTTCCTCCACACTCTCATTGACTGTTGTGTTGAGAAAAGGAGACAAAATTCAGCCTAACGTAGCCCTCTCAAAAACTGAATGATTATTTTTGGAATATATCTCTAGATCTATTTCTGCATTTGTAAAGTCCCTTAAGAAAAGCCTTGAAGGCCTTTGAATAAAGGGAAAGTCAACTGAATACACAGTCTCCAGAAATGGACAACGTACAGAGTTGCTAAAACTTCATAATAACTAAAGATATTTATGCCAATAGATTCTTCTCAAATACCACTTAAGCAATAACCCACCGAGAGAAAGCTATGTCTTGGTTATGGTACTTGACACTTATACGTTTTATTAAATAGTTACAGTTTGAAAAATGTCAGCCAGCCTATGACAGAGACCATTAAATTTTGGAATAGGATATGAAAGAGGAATTCCTAAACAAAGAAAAAAACAAAATATTTCTTTTGATACTTCAATGGAACCACTTACTGAATTTCCTGACTTTAATTTCACATTCTTGGATTTTTTTCTAATCCTCTTTTTACTTAGATTTGTTAAGATTTTTTCTGGTTGTAAAGTCTTCCTTATATCATAACTGTTTTGGAAGAAATGGGTTTTATTTATCATAAAAGAGTAAATTGATACTAATGCTTTAAAAGTGACCTTCTTGCCACAACAAAATGCACAATAAGAAATATGTCTTTTTATCTGTCCATTTCACTTGATTACCGGGAACTATAATTGAGGGAAGCCAACTGGTCTATTTAATGGCCTGTGCTAGAAGACTATATAAAATCAGCTTTTGTTTTCTCATAAATCCCACGTGGAATCGTCAACTTCTTTCTGTTCACTGAGCAGTGGTGACTACCTCCATCTGGCTAGTTTCTCTGCAAACCTGGATTAAAAATGAAAGGTTTGTTGGCGCAGAGGAGAAAGAAAGTGCTACTGAAGAAGAAAACAGAAGAGGTACCTTTGAGACATCAAGAAGGTAGAAAAAGGGTGTTTCTAGACTCAAAGGAGACCTGAAATGGGAATTGTGAGAAGGATGGAGTAGAGTTTACATAGAATGAGAAGGGTTATTGAGCAGTTCAGGAGTTTTGAAGCAGTCAACTTACATACTAGGGGTTTCTGCTGTCCTGGCAGGACCAAGAGGGTGGCCTTGGCAAAGTCTCCTGGGAAGGGAAATGTTGCAGGGCCCAGAAGTTGAACAGGAGCTAATTTGTTCATATACGTAGTAGGGAAATTCAAATGTATCCACTTAGGTAATATATTGCTGTGAGGAAGTTGCTTCCTGCCATGAATTGCTAAGGGTCCAGTTGGAGAAACAAAGCATGATGAGCAGACCTACTGCTTTGCTCAATGTTTCAGGTTTGCTCAATGCTACAGGTACTCTCAGTCCATGGTACTAAGGCATTACATTTTTGTGATTGCACTTGTGATATAACTATAGGTCTTGGAAATGCTAACTTTTTTTTTTTTTGCAATGAATGTTTCTGTTGGAGACAGTAGAAGAGGAAGACATTTCCTCTACTCCTCTAGGTCCTTCTGTCCAGGCTACGAATTTAAATTCACATGAGACAGACTAACAGGAGAAAATCAAACAAAGCTTTATAACATGTATACATGGGAGACACTCAGGAAAACTGAGCAACTCACCAAAATGGTGGAGGTTCTCATCTTAAATACCATCTTCAGCTACAGACAAAGGAGGATGTTGGGGGGTGGGGGGTCAGTTATGGAGATTACCAGAAAAGTACAGTAAACAAGAGTAAGGTTATTATGCTGATATAAGTCCTTGACTTCTGCATTGATAAGAGTTTTTAGAGATAAAGTCATACCCCCTTCTTCCTGGTACAGAGAGGGAGACACCTTTACAGATGGAGATTTCCCTTACAAATGTAAATGTCTGTTACACAGGGTAACTTGTGCTTTTCAGAGTTTCCCTCATGTCTGCAGTTTTTAAAAGTAACGAGCCCAAAATAATCCTCATGCCAAAGAGACATATCTTGGGGTGGCCAATTCCAATCCCACACAGGCCAAAAAAAAAAAAAGAAAAGAAAGGAGGAAATAACTACAAAGAAATTATCACCTGGAGAGTTAGAAGCCAAAACAATCTAGGTGAATATAAGTCACTGTAAAAGTCTTGCATTTATTTATTTGTTCTTTCATTTCAGTTAAAATTTTCACTTAAATATTTATGCAATACCTAGTGATGCTGCAGGCATTGTACTATATAATTGTCAACAGGAGGATCATGTTCCTTTGTGAAAGAAAGAGAGCAAAACTATATTTAAAGGAAGTAGAGAGAGACCTTTAAGCTGTAGTACCATAGAGAAAAAAAAACTAGCATGTTCCTCACCTGGCTTTAGAGAAACATTTTCTACTGAAAAAAAGGAGGATTGACCCTGAGCCAAATGAGTAAGCACCGAGCGCCCACGTGGTACCTTTACTTCTGAAGATGCATGATTTCAAGCTATTAAGGCTTATAAAGCCCTTTCACAACCATTATCAAAAATCTTGTTGAGGTGGATGGAGCGGATTTTTCACAAAGCCATGCTAATTCTTTTTCTGTGTGCTTATTCATTTTTAAGTATTTGCAAAACTCAGAAAAAGTAAAGAGAAATAAGGCAAATACCCATGTCCCTGATACTCAGAATTAACATATGCTAGTATTTTGTCATATTTCTTCTCCAAGTTTTAAAGAAAAAAAAAAACTCTTTTCTTTAAAGAAGAGGCAAAACAAACAACTTTAAAAAAACAAACAAACTCTATACTAAAGGTCCAGATGGCATTCCCTCTGAATCCTTTACTGACGATCCACCTTTGTTTCTCATTTTACGTAAGTAATCTCTACCTTGAAATTAATATGTATTCTATCCATCTGTATTTCTATGATTTGATTAAGTATTTATATGGCATTTTGTTTTAAAATTTATTATTCTGCATTTTATGTTTAAATCATGATATATATTACCCAAGCTGAATACCTGTGTGTTCATCACACTTTGATGAAAATTTTAGCTTTGTTTTACAATCATACGTAGTGATGACAGGAAAATAAGCCAATGGAGAAGGATACACAGAAGACATTAGAGAGAAGGCTCTAAATACAGGCTCAAGGTTCCTGATTTTAGACAGAGGAGGTTTCAGGATATTAAGTGATTGGAAGAAATTTTCAGAAATGATAAGAACCTACACTATAGACTCCTATAGTGTACACTATAGATAAATTTTTATCAGTTTCTAGAAATACTCATAAAAGTATGTGCTTTGAGGTAAGCATCTTTAGGAATGTTCTAAGAGTCCTTCCCTTGTCTGCTTATAAATAGGAAATTGTTAATGTGTTGGTCTGAGAAAGTATTTTAGAGTCAGGATCCATCACAGAACATACTTTCTGAGAAAGTACTCAGGTCTCATTTTCTGTAGGCTTCAATTTTAACAACAACAGTAAAAATATGAACAGTTAAATGATGCTGAAAGGGAGCAAAAGAGGTAAAAAGAAACCATGAGTATGCGGTGTCCTGGAAGGCTAGTGACATGAGTGTCTGGAAGGAAGGAGTTACCAATTGTGTCAAGTGAGAGGAGGACCGAGAGTTGCTCTTGAGTTACTAATGTGGAAATCACTGGTGATCACAATAGAGCAGTTTCAGCGGAATGAGGCTGGTGGAAACATGATGCATGTGGGTTCTCCAGGGGGATGAGTGGAGAGAAGGTGGCGACACCAAGTACAGACAATTCTTTAAAGTAGATTCTTTTCTGTAAATGTAAATTTCTTATTAACCTTAGAACTTTTTTTATCAAAAGTTTTAAGAATGTTTTCCAATTCTTCATGAAAGGAAAGCTTAGTTTCTTAAAATGTGTAGGAATAACATTTTCGGTGGGAGTTTTTAACAAATGTAATTGTTATTTAATGAAACCTATAGCACAAAAATACAAGGCTACTGACTCTATAATGATTGCGCAAAATTTATAACAGTGCCATTGAATTTTAGCGAACAACCTTGATTTTGTAAGAAGCTTGGAGGAGTAATAGAGTAAAAGGGCATATTACTACTACTATCAAGTCGGGTGGAAAAATGTAAGAAAACTCCTCTTTAGCAAAGAAAACAGCTGTGTCTTATTTATGGTTATGTGATTTTTTTTCCATAAAACTTTTGTTTCGTTTGCTACTGTTGATATTTTTCTCTTGCTATCATGGCTATGGAGACCTTTCATAGGAATTTGTGTCAAAAATGAAAGAGCTAACATGCCTGATTATAAGGCAGGTTTGAGTAGGTATTTCTATAGGTAGTAAATGATGGTTTCCCAGGAACCACAATGGGTGTTTTGAGGAGGCAAGATTTATCCACATATTAAAATAGAGACTATTAATCGCAGGTAATGTAAAACAGCCAATGGATTTTAAAGTATGAAACAAATGTATTTATAGTGATTTCCATTTAATATGATTGTTGTGATTGAGTTTTGGACATCTCGAGTTTGATTTACATATGCACCCTGCAGTATTAAATCTGACTTACCAAATTCATCTTAACCATAATTCATTACATAGTTACTCGTATCAGATTTGGCAAACAGAAAAAAAATTTTTTTGTGGGTGAAATCTCGGGACATTTATAATACATCTTCCTTCCATTTCAGGCTACAGCTCTCCCTGAAATAGAAACTTTTTAGGAAGGATGCATAGTGATTAAATTGTTTTTCCCTTAAGAACTTGCTTTCTTAAAGTTTTAGCTATTTATGATATTTGATCTCAAAATATCGTTTATAGTGTTATTTTTAAATTTCTTCTTATCTTTTGCTCTGATTCATAGATTTGTAATCCTCAGGGGCTATTTATATTATAATACTCAAAAATTTTTTAAAAATTAAGAAGTAACAGTGGGTTAAACTTTTGTTGATTTCATTCTCTGTTCTATAAACAGAGGCTGCTCCAGAATCAGACACGGGAGAGGCTGAGGGGTGAAATCTCGTTGGGATGGAGGGGCTTACCTGAGTGTCACAGTCGTATTACAAATGCACTCATTTTGCTTGTATTTTATTTCCATAGGGAGGTTGACAGAGAAGGAACAACACTTAATGCTCCCTCTTGGCACCACCGCTGCATAGAAAGCACCTATCCTGTTATTTGGTAGTCATCCCTCACATTAAGTCCAATTCTATAATTTCCCATCCTTGGATCCACTGTTAAATTTAGTGCACTAACAACTTCTGTCCCTATCCTCAAATCATTCCTCTCATGATCTGTGGCTAAAGCACTGTCCAATTACTTGCAGCTCACGGGCCAAGTCACAAGAATTCATATCTTCTAGACTTTGTGTATGCTGTTCCTTCTGTTGTGAATGTGTGCTAACCATCCGCCCATCTTTCAAGAATCTTTCCTCGTACCAAACTCAGCAGTCTAGTCTTTCTATCGTCTCAGTCCCTTAGCAAATGCTGCATACATTTTTGTGTCTCATTTTCACATAGCATGGTGGCTATTCATTTCCATGTATGATTTCACTGCTAGAGTGAGAGTATTGCAGATATTAAATGCCACATCTTGGCGAACCAGTAAAATCCTGACGCATAGCATGCACTCAGTAAATGTCTGATGATCGGGTAAATGAACAAATAAGCAGAATAGAATATGTGAATGAATGAGTAAATGGACGAACCTCTTAAGGGAGATATGGCAGAGGAGAAATAGCCCGAGTCTTGTCACCCAGGAGTGCTTTTGTGGGGCAAATCCTTGCACAAAGGACACTGAATATATCTGAATCTCTCTCTCCCCCATCTGTTAAAGAAGGACTATATTTTATAACTCTCTGCAGAGGTTTCTTGTGGGTAATACATAAAATCTTGTATGTAAAGACATAATGTATTATACAAATATAGGATATTTTTTCAAGGTCAGAAACATTATGATACATCTATGAAAAAAAAATCACCCAATATATGATGGGTTAAATAAGGAAAAGGAAGAACAAATGCTAAGATGCAAAAGCTCAGATCCAAAGAGGAATGAGGCCAAAATTTGCTGTAGTGTCCTAACCCAGGGATTCTAAACTCTGGTTGCACATTAGAATTGCCTGGGAATTTTGAAAATATTTTTGCCTGAGCTCTAATTTTTCCAGTGTGAGGTGGGACTCAGTCATTGACAGTTTTTAAAACTCCCCAGGTGCTTCTAATATACAGCCAGGGTGAGAGCCACTGCTGGGCCACAGGAATTGAGGGAATGTTTCTAGGGAGAAAAATTGCTTAATACATGAGATGTTTTAAAAAGATTAATCAGCATGAATAGATATGAGGAGAGGCTGGGGACAGGAATTGAGTGATTAAAATGTCTAGGAACATCACAGATGAAAATAACTGTTTTAAGGCCTAAACTTTTTTTTTTCTTTTTAAGAAAGCTAAGGTGCTGTGGAAAGATATCAAACATAGGCCTTCATAATTAGCAGTGAAGTTGTTCAGACAAACTTAGGCACATTCCAAGAACTAAAACTGGCAGAGCAGCATTTTACAAAGTACACCTAAAAGTTACTTGGGCTGCAAGCAGAGGTTAAAATGGCAGTCTCCATTTGTTTCATTACCCATGATGAGTTCCTAGAGGAGGTAAGTTTGAATAGGGTTGAACTGACATTGTTATAGAGAGGATAGGCATAAAATAAGTTTTTTCAAGCCCAAAGTTTTCTTAGTATGGTTTTGGGTTTGCCAGTCATGCTATTACCAAAAGTTCGGTCTCTGATCCCAATGCCAATCCAAATAATGAGAACAGAGTCTTGGGGGGAAAAGGAAAGCTTTACTTTGCCAGGCAGAGGGAGCAAAGCAAAGGGCCAGTGCCCCAAAAGTTGCTTGCTCCCTGTTAAGAAATGGGTAGGGGCTTTTATTTGGGTTTTAGGTAGGGGAAGGGGACGGTGGATTTCTTGGTCAGCGTTTTCCCATCCACCTGTGTGTGGGGCTGCTTCCAGTGCTGGAGACAAAGGATTTCTCGGATGAGAGTCCTTAGCTGTTTATCTCCATAGTGGAAGGTAGGCTCTGATGTCAGGAAGCCAAGGAGTTGGGCCTGGGAAGCTTTGGCTTCTTGATATTCTCTGGACATTAGTTTCTCTGTAAAAGAACTTCAAGTTTCTGGGATCAGCTGCTTTAGTGGGAGCCCAGTTTAAGGCCATCTGGGCTTTAACAATTTGTAACTTCTATTTGGTTGTAAAGCTCAGGGAGTCAGAGGTTAAAGAAACAAATATTTACATATGAGTGTAACTAAAGAACCAGGGAACTAGGATTGCATGTTTTTTTAGTTTTAATCCCATACATGCCAGGTTCACTGTAGGGGAATCAATATCAGGGCTGATATTAACCATGAGCCAGTAACAATGCCTTCCTACTCTGGCATATTGCTCTTTCCCTTAAACAAACACAAAAATAAATGAGGTAGTTACTTCATATCTTCAAAATGTAATGAAGGGCATCCTGGAATTCTTTTTAGTATTTTTGCTCATTTTCTGTGATTTTAAAATTATTTCAAAGTAAACAGTTTCAAAGAATGTAAAACAAGGGTTTTAAAACATGTTTAAATATATAAAATGGTGGTGTTGAGATGAAAATATACTGAACTCAATATACTAAACTCAAACTCATTTGCTTTTTAAAATGTCTTTGGTAGCAATTGTCTAACAGATTGTTCTTTGGGATGGGGAAAGTAAAATTTCATTAGTGAATCAAAAATGTGACATACTATTTTGAAAAAATATTATCTTCCCTATTTGTGTCATAAAAATCTGTACGTATGTTACAGTCTTATGGGAGGGGAAAGGGTGTATACCAATGATGAACTCTTTGGTGAGGCCCTACATTATCTTTTATTAAAATGGGAACCTTAGAAACCCTAATGTTATGTTTAACATATGGCCAAACAGCAATGCTTATAAACATTCCTTGCCTTCAATCTAATAAGAGATTTAGGAAAGAAAGAAGCAAAGTAACAGAAAGTGAATAATATCTTATTTTCACATAAAAAACTCTTACGAGGAATATGGAAAACAGCCATTTTAATATTTTCACAGAGAAAAGCCAAACCATAATTTAATATCTTATGTTCTACAATTCACATCCATTTACAAGTGAATTATTTTAGTTAACCTGTTTTTAAAAATACTTTATTTTGGTACAGAAAAAAATGAACTAATATTTTAAGACAAACTTTTAGTTTTTCAATTTTATCTGTTTCAAATATATCATTTATAAAGGCTGTGCAAGGGGTAAATAAGGTATGGAGCTTGGTCGCAGAAAGCTGGGTGGCAGCCCAACCTTGGGAAAAATGCTTTTGATACCTCATTTTCCTCATCTCTAAGTGGGGATAAAAACAATATCTAGGTCACAGGTTAATATGCGTATGATATATGTCAAGCACTTGAATAATATCTCACACAAATAGTAACACCATATAAGATTTAGCTACTAAAATCATAAGCATAGTAAATAAATATTGCTTAAAAAAAGAAAGGGTAAAAATACAATAACTACATCTTAGATTTCTTTAGTTTTAGTTAAAAATTTTCACAATCTGTTTATCCTGGGGACATTTTCTTTATCTTTTTGGTGAAGGCTCAGTATTAATGCATGTACCTATGAGCATAGATCCTTGTTAGTTCAAATGGTTCTTCTTTACTAGACTCATAGCAAACAACCATGTCTCTCGATAGACACTCTAAATGTGGAGTAGTTTGTCACAATTATTTGGTAATCTCTTTCAGTGTAACTCACACAGCAAAAGTGACAATATTCCTGTCACTCCTCAGAAATGTCCCAGCTCTGCGGGTTTCCACATTCAGGAGAATGAAGAAAGCCATTACGAGGTATGCCATATCTTTATAGAGACCATGTTAGTACTGAGCACTTTGCATTTTCCTGGTGATTTTTAAATACTTTAACTATTATAAATATTGTCTTTACTGACCTCTTTTATAGTCATAATTTTATACTAGTACCTTTTTTAACAACTTTAAAACATTTTAGAATAAAAAGCAATCATCTTTTTCCTCATTGGTAATAGTCCAACTATTAAATATAATGTCTTGTCTTAAATGCGAAGTGTTGAATTTTACCTATTTTCGAAGAAAGTAATAAGCAACTTTCTTTTGGAATTAAATGTTCTTAATTGATTCATTTTTACTAGTTGAGCTAAAAGATACACTCATCTACTTCTTGAAAGACTGATTTGTTTCATTCCCTATACTAAAGGAAGATAAGACTGTGCAGCCTAATATGAACAGGTTAAACTGGAATTTTTCTTAATCTTTTTCTTTTTTTACTACTTTTTCTCAGCTTGATCCTTTATTTCCCTGTATGTTTTAATTTAAAATAAAAGTCATTATTTTCCTTTTTTTCTTAATGAATTCACCCACTGTAAAATGTAGAAGATCCACATATCTTTTTTCTTTTTTATATGTTGGGAAGGCTATTCCAGTATGAATTACTCTAACATGGCTGGATGAGGAAATCTCTTATCATTTATTTCATTTTTTAAAATTGTGGTATAAAACACATAACATAAAATTTACAATTTCAATCATTTTTAAGTGTAGAGTTCAGTGGTAAGTATGCTCACATTGTGCAATAGGAGATCCATATTTTTAAGGAGTTCTCTTTCAGTAATTAATTCTAATATTAATACATGTATATTTGTTTCTCCTATTTTCCACAGTCATAACATCCATGTTGACATAACACACATGACTGATAGGTAGATAATATGTATGTGTATCTATGTATGTGTGTTTGTTAGTGTATTAGTATATATTCTATTTTCTTATTGAAGCTAGGTTTTTTCCCCATTCCCTTAAAAGTATTGAAAACCTTTTGATTATTACTAGCAGTAAAAGGTTTTTGCACTTGTTGTTGCCAACTCTGGGAATCTATATTCTGAAATGCCCCAGTTGTAATGTAGGTCAGAGTAACTACTTTGATTAATAGAAATCTGATTAAGTAAGCAACTTCTTTTTGTACAAACCGTTAATTGGGCAGGAAAAGGATATAGTGATATTTTTGACAGTTTTCTCCCCTAATTTTTTATTCACGTATTTTTCTGCTTTTTCTTTGTGTGGATCTAACTATTCAGAAACAGCCTTCTGAACTTCACTATATATTCTTCTTCCTGTTTTACTTTCATTTTCTTCTTTATCTCTCTCTCTCCCAAATCTTAATGACTTGACAGTTGAGAGAAGCACCGTAATTTTTTAACCCTCTGATTTTTCATCATCACCATGTATGTTTCAAGTATCTAGAACACAGGTGTTTCTCCCATTAGACACTCTTATTTCATCCAATAATAACAAAATGGCCCTTAATCTATGGCAGAAATAAATGTTTTATTCATAAATAAAGACTCATGCAAATCTTTAAAAAGCCTATTGAGAATGTTCTGAAAGCCACTGAAATCCAAGTAAATTTCAAATTTCTAAGAATTAAGTTTATAACATTTTTGTGTCTGTGTTTTTGAGTAAATAATGCATACTCCCCAGACAGGTCTTTCATTACTCCAAGGGGATATGATGGGGAAACTTTTACCAAAGATTTCCTCATTTTTTTGTAGAGAATTTAATTAAGCTATAATTAAAATAATTTTCTATGAACCATATTTTTTTCTCCCCTGGATATTTTATAGGACCCAAAACATAAGGACAGAGTTTGTACGGGGTTTATTTGACTAAAGTTCTGGGGAATGTGGGCAAGAAAATGATACTCAGAGTTATGATGATGATTTATATTATGACTCCAATTATCAAAGAACAGTGAAAGTAAATCCGCTGTGCTATATTTATGAACAAAGGAAAGTAGACACATTATTTTAGTAATCTCTTATCCCACAAATTCTCATTTAACCATCATACTCCAGACCCATTGCAGTCTGAATGGTTTCAGACTAGAGCATCTGTAAAGTCCTCTGTCTCTCTAACGGTCTAAAATGCTAAATCAAGATGATGACATCAACAATGAACACTTTTTTTAGCACATACTCTGTGCCAGGGTCTGCTTCAAGCTCTCTGTGTATATTATTCAGCCATCATTTACATTTTATCCTTGATCAGGTTAAATGGCTTTTGATAATAATATGCTTAATTTCTTAAGTATACACTTTTTTAAATGGAGAGAGACAATTTCTGATGTTTCTTATAAAATGAAACTTGAAGATAGAAGTTGCACCAGCTTTGGAGTTCTATAAAGCATTGTGAGAGACGGGGTTTCTGTATAAATGCTTAATATCTGCAGACCAATAATAAAGAGGATAGTTTTGGTAACCAGTTCCTTAAAAGTTATTAACCTAGTGTTAATCATTCTTGAGAATTAATAGCAAAAGGTGATTATAAACTGTAGAGTTTGTGTCTGCCATATGTTATTATTTTGTATTTATATTGAATTATGTGCTAAGCCTGGCAAATGTATATTCCTAATTTTTAATTTTCTCACAATTTATACTTCTCTTGAATCACCTTACTAAAGTGAAAAATAGCATGTTTGTCTTTTTTATCATAGAAAATATTTAATTGAATAAAACTATAATGTTGAAGTAGAAAGTCAGATTTTGTGTCAATTAATGTTGATTAATCTGAATCAAGTTATTAAATTTGTATTAGATATTATATACAAAATAAAACAAAGGCTGATATGACTAGCAACCTTTTAATCATTCTCAAATTATCATTAACTTATTACTCAACTTAGATATAACAAATATTGCTTACTTATAGAGAAATGTTAATATTATCTAATGGGCTGTTTTTGTACCATACTCTATTCTAAGCCCGTAATATGTATTACCAATTTTCATCTAATCAGAGATATTACTGAGTCCAAAACATGCCATGATTTCATGTACAACTAAGAAAAAATGCTGTCAATTAAACTCTGCCTATTTTTGATTTCCTTAATATATATCTTGCTTTAAGATATGTTAAAATATAGAAAAATTTACATATTAGAATTGTTAAAATAGAGCTCATTTAAAACTGACAACAACCCCATTAGGTAGGGTCAACCTTAAAGATAAGACAGCTCATTATTTTACCAGCAAAATGAGTTTCTTTGAGAGTAGCCAAAGAATTGCAATCAGGACGAGCATGCTATGGCAGACCATAGGCAAATACAATAAACAAGAGAGAGGAACATTATTTGAGGAGAAAAAGGAGGTAATTGGGAGGGGTCGTTTTGAAGGAAAGTCGTTTAGAGAAAAGCAAGAGTTCAGGGTGGTGATGATTTCTCGCTGACTGAGTTGCTGGGGTAATCAATTTCTGTTTGGGATGCAGTGTACATTTCTTCCTATTAATTAACAATTCTTTCCTGTTGACTGGCTTCTGTTGGGGTCTGTAATTGACTATCTTTCCTGTAATTGACTTCCAGTGGTACTGTGTAGGAACTCCCCCTTCTGGACCCCTGACTCCATTTTAAATGAGGTTTCCCTTTATTAATTTTCACAATAGGTACTATTATTATTATTATTCCCTTTTACAGATGGGGAAACTGAAACACACTAAGATTACATAATTTGCTCAAATTCACACAGATCGTAATTAATAGAGCTGGAATATAACCATAGCAAAATGGATTCAGAAACTGCAAAGTTAACTACTCTGTGATAGTGTCTAAGTCACAAAAAAATAATAATCACAGGCCTTTTGACTGTCAGGGACCATAGAGATTATATAATCATATTACCAGAGCATAGCTTGAAGACAAGAAAGATGGAGTAGCTTCCCTACGTCACAGAGCTAGCTAGAGATCGCTCTAGGGTTAGACTCATGTTTTCTGATCCTGGAGTGATCTAATGACTGCCTTCAAGCTGCATAAGAAGTTTGCAAACAAGTGTCAAAGAAAATAGTTCATATTTGAAATTTCTCTTAAATTGGATTTCAAATAAGGTGTGTAATTTAAACTGTCACATTTAAGTTTTCTCTTCCTGGCAGGCCTTCTGTGTGTCATTGGATACATAGAGAACCATAGTGTTCAAAATAGAATCACAGGGGCCGGCCCTGTGGCATACTGGTTGGTTAAGTTGCCCAACTCTGCTTCAGCAGACTGGGTTTTGCGGGTTCGGATCCTAGGTGCGGACCAATGCACGGTTCATCAAGCCATGCTCTGGGAGGTGTCCCACATACAAAACAGAGGAAGATGGTCACAGATGTTAGCTCAGGGCCAATCTTCCTTAGCAAAAAGAGGAGGATTGGCCGTATATGTTAGCTCAGGGCTAGTCTTCCTCAAAAAAAAAAAAAGAAAGAAAGAAAGAAAATACGAGTCACAGAAATGAATAAGTGCATATCGTTCTCTTACTGTAAATGCATATTACCTTTACTAAGCATCTTTAATCTATAAATTTTATCGTCATTTTCCTTTTCTTCCTTTCAATTCCCTTGACTGTAAAACAGCGTAGAAAGTAAGCAGATAGAGCTTGCAGGGTCTATGTTCTGCAATCTGTAGGAAAATGTCTCATAGTTATTAGAATTCACACAAGACTGCATCTTAGTAGGAGTAGCTGTTCCCCGTCACTGTTTTTGATGCTTGAGCTAAAGTATTTTTGCAAAATGGTCTAGTGTTCAGCGTATGAATTTTTGAGATAAGACTTTTCACTTGTAGCAATGAAATCCGAAAATCAATGTCAGATGGAAATCTTAGCTCTAAGAGTTAGGGAGATTGATGGAAGAGTTTTAAAATAAGTGTGAACTTTAGCCGCCAGACTTTGGAAATGTGGCAGTTATTGCAAGTGTGAAATTCCTGAGTGCAGATGGTTGATGAAGATATCCTAGGATGGACCATGGCGGTAAATCTCCAGACCAAAATGGGGAAAACTATTTTGATAAGGGATATATTTCTGACCTTTTATGTAAATTTATAACGCAGGTTTTGCTGGACTCAGATTCATAGAAGTTAAATTCTCATTGGTTTCATGAACATTCCAATGGTGTCATTTGATGGGAATACTTAATAGAATAAAAATATTGCAAATGGACAGTGAGAGGAGTGTGTGGTAAGAGAACTAAAATGTATTAAACTGTTACTATTACTATGTGTCTTGCATTTCATATTCATAACTTTATTTAGGACAATAGTCTTCCAGGTAAGTTAAATATTCCCCCACTGAAGATGATGTTGTGGGTCCACCTTGAGCTTAGGTCACCAAACCAAAGGCACGTTGAGGGCTAAGAGTACAACTGGGCACAGTGTTTGTAACACAGCTAAGAAATACTCCTGTCTACATTAACAATACCAAGTGGAGTAAGAGCAAAATGGTAACATTATCTGCTACTTTCAAATAAAAAACGGGAGATGTAAGGCCAAAACTCTGCTTTTGTCTTGGTCTTTTCTTCTTTTCCTTTTCCTTTCTGCACTTATCACAGATTAACCTTCACTTACTTAACTAATAGTCTGGCTCTAAATAAACAGAACTTAATGTATGAATATTACACTACATATTTGCATTTTCCTGTTCTTGGTGTATTATATAGTCGTTACCCAAGTACATTTAGCTTTTAGTATATAAATGTGTTCAGTCCTTAAAATAGGTATTATAGTTGATATCATCATTTAAATTAAAATAACTAATAGATAAACCATTTAGTGATAATTTTTTTGTGTTATAATATTTGGGAGTAATAAAGTAATTGCAATTAATTTCTGGACTTTAGCAAAATAACAAAATCATTACGTATCATGTTTGCAACATTGTTAGAGTTAAGTTCTCACAACAACGTATCCTTCTTTCCCCTGTTGACCTTTTCCATAATTATGCTGAAACCAATCTATAAGCCATCAATTGACAAGTCCTTCCTTCCTTTCTTCTATTCTTCCTTCCTTCCTCTCCTTCTTTCCACAAATATTTATCCAGAAAATATACCGTAGACGTTGTTGTATTCTATGCTAAGGACATCATGCTAAGCAGGTAAATATGGTTCTTTGTGTAAGATCTTACAGTCTATGGGGATACACTCTTATGTTCAATAAGTCACCAAAAAGTGTAAGTATCGCTAAAATAAGAGATATTCAAGATTTGAGAAGAACACATCACAGGAGAAATTTAACCTAGTAAAGGAAAAATATAGTAAGGTTACTGTAAGACTTTCAGGAGTCTGCTGTGTGAATGATCAGGAGTGGTGTGATACGTGGCCGTGGAGAAATGGGAATGTTTCTCAAGTAGGCTGCATGTGTGAAGCCTACATGTTAGGAGAATGCATCACAGGTTTGAGAAAAGTCCCACTGGTTATTTCTTTTGTCAATTCAGAGCTCTTTCTGGCTCCATTATTAAGACCTTATCCTGGTTAAAAATGCGGAATGACAGTAGCTATCAAATTTCACATTCTTAGTTACTGTGATATCTACGTACATTTTTAGTTATTAAGAACAATGTCTATATAATATTTCTCAATGTATGTTCAATATAGTTGGCTTTAAAACTTCTAAGACTTAATTTTAAATTCAGATATGCATATTTATGGATATATTCCTACAGATTTGGATTTTTTAAATAAATTTTATATGTAATAATTGTATATATACTACATATGGATATATGTTATTATATAGAATAAATCTGATGTAGAGTAGTATCCTTATGTGGATGTGCAAATCTGATTTTATATATAGTAATTAATACCCACTTAATTATTAAAGAGAGTACACGTTAATGTTTCCAGAGGCTAATAAATATATTTGAACAATGGGGGTGGCCTTATGAATTGCTCCATGAAATCCATAGAGAAGTTTTCAGCTGGATTCCCTATATTCCAGCAACAGATATAAAACAATTATCAAATTTTCCACCAGCTCAATATTGTTTTTGCAGTTACTTAACCCTATGTGAAAGATGGCCATCACCTTCTTTTCCTTTTTATCAAACGCATTCTGCCCGTCTGTCTTCACCACAGAACAAGTGGGCTGGGTTTTATTCGCAGGAAGAGCCACAATTGACAGATTTGCTGATGGTGTCAGCAGTGTTCACAAGCTTGATGGACAGCACCAAACCTTGCCGTGGCCCAGCTCCCACTAATTAGTTGTTTGAAGCCACTCTGTGTGCCACAGGCATAGACTTATCAGCCAAAGACATCTTTGCCATTCAGAATGACAGCTGTGATGCAGCTGCTCGTGGAGAGAAAGGAATGTACAAAGAGAGAGGGGAAGAGCCTTTCAAACAAGTGACAACCATAGTACCTTTCACTGAAGGATCCTGAAGATATAACAGAACAACCAAAAGGCAGAATACAAAAAGGTGTAAATCAGGATCTGTTGGATCAGCATGGCAACCACACGTGAAATGACAATAAATAATATCAAACTGTGAGAATGAAAGAGAAATACAGCTGCTTCATACTACTTTTTAAATCAACTGAAGTTACATATTCTTGTGATTAATACAGGTCAGGCATTTGCTTATGGAATTAACATAGATGCATAGAGTTTTCAGGAGGTTCTGCACATGTCCATGGATACACATGGGGAAGCCTACCAGAAAGTCTGGTATTTAAACTCCTGTAGAGGGCATGGTCATAAATAATGTATTGGGATGCGAAATATCTCAGGATATTGAGGACACATTAAGAGGAGTAAAAGTAATACAAATACATGTGAGAAGAGTATAGAAATGGAAAAGATAGAAAAATAGAAGATCTAACTTTTTTCTAGAAAAGTGTACTTATACTGAAATAAAAATAAACGAAATTCTTTTCCACTCATGGATGATTGTGAACTGTGACATTCCTTTTTAACGACTCTTCAAAGAATTTACAAATCTAATGGAAAGTCAAAGTATCTGTTGTTAGAAGTACACATTGACTAGTTAAATTAAATATTTTTCACAAATGCATTTCATATGATAAAATCCTCATTCTAATTTCCAAATATCCACCAAGAATAAAGTTTTTTATAGAAGATACCTGATATTTTACAAAACAATTTTAATTGTATTTATTTATTATAGAATTTATAATCATGTTCTAAATTAACACATAAGTTATGGAAATCCTATTAAAAGAAACTTTAGACTTGAAATGGATTTTTGGATGTTTGCACTTGAGTTTTATATGTTTATATAATATAATTATTATTGTTATACTCTATAAACACATATAATGATTACTTCAGAGGGCTTATGAAATAAAGTTTGGTGTGTCATCAAATTCTGGGAGGAATGGAGATGGAATGGCAGCTAGTCTTCTTATCTGCTCTACAGTACATAAAATTCTGCACACAGATATAAGAATGTTTTACCTATTTAAAAGGCTTGAGGGGCTGGCCTGGTGGTGTAGTGGTTAAATTCACTTTGGCGGCCTGGGATTCACAGGTTCGGATCCTGGGCATTGACCTAGTATCACCTGTCAAGCCAGGCAGTGGTGGTGTCCCACGTAAAATAGAGGAAGATTGGCACAAATATTAGCTCAGCGACAATCTTCTTCAAGCAAAAAGAGGAGGATTGGCAATGGATGTTAGCTCAGTGCCAATCATCCTCACACACATGCAAAAAAAAAGGCTTGAGATACACTTAAATATGCCAATTAAATAGAAAATGATATGGATAATATACACTACATAATCTCAACTTTGACTTGATTTTAACTTTTATTTTAATTATATAGTTCTGAATTTAAAAATGTTAAAACTTATTTACAAATAGAAGTGGCATAGAAGCACTGTAATTATTGAGGAATAGTTACCTGGACCACTTTTTTTTCTCTAGGTAGTTCAAACAATGAATATACCTTAGAATGTATGTGTGTGTTGCATAAATTCAGATCTAAATATTAACAAAGAATAAATTAAGCTGAGACTTTTGAATGTCATTTATTTCTTCAATTTTGGAAATACTGGAAACAGATTATTTGACATCTACAGCATGTTAAACTGAGAGAGAAAGACTCTGAAGCCAAGAACCCCAGGATATCCATATTCAGCAGGTCAGAGATGGATTCTGAATCTGAATTTGTGAAAAATTTCAAATTTTATGAAGTATTTAATGGATTTTATGTGAAAGGTTAACAGGAGGACTGAAGGCAGAGATTAAATGATGATCAGTACATAGCTCATGTAGAGAGATTAGTGTCTTGCAATCTGAGGATTAAGACCAACTTTTTCTTAGTAGAATTGAAAAAAACAGAATAGAAAAAGTGGTATAGAGTTGAATGCATATGTTAGAACAGAATAGAATGAGAAGACAGAGAAGGAATAAGAGAAGAAATAGAAGAGAATAAAAAAATATTAGAATGTATGGCATATAAAATAGTTAAGTATTATTTCACTGAACTTTTATTTCAAGTGTATCTGTGTATGTTTGGGTGTCTCTATGTAAAATGGGTTGTTTATTGTGGGTTGAAGTAAAAAGTTTGAAAGCCACTGATAAAAAATAGCTCACACTTACATACCAATTATCATTTATCAGCAACTTCTCCAAAACGTTTTGATTATATTAACTGAGAACTCATTGGATTAAAATTTCCTATGACTCTTGTTTATAGCTGAATAAAGGAAGGTGTAGAGAGGCAAGTGACTTGCAAATTCTCACACAGCAAATGAGAAGCTGCGGCGGGACTCAAGTCTAGAAAGTATAAATCTGAAGATTGTGCTCTCAGCCACTGCTCTAATGCTTCTGACAAAGATGGTGGCAGAACCAGGATTTGAGACCAGCCTCCTGACTTACAGTATAATATGATTCTCTTTCACTTTATCATTTCTCTCCCTTGTTCACCCAAACCCAAATCATAGGTCAGAGTTTATTGATGTGCTCCTCACAGATCATTTGTCCCATAAGATGTTCCTCATAACAAGAGTGTCTAGGGGGCCAGCCTGGTGGCATAATGGTTGGGTTTGCTTGCTCTGCTTCAGCGGCCTGGGGTTTGTGGGTTCAGATCCCAGGTGCAGACCTACACACTGCTCATCAAGTCGCACTGCGGTGGCATCCCACATACAAAATGGAGAAAGGTTGGCACAGACGTTAGCTCAGGGACAATCTTCCTCACTAAAACAAACAAACAAACAAACAAAAGAGTGTCTAGGCTGAATGAGTTTAAGAAGTTCTGCCTCAATAACTCCTTTTAGTGATTTACAATAGGATTAATGAATAAATGCACTTAACCAATTTAAAATAAATGAATCTGTTTACATTTGTTCAACCTACTCCCTGGTAAAATAATTTGACTATAATAACATACTCAAAGAACACCTGTTAATATTGTATTCCGTATAACTCATTTTGAGAAACACTGGCCTAGATCATGAATCATACTATATGTTAAAATTGATTTTCTGACATTAAAATCAAGACTCTTAAAATTTAAGTAAGACCTCCATTTTTAAGCAAGATGTATGTCAGAAAACAAAACAAAAAGGAAATGAACTTGTGCTGTCAAACTTGTGATGTGCATGTGTGTGTATTATCCATACACTTGTTACCAGAGAAGTAAAAGTATTTTTTAAATTTCTGATTCTGCCTTACTTTTTAGATAACATCTGTAATGATATGTATATCTAGCACAGTTTTCAAATGAGCCATTCAAAAAGCAGAAGCCCAGAAACTTTCTTATTGAGATTAAATTCTTAATGCTTTTGGCATTGTTACCCATTCTAATGTAGCTGTTTTTTTATAAGACGACATGTCTTATCACAAGCATGACGTGTTCTTTTTTCCACTCCTGCTACAAATTTTTAAAAAATTAGATAGAAATAGGGGCTGGCCCCGTGGCCGAGTGGTTAAGTTTGTGCGCTCCGCTGCAGGCGGTCCAGTGTTTCGTTGGTTCGAATCCTGGGTGCAGACATGGCACTGCTCATCAGACCATGCTGAGGCAGCGTCCCACATACCACAACTAGAATAACCCACAACGAAGAATATACAACTATGTACCAGGGGGCTTTGGGGAGAAAAAGGAAAATATAAAATCTTTAAAAAAAAATTAGATAGAAATAAAATTAATTTTTCTAGTTTCTATCTACTTTACAAAATAATAAAGCTCAAACACAGTAATATGTTGAAATAATTGCACAAACACTGCTGTACAGTGAAAGATGGCAGAAATAGAGCTAAATTTTGGAAGGCAGGAAGCTCCAGCTTCTTCATCAAGTAATATACAAACGTTTGAATTTTGCATACAATAGACATTTCTCAAATTTGAACATATCAAAATTTGCCAAAATTTTATATTGGTCAAAAGTATATTATATAAAAGTCAAATACTGCTTATATATATTAAATGTAAGTAGTTTCAGATTGGCCACTAATATTGAAAACTAGTCCACTTGGGCTCTCATATGGCAATATGAGAATAGAGGGAAAATTCATTAATTACTTAATACTTTCTTAATTTATTTTAATTTTTGAATATGCCACCCTACATATTTACGTCTTAAAATTGGAGTAGAAGTGTGGAGACTGCCACTACTTTCCAGTCTCTTCTCTAGCTACAGAAGGAGGAAGATCGCTGATGCCCAGGAGTCATGCTCTCTCAAATAATTTCACTCAGTGTCAGTTAAAGATTAAAAAGGCAGCCAAAAAACCAAAAAGTAAAAAGCAAAAGCTGTATTGTGTGTAGGTAGGTTTGATAATGAATTCTAAAATAATGAAGTTCATATATTTAAAATATATAAATATGGGTTTAGCCCACATCTAGCAATAGGATTTTTTTAAAAGCATACTTTAGGGAAGAGGTTTGTATTTTTCCAAATTGATCTCATAGCCTTCTACAATCTAATACTCCTATTCTATTGGTGTGTAATTATTTCCATATTTTTTGTAAGGAAGCCAAGCTGCTTTAAAGCACAATTTCTGGCTTAATTATCTCAATTTTGATTTCAATGGGTATTCAGGATGTAATATCTATCTAAAACAAATGGACAGTATAAAATTTCAGCAAATCTCATATTGATGTTTAAATTTAAGCAATTTGTAGACATGCACTTTGCCAGAATTTTATAGGAGATTTAGTATTGTTTTCAAAGTGGTGGCTGGTTTGTTTATTCATTTACTGGCATAGTTATTATATAAGAACCTTTACAGTTGAGATCATGGGAAACTTCTGTTAAACCTGGGAAGAAAAGTAAAAACCTTTGGGTGAGTCTAATCTTGAGTCAGAAAGTATCTGGAAAAAAAGTATGATGAGCATCATCTTGAGTAAGACAAATGTTGATACAATAAGGAGAGCCAAATTTAAATTCAAAATATGGATTGAAAAAATAGATAAATTGTGGTAGTGTACAATGTAATACTATTCAGCAGTGTAAAGGAGAAACCGCTGATACATGCAATAACATGGATGAATATCATGCTAAGTGAAAAAAAAACAGACATAAAAGGCTACATACTGTATGATTTAATTTCTATGAGATTTTGGAAAGGCAAAGCTATAAAGACAGAACTCGGATCAGTGGTTACCAAGAGCTGGTGCTTCAGGGGAGGATCTTAGCTACAAAGGGGCTCAGAGGAAATTTTTGGAGTTATGGCATTATGGAGTTGTAGAGAACATATTTTTGGATAAATATATTCTATAATTTGATTATTGTTGTGGTTTGTCAAAGAAAAATTGCGCTGGATGGAGTTAACAGACAAAGGAGAGTTCATTCAAGACTATTGCAATAGGGGAGAGAGATGGAACTCAACTCCATTGAAAAAAATAAGAGAGAGTTTTCAGCACTGGAGTGAACTAGTGGGAAAGATTGGAGGGTGTTAGTGGGAGGTTGGTCAGTGTGATTAGATCATCTGTGTTTGCTCTCACTTATCAAAGCTAGGCTCCTCCCCGCCCACAGAGACTAGGACATATGGATGCTATTTTTCTTGAGTACGTTTCAAAAGGATAACCACCAGGTCTTTGAGAAAGACATTCCTGACTTGTAGGACTGGCAAGAGAGGGGAGATTTCCATCTCAAAAGGGCAGAAACAGAATTTAAAATTGCAATTTATACAATTGTATAAATACAGAATTTACAAGTACATACTGTAAGAAAAGGAAGGTCAGGGGCCTAGAGGCAGAAAGAAGACTGTCTCAAGTTTAGTCAAGCCTAGGGGAATGTTAAGGGCTCTTAGTCAGGTTCCATGACTGTGTCTGTTTGTCACACTCATATAACTCTACTCCTAAACAGGTGAATTTCACTGTATGCAAATTATTTCATTGTACGCTCAATAAACTTGACATTAAAAAAAATGTAGCTGAGAAAAATGTCATCATTGATGTGGAATGAGAGCAGTAAAATCATGATGCCATCGAGAAAGGAAATATGAGATTATAACCCCACAGGAAATAAGTCCTTTTCCGTATATGGAACATCTACCATCTTTCATTAATGACATGATAATTCATAAACCTAAAATATTCAAGAGATAGCAGGTCTCTGCTCAGAATACCAAAGTGATACCCTAGCTGCCATAGATAAACTGTGTTTGTGTGCATATCTTTCTGTTTACTGAATTGTTAAGCAAGAAGCTGTTACCCAGAGGAACATACTTGATTAAAATCAATACGCTGATATATCCAAATACTATACCACACTCACTCTTCCATCTTCCTAGAATTGGAGCAATTGTCCTATTCTTTCAACAACAGCTGATGTACATAGTTATGGTGAAAAGCATCTCAGCAGGACTGAACTTTGCTTTATGTCATATGCCTCTTTCTCAGAATGCAACAGTGTAGTGGCAGAAAAAGAAAAGGGAGTTTCTGTATGTTGACTTCTATACTGCTGAATGCTTTATTTTAATTCCAGAACCAGTGAGTGTCTACTCTCCTTGTAGTGGTGATTGGAGGGCAAAGTTCTCATTTTCACCTGGGAGGAAGTGACAAGGGGCTAGGGATGTAAGGAACCAGGATCTCCAGGGAACAGCATGCCTTATGTGTCTTGTTAACAGGATTCACAAGTCCCTCTCTTCTCCCCACCCTTTAGTCACTTCATTGAAAATACAGAAGGCTCATTTAGCAGCACCCTAGGCACAAGCATTACAGAATCAATCAATCAACACAAATACTTCCTCTCTGAGGCTCCCCCGTGACCTTGAGAAGTGTGACGAATGACTTAAAGGATGGAACAGATGGAAGATTCGTGATAAACCAAGAAATTATGTTCTGCTGCATGATGAAGAGAAATAAAATGGAGAAAGTGAGATATATGTTTAGTTTAAATAAGGCCAAATAAATTCTATAACTGCTCTGTGCAGCCTTGGCCCCAGATCAGAGGTACTCAGCCTGCACAGTAATCAGGACTTTCTCAATAAACCTCAGCCTGTTACGCTTCTTACCACATTTACTTTCTCAATGCGATAGTACTTTACAGCTATCTACTCGATTATGGCCAGAGTTCCTAGCAGTTATTGATAACCATACCATAGACTTTATATCTCAACCAGCACAGGCTGAAGGAAGGCAATCAGCACAGTGAATTTCCTAACCTGGATATATCTTCCCGAAACACGAAGGCGATGACTCAGTTCTACAATTGAGCTTGTGATTCTCACTGTGGCGAAACTTCTTACGTCATTTTTATTTTTAGTTCTTTGGCACAATTATAGAAAATTATTGTAGGAAAATCACGGCTTCCATCAGGAGGAGCCCTGACTGCTTTTAAGAGGTTCTAAATCTTGGGAAAACTCATGAACAATGTGCAGTGCATCTCTTGGTGGGGAAATGCAGATAAAAATTTGTTTACTAAAAGAACGAAGCAAGATTGTAAGACCGTTTCAGTTTATCTTTCCGCTTCTCTTTCTGAGCCCTCTCTTTCTGAACTTTGCCTTGTATTTCCCTTGCTGCGGCTGCTCTCAAAAATCCACACTCTTCCAAGGCCTAACTTTCTTCAAAGATCGCCTCTTTGTGATTCAAGGGTCTATTTCCTATGTGAGCCACAGAGCAAAGTTGGGTGAAGACACAGTTTGATGAGGATGACAGTTTTGAGTAGCTACTTTCCCGGTTCCCTCTCCCTGAGATGCAAGTGAGTAAAGTGAATTAATTTACTAGCCAGAAGTGTTTGCAAGCTGAGTTCAGTAAAACCACGTCATAGTAATTTGATTTGCTGGAGTGACTTCAATACCGCAAAATATGGGGCCAAAATTTTGGAACACCACTAAATATAGTTAAGAGAATCTTAATATAGTTAAAAACGCCACCATTAATATAACTGAATGTATCATTATTATCCACATAATGTGTGTAATCACGCCACTATTTAAAAGCAGTATTATGACTTTCAGTTCTGCAACAATAGAATTTTTAGATATTCTTGTTATATAGAAAAATGATGTTTAGATTTTACAATTAGAGGTTTTCGTGGTTTTATCAATATGGGTATGCCTTTACTTCTAAGCCAGTGTCTAGTATACATAGAATACCAGAGATGAGGTGAAATAATAGTATGAGTGCCGGGTCTAGGTAATATTCTACAGCACAGCTGTCACACAGTGGCCACCTCTGATAGTTTATTAGTAATTAGCATATTAGTATTAATATGTGTAGTACCTAAGTATAGTAGGAGCCAGTACTAAAAATACTCTTAATGATTTTATATTATTATGAATGTATGCTATTTGTGAGGATACTCTGCAGTTACAAATCAGTGCATTCCTTATTTGAAAGTTTCAAATGCCTTTATTAACATCTCTCTATTATACAAATATTCTCATACTTCCTTTCCTACTTTAGATTTGTTAAAAAGTGTCTGCTGTAGAAATGGAACATAGCATTTTTTTTCCACGGCAGAATGCGTTTTTCCGTTTTTACTGCATGAGCAGGCGGTTTGGTTCATTAAGCTCAGTGGCACCGATAGTAAACTGAAGAGGAATGAAAGCAAGAGGAACTGAAATACCATCATCCCACTAATGATACTGAAGCCGCTCAGCTTTATTGGGAGACTGCCCAGACATCCACTAATAGAAGGCATGGTCCAGGATGTGAACTTGGTGTTGGACTGCCAAAACTACAAACCCAGGAAAAAAAAAAGCATTGCTTAGAAGAATGTCTGGAATAATTTAAGGAGTTGTCCAGAATTATAGTGTGTGTGTATGTGTTACTGTATTTATTGGTGGGTGAGTTAGAGAGGAGAGAGAGCACAACAGAAGAAATAGTGGAAACGGGAATATTCAATTACCTCAAGACTCTATTGAATAAGGATAGCAATTTTATCACAGGGATATATGTATCTCAGGATGCATGAATTGGAGAATATCCAGATAGCTTGGTGTCACTTTTTGATTAAAAGAAGGTAGCTCCTGAATGTTAAATAATTCCTGATAAATGTGCACTTTCTTAAGAAGGGGCCAGAATGCACGGCTCTTCAGATACCCACACACTTCCATATCATAGTACTTTTGAAGTATTTACTAACACTCAGTGATAATAATTAACACAATGATTTCTTTTATAAATGAATATTATTGTTCCCGATTCACCACTGCACATGAGGAAGTATACAGAAATGTGCCCTTTGAAACAAGGGAAGAAAACAGATTCTCTGTTCAAATTGGGCTGATGCCCAGTTTGAACAGAGAATCACTCAGCTGGGGATGGCAGCTTTCGTGGCCTCTGGCTAACACAAACCCCTCAGTGGCTTTTCACAGCCACTTAGAATCAAGTCCCAGCAGGCTCAAAGTGGAAGCTGCAGCTGCAGACACTGGGGAACACCTATGTGGTCCTGGACGCTGCTCACAGGCCCCTTTCCGATTTTAATTCTGTTTCTGTTTTGTGCGGGAGGTTGGAGGGCAGGCAGAGAAGGGCCCTTCCTCTCCCCCAATTTTCCCTTTCTCTTTTATAAGCCCTCAGAGAGAGATAAACCTTTTGGAAATTGTTCAGGTAGGCTCTGAAAAACACAGATCAGAGATGGGACTCAGTGACATCTTTGCCCTTTAAAAAACACACAGCTTAACATAGAAGTCTCTTTTAGAGGTTTAATAGTCCAGCAAAGGCAAATGAATCAACAGAACAGAAATAGTAAGAAGGCCGGGCTTCAGAGTTGCACCTGAGCTCATGCTGAACATTTAAATGTGGTCTGAGAATCCATCCACGGTTAAAGCTCTTCCTGCTGGAGGACTTCACTGGGAAGAAAATGGTGTGTTTTACGACACCAAGAGGATCCTATAGGGGTAAGACATGGAACATATGAAAGAAATGGAAAAGATCCAGCAGGATATCCTTAAATAGAAATGAGGTTTTAGATAAAGAAAAGACTTTTATGAGAAGGAAGAATAAGCTATTTCCAGGTCCAAGTTGTTCACAGCCCTGCAGAAATCTCCATTTATTATCACAGGCTATAACAGATTATGTTATTATAATTCCTCCAATTTATTTCAATTTTTGTTCCTATATGCTTCAAAGTAGCTATAGAAGAAAAATTAAGTATTCTCACCAACTAGGAGAATAAAAGGTCTTGATAAAACTAAAAGTTCAGAACCATCAACTAGTGAAGTGGAATATTGGCTGGTTTGGCAATATAAATGCATAATCCATAGTTTTACTTGAACTCTCTCTCTTCTTTCTCATCAGTTTCTCTCCCATCAAATGTTGAACCCAGGAACTTCATATTTTTAAAAGATACCCAATTAAAGAAACATCTTGGATCTTCATGAAAGCAAATGCTTGAAGATATTATATAATCTAAATTGTTGTTGTATAACATCATGGCTCAAAAGTGAGTAAATGCATTCAAATCAGAATTGCCTAGTTAATTAAGCACATTCTTTTAATATTCAATTTAGCATACATATATTAGTATATCTCTTATTTACCATATGTAGATATTTTCCTAGGCACTTTGGGGATAAACGTTTTAGCCAGTTCTTAACTTCTATGTCCAGGTTTTCTAGGGCTTGAGAGAGATCCTACACACACATCAATACTGCACGCTGGTTTGAACTGTATGCTCTGATGGGGCACATTAGGTGGAGGAAGGATGGAAGATGAGATGGATTCAGGCTGATATACCAAAGAATGCCTCATAGGAGAAGTGGGATTGGAGTAGAGTATCAGAGAACAGTAGGAGAGCTAGCAGGAAATTAGAATACTAATCGGAAGAGAATATTGTGGGAGTCTTGCAGTCTAGACAAATGAGGGAGCCAAGTGACGGGCAGAGGATGCGGAATTTGGGGTACATTGTGGTCAGGGAGTGCACTACCAGGAGAGAAATTCTTACACTTGATCCTAGCCAAGAGGCCGAGAAGTGATAGAAGAGAGAAAGTTGAATCAATTTTATTGCTGATATGAATTTGTAAGCCAGAAATAGTATTCTGACACTAAAGACTTATTGAGATAGGTGGCAATAGAGTGCAAGATTGTAAATGTTTTTGAAAATGTTTTTGAGAGAAACAGTGTGTAACCTGACATTTTTTTTAATTCACAACACATAATACAGGATTCTTCTTTCAGGCAGTGATGTTTTGGGAGATGGGAAAGAAGGAGAAATAAAAAAGAGAAAACATTTTTATCAATTACAGTGATGTGGCATATCCCCTTTATGTTCTTCTGCCTTTCTTCTAAGCATCCCTTCTATTTGATGACCTAACATTGCAAACTTGATCAGTCTACAAAAACACTTATTTTACAGATGGTCTGGTCAACTATCAATGTGATGTTACCTGATGAAAATGTTATAATGAAGGAAAGCCAGTTTACCTTTGGGATCTTTTTCTTATACTATCTTTCCTTTTACCTTCTTCTTTCCGAAAATGAACATAACCACCCTCAACTGACTCCCAACACACATCCACAGAAAATCAGCCTAATTCACAGGATTCTTTCAACATTGCGAACATTTTAGATCTCCTGTTGAATGTAGGACATTACACTCACCTAAATTAGGAATCAGAGACAAGCATAAAATAAAGAACAATGATGTAATATCTACTATCTTATAGGTACTGTAAGAATACAAAGAAAGGGGCTGGCCTGGTGGTGCAGCAGTTAAGTTTGCACATTCTGCTTCGGTGGCCCAGGGTTCGCTGGTTGGGATGCCAGATGTGGACCGATGCACGGCTCGTCAAGCCATGCTGTGGCAGGCATCCCACATATAAAGGGGAGGAAGATGGGCATGGATGTTAGCTCAGGGTCAGTCTTCCTCAGAAAAAAGAGGATGATTGGCAGCAGGTGTTAGCTCAGGGCTAATCTTCCTCAAAAAAAAAAAAAAAGAAAGAAAGAAAAGAACACAAATAAAGAGGCAATTAGACTCTGATAGAGGCCAAGCAGAAGAACCAGTAGAGGGTGGTGTTTAAGATCTATCTAGAGTCATGATTAGGAATTCAGTAAGAGAGCAGTTTGGAGCAGAAGCCCTCAAGGTAGAGAGGGCAACAGGTTGCAAAGGGGGAGAGATTAATGTGTGAGCATGGAGGCATGTTACAGGAGGAGCTGGTCATCTGCAGAAGCTGGAACAGCACTTCCCACACTACATCTCAAGAGGTGGTGTTCTGGGAAAAGCAACAACAAAACAAGCAAACACAAAACCCTGGTATAACAGTTGTAAATATATAAACTTCCAGGTTTCCTTGCTGGAGGACTTCTTTACCCCTCTAATAAGCTAATGTGTTTCATTCTTCTCCCGTGAAACACTACCATTATTTCAGGAGGCATCTAATGTGATTAGTGTGCCATGGAACACGACTTGGGAAAGGCTGGGTTAGAATATCCTCAGTCAGTAAGTAAAATGTGCCTATTTAGTTAGAAGAGGGCAGCTGGATTTAAGACTGATTGGCTGCTTGAAACTGGGACAAATTCTTTCAAACAAGCAAATACACACACACACACACAAACATTATTACTGATTATTCATCTGGCAGTATATCTACGGTATCATAGCATCAGAATAAGATGAGTGAAGCACAGCGTGAGTCTCTAAGTAGCTGACAGTGTGTTCAAGTTTTACAAAGGAGTGAAGGATTATTTCCAGCTGTTGGAAGAGCTGAACACTCATGAAGCAGGTGACGTTTGGTCAGTGTCTGAGAGTGATGTAGACGTACATGCAGGGCTATCTAGGCAGAGGGAACAGCACGAACCAAAGTTCTGTCTAGAGCTCAGGCTCGACTGAACGTGTGTAGTATGCTTTGGAAAAAAAGATGAGAAAAATGAGAACGAGATTTCCATCTTATCTAGATACTAAAGGACACTGAATGTCATGATAAGGAGTTTGCAAGTCAACCTCTAGATAATATGAAGTTACCTTTATAAACTCTGACATCATCATAAGAAAAAAGAAATTTCAAGAACTTCATGGGCTCAGCAGTATTTATCATTAGGATAGTACAGGCAGATAGAATTTATGCACTCAGATATTTTTTTGAAGACAGTTTTGTTTTGTGAGATTTATATATTTTTTCCTGATGTCCTCCTATAACTGGACATCTTTTCCATTCCTTAGTGTCATGGGAAAAGCGTAGTTGCGAATACCTTGTATTTAAACCAATGAAAAAATTGCCATTGAGTATCTGCTTTTCAGATATGTTTTGAGGACATACAAGTGATCAAATATTTAGCAAGTGCTAGTCTGATTGGGGGAAGTCATACTTACATACGTGACACTTTTTGAAGGCAATTATATACTATATTATGTGGAATTAAAATGTAAATACAATAGTTTAAAGCACAGAAAGAGGCGTGCAGGTTGCCCCTCTTCAGTCAAGAAAATGAAAACAGGGCTGGGTTTTGATGAAGGAGGAAAATTTGGAAAGGTAGAGAGGAAGCATTGGGTTCATCAGTAGGAGAATGCGTGCGCAGAGTTACTCTATCAAGCTTTGTTGCAGTGTTCGCCTGGTGTTTGAGCGGAATAGATGGGATTCTGACATGACAAATAAATATTGTTTGCGAAGTAAAAGTACACTAAGGAAATATAAGGCACATTATGACAACCAAGAGTTTCAATTTAGAAAAGAGTAGAATATTTTTAGATTTTTAAAAATGTTAACCAGTTTCTCCATGGCACACGAGAGAGATGACAGTTTCAGAAATAATTACATTGCCGTCAGGAGAATTTCTGAGAAACTAATGTTCCGTAGAGACAGAAAACTACCTTGTTTTTGAATTTGGTGACTTGGCTTTCTAGTCCAAATAGGCAATACAGCAGTAAGTTGTGTTTTAAGAAAGTGTAAATTTGCTTTTAAAAGTGGATTGTGCTACATACAGATTTAGTAGAGTATGCATAAAATACTACAACAACTGAAATAAGAGCAGGCCAGCTCTTTTTCAAGCATCGCTTAGGGTTATCTTCGATAAACCTGTAAAGTTACCCTGCTTTACCCAGCTCTAACACTGGTGATATTTCCTTCCCATATTTCATGTAGGCAGTTCTTTCTTTTCCTTTGCTCTATTTCCGTGGGTATGAATTCAAGAATATACACAACTTAAATATTTATAGAAGGCATTGGAAATAGTCTGTTTTTTTTTAGAACTAGATCCTAAATCTAAATCCTAGTTTTAGGACTGGAATGCTTGAAAACTTGTATTATTTCCCCATGCCTGTACAAGAACCCATTTTTAGATGTCAATCGTTATTTTCTTTTATAAAATGTCTTGAGGTAACATGCTTTGGAATCACATATTGTTATATATCATTTACTGATATAAAGCACTTCCCTAATCACAAATCAAAACTGCAAATTATAATATTTTACTAATAGTTTGGTTAGTTACGTTAAATAGATATATGTTACATAGATGACCTTCTATCTACTGCTAGTTGACAACTATTCTTGTCAGGCATGTACTTTACATGAATTATTTCATTTAAAACTCAAAAATATTATTATCTCCCATTTTTTACAGAGGAGATTACTGAGGTATAGAAAGGCTTAGCAATTTGTCAGTGTCTGAGAGTGATATAGACGTACATGGACGGCTATCTAGGCAGAGGGAACAGCACGAACCAAAGTTCTGTCTAGAGCTCAGGGTATAGTGAGGAGTTCTGGCTCGACCAGGTCACACAACCAGGGTTAGTGTTGGGATTGGCTTGTGGCTCCAGAACCTACAATTCAAACTCAATATCATCAGGAATTTATAAGCCATAAGCAATTCATCAAATTAATTTATTGAATTATTATGATATGTTAAGAGATATAACCAAATATATTCCATAACTCCACTGCCCGTTACATGCTTTATGTATATTATGTCAATTAAATAAATACCATGTCAGTTAATTCTCATGTGGCACATCGGCATCTTTATTTCTTGTATAGTAAAGGCAATCAGACCTTGAGATACTGTGAGACAATTAAGATTATTCATATCAAGACTATGAAATATTAAGTGCAATAAAGTCTGAGAAAGATGCCTGAAGAAAGTTAGACTTTTTGCTTTGAATGTAAGTTTACGTTAGTTTCCTGCCAAATAATATAATTATTTGCTTTCCTACTGGTTTTTCTAGTCCAACAAAGTTTCAAAATCTTTCTGCTCGTGATTGCCAGCTTTCAATTACTGAGGGTGGACCATCCCATTCAAAAGGCACATCTCATCCCTCATCAATTTCCCCCATTTCAGAGTTGTGGCTGTCACAAGTGATGATGTCTGATGTTTGAACTTCATAGGGTGATTGTACCCAGGGGCTTTTTAGGCAGCTGTGTTTGGTGTCTTATGGACATTAAAAGGAATGCCCTCGCCATAGCTTCCTAACAAAGTACTAGTCATATAGTAAGTACTAGGAATCCAGCCAGTGTTTTATCATTATTCTAGTTACTTTGATTTATTCTTTTGTACTTCAATAGCACAATACAACCCATCTCTTGTTTGTTCTATTCACTGCTATTATGCGTTGATTTGAGGGCTTTGCAGCTATTTTTCCTTCAATAATAGCATCTCCTTTCTCATCCTCTATCCTGGAGCATTTTTTTGGATTTGTCCTTTGGCTCCAGGATTTGTTTGTATTCGTTTGTACTAAACTACATTTTTTATTTTGTCTTCAAGCCAAGCCACTAAATATGTCAGTCAGTTGCAAAGGATGTCTTATTTCATTTCCCGTTCTGCTTTTAACTTTACAGTATTAGTAATTGTTCAACCCAGTGGAAATCTAATTTGAATAATCTTTTATTCAATTAGACACTTGATGTGTTGCCTCAAATCTTCATTTTTGAGATTTCCTTTCATGCTTCCTTCTGATTTCTAGTTCTAGGTGAAATAAGTAGAACTATGTTTTGTCAAAGATACCATTTAGTTGAGATTACTTTTTAAATAAGCAAGGTGAGAAAATAGACTTCTGATATGTTTATGTTATTTACACGTAATTAATCCTAAATTGCTGTTTGATATTTGCAAGTGCATTAGCTTATTTTCCAAAGCTACCATGCCATCTGCAGGGGTGCGTATATGTCTGTATCTCACAAAGGGGAAAAAAAAAATAGAATGATAATTGGTAGCCAACCACTGGAAGCATGTTCGTTCTGCCGGGCTCCCTCATTTCTAGGCATATTGTTTTTTAGCCATGTATTTTCAATATAAGAATACATTTTAGAGTGAAGGCTGGTCTATGACTGTTGCCAAAGCAATTACGTAGCCAGCTGTAAAATTAGCTTAAGATTTGTAATTGTTTGTTTTTCTACCGCCCTAGAGAATGCTTCCACTAGTGGTTTTGATAGTCAAAATTCCTACTATTCAACATGATAAAATTCAGAATAGGAGAAACATAATTATTAATTGTGCATTAGCTTTTTTTTAATTTGATTTGAGAACGAGTCACTGCTCTCTGCTCTTTTTAAATTAGCTCACAGCCAATCTGCTGTGTGTCTGTTTCCCAATGTGACTGTCTTCTCCATGGGAGAGGCAAAGCTTTTCACAAACAGCAGCTTTACGGTTTCTATAGCGATGCCTCCTCCTTGCTACACTGAATGACAGTATCATAGTCTTAGGTTATCTGTACTCATACATGTATTCCCTGGTTTAATTGTCTTCTATGCACATGGTGCTCTGTCCAATTTGGAAGTGGATGTCCATTAGAAAGGAAAATTAAAAAAACACTGAAGCTATCCTTCTGGTGTTCTTGCTTGTCCTATACTCCATTCTACAACTTCTAATCTCTGTTTTATTATACTTTGAAACCACCAAGATTCCTTCTTAATCTCAATTTCCAATGATTTTCCTTCTTTGTAAAAACTTTTGTTTACAAATAGATTTTCCATCTTATACTTCGTTTATTTTGTTTTAAGTCTTAAAATGTATAATTTGCCAACTATTCCTTATTCCACTTTCAAGACCACAAGTACTAAAGCCTAGTTGCTTATTCTGCCCCTCCACCTTGGTACCCAACATTACACTCCATAAAGATGAAATTAGGCTTTCAAGGCCCAAATATGAAAAAGTTTTCTTTTCTTTTAAATTAGTAGAACTGCTCTTACATTTAGCCTCTTTGTGAATTTAAAATTGCGCTTACTCATCTCCCCTTTTCACTCTCTGCATCTTCTACTTTCTCCTTTAGAACACAGTCCTTATTTTTGTATTTTTCATTATTTTTGAAACTATTTCTGAAGGTATTTAAAAGTCCCTTTGGGTTTAAGACTGTGTCAAATGCTAATCAAGGAACCGGAAGTATTAGAATAAAAGTTTGTCTTCTCTAATTTTTGGTCTGCGATTAGCAAGTTAAAAGTTAATTTGAGCCTTCATTAAGGTGAAGGGGCTTGTGGGAGTCTGAAATATCTAAGTGTTCCCTATTCTTACTGAGTTTAGAACACTGTCCAGATAAGGTATTTGAATTCACAGAAGCCACCCACCAGAAGAAAGAAAAGTGTAGGTTCTAAGGACTTGAAGAATAATCTTTTTTCCTCTATGAACATCAAACATCGTGTACTTGAAAGCTACAGTCCAATGAAGATGTTGTTTCATGACTAAAGTGTTGGTTTTAACATAAAAATAACTCTACCGCGCCTAGAGGGAGAAACCGAAGTGAAAATGATTCGAATGCTTTCACAAATATCTGAGGCTTGGAATGGGCAGAATACAGGTACATTTTCCCAGAGAAAACCCCTAAGGACCCTTAACTGAAGCTGATGACTCCAAGCCTTATCAGCTCATATTCTTTAGTTCTTTGACCGCTTCTGATTTAGGATTCTCCTTGAATCTTTAAAACCACTTTAGGAAGCTTGCAGAGGTTAAGGTGTAAAGTAAAAGCTGCCAGGAGAGAAAGTAATCCAGTGGTACTCAGATTTGCATTTCTTTAAATATTGCTACCTGTTATTAATTCTGATGCGATTCTTTATTTGTAGAATATAGTGTGGTTTTTTTTGAGGAAGATTAACTCCGAGCTAACATCTGTTGCCATTCCTTTTTTTTTCTTGCTGAGGAAGATTGGCCCTGAGCTAATATCTGTGCCCATCTTCCTCTATTTTATATGTGGGATGCCTTCCACAGCATGGCTTGACAATGGGTGCATAGGTCTGGGCCCAGAACTTGAACCAGCGAACCCCAGGCTGCCAAAGCAGAGTGCGTGAACTTAACTGCTGTGCCACTGAGCAGGTTCGTAGAAAATAATGATATTTAAAATAGAAATCTATTTTTTGTGGTCAAAAGGACATATATCTGACTTTCGTGTCTTTCAACTAATGCTTTTTTTTTCCAATTTTCAATGTGGCTAAGATTCTTTGAACATCAAACATTGTTAGGAGCTTTCATATACATTGTCTTATTTAATCTTCTCAATTAAATGTGTGAGGTAGGTATTATTATTTTAATACTTAGATTATAAAACTATTACAGTATGTAAGGGGGATCTAATATCAAATGATAATAGCAGTCTAAATTGCACAACGGTGTTCCAAAGATACACATATAACTGTAAGAAATTGGGAAATACCATCATATTAATAAAATAGGATATGTGAAGGTACCAAATTTTTCTTTTACTTTAAAGTCATGTTTTGCCTGGTGACATGTAAAACATTTTCATCTTTGGAAGTCTCTTTTCTCTGCTGATTTCAAAAATAATTTCTCTAACATAGTAAGCCCTCTTTTTATTATTCCTTTCAGTTTGACTACTAATTAGGCTACACACACTTTAAATTAAAATCACCATTGATGTCAATGTCCATAAAACAAAAACAAAAATCACGTAATATCAAATGCTAGAGAAACTCAAATTTCTCCTAATTCACTCCTTTGAGAAGTAAGTTCATTAGTCTCCTTGTTGACATACTGAAAAGCAGGGGAACGCGTTTGAATGTGGAGACAAGAAACCAGATTTGAACTAACAACATGGAACGTGATGTGTTGTGATTTTTTTTTCCACTTTACTCCTTCTAAAGCAATGTTATTTGCTACACTGTGCCTTCTTTCTTAATCAGCAGTAACTGAATCTCTGAGCTGTAGCCATGCTCTCATTTTTATACTGAGAAAGACAGACGCACAATAATTGACTCATATCTTTTTTTATTTCCTTACTTTCTGACTCTTGATGCATAGTACTCACTTTAATTCACAGCACAAAGTCTCATCAGTTCTGGTCATTGGTTTAAGTAAGTCCTGGCAATATTTTAGTGAATAACTTTATCAACTACTGAACACTGTGGTAATTCACACGAGGCATCAACCAATTCATTATTGTTCATGTGATGACAAGACAGGAAAGCAGAATTTCCAATGACAATATTTCATGCCTTGATGAATTGTTTTGGTGGTCACCAACATCTGCATTTAAAATCCCAAACTCAATCTTTTATAACAGATAGACATGTTAGAATTGACTGTCTTTTAAGAGAAAAGGAGGACTTTAGGACCTGGCATGTTGCCTGACACATAACATGTGTTTACAGTATTTAAGGAGAATGAAAGTATGTATTCTACGTCCCCCAAATTGTTCCGGTAATTGTAAGAATCTCTAAATTCCACTATAAACAAATATGAAAGGGCCTATAGGCCCCCTAGAATTTATAACCATAACTGTAAATCGTTAGCAGTAAACTCTAAGTAAATTGGGGACAGATTACTTTTTAGAATGTAGATAACAAACATATGGTATTATACAGAAAAGACAGGGTAAAATGTGATTCTTATGGTAAGTGGAAACTTTTCCCTGGTTGACATTTAAAAATACACAGTGCAGTTCTTTTCACTGAAATAGACACTGGAATGGAAACTGCCCACACTCTCTTGCGTAGAAAAATAGGAAAATGTTTCCAGCAGCCTCTCACTCCTTGCTTAGTATGCTCTGTGTATCTAGCATCATGCACACTCAGTGAGAATCCAAATGTGTTGATGTTTACTAAACAGCCGGGTGCACGATTTCCTACTGCAGTGCCTAAGAAGAAAAGCAGAACATATGCTTGAATATTCCAAATAATTTGTTAGAGGATGCATGTGGATCTATATCTAATATGAAATTAATTTTTCACACACGCACAGAGCTCTGTAACCAGATTTTTACACAGTGGGTTGTGATATTGTAATCCCTCGTTCATGAGCCATGTGTTTGAATTATACTAGTTGAATTATCAAAGTCATCTTGCTGTTTGAATGCTGCTGGCATCATATTTGAAAAAATTTTATAATCAAGTCTAGCTCCTCTAGGGGAGATGTTGATACTGCCCCTGCAGGTGGTACAATAGATGTTAGTTAGTGGCTTGAAGCTAATTTTTCTATTTCATATGTTTATGAAATGTTTTCTCTCTGAAAGATACCAGAGGTCTGATAGACATTTCCTCTCTCTCTCTCTCACACATACACACACACCAATAAACACGTGTGCACTCTTTTGCACGCATAATCTATTACCTCCCTCATCTCTAAAACTCTGTTGGAAAAAAATAATTCAATGGACTTTTAAAAGTTTGAAATATTTCAACAGTTTTATAGAGTATTTGATACCTAGGGAAGTCTTCAAACCTCCAGATGCCCAGTTAAATGAGTCTTATCTAGTGAAATGAGAATTACTTAATGTTTTAGCCTCAAAAGAATCATACCAAGTATATTTTACTGAACACCTATCCTAAGCCAAATGTTTCCCTACGCATCCTCATTTATCTCTTTTCCTTCAGACAGCTTTATAATATTATAATTATTTCCATGTGGTAGCCATGCACAGCTGAAGGAGGTCTTTCTATTGTTAAGCAACACAGTGCTGCTCCCGATCCTAGCTTAGTCTAGGCTTACTATATTACTGATTTTGATAAAGATCCAGACAGTGTATCTATCATATCTGCATGCTGTATGAAGTAAAATCTACAAGGTAGATGACAAATCGGGATAAAGAAAATCTCTGTGTCGGGAATAATAAAGACAAAATCTAACAGTTTTATGTGTGATGTTCTACTTACGTGTAAGAACTAAAGAAATATATAATTGGAAAGTGAATTTCACCTAGCTTTGCAGTGAATCAATTGAAAAGATTTACAATGTTAAATTGATCATAATTCGCTGTAATCTAGCAGGTTTAGATTGTTACTGAAAAGTGATAATATTTTCTTAGAACAGATTAAGAAATATTCTGGGTCTATATTAAGGAATTTAACTATTTGATTTTTTTAAATTTTATTATTATTTTATTTTTTTTGAGGAAGATTAGCCCTGAGCTAACATCTGGTGCCAATTCTCCTCTTTTTGCTGAGGAAGACCGGCACTGAGTTAACATCCATACCCATCTTCCTCTACTTTATATGTGGGACTCCTGCCACAGCATGGCTTGCCAAGTGGTGCCATGTCTGCACCCAGGATCCAAATCGGCAAACCCTGGGCTGCCCAAGTGGAACATGTGAACTTAATTGCTGCACCACCAGACCGGCCCCTGATTTGATTTTTATATTGGGCTGGCCAAATTATATCTAGAGTTTTACATTCAATTCTGGGCACCAAAGTTTCAAGGATGCATTGCTAGAATGGAATATATAGAAAGGAGGTAAACTTGGACAGTGGTGATCTGGATACCATTTCCTGTGGCAATCAGGGATGATATATCTGGAAAACAGGGAGACGTGGGAAGTTGGAGGAGAACATGGGGAAGGAGCTATATATGTTTTATGTATCTTCAAATATTAAAAAGGTTGTCTTGGGGAAGTGGAGTGAACAAATCTATGGCATTCAATAGGACCAGTGAATGGAGATTAGGAGAAAAGCCTGCCTCACTGAAAGGGAAATTATAGCAAGGAAAAATGTTCCACAGTAGATAGATTGTAATGCGCTTCTTGTCCTTAGAAAGACATTTCTTGTATTAAAAGGTAAATTAGACTGTTTGGCATTTACTCTTCTTTCTATTTTAAATGCTTCAGATTTTATACCTAAAATGTAGAATAAAGTAGTGAGAGAAAATAGCCCATGCATATCTGAAATACAAAAAAATTGCATTTCTCTTACTTTAAAAAATATTTTTTTATAGATATTATGGTGACATTTCATAGCAGGCTGTGATAACATAAAATAACCTAAAGTAGACTGAGTCATGAATGTTGTTTACAAAAAATAAAAATCCTATTCAGACACAGGTTGACTTTATTTTTTCTTAACTTATCAAGGTGATGTTTTTCAGAATAAATGAAAAAAAGGAAATGCTCTATATTATTATATATATATTTAATAGTAACTTTTAAGAATGTATCTATATCTAAGTTAAAGTATTAGATGTTAGAACTCAAGTTTTAGACTTAAAAATTTAAAAATGAGAAACTACCTCTTCCCTGTAATCATCCATAAAAAATCAGAGCCAGGCCTAATGGCCTAGAAATCAAAGTTTGGCACTCTCACTGCTTCGGCGGCCCGAATTCACTTCCCAGTCACAGAATCAAACCACCCCTCTGTCAGTAGCCATGCTGTGGTGGCGACTCACATAGAAGAACTAGAAGGACTTACAACTAGGATATACAACCATGCCCTGGGGCTTTGGGGAGAAAACCACTTCATACCAAGGTTTACAGATATTGTTGAGAAAAGTATTTCTGACTTCATAAGAGCACATTCTTTGAGTATATTGTAACCAGAGATACTAGAAGAAATAGCATCGGCCAATATATTTGAGCATATCTGTTTCATTTTAAAAACTTTCAAGTTGAATTCCACAGAATTTGACCCATGACTATGCTCAGATATCATATTGGTTTTCACATGGGCTTTTAAATTAGCTTCACTGAAGAATGTGATATAAAGAAAATAAGAAATAATATTAGAAGAATGAATAGATAAAAGATTTTGATTTTTAAAAAGACATTTTGTTTTAATAAACTCTCCTTCATTTTTAATTTGCTTTAATTTGGCTTTTTAATTTGCCACACCCATCTTTTTCCTAGGGGTATGTGATTTTATGAAGAATTACCACATAGTTAACATTTCTCCAAACATTATAGCCATGCTTAATGTATGCTGGAGACATGGATATAGCCAGATACAGTAAAATTATTTCAGCTTTATTCATTGAAACTAGAATTGATAAGGGCAGGTCAACATTCTAGAGAAAAAAAGACGTGAAATTTTATGTTTCTGTATGAATTGATTCACTAAGGGAGATGATCATAATTAATTTGTTGGTGCTTGTCTACATCTGGTTATAAAATAGTTGTGGCACATAATGAAAATCATATTTTGCCCTCTTGAAATCAAAGGTTTACAATAGGTCAGCAACATCCTTAATTTTGACACTTTCCTCAGATCTCCTTTGGTCTCACTTTTGTCGTCTGTCCTTTATTGAGAATCTTCAATATCTGGCACTGTTTGAGATAGTTCTACAAGAATTCAAATTCTAGTAGTAGATAGATGTTAAAATAATCAAAATACAGTTTTACAAATATACTAGAAGTAGTGTGGAAAGAATCATCACTCACTCTGATTGAGGGGCTTAGAGAAGTGATTAAATGGAGATTAGTTTTGACTTGTGTCTGGAAGGGTGAGAAGTTTTCTGTGCAGTAAAAGTAGGCAGAATATTTCAGAGAAAGGGAATTAAAAATGTAGGGGAAAGAAGAGAGATGAAATAGCACTGACTAGAAAAAAGATTTGATTTTGTATGAGTGCCAGGAAGTACATCTCAAAAGTTGTACTAGGGCAAGTCGAGATATGATCAATATCAATATAAATAATATGATCAATGTAAATAATAAGAAATTTAAGCTGACAGTGCCATGGGCATTCAGGTATGGTAGACCACTCTGGCAGCAGTATGGGCAGAGGGGTTAAAGTGTATCTAATCCTGATTCAGAAAGATGAGTTAGAAGATTACCACAAAAACCTAGTTCTGAAGCAATGAGCAACAGTGACAAACAGCAGTCAAACAGGATGATCATGTTTTAATTTTTATCCTCTGTACTCACGGAGGAATCAAAAAGAATTGTGTTTTAACTGGAATTCAGTCCCTCTCTATGGCCCCAAATTTTCCTTCCCTTCTCTTCCTTCTTTTCATCCAAAAATGTTTGTGAATCCACAGCCTATCCCCAGTCTTCTAATTACTAGACAAACAGTAGTGAACAAAGTAAGGAACGGGGGACAGGAGTGTGCGTAAGCTTGCTTCTGTGTCTTTGGGGATTAACGAGGTTTTGCATATTCAAGTAGAATGAGCACGTGCTTGCCCAGCAACGAAAGGTCAATCAAATATATAACAGGTCTTGTATAAAAGTTAAACATAGAGGCCCACAGAATAAATCCTCAGTTTTCTGCAACAATATTATCATTGCTCAAAATACTCTATTAGAGCACAGCATATGAGCAAGAAAGATAGGATGGAAATGGAAAATTCCAGTCTTTACAGTCCAAGAAATCTGTGTTCCAATCTCATCTGTATTTCTTCCTGCTGATAAAACCTTAGGTAATTTATTTGACCTCTCTATGCTTCATTTTTTTCTCCTTGAAAGTTGCAAAAATAAAACAGTATACATTCAGCATCTGGCCCATTGTAGGCCTTCAGTAAATGTTAGTTATGACAATGATATTGATTAACGTTCTCTTAGGACAAGGACACTATTAAAACTCCTCATTACTGTTACCACTGTTGATTATTAAACTCAACATTAATTTCGTCATCTTAAAAATCACCTCTTCAAATGTTCCATCTTCAGTAAGAGAGCTGAAACTGTGATGAAGGCCATCTTACGGTGGGCATCCTGGGGCCATGACTGTCACTTGTAGGTCAGACCAGGAAAGGCACAGGGTCCATGGTTACTTTCATCAAGTCAACTCATGAATGAAAGTCTTTTTCATTTTTGTTTTGATTGAATCTAAATTTTAGGGTGTTGTCAGTTGATCCAGACTTATCTAATCACACCTTTATTCTCCCACAGCATAACATTTTTGCTTATGTTACTTTATTATATACATAATTTTAATAAATATTTTAAGTGTATATATGCCATGCTAGTTTATAAGTTCTTCAAAGAGAACCATATTTTTTCTCATGTTTTTAAACTTGACAAATTCCTAGTGTGGTATCTGGCATAGGGTAGGCGTCTAATAAACTACTGTTCACTAAATCAAATATAAGCTTTATTTTTCCCAACTTGTTGAAGTGAACAGAAGTTACCAACTGGAGGCATTCAACTCCTGCCATACTCTTATACCACATATCTCCTAATGAATGTATGTAATAGCAAGTTTATTTCACAAGCAGATTTCAAATGTCCAGTATCCATCTTTAGTCCTTATTCACTCTGGATTCATGTCTCTGATGTTTTTCCCTCACACCATGACAGAGAAATAGTACAAATACCTTCTACAGAATATGCAGCACATTTTTGATCCTATAATTCTTAATTATTTTTTTCTTGCACATGGTTGGTATTTTTCAAATATTTGTTAAATATATGTAAAAGGAAAATAGGTTGATACATTTGGGTTTATTCTTCTATAAGAGAATATGAAAACCACAGCCAATGTTTTAAAATGATTGTAGTATTCCATATAATTGTATGTTATTTTCCATAAAAAAAATTGGATGATCACTTGAAAATGAGTTAGTATTATCAAAATTCACCATGTAAATAAATGTAATTATAAAACTAATTATAGTATTTTGTCATGGTAAAATTACCTAATTTGCCCAGTTGTACTGTTATCTTCATAGGCTAATATTGAATTTAGCCATGCTAAATTTGTACTGCATATTACAGTTTAGCAGCAATTTCAGGAACCCATTATTAACTGTCAGATGTCATATTATATCAGTGAAATTTGAATCACTCATTACATTTTGGCATTTATATTATGACAGTAAATCAGTCTAGGAAACTTATTTAGAGAGTGATTTTAACTTCAGCTAATTTATTATTTAAATAATGTCACACATTTTAGCAATCTACCAATATATTTAAGTGAATACATCCTATAAAGTAAACTTTTAATTAATCAGAATCAAATTAATTGAAATCCATAACTATTTATTCACCAATTTAAAAAATAACTATAGACATTTTATACTTGACTTCAAAAGGAAAAATGAAAGAAGAATAAAAACTAATATTTGGATTCTTTCAAAAAGTTGAGAGTGATTGGTAAAGTCAGGAAATAATCATCTCTACGTTCTTTACTTGACCTCTACAGATTTACTTTATAAATGATTTTTGAAATGCTTACTTTTTCGCAATAGCAAAATCCAAGTCATCAAAGAAAGATGATAGCTGGATATACATCCCATGATAATACGTTTTGGATGTTTTTTGAATAGCATGGCTTAACAAATTATTTCACCCTCAACTTTCAATTATTCACCAACTTTCAATTATTCTGCACGTTGCATGTTTCATACTTCACATTTTCATACTTTTTAAAAAATTGTACCTCTTCTAATCACACATCCATGCCTCTACTTTGTCTTGCACATTTTATGATTCATATAAAAACCTTAAATCATATACTATTCAGTAACTCAGCATTGCACTCTGCGGTCTCCCTAAAGGGAGAGAATATTACTTAGAGATAAGCAATTAGGTATTTTAAATATTTAGATACCAAAATATCATTCTACAGTCTTAGTCTCTCTTATTGAGATAAATTGTTCCCTGGCTCTGCATCCATAAACATCACCAGAGAGAACATTAATAATCATTAAGGATGTGCCTCAATAGAAATTGGGAAATAGTTTAATGAGATTTTAACTTAAATGAAGACCAACCGTGAGTAACACTTTCTTTATGATGGATCCTCAGGGTCTGAATAATGACTACTAACGAGAAAATGATCACTTGTCTTTTGGTTTGCTCTTTCTTCCTATGTGAGTTCAAGATTAAAAGGCTCAAAAAGCAAAACTGGGATAGCAATCCAGACCCATTAAATGTTGAATGGAAAAAATGCAGCATAAGAAACAGGTTGGATCATTACCGTAAAGAGTTTGGGAACCATACAGATCTAGTTTTCAAATGTCCAGTAGAAATATACAGTGTCTTGGGAAAATGGTGTTTTGCCTTAGGCTTGCTGGATTTCAAAAATATCAGAAATTTAGTGTATCTCTCTACTGTGAAGTGATAGCCTCCACATACATGTCAACAAGGTTTTTCCCCAAGGTTATGTATTTCCTCCAAATAGTGATATCTGTGGAAATGATTAAATAGAAACAGATTTTCATTTAATTAATATGTTTATTCTTGCCTTTTCTTCTTGCAATGTTCTTGTTTCTCTTTCCTCCCATCATAGCAAATCAATTTGCCCCATACCTTTATCCTTGATATTTTTTATTTAGTAGTTGAAAGGTATATTAAAGGCCCACTATTAAATGAAATTTTTTACTAAACTGATGAATTTGAAACAAAACTTAGGGATAGCCTTTAATTCTGCAAAGGTTCCATAAATTTCTGGCTCAAATCATTTTTGAAAACAGATACACATTTTATCCATTTCAAAGGATATATTTTTAAGAGCTCAATCACTTAATGTTGCTCCATATCAGTTCTGGATATAGCTGCCATAATTCAAGAATTTATTGTGGAAGTAACTTGAAAGAAGTGCAAAGTGAAAACAATCGCTGGCACACTGGGATGAGCTTTACAACAACATTTGAGAAAGAAATGGGCATCTCAACACATCCCACATCCTTCTTTATGATGTTCACCAGACATTCCTAAGCAATAGGGAAGATATTTTGTGATACATCTTAGTAGAACCACCCTGGAAATTGTCTAATCTGTATTGTCTGATTCTCTAGACCTTTGAAAAAGTCGAAGAATTAAAGCTGCCCCTATAAAAAAAAAAAAAAAGCTAAGCTAATAGGAATCAAAAGACTTAATCATTTTTTCCATAGGTTCTAATTATTCAAAACTATTGTCATTTTGGTAATAAATCATTGCAACTTCTAATGACAGTATTTAAAGTAATGTTTAAAATCGTAAAGAAAAATTTGACTTCACACAAAACTAATAAGAGAATATATCATTGTGGGATTGAATGTTCTATTAATATTTGTATTCTTTTGTGAGGCAAATGCATGCAGATACCTGATGTGTCCATTAATGAGCTTAATGAGCTCAGAGGATCATAATGTGCCTGTAACATGCTTAAGGAGGAATTATTTTAGCCATACTTAAAAATTAACTTTAAAATCCTTTACCATATTCCCAAGCTATTTAAACAATATTTTTTAAGGAAAAGAATAGAATTAAAGGAATAAATATGAAGATTCCGTTTTAAGTACATATACTTTGAATTTTTAACATATTTGCAAAACTCAATTGGAAGGATTTGTTTTTAAGATCTCGGCTCATTCCTTCCCCTTGTATTTGTTCTTGTTCTGTAACTCTTGTCCTGCCTCCAACTTTCCACCATGACAAAGTGATTGAGAACATGTGTTGGGTTTTCTTCCTTAGCAGTTTTGTTCTGCAACTGTTCTTTCTTGGTACTTTCCAGGCAATTGGTCAGCTTTCAAGTTTATTTGCATTTTAAAAACAACACACAAAATAAAACACTCTCGGATCTGATTAATGCTCACAGTTTAACTTCTGAAACACAAACAAACAAGCAGTGCAGGCCAGCCACCTGCAAAACGCTAAAGGAGCCTCGTGATTATTGACTGAGAACATTGCGTGAGAAATTTTGCAGGCAGGAAAAAGTGGGCAGAGTTGGCTCTAGAGAAAATGAGTTTGCTCACAAATGTTGGGTAGAGTTAAATATAAGTGAAAGAAATATTTTTTACTTCCAAGTAAATTTCGAATGCACTTTGGTAGTGATACATCAAGAATAAATCATCCATTATCAGTTTTTTCATTAAATGACTTCGCATATGACAATAAAAAGGAAAGTACATAGATTTTAGAATAAAATTGATCTCATTTCAAATCACCTAGTATCTTCTTTTCTTTCTTTGCACTTCGCCTTTTTGAGGGGAGGGAGGTACATGGAGTGAGCCTAAGAAACTGGCTCATTGACCGAAGAACCTTGGCAATGTTCTCATTGTTACCAAGAAAATGAGAAATACCATACAGAATGTTGGCACTATAACTTCCTGTGATATTCTAAAGTATTTTTTGTGTTATAACCTCTTCTAATGTCCTATAGTACCTAAAGTTCCCTGGAAATTTTGTACGTCACATGATTTATGCAGTGGGTAACTCTTACTGTTATTTGGTATTCTCCAAACATATAGCTCAGTTTCAGAATGTGCTTTACCCTATGTTTTATTTTGGAAAACTGAAACTCAGTAAGTTGATTTCCTGGGCCTTGTCTCAATGATCACTTATTATTTGCTAGGCAGTGTACTAAGTGCTTTTTGCCTGTATTATCTCAATTAATCCTGAAGACCAAATTGTGAGATGGTTATTACAATTACCACTGTTCTATTAAACTGAAGTCCAGAAAGCTTAAGCAACTTTCTAAAGGTTACATGACCAGAAAGGACAGAGACAGAATTAGAATCTCAGCAGTCTGTCTGTTTTCAGATCTTGTTTTTATTTGTTTTTTTAACCTTACTCCAGCCCTATGAGACAACTAAATTAACCTCTCAGTAGGAAGCTTTACATGTTTGAATGATACCAGGACATGGTGACCTTGAAAATGCAACTTTCAACGACTCCTTGTTAAGAGAAACTATTATACAGATATTCTTACTTGGGGTGGGCTGCTAAAAAGAAAACAAAGTTATATGTCCCAAATGTCTAAAAATATATAGTGAATTTTCTCTATGTTTACTTTTCCTTTCATAATTCTTTCTCAAAATGTTCTTGCTTGCTGCCATTTGCTTGAGGATGACAAAATAGAGAAAGAGTAACAAATGTATATTAATTGAAAACCTTGGACATAGCAATGATGTGTATCATAGGGGATTCTTTCCTGATAGAGATATGCTCATTTCATGAATCTAGATTGCTCACGTCATACAATATAGTAATAATTTCTGTTGGCAAATTATTCCATCTTTTATATTAAAAATTACTGACTTTAAGGAATTTACAGAGTAGTTGGGAAGAAAAAGTTTGGGAAGATCATTATAACACAGAGTGACAAATGCAATGAAAGTTATAGGTAGGGAGGATACCCAGAATACAAATGAAGCCACCCGATCTGTATCATTTTAAGAGATTTTTTGGGAAGGAAATCCTCAACTGAGACTTAATGAGTTAGGGAAACAAAAAGTACACTTCATTTCCTCTGTTTACATTTCAGATAGTTTTCAAACAGTTCATAGAAAACATAAATAACTAATTTTCTTCACAGTATGATAATAAAAACTAGCAAAAGCCAAAGACAGCCTCCATATTAACTTCCAGTAAAAGATCTACATTTCAGAGCCGTTTGGGTGCAGACTTTCTAAACAGCAGGAGAATATGGGATTCCATGGTAGACAGTGATGCAGCGAGTGTAGGACCTTTATTTCTCCATAACAGGAAAGCATGTGTACAGTTAGCAGCAAAAGTTTTTTAATTCTCAAAATCACTAGACTTAGTATGCTTTACAACCCTCACCTACTCACCATAAGCACATGCCTCTGAATACATTCTTTCCTGGCTTAAAACTAAGGTCTTTCAAGAGTGATTCATTTTGCACACACTCTCTTTTGAGCTAATAGAACACCTACAAGATATGAAAAAAAAAACCTTAGATATACACTGTTTCTTTCTTTAGAGATCGTTGGATATTAGTAATTGAGGTTTGAAAACATGTTATTTAAATGACTACAAATCTAATGTGACGACAATAGAGCAATGCTGCTAATACTATTTAGAGTAATATTGCTATGACTAATGATGGTGAGTGCTGTAAAGTTGAATGCAAAACAAACCATAGATGGAAATGTTAGAGACCATGACTGGTTATAGAATTCTCTTCTATAGAATTCACTTCTGCAGCCCTCCTTCTGTAAAGTGAGAAATTGCAAGTGTGAAAGAAAAAAATTCAAATGACACTTGTTAAAGATGGGAAGGCAGACTATATTCAGGATCAGCATGATAGGTGTAGGGACCATGCAATGGGATTTCACAGTGGGGAAGAGAGATTGGGCTCAACTCCAAATACAGCATGGGCAAATGGGAATTTATAGCCAAGGAGCAGGGTGGGTAGCAGTAGATGGAAAACTACTAGGAGGGAACATCAGGGATAAGGGGCATTCTGGCTAAAATAACCTTTCAGAATTCTTGGAGAAGACAGAGCAGGGTGACAGACATCACCTGGGGGATGGTGGAGGAAAAAGAACCTGATCAGATACCGCATGTGGGGGATTCTTGCTAACTTGACTTAGCAGGGTTCTTGCTAAAACTAGGTTTTACAAGAAAGTGTACAGTGGGCTTAGGAGAAGATTCAGGAGCCTGACTAAAGTTTGGTCAAGCAAAGAATCTTTGTCACAAGAGAGAAAGGGAAGCATATAAAAGTATACATGATTTTTTTTTTCACAAGTGCTTTAAATCCTTTAAATCCTATATAGATTTGAATTTCTTTCCCTGTTCTGTGATTTTGTTAATAATAGTGTATAAAGGATAATATTAGCATGATTTCATTTATTTAAAGCAATGCCATTTTATTTATTTATGGATAAGTAAAGCTCTGGAAATAGTAAAATATTTTTCTAAGAGTTGAAAATAATGGGTGAGTTGTACATAATGGAAACAACATGGCTCACTAGAGGCATTTAGTGTCCAGAGCGGAATAGCCTTTGACTGATTAAGTGGGCAGACTTTATTGACTACGTTATTAAATATGAAATCTATTAAACTTAAGTACAACCTTTCCCCCCTTCAAATGTTAACATCAGTGCCAGTGTGAGAGTAAAACTCGTGACATTTAGAAAGGAGAGAGAATCCGATGAGATTTACCAGGAAGAGGATATATAAATAATTGAATAAGAATGTCTGTAACAACACAACTCTTTTAGATAATGTATGACAAAATATTTCTCTATTTTCTGATGGAGAAAACGTTTAAGAGAGGGCTCAATCAGTTGTTCCGTAGCCTCTGCAATCAAGGTAATTTCGGTGGCTTCCTTCCAAATTCTGATTTATCACCCCAGTGTCCCAAGGGCCCTCCATGTGATTGCCTTGGCACTGATATTTATGCTGGATGAACTCAAAGTGCCACACTTAACTCCATATTATCCTTCTTTAGGTCACAAGAGTGCTATCTTTCAAGGACATTTGGGTGATTTTCACACCACCTCATATCTCATCAACACCAGAGGTATCTCTTTGAAACTTAGAAGGAGTCCACTAGACCCGTAAATAAAATTCAGCAAGTCTCAGTAAACATTTCTTTTCCCAGCTGGGATGCCAGTTCACAGAAGAAGAAAGTCAATACCCTGAAGTGGGATAAATTAGCGCACTGGCTCCTAGGACTGGCTTCACAGCTATGGCTTGATTTCCTTTAGGGACGTGGGAAAATGTAGCTTTTCATGCCTGATATTCTTTCTATTATTATTATCTATCCTCTTCAGAGGTGTAGAGAAATGACCTTTCCCCTGGAAATGCCAAAATGATTCTTTCAGGGAGACTGCTGTTGCTTCTAAAGAGATAGGCCTCTGTGTCACTCTTTTGGAGAATCTGCCATTGCAATCACAGTAAGTGCTTAGTGGAAGAAAACAGTGCTGGGGTTTCCAAGGTAAGCTTACTCTCACAACAGGGCATGGGGTCCACCACTGCCTCACCGCCTTCAAGCTGCCAGAGCGCTTCTCCCATGCTGACATCCTTAGATAGTAAGACCTTCATTGTCCTTGTTTACATTCTTGAAGGGAAGCTTTTCTTTCTGCTGAAAGTTTGCACACTGACAGCTTTGGAATGTGAATTTTTCCATCTTTTTGCAGATCAAGTATAGTAGCACTGATAGGAGCTTCTCACACTGCCTCGTGTTAGTTTTCTGCAAAACGTGGGCTAGAGACAGGTGTCAGCTCTGTTCACCAGCCAACTGGACCCTAGGCCGAAGGCAGCAGGCCTTTCCTAGCCCAACAAGACACAGAAGTGGCATTGCACCACAGGCTGTTGCCAATGCCCGTGTACTTTTTGATATAGTGTGGTCTTATGCACAGTGCGTTCCTTGATGTAGCTGAAGGTTAGGAGTGAAAAGATTCTCCTTTGATTCCTTGTCAAAAATAGATGCCACTTAGGACTTACATTGTTAGATTAGTTTAGACATTGACATTGTTGGGAAATGGAAATTCTTTACTCTGAGAAGCTTGACGCTAACACTTTCCTGTCATTTGCATAACATTAAATGATCGGCCAACTCTTGATTTCCATATATACTTCTTTGTAATCCAATCTACCTTTTAATGAAATAGAGAGAAGACCTAAAATACATCAGGTTGTAATAAAACCGGGCTGTGGATGTTTGTAAACTTTTAAAATTTGAAGATCCATTACATTCGAACGGCTTTGGGCATCTTTAAGTTATAACTAAGCCACATGTTTTATTAGTAGCATTGTATTTCCTTAGAGACAAAGGGTTACAAAGCAATCAGCAATTATCTGACAATGACACCAGAATGTAGCCCTCCTTGTACTTTCTTCATGGATTATATAGTTATTCTTATACTGTATTTTCTCAAAATAATTTTAAAACTCCTGTTTTAGAAATGCCTTCACAATCAGGTTGGTAATTAACACAAGAAGAAATTACTTCATTTGGTTGCTTTATATTTTTTCACCAGAAGCAGCATTACTCGCCAATTTCATCAAGTTTCTTGTCTAATCTTGCACTCAAGTGAGTTTTGTTTGTGCCTGAAAATATATGCAACTTTTTGTTTCTGAGAGCATTTAAAGGCTGACTATAAAATTTAAAGATAGTTTTTATGAGATATTGCATAAAACTAACTAATCTACCTAAACTGAATTTTACCCTTAAACTGCTTTCTAAGCTAAAGTGTTGGTTAAATGTTGGCATTTCAAAGGCTCTTCTTGTTTAAAGATAGACATTAACAGAGGTTAATATGAGGAAATGCCAGGCAAAGAAACAATGAATCAGAGTGCCTATTGACTACACCAAAAAGGAAATGTTAACAATGGTGGAATAGAGTTCTGGGCACCCTGCAAATAGAAAGTTTTCTGATAAGTGAAACGTAGTTAAAGTTTGGATATCTAATTTGCAATTTGGATAAGGAAGAGTTTTATTTGTATTTTCTACTTTTAAAATGTAAAATAGCAAAACGGCCCTTTGTTGTTCTTCATAAAAATCATGATTTATCAAGCTCACATATTCAGGCAAGTGATATTGATAGAGCCAAACATGAATTCTTTTGTTTTGAAAAGATTTTTCCAAATAGCTGATGTTCAGAGCACTGATTAGTAGACTCCCCAAAACTCATTTTCACCAGTAATTAGTATAAAATATTAATAAATCTGTGCAGTGATTATGTAGACATAATAAAATTGATATTGGAGGAAGTAGGAGAGAGAATGAGAAGGGCCTTATGAGACGTTAAGTGTCTACTCTGAGCCAGACATTCTCCTAAGCGCTGGGAAACAAAAATCAATGGAGGCGTGAGTTGTTCCCTAATCAGGGAGGCATGCACGTAAACAAATAATTACCGCATGTGAGAATTATTAAAATAGAAGACAACAGCGAGCTCTGGAAACATCCAGAAGACTTGGCAAACTGTGTTTTGTGGAGATTGGTAACCTGAAGGTGGCAGGGCAGAGAAAACTTCAAAAGTGTGTTGAAATTTGAACTGATTCTTAAAATATAGTGGAGGAGTCAGGTGAAAAAAGAAGAGAGTCCAAGACAGAGGAAAAAGTATGTGCCAGCAATCGTAGGCTTAATATAAATATAAGTAAGTCAATGTGGCTAGATCCAATGATGCTGTGTGGACATGGCAAAAGATGGATTTGGAAAGACAAGAATATAAGTCATATACGACTTTTATGTCATACTAAGGAATTTGGACATTTTATCTGTAACTAGGGAGGAAAATGAAATATCTTAAGCACATTTTATAAGGATCAAATTTGATTTCTAGAAAAGAAATCACTCTAGCAAGTGTTTGAAAGTAACCATACTATCATTCATTCAGGTTTATGGAGCTGGTTGATTAAGGGCATACCCTCCCAAATATAATCTCCTCTGGGAGCCAAAAGAGAAAACAAATCAAATGAAAAATGAATAAATTTACCATGTTGAAATTTTACAAAGAGGCAGAGGTGACTTCAATAATTTAATTGTGCTATTCATCCTAGTAAGGATATTATTTTAAAGGAGCATTAACTAATTAGATTGAAAGACAGATTCCGTACACTCTAGTTGTCCCAGGATTTTGACAGTGTGATGCTTCTTGGGTTATTAGGTACAGGATGAGGGAGAATCAGCTCTATGTTTTGCTTTGTCACCCACTTTGAGACTCTAGCACTACTGCTGTGGGCAAGGCAGATAGTATCAGTCTGTCTATGAGTTTGGAAGAGGACATGCTATTCAGTGTGTATGTTCAGTGTATATTTCCCAAGATATAACCACAGGAGAAAATGACCTGTGAACCTTTACTGTTTGCTACATGTCTTTTCCCTATCAAATAATAAAATCTAATCTGAAGTCACCTATCTATTTGGAATTGGATGAGTATAAGTAGAAGAAGTAGAATAAGAAGGAGAAGGAGGGGAAGGGGAAGAGGAAAAGGAAGAAGAAGAAATAAATACACAGCTCAAAATGAAGAAGGAATGTGCTTAAACTTCTGTTGCATGATCTGTCTTTTATATTGGGGTATAAATAGAGCCGTGTGAATGAAGGTCTGTATTTGTTCCCTAGTTACCTCCAGAAGTTGCTCCTTTGAACAGCACCTTTTTCTGCAATGTCCAAGTAGAGCAGCTGCTTTTTCACAGACTGGTGTCTGGTTACTCAACATCCTTTTTCCTCATCTCTTCCACCACCCTCCACCATATACATGTATCTATTGCTCATCAATAAAATGAAAAAAAAATCTTGACTGCTCGTTTATTTTCTAAGGGATTTCAGTAAACCAAATGTATCAATGGAACAATGCTCACTGGCCTCAAAGCAAAGGAGTAATTTGAACTTCAAAAGTCAAACATAGATTGTGAATTTGTGGCAAAGCTCAAGTCTCTCAATGGCCTCTGACCTTTTCTAACACTTTGCTATAAAACATCATTAGCACTCCGAGATCTTAGAATTTAGGATACTTGTGGAGAATTTAGCATCTAGGGTGGAGGAACTTATTGGTATACTTAAGTTATTGAAACAGAGAGAGTTAAAGTAAACAACTTTTTAAAGACTAAAATACTATAGAATTAGTTTAAAGTGAAGAGGTTAAAAGTTTGAGAGGTTTAATGTTATGTAAAGACAGCTAAATTCCTTATATTCAATCATGTGAAGTTTATAAATGGAAAAGCTTGATTAATTTTTATATGAAAAAAGACAGGAATGTTCATTTTTATATGCCCCTCCACCAAGGGTAAATCCCTCCCCCATGAAGGTGAGGGTGCACGCCCCTGGTTTTAGGGGAAGAGGTGATTGTAGAAGTACTCTTTTGGTGGGAACACAGAAGTGGAAAGGGGAACAGATGATGAGTATTACACCTCTGGCATAAACATCTCTGATATCTTTGTTAAGATATTTACTGAGTATCCATATTTACAATGGACATTCCATTCCATAACCCCATCTCTAGGTGACATCACCTACTAATTTGGGGGCCTGTGGCAGCGGTGCTGAATCACAGGGATGGGGCGGATAGACCTCTTATGAAAATTTTAAGGGAAATTTCTGATATTTCAGAGAAACAGCAGTGAGATAGTGTACATATTATCTAGTCTCTAAAAGCAACACAGAAAAAAAATTATCTTTCTATCATTGTTGCTGGGTTTCAGAAAATACTTTCCAGGCACAAAACTATTATTTTCAGAAGAAGCTGTTTATTATGGTTGATCATCGATTTTCAGGTGATCAGAGAAACTAACTACTGCTCTGTTTCATATTCATTCTCTAAGACTGGATGTCTGAAATGCATTTGAGCTCCCATTGCTTTCAGAAGTTAGAAAGAGGTTACCTCTAACTTTCACACTTACCTGGATGTGTGGTGTATTTTACTCTTCTTTTACAATCTCTAAAATGGTGATGAAACGTTTAGGTTAAAGGAAACTATCATTTGTCAAAATCTGCTCCAGTGTGCTAGAAAGTATCAAAATAGTATCACTTTTTTAGGTTTCTATTTATACAGGTTGCTGAAGTTAGTGAATTATTTATTTATTACTGTGCAAAGTCAAAGGGCTGAAATAAGACAATCCTCTACTCTTGAATTTCAAAGTAAAACAGTGTTTATTAAGCCAAGAACCTGTTACCTATTGCATATTCAAATGATTCCCCTTTTCTCATTTACCTCTCTCTGGAAAGAGACTAGTAAACCATTATCATCACTCTTTTGAGATTTATGATTTTATCTGTTTATTTTGTTTTTAGAGAAACATAATTCCTAATGTTTCACTCTTTCAATAGATCTTATCTATGACAACAAATGTTACATTTTTGGTCTAGTAAATAGGTGTATGTGTGTTTATTTATGTTTATACATATATAAATACACAAAATTTCACTTCCTGTAAAGAGAACAGGAAGCACAGTAGGCAGGTACATTAACCAAGGGTTTGAATGCCCAGGTCAACCACTCACTCACTTACCTTGTACAAGTTACTTAACTTGTCCAAGCTTTGTTTGTTTTTTGTCAGTATGCTGGAACAATAGCAGTAATAATAACACCTAATTCATAAAGTTGCTATGAGAACATATGTGTATATATATATATATTAATTGTATACTGATCTATCCTGTTTACCAGAATGTCTGGAATAATAGCTTAATGAAGGTTAGGTATTATTTTAGTCCTGTGTCAACTGAAAAGTTCTTTATATTTCTTTGAGAAAATGTCTAGCGAAATCAGGAAATGAGTGAAGGCTACACAAGCATAATTGTACTCTTTAATCACAGACGTCCCCTCACAGCACATTGGGAGATTTGCACTTTGTCAGCACTCAGAACATATTAAGGAAACAATCAATCAAGACAGCATTGCAACACAGCAACCCCTGATCCATTATTCGTTTCTGAAATACTAGTTGTAAGGTAAGGTCTGTATGTTAGGGCTGATTTCCTGCCTTATCACACGTTACCATTTTTTAGTGAATGTGAGGAGTGACTTTTTCTCATGGACCAAATCCCCACCACTTGAATAAAATAGAATCAGAAGGACCAGATCCCTGGGCACAGATCCCTCATCATTCCGTTAGCATTAGCAGCATGATGCCAAACTTGCTGTTACTCCTTTTATGCTTTGTCACCTATGAAGTAGAAGAAAGAGGAATTTAGTGTTTCCTAAATTTTCAAACTCCATGTTTAGATTTCCACTTAGAAAGAAATACATTCAGGTCCTCCTTATTCTCAGTAATGTTATAAAGTCAGCTCAAACACTGAATTCATGAATACTGGACCATTACATCTAAGGTGAATAAAGGGTTACTTAGGTTCCTATGAGCCTCTGGTCACACATTTTAATATATTATCAATACATAGCCTTGTTTTATGTGTGTTTCTGTTGAAAGACACCTTATTTAATACATATTGTTGACTCATTAATATTGAACTCATGGCCAACAGCACTGTAACTCATGCCTGAACAAAGCTTATTGAACATATATTTTCTCTGTAAGGCACATCACAGGCTTTTTGTGCTTAGAAACACTAGACGGCACCTCAGCACTATACGTAGAATTCATTTTAAACAGCAAAATCACCAACAAAAAGCACCAGGATGCAAAAAAACATGGCACTAAATAGACTGCAAAAAAGATGCTTTTATACAATCTGAGAACTGAATCAGGAAGGCAGAGTGTCACACTGTTCGACCTAGCTAGGAACATGTGGGTTGTGTGACTCAAATTTTTTGGAGCTCTGGGCATGTCCACAATGACCACAAAAACACGGTAATTATCGTCTTTGGGGTTACAAATAAATTTCAGCAAGTAGGCATTCACACGTATGGAATCTATGAATAATGAGGATTGACTGTACCTATTAAATAATCTGTACTTTTTAAAAGTTTTTATCTTTGCATTAGGATAACAACGGCACAGAAATGATTTATAACAATAAACATTTATTGAGTAAATGTCAGGTCAGGCGCTGAATTACTCATTTTATATTCATTTAACAACCATGACTATACTACTCTTTTACAGACAGGCAAATAAAAGCTTAAAGAATAAGGCCAAGGTCACACAGCTAAAAGTGGACTAGCCAGGATTCAAACCAGGCTACTTGAGTCCAGAACCACTACAAGTTGTTAACCACTGTGTTGTACTTCTCATTATAAGGAATATAGTATTTATGCACAATAGAGCAACATTATTGGCTAAAAATCCAGCACGTTCCATTTTAGTTCTTCTTTGATCTTTGAATCTTATGTTCAAGCCTTTACTTCTTACTTTGAACATGCTATTGAGATGTAAAATATTTCTCTCTTTGTGTATTTTGTGAAGCCATAGTCTTCTCCATTTTTTGACCATCTAAATAATTTTATGTTTTTCTCTCTGCATATTTCCATTAAAAATGACTCATTGATGAGTCATGTTCCCACGTTTCATTTGTGAGTCATTCAGAAGTTTCCTTTTTTAACCATAGTGGGTTATGTCCTAGACCAGCCCCTCCAAGCCCATGTATCCCATCGTAAAACCAAACTAGCAAATGAACAACAATAGTACTTTTGGAAATGCCTTCTAGAATAATGTTTCCTTGGAAAAATACAGTTTCTGGGTGGAATGACAACAAATATAGCCCCAGTGCAGTTAGGTTAGAGACTCGCATTCCTTGATGAAAGGTGGGTGTTGAGACTACTCCACCTCAAAGGCATCACTGGCTTTCTGAGAAGATAACTGAAAGGAACCCCAGAAACTTTGGAGCTGGAGAGATTGAGGAGAAGGAAACAAGGTAGCGATCAGAAGTTTGGTAAGAGGAAAGTCCTTCTAACGCCCTGTCTACTTGGGGATGCTGATGGGGCCAGGACGTCTTCTTACCTAAATAGTGTCTCTTTTTACTGCTACTGATCTTGGATTTTGACTGGTAACCCACCTTTTTCACATGCAGTATTCGTTGGTTTTGACCCATCTTTCTCATCTCACTGTTACCACGAAGAAGATAATTCTACAGATTTTCATTTATATTCATGTCCCTAAAGTTCAAAATTCACAAATAATTGATGTGTTCTTAGGGTATTTAGTGCTAATATTGAAAAAAAAATCTTTTTAAAGAATTCTCTTTTCTTCTTTTATCTCTCACCCTCCCTCCCACTCCCCCTCACCCCAGCATCCGCCTATTTCTTCCTCTATAATTGCTGTCTCTCAAATTTCAGTATAAATACAAATCATCTAAGAACTGTGTTTTTAGAAGAATATAGATCCATGGATCTCACCTCCAGATAGTCTGATCAAGTAGGTCTGCAATGGAGTTAGGAATCTGCATTTCTAAGATCCCCCAGGTAGTTCTGATAGAGGTGAAACAGGACCACCTTGCATCCTGTGACTTAGTGCTTAAAAGGAAATGAAGTTCACACTTGCAGGTTACTAAAGGATCTTTACATATAAATATGGGAAATTAAATGGAATTAGCATTTCAGAGAGCCCAGAAACAAGATCTACTGGACATTTTATTACACAGTTAGGAACAGGAGATTGGTAACAATGGTGCCATCTTTGTAAAGGAGGATTGAGTTTGATGTCAATGGTCAAGAGAGGGAAGTGAAAGTTTATCCAGAGGGATCTTTTCTGTTCATACATTATCCTTCACTCTCATCACCGATAAGTTGATCATCAAATGAATTACCTTGAGTGGGTTTAAGCAGACAGTGAAGAGAGAAATATAGATTGGAGGAGATTGGCAGTGTTTATATCAGCAGATTGAGAGGAAAAGGAAAGAACTACTTTTTGTCTACCAGGTCACATAGCTCGGTGGCACTTTCTGGAAGGATGTCCAGAAAGTCTATTAGTGGGTGAGCAATATTATCATCATCATCATTACCATTATAATAGCCATCATTAATGTCTTTATTAAAAGAGGAAGAGAGACCATAGCTCTCTCTCTCTCCATTCCCACGGACCTTGGAAAGGCATTGTGACAGACACAGAGAGAAGGTGGCCATCTGAAAGCCAGGAGGAGAACTCTCATAGAGATTGAATCAGCCAGCATGTTAATCTTGGTCTTCTTAGCCTCCAGAACTGTGAGAAATGAATTTCTGTTGTTTATGTTGCCCAGTCTACGGCATTTTCTTATGGTAGCCAAGTGGACTAAGACAAGGACTTGAATATATTCTCATATTGTTGTCGTAGGAATTTGAAGAGAATTAGTATGATCTGTTTGTTGTTGAAGAGCCCAGGTCTAGTGAAGTTAGGTAACTTGTTCAAGGTCACACACCAGTAAAAGGTGTTTGGCTGCTGTCAATGTTAGATATAACTCAGAGAGTCTAACCCTAGAACCTAAAATCCTAATGATGAAACCACACATACTTCCCATAGATGCATGTAATTTGACTTTTTGATTTTTATTATGGATATGTAATTTAAAGATTTTACTTTTAAAATCACTTTCATCTTAAGTAATTTATTTGTTGAGAAGTATTGCAATTCATCATCGTATAAACCTACTGTTATGTGTTGAATAGGTCCTTTGTCAATAAATTTATTATTATTTTGTTTTAAAGTGTTTCTGATTCTTTATGATACAGTCAGGAATTTCGCAATCTATTCAAAGGGTTTTTTTTTCCCTAATAGGTTGAAATATTTCTAGACACTAATGCTTTTGTGGCAGATTTCAAAGGAAAGTTGTCTAAGGGCAGCATGTATTTTGAAGAGTTTCTCAAATGCTTTCCTGTCCTTTGTTACACTTTGTATTTTTAAGTTCTTTGAAAGTAGGTACAGTGCCTCATATTCAAAAGATGTTAGAAGAACCTAAACTAGATTTCTATTGGTTTAATTTGACATTTCTTTGAAAACATGCAAGTTGGCAGAGACAGAATTTTCTCAAGGAGGTCCAAAATTTCAGTTCAGAAAAGACTGGTTTGTCTATAGTCACACTGTTTCAAAGCATTTAACACTGTGATGTAACTTGAGAAGAGCACAGGGCCCCACATAAGATATGAAAGATCAGCTGGGTGTATTTTCAAACAGAAGAATTTCCTGTTAAGCTTGACTGTCTTGTTTGAACTAAGAACTTCTAATGTTTCAGCACAATGTGCAATCATATTAGAATTTGCAATCATTGCAAATGAAAAAAATAAATGAATGTGGGCTAATCATTGAAATATGATTTCACTTAAAGGAAAGGAATCACACATGTTAAGTTAAGCTTCAGTAGATTTTAAAGTAACTTATCTTAAATAACTTCCTGAATAAAGGAAATAATAACCATCCCTTGCTGATAATGTCTCCTTCCTTTACTTTGCAATTTTAACTTACATTCTAATAGTTGTATCTTACTAACAACAACAAAAAAACTAAGTTTCTGTAGTGATGTCATTCTAACATTCTTGAGCGGTCACGATTTCTGCACCTCCAGGTCTATCATATTTTGTAGCACAAGATTATTGTCTTGCCGTGCTAGATGGTAAAGTGGAAAGAACAGCTATCCCCTAGGAAAGAGGATCCCCCTGGATATTAAGTGATGATTAGGGACTGACCCTCTCTTTCCTGAATTGTGACTCAAGGCTGAAGGAGAACACTTGATCCCAGGCGTCTAAACAGTCTGGTCTGACATTCCATTTAAGGCTAATGTGGCAGCACCATGGCCAGCAGCACTTCTCAGCAGCTTCCGTTAGCTTTGCCTGTGGGAGCTCTTGAAGACTTGTGGACGCTAAAGGCAGCATCACCTGGCTGCACCTTGTTAACAGAGACTTCTTCCAATTTCATTTCTCACTGGCAGCGAGTCCTAGCCCTACTTCTATAGTTCTGATACCTGTGTCTTAGCCTTTGCCAAAGGACTCCATTACATGCTCTTCCCTGAGGCTAGATATAGATTCGCTGACTCTCTCAGAATCCATTACCTTAGAGTGCCACAGTTCCTCCACCCGACTCATGCTGAAGGGCATTCCAAGGTAAGACTTGAAATCTCTATCTATCTTCTCTCTCCATCATTATCTATCTGTGTGTGTATATATATATATATATATATATGACGTCATTCCTAAATATCTTATCATATAGGCCCCCTGGAACACTTACAAATATACTAACCAAGTGCAAAGTCATTGATCAAATCACTAAAGAAGGCTGTCTTGCATGCTATATTTTAACAAAACCACTATCACTGCCACACATTGCCAATAGTAAGTATGCTGTCACACTGAACTGAACAGATGAATGTCACTGTATTCTTGTATCTTATTCAGTGGTCGTGGTAGGGGTAATTTTAGTCAAATAATAATATATTCACAAAATGTTACCATGGAAGAAAAAATAAGTAAGATAAATCCTTGTATATACAATCATTGTTAGTTGAACAGATGATGACATTAGCTACAAATGTATACTATACGAAAAATGCTAATGTATTAGAACTTCCCACTTAAAGCAGATCACACCTAGAAGAATATTTGGTAGTGAAGTTACTGTAAACTCTTTATAACAAATGAAGGAAAAATTAATTTTCTCTTCCCTCATATATTCTAGAAACTATGTCTCCAAAGTATGTAGAATTATCTAGACTGCATACTTATGAAAGGATTTGAGCTTTAGTGCTATTTATATTTAGCAGTTAGTGACAGAGCATGAACATTTATTAATACTCCCACATTAAACTAATTAAAATCATACATCCCAAGATCTGCTATTACTTTTGTAAGGGTAAATGTTTGACTAATGATGTCTTAGTAAAAACATTAAAATCACATTATTTTTTCCTTTGGTTATGTAAGACAGCAATAAAATATGGTTGGCCACTTGAAGATTTCTTGCCAGTTTTCAGCAAAAGCAGAGCTGAGAAATTCAATTATGGAATTTTAAAAGTATGTTAGCTATTTTTAAATTATAAATGTTCCATTTTCTAAATATAGCTTATTTTTATTAAGCTGAGTAATTTTAATATCAATTTATAATACAGCCAAACAGAAAGGGAAATATATTGTTTATAATAAAAATGATACATCTTTTTATTCAAATATTGCTTGCTTTTTAGGCACTGAATTTTCTTGATATGCCAAAATACAGACATGAGATTTTGGCACCTGGCAAACCATAGGTGGTATGATATCAGAGATGCTGGAACAATCAAATCAAAGACACAAGCACAGTCACAAACACAGACACATACACACACAAAAATAATCAAGTTAAATACATACAAATAGAAATACTCTATACAAATCTGTAAGCATGAAATAGTAAATTTGTTACTTCAAATGGTCTATAATCATAGCTGAAAGGGAAAACAACATATTATGGAACCAATTTTATTATAGAAAAAACTTGATTGCTTCAAAGAAATATTTAAGTGAATGAAAATAATTTATATAAATCTTGTTTTGGAGACAACATCAATGCAAATCACTTCTAAAGATGAGGGCCACTTAACAGTTTTAATGTATCAAACTTAGAAAATGTGTCATTTAGACATACTTTTATTTTTGTATGTATAATTTCTAATATTTATTTCTTTGCCTGTTCAAAGGAAGTGGTAGAAATAATTCATTGGACTATTGACCTCTACTCATGAAATTATCATTTATCAGGAAACAACTGTGTGTGTGTGTGTGTGTGTGCGGGGCTATCAGTGAGAGAGAGACTGGTGAAATGTCTAGAGAAATATCCTGTTCTTTTTCATAGCATCTCATGCTATTATAGTATTTACATACAAAGTCGAGAAGGAAAATATACCTTAAACATTTTTGGTAATTCTATTCAGGGCTTAAAAAGTTTTCTTCATTCTCAGGAATAGTCATATATTTTTAAAAGATGGAAATTCATTTGATCTAAGGGAATTCTAGCTGAATATAGTGCCCAGTAGTTTGATTTATAAAAAGAAAGGAAAGAGAAGAAAAGCAAAGATCAATAAGATAGAAAAGAAGACAGAAAAGAAAAGAAAGAAAAGGAACGTAACAATTCGCAGAGGACTACCAATATCAATCATCTTTCCAAAAATAAAGTGCAAGGGAATGTCCCCATTATTTTAGGTGACAGAATTGTTTTCTATTTCTAGTATTTTAGGTGGATAATAAAAACAGCAAGTTCAATATGTTAGTGAAAAAAGGCATGCATATATTCTATCATTCAGCAAGACTGGCATCTGCTTAATTATTCTGCAAAATATGTTAACCAACAGTTATCTACCTATGACATTTCCTTGTATATTTAGAAGACACAAATTAAGTTTTTTTTTTATTAAGGTTATGAAAGTTAACATCCTTGTGAAATTACAGTTGTACATCATTATTAGTCATGTTGTAGGTACACCACTTCACCCCTAGTGCCCTCCCCCCCACCCCCCTTTCCCCTGGCAACCACCAATCATTTCTCTTTGTCCATATGTTGACTACCACCTATGAGTGGAGTCATACAGAGTTCGTCTTTCTCTGTCTGGCTTATTTCACTCAACATAATACCCTCAAGGTCTATCCATGTTGTTGTGAATGGGACGACTTTGTCCTTTTTGATGGCTGAGTAGTATTCCATTGTATATATATACCACATCTTCTTTATCCAATCATCAGTTGCTGGGCACTTAGGTTGGTTCCATGACTTGGCTATTGTGAATAATGCTGCGATGAACATAGGGGTGCATGGAACTTTCGGAATTGCTGATTTCAGGTTCTTAGGATAGATATCCAGTAGTGGGATGGCTGGGTCATAAGGTATTTCTATTCTTAACTTTTTGAGGAATCTCCATACTGTTTTCCATAGTGGCTGCACCTGTTTGCATTCCCACCAATAGTGTATGAGGGTTCCCTTTTCTCCACAGCCTCTCCAACATTCGTCACTCTTGGTTTTGGATATTTTTGCCATTCTAACAGGTATAAGGTGATATCTTAGTGTAGTTTTAATTTGCATTTCCCTGATGATTAGTGATGATGAGCACCTTTTCATGTGTCTATTGTACATCCATATATCTTCTTTGGAGAAATATCTGTTCTTGTCCCCTGCCCATTTTGTAATTGGGTTGTTTGATTTTTTATTGTTGAGTTGTGTGAGTTCTTTGTATATTATGGAGATTAACCCTTTGTCGGATAAATAACTTGTGAATATTTTTTTCCCAATTAGTGGGCTGTTTTTTTCTTTCAATCCTGTTTTCCCTTGCCTTGAAGAAGCTCTTTAGTCTGATGAAGTCCCATTTGTTTATTCTTTCTATTGTTTCCCTCATGTGAGGGGTTATGGTGTCCGAAAAGATTCTTTTGAAGCTGATGTCAAAGAGTGTACTGCTGATATTCTCTTCTAGAAGATTTATTGTTTCAGGCCTAATCTTTAGGTCTTTGATCCATTTTGAGTTTATTTTAGTAAATGGTGAAAAAGAATGGTTGATTTTCATTCTTTTACATGTGGCTATCCAGTTTTCCCAGGACCATTTGTTGAAGAGACTTTCCTTCCTCCATTGTAGGCCCTCAGCTCCTTTGTCAAAGATTAGCTGTCCATAGATGTGTGGTTTTATTTCTGGGCTTTCAATTCTGTTCCATTGATCTGTGCATCTGTTTTTGTACCAGTACCATGCTGTTTTGATTATTGTAGCTTTGTAGTATGTTTTGAAGTCAGGGATGGTGATGCCTCCAGCTTTGTTCTTCTTTCTCAGAATTGCTTTAGCAATTCGGGGTCTTTTCTTGCCCCATATGAATTTTAGGATTCTTTGTTCAATTTCTGTAAAGAATGACATTGGAATTCTGATTGGGATAGCGTTGAATCTGTAGATTGCTTTAGATAGTATGGGCATTTTAACTATGTTTATCCTTCCAATCCATGTGCATGGAATGTCTTTCCATCTCTTTATGTCGTCATCAATTTATTTCAAAAAGGTCTTGTAGTTTTCGTTGTATAGATCTTTCACTTCCTTGGTTAAATTTATCCCAAGTTATTTTATTCTCTTGTGATTGTGAATGGGATTGAGTTCTTGAGATCTTTTTCTGTTAGTTCATTGTTAGCATATAGAAATGCTACTGATTTATGTCTGTTGATTTTATACCCTGCAACTTTGCTGTAGCTGTTGATTGTTTCTAATAGTTTTTCTATGGATTCTTTGGGGTTTTCTATATGCAAGATCATGTCATCTGCAAACAGCGAGAGTTTTACTTCTTTGTTGCCTATTTGGATTCCTTTTATTTCTTTTTCCTGCTGAATTGCTCTGGCCAAAACCTCCAGTACTATGTTGAATAAGAGTGGTGAAAGAGGGCACCCTTGTCTTGTTCCTGTTCTGAGAGGGATGGGTTTCAGTTTTTGTCCATTGAGTATGATGTTGGCTGTGGTTTTGTCATATATGGCCTTTATTATGTTGAGGTACTTTCCTTCTATACCTATTTTATTGTGGGTTTTTATCATAAATGGATGTTGGATCTTGTCGAATGCTTTCTCTGCATCTATTGAGATGATCATGTGGTTTTTGTTTCTCATTTTGTTAATGTAGTGAATCACGTTGATTGACTTGCGAATGTTGAACCATCCTTGTGTCCCTAATATAAATCCCACTTGATCATGGTGTATAATTTTTTTGATATATTGCTGTATTCGGTTTGCCAAATTTTGTTGAGGATTTTTGCATCTATGTTCATCAGTGATATTGGCCTGTAGTTTTCCTTCTTTGTGTTGTCCTTGTCAGGTTTGGGGATCAGGGTGATGTCGGCTTCATAGAATGTATTAGGGAGTGCTCCATCTTCCTCTATTTTCTGGAATAGTTTGAGAAGGATAGGTATTAAATCTTCTTTGAATGTTTGGTAGAATTCTCCAAAGAAGCCATCTGGTCCTGGACTCTTATTTTTGGGGAGGTTTTTGATTACTGTTTCTATTTCTTTACTTGTGATTGGTCTATTAAGATTCTCTATTTCTTCCTGATTCAGTTTGGGTAGGTTGTATGAGTCTAGGAATTTATCTGTTTCTTCTAGGTTGTTCAATTTGTTGGCATATAGTTTTTCATAGTATTCTCTTATGATCCTTTGTATTTCTTCAGTATCTTTTGTGATTTCTCCTCTCTCGTTTCTAATTTTATTTATTTGAGACTTCTCTCTTTTTTTTTAGTGAGTCTGGCTAAGGGTTTGTTGATTTTGTTAATTTTTTCGAAGAACCAACTCTTTGTTTCATTGATCCTTTCTACTGTCTTTTTTGCTTCAATATCATTTATTTCTGCTCTAATTTTTATTATTTCCCTCCTTCTACTGACTTTGGGCTTTGTTTGTTCTTCTTTTTCTAATTCAGTTAGGTGTCGTTTGAGGTTGTTTATGTAAGATTTTTCTTGCTTATTGAGGTGAGCCTGTATTGCAATGAATTTCCCTCATAGGACTGCCTTTGCTGTGTCCCAAATTATTTGGTATGGTGTGTTTTCATTTTCATTTGTCTCCAGATAATATTTGATTTCTTCTTTAGTTTCTTCAATAATCCTTTGTTTGTTCAGTAGCATGTTGTTTTGTCTCTGCATTTTTGGCCCTTTCCCAGCTTTATTCTTGTAGTTGATTTCTAGTTTCATAGCATTATGATCAGAAAAGATGCTTGATATTATTTCAACCCTCTTGAACTTATTGATGCTTGCTTTGTTTCCCAAGATATGGTCTATCCTTGAGGATGTTCCATGCATGCTTGATAAGAATGTGTAACCTGCTGTTTTTGGATGAAGTGTCCTATATATATCTATTAGGTCCATCTCATCTAATTTTTCATTTAATTCTATAATTTCTTTGTTGATTTTCTGTCTGGATGGTCTGTCCATTGGTGTTAATGGGGTGTTGAGGTCCCCTACTATTATTGCATTGCTGTTCATGTCTCCTTTTAGTTTTGTTAATAGTTTCTTTACAAATTTTGGTGCTACTGTGTTAGGTGCGTATATATTTATAAGTGTTATGTCATCTTGGTGGAGCATCCCTTTTATCATTATATACTGCCCCTCTTTGTCTTTCTTTATCTGTTTTGCTTTAAAGTCTACTTTGTCTGATATAAGTATGGCAACACCTGCTTTCTTTTGTTCATTATTAGCTTGGAGTATCATTTTCCATCCCTTCACTTTGAGTCTGTGTTTGTCTTTGGGGCTGAGGTGTGTTTCCTGGTGGCAGCATATTGTTGGATCTTGTTCTTTGATCCATCCTGCCACTCTGTGCCTTTTGATTGGAGAGTTCAATCCATTCACGTTTAGAGTGATTATTGAAGTGTGGGTGCCTACTATTGCCATTTTATCACTTGTTTTCCGGTTCTTTTGCATTTTGTCCTGATGGAGAGCTGTTACTTTGTGTTATTGTCCTTCAGCCTATCTCCTTTATTCTGGATTTTGTAGCCCATTTCCTTTTTTTGATTTTTCAGGAATGAGGTTCTTCCTGAACATTTCTTGAAGAGGAGGTTTTGCGGCAATGATCTCCCTTAACTTTTGTTTATCTGGGAAAGTTTTTATTTCCCCATCATATTTGAAGGATATTTTCACTGGGTAGAGTATTCTTGGCTGCAGGTTTTTGTCCTTCAGAGTTTTCAATATTTCATTCCAATCTCTTCTAGCCTGTAAGGTCTCTTCTGAGAAATCTGCTGATAGCCTTATGCGGTTTCCTTTGTAAGTTATTTTCTTCTGCCTGGCTGCCCTTAGTATTTTCTCTTTGTCGTTGACTTTTGCTAGTTTCACTACTATATGCCTTGGGGTTGGTCTTCTTGCATTAATAAAGTTTGGAGATCTATTGGCTTCTGTCACATGAAGTTCCATCTCTCTTCCCAATTTTGGAAACTTCTCAGCTATTATTTCTTTGAACAGGCCTTCTGCCCCCTTCTCCTTCTCTTCTCCCTCTGGTATACCTATAATCCTTATGTTGCATCTCCTAATTGAGTCAGATAATTCTCGGAGAGTTTCTTCATTTCTTTTTAGTCTTAATTCTCTCTCCTCCTCTGTCTGCAGCATTTCTATATTCCTATCCTCCAAATTGCTAATTCTGTCCTCCATATTATCGACCCTACTGTTTAGAGTCCAGATTTTTCTTAATCTCCTCCATTGTGTTCTTCATCTCCAGTATTTCTAATTGGTTCCTTTTTATAGTGTCAAGCTCTTTTGTGGCATAGCTCCTGAACTCATTGAGTTGTCTATCTGAATTCTCTTTTAACTCATTGAGTTTTTTAATAATGGCAGTTTTGAAATCATCATCATTTAGGTTATAGATTTCATTGTCTTTGGGATTGTTTTCTGGGTGCTTATCATTTTCCTTCTGTTCTGGAGATTTAATATATTTTCTCATACTGCTTTGTGGTGTGGATTTGTGCCTCTGCATAGGGATAGAGTTTAGTCGCTTCTTCCACTTGTTGTGACTGGTGTGTGTGTGTGGGGGGGGGGCAGCTGTTTAGACTGCACCAATCAGGAACCCTGTCGGCTGTTACTGACTGGACCTGGACCCCTCCTCGTAGTCACAGTGGTCCTGTGGGGTCCCTCGTTGGTTGTGGGGGCAATCGCAAGGGGACCTCAGGCTGCTGGTGCCTACTGTTGCAGCCCACTTAGATGCGCTCCCTCCTTGTGGTCTGCAGCGGTGTCATGGGCTTTCCCAGCAGCCAGGATCAGGATAACCTATAATCGCCGCTTTGTCCTAGCAGAGCCCACAAGATCACACTTGTCCACTATAGGTCCCAGCAGAGCTATGGGTATCTTCTGCAGTCTGTCGTTAGCTCACCTAGCTGTGCTACTTTTGCCCCAGGGCCTTCCCACCTTGTGATTGCAAGTCGGGACCTCTCCACTAGTGCTGTGCAGAGGCTTTCGCTGAGGTTGCTGTAGGAACCTGGAGTTCCCCCCTGAGCTACGTAGCTGTTTCACTGGAGCTCCACTCTGCCCCACTCCACTCTCATGGGATCTCTGGGAGCCCTTTGCCTCGTCTGGGACATGGCCAGAGTCTGTGGGCCTGGCAGTGGCTTGTAAGCTGCTGCCTTGTGGGGAATTCTGCCCAGGGAGCTTCCTGGTGTTCCGAATGCTGGGCAGGGCCTCCCTGCCAATGGCGAGCAGAGGTCCTCCCTGCTGGGGGGGGCGGGACCCTGGAGCATCCCCCTGGGCCGCAGAGCCAGGTGTTGGCGCTCCACCCAGTCCCCAAGCACGTCTACGGGAAGTCTGGGCACCCCCTGCACCGACCCGTGCACCAGAGACTGTGGGCCCAGCAGCAGCTTGCAGTCTGGTGCAGTGCCAGGGAATCTGCTTGCCGGGAGCTTCTCTTTGTTCTAGATTCTGGGTGGGGCCTCCCAGCTAATGGCGAGCAGAGGCTTTCCCTGCTGGGTGGGTGCGGGACCCTGGAGCCTCCCCCCGAGCTGCAAAGCCAGGCGCTGGAGCTCCAACCCTGTCCCCAAGCACGTCCACAGGATGTCCGGGTGCCCTCTGCGCCAACCCATGCACCAGAGACCGTGGGCCCAGCAGCAGCTTGTGGTCTTGTGCCGTGCCGGGGAATCCACCCACCGGGAGCTTCCCTTTGTCCTGGATTCTGAGTGTGGCCTCCCTACTGATGGCAAGCAGAGGCTTTCCCTGCTGGGAAGGTGCGGGACCCCAGAGCCTGCCCCCGGGCCGCAGAGCCGGGTGCTGGAGCTCCAACCATGTCCCCAAGCAGGTCCACAGTAAGTCCGGACGACCTCTGCACCGACCCATGCACCGGAGACCATGGGCCCAGCAGCAGCTTGCGGTCTGGTGCCGTGCCAGGGAATCTGCCTGCCGGGAGCTTCCGTTTGTTCTGGATTCTGGGCGGGGCCTCCCTGCTAATGGCGAGCAGAGGCTTTCCCTGCCGGGGAGGGGTGCCAGAGAATCTGCCCGCCAGGAGCTTCCCTTTGTTCTGGATTCTGGGTGGAGCCTCTCTGCTAATGGCGAGCAGAGGCCTTCCCTGCCGGTGGGTGCAGGACCCTGGGGATTCCCCTGGGCTTAGGTGTAACCGCGGGGATCTTGAGTAGGGCTGTTGTCACCTGTTTCCACCGTCGCTCTGCTGGTGAGTGCACACTCCCACCCTTGGTGTGTGGCGATGCTATGGGGGAGTCCGCTGGAAGAGAGCCTCCTGCAGGAACTAGGCTGTCCGGGGGTCGGGGGCAGAGAGTTCTCACCTATTTCCACCTCCTCCCTGGGGGGAAGTCCGTCCGCCTTCCGATGTATAGTACTACGAGACTCTTAGGCGTCTTGAGATGCTATCTGGATATCCTTTGTTAATCGGTGAATGTCCAATTAGTTGTAGCTTTGATGGGGGAGAGTCAAAGAAGACCACTCACTCCGCCATCTTGGTCCTGCCTATTCGACACAAATTAAGTTTTAATGTTGAAAAGGTATTTATGTGTTTAGTGATACTTTTCCCCAAGTTCTTTACAAATCATTTTCTAAATACATACCCAGTGCCCTGTATTTTGCTCCCAGGAAGCTTTACTGCACTGCTTGTATACAAGCTGATTTTTGCTGTTTTCCCCCCTTGCATTATCTATATGTGTTTACATGCTCCACTGTAATAGCCCCAGAGGAAGTATTATGGTCCGTCTCATTGATAATCCACGTTTTAAACTCTCTAAATACATGGATGGCATTATCCGCTATCATTGTACTGATCTCCATTTTAAGAAGTATCTAAATACATATTTACCAGCTTAATCTGTGTCTTGAAAGGTCCCTAAGCGTGTATTTATATGATAAAGTGTACTGACACAGTGCAAACTGACCTTTAATGCACTGTTATAACTAGGGTTTTGTTATTATAATAAAACACAAACCTATAGGGGACTTTTAAAGCATACATTGAGTTGCAGAACTTAAAATTTTCCTTTTGGGGAAATTCTTCCACAATCCACAGTAAAAGGATGTCTGTGGCTTTTGGACTTTCTCTTAACTTTTTGTTTTATGTGTCCTAGAATAAAAAACTTTGAACAAACTACCTAAGAACTTGTAAAAATACAAGAAAGGCTTTGTGGTTTCTCTTTTTCTTCTTTTTTCTTTTAGACTGAGTTTATTTTTCTACTGCATGGATATATGTGGCAGGACAAAGTATCTACTCCCCAATAACAGCAACAGTCATTGGCATGAATTACAATTTTTAGATATTCTCCATTCCACAAGGAATTCCTACAAAATGGATACTCTTGATTAACATGGTACTTAGGTCATGTGATCTTTTAGGGTCTTTTATTCCATTTAGAATGTTTGGAATATTCTCCTCAGTCTTATTTCTTTAAAGCTGTTTGCCGATTCAAACTAGAAACTTATTTGTATACAAGCTTGTATATAATGTTGGATGTGAGGAATTTGGAAAACATAGTTAAATATAAAATTAAATAGTAATATGTAATAGGTGTGAGTTTTTTCTAAATTAACTGAACTGAAGTCTATCATAAGGCAATCACAGATTTTCATCCCCCTCCATTATTCTCTTTGTCAACTGTCTCTCAGATATATGCTCTTGAAAATATGTACAATTATGCATCATTTAAGGACAGAGACATGTTCTGAGAAATGTGTTCTTAAGTGATTTCGTCATTGCGCGAACATCATAGAGTGTACTGAAAGGGAATAATATTTCTCACCCAAACATGTGTCTCTTTACCATGAAGATTATTTTAGGCTGATTATTTTTAAGGAAAAAAGACTCAGAAAGTTTTTATCGTTACCCCTTCCTTAACTGCCTAAAAGACTTCAGATGAAAAAACCTGTCTCAGGAAGGGAGCTATCATTTTAGCATAACGTGAACTAGGTGGTAGATAGAGAGGAACCTACAAATGCCTGTTTTTTGGGATCTCCTCTGTGTTCTTTTGCGTCTGTGTGGCCAAATAGACACTTATTTTCCAAACATTTGCTCCTTTTCACCTACCTGTCAATTGCCTTCCTTCCCTTTGAAGTCCCTGACTCTCCCCATCCCCAACATCTTCTTTTGTCTCTGGCTGAGGATGATGTTAAGGTGAGGGCTTTGGACATTTTGGTGAGTTACTTGGTTTTTGTGGGTTTCTCCCACATATACAGGTTATTAAATTTTGTTTGTTTTTCTCCTGTTAATCTGTCTGATGTCAATTTAATTCTTAGACCAGCCAGAAAACCCTAGAAGGGTAGAGGAAAATTTCTTTCTCTCCTACAGTATTTACACAACCTGGGTGGTATAGACTACTATACACCTATGTATAGGCTATATGGTACAAGTCTTATGGGACCACAGTCAGATATGTCGTATATTGTTGACCAAATCATTGTTTTGTGTCATGTACTATATATACAAGCTATCTTCACAAGAGTGCATCTATAAGGGCATTTATTAACTTGTATTTCAGTTGTAGCTTAATTTAAAATCCAAGCAGTGGCATCAGCTACCATCTCATAGTCCCTTTCCTCTGGGCTGTCCCACTGACAGACTCCTTCCTCTTTGTGACCCCAGCAGCAGGGCCAACTCATGTGGTTTGAGCACATAGTCTTCTCCAGGAGTTCTCACATTAGACCTGGCTGTCACCCTGTCTCCCCTTGGGAAACTGGATCATGCTCCCAACCCTGAACAAATATCTATGTCTGAGAAGACAGAGGTCCTGTTTTGAGTGACCATTGCAGCTACCCTCAGACTTAGGGATTGAAAGTGAGGAAAAAGTCTGTCCACAGCAAATCTAGGACACTATTACTGAAAGAAATGGAAGTGGATTCCAGGCTGAAGGCAATGACCAATATCCAATAGAAGTGGTCCCTGAGAGTTTAATATGTCTAATGTCTGTTATGTTCACCAGAGAATGTTGTGTGTGTGTGTGTGTGTGTGTGTGTGTCTATGCTCCTCTAATAGACCTGGTCTTCTAGAAAAAGTTCAACCAAACCAGGCAGATACTTTTGTTGGTGATGTTAGGAGGTTTATAATATTTGCATTTCTCCATCTGTCTCTGTCTACATTTAAAATACAACCACTTAGAATCTCAAAACAGTGAATGCAGTCGTACTCCTACTTAATAGAGGCTTAGTCAGAATTATCTTTGCTGAGGGCACACACCTGCATGTAGTAGCATCTGAAACCTGGGTCTACCTGAAGTTCACTGCCGATGATAATTGATTTCCTTCCTTCAGTCAAGTTAACATAGATCAAGAGTGAAGTGGCACTTGGCTGCACACACGATCTCAGCAGCTGCAATTTTGCTGTTGCCTGTCAAACAGAGTCCATCTTTTACGGTTTCCATAGAGGCTGGGCATGTTACTGAATTTAATTCTGAGGCACTGACTGATTCCTCCCTGTGATCTGAGTTAGGAAGACATTCTACACTACCAGATCTGAAAAGAAAATTGTCTGTTTTAGCATCATCAGATGTGTATCTTTCCTTTTCTTATTAAATGCTTACAATAGTTTTATAAAATTTCATTCTCATTACCCAAACTTTGGGAGATAATATTTTATTCTTATTCCACAAATATTAGAATTAATAAATGGGTAATATATTTGCCAAAACACATGTATATACAAAATTGATCTTATTTTGTTTTATGCTCAAATTGGAAGTAGTTATATGCCATCTTCAGTGTAGGAAAGAGATGATGCTTCCTTATTTCTTTAATATGAGGGAACTAACACACAGTCTTGGGGGATACAGCAGGTCAAAGCCTCCATGGGACCCACACTGTTCCTTTTGGTTTTTTGTTTGTTTTGGTGAGAAAGACTGGCCCTGAGCTAACATCTGTTGCCAATTTTCCTCTTTTTCCTTGAGGCAGATTGTCACTGAGCTAACATCAGTGCCAATTTTCCCCTATTTTGTATGTGGGATGCCATCATAGCATGGTTTGATGAGCGATGTGTAGGTCCGTGCCCCTGATTTGAACCTGCAAACCCCCGGCTGCCAAAGTAGAGCGTGTGACCTTAACCGCCAAGCCACTGGGCCAGCCCCTATATGGTTCCTTTTGGAAGTGTCATCCAAAGCCTCAAAAAGTTACTGAAGAAAAGAATGAGGAGGGGAGAGGGGCCATGAATTGTCCTTCCCTGTTCACTGTAAGTGGCTTTAAATAACTGAGATTTGAATCGCATTAGAATTAGTTTACTATGCATACACTGGGAAAAGAGGTGAGGGAAAGACATTTTCTTTTTCCAGGATAATGTTTAAAATAAGACCCAGGTCACTGGTAAATTATTTTATAGCAGGCACTGCCCTCAGACATAATGGTAACTATATGAGGATTTATTGGTTTCCAAAAGATCCAATATATCTTTCCATGTAGAAAAAATTAAGATGAAACGTAATTTCCAACTATGAGTTAAATGAAGTTACATTTGATGTTAGTGAATTATCACATTGTGGGCCTAGAGGAGTCCCTGGTAATACTGCCATCTAATTTTCCTCCAACCTTCTCCACTCCTAGTTTTCCAAGCTAGGAATCTCAGAGTTACTCTAGCTTCTCCTTCCCCTCACCCTCAGCTTCATTTTTCTCTAATATTCATAATTCCTACCTTTAAGATGTCATTGTTTTCTCCACACTCTCCTAATTGAGCCCCAATCATGTTTGACCTGAAAGAATGCCATGATTTTATATCTTCCCACATGAATTTCTAGTGAGAATGATAAAGCAATAAAGAGATATATTTTGGGGTACTCCAGATAAAATTTCAGGTCTATGTTCACCCCTCCAACTTTGATAGCAGGTATGTGTGAGCTACAGGGTAAATCTTGTAATGTCTCCGCTAATATTTATTAAAATAATAATAATAATAGTTCTTATTATTTTCTTAAATCCAGATATGTGAATTCCCAAAAAATGTGGATGGGAGGTTATAGATCAAGTAAATCAAATATGACATGTTTCTAAAATTATTGTCATTTTCATTATTGTTATGAAATATATTTAATTGTTGATTATGAGAACTACAGAGGAAGTGTGCTGTTCTCTAACATTTTACAACCTGTGGCTAATACTTAATTATTATTGCTCTATTCTAACTATGTTAGAAAAAAACACTAATTTATTTTCAATAGCATATTATGCTGCTTTAGTTTTCATTGCTTATAGTTCATTTAATTAAACATGAGAAAAGCAGGCTTATGGGGAAAAAAGTCACATAATTGTCATGCAGTGTACATAGTAGAGGGATCCCTTTTCTTTTTCTCTAAGACTAAGATGTTTGTCAAAAAGACTTTTATATGTGCCTGTATTTATGCATCCCTTATGTAGGGAGCTGCAGACTATTGCAAAACTCATTATCATAATTTTCTTCATTTTTTTAGTTTGCTACCTTTTAATGATATCCCGTCTTTTAAAAATATTTGGATATGATCTAAATGCCTAGATTTAATCACGCTGAATTTTTAAAAATGTTATTGTAAAAAATAAGATATTTTTATGTTAGAGTTTTCATTTAAGCTGCTCATGAGGCAATAATTACATGAGAATTCAGACTGAGACAAGCCACTGAGGTACTGTTTTCAGTACCCAAGTGGTCTCTATGAAACAGCATCTAGGGGTATATTTCCTTTTAACTTGACTTCATTTCTCTCTAATTAGTAGTGTGCAATGTACCATTGTGATGCCTGCCTCACCCCTTGGTTCTTCTACCTCCCCTTGGGGATTTCCCAGCTGTTTTGCTCTCCTGCTGTAATTGAAATCTTACTTGTTCCAGCCTGTAATTGATAGTGAACCCAACCATTTTATGTTTGTCATGCAACAGATGTACAACAGAAACACTGAAAGTGGCATATGGAAAAACTGCCCTACTAGAGTGAAATCAGATCCACTCCTATATCCCAGTTCCACTCTCAACATTTTGTGGTTTTCTCCTTTTTACAAGTGCTTTGTTGCTGCACAAGTCAATATAAAATCATAATATTCATTGGTTACATGGTGATTCTTCTTTAGCCTCATTACATGATTCTGCATCTATAATAAGGGCTTCACAGAATAATGTAGATTACTTAATAAATTTAATAGGGTTCGCCGTACACTTTTGTCAAATCTGGTCACCATTTTTAAATAAAATAATTAACCTTACATGAACATGTCTATGCCCAGGAAAGAATCAAGAGATGTTTGAGTTAGTTAACTGTATTTCTTAAATTAAAAAAGAAATACTACTTGCAAATGCAAAATGAACCTTCAAATCAATTAATTCTAATTATAATTACATCTGTAACTCAAGAGTCAGAGCCTTTGCTTCAAAAGAAATATTATCTTTTCAGTATAATATAAAGGACCTTTGAGTAATTGATTCCATATTATAGAGTATATTATATTTTCAAAAGATGCTGCTGGATGCTTTGTAGATTGTTTGATAGGCTTTTGTGTGGATATATTGGGCCCTCAGTGGCTTGACTAGCGTGCAAAGAGATAGGACTTGGACTGAGCAGGACAGGTCTAGGGGAATTGACACCATCTTAGGACAGCAACGCCCTTTACAGGTAGAATGAGATGCCCAATTGCAATGTCATTGCACTAAGACTCTTTGGGTAAGTACTAGTGAAGTCAGATTCAGAAGGAAAAATATGGAAGTAAAGTGGGTAGTGGTGAGTCAGGAAATATAATGAATATCAATTTCATATTCCTGGTATTCTTTTCAATTTTTAACAGAACTTCAGCCAATCTGGGGGATGTTGAGGACCGGGATGGGAGGGAAAAATAATTGACAAGTGTTTAGGGGTATGCTAGGGTACTAATCAAAGGTCTTAGAATCCCATTCAGAGCTCTGAGCTGCGGTAGAGACCTGAAAGGCTAATTAGCTAACTGGAGCAGAAGACTGGACGACTGATACTATCAGAGAAGTGTTTTTGAAAATGATTGATGATATTATAGCCAATGAATTTGAGGATAGAGAAGTAGAGGCAAGGAGATGAGTTAAAGCGCTGTTAAAATATCCACATAAGATACCAGAATTGAAGAGAGAATCTGGGAGTTCCCAATACATAGGAAGACATTTCAGAGGTGTAATTGGCATGACATTCTGTGAAGCGCGAAGGAAAGAAAACGTGGAAAATGGCCCAGGTATTTGTAGTCTGAATGACTGGAAACTGTTTTGATATTGGTAAAAAAGGAAGAAATGTCGGAGAAAAAACAAATTTTGGAGATAAAGTAAAGAAATTAGGCACGTAACGTCTTGAAAATTCTATTGATATATCTAGATTCAGTGCAAAGTAATTATGTAGAAGCAGGAATCTGGAGAGAAGTCAGATTAGACATAAACATTAAAAAGTGATGCGTGCCTGTTAACTAGTTACATAATATTTTAAATGTGTTTCAAAACCTTCTATAAGAGGTTATTTGTGAACATAAATATATGGAGAAAATAATATAATATTATTTTAAACCTTTTTAATACCATCCTTCCTTAGAAAAAAATTATGTTAATACAAAATGTATTATGAAAATGATTAAAAATCTCATTGTTATATTTTGCAATTTACAAAAGCACAGATTGGATAATTATTAAAGGAAGTTAGTTTTCTCGTACCAGTTCAAAATTTATTCGCAGAGGACTTTACTTTGGTTCAAATAAGTGGCATTATTTTTAAAGTGATCATTTCTCCCTTTTGAATAAAAGTCTGTTACTAGAGATTAGTGCATCATACATTATAAACAGAATGGCAAAATGAGTTGCTCTAAATAATTCTAGTACATCATGTTTTCCTTTTAAGTGAAAAAAAGAATAGAAACATGGCACTGATATTTAGCTATGTTTGTAATAATACATGGCTATAAACCCATACGTTTATTTCAATTGTAATATTAAAATACAAACATTCACATGGGTTTTTATGTACCACAGTTTTTCATGATAGCATGAAAAATTGTGTTAATATTGGTTCAATTTTAATGAAGCAGAACAAAAGGTTGGAAAATATATCAAATACATTAAGGCTATTAATATCAGAGCAAGTTCTCGTTATTGAAAGCCTGGCTGGATTTTACATTATTTTTAAACTGTATATGAATATGCACAAAGAATTCATTTTATTTATGATATATTCAGAATTTATTTTCCCAAATCATCAACACATCAGCAATGTGCATTTTTAAAAATGTGAATATTTTTGAAGGTTAATTTAAATACCTTTATAAATATAAAGTTTAAAGTGTATGGCACTGCTGAGTTGATTTTACTATCCTACATATCTCAGATGGCTGAATCGTACTTAAAGAAGACCTTTGAAGGAAAAAATGGAAATGACTTTCTGGTTAGACTCTAGAGAGTTGTCGAGATTTACAGAAAAGTGAAAGATGAGAAAAAGATAATGTGAAATGAAATATATGTTCTGTAACATGAATATATATTTAGAACCCTGGAAGTAATGGTGTAATGAGAACAAAACTGGGAAATTTGGCATAGTGGATTAATTTCATTTTAAATTTTTTATGCTTTAATTTTAATTTTTGATGCTTAATTTTTCCTTTATGTTTCAGTGAAAATTTAGTATTCAATTTCATTCACACCATCTTCCTATCACTATTGCATTTTCTGGCACTCTGATTAAAATGGGAGAGGAAGCAGCTCTGAGTGTTAATTCCTGTGGGTATGTATTTGGCAGTCTTGCAGTGTAACTATATCTATTGCCTGGGGATTGCCTTTATCTTCTTGAAGCTTATTTGATGAAAATATTACCAAACCTCATAGCTACACAAAGATGGCTTAGAAGATTGTTATTTATAGAGCAAGTCACTTAAACATAGAGAATGGAAACACGCAATACTTTGTACATGTTTTTAGAAGGTTTTTGAGCAGGGCAAAATTTGAAGCAAGGAACAGAAAGAAAATTTCCACCCACTACATAGTTTTGTTCTTCTCCTTCCCTTCCCTACTACTTGATTTGGAAAAAAGAAGCAAAACAGGAATCAGGAAGAAAAACAAAGGAAAGGAAGGCAGAACTTGCTTTCAACAAGAGAATGTCTAAGGGAGCCCAGCTCCATGATGGGCAGAAGAAGGTGGTGGTTCTGAGCGTGATCTTTGGAGGCACTTATTTTTGCCTCATTTTGTGCAGGTCAGTTAACTTCTCTGTCCCTCACTTTCCTCCTCTGTAAAATGAAGCCACTAACAATATGTTAGTTCATGAGAATTAAGTGAGTTAATACTTATCAAGCATTTGGGAAAGGATCTAGCATATTGAAAGTGCTGGATGAGTATTTGTTAAAGGCAAAACAAAGGAAAACTCAAAAGAGTACTTGCTTTTGAGAGATTTTGGAATTAAGCCCGACAACTAAAAAACAAAAAAAACAGTATCTCAAAAGTGTTAGCTGAGTCAGTTGACCTTCATAATTTTGGTCTATCTTGTGACCTGGCAATTCCATCCATGAGTACATAAACCAAGGAATCCTCACACAGTTTCTGTACAGGTGGCCCTGTACAATGATGACGACAATGTTGATTGTTAGACTTACTTGGGTACTTTGTATGTGCTGAACTCTTTTTTAAGTAGGTCTTGTTCTTTAGCACACTTACCCCTTAGGCCAACTACGTGAGTAGACTATATTATAGGTGAAGCAACAGGGCGTAGAAAAGTGACTTGTCCAAGCTTATACACCTGGTCCATCAGGGATCTGGAATTCAAGCCAAGACAATCTGACCCAGAATCTTGCTTTTATCTCCCAGTCATAGGAAAGCAAAGTCAGAAACAAGACAAGCCACTGATAGCTTCGTTCAGAAACATTTACTCAAAGTCCACGAAGGACCGGAAACTGTTTTAGACACCAATAAATCACAAGTAGGGGGAGATAATGATGTTCCCAACCTCCAACAGCTCAGCTTTTCTTGGATAAGACAGATATATAAGCAAAAATTATCGTTTAGTGAAATAAATGCTGATGTAGGGGCACAGAGAATAGAGCTCACTTCTCCGCCTGTATCTGTGGGATTTAGGTGAAGACATAATAAAGAAAGGAAACTATGAATGGAATTACTAAGAACTTCGATAGACAGACAGGACTAGGTACCACGATGACCTTCCAAACAAAAGGAATAGTATATAACATTTTAAAAAAGTCATATAAAAGTGATATTTAAGTATGAAAGGAATGTGAGAAAAGAAAGAAGGACAATTTGCAAAATTTGCACAACATAAAAATTATTGATACTCTAGACCTCAAATTTAACTAAGCAGTTGGGAAAAGGATCTCACATCAGATTTCTGTTCTCTTTTATTCCCGAGTAATGTAGAGCCAAGAAAAAGGGGCTAAGGGTATAAGAGAAATAGCTTTTCATTTTAAACTTTAGTGTTTACTACAGCGGACAATATCAAATTCAAACAAACACGCAGCTTCTTTCAACTCTGTTTCCCCATGTGACTAAATGTACTCTTACTTTTATTCCTATCTGTTCTGTACACAGCTGCTGTTTTCTTTGTTTCTGGTTGTTTCAAATCACTTAACATTACTTTTATGCTCAAACTTCAGTATTTCTCACACCTGGAAAAAGAAATGCTGGTTCTTTTATAGTTCAAATTGATATTGCTTTTGATTTTCAACTTTTATCTCAAATTCGATGTCTAGGGTCATATTCAAGCTTTTTTTTCACCTTGCTTTTTATAATGTGAGTAAATAACTTTTTTTGTCCTTAAAAATCTTCTGTAATAAGTATGTGTTATATGAATTATGCAGGGAAAATAATCAAATTAAGAGCAGCCCTCCCTTTCCAATTTATAATATATGATAGTCTTCTGACATTTTGTGCAAAAGAAAAAGTCCATTGATTTTAAATTCATTATTCAAGTGTTTATAGGCATTCAAGTGCAAAATATATTTGTTGTGAAGGCTGGGTGATTAGGAGCACAAATTTGTGGCTCCATAACAAGCCCCCAAATAAAAGTGAACCCAGCATCTATCACAGATTCAGTGAGAAAAATAGAGCTGCAGACCATCCATCACTTTTTTGTCATGACCTCTGCTGAATCCACTAGCAAATTATGTGTTATTGAATCACAATGACAGACCCAAACACAAATGTCACGACTTTGCTATGTTCCCTGGGTCTTGCCACATCACCGTCACCATTTTATATTCCCTTCCTGGGGACACTCTGGAAGATTTAGAGGCTTTCAACCTAATCTGACTGGCTCCACACAAACAGCTGGAGCCTTGCCAAGAGCCTAGCCCGATTATGTCAACAAGACGGCCTGGTCCACAAGGGAGCTCCATCCGGGTGTGCAGAAGCTCGGGGAACGGCCATGAATTAGCTTTATATGCTCCAAGAGGCAATTTCCTATAAAAACAAACTTCAAAAGCTGCCAGAGGAAATTGCTTCCCATTGGAACCAGGCCTAGCTGGCGATTGTCTTTAGTGACTGTGTCACTTTGGTAGTCAGTCCCCAGGACATCCCATGCTTAGCCCTTGGACTTGAGTTTCTAGACAGAACCAAAGCCCAATTAACACTACACATGTCAAAACACTTCTGTAATAATTGTGGAGCTGCTGTTCTGCCCCCAATTATTGAAGTTATTGTTTTAAAGTTTAAAGTCAGGTAGCTAAACAGATATTTTCTGACCTCAACTTAAAGAAGGTTGCTCCTAAAACTTCAAAGAGGTCATTCTATTAAACAGAGTGTCCAGATTAAGAAGAGAAGCTCAAAGTACTCTGCAGTTCATTAGCCTTTTGCTGAGGCGTTAAATGGAACAGTAGGAAGCTTTGCTTACAGGTATATTTAAATATTAGAGGCATTTAAACAAGGCTTATGCATTTTGACTAACTCTTTGTTACATTTCTTTCCAAAAGGCATTCTAGCTGAAAGACCACCTGGAAGGTTAACTCTTAGATTCTCCAATGAGCAATGAGTTTGGCAGCTTACAGCAACTAGTTAATGTATAGTAACTACATATATGAACAGCACAATATAATGACTTTTTGTACTTCTTGTAAAACAAACACCTACAGAGTTTGAGAGGATTCTAGGGTTCTTCTGGGCTTTTACAAAATTTAGAAATATCTGTAAAGGGTAATTTGGGGTGTGGTTTTATAATATGCATGCATCTAAAGGTGCGTAAACATTTAGAAAGATCATTAGGCATACAAAAATTATATTTAGGACAACAAATACCAAACATATATTGAGAGGACTCCAGAGTATAAGACTATGTGTATATAAAGAATGCCATATTATTGCAAAGGAATGAATTTGTAAGAGTTGACTTTTTTCACTCTACCAAAGGTATTCTTTTCTTCCTAGAAACAGATATTTGATATCTGTTTCATTGATCTTAAGTATTTGTCAGTTAATGTCAGCTATTTAAACAGCACAAAGTGAAACAAGTCATTTCTATCACTATTTTCCTACACAAACCAAAAAAGAATTTGTTCAAATTTCAAATTTTGAAAATGATTTCCCCTCTCTGTCTGCAGTTTTAATTTGAAAGCCAATGGTCATATGCTCATAAAGGCCTATTCTGCAAACATTATTTGATGTCACTTCACTCACACAATTGTGACCCCTTTTCTATATGAATTTGCTAACAAAGTCAAAACTGTAAGTAGAAATATGGAGAAATGTAATAATCACCATTTATTCAATCATTTACCTATTAAAAATGATCAATCAAGAATCCTAGTTAAAGTAATCTTCCAAGTATTTTGAGAAATACAGAGATAAGAAACAGTGCCCACTCCCATTGTTGTTATGCTCCCTAAATAGAAAGGACAGGTGCACAGGAGGTTCAGAAAATGTGTAATTTGATGCTGGCCCCAAGGAGGAACAGAGCGTGTAAAGAAAATAAGATTGTGATCCCCTCTGCCTTGGGGTGGAGAGAAGATCAGCCAAGATGTTATGGAGGAGTTGGCACTTCAGACAATGCCAACAAGCTGAATTTACACCTACAGAAATATGAGTAAAGGAAGGAGAAAAGAAAAAGGGATTAGGATGAAGAAAACAAGACCTGGGCTCCAGGGAAGAGTTTCAGTTCCCTTTTGTTAGAAAGAAGGAGGAAGGAAATTAGAGGTGCATACTCTCTAAATGTTACTGTGAGGAATCAGTAAAGATGGTAGAGCATGAGGAGAGAGCATCACAGCTCTCTTTTGGGTACATTTACCTGGGGGTCATGGGCAGGATAGTGGGGAAGGGGAAAGATTGACTGGCTGGGAGACTACATGGTAAAGTATTTGATTTAAAACAGGGGGCAATGAGAATGAAAAGAAAGGAACACTTTGAGATACAAAAAGACTTGATAACTGATTCTTTTGTGGTGTGAAGGGGCAGAGCATTAAGATTCTGAGCCAGTGACTTGGGGCATGTTGGTTCCACCAACAAGTACAGGGAGCATAGGAAGGACACCAGTGGCCTTAGAAGTAATCTCAGTGCTGTGCATGATTAGTGTAGCACTGATAGAGCATCCCGTGGCTTAACACCTTCGGAGAGGGGCCAGGACCAGAGGAACATTTGGTAATCATCTGATTTGACCTAATGATTGAGTGTCTCTGAATTGATATTAATAGCTATTTTATAAGACTCCAATCATGGAAAGATATATACATTTTTAATTTTATTTGAATGAACATGTGGGAAAGGCATTTAGGCATTATAACCTAAATTTAACCAAGCAAGCTCATCCTATATATAGAAAAATAGAGAGAGATTGAGAAATGGATAACCATTACTCATATCTCCATATACTCATTCATTTTTATGGTGCCTATTCAATAAACACACATATCAGTATATGTGAAAGATATTTCTATAAAATATCTGGATTTTCTATAGATTTGGTTTTAAATGAATATCTGTGAAAAATGTTAGTAATTATAATTTATCATCATTAAAGATAAAGCTTAGGGAAAAAAATATGGTAGTGGAGTAAAGTGTTGAAATTTTTGCAAGATGTTTTAGAAACTTCATTGAATCCAAAGATATTCTAATTCTGTTTTCATTATTAATCACCTTTACACTCAACTCAACTCTGTATAAGGTTTCATATGCCGTAAATTTATTATAACCTCTAATTCTGTTAAATATAGTCAGACAATAGAATTTTTATTTATAATATTTAAAGCAAATGTTTTTGTATCCTGGATTGGATTCTGTTCTTCTCAGCCAGCTGTGCTCCTGTACCCTTTGTGTACTGTTATGATGTAAAGAGAATTTTCCTTTTGAGGTAGTCGATCAGTTACCATCATCCTTTAACTCTGTGAAAATTGTAGTGGCCTCCTGCGTTCTGTTTGGAATCCAATAACACATTTAAGCTACTGTGTGAAAAGAAAAGAAATTTTGAATTAAAAAAATAATTGAAATATTTTCCCATAATATTATACCTTAAAAAAGGAGACATGCAAGTAATTATGTGGACTTTTTTGAGCTTTTGTTTTTTCCACTGAAGTTTTCATTACACTAGTCAATTGCCAGGCATCTGACTCTGTTAGTGATGTTGTCCCAGATGCTGAGAGTCATATTCTTATACTAGGTGAAATCTGTGCTTAATTTTCCCCCACGAATTGTAACCCCAGCATAGTAATAGAGTGACTCACACAAATCTGCAGCTAAATGCCAGCCACTCATCATGACAACAATTAATTTGGACACATCTTAATATACAGGCCCATTTCTCAGTCTCAAATTTAATTTGGTGCTTCAGATGAAACCCTATTTGTGAAAATCAAATAGAGGTTAACTGCAGATTAGGCTGTTCTGCTGTTTCAATGTTCTCGGCTTTGATATGATGCCAGTGTGACATCTAGGTTTTATTTCTGTCTCCATATCGGTTCTACCTCCCTGTCTCAGAGATCATTTCCTCATGCCTGTTAACAAACACAACTGGTGCACAAGAATTAGTATGCTTGTCACAGCTGCTATCATTTTGGAATTCCCTTGTAACAACTCAGAATACAAAAGAGAAGGAAAACAATGCCTGCTTAGTGTAGCTTCATTTATAGGAAAGATTGGTATCCAGAAGCCACGCCTCATGCTTTATACTGTCAATTTACAAAAAGCCTTTTAGCTTGAAATGAAAAAGAGGTCATAGGTGTCTTTAAAAATTGCAAAAGGCTGCACCACAGTCAATACAAATAATAATACAGATTTTGGGTCAACAGCCTGGCTAGTATGCACTGAAGATCTGTATGACAGAGACACCACTGCTCAAGAATTGATGCCCTCATTTGCAGAGTGCATGCATCCGTAGAGGGCCTGATTCTCTATAGCTCATAGTCCTCTGTAGTCTAGTAGAGTCTGTTTGCAACAAGCCATAGTATAAACCCACATCTTTGTGGATTGACCTACCCTAAGGGACCTTACTTTTGTAATAGCTGTAGCTGTTTCCATTTTATATGTTTTCTATTAATGTTTTTACTTTGGTACTTGTACCTCAGGCATAGAGTTTGTGAAAGGTACAATTTCAAAAGTTGAAATTTAATAAAAAAATATTATCTAGCTGTAATGTGTGTGTGTATATATGTATGTATACATACTAATCTCTTTGAATTCATTCTCCTCTTCATAGAAAAAATGTTTTTTAAAAGTATTTATGTAATTGTGAAAAATAATCAAATCGTTTTAAAGATATCCTGAGTTGGTTTACGCATTTATTGGCCATGGGTAGATTAAAATATCCAAAATTCACACATTTTGAATTTCATAGAAGTGATATAATAATGTTACTGTATTGACACCTACAACTAGCATATAGGGCCTTCATTTAAACACCCACTGGCTCATAACTCATTACTTAATCTCTTGATATTTTTTCATAACATAATTCTAAACAGTACCTTCAATTATATATATGATATACTCTTAGGAATGTACATATATTAATATTTTGTCTTAAGTTCACATTATATTTAATGAGCACATATTTATTACTTAAGTTTAAGAACCCTGAGATGATGTTCATTTATAGAAATTTATTTAGTGTAACTTTTTCTGTTTTGGAGAAGTCAATAATGGTTTATTAACGACTACTGACAAACAGGACAAACTGCCTCAGAGGAAGTAACCTCTAGCCTTTTACAAAGCCAGTGTATACTTTGAGCAATCAGGAAGCTGTGAACCACCTGTTGAGCCAGCCAGTATTCATTTCCTTTCATATCTGTAGTCTTATCTTGATTTTTAAAATTAAATATTGAATTTATTCTGCTAGTCACTGAGAAGCAGAGTTCATGTTGTATATTTTTCTATTTCCAAAGATTTGCTCTGGCTTTATTTACATTAAGGTTTTATTGATGTTTTTGTAATATTTATAACTTGGCTAGGCCAATTTGTTATTGTTTTGCTTTGTTTTCTTCTCAACAAACTCAAAACCAAAGATAATAAAAAGTTGGAACAATTTCCCTTTCTTTTATATAATTTGTATATGTTTTAGCCTTAGGATTGAATGTAAATGAGTTTTTTTAATATAAACTTTAGATTTCTGAATACAGATTAGATAAGTTAAAAATGGGCTGCAAAATTATGATTTTTATAATAAATTATAGAACCCAGAATTCTAGAACAAAATCTACAGTTTTTCAACATTCCAAAAGGGATATCTTTTTCTTTCACTTTTTTTTGAAGTCTGGTAATCTGAGGTAGAATTTCATACAGTAGAATTCACCCTTTTCAGTGTACAATTGCTGTGTATTTGACAAATGGATCCAGTTTTGTAACTACCACCATGATAAAGATATGAAAAATTTCCATCATCCCCAATAATTTCCTCCTGCCCCTTTATTGTCAACCCTTCTCCCAATCCTAGCTCATGACAACCTCTTACCTGTTCTCTGTCCCCATATCTTGCCTTTCCAGAATGTCATATAAATGGAATCTTATATTATGTAACTTTTTGAGTCTCGCTTTTTGTCTTTCATTTTTAATAAAGTCATTATTAATTCCTTTATATGGCTGTTTATAACATCTAACAAAGACGAGCATCGTTATCAAATATGGGTGTGGCAGGAGGTATACTTTTTAACTTGACTTACATGGATGAGAAAGGAAGATGTTTTGTTCTCTCCATGTTATGATTATTATTTGGATGTATGGCTTACCATGAAATTTAAGGAGCAATCACTCTGGATACTTTTAATAAGTTATTCAAATTTCTTTTAAAAATGTTTTTGTTATTCTGTATCTTCTCCCTGACTCCCTGTAGTCTTTGTCACTTTTTCTTAATGTACTGTATTATTATTTACTAAGACAAGTCAGTGATTTATGGACATTTAAATTATTTTAGCTTTTACTTACCGTTCTAAAACATTGTGTACTATCTGATAGACTTTTACAATACAGTGATTTTCTCAGATGATTGATGATATATTGTATTGTTTAATGATGCCCGTGCTTTTACCTTAAAATGTCAATTAAATAACACAATTAAGAGAGATATAGGTATTGGTTGGAAAGTGTGTACTTTTAATAATTGGGGGTAAACTTTGTATTTGGTTTTCTTTTCAGTAATGTTGATATTTTTTGAGTTTGATCTTTGTTGTGCTGTATTTATATTTCTCTCATGAAATGCTTACATCAGTGGAATTCAGAAGTTATTTTACCTTTAGGATAAAATTAGCCACCACATAGAACTTTGAAGTCCTAAACTGTGCCTTGATTTACCTCTTTATTCTACAAACTTCCTGATTTTCACTCATGTTTTCATTTATCCTTACATCAACCCTATAAATTAGTCATTAGTACTTTCATGTTTTAAACTTAGCATTCTATGTTTTTTCTTTTATTCTGTCTGCCAGTATTTTCCTCAGATGTTAGTTCAGATGTCGGCTTGAATTTAATTTCTTAGCAGATATGTTTGCCATTTTATCTGTAAAGAAACTGGATAGAAATCACCCACTTGCTCCGGATTTTCGGAGGCCTTTCTTCTGTGCTCCATACATCCTAATCATCAGCAAGTCCTGTCAAAATCCCCTTCAAAGTATAGCCCATACCTGAGCCTTTTCTCTACCTCAGTCACCACCAATACCCAAAGCCCAGTTCACCACTGTTTGGTGCTTAGAGTATTTGTAGAAGCTTCTGGCCGTCTTGCTTTCACTATCATCCTTCTACAGTGCCTTATATGATCTAGGCCCTGCCTTTTTCTGCCATTTCCCTCTGAATTCGTTTCCTATTGTTGCTGTAAGAAATATCACAAACTAAGTGGCTTAAAACAACACAAAGTTGTTTTCAGGTTCTGTAAACCAGAGGTTCAAAATCAGTTTCACTGCCCCAAGATCAAGGTGTCAACAGGGTTTGCTCCTCTTGGAGACTCTGGGGGAAAGTCTGTTTCCTTGCCTTTTCTTACTTCTGGCATCCTTAACTGGTGACACATTGGTTGCATCACTCCGACCCCTTGCTTCACATCTCCTACCATTCTTCTTTCGTCAAATCTCCTTTTGCCTCCATTTTATAAAAACACAAGTGATTACCTGTATGTTCCACCCTGGTAATCCAGGACAAATCCCGCATCTCAAAGTTCTCAATCACCTCTGCAAAGCCCTTTTCGTCATATAAGGTAGCATTCAGTTTCCAGTGATGAGAACTTGGACATCTGTGGGGGATCATTATTCAGCTTACCACACCCCTGAATTGCTTCACTGAAACCAAAGCTAGTCTCTTAAGCAAGTCAACTTTTTATAGCCTCTTAGCTTTTTTGCTTGTTGTTTCTTCTGCACAGAATATGGCCTCTTCTCTTCATTTAGGTTTCTGCTCAAGAGCCATTTCCTCAAAGAGATCTTCTCTGACTGTTTTAAAAATATTCCCATTCAGTTTTTTTATTTATTTTTTTTACTGAGGAAGATTTGCCTGAGCTAACATCCATTGCTAATCTTCTTCTATTTGTATGTGAGTCATTGCCACAGCATGGACACTGACAGACAAATGGTATAGATCTGTGCTGGGGAACTGAATCTGGATGTTGAACTTAACCACTAGACCACTAGGGCTGGCCATCCATTCACTTTTCAGCTTTGTATTTACTTCACAGCTTATATAACTGAAATTATTTTATTTCTTTATTGTCTAGTTGACTACACCACCCTAAGGCAGGGTCTTTGTCTTGTCCATGATGCATTCCCTGGATAAACTGTATTGGCATGAACACAGTAATTTCTTAAATTTGTATTGAGTAAACAATATATTATTCTAATTATAAAAATGAGTAAGCTGAAATGCACAAGGGTTAATTAAATTGTTTAAGATCACAGAGCTAGTAGTGGCAGAACTGAGATTTCATTTCAGATTTCTCTGACTTTAAAACTCACGTTCTTTATATTATTTCTTTCTTTTGAACGGAATTTAACTTTAACCATGACCTTTAGTAATATGCATCTACATTAGCCACAAGAAGAAGAACCAAACCCAGACACACATTATTTGCATTTTTTCAGGGAATCCTGGAGAGCAATATGCTTCTAAGTGCTGTTGAAGCTTTTTGTTTCTTTCCTGACATTGTGCCATGTTGGAATCCATTCCACGACCATTTGGTGAATTCAAGCTCAGGGACTGATTTATATTAAGTCCTTGAAGATGTTATACAATATGGTCCTTAACACGCAAGTTCCTTTTCTCTCATCCTAAACATGACTCTGGAATGTTAAATGAAATCATTCTTTGGGTTTATTGAAATCCTTAAGGAGTCTGTAGGTTTTAATGCAGTACAAAAAATGTAATTTTATATATGTAATGTTTTATTTTTGCTTTTCATTTCTTTAGAGATAAACATTAATGCTTCACCAAATGAATGCTTGTGATCCATATGCAAAAACTTACTATAATATTTATTTGTTTTAATGAGAATGGTTTCCTGGTATAGTGCCATGCAGTTTGTGATTTGTTTTTGGCACCATTTATTTTATCAAGCTGCTTGTCTGTCAGCCAGATTCTTGAATCACTGCATTCATGTAGAGTAATTTCTTGGGTGTGTGAAAAAACAAGAATTTCATCATGTTGATTTTGTTTTGAGACACGTCGACTTCTATCACTATTTTGGCAATTTGGATTCAGCTAAACAGATAACCTAACAAATATGCATCATTTTTAAAAAGCTTGTGCAACACTCTGCTTCTAGTGTTATTTAGAGTTAATACAATGAAGTTTAGGACCAGCCTCAATGCTCCCCCAGAGCATTGGTAAGAAAAGCATACAATGAGCCCACAGGAAGGATGTATATTTGCATGTGTTCCATGTGTCATTCTGCAACAGGCCAAATGGAATGCATGCATTCTGGACCCACTTTTCTCCCTTCAGATGACTAGAAAATGCTAGTAAATTTGCAATTAATTAAAATTAAAGAATGGCATGTCATTGATTTTAGCAATATGAGCATAAATATCTTAAACTTAAGGAAATATTTTATTCCTGAAGAGTTTATCCTCTGTTCTTAATTTACTGCATATGCTGATAACAGACGTATCCTACAGTTTGAGATATCTGGCAGGGACACAAAGATAGCTACAAAAATCTATCCTCTTATGTGGGTATACTCTTTTGGACAAATTTTTAGACTTTCACTTGGGATATTTCTGGGTTATACTCCATTCTCTCATCTTGATGATTTTTGTTGAATTGGAAAATTGAATATAATAATCCTATATCCGATTGGATTTAACATTTCTGAACATTTAACTATATACATATTATTTCAGGCAAACAAAGGTAGAATTAGAAATTTTGTCCAAGATATCTTTGGTGAGTTAAAAGAAATACATTTAATTGAAAATGTATTAGCATGTTGAGGCAAGTTTAAAAAAATAGATTTAAAAGAGATTCTATTTTGTATCAATGAACAAAACATAGTTTTAAATGGTCTGAATCAAATTGATTAATTTTGACTATATGATAAGTCATGAAAGGAATTTGGGGATACACAACAACTGGGGCCCTGTAAAAAAAGTTGTTCAGGCCTCATTTGTCTTTGGAATCCACATGGTGCTTTCCTGAGGAGAATGCTTTATAAATATTACATGCTTTATAAGTATAGGTTGACTGAATGAACACATTAGATGACATAAATGCATAGAAAAGGAAATCAGTAAACCTGACATTCTTGATAACTGATATAGTATAGTGTCAGAGAATCAGTTTTGTTCACTTTTAAGTCATTTTATGGTTTGAAACTAAAATATACCACAAACATTTTGGGCAATTTTATGAGCTCTGTCTTAAATTATTTAGAATATTTAACATTAGAGCACAGTTGCTGAAGAGAGTCAAAATATTCTTTGAGAATAGGGTGAGGTTTTAGGCATACCTCAACAAACAATCTGTGTTCCCGAAAGATCAATACATTGTCATTTGCAATTAAAATTATATTAAGATGTCTTACAGAAATTCATTATTTAAAGAACTTCATTGGTTAACTCTTTAATACAAAAAAGCAGCTTGCAGAATTACTTTCATTCTAGACTATAAAACCTCTACTTTTAATTGTGTAATCTATGGTTTTTGCCTATATATTCATGATTTATTTGTTAAAGTCTGCCTATATCTAATTAAATATTTCAAAGGCCTTATCTTTATACTGTATACTTTATATTTTTGCATTAAGTTGAGCATATGTGTATTTACTGCTTTTTTCTCTTTTTAATGGGATATGCCTCAATTTACTGCTTTTCTTAGATAATTATATGAAAATATTGTGATCATCAAAATGACAATTTTTATACTTTAATATTTATAGAAAACTAAAAACATGCAAACATGGTGAAAGTGGAACTACTTTTTTCTGTTTAGCATATAAAGATAATCTGAAATTCTTTAATATGTATAATTTTTAGTACTGATAATTTATAATCTAATGGAGAGTATGAGATGGAATATATTTCTCTCAATAATTTGATGTATTTTTGAATACTTTACACTTGCTTTACTAAAGGTCTAGATAATTTTGTATTTCAATCTCTACAAAACTTATGAATTACTTGAAATGCATGTTAAAATTTCACAATACAGCTCTCGTCACAAATATATTAGTCATACATATATGGTACATAGGTGGGAGCTCATCCAGAATTCAGGAAATTCAATTGTCTTTATTTAATATATATCCTTTTAAAGTAATAATGAAGACCAATAGTAAGTTAATGACTTAAAAAATCTAGGGTATCACAAATTCAGACTAATCTGTGGTTCAGTACAGCTGTAGCACTGCATAATGAAAACTTCTATTTGTAATTGTGACTCTGAAAAGCATGTCAAGAAGTGAAAGTAGGATGTGCTTCCTGTGATGCAGGCTCTAAATCTTTGAATATTAGTAATCCGTGAACCACGTCCATTTTAACTTTCAAGTAATTTAATCAGAGATATCTATGTCCTAACTATTCCGGATAAACTCGAGATTGCTAAGCATGTTAAACACTCGGGATCTGCATACCAACATGACAGTAAATACACGAAATAAGTAAATCTTATACATATGTATGTGTGTGTAAATAGACAATCTTAATATGTAGATATATGTGTGTGTGTGTGTGGTGTGTATTAAGCAAGTCTCATTGTATAGTTAGTATCTGGAGAGCAGTATATTAAATGAAATAAGCCAGAAAGAGAAAGACAAATACTGCATGATATCACTTACATATGGAATCTAAAAAAACAAATAAAAAGACAGATGGATTTCATAAGAACAGAGAATAGAATGGAGGTTGCCAGGGGCTGGGTGGGGAGAGGGGGAAACAGGGTGATGTAGGTCAATGGGTACAAATTTTCAGTTACGAGAAGTATAAATTCTGAAGCTAATGTACTGCGTGGGGACTATAGTTAAATACGGTACTGTGTACTTGAAAGCTGTTCAGAATGGATCTTAAGCATTCTCACCGCACACACACAAGAGTCACCTATATTAACTATGTGAGGTGATGAGTGTGTTAATTATTTTGATCTTGGTAAACATTCTGCAGTGTATATTTTTATCAAATCATCACATGCACGCTTTAAATACATACAATTATATTTGTCAATTATTCCTCAATAAATTTTTTTTAAAAAGAATGAAATGCCAAATGACTATTGAATCGAGCTGTGTTGCTTTATACTGACATGTTAAAAATGTTGGTATAGGTTGATGCATAAAATTTGATAATAAAGGAAACAACTCTCAACATTTTATAAAAGCATTGTTCATGTAGACTGCGATTTTACAAGCAGTCGGTTGACATAAAATGATATAGACAAACTCAGTACAAAATCTGCGGAAATAAATATTCAGGGTAAAATAACTATCTCCAGGCCAAATTAACATGTTTCTTTGCTAAATCTTCCAGACATGTTGCTAATTATTTCCAGTTATAGTATTAAGGCACATTGGGAATTGAATGCATCACAAACATCCTCACATAAGGATAACAATTTCATCCAGGAACAATTAACAGATGTTTTTATTTTTAAGTTGGGAATTCTGGTCACAGAGTTGGTAGAAGCGCTACTTAGGACTTAATAGAAGGACTTAATAAAAAAAGTTCCTGCATCATTTACCACTCCAAATTTATTTCCTCCAGAAATAAATGGTCTGGCTTACTCTGTTAAGGATGCCATTTAAAATACTGCCTTTTTCTATGAAAACTGATGAAGTACTTGCTAGAAGATATGTTGTGCCATTGCTAGTGAAGTATGATTCTTATGAGTTTGGCTTCCAGAAAGTCTCAGAGGGATAGAAAATGGTCCGTTTAGCTTATGTTTATATAAACCCTATTACTCTGTGAAGTTCAAAATGGAATAGCTACTCTATTTCTGTGATTCAATTTTCCTCTTGTTGCCTATTTTTTTCTGATCCTCTGAAGTATCTTCATTTTTTCCTAATCCAGAGGTCTAAGAAAGATCTGAGCGGGAAAACATGATTGTACTTATTTATCTAGTGTAAAATATTGCTTCCAGCTCAACATAAAAATGGAGATGAACATTTCCACCTTTAACTTACAATTGTACAACAGAGAATTCAAGCTCACTAGCGATATAAAAGGTTTACAAAATATAAATAATGAAAAAATTATAGTTTAATTTGAATGTACATTATAATCAGAATGTGGCATCCACTGTTTATGAATACAGTAATTTTTATCAGAGGAGGAATCCTTTTAATACTCAATGAGTAGAACAGAGGCTAGAAAAGTAGGCGTACTGACCAAAAAAAAACTCTACTAGGAGTGGAGCAAATAATAAATTAAATGTGTTAAAAATTATTAAAGAAAACAACTTAGGTGATTCAAACAAACTTCATTTAACACTTCATAAAGTGGACAGTCTCCTTTAGAAGAACTGCAAAATAAGGCAGAAAGCAGAAACCTTTTATAGGATAAAGAATAAAGAACAAAGAAAAGAAAAGCAGAAAAATGTCTGATTGGCTGGGGCCACATAGTCAACTTGTTTGTTATGAGAAGCCCAGAGACGCCTTGGCATTTGGGGCTTGGCTGCCTGGATATGCTACATTTCTGATCAAGCAGAGCATTTACAGGGACACAAAAGTTATCTGAATTTTGGTTTGCTGACTTGGCACCTGGGGCAGCACCGGCTCCATCTTGGACCTAGAAACTTATTTCAACTAACATGTCTTCCTTTTATCTTACAATGATATCTAATAGTGTGCACAGCACATAATGTGGATTATGTTTTTGGTTTGTGTTTTTATGAATAAATTTATTGTCATTGAAAAAGCAGGTAAGCATATTAACCTAAATGTTTACAAAATGCCTTATTGGAATAAGGTAGACACTAAAATTTGCTGATTATTCATAGTATTCCTACTTATCCTAAAAATTACTTTCTTTGAATAAAGAGTAACAGGTAAGCTTTACTTTTGTTTATTTTAAAGTATCCATAATTCTCTTTTCTATTAAACCTTATGTTTGACCTTTCCAATGAATTAGAATGAAGAGAAATTGCAAGGCAGATTTTAAGAAGATACAACAGTTACTCTCCCTAATATATTCATTTTTAGGGACTCCATGAAAGTCTAAGTAGTGGTGGTGTCCTTTAATTGAATAGATTTTAATAATAAAGAAATCTTCATTTTTTTAAAATAGTAAAATCATTAATTTTAACCAATCTGAACTACAGAGTGGGTACATGATAGAATCCAAAGCCTGTCTCTACAGTCCTTTTAAGAAGGTTGTTCATTCTCATAAAGAAGGAATCAAGCAGAATGCCTTTTGAAAGGTTTGTTTTTCCTCCTTATCAACTTCTTTGAAAGGAAGCAAATGGAAAGCTTTATGATGGGAAAAATCAATCCATCAGTCAATGCTTGGGGAGGCAACTCTGTTAAGAATCTAGAACCCAATAGAATTTGGCAAACCAGTGGTTCAGGTGATTTTCTTTTTTGTTTGTTTAAAATATGGACTCCACAACCAAGCTCTTTATCTGTGTTATGCTCAGTTGGTGAAAGTGATGAGCTGGAAGACATCTGCTGGTTTTGGCTGCCCTCAGGAAACCTTTCTTTGCAGGGTACCTTGTTGTAATCATGCGTATTGACACCTATTTTAAGCTTTACTTTAAACCCTCTGGCTTTTTATTTGAAATAAGTCATCACGCCTTTTTGATAGGAAACACTGATTCCTCTTTCCTTCTGCTTAGGTTTCTGGCTTTGCCAGCATTTGCAATATGGAAGGAGATTACTATGAGTTATTAATTACTCTATTGATTTGATATATTATCAGTTTAGTGGGTTTTTAAAATTTCCTTTTCTGCTGATACTGTGCCAAACATAAGAGTTTAGTCAGTCATTTTTTATGCTTATTCAAGATAAATTAATTTATTAAAAAAGTTAAATACCAATTAAAACTGGAGTTGACGTAAATCCTCCTCTCCTGAGAAAGATTAAAAATTATTTTTTAATTATAAAAGTAAGCAACAACATAACTTAAACATCAATTAAGGCAAGCAATACAACTATAAAAGGGAATTTAAGTCTTGCTTATATTTTCGACACATTTTAATGAAAATATCTGTTTTGTCACTTGCTCAGCTCACGAATCTGCCCATGGCCAGGAGAGAAGGGCATAATGATATTGCCAAACTAATGAAGACTCTGCTCCTTACCAAAGCAGTATTCTGAAACCAGTCGAGATCTCAAAACTCGATAATAGAAATTTATCTCAAATGAAATTATTATCATTAAAGAAACTAAATTGAGGCTGTCCTTCAGGAAGGAAACGTCTGTATAATTTATATTCAGCATCAACAACTTATTTGGATATATTAATTTTGATCCCTAGTGAAACAGTTCTCTAGAGTGTTGGAAAGAAGTCTTGGAATGAATTATTTATCTATATAAAATTGAAAAATCTAATTAAATGTATAATTCCATTGGTATGAAATTACTTAAGTAATTTTACTCAAAAGTATCAATAGTATTACAGTATTACAATAATATTTTACCAAATGAGAACTAACCTAGAAAATGCTAAGGTATTTAATGTGCTCATTTATCTTCTATTCGTTAGGTAGCTTTATAAAACACAAGGTCTATTATTGCAAATGATTCAATAGTTGGACTATGTTCAGCAATATGTATCAAACAGATAGATGTGAAAGAGATAGAGATGTGTGTGTGGGGGCTCATTTATACAAATTAAAATTCCTAAATAAAATGGTATCCTTTAGAGTATTAGACTTCTGCAGCCTATGTTTTCCTAGCCGAAATTTAGGAAGAGGGATATGCAATATTCATCATTAAGAGAGTTAATAAATTTCCAAAACTTGTGATCTCAACATGTTAAAAATGCAAGTGGTAGTTACCATACAGTCGACTGAGTTCATACATTAACCTTACAAAACCACCAACGCTACAAGATTCACAAATCCATGGCTTGTTCCACAAAAAAAATTGTTTCTTTAATTACCCATGGGGATTGAAAATATTTGTGAAAGTGCATCTAACCTTTTGAAATATCTGCAAAGGAATGTCTTCTCCTACTCTCTCCAGGCTGTCCACAGACCTGGAAAAGAACATTAATGCTGACTTAGGTAAAGTAAAGGGAATCCAATTTAAAACTATTGTGATTTTGATTGTGAGTATGTGTGTGTCAGAGAGGGAGAAGGAGAGAGAGAAATTGTGCATACCTCTCTGCATCTGGCTATATTTTGACTTGATCATAGTCCTACTGATATAGGACTGGTTTAGGTTTAGTTTGCTAATTTTTTAGACACTTTTGCCATCTTATCTTGGGCCAGAGCATGGTGTCATGGAAAAAGCACACAGTCTATCCTCAGATGTGCAAGCTCCATTCTGCCCTCCTAACATTTATGTGAATTTGGAGGGGTTACTTAATCTCTTCACATCTTAATTTTCCAGTTTGTGAGAAGGAATTACAATCCCTAACTTATTGACTTGTTTGGGAAAAACACCTGTCATAATGAATAGCGGTGCTCAGTGAACTTTTCCCTAAATTTTAAAACTATGTCATGGAAAATAACTGCATTTGTATTAGACTCGTGTTATGTCATGAGGAAAACAAGCCCAATATAATATTGGCTTCTAATTTAAAAGTTAGTTAGTAGAATTAGGGCATTTGAAACTGATTATTTTGTTGGGAGCCCAACAATGGACGTTTAGGTATTTGTAACCAGATAGACAAATACAAATTTTTTTTTCTGTGTATCAAACCAGGCATGGGTGACTAAAAGGTCTACATTATTATCTAATTTATTTCTATGCAAATATATCACTTTAAAATAATAGCATAAACATTCAATAAATTGCGTTTACATGAATATCTGAGGAGATTTTGGAATTAGTTGGAAATTATGCATCTTTTCTCATAACCATCATTGGTTAATGATGGCTTAATGAATTTCTGCTAGAGAAGACTATAAGTGGGAAGGAAAAAAATTAAGCTACCAAGAAGTTACACTTTCTGGGGCTTAAATTTCCGCGGCGGTTATTTGCAATTACTCGAAATAAGTTGTTAAACACGTTTGGAACAAGCCTGTTTACTTGGAGGGCACTACTTTCTTAATATTACAGCATCTTTTATTTTGTTAACTGAAAGGAGCTTTAAATGCCTCCAGAAATGCTGTCTGTTGACTTTTTAGAAGGTAATATGCCTGTTGTCCATTTTTTCTTCCGACCAGCAAATAAGCTAAATGTTACTGGCATTTGTATGTTTTACTTCAATTCTGTGTTTACACATTAAAGCAACAATGTTTTTACTAATTAGGACTAAACTGCTGGTTGCTTACTTGTCACTTGCTCCACTCTTTCCTGCAGGTTTTTAAAAGCCTGTGTTTTGGTAGTAACCTTCACTATTTTTCAACTTGGCCTCTGATTTTTTTGTTTAGACCATTTCTTTAAAGAAGCTAGGGTATTTTTGAACCTGAATTTCACTATCTTGTGTGTAATAAGGCCCTTGTCCTTGTTCTTTTTTTAGGAACAGTTGAAGGACAATTTGTCAGGTGGAAGAGCATGGTTAACAAAAAGTACCTGCTATACTTGATAAAGAACAGAATAATAGGCAAATTATACTCAGTACTATCTAAAAAGACACCGTGAAATCAATACAATATCGAAAGATGTCTTTTCTTTTTGTCTTTCAGGGTTTTATTTAGCGCATGGTAGCAGTCTTTTCATTTGTCATCTGACAAGTGAAAAGAGTTGGTTCTTACGAAAAATCAGTGTCCACAACCATCACTGCCTCCCTTCCTCATGCACCTGCCAGAAAAGGGGGAAGTGAAGGGTTCCATGTGAACGAGCTACATTTACGGATATGAGGAATTGCATTGATTGCTTATTGATTGCCCATCCCCATTTAGGCTGCTCCCAAGCGACCAGCAAGCATGAACACAACCACGGGATTGGGATAATGTTGGAGCAAGCTGGTGTCTGTGATGGTTGCCATTGGAACTCTAAATACCAAGAGTGGTGTTGCCACTTAGCCCATATAGGTGACAATAAAGTTTAAGCCAAAGAAAACATAGTGGAACCAATAAACCTGCTCTTAATTATTTCCTCAAATGTTATTTTTGATTCTGTGATAACTAAACTGTGGTCAGGTAGTCATTAAGATTAGTCCTTTCCTATGTGTTACTGCTTATGTCAATGACTTTTCATAGCTAGATGTAGTACTCTGCACTACTCTATTTTATGGTATTCCATTGCTCTGTTTCTTCCACAGACTACTTTAAATCCTGCAGGCTCCCTCAGTGCCTCAGGCTGTGAAATAGGAATAGAAAATGAGTTGCTCCTAGACAAATCAGATACATTTTATATGCAAATAATTTCTTCCTCTGTGTCATCAGAGTACAATAATTTGAGTGTTTGACATAGTGATTTATCAGTGTCTATGATACGTCACCTAAATATTAGAGTCTGCCTGACCCAACAGGATGTGGGTGGAGTGGTGGCTAAACTTTCCACATTTTTCTTTTCCTTTGTTCTGTTCTTCTTTAGATGCCTAGTTTTAGCATTATCCAATTCTTATAAAATGTACTGTATAGATGTTAGGGATTTTTGCTCCCACATTTTATATTTTGTCACCTTGTATATTTTGTACCTCCTTCCTCTAAACTCTTTTTTAAATCCTTATAGATATTATGCTTATTCTGGAAGTTTTAATCGTAAGAAAATATTGAAAGAAGTGGCTCCATCCATAAGCAATGTTATTAAAACTTTCTTTATGCTTTATGACTTTTTTCTTGGCTTGTGGAGATATTTTGAGCTGCAAATCTTGTGACCAAGAAAAAGAAAGAATGAGGGAGAGAGAGAAAGAGAGAGGAGGGGGAGAGAGGGAGAGAGAGAAAGGAAGGGACAGATGGAGGAGGAGAGGGAGGAAGGAAAGAAGGAAGAAAGGAAGGAAGGCAGGCAGGAAGGAATCTGAAGAATATTAAAATTAACTGCCAGTGAGCAAAAATATTTTCAAGTATCAGCTATTAATTTAGTGAAATATTTTAAGCATAGGAAAAATAGCATTATTATGGAAGCTGAATGAGAACATTCTGCAAAATATCTTTATTAGTTACTTCCCTCATGATTACAAAATCTTTGACAATCACACACCTGGTACATAGGAAGGTGCTTAATGCAGGACCATAGAGACCTCATTAACAGATTCCTTAATACAGGGTTTTGGCCCCTGTGTCAATTAGAATTTCTCTGTAAAATAGCAGGAAGACCTCTTTCTGCTTGTTTTCCCCTCTGGTGTACAAAAGACCCAAGAGGCTACAAACTAATCATTGAAATCAGCATTCATAATCTCTAGATGTTCACTCTTTTAGTAAGTTTTTGTTTATTTATTGAACTAAACTAAAATTTTACTTGTAAACAAATTTGAGGCAAAATTTATAGTAAGCATGATTTCTTTTCAACCCCAGAATTCCTATACTAAAATAACCTTCAGGGAAATTGCAAACAATTCTCACAAGGTGCTGTTAGAAGGTGTTAGTTAAGCTGATGGCCAAGGATAAGTATAAGGAAATAAAAAACATTTATATTAACTAAAATGCAATTATATATTTGTTCAGTTTCCTCATCTATAAAAGAAGATAGCAATACATATCTTGAAGTGGTATTGGCAATGCCATACTAAACCTGTTTTTTAGCTTCCATGTTAAACCTTATTTTTCCTAAGGTTGAAGTATTTCACTAAAAGCATATTTGCTACTTAATATTTTGTTCTCTGGCAGTTAGTTATAGTATTCTTCAAATTTCTTTTGGTGTCTTTTAGATGTAGAGTTGCAACCTAACATAAGCTCTCTTAAGAAGATAGAAATAAAAGTGTGTTAGTGTTAGAGGTTTAATTTAAGTGTATCATCATATACTTAAGTGCTCATTCTTGTTTATGTGAAGTGGCATAAACAGTAATAATAGCCACCCCTGATTAAGCAACTACCTGCCCTGGTGCTTTACATTCATTATAGTCCCAATCAAATTAAAAATTATTTATCTTTTATCTACTTTTTTAACAGATGAGGAAACTGGGACTCTAGAGGTTAAATTACTTATCCATTGTCACATAATGAATAAATGACAAGACTGAACTTAAATTTGAGTGGATTTGTTGGACGATAATGCACCTGAATCTTTCAAACTTTATTTTTAATTTATAAGTTATTAAAAATATGATGTAGGCAGAAGATATCTTTAACAAATTTGTATGTACTAATCCTCAGCTTCCACAAAGAATTTTAAGTCCATAAAAAAGGATTGCAAACCTATGTTCCAAACTTTTTTGTAAAGTTAACAGAAAAAGACCGTGATATGGGGTGCTGATAAAATATGAATGCCCAGTGAATTATGTCTGCATGGTTTTACGACAGTAAATGACATAGTAATAAAACATAATTCCACACCATATAGTCAGTTTTGGTTAGCATTTTCCACACACATTCTCCTTTATGCCTAATTCTCTTTCTATTGGTATTTCATGCTTCTTTTTTATTGCTGTGTCTTGTGTGTTCTTCAATAGAAGATTTATTATTATTATAATTATTTTAATAACATTACTTTCTCTACTAATTTTGGCCAAAGCCTAAATCTTAAAGAATTTAAGAAAGCTTCTGATCACGTTGACTTTGTTGAATATGTTTTCAGTGACACTCAGTAAATATTCATTAAGCATCTATTTTTTTTTGCCAAGGATTAAAGTACTAGAATTGTAGAAGCTAATAAAACATGGTCTCTGCTTTCATGAGTCTGTAAGTACAGCAAGACCTAAGTGTAAACAAAGAAATACATTGAAATTAGAATGCACTGAGCTGAAAGTATACACAGATTGGTGCTAAAGGGTTATAATCCTGAACCTTTACCAGATATATTTGCAAAAAGTGTCATAATAATGATATTGAGCCTTAGAGACAAAGAACCTTGTTACCATATTTTGTGCCTCTAGAATCTGTTGATTTCTTTTTCCTACTTTGACCACGGATTTGATAATAATTTAAGCATTCTTATTTGTTGTAGAATAATTTCTTGAAAAAAAATTGATTCCACAAAGATCTTCTGATCTTTCTCATTGTGCCAGAATTCTGTAATAACAAAGTTAAACAAATTTCCTGTAAACCTCAAGATGTATTCAGTGCATTGTCTACTCAGTCATTTTTGTACCAGACTCCAGGTACTCTGCCTTTAAAACAAAGTGATTGTTTTGAAGTTTTTAAATCATAGGAATACCTTTAGTGTTGCTTCTCAACACGAACCGTGTGTACAAATCTCTTGGAGCTCTTGTTGAAATGAAGACCTGCATTGAGCGATCCTGGGTAGAGCCTGAGATTCTGCGTTTCTAATAAGCTTTTAGGTTTTGTGATGCAGCTGGTTTAGAGTCTGCACTTTAAGAAATGGGAGCAAGAGTAGTCATGAAGAATCTGCATTCTGTAAGGCCAATAGAGTATTTCACCTCTCTGTTCTATTAGCCTACTCGTGCTTTATGGGGAAGCAGGAACAGAAATATTTTCAGTAAACTTGAATTTAATCAGATTGGATCTGAAAGACTTTTCAGGCAAGTACCAAGAACTGGGTCACATTACATGCTCTCAAATCTGTTAACATTTAGTTAAATCTGTTGTTTGACTTCTGCAGTAAAATAACCTGAGATTAAATTGTTCTGTCACTATATAATTGTTTTTTAAGATTTTTTATAAATGTAAAAATCATATGTCTTATATTTGCTATAAATAGGAGGAATCTTGCATGATACCGCTACACCAGTGGCTCTGTTATAAATAGTAAACTCATGTTGCCTATATTGACTTTTTTCCGGTCTATATTGTTTATGGTATTTTGATGATATATCATTATATTACAGAAACTTGATTAAAATCAAATTTCAGTGGTCGTGCCTTCGTTCAATATAAGAGACAAAGAAATCAAGATACCCAATTAGAATCTGTGTCCTTATAGCTGCCAATATTTCCTTGGCTCAGTAGGATGGACTTGTGTGGGCTATGATCCTTCTATATATTTTTATTATTTGAACATAATATCTAGCTTTTCCTTTGAGTCTGGCCACTTGCGTACCTCTGGGTGCAAATTAAACGGGAAAATACCTCAGAATATTCTTAAGTTGAGAAAACTTGTCCTCTCGTCTGGTCTATTATAGCAATGACTCCTAAACTTTCCCCAGTCCATTTCCGCCACACTCACCACTATTCCTCCAGCCCTCCTAGGATAGGTCTAGAAGACAGAAATCAACTAGAATGATATCTCTCTACCTCCTTTGCCTTTTACTATTAAAGAGTTCAGAAAAGTTTACAAACATTTTACAATTATGAACACCTCTGCAGAGTAGAGAACTATTAATATGTTTAATTAATGTTTATTAAGACTTTATATATTGCTTTGAATAATGCAAAGGATTAAAAATTCTCAGAACTTGAAAAATATTCTTTATTAAAAATAATAAATTCCTTTGTCTAATACTTTATACCTTTCAAAGTGTTCAAAATTGTTAACAATAATCGTGAATATTTATTTAGCGTTTTTTTATACTGTGCATTATGTGAAGTTCTTTACATACATTATCTCATTTAAAGCTCATTAATACACTGGTACTGTTCCCTTTTCAGAGAAGGGACTTGAAACTTGAGAAGTGGAGCAACTCACACACCTGTTGAAGGACAGAAATGGTTAGAAAGTTTTCTGATCTGAGGCCCTATTTCTTTTATACCACCTTATGATTTTTGTTTTTATTTAAACAATGAAGTAGACCAGAGTATGATGATTTTCTAATTTTTCAGTTTGAAGCATTTGAAAAATAATGTGTTTAAAAGTGTTGCCCCAATCCATATATAGCTAAGTGGTAATTATTTGAAATTTCAAGCAATGCAATAATACGTTTTTTATTAGATTTTGAAATCTCTAGGCTAGAATAGAGTATATTTTTGATGCAGGAAGGGAATCATGGGAGAATGATAAAACTATACGTTTTAAACCTGTTATATAAAATGATCCTGCAAGTTACTGTATATTTGTATTTCTCATTATAGGAGAAAAATGGTTGAAGATGGTCTAATTTCATACTGCTACAAATATTCCAAATAACATTCCATAAATCTGGGATTCAGTTACGAACTAAGGGTTTGAGTATGTTACTGGATTTATATTTACATTATTAAAGGAAAAGCAAAAGTTCTGCTATGATACTTTTCCAATTTAGTTTGTAGATATTTGGGGTAGAAAGAAATGGAGGTATGATGAGAGACATAATTAATGATAAATTTGTTTTTTATCTTAAATGGATAAAAATGGCTTCTTTTCCTTTTCCAAAATGCATAGTAATTGCTAGTATTTATTATGCACATACTAGTAGTTGCCAATATTTGAAAATTAAATGGATTGATGGATGACTGCTTGCATGTAGACACTGTGCTAAGCACCATACTCATTTGTCTCACTAAATACAGCACAGCAGGGTACACTATTTCAAGTTCATCCCAAGTTTATATGTAGAACTTAGAGAGATGAAGTGCTTCACTTAAGGTTGCATAGCGAGAAATTGTAAACAGCAGATTCAGACTACAAAGCCAGAAAGAGTCCTCCTAATCCTTATACTAGTTATTTAATTATGCCAGTGAGTATATGTGGGTTGCAGGAACTGTTTGTAGAATAGATGACTAGCTGTTTGATTCCATAACTATGGCAAAGGTAACCGCACAGAGCCAGGATTACACTGGGCAAAAGCGTTCAGCAGATGGGCCTGTTCCAACATAGTAACTAATGGTCTGATTCATGTTGGAAACTGTCTTGGAAACTTAAGTTTTCAGCAAGATGTGGTTATAAATACTTGAATCATCCTTTAGGCTAAGAGTTAGGCAACATTAGATCGTACCACCTGGGGCTACTCTGCATTAGCAGAGCTGCAACCTGCTACTAGTCTAGTAACACTGAACTACCCATGACACCAAGCCTCAACAAGGAGAAATTAAATCAAATTGTATTTGAGATTTAAAATAAATTTTAACATAAATATTTTTAGCAGGAATGTTTATGCGTTGATAAATACATACGCATGTGTGTGTACATAGATAGATGATAGAAATCTATTCACGCACACATGTGTACACAAGATGCTAAAATTTGACATTTTTCCCGTGGATTTGAACTATTAAAAAACATATTTTGTGTACATAAAAGACATGCTGTCAGCAGCTAGAGTCACATTGGCAACCCATTGAAGAAGTCATGTTTTTTCTAGAATTGATTGATGGTTTGCTGAGGAAAAGAACATTGGGCTTTGGGAAAAAAAAAATGTCATAAAACAGAAAATAAATATGAACTACTGTGGTATTTGGCAACCTTTTATCAACTCTGCTAAGCCAAAAGGGCAGTCTGCCAAACCTCAAATATGATTGCATTATACCCAGAGTGGATAAAAATACCGTAGCAAAATAAATAAGGAACAAGCTATAGTATCATCTTTATCTGAAGAACATGGGAAAGGATTGGAACATTAACTCCCTTTTATATTAACAAACCTATTCAATTATTGTTGGAGTTTTTATTCATAAGATGTAGGTTGGAGGGAAGGTTAGGGTACAGTTCCAGTGGGCAAGTGTCTGGTTGGGTGCCTTTGTGCCCTTTATTTAACTGCGGTGAACTTGATGTCTGCCTCATGTAGCATAAGGGGGATTAAAATGCATTGCCACTCATCTCCTTCCAGCAATAAAAATCTGTGTTTCTGATTTTATAGTGTAATGTAAAATTTTATTTTTACATATTTTAGTTTAAAACTTGTATCTTTCTTGAAATTCTCTGTGAGTATAGAGCTGTCACCCTTGGATTCTCCAAAACGTCCTCAAGTCCTAAATTATGGTCTTTGGACCAGCGCTCCTGAGTATCCTGAATAAGTTTGGCTGTAGAGTTAATTCCCTTGTTTGGCAATTAGGACATAAGAATATTCTCCAGAGATCTGCTATATATCCTGCAGGATTTCTGTAGTATGTGTACTTTAGGAAACACTGCAAAATTGAATTTTTAAAACTTAGAGCTATTTACTTTATGTAAACTGAACAAAATTGGTGTTGTATGGTACTATTGAATCAAGCATTTAAGAGTCCTAAGGAATGTAAGTAAACAAAGGCTTAAAACATATTTATTAGATGTCTGCTGCCATAAGGAGGATGGCAGAATAGGATATACTCTCCTTGCCTTCTTACCAACGTACCCCTTCCATAGAGCCTCTGTGGTCAGTAAGCTCAGCCAATGCCCTTAGAACTTCCAAAAATGTTGCTTAGAGGTGCATTGAACATATAGCCCAATTTGTCCAGGATTATGCTGGCTATCTTCATGTAATTATTGATAGTACTCGCTTTCACTCTCAAAAATGTTTGAAATTGGGCAATTAAAAATTTTGTCATCCTACCTATAGGAAGTACAAGAAATCTCTACCAACGTTCTAGAGTCAAACGTTGGGTTTTCATAACTCTTTCCTTTACACTCCTGGGAAAACTTAGGATGTATCAATTATATCCCCAACTTTCCACAAAAAAAATAATAATTTTCATTTAGGACAAATTTATGAGCTCTGAATAAGAATTAACTTAAGGGCTGGCCTGGTGGCACAGTGTTTAAATTTGTGCTCTCTGATTCAGCGGCCTGGGGTTTGCAGGTTCGGATCCCAGGCACAGACTTAGCACCACTCATCAAGCCATGCTGTGGTGGCATCCCACATAAAATAGAGGAAGATTGGCACAGATACTAGCTCAGCAACAATCTTCCTCAAGCAAAAAGAGAAAGATTGGCAATAGATGTTAGCTCAGGACCAACCTTCCTTAGACACACACACACACACACACACACACACACATGCAAAACTAACTTGGCTCTTATAAGAATTACTCCAATTAGTTAACAACAGATCCTTTGAGCAGTAACAGGGCAAAGGAGCCTTTCTATTTATTTACGCTTATGTATTAATTTGTTTATTAATACTGCTTCTCTTGCAACTCTGATGTCCTGCAGTGCTTGTGAAACCATGCACCCCTTGCAGACTTTATCTCATCTCTAACCAGGAAACTTCAATAAAATAATTTAAATTTTATTGTAAAACTTAAAAAATTTATGACTCATGCGAAACGTAAAGAAACATGCCTATTTACTTTTTGGGGGGGCGGGGTGAGGTGAGGAAGATTGTCCCTGAGCTAACATCTGTTGTCAATCTTTCTCTTTTTTCTTGAGGAAGATTGTGGCTGAGCTAACATCTCTGTCCATCTTCCTCTATTTTGCATGTGGGACACTGCCACAGCATGGCTTGATAAGTGGTGCATAGGTCGGCCCCTGGGATCCAAATCTGCAAACCCTGGGCTGTGGAAGTGGAGCATGCAAACCCAATCACTATGCCATGGGGCCGGGCCCTCTATTCACTTTTTTTATGCCAAGTACCAGTCTCCTCTGTTCTTTACATGTGTGGTGACTGTGGGAATACAGTCTTATGACCTAAATATTTACTGATCTTCAGGAAAATAAAGCACTGAAAAGGAGTGGAGGGGAAGGGAGAATTAGATGCATATAAGTAAATTAGATAGTAAGGCTCCTGATTGCTAACGGTAGTCACATACCCAAATGCTACTATTACAGCAGGACTTCATTGGTATTAACCAGGAAAATGGCTGCTTGTGGTGGTCACTCAGCAGTCTCTGTCAAGCTCAAGGTTGAGTTGTTCAAGTAGCCCCTGGCACCCTGTGAGCCAGAGACAACTGGTTATTACACCAGGCTAATCACACAGATCGCTTCACAGCATGTCTGTCTCAGTCAGTTGGAAAGCACCTACCTATTTGTGGATTATTCCATAAGCCAGTACTGTTATGCCACACATCTTTCCAGATACTGTTTAAAATACTTTACTATGCAAAAGAATATAGCTGACAGTTCCTTCTCATGGGTCAAATTATCTGTAACATTGTCTACTCATTTTTACACTGAGCAGTCTCTAAACCTGCTTGCCATATGCATAGGAAACGAATCATTATTGTAATGAAATTTGAGACACCCCAGAGTAATGGAGAGGAAAGGGAAAATAAAATAAAAACCTGCTGCCTTGACATCAAAGACAGCCAAAGGAAGGGAATTGCGTCAGTGAACATGTGGTTTTGTGATTTCAGAGAGTTGCTGCAGGAGCTCTGGTGTGCGAGTGGCGGGGGCAGGCGGCCCCTGCTGAATACTCAACAGTAGACATGCAATGTGCAGTGAGGGTCATCGAGCCCTGCTGTCTAGAATCTTATGAAATGGCTGTGCTTGAAATTAGAGGTAGTTGAAAGTAGACACTTGTTTCATTTAGCTCGTAAACGTCACCTTTTGACCTAGTCATTACTGCATAGACTTCCTCAGTAGCCATACACTCTTCATCCGTGCATTTGATGGCTTATTATTCTGGCTGTTTATTGTATCAGGAATTGAACGTCTATAGAAAGCAAAGAAGAGCAAAAGGATACTTGTTTTATGGCATAGGGCTGAAAACAACACACATTATTTGTGTACCTCTAGAGACAGGATGCCCCCTCTAGAGAGGCTGACATCATAATTAATTATATACACTCATTTGTTTCATAGGGATGGAATTCAGTCTTCACTCTACTGTGTACTCAGAGTCGATTTCATCCGTAATTATATACTGCACTTTAACATCTCAAATCCTGGAAGTATATCATTAAATTAGTAACTTCTTCTATAATTTATGACTTGATTGCTAAGTTAAAGACAACTCTGTTAGAGTCCCTAAACATCTAGCTGAATTTGAAAGATAAAATGATCCCTTATAATAATCTATTAGTACTGTTAGACTGCCAGTGATCCCATTATCACTCTGCTTAATTAGCAAATCACCTCTTACTTTGAAATAATTGCAAAATAATGAAATGAAAAGAGAAGAGTAAGAAATTGATACATGTCAAGATTGTTTGTCTCAATTGTTTTGCAATGTTACAGAAAGAAAAATTATTTTGTAAATCATATACTAATAGTTTTTTCTTATTTGGATAGAATTTTTGAAGTTTAATGGGTCTGGTGAAAGATAAATTAAGTACTTTTAAACTTTACAACAACCTACAGAAGTGGACATTCTTTATAACAGATTAAATAAATAATGAAATGGATAGCACATGCCATATTCTTCAGTTGAATAAGGTTCTTCACGGTCTTTAAGAAGTAGGCAGTAGAAAATGTGTCATTTATAATGATAGCTATTACATTTCTGATTTCATAATATTTCTAAGGCAAAATATGTGAATAATCTCAAATTGTTTTTATTAATGAAAAATTATACCTGGTATTTATTAATTAAACTGTTCATCCTTTTAAATATCCTATGTGAATAAATAGCCTTGTGTGTGCGACATCCTGCTCACAGTATATTATATTGCAGATGCAATATAGGAACTCAATCTTTTGCGAAGTTTTGTCTTGACAAAGATTCTTTGCTCGACCAAACTTTAGTCAGGCTCTGGAAATTTCTCCTAGGCTCTTCTGTACGCTTCTTTGTAAACCCCAGTTTTAACAAAAATCTGCTAAGTAGTTGAACCAGAACCCTCCACCCTTGATATCTCATCACCTGGGATGTCTGATCAGGTTCCTCATCTGCCACCATCTCCCCAGTGATGTCTCGTCACCCTGGCCTGTCCTCACCAAGAATCCTGTGAGGTCAGTTTAGCCGGAATTTCTGTTACTTGATATTTCTGTGCAGAAATCTTCCATCCACTGACTGCCCTGCTGCCCCTTGGCTATCAATTCCCACTTGCTCATGGTGTATGTGGAGTTTAACCCAGTCTCTCCCCATTGCTGTAAAATCCCGTTGCGTTGGTCCCTATTCCCATCATGATGGTCCTGAGTAAAGTTGCCTTACCATCTTTAACAACTGCCTTTGAACATTTGTTTTTGACAGTCTCTGTGATCTCTTAAGATTTAAATCAGTTATTAGAACTATGTTTTTGACACTTTGATAAATACCGACAGATTAATTTTTGAGAGCAGACTAAAACAAAAATAATAGCCCTAGAAAAAAAATGATTAATGAATTCTGTGCATAGTTGCCATTTTGTTATATTTCCTCACAGAAACTTTCGTAAAAAGAAAAAAAATCACCTAGTTCCCATGTTAGGAAAATTAATAATTCAGTGTACATATAAATGTATACAGTTTAAAATCCTGACTTAGAGTCTGGTGAATTCTTTGTAAACACTCTCTATTTAAATAAACTATTTTCTAAAATTAATATAGTCAGTTTAAATAATTTGTAGAGAAATAGGCTATATGAATTTTATTTCTTAAATGTTCAAAAGAATTTCAAAAACCCACAGGACTATTCTTCATTTGCTTAATAATAAATCTTAACCTTTCTGCAATTTGAAGTATATATGCATTGAATCAATATTTTTAGAAAAATAGCCAAAAACTGGCATGGCAATCCTGAACACTCAGGAATTATATATTTTCTTGCTTGAATTAGTGTATTAGTTTGTAGAGATATCTGTTTGATTTTTAAAAGTATTTTTCCCCTTAATCCTCAACCAAATAAAATGATAAATTCTGACACTCTGGTAATTTGCATAACAATTGGCCGCAAAGAGTAATTCATTAATATTCAATGAAGTTCTAATTTGCACAATGCCTGCAGCAATATGTAAACTTCATTTTGCTTTAAGATGGAAATTTGTTACAGTGCCAATATCAGTAAGTATAATTTTATTAATCAGTCCCAATGAGCATTTGATTCTGTGACCTTGACAATGTCTATACTTTTGTCCTAGAATTCACACGAAAAAGGAAAGTATGATCACTGTATTTTCTTCTTGTTGCTCCTTAGCTACACATGCTTCTTGGTATTCAAACACACTATAGTGCAAGGAACTTTCATTATTCAAGAGAAAGCTAACGATATCGGTTAACCTTCACTAAAAAAAAAAATCAGACTTATTATCAATCACGTTCATTAACTTAGTCAAGTAGCATTTGTCAAATGTCTGTTGTTTTCCAGACAGCTTGCAAAGTGCTGGAGATACATTCAGACTTACATCTGTGTCCTAGAGCTTTCAGACTACAAATTTTGAGTCAAGAAGGATGTGTTTGCTGTGAAATAAGAATGGAAATGCTGCAAATACATTTTGGCTTGAGCTGAACTAAATAATAATAGTGCTAAGAGGTAACAGACAGTACTTTTGATGCGTCAGGCACTATTCTAAGTAGTAACTCCCCAACTCTAGGCAGTTGGTATTGTTGTTATCCCCATTTTAAGTTAGGAAAATGAGGAATAGTGAGCTTGTTAAATATGTTTATACAAAGAGCGATTAGACCTATGTTGCAATTTAAAGTCAAAGTTTGATTTCTACCAAGATTTTCTCACTGTATTTAAATGTACCAAGACATTAACCAAAACTAATATACAGGTGTTGCATCTTACTGACCTTGTTCTCAAAATTTTTACATTAATAAAGTACTTTTCATTTATTCATTTGACATACATGTATATGCTTGAGTATCTACAACCTGTCCCATGTAGGCAGTGAAGATTCATTAGTCATTAAGACAAACAAAGCCTTGTAGTCTTAGTGCTTTCATGAGGATGTTGGAGACAAATGACAAACGAGGAAACAAATGTACGTGTCATATACTTTCAGGTAGTGGTAAGAAAAACAAAGCAGTGCAAAGCGGTTGACAATGAGGGTAGAGTAAGGTTAAATGGTAGTTTGGTTAGGAATTGCTTAGTTGAACAAAAGCTCAAATGAAATGTGGAGAGATTCTCTCAACCATGTGGAGGAAAGTAGTTCAGGAAGAAAAAATAGACCCTAGGAGGAAAAACAAGACTGGAATGATAGAGGAAAAGGCCAAAGGGTAGATCTGAGTGTTATGAAGTCAGAGAGATTGTAACAGCTGGAGGAAACTGTAAACTTCGGTGGCGATGGAAAATAGTTTGGATTTTATTCTAAGTATGATGAAAAACCAATGGAGATTTTGAGGAAGGAAGTCAAGTACTGTGGATTATGATTTTAAAAGATGTCTCTGGCTTCTGTATAGAAAATGGATTGTAAGGCAGCTAGAAGGGAAGCAACAAGACAAATCAGAAGTTCCCATTCCAGTCCAGGTGACTGTAGTAGGATGGTGTAGTAGGAGTGGGGGGACATGGTCCATGTCAGGAGATTTTTAAATGACTCTGAGCCAATAAAACTTCCTGATGGGCCGGAATTTTCAAGCTGTCACCCAAACTGCCAAATGTCCAAATTTCAAGCAGAGTCAAAAAAATGCTGCATTTTTTTGACCTGGTTTGTAGTATTGTGAAGTGACATTTAAAAGAACTTAGGGTTTTAACAAAAGTTATGAAGAGTTTATAGTTTAAAATCACTGATTGTTTCTTACAAATCAGTGGTTGTATTAAAGGATAAATAGGAACAGACCATGTACAGACATTCCTTAATCTCTGAGAACAAATTATGAATGAAATAAATACAGACCTTTATGTATCTTAGCAGATAATTATTGAGTATTGATATCAATTAAGCAAAAGTAATTTTATTACATATTGAATGCCTTGCTAATAAAGTCAGTTGTATGCTCATTGGTGACTCATCAGGGTGATGTTAATGGTAATATTCCTCCAAAGCAGCAAGATTCCCCACTGCCCCAGCTTTATTGAAGTATAATTGACAAATAAAATTGTAATATATTTAAAACATACGTGATTATTTGATATATGTATACATTGTGAAAGGATTCCCACAATGCAGTTAATTAACACATCCATAACCTCACACAGTTACCTTTTCTTTTTGATGAGAACACTTAAGATCTACTCACTTGGCAAATTTCAATTATACAATACGCTATTACTAACTATAGTTACCATGCTATACAGTAGATCTTTAGAACTTATTCATCTTGTAACTAAATGTCTGTATCCTTTTACCAACCTCCCCTCATCCCCCACCACCCAGCCATTGGCAACAGATGTTAGCTCAGGGCTAATCTGCCTAAGGGGGAAAAAAATAGTACTGTATTGTGCTTGTCATATTTAGAACTGATATTTTGAATTGATGATCATAAATTTCCCAGAATTATATTTGTACTAGTAAAGAATTTAGTGAATGTCTAATGTAATACTATTGTGGGGACCGGAAATTGGCCACCCCAAGATATGTCTCTTTGGCATCAAGATTGTTTGAGGCTGATTGCTTTTGATAAACTGGGACAGGGAAGGAGGCTCTGGGAATGGAACTTGCCCTTTGTTAGGACACATTTACGTTTGTAAGGTAAATCTCTATCTGTAAAAGGTGCCTCCCTCTCTGTACCAGGAAGAAGAAAGGAGATACCTTCTCTCTAAAAACTCTTAATCAATACCAAAGGCAAGGACTTAAATCTGCATTTTATTGTGCTTCTCTGGTAACCTCCTGTAACTGACTTCCCTCCCCATCCCAACGTTGGCATTTCTTTAAGGATTAAGCATCTTTCCTTAGGCTAGGAACTGATTGCTGTGCTCACCTGTGACCGCCCAGCTCTAGACAATCGACTAGCCTCCTGCTACACCCACCAAGATAGCAGACCCACTACCTGCTGTGTCCATCAAGCACTGTGCCGACAGGGCAATCTTGTGACTATTGTGGGAGGGACATTTCAATCACATGAGAAACACCCTGTTTGGGGGTATATAACCACTATGTGCACCCCACTTCTTCGGTGCCCTTTCTTCCTGTGGGAAGAAAGGCCCCGGGCCATGGTTCCTCATAAAGCTTTGTTTAATTTTCTCTTGCTATTCTGTCTCATGTGAATTTAATTCGTTCTCCGGCCAGACGAACCCACATTTGGGGAGAGGAAATGTCCTCCTCCCCTACACTATTGTATGGGAAAACAAGAAAAAGACTGATTCCATTTAACTCCCAAGAATGACTTCCTTCTCCCTCCTTCTCTTCCTTCCCTTCCTCCTTATCCTGCTTTTTCTTTCTCTCTTCTTCTCTTTTGCTCTTTCTCTTCTCCTCCTTCCATTTATTGCATTAAAAAAAAGAAAGAAACATTGCTGTTCTCTGCTTGTAGGGGAAAGGAACACTACATTGTGACCAGATAAGATTGGTAGAAGAGGCTAGAGAGAAAAGTTCCACCTAAACCGGGAAAAGACAGTAAAGACCCTACGGAGAGTTACAACCTCCTGTTCTTGTTTATACACAATCATGCCCTTATTTTAAAAAGTCTAGTTTGTGGGCTTATTTTAATGTGCATGCTCTTTAAATGCAATCATGTTTATATGCAAAAGAAAGACACACTGTATGGTAGAGGTTCATTGTTAAGTTATTTTATAAGAAATAATCCTATGTGCTTTACTTACTGTAACGTACATACTGACTTGGTGATCTTTTCTTTTACCATTTGTGCAAAATTGTTTCAAAAATTATGATTCACATAGGTGATTTACTTAGAAAGTTTATTACTAGAAGGTTAATGCTTTATATTCTGCAATAACTTTGTTCCCTAATAAACCTGAAGCAGCCAAACATGAACTTTTAGAATTCAGAGAGCCATGTTATTATGTTAAAGTGCTAAATTCTAATTTGAAACCCATATACATTTGGATTCTGGGGCAAAAATCAATTTTAAATAAATATACATTATTATCATCTTACATTCTTAATTACTCCTTACCTCACTTTCCCCAAGAAATTTAAGTATGGGTAGATTGAATAAGTCTTTAAATCAATACAAGACTAATGGCCTAGGTACTAGAAAAATTAAAGCAGTTCTTATTTTCAAAGTCAGCTCCCAATCAACAGATGCCGGTAACCTATGGGATAGAGTCTTAATAACTTTACATGGCATAGAACTACCTTCTCAAACATTTCTTTGTTGATATCCCTGGTTCACTCTATCTCAACGCATGAATTAGCTATACGGAATTTCTTGAAATTCCTCTAACATTTTTTTGCACAGAATTTCTCCCCCACTGCCCACCTTTTAAACTCTTCCTCTGCCTTACTCACAAAAACTTCTCTCCTCTTTACAGCCTTGCCTAACATTCTCCTACTTCTCCTATTGTGCCAATTATTCCTGTCTTGAACTTTGAGTGTAGTCCAGTGACTTTTACTATATCAATAATACAAATATAGTATGATCACGTGTTTACATGTCTGTCTCCCCTAGACTTTATGCTTCCTGAAGGCAAGAACTATTTTATTCATCATTTTTACAAGCAGTGTGTGGTAGAAGCTCAATAGATTTTTTTTAAATGAATTAATTCCCTAGAGCAAACATTATATTCAGAATAATACTAAAAATCTTTGTGTTTGTTCAGTTTTATTATTTATGTGTACTTCCTTTGGGGAGCACTAAATTATGTGTGCCTTTCCCCAATATCATCCAGAACTAAAACATGATTACACTTACTTAACTTTTCAAACCAGAGACCAGTTGTTTGAGGAAGCTGCCACTTTCTGTAGTAGACTGGGGTACTGCTTAAGCGACTGTCACTAATTGAAGAAAGGAGACTAACGATTACAAGCAATACCACTGCAATAATGAGAACATTACATTGACATTATCGTGTTATTCCATGGTGGGCTCAAGTGTTTTACAGACAAGAGATTGCAACATCATTCACTGCAGCTTCTGTGCACATTACAAAAATGCCATAATGCTATATAAAAGTGGAGCTGGGAACCAGCCCAGTGGCATAGTGATTAAGTTTGCGCGCTCCGCTTTGGTGGCCCAGGGTTCTTGGGTTCAGATCCTGGGTGTGGAACTACACAACACTCACCAAGCCATGCTGTGGCAGCATCCCACATACAAAATAGAGGAAGATTGGCACAAATGTTAGCACAGCAACAATCTTCCTCAAGCAAAAAGAGAAAGATTGGTAACAGATGTTAGCTCAAGGATGATCTTTCTCACCAGAAATAAATAAATAAAAATAAAAGTGGAGCTGGTTGAGGAAATAAGCTTCCTTCACACGTATTCAAATGAATCAGGAATGCTCATGACCTCTAAGTGCTAGCCAACTGCGGATGAAAGCCAGAAGTTCCCTGTAAGCCAATGGCTGGTAATAACTGGTAGAAAATGCCCCCACAGGATCACACTAACTTGTCATGGAAATATCATGTTGCAGTGAAAGCTTAGACTCTTTGTTTTGTTGAATAAATCACTGATCAACCTGCTAATATTGCCTATAAAATGGAGGAGAGAGCATGCAGACAGCTCTCTAGAACATTACTGGGCAACAGTTACTGCTTCCCAGAGGAGAGAAAAGCTGAATCCTTCCAAAAGCAATGAGCAAGCACACAAACAAATCAGTGGGGAAAGCGAGAGGATACAGCAGAATTCACTGTTTGTAGTATGAAGGGATGCTGTTTTATAGCCACAGTAAAAGTTCAGTTCTAGAAAGAAACGAATGCAAACATTCCTCCTTGTAATGAGCTGCTTTAAATTGACAGCATTATCATGTTTTACCATCTTTGCTAAACATTTTTATTAGCTTGATAGGCAATGAATAAACAGAGCCCACTTTCTTTTCCCTATCATTTGAATGTGGAAGAATGCCTTATATAGAAATACTCACAGCCATGAAAATACAGAGGGCATAAAAATACCACTCCAAATCTGAAAAGACTTCATATCACCAGTAAAAAGAGGGAGTAAGTTAAGAAAGAATGAGAAAATATCGCATTATGATGTTTTCCTCCAGTAGTATATTGACTAGAATTATTTGTTTAAAGGTATTTATAAATTATTTGTCAGGTGGTCTCTTTTCATGAAAGTGTTAGCAATAAGAATTTGTTAATGAATTTATAATATATATTATATACAATATTATTTATTTTAGGCTACAAAAGAAAACTAATTGATATCATATTAAATACGCTCTTAAGAAACTTGATTACCCTGTACTGTCAAGCTTTTAGCATAATATTCTCCTTTTTCTTATTTCAGTTTCTATGTGTGTGTGTGTTTGAGCTAATTCCATTTGTGAAACGATCTGATTAGTGACCCTAGAACTGAAATCTAATTAGGATTCATTCACTTTAAATTTAGTTATTAAAAGTACTATATATGTAGCCTTGAGTGTTTTAGTGAATTAGAAACAGAAAAGGGACCAAAAATGCTAATAACAGTGGAAAGTCCTTTGTACACTTTCATTGCTTAATCAAGAACCTTACAGTGCAATATACACACAGGATGAAGAAGCAACTTAACAGGCTGCAATGCAGTATTGACAGCAGGAGAGTTAAGGTCAAGCAAAGTTGAATGGCTATGTTACTGCTAGTCGTTCTTTCCTGTAGATCTGAACTTTAATCCACAGAAATTGTTAAAGCCTCAGGTGGAGGTTGGGTGATAGTGGTGGCTGTTATCCTAAGGAACAGATGGTAGAGTGAGTGACACCTATAAATGTGCAGGCTGTGTTGCTTCAGTGACAAGATGCTAAACCCTTCTGGCACCGAAGTAAAAAGACAGGTGTCTTGACACAAAAAGAAGTATTGAAACTATGCCTCCAGCCATGTACAACAGTGGAGCCAATTCTTCAAGGCTAAGTAACTGAAAACCTAAATTGGGGTGCATTAACATGGAAAGATTACTCTAAGATCTTTTCTATCAATGTTTCTTCCCTCCCTCCATCTTCCTTCCTTCCTTCCGTCATCTCTTCCTTCTTTCCTTCCTTCTGAGTCCTCCTGCCTTTCTTCTGATAATAAGTTGGCAAGTAATCATTGCAGTCTAAATTTCTGATTTTACTGGGTTCATGCATTTATGTGAAAAAGCTCTATTTCTTAATTTAAAGACAAATAAGATAGCAAACACAGTTTTTCTTTGCTGGAATGATACGTTACAGTGGAGTTCTTCAATTACCTTTCCGTCTGCTTTAAGTGTAGTGTGAAGTTAATCATGTATACATACACCATTTATTATAATTGTAATTAGCAATGTCAGATTTAGAGATTCATGTGGCCAACAGGGACACCTCAATAGTGTAACAACCAATTTAATGAAATGTACTTACTTTAAATTCCATTATCACTTCAACAGATTACTTGTTTTAAAAGGTATTAAAGCTAATAACATTTAATCTGCTTGCTTGAATGTAGCAGCATTTTTTTTTGAAGCCAATGAAAATAAAGCTTCAATAATCAAGTACGACAGATGTTAAAGTTTTCAGCGCAATTCTTTCTGAAGGAAATTAGGTTCTAATAGCCATTCCTCATACCTCTTTGTCTTCTCTGGGATTTTATACGATACAGTCACATAGATTTCTACAAAGAGAGATAAATGTGATGGAAGAATAAATCATTTCATAATACTCCAATTAAGTGTTTTGGCACTAATAATGAATAAATAAAGACATTACAAATGTTGAAAGACAGTATGAGGATTGTTTAGATATATTTCAGTGCAGTGGTAATGTGAATGAATAGTACACTAGAGTCAATTTACTGGTGGTATTTAGAATTAATTACTTCTTGAGCTCTACTTTTCCTCATCTGTAAAATCAATGACTCATCTAGAGTAGCACTAAATTCTTTTCTAGCTCTATTTTTCTAGATTGTATCTTCTTAGAAGAAATATTCTCTTTCCATCTATCCATAGCAAAACGAATTCATTCTATCCACTCTTTCAATAAATCTAGTATTTGATGAAATAGCATAGGTAAATGTATATTGTGGTGGTCTTGAGGCGCACATATAATCAAGGTTAATTAACAGTAACTCAATAGACTCCAGGTTTGCTGAAGACGGGTGCCTTGTGCTTGCTAGATGTTCATAGATTAACTGTAGCCCCGGGTGCCAGGTGTTCTGACTATCATATGACAATGCATTATAAGGTACCATGTTGCCTATTCTTTATATATTACATGTGCAGTATTGTGAAATTGTTAAATTGGTAGAAAAAGCCAACTTTAATAATTTTATTTATTTATTTGTTTTGTTTCACAAAGGATCCCAGCATAATGACATCCGATCTACTAAGGGGAAAATATTACTCATTCTTTGATTCACTGTTGAAATTATTTCTAAGCTATTTCACTGATTCTCTTTAACGTTTTGGATACCAACACACTGTATGTAACTACTCAGAGTATTCTAATGTAGTGTTTCACTTGTTTTGCATCCTACTCTTAAGTGCAAAATCACAAATATATGTCTGAACAAAAGTTCTGATCAGAAAATTGACTCTATACGTGTGTATGCATGTTATATATAACATGTACATTTGTATATATAGCATATGTGACATATATACAACATAGATATATGACCTACACATGCAGGTCTATATATACCTATATGTCATTCATGTGTGTATATGTATATATGACATGCATGCACATGTATAGAGTCAATTTAGTGATTAGAAGTTTTCTAAGGTAACCTGTATTAATACAACAAATTATCATAGGCTTGAGTTTTACAATGAATCACATGTATATGGCCTGTTTTCTCCTATCTGCATAGAACTGATACATATATATGTGTTATATATTTAGTAAAAGCTTATGTTCACATAATTTTTAACTGGCATATCCTTGTAATAATTTATCCAGTTACGTACATTAATACATTTTCCTATTACTGAGGAATTCTTCATATGACCCTAGAATAAATCCAGAAGGTGATATATTGACCAACAAGAAAAATATTTTCAATGACTGCATTACATAAAACCACATGCATATACCTTAATAGACCCTTGGAGTTTTGTGAAGTGAAATTTGCAAAGCACTCTGGTAGAGCAAAGTAAACATTCTGAATAGGAAATTATTGATTTCCATTGTAAAATTCATAACCCAGGTCTTTAAGAGTCTTAGAATAAGTATCTATTGACTTTAGGTCACTAGAACAAAGATTTTTGGGAGCATAATTTAATATATTTGGGTGGTAATTGATACACTATAATATTTCTATTGTAGGAAAGTCCACATGATAGAGAAGGAGTTAAGAGAGTGTGGTCTACATATGTTTAGAAAACTATTATAACACAATGTTATTATATGTGTGCATGTAAATTACAAAAGCTTTAAAGTCCTGCAGAGTTAGTCATTTTAACATTGCCAATACCGTAAAATTATTTCACTTGAAGGGTCTACCAGAGTAGTGTAGTAATGAGCACTCTTTTTAACACATACTTAATTATTTTTGTAAAATACCGCCCAGTTATAATATATGGACTATTTCATCACAAATTCAAAACATAAAATAATTGTCAAACATTAAATGCTCTGTGTTTTATGACTTACCGACCTTGATTTTGTTGTACTTATTTAAAATGTATTAATTTCTTGATGTGTTTCTTTGCAAAGGCTTGCTCTTGCATTATTGCAGATTAACAAAGCTACAATAGAAAGCAAAGTCACTCCACCTACTCTTGCAATAAATCCAGTGCGTGGTGAAAGATGATAGCTAACCTCACACAATAGTGCCTGCCTTACCACAGGCTTGGAGCTGGAGAATTTGCATAGTAATAGTAAATTGCCTGTTTAGAAATTGTCTTGCATTTGAGCATTAACTTTCCTACGTTATGTTTGATTGATTATTTATTGAAATTTACCTCCCATAGAGAGCCCACATTGACTGGCTAAGATAAGATACAATTTTAAAAACAGTTTAGGAGATCAGATTCTTGAGGGACATGCCATTTCTTCTTTAATCCTCTATAAAGGTTCACAGATTAAAAATATGGCTAAGGATCGGGCCAGCCCTGGTGGCCTAGTGCTTAAGTTCAGTGTACTCCACTTTGGTGGCCCAGGTTCCATGTCCAGCTGCAGACCTACACCACTCTGTTAGCGGCCATGCTGTCTGGCAGCCCACATACTAAAAAGTAGAGGAAGACTGGCATTGATGTTAGCTCAGGGTGAATCTTCCTCAGGGGGAAAAACATATATATATATATATAATATATATTATAAATTATATAAAAACATATATATAAACTAAACATATATATAAAACATATATAAAAACTAAATTATATAAAAACAAATATATATATAAGGATTTTGGCCACATGGAAAAATATTGTTTGAAATTATATATGAGATTGGACCCTTGAAAAATAAACAGGGATATCTGATATATGAGAAAGGTGGCATTGCACACCATTGGGTTAAGCATAGAACTTTCAATAAATATTGATGGGTGAGTTGGTTATTCATTTGAGTACAAACATTGACTAGGCCCCTGCCTCACACTATACATATAGATCCAACCCCATATGCATTAAAAATCCAAATATGTAAGGCAAAACCAGTAAACTTTTAGAAGTCAAGTTCATGAATTTTTTAAAAACACACAAAAATTATAAACCATGCTGATAAAGACTAAATTTAACTACAATAAATAAGAACCTCTCTTTACGAGAAGTTACCCAAAAATGAAAGAAAAGTCAAACCATTAACTAGAAGATATTTGCCACTTATTTAACCTATGAATGATTACTATGCAAAGTATTTAATGAACTTTTATGAATCAATAAGAAAAAAACAATAATCCATTGGGCAAAAATTGGCAAAATAATTTTACAAAAGAGAAAGAATAAAGGTTTATACTGTATGAAATAAAGTCCCACCTTATTAATTACCAAGGAAATTCTAGTCAAACAATGGTGAAATACCATTTCACACCTATCAGATTGAAAAACATTTAAAAAAATCTGACAATGCCAAGTGGTCTGCATGTGCCTTCAATGAAATTGTTTTGCTTTATGGAACAAAAATTGGTAGAGCCATGTTAGAAACAGTTTAGTATTACCTGGTAAGTACCCTACTACAATCCAGCTATTCTATTAGGGGACGGGTGCCCTGGAAATAATCGCGGTTCACAGTATTGTAGACTTCAGTGTTACTCAAAATGAACAGAATTCTTTACCAAACAATAGACACATCTGTTCAGTATTCACTTGTGTTTACTGAGAATTCAGCAGATATTTGTTGCACACCTATTATATGCTAGATATTTCTCTAGATGTGGAGGATATAGTGACAAACAACACTGACAAAAGTGTGACAGAGGCCAGGTAACGAACAGAATAAGAAAAGAAATTACATGGTATGTTAGAAGACAGTAACTGGTAGCCAGACCAAGGAAGCAGGAACAGGGGAGATGGAGTACTGGGGGTAAATGCAATCTTAAAATTTGCTTTATTGGAGCTGCCCCATGGCTGAGCGGTTAAGTTCACGTGCTCTGCTTCTGTGGCTCAAGGTTTTGCTGGTTCAGATCCTGGGCTCAGACATCTCACCACTCATCAGGGTATGCTGAGGGACCCACAACTAGAATATACCACTATGTACTAGGGAACTTTGGGGAAAAGAAGAAGAGAGAGAGAGAGAGAAAAAAGAAGATTGGCAACAGATGTTAGCTCAGGTGCCAATCTTTAAAAAATTTTTTTTTTGTTTTGTTAATGGAGATTACAGAGCCAAAAACGACATGTGTAACCCATTTTGGAGTCTGGAAGTATCTTCAGTTGCTTTGCAAGTAGAGGCTAGTTTCTGAGCAAAAGTCTTCCTAACTGAAAAAAAATCACTGTGGATCGATTAGTGCCTTACTGTATGGAGACTAGTTTGATAAGCTGGAGGTAAAAATTTAAGTTTGCCTAATTGCCAAGGAAAGAATCATTTCAGTATGCCCTTAAACAGCAGGCACTAGTTGATACAGAAATTCTTGGATTGTTAATGGCCTGGCTAATAGGAACTGTAAGCCACCTAGGAGATTGCCTTGAGGTGGAAGAGTGCTGGGTTACGAATCTGGGCTACAGAGTCAAACAGACATTTACACGCATCTCAGCTTTGCTAGATGTCACCCAACTCAACTTGAGCAAGTTCCTCAGGGTCTGAATTACCCATAATCCATAGGGACTTTGTGAGGATTAAATGGGACAGCATCTGTAAATGTCTTGCTTGTCAGACCCTGACACATTGAAAGCACTCATAAATGGGAAATGTTTGTTGTAATTGCTGCTTGGGTGGCTAGGATTGCTGAGCCTTCCTGGTAAAGGCCAGGAGAGGAAGAACAGAAAGATTTTAAAAGTCCGGTGGGTTTGTAGAGAACCAGGGGAATTCTGGCTCTCCTAGTCAGAGTGGAAGTCTTACCTCCAGGAAACTCTCCCTGTGTCTTGTGTTGCCAGGAAAGAAGGAAGACTGAAGAGGGAAGACAACAGGGATTAACCGTTGATTTCATTCAATAAGACTGCTGTGAGGACAGGCGTAGGATGAGTTTAGTTTGCTGGGATTTTTGGCTTTATTTTGTTTTGATTTTTCCCTTGAGTCTTTAAGATATTGACTTGAAGCCCAGGAAGAAAAAAAAACTGTTTCTCTTTGTAGCCTGGGAGGTAATAGACTAAAATGTCAACCTGAAATTCAGAATGGAAGTCAGCGAGCCGGCAAGCAATTCCAAAACTTAACTTTGGAACAATAGGGAGAGGCTAAAGGTTCCAGGCGTCATTAAATGTCTTTACAAATGCTATTCAACTTAACAGTCACATCCCTATGACATGTATACTATGATTACCTTATTACAGATGAGGAAGGTGACAGTGAAATAAATCATATAACTTACTTTAGGTTGCCAAATAGCAATATGGTGAACAGGGACTTAAACCCAAGACTGGGTGTCTTGTGCCCATGCTGTCGCCCTAACTGCTTCAAGCATGAGCCAAAGTGAAAAAACAAATGAGAGTGTATGTTTCCAAGTTCTGTATCTTTATATCTTGAGGAGTTGCTAACATACCTCATTATCAAAGACTTTATTATGGTGCATTAGTAATATACAAGGCCTATGTACCCCATGACAGTGAGGAGTTGTAGCACTGAGGCCCTAAGTGGTTGGGGAAAAAAATCTCCCCAGGTGATTCTGAAGACTAGCTGGGTTTGAGACGCATTGGGTGACAGTTCAAAAGCATCATTCAGTAATAACTAAAATAAAGCACACTGAGGCCCTAAGTGGTTGGGGAAAAAAATCTCCCCAGGTGATTCTGAAAACTAGCTGGGTTTGAGACGCATTGGGTGACAGTTCAAAAGCATCATTCAGTAATAACTAAAATAAAGCAGCAAATCCAAATTTAGCGTTTTCTTAACATTTATCCTTTCAAAGTCTTCGCTTTGGGAGGCCAGTCCCATGGCATAGTGCTTAAGTTTGCATGCTCTGCTTTGGCAGCCCGGGGTTCCCAGGTTCAGATCCCAGGTGCAGCCCTATGCACCACTCATCAAGCCACACTGTGGCAGTATCCCACATACAAAATAGAGGAAGATTAGCATGGATGTTAGCTCAGGGACAATCTTGCTCAAGCAAAAAGTGGAAGATTGACCATAGATGTTAGCTCAGGGCCAATCTTCCTCACCAAAAAAAAAAAAAAAAAGAGTCTTCCCTCTGGAAAAATATTGACAGTACAATATCACATATAAAATGCTCTGTGTTCTTTACTATGTCTCGCTCCAACCTTGTATGTCAGGGCTACTAGCTAAAGAGACTGGCATTACACCAAACAACACTGCATGTAGTTGAGAGTCATGTGCTTGATTACACACACACTCACATACACACACACACAAAAGCACAAAAGTGAGCAAACTTGATTTATTTCTGCGACAAAAGATCACAAATTAGAAATCCATAATTCATTCTGCTTCCCATCTAAATTTTTCAGTTAGGATTGGTTTTTGGCTAAACCTTTGAGGTTTGGAAGTCAGATAAATATTATTAATTTGCTTTTGAGAATCTGTTACTATCATCTGTGTTGTCTTATTTATCCTTTTTAATGCATTGCTTAGACATCTCTTGTAATTCATCATTGGTTCTAATTTTGTTTCCTTTCCTTAATGTGCATGTCAAGGCCTTTTTTTTATGTTTTGAAATTTAATCAGGTTAAATTTTCTCAAACATGAACAGCTTTATTGTTTGTTTTGGTTTCCAATTTAAAACGTTAAGCTGTTTGCTACATTTAAGTCACGTATTTACCTCAATGGGAATGGAATTGTCCCCCAGTTGGAGCTAGTCCTACCTTCTGGAAGGCTAGAGCAGTTGAAAGAGCATGGTTGTTGACTCTGATAGGCCAGAGGAACAGGCTGGATGATTTAGGCTGGAAATAACAGAAACGTTGATTCAAAATGACTTTTTAGAAAATAAGAAAACTTGTACTTCACTTAGTTATTTTGATGCAATCAGGTCAACAACTCAATGTGACTTAGGAATCCAGAACTTTCTTCTATATTCTGCCATTTAGCATGAGAGTCATTCTAGTTCTCCTCATGGTTACAAGATGGACACAAGCAACAATTTGGGTAGTTTTCTTCATATGTGGAAGGAGTCCATAAAGGCAAACCTCTTCCCCTAAGCACAGAGCATAAGCCTTGTTCTTTGGTCCTATTGGACCAACTTATATAATGGGTCCAATCCTTGATCAGGAGCAGTCACCAGGCAATTCCACATGGCTGATTCTTAGGATGACTCACTCTGGAGCTTGGAATTGTACCTAGCTACCATTGATGCATGTGGCTGAAGGTAGCATGGGTAGACCTCAAATAATACCAGGGATCTATTATTAAATGGAGGGGGAGAAATGGATATTGGCCATTCAATCAATTTACCGTTGTGGCAAATTAGCTGTGTGACCAGGAAAACATTTTTAAGCTCTCAGAGCAATATGAATGTAGAGTATAAGATCTCACTTCACAAGGAATGTAAGAAATTCAATGAGATAATATAACATGAAGTAACAGTACGACACCTGGGCAATGCTCTATAGTTAAAATATTACTATTATTTCAAAAACTCCAAAATTTATCATTGTTGTCTCTCTCTAGAGCTATGAGCTAGATAAATGACAGTCTCAAGTAGTTAAATTGCTTTGGTAGAAACCACAAAACCTCAACAGTAATCAGTGAGTGAAAATCGTGATGTAGAATGACCTGTACATGTCCTGCTCCATCATGCTCCTCAACTGAGGAAAATGGTGAAATAGTCAGTGAGTATTAACACTCACATTTGCCAGCAGCTTTCTATTGGATTACAGAATAAGAGGAGGTAGATCAGAATGATAGACGTGCATTACTTTCATCTTAATGTTGCTGATGTCCTGTCACTTATCAGTAGAATGAAATTTTCTGAAGCAGACTAGAAAAACCAATGGCATTTTTCTTGCCTTGATAGATATATGCTCTCTGAGGTAAATCCATCTAGGATAATTCTACCTCTCCCATATTAAAAACCAAGAGAAATGTAATAGTCAAATAAATGCAAAGTAAATAAAATTATCAATAAAATAAAAGTAATAATTAAGTGATCTATCTGGGCAATGGCTCAGTGAAGGAGGCCAAAATGATACATTCTTCTAAGAGATCAATTTGAAAATATTCATCACTAGTATTAAAAATACTCATGTCTTCTAACTTAAAATTCCACTCATCAGTTTTCCAAAGGTGTAATTGATGATGGGGACATGGATTTATTTACTTGTTATCTTGGTGCATTATAGTAAAACATTAGACAAACCTATAGTATGCAATGATAAATTAATAGATGTGTAAAACATGGTTAAACTGTTGGTGGAATGTTATTTATCCACTTTTGGAGAATATTTAATGTCATGGCTAATGAAGCTGCTACAACGTTAAGTGAATAAAGCAGGTGTAAAAAATGCAATTAGTGTCATCTCATTTTTTAAAGAAAAGAATTACAATTATTAGTATTTTTGTGTGTCTTAGAATCATAACTTTTAATAATAGTGGAAATACTAAAGAGGAGTTTCAAAAATGAGAGATAAGGGAAGATAATATGCAGCAGAGCCTTTTAAAGTTTAGAAAAATTATTAAGATAGATGTTTATTACTTAGAGGTTACCTATAGTTTATGAAAGTGCGGACATCGTAATTAAGTAGGATTTTTTTCTTGGAAATAGTATCAAGATGTATTGACTTCAGGAAATTTTTTAACTGATCTTGCTATATAAAAATGCTATTTGCAGTCTAAATGTTTTGTATTGATAAAGTACTTGCTCGCCTGAAAGCTTGCATTTTTAGAAAAATACAACATTTATGGAGCCACCTATAGAAGAGTTTTACATTTATAAGTTTTGGGGGAAATGCCTATATGAGATAAAGTATGAACATGACTGTAACATTAGTAATACTCTATCAATAAGGGTTAGATTCAGCTGCATATAATAGAAAAACACAAAATAAGAATCACTTAAAATAAATCAAGCTTTACGTATCTGAACATAAATTAAGTCTGAAGATGGGTGGTCCAGGGTTTCTGGATTTCTTCATAGTGGCCTCAGAGACTGCTGCCACATCCTGGCATACGGCTTCCATTCTCAAGCTCACCATAGGTCCTATAAGGTTATTAGAACTTTAGACGGCATTCCTGCATTCCAGGTAACCGGAAGAACAAAGGAAGGAAAATAGGTGACTCTAATTTGCTTTTCAGGTGACTTCCCAGATGTCTCACACAACATTTTGCTAATATCTCGTTGTCCAGAATCTAGGCACCTGGTAATACCGAGATGCAAGAGATACCGGCAGGTCTAGTCTTTTATGTGTGGTGGCAATGTGCTATCTAAACATAACAGTGCTGTTAATCAGGTGAAAGAGAAAGGTGGCTGTTGGGGTAGGCAACCAGCAGCTTTTTCTACATAATTAAATTTCTAGTATCGATGCTTGTGATACCACTATCCTTTCCTTAATGAAATTTTTGTTTAATCGAAACTTTATGAAGTTCTTCTCAATTATATAACCCCATTTTTCCATTTTGAAATTGGAAATTTATTCTGTTATATTTCAGCCTGGAGATACAATAAAAATCATAATCAATGATACAGCAATCACTACAAATGAATTTTAAAAGAATAAATATGCAATCTTGCAAACAGTTTGATAATACTCAGGATATTTCAATACTGCTGTGTTGTAAAGTCAGAAAATATATGGGGAAAAAAGGTGATAACTTTTGGGGGAAAGTATATATAACGTCAAATGAAAGTATTACCATTGATCAGAAGTATAGCAATATGATTACCTCCTTCATTTTGTGTCTTCACTCTGTAATATGTGTGGAGTTTTGTTTGTTTCTTAAATATACTTGAATGAGTTAAAATAATAACCATTAAAATCTATGCGTGTTCTTGGTAAACATCAAAGATTCCGATTTTTGTAGAAGGCACTATTCATTAGTTTCAGTTAGGTTTATTTCATTTCTTCTATTGTAAATGACATTGGTCATGATATACCTGGGATAGCATGATGCTTTAGTGGGGAACTAGCCTGCTTATAGCTTGGGATGAGGTACGATCTAGGTGTCTAATGTTTTTGCCAGCTCGCCATGTCCTAGCAGCATACAGAGGTTAGCCAGTCACCTCTGAGCTATGGCAGAGCATGACAAGATGAGCGAGGACAATCAGATTCCCTCTCTAGGAAAGGTGAATTATGAAATAAAGAGGGAATTGACTGAGAACACTGGGAACAAAAGCAAAAAAATTCACATGAAGAGAGAGAGTAGAGGGCAGCCCTTTGGGGCTATGTAATGGCCAAAGCTGAGAAGGACAAGGAGGAAAACAGTACAGGGAGTAAAGAAAACAAGGACTAGAGAAAAAAGCCAGAGGCTGCATGCAGAGAGAAGCAGAAACCCAAGGAGTGATTAAGACCATGTATGGGTCCCTTCAGAGAGTTAAATGGCCTATGGAGCTACTTTGATTCTTGTCCTGAACCAGTCTTGCTGCTTTAGAAAAAGTTTGTGTTCTTGCAATGGGAAGAACAACACTAAAACACATAAATGCAAAATTGTTTAGATTAATTTATGTTAAATGAGCCATAGCTGTATAGTGGGTCATTAATTTAGAAATATTAATAATATCCATTACCATTTGACAGAAAAGAAAGCATATTTATCTGACTGAAGTTATGTGTAATTACCTCTTGCAGGACACTCCCTTTTTGAGATACTCTTTCTAAATAAATTTTCTACTACTGCTGTCTAGTAGAAATATAATGGGAGCCCCTAATGCAAGCCACATATGCAATTTTAAATTAATTTAAATTAATTTTAACAATGTGTTTTATTTAATTCCATGTGTCTAAAACATTATCATTCCAACTTGAAATCAAGATGAAAACATTAATGAGATATTTAGATTTTTTTTTTAAATCTAATGTATGTTTTACATTTTGAGCACACCTCAGTTTGGACTAATCACATTTCAAATGTTTAATAGCCACGTGTGGCAACTGGCTACTATATTGGGCAGCCTGGTTGTAAGCTGATTGACTTCATGTCGCCATAACTGACATCATTAGCCTGCAGTCTCCCCAAATAAATAACTCAGCCAGCTGACAGCCATGTCTCCTAAACTCTCATTGCTTTTATAGTTCTTTTATTAGACTAGGAAATAATTTAAGTATGCCTATGCCATTAAAATTCTTTCAGATTCCTAATTCGTGGGAATTAGGAATTTTCCATTTCATAAATAGAATGAATATAAACTCTCAACATTTGCAGTTGGTGGAGGAGGGAAAATGGGAGTGGGAGGAAGGATGGACTACCAAGGCAAGCTGTAATGTTAAGAACGTGAGATGTGATGTGATGCAAGATGTTCATGTTAAAAAAAATTGCAAAAAATGAAAATACCAAACTCTGAATCCAGGAAATTAAGTATATTCAGATTTACTTGAAGAGAAGAATGAAAATACTTATCTTTTTACCAGTTATTTTCCATGAAGAAAATGATCTCATAATAAGGAACCACAGTGTTTGAGTCAAACTTTTAGATAGTGCCTAGAGGCTGCTGATTGTTTGAGCCCTACAGGAAGCCATTTCATCCTAAATTGACTATTGCATGATTTATTCTATTGAATTAGCTTAATAAATAACTAAAATAAATTCATAACTTATGTACTAGTTTCATGATTGAAGTATTGTTTTTATAGTTAATTTCAGATAGGATGGAATTTTAAAAATCCAAACCCTTGAAACACTTTTTTAAAAAAAATTAATTTATTGAGGTCATATTGGCTTACAACATTGTGTAAATTTGAGGTGTACATTATTTTACATCAGTTTATATATTGACTACATCATGTTCAGACCAATAGTCTGGTTTTTATCCATCGCTGCACATAGGTGCCCCTTTATCTCTTTCACCCTTCCTCTACCCTCTTCTCCTCTGGTAACCACTAATCTGTTCTCCTTATTCATGTGTTTGCTTATCTTCCTCATGAGTGAAATCATATGGTGTTTGTCTTGGTCTGACTTATTTCCCTTAGCATAATATCGTCAAGGTCCACCCATGTTGATGCAAATGGCATGATTTTGTCTTTTTTATGGCTGAGTAGTGTTCCATTGTGTATATGTATATATATACCACATCTTCTTTATCCATTCCTCCATTGATGGCCAGTTGGGTTGCTTCCACATCTTGGCTATTGTGAATAATGCTGTGTTGAACATATTGATGCATAAATCTCTTTGAACTATTGATTTCATGTTCTTTGGATAAATACTCAGTAGTGGAATTGGTATTTCTATTTTTAATTTTTTGACATATCTCCATACTGTTTTCTGTAGTGGCTGCACCAGTTTGCATTCCCACCAGCAGTGTATGAGGGTTCCCTTTTCTCCACATCCTCACCCTTTATCTCTTGCCTTGTTAGTTATTGCCATTCTGACAAATATGAGATGATATCTCGTTGTAGTTTTCATTTGTATTTCCTTCATAATAAGTGATGTTGAAATGCTTTTTAAGAGAAGTGAATTCCTATGTTCTACCAGTTTAGCATGTTACTTAAGTTACTAAGTCCTTACACGGCCAAAAAATATTTCATAAAATCTGACATCGTGCAAGCCTAATGTGTTCTTTTTGATTTTTCTCCCCAAATGTTTTCTTTTCCTGCCAAAGACGAGGTATAAGTGCTGAGCTAATGCACTCCTCAGAGACCAAGCCCCTACTAATTATAATTTCCTGTGCTGATTTTTAATTCCTTTGTAATATCAGTAACAGTTTTAACACCTTGTCAGGCATTCAGGAACTTCCATCTGTGCAACATAGCACATTCGTGAAATAAACCCATCTGTACAGCTGATTAAAAGTTGGATTCCGTCCATGTTTTGACTTTGCCCTGGAAGAGGTGAATCCCAGTGCAGTTGTGCCGTTAAGGGCAGAATGTGGAGTGACTGATATGCGTGGCGCTAATACAACGAAAGTCATTTTCTGTTTGATTGTTTGTTAGTTAATTTTAACTTAACCTTAATTTAAATAAAATCAAATGATATCTAAATAAAGTCGGTGTGGTAACTTGGACAATTAGAAACAGGAGATCTCTTTTCATGATTTCTTTATACTCAAATATGTATCTCTAGCAAGTTCCACTCAGTTTTGTGCTACTTAATATTGACTGCTTCATACAGTGAGTCACATGTGAGTAAATTAGAATGACAAAATCTCTTGAAATACCTAGCCCTCTTCCATTCCTTAGCATGGCCTAAAATTCCACAATTACAGCTTCATGCCATTACTTCAATTAAGGTTTATGGGTCTTTTAAACTGCACGTGATGTGGTAAAAAATAAAACAAATATTTTTTTATTAAGTGCAATTTTTGTAAAGGAAATTTTTAATTGATTTGGTCAGTCAAAAAATATTTATTGAACACCTACTATGTGGTAGGTACTGTTCTAGGCACTGGGGATAAAGCACTGAGCTAAACAAAAATAAGAAGTTTTCTTAGGACTTAGATTCTATTATGGAAGAGACCTAAGAAATAAATAAGTTAGAAAATGCAGTATATTGGCCATTCATAAGTGTTTTAAAGAATTATAAAGTAAGGACATTGAGTAGGGTGTAGGGTGCGGGAGTCCATTTTAAACAGAATGGTCTTGAATACCACTGAAAACATAGCTCTTCAGTAAAGATCCCAGGAAAGGGAGCCAGCTGGCCATTATCTGGGAAAAGAACATTCTAGTCGGAGGGAACATGCCAGTTCCTAAGTCAAGAGAGCACCTGGTATGCTTGAGAAACAGCAGGAGGGCACGCAGTCAGGATTTGAACCCTGGATTGGCAACCAGGGTCTGCTCTCTTCAATACTCTGCATGGTCTCCTAGGGTCAGGTTTAAAGTATAAAGACACAGATGCTGTTCCTAGTGAAATATGAAAGCATGTATTTAGGAAATACAATTTTAAAAATAAAATTTAAAACAAAAGAGAGATTTTCTTTCATGGACAACCTTTCTAAATTGAAATATTGCCCAAGGAGAATGGAAATGTGAAAAATGTGATTGTACTGTAGAATTATGAATAATCCCAGGGAGGAAGTGATCAGCAGAATAGCTACCAAAATCAAGGTGACTGCATAGGGAGCTCTCTGACAAACTAATTTTCTTCAACTGTGAAATATTGATAGGATAAACTGGAAGTGAACTAAAGATAAACACAAAAAAGTAGCTTAATTTGTAAAAATCATGTCCTTAAAGCTCAAAAATCTTAAATGTACTATAAGATGGGGAAATGTTAAGGAAACTAAAAATTATTTATTTAATCTATGTTGTAAATAAGAAGATAGGCAAGAAAGGCAAGGTCCACCACCCAGGGAAGATGGTTAGTATTAACAGAAGAGAGTAGACGGAGAACCATACAGAGCTGCTGGCTATATTCCTGCATTCTTTGTAATTGGCAGGCCTGAGTTTGAATTTCAGATTGGTCAGTTAGTAGCTCTATGACTCAGGATGTAATAGTTAACTTTTTGAGTAGCAGCTTCCTCATTGGCACGTTAGTTATGTGTAGTTTAGAGTTCTGTGAAATATTTTAGAACATTCATCACAGTTCTGGGCACATAGTAGACAATAACTGGAGTTAGTAGTGTATTTCTTGTTTAATTACCAACTTCCTCAAATACCTCCTCAGTAATCTCTTTAACCAACTCAATAATTACTATGTGGAAATACACTGTGACAAGCATCATTAGAGTCAAACAAGGAAATGGCACCACTCTGCCATCCTGGAGGAATGATATGTAAATAATCAACTGCAACATGAAGGAATATACTTTAAAATGAGAGGTAAAATGTAAAGTCCAAACCTGGGGGCCAGAGGAAATATTTTCACAGATGTTACTGGAGATGATACTGGGGAGGAAAGATGATGCCTTAGTCTGTTCAGGATGATATAACAAAACTACCCTGGATTGGGTGGCTTATAAACAACAGATGTTTATTTCTCACAGTTCTAGATGCTGGGAAGTCCAAGATCAAGGCACTAGCAGATTCATTGACTGGGAGATTCAGTGTCTGGTGAGAGCTACCTCCTGGTTCGTGGATGGCAGTCTTTATGCTGTGTCCTCTCATGGTGGTAGCGGCAAGGGAGCTCTCTGGGGCCTCTGATAAGAGCGCTAATACCATTTGTGAGGACTCCATCTTCCATGAATCACCTCTCAGAGATCCCACCTCCAAATACCATCACCTAGGGGCTTAGGTTTCAACATATGAATTTTAGGGAAACGCATTCAGTCTATAGCAGAATGTTTGAGTAGGCTCTTGAAGAATGGAGAAAGTTTTGAAATGGGGTTTGGTAATGACACTTTAGAGAATACAGTAAACAGAGCAAGATCCTGATCAATGGGAGTGTGCCAGAAGACTTGAAATAAAAACAGAAGTTGTACCAGGGGGCCTCCAACATGGTAGGCTAATGGGCCCCCTTGTAACATAGAGGAGCTCAGGCGTCACTTCAAGAGAGGCTTGGATTACTATATTCCTGGGGGTTTGTCTCCATCTGAAGGGGAACTCCCATGATATATCCAAGTCCTCTTAAATCCAGGGTCACTATATCCTGGTTTCCATGGACAGTCCCTGTTTACACATTAATTGTTAACAGAGCCTTATTTCACTCTCAAAAGGGTCCCATTCTGGATGATAAATTATATGGACACTCCACCCAACTCTGAAAGCAACATTAGGCATTTTGAAAATGCAAAGTGATTTCATTTTCCCTCATACATGCCCTGCTTCCTGAGACACTGATAAATCTCTTTATTCCACTTCTTATTCTTGAAAAGTGATCCTTTTTAAAAAGCAAACAAATGTTATGTCATTTTTGAAAGAAACGCTGTGTTAGTTCATAATCCATAAATCAAAGCTGCTCAGGTAAAAGACTCTTCCTTTTATAAAGCATTAGCAGTAATCAGCATAAAAAATAGGAACTTAATCATCATGCAGATAGAATCTGATAATTATAAAGGAATTCAATGTCATATACTTAGAAAATAATATCCAAATTAAATCAAGTGAGGAAAAGTAATAAGCTGGCTGATGATAAAATGGAAAATTTTTCCAGGGAGCCAAGTAGCCAAAGTTGAATAGATAAAACAAGCTGTCTGATTGAAGGTGAGTGAATATGAACATTGGCTAAAAGTTAGGAGGGCATGGGCAATTGTAATTATACACAATAGAATTATTGCCCACTGAGTACTGATTTTACTTGAATCTAGGCCACTTTAATGCTTAGGTGATAATAACAATACGTCATTTAGGGTATTGTAAATCACCTCGAGGGATCAATATGAAAACTCTAGGGCTGAGCAATGCCCAAGTGTTGGTACCTTGATGAAGCACAATAAATACATAGGCTTCTTTTATAGAACAAGTAAGACTAAAATATAAACACAGTGCAGAATGTTTGGCACGGCATCCTCAATCTGTCCATTTTATATGCTTTGGAAATATGTTAAATATCTTTTAAAATTTGCTGATGAGTTCCCTCTGGAGTTAAAATCTAGTGGATGAGCAGAAAAAGGAAGTGATTCCATCGCTTCTCCCTTCTCTCTTCTGCACAATGATAAACCATCTGTTTGGAAACTGCCTTCTTCCTCTCATCACAGAAGCAGACGGTGATTCACATAGGGACAGTGCGAGCAGGTTAGGTTTGCAAGGTGGCTTTTTATTCCCCCAGGAAAAGATGTGGTGAGTCAGACATTGACTCTCATAATAGCAGGTCTGTCTCCTGTGACCTTTAGTCCCTTATGAATCTTACTAAAGAGACTCAGGAAGAGTCATATTCTGCAACTCAAAGCAGATTATTAGGAATATATTTGGACATATTTGTCTTGTTTCTTGATGAAAATGTTAACTTAAGAAATTGCAGGATTAGGTGCAGGGACAATTATTCAGACCATCCCCTGCTGTCCAATATGATAGCGGCTAGCCATAAGTGGCTGTTTAGATTTAAATTAATGAAAATTTAGTGCAATAAAAAATTTAGTCCATTAGTTACGATAGGCACATTTCAAGTGATCAATAGCCACTTGTGGCTAGAGGCTATCATATCAGACAGCACCGATACGGAACACTTCCATCATTGAAGAAAGTTCTATTGGAAAACACTGAGTAAGCGTATCATTTCCATTTTCTTTTGTATTTGATGTGATGGGAAGGGTCATACATGGATGACACACCAGCTGGCTCGCTTAGAATCAGTCATGGGGTTGAATGGATACTTCATATTACCACAAAAACTGGAATTCTACAACTTATACATTTAGTTTAATTTATTCAGTTCATGTCTAATCAAGCTAAACTTAAGGTTGCTAGCATCCTTTTGTAATCAACTAAATTTAAATGCCTGAAACTATTTTTGTGAGACATTTTTTTCCTGGCTTATTTTCCAGCAAACAACATGAATCTATGCACAGAAGGTAGAGAAATATTAATGACTAATATACTAGGTATAAGTACTGATAGTCCTATGACGTTGGTATGCTTTGAAAAACATTATATAATTTGATATTTGAGAATGAACAATAAAAATATAGTATTTCAAACTTATAAGATTAACTTTGAGCTTTTCATGGTTTTAATTTTTGTTATTCTTATTTTGTTAAAATGTTCTATTATGCTTATGTTGATGCCCCCTTTGTGACACTTAGAGGTATCGTTATGTAAACCAAGATTAACACCAGTTAAGAGTGATTTATACATAAGTTTACATGGTATAAAATAAAGAAAATCAAAAGACAATGTTTCTGATTGCTGTAATTTTCTCAGAGATGATTCAAGCAAATATTTCAGTAATAGAGTTCATTACTGAATAATATACAAAAGAGTAATATAATTATAAAAGAATAATACACAGCTTTTATGTGGTTAATATTTACCAAATGCAAAAAACTTCAGGAATATTTTATAAATGAGGCAAGAATAAGCTAGAAATTGAACACTTCCATGTAAACAAAGCCTGCTCCTGATAAACAGGTATCGCTTAACTTTGTATGGCAAATTTACACTCAGCAGAGGCCACAGAGGATAGGAGTTTTAAGAATGTATAAAAACACGATTTCTTTTCCTACTGCAGGTGTCTCGAGGCACACAGGATGATTGCTAGAGCAAATCTGATCAGATTTATGCATGAAACACACTGTATTAATAAAGCTGTTTTATTGCATTTGCCAGGTGGCTTCTCGTACCTAAAGCTATATTTCTGAAGCTAATGTAATATTTTTTCTAATTCCTTATGCCAGAATGTTGGCTACCTTATGCCTCTGCTTAAAATTCAATTGTTCCACGTTTGGGGGAAGTTTTAATTATGGTTAATTTAAATTGTGATAGTCTTCTAAAAATAGAAAAGATATAGACTATTTTGGATCTTTTTGTTCTTCTTTTTCTTACAAATCTGTGTACATAGCCCAAGATATCTTTGCCTTTCTAGAAATACTACTATAATGTTAGCTCTACATGTCTATCAGGTTCTCTTCTTAGTGATTTATGTAACTTTTTCTCATTTAATACTTCGGGTAATTCCAGAGGGAAAATTTTATGTCTCACTTATAATTAGGAAACTGAGAATTAGGAAGGTAAATCAGTTTGTCTAGTGTCCATAGGTAAAGAAAGCCAGAGTCCAAAATTTGAATCCAATTAGAACTGACAGCACAACCAATGTTGTTTTTCAAAACTCTGTAGTGGGGCTGGCCCCATGGCGGAGTGGTTAAGTTCGTGCACTCCGCTTCGGCAGCCCGGGGTTTCACTGGTTCGGATCCTGGGCGTGATCATGGCACTGCTCATCAGGCCTTGCTGAGGTGACATCCCACCTAGCACAACCATAGGAACCTACAACTAGAATATACAACTATGTGCTGGCAGGCTTTGGGGAGAAGAAGAAGAAGAAAAGAAAAAAAAAAAAGAAGATTGGCAACAGATGTTAGCTTAGTTGCCAATCTCAAAAAAACCCAAAAACTCTATACTGCCTAGTAAATTTATGACAGGTCTATTAGCTGCCAGTTTCTGTTGGTTCTGATGTTAATACAACAAAAATGGTATATGACCTTAAAGCTTGCCCTCTTAGCACTTAGCATGATTATGATTAAATGATTAGTAGGGCAATTAATGGTTTAACATTTTCCTTTTCTGTCAAAATGTAATATCCAGGAGGGCAGGGACCAGGGCGAGCTCTTGCTAAATGTTTATGAAAAGGACAAACTGAAAGAAAGACTGAATGATAAAGTCTGAAGACAGGAAGGACGGAAGGAAAGAAGGAAGAAGGAAGGGAGAAAGAAAGGGAGGAAGGGAGGGAAGGAGAGAGGTGGGAGGGAAGAAAGAAAGTGGTCCGTATTTTCCTGTAAGTCAAAAGCTAAGTAAACAAATGACTAAAATTCAGATGACTGCTATGAACAAGTACAGGAACACAGTGGGGGTGCAAACCTAGATGGCACATGACATTTAGGCTGAGTCCTGAAGGAGAAGTAGGAGGTAATTCAGGTGAAACTGGGGTGATAGGAGAAGCCAGGACCTACTGCATTTTGGAACTCAAGTTCAGAATTTAGGCTTGATTAACGACCATATTTGTAATTTTCAAAAGCTTCTTTGGCTTTAGTGTTTAAAATAGATTTAAGGAGGCCAAGGGTCGGTTTTTGCCTGATGGGCCAAAAAGGAAGGAGTTTCCCAGGATGAGGGAGAGCGCTATTGTTACAGTAGGAGAAGCTCTCTGGCAAAACCTGTGGTCTTGATTGGAGGGTCACAAGACTGCCAGAGTAGCTCTCTGATGAGGGAATCTGTGGCAATAATTACCCTGACTTGTCTCTCTGCCCACCATCCAATCCCCTACTAATGTCCCTTTGGCTGAACCCAACAAGAAGACAAAGGGCAGGAGGATCCTCTTGACACCATCTATAGGGGTCAGCCTTCTGGGCACAAACCAGGTGAGAAGGGAAAATATCCAGCACACTGTTACAAATTAGTCTTCGTGAGGGAAAAGAGTGGACTGATCTAAGACTTTGGGGCATGCTACCAAAACCGACAGATGTTACATCTTACTAAACCTACTCTTTAAGCTGACCTCTTTGCTTACTTAGGGGATATGGGTCATACTCTACTCTTTCTGTGATAGTAAGAGTTGAATATTGTTTCTGCCTTTTTACCTAACTAAGCTAAAACACCTTTTCAGTATTAAATGGTACAAGCAACCCCATTTCCCAGTACAAATAGAGTGATTCTCAATTTGCCTCCTCCACACTTCTTTTAATAGAGATTTGTTTTTAAAATATTATAGAATCACAAGGTGTTGAGATGTATGCAAATGACTATTTGTTTCTCAGTCATTTATTTTTAAAAGGAAATACCCTCCCTCCATCAAATGAGTCCTCACAATTTCTAGCCCCCAATAAAGATCTCACTTTGTTCTAAAACTTTCAACCATCTGTCTTCAAGTAGACCCTTCAACTGTAAAAATAGGAGTGTGACCAGATAAATGATCAATGAGTTTCCCTGAGGCTCTATAATTCTGTGGTTCTGTTTCCTGGAAGATCATTTAATTGAAAGCCAATGTTTGTTGTAGTGAATGTTTAAGTATATCGTCTTCAAAAAAAGCAGCCCATTTTAACTTCAATCACAGAGTGATATGATCTTGTTGAATTTCTAATTGCAGAGCAGCTACCTGTGGTCTGTAGGTCAACTTTTAATAGCATAAGTATATTTTGGTTGATAGAATTGTAACCACACTGTTATCAAAGTGGCTCCAAGAAACCTAGAGGATTGCATCTTTGAAAAACGAAATATATAGCTATTAATGATGCCAGAGAACTTTAGGAGGTTGCCTTCCCAAATATTAATTTTTTTAAATCATCCCTACTTTCATTGTAGTGCTACACCCAATTAAAGCATCAAGCACTTAACATATACTTGTGAAAAAAGCAGTTTATGATGGGTGTAATCATACTCCCATAGCTCCAATTATCTCAGTTGGCTCCCAATTAATCCATGGAGTTGTTAGGGCCTTCTTTTAATTAGATCTCTTCCTCTCAAAGAACAATCTTTTTTTTTTTTTCTTTCCATATTTCACTTTATTATTTCCTTTACTGGAACCCTGCAGGGTGGGAATGCTACTTTGAAATGTACTTGTTTGTTCGATGGCTGGTTGAGATTTAATAAAGATAATACTTTTAACCAGAGTCTGCTTCTGAGTAGAGATAGAAATGCAAGTCCTTCTCTATGAAAATTAAATCCAAACATGTACAAAGTGAGATGAGGCATACCTTGTATATAAGTTTTAACATTTTTCTCATTAAATCTCACTGATCTTTTGTGTCATCTCCCTGAATGTGAAAATCGGCATAGAATTAACTGGGTTTTTTTTGCTATGTGATTTACCTGTTAACTTTATTACCTTTAAGGTTATTAATTTATGTTTTAAATCAAGATATAATAAAATGAGTTCTAGAAGGAAGACATTTGATCTCCGGTGCCATTTGCCTTTTAAATCTCCTCCAGGCCATAGATAAAGTGTGAAGGATAAAGGGTTGCTTTGTCAGCAAGGGGTTTCTTTTATATTTGCTTTCTAGTACCTTATATACTCTTGCATTCTTTTCAAAGTTCATCAAGAAAACCCTTTGAAATTATAGATTAAAATATAAAACTATGTAATTCTTTTTTCCAGCCAACTTTCTAAGCTGTTAAAAATATTGTTTTATATATAAGTGAAACATTCTCATTAGATCCAGAAGTGGTACAACTTTATAGGAGTAGTCGACTTCCCTTTGTCACATCCTGCCTACCTTATTCACTGGGAAAAAGAGCATTTCGCTAAAGAGAAAGAATGTAAACCACTTTATCTTTAAATTTATTGACATTACAGGAATTTAGGAAATTAGGTTTCATGAGGACTGAATTACCTCAAAAATTTTGTTATGTAGGCTTAGCTTGATATAAATAAGTGTAAATTTAACTTTTGTTTGGAAAACCTGGCTAACACCTGGAGATGATAAATTTAGTTCAGTTTCTTTTATTATTTATGCCTTTGATCATACCTACTGTTGCCATTGGAGGAAAATTTACACATTTAATGGGGAGCCATAGTTTTCCAGGAAGTCAACAACAATAAAAGTCATAAATATACAAAAAACACCTAGATAGATATAAGGTTTGAACTAAAATAGATCTTTTTTGACCTGGAAACTTTAGAATGATAAAATGAGGCCTTGAGTCTAGAACTTTCTCAATCCTTGCCTTTGCCCCTGAAGAGTCGATTGGGAAACCCATATATTCCTTCCTCATAGCAACTACCACACTCTGTTGCAATTATTACTTTTCAAGTCTGTCCGTTCTACTAGACTGAGTGGATGTAGGACTTAGCTTTAGGAATCTCTGCAGTTCCAGCTCTTTTTGTATTGCCTGGTATATTCACAAGGCTTTCAATATTTGTGGAAGGAAGGGAGAAGGGAAAGAAGGATCATTTTTAACATCTATGTGCTGGGATTCCTCCATAGACAAGACTGACTACTATAGATGTTCTTTTGGGACTTCAGGAAAAAACAGCTATATTGAGCACAGTTCAACATAATTCACTTTATCCTGAATTCCACCCTCTCGTGACTATTATTTGAAAGAATCGAGGAGATTCTGGTCCTTTGCTCTCAAGCTGCTCAGCATAACCAACTCCTTTCCTGAGAAGTACCTGCTAGATATTTTTAGTAGAAGTTCAAAAGGATCAATGGATATATCGCTATTAGGATGGGTGTCAATTTTAGTCTTCGGCTCATTCTCGTGAACTAAGAGAAAAGTATGTAAATCAGATTCTCGGGTAATTAAGCTTAAATGAAAGATACCTGAACAAACATTAACTCAGGCACAATTCAGATTATCTTGACTCAGAATTTACTCAGAGGGGAAACTGAATGGAGAGTAAATTGCCAGAATGTTGCTTAGTGATCAAGGAATTCCAACAGTGGGATCTGTTTAAAGGACTTAGGCTAAGATGTTGCCTTAAATTTAATGCATCTGTACTTTCTCCATAAAATCTTCCCTTTGGTCTTAGGGGTGCCATCTCCCCTCATTGTGCCTGGAAGTCACTACCAATGTGAGTTTCAGTGACTCCTTTTCCTTGGCTCCTTTGTCAAACATACCCTTTTCAGATTGACACAACCTTTCTTTGGATATCTTTCTACTTCAATTATGTTTTTAGACTCTAGATCAGATCCAGGAGTCAGTTTATGTAAAAAGATTTTAAACATCTCCATACAAACCATTAGGTGTTGATTGTATGGCTTACCTTACTTGAAATCACTGTTGTTTTACATATTTTGGAGGTGGAACCTTACCTAAGCTTCAAGTGACAATTGCATTAGATGTTCTGAAAGTTTATTGAATGAAACCACTACGTGGTACTCTAACACCATGTTACAGTAGCTGATAGTAGGCGTGGAACATATTTATTGAGGAAACTAAAATCTCAGTTTGTATTTGGGCTTGCTGTTGTAGAGTAATCTTCAGTCATCCGGCACCATTGATGACTGACCCATCCCAATAATTGAATTTCCCAAACACATGGAAGTTAGAATGCTGGAATAGTTAATGCTGTCAAGACTGACTAAAACTATTTTTAGCATTCTTCTCCCTCTCCTCCTTCCCTTTCCCCTCCTTCCCCTTTCCCCTTTCCCTTCTCCTCTTCCTTCTCTTCCTTCTCCTCCTCATACTCTTTCTCCTCCTCCACTTCCTCATTCTTAGTCTTATTCTTTTCCTCTCTGAAATATAAACCATTTTCTAAACTCAGATCTATAGACTGCTGCTACTGTTCCACATTAGAATTATCTGCACATTCCAATTTTAAAATGCTTGTAAGGATTGTGTTTTGATATATAAAGGTTGGGATCTTGGCTTATGTTTCTTTTTCTTCTAATGCTCAGTTATGTCTGGAAATGATTAGGTGTGCCCTATATTTGTGTGTCAAGTGTTCATGAGAGCTCTTTGTCACCTCTCTTTCCTAAGCAGCAGCCTAGCCTACCTTGGTCTGGTGGATCTCTCTTCATTACTGGCTCTCTTAAAAGTTGCCACAGGGACTGAGCCTGTCACAATCTCTAGTAACCATCCTTGGAGAAGCTGCTACTTGTAAACACTTTCATGCTTTTCTTAACTCCAGTTCTCTTCTCTGCTCTCTTCTTTCTTCCCTCCATCTCTAGCAGTAAGTTTTGTCTCTTGTCACATCACAACCTGAAAAGTCTCACTAGCTGATGTCAAGCAAGTAGAATTACTATTATTTTATTATTGTTAATGAACTAACCAATCACAGTACATGGAGTATGATCATTAGAATCTTGATTTAATTCTTTGTTGCTTCCCGGAGGCTGATTGTTTTCTGGATTTAAAACCTGAGGATTCTGGCAGACTGGTCTCAAAACAGATGATAACTGTTATTAGAAAACCCATACAGACATCACGACCTAATATTTGTGGGCAGAATCCTCTGCACCAGGCGCTGTTCTAAGCAACTTGCAACCATGATTTTATTTTGTATTTCAATAAGCCTAAGGGATAGAAGATTAAATAATAAATCTGAGATTTCTGAGCAAGCAACTCAAAACAAGATTTTAAAGTATACAAATATGTGTATTTCATTATATTTGATGTAGATGATGTTTTCTAGTTTCAGACAGAGGAACTGAAGTTCCTATACTGAGACTTAGTCAGTTTCATAGCTAGAACCTGAGTGTTCTGACTGAAAATCTCATTGGCTTTCCATTACTCCATTATAGCCAATATTGTGACTTCAGTACTCTAAAATTATGAGCGTGTTATCCATTTAAACATATTTTTAGGATAATTTAAAATAATTTGTAAATGATAAAATTTGCCTTCATTAATAGACGAAAGAATAGAACCAAGTTCCCTTAGTATTACTTTATTTATAAACTTTTGAATAACAGTATATATTGTATTTGCAAATTAACAAAGCTTTGATGCAAGGAATGCTATTCTTTTTTTGTTCTATAGTCATAGTGTATCCTTGGTCCATAACTTTGAACTCCATTCCACAGATCTGCTTTAGAGGCTGTAGAATATTTGTGTTCTCCTTTCTTTCATTTTTTTCTCGTTTCATCATGTTAACCAGACATTTTAAAGCTAAATTATAAAATGGTATTATGTTATGAGAATTCCTGTCCCCTTCTTCAAACTATTTAACCTTTAGCTTAATAGAGTGTATCTTAAGGATATACGGTTGTCTCAAGGTCTGGAATTGGAACACCTCATATAATCTATATAGAAAGTTTTACATGCAAATGTTAATGGCTATCACACAAGCAAATTGAAGAGAGTTAAGGCCTGCCTGAGTCACAAGCTCCTTGTTGCCTGGGTCTTATCTTTTAATTGACCCTGACTTTGTTTAACTCAAAATTTTCTCTAAAATCAAGACAGAATGAGATTCAAGGGTTACTGCTTGGTTTTGGATGCACATGTGCAAGTTTCTGTGTGTGTGTAATTGATTATTCGGTTTTTATTTTCACTATATAGGCGAGACCTTGTCCTTATGTCCACCTCTTGAGAAATATAATATAGCAGACCCTACATACAATTGCCTAGTTTTAACAATTGAAGAGATTACATTTGTGAGACCTACCATAAAATAAAACTTGAGATCTAGGCCAGAATGCCTTGGCCCAGGAATCCTTGAAAGAATAAACTCTCATGACTGTCTTCTCTATGAGATCTCTATAGTCAGCCTTGACAATATCTCACCTCTCCTACTAAATGCCACACTTTTAATAAGGATGCCTGCTCATCCCTCTCTACTCAATGTGACAGCACAATTTCTTCTTCCTCTCTTTTGGAATTCTCTTCGACTATCTCCAGGAAAATGGGGTGGGGGAGGGTCACAGGTATAAAATATTTGGCTATGTCAGCTATATTTTAAATCTGGAATTAAAATGCTATAGGCCTTAGTGGAATCATCTTTATCTTAATCCAACCTCGTTTTCTTCTCCCTTGTGCTTATGTACTTCACATCCTTGCCACTAAATCTAGCCTTTTGTTTGACTCTGATTTTATCTTTCAACACAACTGCTACCAGTTAAATATAGTTTTTTTTCTGCATGTTGCCTTGTCTGAATTGCACGCTATTTTCCACTTTTATATGTATTTATGTCTTCCTTTACTCATGAATATAGATTATAGAGAAAATATATGTTATTTTATAAAATTCACATATATACATGCATACACATAAATATATACACAAAAAATTAAGTAGTCTTATAATTCTGAAACATGACTTACCTTACATTTGCCTTAAAGGCTGAACTCTAAATTTAAATGTGAACAGATTTACTTATTGAATTTCTCTTTCAGTTCCCAAGAGTTCTAAGCTAATGAATTTGGATACTCATATGACATGAACTGACCCAATAACTTGCCACAATTATGTTTTGTAACATCAAAGAAATAAATTTTAAGATATACATCTTAGAAACAATCTCTTTACTTTTCATATTCTTTGTCTTGAGTATCACACCAATAACGTGTAATACTGTTGGTTGTATTTGAGATAATTATTGACATTTAGATTTCTAATCCATTAAGAATACAGTAAAGATTTCAGACTAAGCTTTTGAGCTTTTTAAATTTCTTAATAATAAAAAATTGGAAGAGCACAATTCATGTGCTCAGAGTTTGGTGAAATCTCATTTTCTACATTTCTTTGCTGTTTCATCTACATGGAAACATTTTGGTTTAATTAGTCTTGAGGTACTTGACACTAGCTGGTGCATATGAAGATGTTGAATACTTACCACTGGATATTTTCTTTCAACAATAGTCAGATATTTTCCCTTTTTGGGTGGGTGAAGTAATGTAATTCCCATATGTGTTATGTAAGTTTGACTCCGTATTTTATGTCATGATTGAATTCCATTCTTATATCCTGAAAGGGAAACTCTGTAGTCTATTTTCCATCATTTACACATTCTAGGAATTTTTCATTGTTTTAATGAGAACACACAGAAATTGATTGAATGAATAAATGAGTGAAACAACCCAATGATGATAATTCAAGTAAACCTGGGCCTGAATTCTCAGAACTATGTTACTGTGGTAGTTAATTAAAACTAAGTCTTTAGGGCCCGGTCCTGTGGCCGAGTGGTTAAGTTCTAGCGCTCTGCTGCAGGCGGCTCAGTGTTTCATTGGTTCAAATCCTGGGCGTGCACATGGCACTGCTCATCAAGCCATGCTGAGGTGGCGTCCCACATGCCACAACTAAAAGGACCCACAACTAAGAATATACAACTATGCACTGGGGGGCTTTGGGGACAAAAAAGGAAAAAAAATAAAATCTTTAAAAAAAACCCAAAAAACTAAATCTTTAGCAAGGGACCTAAAAATAATTCCTTAACTTAAAGAATACAATAAAATAAGAATAAAGCAAAACAAAAAAGTTTATTTTAATGATCTAAAATAGCTATTGAAGGTCAATGAATTGTTGTGCTCTATGAAGTTATTCAGAGACGCAAGATAAGGACAGCTCTGCCATCTTCAACTGGTGTTTTCCAATGTCACTCTAAAAAAAAAAACAGAGGGAATGAGCATTGAGGATCTAACATGAAAGTTGGTCCAGAAATCAACAACGTGACTATTCCTAGCTTCAGGGAGTGCTGGAAAATATGCTCCCTAGATGGGCAATAATTTCTAGCTACAACTCTAGTACCATAAAATAAGCAGATAACAGAATTTGATGTACAATTACCAGTATCGGCCACAGTCCCCTTGGCACAGACACAAATATAATTTTTGAAAATGAGTATAAGGTTCAGAAATGAATCTTGGAAGCATGGGAATTTGAATTGACATTCCCATGATATGCAGCCTTAGATGCAGACTGGTATTGCATCAAAGATTATTCTACAGAAGACCTTATTGACCTCATTGATATCAACATCAGAGGTTATGGATCTTTTTGCCAATATCTTCTTGTTATCTTTAATAGTGAACGATGGTGTATCATCTAATAGAATTCCTAAAACTATTTACATATTCAGACTTCATAGCCTTATATGATAAACAGGTTGATAAGTTAACTCATGTCTTACAAAATATCCATTTATCTTAACCTTATCTTATGTAGAAGTCCTTGATTTTTCATTGTTCTAATATGTTAGGACTTGTCATATTCACCTTACTTATATTCCTCATAATTTTTTAAACATAATAATTCTGAACTTACAAGTTTTTTTTTCCCTTAATCACTAAATACACGGCTTTACAAGCAGTAGGCATTTAATTATGAGTTTATGGATCTAAGTCTAATTTTAGGCAATTTCAAACAGCCATATCTTCACTCCTTCGAGTACCGTAGTCTTTTACTCTGGGCCTTCTGCAGATCCATGGCATTAACCAAGATATTACCACATTTTGGGGGCACTTATTGTTAATAAGGCACCATTTTGAGAGCTTTAAGGGATGCAAAGAATGTTTGTTTGTTTTGTTTTTGTTTTGTTTTTTGTTTTGAGGAAGATTAGCCCTAAGCTAACTACTGCCAATCCTCCTCTTTTTGCTGAGGAAGACTGGCCCTGAGCTAACATCTGTGCCCATCTTCCTCTACTTTATATGTGGGATGCCTACCACAGCATGGCTTGACAAGCGGTGCCATGTCCGCACCCATGATCTGAACTTGTGAACTCCGGGCCCCCAAGAAGCGGAACGTATGAACTTAACTGCTGCACTACTGGGCCTGCCAGATGCAAAGAATTTTGACATGCACAGAAAGCTGCTCAAATGCAGAGACCTCTTGATCCATAGCCATGGGAACAACATGAATCTAGATTCAAGAGCATGCACTGGAAAATTTCTCCATATGTGTCAATTTCTTACTCATTGGAATTTTTTCCTTGTGCTCTCCTATTGTTTTGTTCACCCTTGTTTTCCTGGACATTTCCAAGTCCGCGGCATATATCATTTATTTCCTCAAATGATAGATTTTAAGGGATTCGTCTACCTCCATCGCCCAACATCTTAGACCCTCAATTTCAGTTAGTTTGATGGGTTTTTTTTGGAATAAGTTAATATGCATTTCAGAAAATCCAAATTGCTTTTCCACATTGAAGAAAATTAAAGCAAGAGAGATCTGCAATGTAGAGGATACCTATATTTTGTGACAAAAAAATGTATCCCTTTATTCAGTAGAGTGTTATACAACACAGTGGAAAGATGGTGAGTTTTAATGCCAAAAAGTACTCACTTGTATTCTTAGCTCCAACACTTCATTTCAATTAAGCAGACACACTGCGTACCTATGATATGTCAGTCACTCTCTTAACACATACCGTAGGTTCAGAAAAGAATAAGACAGTCCTAGCTCTCAAAAGTATTTATAGTCTGCTAACGTGTGTGATATAGACATTCAGTTGATGTTTATAGGCACTAGTTTTCTCTTCAGTACAAAGGGGATAATATCTGCCTTATAAGAATATTATGAGAAATTAAATGATTTTATTTGATTTATAGTGATTATGAACTTTTATATGTCTACTCTGGGATCAGCAAATTTTTGGTTTATGCATTACAGTTTTGGGGATTGTTTGAATATTGACTTTTCATAGAGGAAACAAAGACTAAATACTCCCAAAGTACAATACAAGTTTGAGATAAGTAATTTATTGCAAATTCCTTTCAGTGTGTTATAATTAACATAATTCATTCCTCATTGATGAGGTTTCTTTACATAAAAATAAATTCTAGAGATATATCATTTTGTATAAATTTCAACTTGCTTTAGAATATGAATATTACCTGTATACATATGTATTTGTAAATATGTACCTGCAATTCTTTCTTGGTTAGTGCTTCCCAAAAATAAGAGGAATAAATGAGTTACCAGTATGATTTATAATTTTGATCTAGAAGGGCTAAATTTTTCATTTTAGTTTCTAATGTAAATGCTTGATGTATTTCCATTTATATCCATTTCATCTGGGTTATGTATTTATTACATAATTATAAAAATAGGTGATCAGCAATTACGTTTCTTTATAAAATTCTCAAGGATTTAGAATTCCTAAAGCATGTATAGATTAAGTATAGCATGATTAATTATTTTCAGTTTCTTCATAAAATGTTTCTTCTAAGCTCTGGACTACAAGATTTGCTTCAGAAATGAGTTTACCCCTTCCTGACCCAAGCAACATCACACACACACACACACACACAGCTCTTCCAATAAGGAGAATGAAGAAAAGGCTAAGAAGCCACTTAATTAAGAAGTTCACAAATTAGAAAAAAAAATAAAGATTGTTTACTTCATTGAAAATCAATGAATATCTAAAACTAACAGAAACATATGAAGATTCAATATTTGTTAGTACAAGAAAGCTTTTCTTCCCAAAATTTATTTGTCCCCATGTGTGTTTTTCACAGTTTTGATTGTCTAGATGCCTTATAGCTAAACAAAGTATGGCACATTTTGTAACTTTTTGACATACTGATTAAAGCAGGAGTATAGCATCTTTTATCCAGAATGATTAAGCAGCATTGAGCTTTGAGTCAATGCATTGGAACATTTTATAGGTAGACTTGCTATGAGAGTGGGAATGTAGTTGGCACAAAGGACACAGAGAGAGTAGAATACACAGCCTGCTCTGTTCACCTTATCCCTCCAGTCACGGTCCTCTGAGCCAGTTTTCTTAATTAGACGACATCTCCCCATTATATTATTTTAAGAGCAAGACTCCTTTAACAAAAATTGTGTTGACAACCTATCAAATAGTTTTTGGAAATAAAGATGAGAAAAATTTATAGTACTTACAAATAAATGAGAAGGATTGGCAAAATATAAATTACTTCAATAGATTAGGATAAATTTTATGGAAATGAAGCCCTGAAGAGAGTCCCTAATTTAATCTGGAAATTTAAATCATAATGAAAAAAAATCATCATCTCTCTGTTGAAGACTCCAAACTAAATTCTCAGCTCCTAACTGTCTCTTGATCCTCCCTCTGGCTCCAATGGCCTACTTGAGAGTCCCATTTGAGCGTCTCAAAAACACATTAAAATTGTCAAAATTAAACATGTGGCTGAACCCTGAACTTTGTTCTATCTCCAGTTTTCTCCATCTCACTGAGATTCATTTACCTACACGTTGAAGCTTCAACCCTGATTTCTCTTTTTCTTAGTCCCCAAACCTAATCCATCTTGTGTGTCCTTAGATCCTCTTCCTCTTCCATTTTAAATGCTGGAAGCTTATCACAGGAGACCACTGCAATATCCTCCTAACTATTCTCCCCGTTCCCGTTTTAGCTCTCTGTTTCATTCTGCGAAAGGCAATGAAAGTAAAAATTTAAACTTAAAATATAATATTTCTCTCCAATTAAAAAATGCGATAGTTTCTATTTGCAATTTAAAGAATACCCAAGCTCTTTAACTATACCAAGGCCTGACATATACTAGAAACTGCTTATTTCTTCTGCCTTGGCTTGTTCCTTTCTACTTCCCTCTCACGCTGTCCCAGCCATCTGTTTCATTCAGTTCCAAGGAAAAGCCAAGATGTTTAGGCCTTGGTTCCTGCTGCCCCTCAGCCACCAATGTCCTTTCCTTGGGCTATTTCCTTGGTTAGACCTTTCCTGTCATTAAGGTTTAGGCCTAAAGTTCAAACCCTTCCTGTGGTTTCCCTGTTTCCCCAGTCATAGTAAATCTTCTCTTTTTCTCAATCGTGCTTTTCTTCTTATCAGTTCTCATTTTATTCTTTTACTTGTTCATTTTTACCAGCACTACGTTATTAGTTCCATGAGTTCAAGACTAGTTTCACTTTTCACTGCACACCTGCCTAGCCAATCCCCAGTTGGAAGAGTACAGTTGGAACTGTGCTGTTCAATATGGTGGCCACTAGACACATGGACTTTTTAAATTTTAATTTTAATTAATTAAAAATTAAATGAAATTAAAGTTTAATTCCTTAGTTGTACCTGCCGCATTTCAACTGTTAGGTAGGCACATGAGGTTAGTGGCTACCACATTAGACAGTGTAGGATTGGACTGAAAAAAGTTCTACTGACCAGTGTTGCTTTAGAATGAATAACATTTCAGTTGCTACATCACTCTACTGAGACATAATTTTTAACAACACAGAATTGCACAAATAATACATTATAGGTGCATGAACTTAGTAAAATTTTGTCTTTTACAGTAAAGTAAACATATGTTAATAGTGGAAGGGTTTTTTAAACTTATTTTTTGTTTTTGTTGACCTTTTTTATTAGTTAAAAAAGTGAACCATTGTTATTTTATGTCTTGACTTTCAAAAACTTAGATTTATACATTACAAACCTCGTTCACTACTCTCAGAGAAAACTTCTCTTTGAAGTTGTTGGGAGATCCAAACAGGAATAGGAGATAGAATTGTGCCAGGGGGCAAAATGTTATTCCTTTTCATGTATCTATAAGATGGAATAAAATATATTTGATGAATTGCTAGTCTATTTGCTCTGCTTCAGATCTTGCAATGTACCTATGGTATTATAAAATATAGATGCCAAAGAAAACTGGAGGCCCTGAAGAGGAGGTGGGAATGTTAGAAGGCAGAGGGGAAAACTTAGTAAAAATATAAAAGATTAGAATGTTTGAGACTGGTGTTAGCTGTTTGTTAGTGTTAGCTGTTAGCTAGTGTTTTATATAGAATTCAGTGCTCCCTGTGTTTCTGATATTTCACGTCTTAGGAATCCATTTTCATAATGGTGCACTCACTCGGTCTTAAACAATTGCCATACATTATACTTATAAGTACTATAAGGAAACACATCATCTGGCCTCAAAAAGTTTAAATGTTAGTTTGATATTTATATAGCCATTCCTACTTCCCTTTTGTTAATGTTTTATGGCTATAGCTATGCTCATTTCATTTTTATATTTATTCTAAAATTTTATTTCTAAGCCTCCTTATGTTTATTTTAGACAGAACATGTTTAGATCAAAAAAATTCAACCCATGATATATTTTTTTATTTTAATGGGTTAATTTTAAAGATGATTATGTTTGTCATATTTTGTTATAGTAGTTAAATTTTCATTTGGCCTCTAATTTATGCTTTTACAATTTATCTTTTCTTTTTTAAAGATGGATTTGGAGGACAGGCATGGTTTTTTATTGTCACAAAACCAAAGGCAGCTTCAGTGATAGGAGGCGCAATAGACAAAAGCAGAAATTTCAATTCATAGTTTATGTCTCTTTTACACAAAGAAGAGATGCCTTCTCTACTCTTCCACTTTCCACTAGCAGTTTTATTCCCTAATCCCAGTTTGGGGAGTTATAGTCCTTTGTCAGGAAGTGTCCACTGTAACTCCACCTGCCCAGATCCCGTGTCCTCATCCCCTCTGCTCCATCTGCCTGTGCCCACACAAACAAAGACGTGTGACCTGTGTTAGAAAGCCGTCTCTCTCTCAGAGGTCAGTGAGGACTCCCTTGAGTAAAAAGGGGATGTGCTTTGTTTTTCATCTTGGACTGAGGCAAAGAAATACACAGGTTGTGTCTCAGTGCCCGGGCAGTCACTGCCTCACTTATCTGTGAGGCTGAGAAGGCTTCCCCACTTCTCTTCTATAACCTCTGACAAGCTGATGTCGACCCCAGTTACAGAACGCAGCGTAGACCACAGCGGGATGATTCCTTTCACCGGGCCGCAGGAGGCTAGCAGTTGGCCCCCTACCCACAAGAAGTCCCATGCTTTTGGCAATGCTGCAAGAAGTAGAAGTTTATCCTACCAGAACAAAGAAGGTATTGGGGAATGCAGGGCTGAAGAAGAAGGCTGGACAGTGACACTCGCTCATTCTCCTCTGCAGACACACACACACACACAGATTTTTTGTTGCTAAGACACTGAGAACAGACCCAGGGATCTCAACAAAGTGGTGGCGGGCTGCCGCTCTCCCACAAAGCCAAGACCTTGAAGGGAGGTCTATCCCATCCTGGGGTAAGAGGCAAAGTTTGTAAGGAAAGCTCAAACAGCCAGGGGTGGAAAAAGGCCAAATGGGGACAGAAGAGGAGGCCATGTAGAGATTCACTCTTGTTTATCCTATTTTTCTAACATGGAATTTATTTAAAATACTGGGTGACTAATATTTCTAACTTCTTTTCTTTTGCTTCTCTGCTTTATGTTTCAGGAAATTGGTGAATTAGTTTCAGGACTGGCTCCAGGGACTTGTGGCCCATGCAGTCGCACAGGGACCTATGTGTAGAAGGGCCCCATGGTGTTTTAATGCTCTGCTGTTGCCATCTTGGAATTCTTAATACTTTTGAACAAGGTGACCTGCATTTTGCACTCGGCTCTACAAGCTATGTAGCCAGTCCTGAATAATCTTACCTGTAACTACATCTACCTGATTAGTCTTAGAGGCATCTCTTATTTCTCCTTCTTGTTCAATTTCCACAGTCCATCAGTCATCATGCCTTGTCTGTTTACTGCTTAAATACCTTATAAATCCTTTTCTATTCGTCTCTGTTGCCACTTTCTTATTTCAGGACAGCATGATCTCTCACCTGGACCACTGTGGTAGTCTCAATGTTCTTTTTGTTTCTCTTTATAATTTAGCCTTGACACTGCTATAAGAGTTATCATTTTAAAGCAAAGATGTAATCAAAACTGCCACTTACTTAAGTGATTGTTATTAATCATGCAAACCACTTTTTGTAAAATTGTTTTTCTATTCTATATACGTTTTCTGAGTGTACTTTATTACATATATTTAACTTTTTTTATTGATGGGTTAATTTGGTTATTTCTCCTTTTAAAGAGTTCCCATCATTCTCTTCTTGTTTAATAGTAATGATGTCCTTCCTATTTATCTGAGAATAGGTGATAGCTATTTTCATTCAATATCTTACGTCTGATTTGTGTGCGTGTGGGTATGGGAGAGAGAGATTGATGAAACGCTTCTCATTGTACCGACACTGTTTTTATGCTTTTCCTTGATTCTTCCTTCTTGCAATGTATTTTTGTTGTAGAATCTAGAGCTAGTACGGAAGAGGTGGGTCAATGTCAGGTGTTGGTGATTATGAAGTAGATTTTTTTTTCTCCTAGTTCATTCTATTCCTGAAGCAGAGCTTAAGACAGTGGGTTGTGTTGGAATCTAGAGATATGTGGCTGGTAAGTGGTGGGTGTCCATCTTTTAGAACAGACATTTGCCCAGATTTTAGGCATTGGGTGTTTTTAATTAAAAGTATCTTAGACATGCTTTCTAAATTCTGGTGTTGAGCTACCAGTGGGAATGGGAAAGACAGCATTCTACTTTGGTTAAGATAAGTGATTTGAGGATTAAGAGGAATTCCAATGGTACCAACCCTTCTTAATATGATTATGTCTTCGGTCCCTAAACCATAGTTTTCTCACATGCAAAATCAAACTATAATGCTTATGTCTGGGTTGTTGTGAAGATAGAAAGAAATCATTGCGTGGTGCATGGTAAGTACTTCATAAATGATTGTGGATTTGGTATAATATTTGTTGTTATCCCTCCTGGGGTGAGTACAGGAGGGTGCAGGTAGATTTTGATCATCCTATCATCATAGCTGTTGATTGTCAAAAATACTGGAAGAATTTGAAATAGGTACAGTCATTGCTATATATTGCAGATGATGCTGGAATGCTCCCCATCCCATATCACATTATTGGTGGGTAATCAAGTTTGAGAAGATGAAATTCTTTATGCTGGTAAAGAGTCAACAATCTAGATGAGTGTGTCATGTATCTGTGTTTGCATGTGTATCCTTCAGTAATGTTATGTTTAATAATGATGACTGTGAAAGAAGGTCCGGGTCTCACAAATAACTATACCATTTTCTTATTGGTTTCTTTTCCTGAGCCACCATGAGCAACTTTTAATAAGCTGTATATGGGTCTGCCCTGCTAACACATCACACTCCTACGTGTTCCAGTAGAGACAGAGTGGCAAAAATTTTAAAGTACAGCTATGCAGAATGGTCACATCAGAGCAAACATACACTGGCATTTGAAAATACATGGCCGCTTCTAGAGAATTTTCTTGGTGATGCGTGAGTCCTTAACCTCACTTTGTGATGTGCTATGGTTTAATTACTGTGCATTCCTCCACTTGAGAAACAAATCTGACTTTTGATGACTGCATAAACCAGCCAAGATATACATAAAATAAAATTTATTTCATTAAAATTGTCCAAACAATAATGAAACATAGTTCTAAAAGAATCCACTTTATTATCTATCACTATTGGTTTAGGTTTCTATAATCCCACACAGCTGTTTAAATCATTATGCTAGCCTTGTCAATGTATAATCAGTACTCTAAACTATCCTACCTCTCAAATTTACAGTATCCTTTGGGATAAATCAGCAATTCATTTTTCTGCTTGAATGTGCATGTTTGGTACCACTGAACCCAAAATATGAAGGTCTAATGAATTGGCTTTAATGGTTTTCTTCCCTCCTTAAATGTTTTTGTTTTAATTGGTTATACCACACTATATCCTGAACTACATTGAAAAGTTCACAGCATTGATGCTAATGGTCTCTTTCTAATTACTGCGTAATGAACAAGGTCTGACGGTGCAGATCTAGAGGTTAGACACTGCAATTAGTGATTATCTTCATATTTTTATGAAGCAGAAATCTTAAGACTCCATTATAATGCGAGCGTTACATGCATACATACACTTCAGTGTATACGTGTGTGCATGTGTGTGTCTATCTTAGATAAATGCCTAGCAAAATGTACATTTGGGATATTTTATTTTTAGATTATATATGTATATGTATATACACAATACGCTAGAGGAGAAAACCACTTAATAATGTAATTGTCAATTTATTTGTCAAAAGCTTAATTTCCAGTTTTATATGCTCTCTTATAAGTGTATCTGGCCTTTATGGATCGTCTTTCTTTCTGGTCTGGTATTTGAACAAAATATTTGTATTGGTCAAAATTAAAATACTCTAATGAAAAGACTTAGGGTGATGCTATGTATTTATAGATTTAGGCATCCTGTTTTTTATTATAAATGCATCTTTCTGCATAAAATCTTTAAACAATTGTTTTTACAGTTTGCCATTTCAGGGGGAACATGAGCAAGAAATCTAACAAATCATGAAAGTTGAGGAGGAAGGATAATCACATTTAGCAATCTAAAGGACTTATGATGCAAACAATGCCAAACGTTATTCTTACTTCTTCTAATACTGGTTCTCCAAAACATTGATTTTTTTTTTTTTTTACCAAAGCGGTGAGAAAAATTTAACCTGATTTTGATTACATACATTTGATTTTAATTTGCCTTTTCAAAGTGAAAATATTACTATTTATTTTTGAAGAAGTTTGATGCCAAATTCCATATTGAAAGAAGGATGGGTGCAATCTTAACCTTTTAGAAAAAAGACCCCTAAATCTCTTTAATACAAATTAAATTGTACATACTTATATTCATTTTTCTCAGTTTTTTAGGAATTCCAACCAAATTTTTGTACTTACTTGTTTCAGAGATTTTTTACTAGTAATGGCATTACATCCTCTTTTGATTCCTGCTTCATCATTCCTTTCTCTCTTTATTCTGCTTATTGTTATTTATTCTGTTTATTATTATTCCTAAAATTAACCTTAAACACACTTTCATACCTGAAAATTCTTTTTATTCCTTTTAGTAGCATTGAAGTATTTTTAGGTGTTGTTAGCAAAGTACACTACAAAGAAACATTCCCATTATATTCTTTGCAATCTAAAATTAAAGGAACAGACAAATGAAAGGTATATGGCAACACACAGATAAGACCAAGTGAATGAAGAGAAAATGAAATTTTAAAAAGTGATTTAAATGAATATATCAGCGTATTTGGGGAAATAACAGAAATGAATCAGTTAGTTAGCAGTTGTATTTCTGAGAGGAGAAAAGCTCAATATAGATGTAGAGGAAACATTTACATTTTAAACAAGAGACGATTGGAAGCCAGTGAAAGGATCTAAGGGGGTAATAATGTGTTTGAACAAAGTAAAAATGTTCTCCATGTTGGCAAATCTTAATCATTTCTTGCTGTGATAATTAATCAGTCAGCTAAGCACTAGCCACTCACCTGCTTCAAAACATAAATTTTACTTTACGTGCACAACAAATTACCCTTTCATGCACACATAAAAAAACGTACAAATTCTCCATGGGATGGAGGAGATGTTCGATATCTGCCTTTGATGGAAATAATTATTATTAATTTAAGATTAGCATACTCTAGACAGACTGTTAGCATTCTTGTTTTATCTAAACACAGCCATGAAAGGGGCACAAGGCTGTCAGTGTGTTGGTGGAAGCTCTCCCACTGTTCCCAACAGCTGCTGAAATCACAAACATTTCAATCCTATTAATTCAACATGAAAAAATCATTAGCATTGTACTGAGGTGTTGGAACCAGCTCGCTCCTGCTTGGTTGATCTCTCAAGTCAAATTAGGAAACCTCCTGCTCAGGAGCAATTTACTATTTGTTGAATAAACCCTATTATTCTGGTCACATTTTGAGATGGTGCTGCTTTTGCTTGTCTTATAAGCAATGATGAATTTAACACAAGAAGGAAATTATTAGGGGTTTGAGAGAAGGGACTTTTCTGTCGCTTATGAATCTCTGCAGGTATAATACTTAGAAAAGAATCAATAACATTTTTAAATGAATAGGGCATCATCTTCAACAATAACAATAACACATAGTTATTTAATCCTTGTTAAATGCAAGACATCATTCTAATTGCTGAAGATGTGTTAACCCTCTTGATCCTCCCAACATCCTTATGAGTCAGGTACTATTATTCCCATTTTCCAGATGAGGAAACTGAGACATAGGGAAAAAAGTAGATTACTTAAGATTTTATAGCTTATAAGTCATGGAAGCATGAATTTGAATCCAAGCAGTCTGGCCCTAAAGTATACACTCATTGTATACGGGTGAATATAAAAATAAAATGAAACGAAAACAAAAGTGAAAAAATACCAAAAACTTTTCTCTCTAAGACATTTACCAGCAATCTCATTTCATTCCTGAATGTGAGGAAGTAGCTAGTAAATGCCAGAACTAATATAAATTTGAGATGTCAGATTTATGAAAGTCAATATGTCAATGGTCCAACTGGGACTAGAAGCCATATTTCCTTTCAGTCTAGAATTCTATCCATATTTACCTTGGAAGAAAAACATACTGAACAGAATATGATTTTTTATATCTGGATTTCTTTCTTGTACTTATGTTGTGTATGACAAGGAGCATCGGGGGTACAATATAATAAAGATTTGTTCTGTTATATAGCCATTTGTTTACCATACCGAATAAAATAATGACACACTTGACTTTATATGTAATTAACCAAGTATAGGAAGTGTATTTTTTTGTGCGAATACGTGTTGGGTGTGATGGATGTTGGAATGTTAACACAATCATAATGTTTAGTATAAGAGATTGGTTGTATGCCTTTCCTTGAGCTTTGGGCTTCTCAAAACACAGTGATTCATTGATATTCCCATTAACCTTTACTCCAAAGTCATATTTTAGAGTCCATCTTTATAACTTTGGACATTTGATCCAAGTATATAAAGTACTTAACTATTTTATAAACAGAATAAGAATTTTTAATCTGTCAGGACTACTTAGTCTTCATAGAGTCATAAAATATCTTTCTCTCAGGAAATATGAATAGAATATTATGAAAATGACAAATATGTGTCCCAGGAGTTGAAGACTGTTAAGAAAATGGTTTACAGTTTAGGAATTTCAGGCACAGCCGTCAGAAGTTCCTTCTCCAGACTTGTAGGACTCTACTTTCAGTCACAGTGCTGGAGGTGGATTTCACATGAACACCAGTAATCTCGGTAATCTTGTTTGACACTTTTTGCCTGGCTATTTGTGCACTTAGCACCTCACATTCCTTTCCCTTTTGTATCTTTGTTTTGTTTTGTGGACATATCTATTTTCCCAGTAGACTTGAAGCCACTTTAGGGCAGGTGCTATGTCTTAAACATGTTTCGGTTGTATCTCATGGCTGCATTTGGTTTTTGTTTCCTTACCGAAGATTTTTTAAGTTAAGTCAATAAAAGTAAAATAAAAGACCTATCTGGTTAAAGCAATGAAATGGGACATGACAAAATGGTATCAATTGAATTAGTTGTAAGAGATGTCCTGTTTTGACTTTTGCAAATTTCCTCAAGTGGAAAATATTCTCACATGTCCCTTTCCTGCCTGCAAGTAGTCATCTCCATCACAATAGCCTGTTCATCTCTCTAAGGTCGGAGTGTGTAAGATGGTGCTCGTACACGTGACTCTGGAGAGTCTGTGAACTTCTGACACTGATTGCAAAGGTGTGTGTGTATATCAGTTTTGGGGCAAAAAACCTATAGCTTTTAATCAGATTCTGAAAGAGATCCCCAACAAAGGAAGCATCAAGAACCACACATCTGGGGCTGGCTCTGTGGCCGAGTGGTTAAGTTCGCATGCGCTGCTGCGGCCCAGGGTTCGGATCCTGGGTGCGAACATGGCACTGCTCATCAGGCCATGTTGAGACGGCGTCCCACATCCCACAACTAGAAGGATGTGCAACTAAGATATACAACTGTGTACAGCGGGGGTTTTGGGAGATAAAGCAGAAAAAAAAAAAAAAAGATTGGCAACAGTTGTTAGCCCAGGCGCCAATCTTTGGGAGAAAAAAAAAAAAAGAAGAACCACACATCTGTGGGTAAGGACTGGACAACTGTGGTCAGGCTAAGTTTATCCATCTTGAAACACTATGCTAATGGCATAATAGGAAACCAGGCGACACCAAAATGTGAGCAACTGTGTGTTTTTATATGGCAACGAGAATTAAGAAAATGAACAAGAATACTCGTTAATTTGTCAGTGTAACCTCTGTAAAAACGACTATTATTTGATGAATGAATACAAATTAAAAATATTTTATGATACCTTTCACTTGTTAATATTTTATTAAAATTATTCATTAATTCACGTCATTCTCCTGCTTATTTTATGTAAGGTGCTATCCTGGGTCTTGTGTGAGATACCAAAAATACAGGCTCCAGTCCTTTTTTCTCTCAGGAAAGTACATTTTATATTACTTTATAAGTAAGACAAACGATCCTGAGAAGTTACGGGAAAAAGAAGGTAGTAGTTAAGGGTCAATTCATGAGAAAGATCTCTGGGGGATCGAGTCGTTAGTTATGTCTTTACGGAGAAAGCTAGCATTTGCATGACAGATTGGATTCAGACGGATGTAAAGGAAGTGTGTGTTTCAAGAAATGGGAACTCCATGAGCACACAGAGCAGTGAGACTCTCCAAGGTAAATGGTAGCTTCAAGGTAAATAGAGTAGACCCACCTACTGATATTATGAGCTTCGTGCTTCAGTGCATTGAAAACTATTGTAGCAGTGACCAGTTTTCAAGCTCTGAAGAAGCATTTGAACTGCCAATTATGTATTACCCTGAAAACTTCATTTTTTTTTTCATTTGAAGGCTGTATTAGTTTGCTAGGGCTGCCATAACAAAATATCGCTATAAGCAAAATACAAAATAAGACTGGGTGGCTATTTTCTCACAGTTGTGGAGGCTAGAAGACCAACATCAAGGCGTGGTCAGTTTTGGTTTCTCCTGAGGCCTCTTTGCTTGCCTTGCAGCTGGTTGTTTCTAGCCATGCCCTCAGGTGGTTTGTCCTCTGTGCACACACATCCCCTTCTCTCTGCGTGTCCAAATTTCCTCTTCTTATAAGGACAGCAGTCAAGCTGGATTAGGGTCTACCCTAACACCTAAATTAATCACCTCTTTAAAGACGCTATCTCCAAATACAGTCACATTCTGAAATACTGGACAGTAGGGCTTCAGCATAGGAATTTTGGGGAGATAGAGTTCAGCCCCTAACAAATCCCGAAGTTCAGTCTCCAAGAATATAAATATTCTAAATATATTAAACTGTAATAGTATATTATGTTTAATAGATAATCTAACATATAAGAATCAAAAATTTAATATATTCAACTAACTTTTGTTGAGTAACTATAATGTTTCAGCATATATACTGAATATTTTCAAACATATTACATCTCATTAAATCTTTGCAATGTATACCTCTAAATGTGTGTGAACGTATGTGATAGAGTATAACCTTGTGTTTGGCACAGAATATACCCGGTCTTTGGTGTATGAGACATTTCCTGATATTTCATAAACCTCTCCTGATTTTAATAGTTTGAAACGTCCCCTGTATTCATAGAACAAGCTTTTGTTACACAAGACTTTGAAAGTGTTTGATAGTTAAACTTATATTTTGGAGCATCTTGGCAGTATGTTGTGTCAAGTGAAGGTAGTGGAATCTTCCTGAGATCTCACAGCTGCCCTAATTAGCTGATATACTCTCAAAACTTTGAGAAGTCAATAGCACAATCTGTTGTTGATGTAATTTTGCAACTAACAAATATATGATATTTTTGGTTCCCAGAAAGTGTCCAGAGCTACATTCATGTGACTAAACAAGTTATTCTTTGTATTTTAGCTAATCATGGTAATCAAAATTTCATACTGTTTTAGCCTTAAGATATTTCAGTCCTAATCAACTCAGCCTCAAAAGAGGTTTGGGAGCTGTGTTAACAAGGAGAGGCTGCATTTGATAGTCATTCTGAGTGTGGGATTTGAAATGGAGCTGGTGTTAAATTCTGGCTTTACCACACACCTTAGGTGTTGAATCTTAGAAAATTACTTATTTCTCTTCCTCTTTGGAAATGGGCATAACAACATGCATTTCACAGACTATTACAAATCAAGAGTTTAATACATTTTCACTGCCTAGCATGTAATTAGTACTCGGTACCTAGAGCTGTTGCTATTTATTTTACCAGATTCATATTTTAAATATTTTTCAAAAATTTGCAACTAAGCAGAAGTAGATATCAATATTAATCGATATTTACTATACATTAGTAGTATGTTACAAGATAGGCAAGCTGCCAAACTGAAACTTCTGAGGACACAGTCCCCAAGACTGCCTTCACTTCTGACACCACTTGCAGATTTGGGGGGTTCACCAAACCACTCTCAGGGCCAATAATTCACTGGAGGACTTACATAACTCAGTGAAAGCTGTTATGCTCACAGTTCCCGTTTATTTTACAGAAAGGACATGTACTAAAATCAGCCAAATACAGAGACTCATAAGGCTTAATCTGGGAAGGCTCCAAATGCAGAACTTCTAATGTCTTCAGGATGTGTTATCCTCCCATCCTGATGTGTGACAATATCCAGGGAATATTGCCACCAGGGAAGCTCATCTGAGAACTCAGATGTCCAGAGTTTTTATTGGGGTTTCATTACGTAGGGCTGCTTGCTTGCTTTATTGATTTCCCACATTGTTGAACTCACCAGGTTGACTTATACCATATGACCCAAAGCCTTCATCCTAATCATGGTTGGTCTTTCTAGCTTGGCCAGCCCACTTCCTAAGACTACTGATTATGGCGAGTATTACCATAACATCTGATGTGAACAGCTCCTGCCCTAAACAAAGACATTCCTATGAGGTATGACATGAATTGCCTCCCTGAAGCCGAGCAAAAAGCCCAGATCTCTCTTTGGGCATGGTCAAATTATTTACAACACAGTTATGTTGCCTTAATTGTACAAATAGGTTGATTTGTTTTGGTTTTGTTGCATTGCTATTTTATAAAAATCTGGTAGGGTGATTATTGAAATAATATAAAATATGAATGTAAATACAAAATGTTGCTCTTGCTGTGAAAATTTTCAAAGTATAATCCCCAATAGTCAACATTATAATGATGTTCTTAAAGTTATAAAGATACCTGCAAGCTCGATTGATAGCCATATGGCCTTTAGAGTGTTAATGCTATAAAAAAGCCAACTTTTGTAACTTTTTCTACATATAAAATGTTATTAATCTTTAAAATTCCATATACCTACGAAGGTTAGAACATTATCTACCTGTAAAATTTTTCCAAATAAATTTATTGAGATCTGAATACAGAATCAAACTATCTGCCTTGAGTATTAATTTGTAGTGTACGAGCTTATATCCAATAGCTTATACCTGCCAATTTGGGGAATGAATTCTTGGCACCAGGTTTCTAGTTTGTGTGGTTTTAGTTACAAGATTAATAAACATATACATCAAAAAAGATTAGTGTGAAGGAAGGTGATCTAAACAATTAACTAAAGGTGATTGAGTAGCACTTTTTAAATTTAAAAATGTGAAAGAAATAATTTGTGGCTATACCTAATAGAACTACAAGGAGGAATTGATGTCATAGTTAAAGGGACATTGTGAGAGATGGAAATATCCTCAATAGGATAATTATGTAAATGAAAACACTCTCTGATGACTAAGTTTATAAAATTATATGCAGAGGATTTTCAAGGTTAGATTCAAAGCCACAGAGCCAGGTCTGAAATCTGTATAAAAATCATGGTCTACATCACAGCCTATAAGGCTTTCTTTGTTTACTTGACGGTGTAACCAACACCTGTTTCTGTTAAAACACTTAATTTAGTGAAATATAATTATATATGCTTAAATTGTAATTTTCCATTTTAGTATCAGAGATAGTAAGTATCAGATATGACCATGTTGAGGTAAAGTGAGCTACAAGAACTAGGTGGGTAATATACCTCAAGTAGTACTTGTCATAAAGTTTCTCTCACAGATCACATTTCTGGGAAGATTTTGAAGATGTGGGTCAATTAAAAATCTTAGGCTAATTTTCATATATTTATCAATATGCAAATAAAAATGTAAATTTTCAAATGAGCCTGTTCAAAATTCAAGGACTCCATTAGTCTTATAGTAACACAATCTGAAGACATAGCTAAGCAGTTTAGCAGAAATGAAACATCAGTTCTTACTTAGGTATGAAAAGGAGACAAAACAATGAATGTATCTGGTAGGTTTCTAGGATTTGGAAATCTGACTTTAGTGACTTTGAAAAATAATTTTTAAAATGTTAAATACATTTCACTTTGGGGTGGTGATATTTTGTCTGTTACTTCAAATAGATTCCAATAATTGAATAACTTTAAATTATTTTCCAAAATTGGCAGGCCCATATGGACACATCCAGATATTGTATAAGCCAGATCAATGTAGACATGAAGTTTTATATTACATCACAGATGATAGGAGCAGGTTGTCTTTTTAGAATATTATTGCCTAAAAAGCTAAAGATTGCATTTTATTGTAAAATCAAAAGTATACCTTGGGTGTAAAAAAGAAAATATATGAAAAATTATTGTTTCCAAATATATTTTGATTTTTCAAGGCAAATATACTAGTGTTGATAGCCTTCCACATATGGTGACATTCCTATGGTCCACAAAAAATAATAAAGCAACATCAAAGTTTTAAGAAATATCGCAGAGTCTATTTATAATGATATAAAATATGCAACTTTATTTAATATTGATATAAAATATTTCAAATCGTATTTTCAAGAAAGGTGTGGAAAAGAAATCTGTTGATAAATAGGATATATAATGTAATATTATGATAATACCAGTTTGGGCTTGGGCTATGGCATTTACAATATATCTCCTTTGACTTACTGTGGGTTTTACTGCTTGTAAATTATTGAAACTTGATTCACTTATGAGATATGTTTATCTCAATTCAGTTCAAAGTGAATTTCCTTCTCCTTTCCATGCAAGAGCTCATATTGAATGCTCAGTGGGACTATAATCCATCATGTTGTGGCTTGGGAATCACATTTACAAACTTAATATGGTACAGATAATTTACATTTCTATTGCAAAGAAAATACAAAGTTTTATTTTATTAGGCTAATGAAACAATATGGAGTATTACCTGAGTATATGATTCAACAACTCCATAATCAGAAGTAAAATAAAACAGATTCAGAATCTAAAGGCCAAAAATAACCCTAAAAAGCCATCTTCTCTCTTTTCATTAGAACCATATTCAGACACAAATTGGATACAAACTGTCTGACTTCACTACCAATCTTATATAAATATATGATGCTTGTAGAGAAGAAATTCTATGAACATCCTTAGTAGGTTATTTCAATATCTAAAGCTTTTCTTTGGAAATAAACCTCTAACAAGAGTGTTTTTTCCTCCAATTGCTACCGTTTCCTCTTCTATTGACTTCAGAAATAACTGGTCATTCTCTTGGAAAGATTCTTTTCTAAGACTAAAGGTTTTTATTGAATCACATTTAACCATTCATCTTTGGAGTTAGGCATATTAATAAATAAATAAATAGTGTACCCACCAATCATGTTAGTCACCATGCAAGGTACAAGATAAAGAATGGAGAGTACTATAGACATTTACTCCTCATGGAGCTTAGAGATTAGTAATCATACAATTATACAGTTGTGACTATGGTAACTGATATAAAGAAGGCGTGCATGGTGCCCTGGGAGCCTGCCTAGGTTAGAGGAATCCAGCTCAAAACAAAGGCAGCTAGTATTTCCTTGAGGAAGAGATGCAGTGTGGAGATCTGCAAATTGTGTGGTATTTAAGTAGGTTAAGAAGAGAAGCAAAACATTTCTAAGAGTACTATCTAAGTTTTTTCACAGACCTATGCAGTAGAGGTTTAAAATAAAGATTGATTTTAACTATGAAATTTATAAATATACTGTGAAATATAAGAATATCAAATATTTTCAAATGACAGAAAGATTTCCCCATATCTCCAGTTTTAAAAGTAAAGTAGAAACAAAAGAATAAAAAGAAAGATTCCAGGATGCAAAGAAAAGTAGAATGAATATATAAAATATTGTTAATAGAATTAAATAGATAGATTATTTGAATTTTGAAGAATATACAGAAAATCAAGTCTGTACAAAGAAAGCACAATGGATCAACAGGTCCACTGTAGTTGGTGAAATATGTTTAAAAATGAAATGAACACAAAAGAATGATTTGATAATTATTCAGAAAATTTTTCTTAAACATATATTATTCTATAGGCTTTGAGGTTATAAGGACTAAGATGGAATGAGATGCCATATTTTCTGCTCTCAAGCATTCCATAGTCTACTTGGCAAGTCAGACAAGCAAGAGATCTGACTTATGTTAGCACATTGTGATAGGTGTTAATATCTTGGTTATCACAGAGGACAATCAGTGCATAAAAAGTCAAGAAATTTCAGGAAAGTCTCCATGGAGAAATTCAACCTTGAAAATACAATAGGAGTTAGACAAGCAAAATTGGACTGGTAGATGATTGAAAGAATTTTCTCATGCAGAAGGAGCAATATCAATGTGAGTTAGTAACTAGAATAAATAGCGATATGTTCAGTGTGGTAGGAAGTGAAGTGTGCAGAGGGGGAAGACGAAGGTAGGCAGCTGAAAATAAAGGTTGAAGTGATCATCAGAAGCTTTGCATAATTTTTCTAAGAGTTTGGACTTCCTACTGAAGCTAAAGAGAAGGTTTGAAGATCGTTAAACAGAGGAGTAACACAAATTCACTTGCATTTTATGGAAATGTACCTGGAAGCAGAATAGTGGATATTCAAGAATGCATACTCAGTCACATGTATGCACATAACTAAAGGCAAGGAGAGCCCTTGATTGTCTATTGTACTAACACTGGAATGAAATGATATGCGCCTGATCCAAGGGGAATTTGTGATGAATTTTGAGCCAGAGGGAAATGGAAGATAAAAGATATCTAGCAGGGTTTTCATTTGGGTGTCACATGACTGGTAAGCTTATAACACTATCTTATTTCACTCATCAAATGAATACAAGAAGAACAACAGGTTTGAGGATAAAATGTTGAGTCTACTTTTAGGGATGTTGGATGTCAGAGATTTCTAGGACATCCAAGTGGATATTACATAGACACTCACACCTGTGAAAGAGTTTGATTCATAGGCTGAGAGCTCAGAAGAGATCTCTAAACTGATGATACAAACCTATGTCATCAGCAAATAAATGGTAATTGATGATGATGTCAATTGTGAGCAAAGATCCTTTTATTTCTTCCTTCCCCCTCTATGTACCTTCATTTCCTTTTCTTGCCTTCTTGCATTAGCAAGGACTTCCAGTACCATAATGGAAAGGAGTGGTGGGAGGGGACATCCTTGCCTTGTGTCTGATCTTAGTGGGAAAGCTTTGAGTTTCTCAACATTAAGTATGATGTTAACTGTTTGTTTTTTATTGATAGTCTTTATCAAGTTAAGGAAGTCCCCCACCTATGATTCCTGCTTAGTCAAAAGATTCATTATTTTTATGTTGAACAAAGAATCAAACTTAAAAGACACCTTAGCGGGATAAATACAGAGTACCAAATTTAAATCAAAGAATCAATTGCACAAATTAGGAATGGGCAAGATCTTCCTTGAAAAGTATTAAATCCTGGAGAATTGAATTAACCTCTCCTAAGGAATAACAGTAAACATGATGACAGAAAGAGAAAGAAAGTGAGAGACAGAGAAAAAAATCTCAATTAAAAGCAAAGGAAAAAATCCCTAATGAAGCTTCTAGGTTTCATTAATTGACATGTCTATATATTTCATAGGCCTCACAGAGTTGAAAATATAATTCAGGAACAAAGAGTTATTTGTAAACTCCAGAGTACAGGGGAGTTAAGTTGTATGAAATTCTTTCTCTAAATGAAAAGTAATGCTGAAAAATTAGGGTATCAAACAGTACAATTAAAATAGTGAATTGTATGTACATCATATAATGTGAAGGATGCTTAACTGAACTGAGATGCTTTAGGAAGGACCTAACAATTTTACTTAAATGTAAGCGCTTATCATGCAAAAAAGAAAATTATGTTTGTTTTTTATTATTCTGGATGACCAAGTAGGAATTATGGGGAAGCATATTTTAAATTAATATATAAAATAAATTTACAAGACTTATAGTTGTCAGTAAATAAAATGCCTGCTTATCAAAATAACGAGTTCCTTGCCACTATGATGATTCTAAAAGTATTTTAAAAACCTACTGCTAGTGGATTTATAAGCTCCAAGATTATACAGACCTTAAAATTCTTTAAATTCAATGATAAAGTAATATTCCCTGATACTGGTACCTATTGGAAAAATGAACCATAGGAATTCTTTTTCTTTTGTACTCAGTTTATATTAATTTCCACATCAAGTATTATTCTTGGAGGAAAAAGGTAAGATGAAAGAGAGGATGAGAATAATTCAGGTTTGCATGTCATATCTATCTGTATTTCTATTTCTGTAACTATATCCTTAATATCCACACACACACACAAACAGTAAAATACTATCTACGAAAGTGTAATCTATTTTTATTTGACTTTCCTTTTTTCATGACTAAAACTCAATATTTTTTAGAGCTTTCTAGTGGGAATTTTTTCCTTGATTAGTGTGTTAGTTTCAGCAAATCTCTTCATAGTTTTATTTTTTGAGAAATAGAGAATAGAAAGATAGACAATGAACAATAGAGGCTTAAATTTCACCATTAGGCAGATGACAAATCGAAAACTCTGAACTCTCTTACCGTATTTGAAAGAGGTTGTTAAGTTTAATATTTAAATATTTACCAAGCATTTTGGATTTTTTAAACAATCCAAATACTTAAAGAGATTCAAGAAATGAGCTGAGCAAGTAGGCTGATAACGTGACTAGAAGCTTGTTGCCATTGGTAAATATATTTGAGATTCTCGGCAGTCTCTAAAATCCAGATTGACTAATGTTGAAAAATTTGGCTAAATTTGTTCAAATCAGCTCAGTTCTCCAAACATTTATTTAACACCTACTACACTCCAGGAAGTGTGCTAGAAATTGGATACTAACATGAATAGCGCTATATTTGGGGTCTTTTGATATGCAGAAGGAAAAAAAAGACTAATTCAAGCTACCTCAAGTGTTGCAAGATTATTTTGAAGTAATTTGGGGAATAAGTGGATCACGAATCCCACGGAAGCCCTGGAACAGCTGGGTCTCATGGAGATGGGAGTATATTTTCATAACCATGAGACTCAATGACTCAAACATACTCTAGGGACTAGAGTAGCAAGCAGTCTTCGATCTACACCCTAATGTTATGTTTCAGAAAGCTTCATTCACTTCTCCATTTTTCTTACTCTCTGTACTTGTATGCCTCTTCTACCATCTAATTGCTTTATCTTTTACCGTTCATCATGCAACTTTTCACTACCTTCAAGTTTTTGTCAGCCTCCTTTAACTCAACTCTATTTCCTCTCTATTGCAACTTTATCGATTTCCTGGATTCTCACAATACATCTTCTCACCTTAGCTCTGTTTTCAACTTGTGTGGTCTTTCCCTGTTGCCTATTGCAAATTTTAAAGAAAAAACATTCAACCCCCACTCCTATGATGCTTACATAAATGTTCCTTTTTCTCTCTCTCTCTCTCTCCATCATTCCTTCTCTCTCTTTCTCTCTCGCTCTTTCTTTTGCCAGGAGAAGTTTTGAAACATTTTTAAATTTAAAAAAAAAGGAAATAAAAGATTAGGAGATGTTCTGTCTTGCTCACTCGTCTAGATTATTTCTCCCTTTCACTGTGTTGGGCTGTTTTAAAACTCTGGAAGTTGTAATAATAAATGTGATAAAAATAAGGTTGTGATAAAAAATAAAAAGTGATGATAAGAATAGAAATGATCCTTATACAAAAAAAAAATTGTTTCTGTGGATAGTTGTGATCTGAATCTATTTGTAAATTTATTTCGGAAGCTCTTAGTCTCTAGATATGATTCTGTTCTGTTGATTCTCTTTTGAAGAAGTTTTAACATCTTACTGGTTCCCTTGTTAAAGAGGTAAATAAATTATTCGACACAAGTTTATTTTATACTTTTATGAGAGTTATGATTGTATTCTCTTTTAAAATTTATTCTGTAATAACTTTTTTTTAACCAAACTCTCTCAAAGGTCACTGCTCAGCCTTTCGAGAAGTAACTGTCACAGTCCAAATAGCTGTGGCTGGGAGGTATCTGAGGGGAAAACGGTGTTGGTCACCAGATCATGGAGGACCTTGTAGAAAATTTTAAAACTTTGACATTCATTCTGAGAGGAAAGGGAAGTGGAGAAGTGCCAAATTGATTGACACTTTAAAAGCATCACTCTGACTGTGTTTTTGGTAGGAAACTGGAGGTAGAGGGTAGAAACAGGGAATTCAGTTCAAAGGCTATTCTGGTTATTTGTCTGAGAGGTGATGATAGCTTAGACAATTAACCAGGTAGGTAATGGTAAAATAGTGCAATTTAAACAGACTCTGGATACTTTTTGAAGGTTGAGCCAACCTTCAAAATTTGCTATTGAATTTGGTGCAAGGTGTGTGAGAATGAGAGAAATCAAGTTATATCAAGATATTGGACTTAAGAAATCGGAATGGCAGAGCATTCAGGGAATGTGTGTGGGGGGCGGATGTTTTTGCACAACTTAAATTGAACAAACTCATTAAATTTTCAAGTATAGTTGTTGTGGAGAAAGCCAGGCATTCAGGAGAGAAGCCTGGGCTAGAAATGTAATATTGGAGTCATTAGCATCTATATGGTATTTTAATCCCAAGTGTTTGTTTGTGGAAATATACAAAGACCACTCAAATGAGAGCAAAGAGAGCCTATAAATTCAGAGCTTATTATGTCCAGGAAGTCAGCCGCCATCGCTTGTGTTTGGCAGACTTCAAGGCAGGAGGGGGAGTAGGAAAGCTTTACAACAGGCATTGGGGAGTGAGGAGGAAGGAAGAGTTCAGATATGCGTTCATTGGAGGTTATTGGCACAGGGAAGCTGGAGGTGAGCTACCTAAAACTGGGGCCTCTTATGTGGTTCGTTCAAGAAGGTTAGTTGGCTTTCTATTTGGTCTCCCTTGAGTTGGAAGGAAGGTGGGTGGTGGCAAAATAGCAAGCATTTGTTGACAAAGTACTGACCATTCTGGAACAATTTCTGCAGAGTTTGTGACTTGGCTTCCTAGATATCTTACGTGGGTCAGAGTTCTATTGTCATAAGTGGTCTAGCCATTGTCCGTTTGCATATTCAGTCTCTTACTCTAGATAAGATTACCATGGGAATAAATGTAGGCAGAAAAGATAAGGGTGGAAATATGAAGATTTACAGGCATGTCAATGTGGATAGAATCTTGTTGCTACATTAGATGAGGCAGGGGAATGGCTTTCTTAACTCCTAGTGGCAATTTCAAGCCCTATGCTCTCGTATGTTTCCCGTGATGCTTCTGATTCAAGTTTAACTCATCTCTGCAAGGACACAGCTGACTCAAATATTGTTGTTGGCTCGCTTAAATAACACCTGTAGTGAAAAATAATCAAATGAATTGTTTGTAAATCCTAAGTATTAGATTGTCATGTGGAGATAACTACGAGCCAAGGTCATTTGGAATGAATCAGGAGGTTTTGTAATGGGAAAAAAAAAATTTCTGGGCACTGTCAACGTCATAATTGATTAGGCTGCTGCTATTGTAATTGTGCCCACTTCTGTCTTTCTCCTCTTTTCTTCTTTCATTGCATCCTGTTGTCAGATTTTTCTTCCCTAAACCTGTGGCCTTCTTTTAGAGAATAACTTCCAATTAAGCAAAGCCACATACTTTAAATTTTAAAGGACTCTCTGTGGGGTGAGACTTGCTGCAAGCCTTCTGGCACAATGCTACATTTAAAAACTGTCCGACGGTTGTGTGGCCTTTTACTGTGTCTCCTTAGCTCTATGCTCTCCAGGGCCGCAGCTTTTCATTAGAATTCCGGGCATGTTGCATCATGTTGGCATCCCCAGCCTTCCCTTTATTGCTCTGCCCTTCCTTTTACCCCTTTCTCTTTGGCTTCTGCTTGGATCCTTTGTTATCTGGCTTCTTTTACCCTCCTTGTCTTGCTTCCTTGTCCTTTGTCTTCTTCTGTTATGATTTATGATGCTGCCCTACTCCTTCCTTCTGCAGGCCATTGGCTTCCAAGCTAAGTCCCTACCTTAAAGCAGTCAATACTTTGCACAACTACTTGACTTTATTTGCAATTGAATCTTTGAATAGAGCACTGAGATAACTCTCATTTATAGTTATAGCAAATGCGTACAAATCCTTTGGTATAATTTTTTTACACCATTTCCCTGAATTTGTAAAACCTAATGCTCTTCCCTTTTTGAGCACTTTATTCTAAAAATTTCAATTAGAAATGATTGTGCATTTCGTCAAGGGTGATTCCTTTTCTATAAGATGTTACATGTGGATCCTTTTCCTTTTCAGACGTCCAGAAAGTTCCTTCTGACTTTTTCTTTTTTTAGGATAAAAGGCAGGGGAAGGAGATTTAAAAGGAAGGCCATGAAATATAGGGCAAAGAATCAGGCAGACTTAGAATATTAGAAAATATTTGGTTGCATAGAATAAAAAGCAATGTAAATTACTTACAGCAAAAGTAAAATTCTGAGGGCATTCATTATGAGAATGCATGGGTATGTGTTCAACACAAGAGCAGAAATCAAAACTTTGCAAGAGTCAGAAACAGGAGTTTTTCATTGTTTCTTATCACATTTGTTGTCTTCCTTTCTCTTCCAATTGTCTTTCTCCACAAGGAAGAAATGATTGCCCCAAAAATCATACATTCACTCCTGACACTGAGGCAGGAATCCTCCTACAGGAAAATTTCAGAGGGAAGGAACTCTGCTTGGCCTACCTAAACCAACTGAGTCCAGTGAATAACTGTTGGAGTGGAGGAAAGGGTGACATGGTACAATTAATCATGGCTTCCAGGAAGTCTGTCTCCAACACTTACTACCTGTTTAACTTGGAATGATATGCTCAATCTCTTTGAGATTTAGTTTACTCCTTTGTAAAATGGGGACAATCGTACCTACCACATTAAATAAGATGACCAATAAATGTTAGCTATTTGTCAAAAGCAAAACATTAAATGCATTATATTCTAACTACATAATTAGTGTGGAGCACATTCTAATTTGGTATATTCATGTACCTAATATAGTCTCAGTTTTAAGAAAATGCAATAAGCACTTATCCCTTATTTTTATGAGGCCATTCACACATGATGACAGTTCTGGCAAATGTCCATGATTATCTAGGTCACCCTAAGTTCTGCAGGAAGTAAGGAGAGTCTTTCTTAAAGCAAGTATATTTGGATAGTGGCTTAAGATAAATGACACCCAATAGGAGGAAACAGACAAGGATGTCCCTTTGGGGTCTGTGTTCATAAATTTATTCCTGAAGAAAATGATTAGAAACCACAGTAAGGTTATACATTGGAGGCTCATGTCTTTGGAGGTTTGGGGAGATATAAGATATTTGTGGTACTTGAGGTAGAATGAGCAAAGCACTGTGAGAGAAGATTGTGGAAGGGCATAAGGAAAGATACAGATTTCAATGTTTTTAGAAAAATATTGCAGAATTTACTTACTAGGTGTGAATGATATTTGCTATCAGAGATCTATCCATAGCATGAGGGCTGCTGATTTCAGATTTGAGCAACTGCTAGTACTTCAGGAGAATATTGCCAGATTAAATGCATTGTGAGTGCTTAAAAAATATAAATCGTTCTCTAAGTTGTAGGTGTTTTTATCTGAATCAGAATATGGTTGTGGCGAGAGCATGAGTTCTGTCATGTCATAATAAGAAAAAACACTGAAATATCCAAGATCTAATATAAATATACTCAGAGAGCTTTTATAATTTAAATCAGCATTTTGCTAAGCATATTGTGCATCCCTTAAATGTTAATAGATGATAAAAAAACACACTAGAATAAGTAAAGATAAATAGATATCTTCACTGCAAGACTTTACACAGACTTTAATATGCTAATGTGCATTACGAAGTCCAACATGGGAATATGATATGCTGAATTTCCAAGATATATTTGATCTCAGCACACTTTTCTATAGTACACTTTGTAAGGCTTGGTATTCTGAAGTCCCCACTTCAGGAAACATAACTTTATTACATTGTTTCTGAGTATTGTGTTATATTTATTTGAAAATTAGTAAAATATGATTAGCACAGCCCATATAACAGCAGGATGGTTTCGTCCATACTTCGTGAAAAGAACTCCTGATGTACAAATAATTTTTGTATGAATACTAATGGTTACACACCCATAACATTTGGAACATTTTGTATAGATTTTTCCTCTGTGTAAGACAGTGACACTAACATTGTGTTATGGCAGGATTCAGTGTAAGTGCTCAGATGTTATGGACTCACTTATTGCTATTTATCTCATTCCACCATGCATATACCTGCAATTTCATTTGGATTTTTGAGCCCACAATGTACCATCATCAAGTTACTATTATATTCTTTAATTACTCTCATTATTATAACTTTCTCTCTTGTACTTTACTCTGTGCCAGAATTTACTGATATCCTAATGTTACTTGTTCTTAGAGTTTGTTCTCATTGATGATTTGCATCTAAAAATTAAAAATCTTTCCACAGAATGTATTTAATGGTTTGGTCTCCTGCCACATATACTCCCTAAACTCATTTAACTTTACATTTTGTAGCAGAAATTTGTAGGATATATATGGCATTTAATTAGGACTCTAGTGGTTCTTGGAAGAAAGAAAATGTTTGTGTGCCTTCAGTTTTTTAAAAAAATTGCTTCTGCTTTATCTCTAAATTGATGTTTTCTTTACTTTATTTTTATATTGTCTAACATAAATGCTTTTTAATAAAATCTAGGAAATAGTCCTAGTCCTAAATTACAGGCATTTAATAATATTATTGATTATTAATCAGTATTGATTTTTCCCATTCTTGCCTTTGGTCTCCTAAGTGTTCAGACATGGTGGCTGAGCAATCAAGCATTTGCTTGAAAGTTGGGGTCAACTGAAGAGAGGGGAGAAGTCAATTATAACTTTAGGTCTGCAGATGCTTCCTTATCCTATTAACTGCCATGCTTGTTTTCACTTAAACCATTGGTGCTTTCATCAGTCTTGTCCCCTTATTTGTTGTTAATTATTCTGGCTGAACAACTTCACTATAGCTGCTTAGACAAAGATCTGGAATCAATTTCAAGTTATTATGTTGTTTGCATTCTGATGCCAAACAACCTCACTATAGTTGTTTAGAGAAAGGTTTAGAATCCTTTTCAAATTATTTATTTAAAGAGAAGTGATACAAATGTTTACCTGTCTTCTTCATTACTATCATCACCTTGTATTGAGCACTAATCATGTTTCATGTTCATATTGAATCCATAATATTAGCATTTTTATGAAAACGAGAGATATTTTTATGGAAATGAGGCATGTTAAAGACTTCTCTGAGACTATTTACCTAAGAGTAGTGGAGCTTGGATTGATGCCCAGCTATAGCTACCTCCAGGACCAAATAGCGGTCTGTTAAACCACCCTTGCTTCTCTTACATCTGAAGAATTTATTATGGAAATCTGCATTACATAATGAGTTCTTGTTTGAAGATAAGAAATAAAAAGTTAAGCCATACTAAGTTTTGTAAATTTAGATAAAAACAAAATCTACAGACAGAAAATAATTCAACAAGCCTTTTTATCACTCCGCCATAGGCTTGGAGTTTGTCTTAACTAATATCCAGGATGGCACCCGAAACAGTCTCACACTCATGGTTCAGGGCAGCTGCCCCATGCTTCCAACCAGGTACTGCTAAGGCTTTGGGAAGATAAAAATAAATTTGCTCAAGGGAATATTAAAACTCTTCTCTTACAGTCCATGCTTAAGCTCAGACCGTCTATCCCCATAGGACATGCTTAAATTTGGTGTTTATTTTGGGGACCAATGCTTTTTAGAGTGATTTTGTCTCATCGTAAACTTTGAATCATCAAAATAATTTGTGGTTATTCCCTCTACAATTGCTTGTAATTCTCATGACAACTTATCATAAGCTTTCTAGAAATTATCCTCTGATGATGGCTTTAATGTCTTCTTTTGCCTTTTAGCAGTTAGCAATTTTAAAACAAGTGATAGTGAAAACATATTTTATTATCTTTTAATTTTATTATTCATAGTTTGAAGACATACACATAAAATGAGTTATTTTTCTAGCAGCATGGTGCGGTGGATTACGGAGTCAGATTCAACTACATCTGGAGCCCTAGGTTAAAGTCCCAGCTCAGCGGAGTGTAGAAGAAATATTTTTAAATGCGCTTTAACTCCTCTGGACTTCAATTGCACGTCCACAAAAATTTGACACAACAGGATTGTTGTGAAGTATAAATAACACAACATGTATGAAAGCACTTTATAAAGTGGAATGCGTAGTACCTTCCTTCATAGTTTGAATAGATCTAAAGGTAAAATAAGCTAAATGTGAATTCTAGTCCTTATACTTACCTCTTAATTTTGGTAAGTATACGAGCCCCAATTCACTTGTCTACAAAATGTAATTAAAATATGTATGTCCAGGGCATTTTGACCCTGAGCATATTTTAAATAAGCGCAATGGTGAGAAGACAATTATTTTTCCTTCTTCCCATCAGTTTACCGTCTTTCAAATCTAATTGATGAGCCCTTCTTCAACTGGTGGGCTTTTTTTTTTTCAATGTGAAGGACAACATATAGTTATTAAAGTGATTAAACTATGAAAAGACAATGATTTATGTTCCAATGACCCTGATTATTTTGCTGACTTTTGGAAATACCAAAATGATCTCCACCTTGCCCTCTTTGAGAAGCATGGGATTGTATAAATAAATAGACTGCTTACTTATAAATTGTTTTGGGCATCTCAATATGCACATATGACACACTTAGGAAGTTTTGTTCTGAGAATCAGATCTAGGAAGAATAGACATTAACATTGATATATGTACCTACTTAGAAAATAGCACAATAAAGAATATGCAAGAGTTTTTAGGTAGAAAAATAACAAAAAGACCAACCATGAGCTGATTATAGAACTTTGCAGGGCATGTTAAAAATGGCCTGCATATATTAGGGCCATTTAAACAGCAGACGGCAAATAAATTGAGGTTGATAAAACTCTTAAGCAAAGTTGCACTCATATGCCAGATATATACTGCACTGCTTAAATTCTAGCTTCATTTTATTTTTAAAGTTACCATATGGTGTAAGTAAGTGAAAAATACCTTGAAGAGTCCCCTAAGAAGTTAAAATAAAAAAATAGGATCATGTCATGAAACTTAAGCTTTAAGATCAGAATATACACAGGAAAAATCACCATGATATGACAAAATGGTTCCCAGTCAAGGACTACCATATTTCACCATAACCAGCAGCTGATTCAGGTTTTGTGGGGTCTGAAGTTTATATTGGAAGACCTTCTTTCAGAAATAAATATCTTCATTTCCAAATTTTGATTGAAATCTATTACTATGTGGACACTTTGTTCTGGCTTTTCCTCAGGTCTTGGAAAAGACGTGTTCGAGTGCGAAGCTTAATCTTCTTTAGCTTTAGGGTTATTCTACCACTGAGTATAGCTGAGTAAATGGATGAGCATATGTGAAAGGAGAACACGTCAATAGGAAAAAAGTGGTTATCCAGGAAACTGTATCACCAGGAGAATTCCTGAGATAAATCTTGACATTGCACATCCAAGCAATTCTGGGGAGAAAAATCACAGCTAATAGAGTTGAGAGTTTGAGTTTTGTCAGCAAAACTGCCTGTATTGTGAGATGGATCCACCTGGCCATTTTAGGATCTTACCAGGATACAATTCCCCATTTATAAAGCCAAGATTGGATTAATCCCCATCCAAACCTTTCCACTCCCCTCCTCCCTCCACTCCCATAACCCCATCCTCTGCTTATTGGAGGAGGATGAAAAGGCAAAAATGAATCAACCCCTCTGGTCTCTTCTGCTCTTATTATTGTGAATCAACAACAGGCCTACTGATTATACACATTGATTTATCCAAGACTGAATATCAATTATCTCTTTGAAGGTATTCAGTAGGCAGCCCACATGTTGACTAAGTAACAAAGATTTCTGCTTTCACCAAACAAACACAACTACTTTCTATAGCACTCGTTATATTAGCAGATATTTTACTAATCTTCCGGACGAAAGCAAATGCTTTCTCAAAATAAATTAAGAGCTCATCATTTGAAATTTGGAAAATAGCAATCAGAAATCAGAGATATAAACATATTCTCAATGCTTTGCAGCCACCCTCTTGATTCCCTCTGATAGGATAAGTGTGTTATTTATTAATCCTACTTTACACAATACGCAGTGGCTCTAATTCTTGAGGCAGTGTATATGACTATTGCAGATAGGAAGAATCCACTATCTCTATTTAGCTTTATGAAATGTCTTAAAGATTCCGAGTGCTCCTTCATACTATTATATCTATGAAAGCAGAAGATGTTGAAAGAAGAAAGCAGGCAAGGCATGAATGTGAAGTGGAGCTTTTCTTTAAGTGAAACCACCTCTGAAATGAGGACACTAATGCACATTCATATTGATCTATCAGTTCTTAGTATCTGTTTGTTGTTGTATTTATTTGTCTGTGCATTATTTATTGACACGTTTATACTCAGAGGAATTGGATAAAGACTAGACTTTTTATTATGGGGAAGTAGAGTGTTGTGGAAACAGAGAGCACATTACAGACAAAGATGTACAGAATGATGAATTAGGTATGTATACGATTTGTACTATAACATCTTGCAGTGCCATGTAAATTATTGAGTTAATTTATTAAGTTGAAACCCAATTATAAACTATATATGGCTCAAGCATACTATAAATACGACATATTGACTACTAAATTATGCATCCTCTTATTTTCAGGTAAACAAACGTCTCATTATTACATGTTCTTCTTATTAATCCCTCATTTTTAAGTCATGTGTCTCTGAAATCTAAGTAAACCGTTAATCAGCATTAGTGAAACGCCACAAAACCTATAACTTTGAAGTGGAAAATATTGATCACTTTGGTGAGGTAGTTTAACACTTCAGTTTTGAAAGAAAAATATATTCAGGATAGCAGAAAGTATAAATAGCAGATGCTGTTTAATAGGAAGTAATTTAAAATTTTAGCCATATGTGTATTACAAGAGTTGAAGTTCAAGGGATCTCTGTCAGTCTAGAGAAATAGAAAGATGCCAAGGGACAGATGACTTGGGGCTGAAGTCTTAAGTGTTCTTGCTATGACAGGAGCAGTCTAAACATGTGTCCATTGTTCTTTGCTCCAAAGATACTGAATTTTTTGTCCTTACATCCAGGTGATCCTACACACTGTCTTATTATTCTTCCTCTCTCCAATAGAAGCAGTATGACCACTGCTTCTGGATAAACTCAGAATCAGTTGCTGAAGTCTGACTTTGTTATGCTCAGCCATACCCCGTAAATTATTGTGCTGGGGTTGAGGAGAGGTAGTAACAGTGAGTTAACAACATTTAAACAATTTAAAATATTTGAATATTTGATGTTTCCTTGGTTCTCAAGAAAAGGTAATGCTATTTAAGTTTGAAGGAGAACTTAGAAGACAGGTGGGAGTCTTTTATTTAACTGACTCAAGCCACGTAAAATGACAAATCATATTTTTATTATAACATTCAGTGAATAGCCATCAATATAATTTCAATTTAAGTGGTGATGTGATAAAAACAGAAGGAAATTGCATTAGCAGCTAGGTAAGCCAAATTATATAGATAGATAGATGATAGACAGATATATAGATAAATGGTAGATAGATAGGTATATGATGGACAGATAGAAATGTAGTCATATACCATTCTTTTATTGATTATATTATTATTTTTATTTCCATTATTATTACATTATTGGACTGTGAAATTGCTCTCCATTCCAAGAAAATAATATGCAATTTTTTAAAAAAACAATATTGATAAGCAATATCCTTTTCTTTATGTGAAACGTGTATCCCAGTATAAGGTTATAACTTCATTTATATTTTATAGCATTAGCATACTTAGCTATCCATTACCTAGGGATCCTCAATAACCTTCAACAATATGTTAATTTTACCCCCTTTAGAATAACTTGTAGGATGAAGAAATGATAATCAAACTAATTGATCAATTATTCATAAGCAATAAGTAGAGTTCAAAGAATAAGGTACAAAAAAAGTATTTAGCTGGGTTCACTCTCCGTGTCCTTGCATTACACAGAGATGTTATGGGCTATGAAGTCTTCAAAAGTTCCACGGACCTCTTACTTCACAGATATTTAACATACTTGATTGCAACTTGATTGACACTATTAACTGTTTATAGGCATCAAAACACAATTATTCACACCAATGGAAAGAAAACAGTTGAGGATGAAAAAGTAAAATCTAATTTTCTTTTGAATTCACATGGAACCATTCAGGTAACCTTAAAACCACCCATTCTTAGAAGCTGACAAATGTACTATCCATCTGGTCATCAAATCTCAAAAGCTGTATTAAGCAATGGAGATACCAAGAGAGCATGCACTCTGTTTCTTTTCTTTTCATTTATAGCAATTCATATTTATGCAGTTATTTGATGATATGTTTAATTTCTGTCTTCTTTCCTAAACAATAACTTACAATAGAATGGCATATTTTCTGAGAACAATGGAATATGAGAACCAGAACAAAATTTCAAGAGAGAAAGAGAGTCCCTGTTGGAGAAAGAGGTTTGAACATAGATTGGAGGATGATTAGGTGTTAACTGGGTAAAACAGGGAGGCATAACGGTTCTCCATACTGCCCTTATTATTGAGGAGGAGCAGGCCTAGGGTCTTAGAAAATAGGGGTGGAGGGATCTACTCAATCACAGCTAAGATTTAGTTATATTATGAAAAAATGTATATATCAGAAATAGTTAAAAGTAAGGAAGCATTACAGAGATAATCTGAAAGAATAACTAATCCAAATGTTCCAATATTGGGATTTACATGTGGATTATGGTAATGGTAGCTCCTCATCATTACATTTTTTTTTAACTAATTAGGACAATGATTTTATGTTTCTTGAAAAGATATTGAACAATGGTGATATCAGAAAAGGAAATATAAGAGGATTGAAGGATACAAGGAGCTATAGTAAAGAACAGTAAACATAATAAATAATAAAATTAAATTTGATATAAACCTTTTTCTGGTAATAACACAAAAATATTATCTATTCCCAAGTTCAGCATCAATTCTAAAAAATTTGTATAAATTATTTCAATTAAGGGTTAGAATGATTTAACTTTATGTAACCAGTATATTTTTGTGAAATAATCAAAGACACTTAATGAGTTATAGCTATACAAGATGAAATTTGCCCTCCTTTCTGTGATTGGACATCCAATAAGAGGATAGAAGATGACATCATTGTCAACTCTCATTTTTATAGAAACTCTCATTTTTCAAAAATGAAAAATAGTTCATTTTTGGTATTCATGTATTTCTTTAGATTTGCAGTAGTTACAAAAGATCAATAAAATAATTAATAAAAAAGTCATTGGTATATCTTACCATCAAAAATGTTAAACGTTTTTAGATATCATTACACTCTTGCTATAGCTGCCACAGGGTGATTACGTTGAATGGTATTTGGCAGTTTTAAATTGATCTTGTTTGACTGCTCTTTTTTTGACTATTTGAAAGCCAACTGGAACTTGGAATAGCCAGCAAATGATGCTAGTGAAATTTACAGTTTAGTTAGAAAGTATAGTTCGACTCCAACATATTTCAGTTTGTGTTCATTTTTAAGATGATTATTTAGAACTCAAAATAAATTTTCTTATAGAGTAAATGTAGCGAATGGTTAATAGGTTCCCAGGCTGGATCACGAAACTCATTCATTCAGTCATTCATTTCTCTGAGTCTTTATTAAATTTTACCTCAGTGAGACTTTCCCATGGCACCCAATCCAAAATTTCAAATCCAGCGTCAAATATTTCATATTTCTATTTTTTGCTTTACTTTTTCCTAAGACCTATCACTGTGAGATAATCACTTATTTTTATTTATTTATGTCTATTGTCTTTCTTCCTCACCATAAAATAAGATTCATGAGGGCAAGATTTGTGCCAGTTTTTTTCTAACTACTGTTTTTCTATGACTAGAATAAGACATATAATTGATGCTCAGTAAAAAAATGATAATGGTGATTCTTTGTGCTCTCAAAGAACTGAAAAGAAGTATAACCATACAACAAAAACCCAGACTTACCACAATTCTAAACATTTTATCTTTTATGCTGAGCTAGAACCCTTTGGTTAGAGAATGAGGCCATACCTGCCATCATTAAAATGGGCATGTGATAGGCAATTAATACATGCTATCTCTTTTCCTTCACAACAGCTCTGCCAAATGATGAGGAAACTGAGGCTCAGAGGTTTTGGTTAAAGAACGCACATTTACACAACTACACAGAAAGAGTGACAGAGTTGGTTTGGGCAAGGAGATTTTTTTCTAGTGTTTTTTTGTTTCTGTTTTTGTTTTAAGAAGATTGGTAAGGTCACCATATTTCAGGTTTGTAGCTCTCTTTCTGAACCCATAGACACTCATTCTATGGTCAGGTTTTCAAGAGGGACCAGTTTGTTCTTAAAAAATTAAATTAGCTCAGAGTATAAAAAATTAATGTGCCATTTGGAAACATACTGATGTTGGACTGTTAACACATTTACTGAAAGCAACAACAAACAACAAAGAGATTAGAAGATTTATTGGCAAACTAAATCTGAGCTCAAGTTGTTGGATAATCTAAAATATTTTAATCATCCTCTTACTTTCGCAAGTACATTCTCAACTTGAATTTAATTATTTAGAATTTGTCCTCGGGGGCAAAATTTGACCATTTGCTTTATGCACATATTTAATATAATGTATGTCTTTCTAGTTATGTAGTTTATATACAAAAAGCCAATCCAAAGGGTTCAATTTTGTTACAACATACTAGAAAATATAAGATGTGTATGCACCATCAATAGCTCCACGATTCTACATTCAGAATTAACAACAATAGGGAAAAAATTTAGATAATCATCTGAAGGTAAGATTGCTAGTACACAGCAACTGAAAAGTTATCCAAATGATTTCTGTCTTGAAAGCTTGGCAATATCCATTTTCTTCTCAAAAGGAAATCTTATGTTAAAATTGTAATAGGAAATTCTTCTGTTTTCAAATGAATTAGTTTTTCATTTCCTTGTGGCCATTATAACGTTTATTCTTGTGTTTAAGTGAATGAGAATCATCATATTTGTGTGTAAGCTATTTTATGGAACATCACAACTCTAAATTTAGACTTGAGTTTTAACAAGCATTATTAAAATAACCCTGTCTTACTTAAGCTGAGTAGCAAATGAATAAGTACTGGGGTTTTTTGTTTTATTCCATTTCTCTTGACTATCAATTTTGTAGAATAATAACCTTTTTTTCATTCAATGTAAATTATCAAATGCACTCTATCATATAATTTTAACTATCATGCCTATCTTAAAGTAAAGCCAAAAGAAAAATATTCCTGGAAATAGTACAATGGGAAAAATAATACTTTGACATTTTAAAATTAGTTCAGAATCTCAACAAAACAAATGAAATATTCTCCTTTTAATTTTCCCAATAGCTATCTATATAACTTAACAATTCAGATTCATAAGTAAGGATTTTAGTAGTACTCTTGCTCTATAACCCATAAAGAAGGAACATAAGGAAAGAGAAAGAAAAAAAAAATTTCATGAGCTGGAAAGGACCCATACAATGTCAGAAACCTGGGAATTGGGAAACAGAGACATAAAGTAAGACACTGTTTGTGAGTTTGAATGAAATCAGTATGTTGATGTTCAGAGCAGAAGTCAACAAGTGCTGAAAATCCAAGTAAGATTATAGCAGATGTTCCTTGAAACACTAAGCATACAGCAGACTCCAAAGGGCTCAAACTTAAGAGCATAAATGATTCCGATAATGTGGCCATGGATTATAAGAAGGATAAATAATTTGTGGTAAAGAATGAACATATTTCAAAAATAATTTTAACTCCAATTTTCATTATCTCCAAAATTACTGACATAACCCAATGTCTATGAGTCTTGAATCTCAGAATCTTTCATGTGTAAATCATCAACATTAAATAACTTTTCTTATTTTTAAGTAAAATACTACTGAATTTCTTCTTTATTTCTGGCACTTGATGATGCTCAAGAATAAGGCTGAAAAAATATACTCTTAACATCACAGGCTCCATACCACCTTTAATAAAAATAAGCTGCAATACATTGGTTGCTGTATTTCAGGTTAATTTGTTTTGGAGTTTTCTTCTTCCTCAACACATATAAATACCATTCTATAAAAGGTCAATATACAGACTTGGATCTGAATCCACAGAGCCAATCAGCTTAACAAGTCTACTTGAGAACATCTTGCTTCTTTGTATTTAATACATTTTATTATCCAATTTCTATGCCATTCTATAGGTGGCTGACTTTGTTCTTTGTAACAGATGTGTAATGTTGCATTGCGTTTATGTATCAAAATTTTCTTAGTCTATTCTCTGTTGATGTGTAGTTTCCAATTTACTGTGATTTAAAATAATAGTGTGTATTTTTGTTTGTGCAGTAGGCAAATAATGCTCCCTCTAGCAATAACTCCATGTCCTAATTCCCAGCACCTGTGAACGTGTCACTTTATGCGGCAAAATGGACTCTGAGATGTGAATAAATTAAGGAATTTGAAATGAGGAGATTATCTTGGATTAAGAGGGTGGGCCCAATGTAATCATAAGGTCTTAAAAGTGAAAGACAGGTTCAGAATAAGAGTTAAGAGAGAGCTGGCCCCATGGCCAAGTGGTTGAGTTCACATGCTCCATTTCTTTGGCCTGGGGTTCACTGGTCCGGATCCTGGACACAGACATAGCACCACTCGTCAAGCCATACTGAGGTGGCATTTCACATACCACAACTAGAAGGACCCACAACTAAAAACACACAACTATGTATCAGGGGGCTTTGGAGATAAAAGGAAAAAATAAAATATTAAAAAAAATAGTTAAGAGAGATGTGACCATGGAAGAATGGTCAAAGAGATGCAACATTGCTGGCTTTGAAGACGGAGAGAGAGATTCATGAGCTGAGGAATGCAGGCAGTCTTTAAAAATAGAAAAGCATGATGTATTCTCCACTGGTATATGAGCCATCACCCTGACATTTGCCCAGTGAGAACAGGGTCAGACTTCTGACTTTCAGAAATGTAAGATAACAAACCTGAACTGTTTTAAGCCACAAGATTTGTGGTAATTTGTTACAGCAGCAATAAAAAACGAATACATTATGCTTATATTAATATTCCTGTAGTTACCCATTTCTGAAGTAGAGTTACTGAAATACAGAAAACAAGATGCTTTTGTGTTTCAGGAGGGGTATAAAGGCTGCCAAGTTGGAAAACATATATCTTTTACAGTAAAAGTAAATCTCACACACAGCAAAGAGCATTGCTGTCTTGTCATCTTGTATGCTTTTCTACTTTAAAAGATTAAAGGTTAGGTATTATTGTTTTTGGTATCAGGAGAATACAATGCATTCTTCTGGTACTCAAAATGAAATCAAATCAAGTCAATTGCTGCACCATAGCAATAAATAATAGAAGACATAAAACATTCTAGTAAAAAGTGCAAAGAAAGCTATATATTAATTTTCAGTAAGAAAAGAAAAGCATTCTAGTTCCAGTTATATGTTAAATGAAACAGATTTCATTCACAAGTCTCCTCCCAGTCTGTGTAGGGAATGTGTACAATGCCAAACCAAGCAACAATTGCTTTTATTAAACTTATCTTAATGGCTAGCCATTAGCCAATTTTTAACCCTCAGTGTTTAAAAATACAGAAAATCCATTGGTATTTTTAAATGACTGTGATAAATTTAAATTTATTTTAAATGAGAAGATATTTCCTTTTCTGACAGTCATCAAGTTATTTTGCTTATTTATCTATATATGCAGGTCTGCACGTATGTATTGAATGATTGATGGTCTCAATCCAAGTCCGTGGTCAGAATTAGCCTTAGAAAATATAAAGAAGACACTAATACTCTCCTTTGGCATTCTGTTAACTTGTCTACTTCATCTTTCTCCTAAAATGCTCATGTCTCCTTAAATGAAGGGAGATCTCAAATTTGCATCTGCCCTGAGTCTGCCAAGAATATGCTCCCTCTGTCATATCTTTCCATCATCCCATCAGAACATGCATGTTCTATATGGTAGGCCTGGAGCTCTTTGCTAGAAGACAAATTGAATTAGTCATTGGCAATGATTTTTAACGTCCTATTCCCATATTGCAAACATATTCATTTTAACATCGGTGTTCAAAGGCCAGTGTCTTGCCTCAAAACAATGTATTTGACAGTGAAATTTTCAGGTACCAGAAGAGGAAATTGATGTTTGTTTGTTAGCAAAGCAGCCTATTAGTAACTCGCTAATCAAGCTCTGTTCTTAGATATCTGCTAACTCATATACTTACTTGGAGAAAGGGACCTGAAATAAAACTTACCTTTATAAAAAATGACAAGATGATTGCAAAGAGATGCAGAGTGTGTCATATAACCTGTCCTGGGTAAACTGAAACTGGAGACAGAAGAAAATAACTGTTTCTGAATTCTAAATAATTGTTTTCTTTGATACAATTGTGTTTAATTATCATTCGGACCAGGAAATATATGTTAAAATAACAATGTAAAATGTGTACATGAATATAGTTTATTTTTAGAGTAAAATAATCAGTTTAAATGTGTAGTCTCCTGCTGTCCTTCACAGTGCCACGATTCCCTAAGTCTGTAAATGTTGATGATAGCAATATAGAAAATATTATGTTATTTTTCCAGTGAATTGGAAAAACCTCCTTCCAGGAAGTTGTGCAGTAAATCAATTGTCAAGTCATGTTTTCTACCAGCACATCTCGCTCTATCCTACAAATGAAAAAGCCTGAAGACTATCTTATGGCTAAAGCTTTCAATCTCAATTCTGATCTTGTCCCTGAACCAAGGGCTTACTTAGAAATAGTATGTTTCCCAAAGATATATCAGAGCACACTATAACTACTATGACACTTTTGGGTGGTATAATCATCTCCCTAAAACCAAACCTCTGAAAATTTGGTTGGGGGCAGAATGAGTGATCTCTATCAAAACAGCAGCTGACTGTCACAGATTTTGCTCTTATGTGTTATTTTTGAAGCCAGGGATTGTTTTCACAACACTCTACTTTTGAGCTGTAGGGTCCGTGGTTTAATTGTGAATTTCATTCTCCTGTCCCCGAAAGCAGTGCCGTTATTTGGGTCACATACTTACACTGAAGGAGCTATGCATTTTCAACATCTTTGTATGTTTCTGATGTGGGAAATGACTTTATGATAGGGTGCATTCACAGCCCTTTCTTACATTTCAAAACCAGAATATTGACTTCACTTATTGTCATTAAAAGACATATACCCATGTCTATAGTTTTCAACAGCTTTTTACCAATTTTCCTGAATACAGCACTATGCCTGTGGAAATAACATTTAAAGCAGCATCTCCTGGACTGCAGTTGTTGCCTAGCTGTTTCAAAATAGACCAGACGAAAACAAAAATAGCTTGAAACTAAATCACCACATACACTTCCAAGTTTAAAAGAAGAATTAAATTAAAGGAGTTTTCCTGTGTTTAGTTTGAATAGTGCCTTGAAAATAAACAAGAAAACACAGATAATAAAATTCTACTGTGAATTAGTGTGAAGACTGGTGTCAAGAAATTGGTGTAAAGACAAACAAGCAGAACAATTTTCTAGGATGAACAAAAAGTGCTTATCATGGCATATCAAGGAGAATACATTAAATCTTACAAACATTTTAACTAGTAAATCGTTATTACATTGCTCGGCAATTCAATACATAATGATACATTCATGAAGCATTCAATAAATGTTAATTGATGGTGATTGGATAAAACCTTGCCAAACATCCCCTTTGCACACAGAAGATAAGTGAGTGACCTGAGCAAAGAGAGGAATGTGTTTCTTTTCCATTGCTACTAATTCGTCATCCTTTAAATCTTGATAAACTCTCTGGGTTACTTCCATTGATGAGTTAATTAATTAATATTTATTATCTGAGTTTAGTAAAAGAGCCTATGTAATCTCATTTATACATATGTTGATCTGCACTAAGGAATAAAAGTGATGAGTGTTTCTCTCTAAGTGCAGAGTAAATTAAGTGCTGCCTAAACTAAGACAAGGTCGTGTCCTTGAGGGTTGCTGTGACTTAATAGCTGATGTTACATGCTGCTTTTTTGGATCCGTCACTTGTTCCTTCTAAGGGCCTCATCATCATTGGATCTCCTCATTCAACACTGTGATAAGTCAACAGCACAAATATTTGGATAAAGGAACCCAGTCAAAGATGTTCTGTAGTTTTTGAAATGGCAGAAGAAGTTGAATTATCAACCTGATCCTGTCCTCAGTGGCAACTGCTTAGCTTCCTAAACCATGTTATTGCCAAATGTTTTGGTTGAGGACCAAATATTGTCATGCTAAGTTCACCCCTTTCACATCAATGGTATATTCCATATATGAAAGTGGGTGGGAGTGCTAAAATTAAAATATTTGTTGAGGGAAAAAATTTTAAAGGAATCTCATCACATATTAATTTGAAAGATTACTTATTCGATTTGTCCTTACCTTTGGCTCAAAGCACTGATCCCAACCCTATGATCCTACATCTGTTTTCCTAATGGCTTAGGACACTGAGCTCAACATCTGGGGACTGATGCCAACATAGCACTAAAATATAACAGGCCCCATGACTGAGCTAGATATTTCTCAATAACCCATTTTCTTGGCTTGATGGACAGCACCCATGAGCCATTTGATAACTGACTCCTTTTAGTCCTAGCTCTGAGAACTAACTCCCCTGCCTCTTAACTCTTTCTATCTCAATTCTATTTCCAAAGTTTTCACTGAGTAAGGAATAAAAGCAATGACTGGCCTCTTATCTTCCATACCTTCCATCCGTGACTCATCAGTCACAACTTCTCATCTATGTCTACTGTCTAAAACATCATTTGGCACTCGGCGTTTGCTTTATTTTTTAGGTATATAGATATGTGGTTTTTTTATAGCTAGTAAATATTACCGCCACTACCACTACGATAACTGCTAGCATTTTAATGTTCGTCAAGCATGGAATATTTACCAGATATTTTGCTAATCTCTTTACATAGCCCAGTTGATGCAATCCTAACAAAATTCTTGGGATCTAAGTGTTTCTTTACTCTGTATTGTTGAAGAAATGGAAGTTCAGTGAGATTAATGAACTTGTCAAATTTGCGCACCCAGTAAGTGGTTGATCGTGAATTTGAACCAAGGTTAAACTGAATCATAAGAACTTTGAAGAAAGTCTCTGAATCTAGCCTAATATCTTTGTATCCTTATCACCCTACATAACCCATTATACATGGGGGCATTCTTAAAGCTGACAATGATGATGCCACTGGGTTTCATGGTCTTGCTTTAACTCCCAGATTTTCAAGTATTTCTAAGTTAAATTATTTCCCCTAAAGAATATTTCTCCTGTTCAAATACATACTCTAATCTTCATATTTCGGCTCAGCTAAAATTAATGACTCCTCATTTACATAATCTTAGCTGTCTTTTGGCCAAAGTGTCCTTTTTATTCTTCCCCAATCAAAGTATTTCATTACAGGCACTTGAGTTGTGATCAATAGCTGATGAATAACTTGAAAGGAAATCGTCTAAAGTAAGATGCCCACAAGGCCAAGGAAAACTAGCCTTGAGATGAAGGACTTTTCTTTTCAATAACGAACAATCGAATATATTTATTACTTGGAAAATCAAGTTTCCTATAGTCCTCGTATGTATATGATTATATACGGTTTATTGAATGAAGTCCTCAGTTAAGTTTGAACTTGTCATCTTGTCTTATGATATTTTATTTTCTCCATCATTAGCATATGTACTTCTCTTGTAATTCTGTATTTCTAGACGTGGAGAGAGAGGAGTGAAAAACTGCATTTTAGTTTTTATTTCTTTATATAATACATTTTCACATACAAAAAGAGGTTTGTTTGCAAAGTTTTATACATGTGGAATATAAATTTATTTATGAAAAATGCCATACATTACACCAATTCACAGGCACTTTCAAGCTGCTGCTTCTAAAATAGATGAGGTGAACTTTGTTTAGGTGTGATGGGGGATTGGGCGATTTGTTGTTTTCCTCTAGCTAACTGTGTAATTTAGGAGGAAGTTAACATAAGTAACAAACATGTTGAATCAACATATAGTTAAGCTTGGAGAAATGTGCTAGCATCCAAATTTGATTAATGCCAGCATGGAGAACAGTCTTTCCCACCTCTCCTGTAAACATTATTATGATAGCAGCAGTTTATATGCTACATGTTTTGCCTTTGTTCTTCATTTTAGAAAATGATCTCCTAGTCTGCACATGTGTTATGTATAATAGTCCTATAATGCAAAATTATCCCAAGAAAATTTAGATATTTTCAAGAATAAAAGAAATTGAGTTATCTCTTCTATAAAAGCTTTATTGTATAAACCATCACCATGAATTTAACCCTTTGTAACCATTTCTGGGATAACTGTTTCTTTGGCTGGAGAAAGGTATACATTCTATAACCTCAGGTTTACTGGGATATTAAAAGTCAGAAAAGAAAATTTTCAAATTTAACTAAACTTTTATATTTAAGCATTCATGAACACAAATTGTTATAAACTATAGAATGATAGTAAAGTGTTCAGCGTTAGAAATGTTTCAATGTACTAATATTTCAAAATCAACATAATATTTACCCAAACGAAGTATATTTTAGGAGGCTCTAAATAGAACAAAAGTGAACAAATTAGCTGTTTTATCTTATTTGCATTTTCTTTTCTTTTTTTAAAAGCACTTTATTGAGGCATGATTGATATACGAAAAGCTGCACATATTTAATGTGTACAAGTTGATGAGCTTGGCAATAAGTATACACCCATGAAACCATCATCACAATCTATGCCATAAACTTATCTGTCACCACAAATACTGCACAATGCTGCTTATGTGAGGAGTCTGAACTGGTCAAACTCATAGAAGCAGAGAGTAGAATGATGATTGCCACAGACTGGGAGGACGTTTGTATTAGTTAAAGGTTCAGTTATACAAGCTGAATCAGTCCTAGAGGGCTACCGTCCAGCATAGAAGCACTTGCATTTGCTAAATCAGTTTCTAGAGAGTTGCTTCTCTAGAACATGTTTATGTACAAGCTATCTATCATAACAGAAACATGAGTTTATTTTCCTTTCCTAAAAGTTACACTTACCACTCTCTTTTTCTTTCATGACATCATTTCCATTGTCATCATTCTGTCTTATTGTATTACAATAATTTCCTCTAATTTATAAATGAATTGCAAATTTTCCTCTCCCCTCAACCCGACTGCCTTTTTCATTTACTTTAGTTTTCTCAACTGCCAGAGGCTTGCCTTCTTGTCATTTTTACATTTTACATTTAGGAAAGAATAAATCCAACTAAACTTGCTTTTATTTAGACTCTTAATAAAACATGAATTATCTATGTAAGGCAGAAATGTTACAGAAAGAAAACAGCCCTAAGAAATGTCTAGTCTTATGGCTCAGATCAGCTTAGCCTCAGGCAACTAAACTGCCTGTCAAATATAAGACATCGGTTTAGGCTTTAACTATAGTGAAGGCATGTTACAGAATTGAAGCTCTAATTTTTTTTCCTAAATGTATAGTAATTTTATTTCATTCACAGTTGAACATATCAAATTTCATTTCATGAACTCGCTTGTTGTTTTAATCAAGGTTAAGCATCTATTCAAAGTTTTGTTTCTGTGTGAGTCTTACATGCCTTAGTATACAAAAATGAATCTTCTGAAAAATTGATTTTTAAACTGTGCACCATGATACCCTAAGGGTAATGAAGCGTTTTTAGTGTCGTTAAAAGGAAAAATAATCAGGGCAGATATGTTTAGTCTCATCGCTTTTTATTCTTTATGGGCTGAATCAACATCAATGAATGGGAATGTATGGTCACAAAGATTTAACCAAATGGAAATACCTTTCTTAATTTCAGTTAATGTATCTGTCCGTCAAATCTATATAGACTATCTTGAGAAAATAAATGATCTCTTAATCCCGTGTACTCTTCTGGATCCAAAGGTGAGCAGTACCTAGAGTGTTGGATGTGATTATTTGACGGCTTGAATGCAAAGCTTGATCTATCCTAGACTATGACTGTTGTTCATTAGGTCAGTTATGAAAATCCTGGCACTCTGCACAATTAATTATATAAACAAAGTGATATATCCATTATGTTAATGCAGCATCAGAGCCAGAGTTATTTGTGGTATTGCTTGAATGAGCAAGAGAGAGGGAAGGGCAATTCCTAGATGGAAGCAAGTGGATCAAGTATATCTGTTGCATAGAATTACAGACATTTGACAAAAAATTCAGTGATAATATAACGTATCGCATGACAGCAGTAAACTGAAATTTAAAAATTCTGGGCAATTTATATTGATATTTATTTTAGGACATTTTTAGTAGTAGTAATAACTCCATTGTTTTAATTTGTAATTCAATGTGTACTTGCACTATTTATTCCAAATTTATCCTGAAAAAAATACACACACACACTCGCATGTATACATATATTTTATATATACATGCATATGTATATATAGATGAGTAGATGTATATAAAATGTATGTTTATATACAAATATACACTTTTTATATATCTACATATATATTATATTTGGCATTTTATTTTTCAAAACTGACAATTTTTCTATCATTAGAAGTCTCATTCCATTATGATAGAGGTGATACTGGAGGTGGAAACATTTAATGAAATTCACATGACATACAGTATATTTCAAATTTATGTTTTTCTTTGGAAAACTGGAAGCCCTTTTAATATCATTTTTAATGTTTTGATTCATATTTCCTTTGTTCACAGGCCATTAGTATACCTATTTTCTAAAACTAAAAATCTGTGCTCTGAAAGGCTTATTTTTAAGTTTCCTTTTCTAAATACCTTTGGTGATAGAAACTGTAGTGCTAAAATTTAATTTGAAGATGATGTACTTATTCAAGCAATTGTAAAAATTTAATTTTATATCATCAAACTTCATATGAGTTGTTGTTGATTAAATTGCTATTTGAAAATGACGCATAAATAAATGAAAAGAGTAGAATGAAAATGCTCTCTGGGCATTGTGTCTTTCCAGTTAAGGGCATGTGCTTCAGATTCAGACCTGGATACCTGTGCTTTTCCCAAACTCCTGACTTTGGGCAAGTTAGACTTCAGTTTCTTCACCTGTAAACAGGGAATAATATCTGCCTCATGGGAACGGCCATTATCAGGATCAAGTCAGAAAATGTGCATGGTATGGGGCATGTAGTTAACCAGCATTAAATAAAACTTTTACTATTTTCTTTACTGTATCTTTATATTTCTTATTTGCCTTAACACAGAATATCAGAGAAATAAAATTCAGCTTATGAAAGCCTAAGAAATTATGTTACTAGTAAACAAATAAACAAAACCAGCAGAACAATAATAACAACAAGCAATAGCAATCTCAGTTGTTGATGAAGCCTTCTGAATCTGCCCTTAAAAGAATGCAGTTTTATTCTGCACATAAATAAATAGCCAGGCCAAACAAAGGGACAATCAGGGTAATGAGGAATTTTATGGTTCCTTAACTTCTGCTGAATTAATCTTGAGTATTGGACAGCCTGAGCTTTAAGAAAATGTGAACATACACACACGTACATACATATATATGCATATACATACACACACAGGTATCAATGTAAATAAATATACAGTATTGTTTACAGTAGCCATGATGAAAAAGTCTGAACAAAGAGAAATCATGCAGCATAATTCTACCTAGGAAAGTCTCCCTGTCTGAGTTCGATGCTATTCATTTCAAGATATCTGAAGTTTTCAAATTAATGTATCATTCCGATGCAAGTTATGGAATGCAAATATCTTATTTTTATTTCTAATTAGGGTGTATATTTGTTTATTACAGACAAAAACTAACTTAAAAAACCAGACTTCCATGAAATATGTAAAATATTTAAATAGAGGAAAAGGGGAGTCTAATTTAATTCTTTATGCCCACGAAATGGAATAGAAGTATGTATATGGTAGTTTTACAGAAAGTGGATTTCAAAGCTTGGAAAAGGATAGAAAATAATTTGTTGACGCGTGAGAATTACTTCCATTGATGTAGTTTTAAAGGACTGTATGAGAATCTTGCTGTATGTAAGAAAACAGCTTCATTGTTGCTGTCGGGCAGCACATTTTGCCTATTCAGCATATTTGACAGAACAAATAAGTTCGCTTTTGAAAGTCTCGTCCTGATTTATAAAGAACACTTAATTTGCTTCCTTTTGTTGAAGTTCAGATTAATCCACCCAGTATTTTCAAGCTGCCCTTTGAATGTTCTTCCCGTGCTTCCCCCAACTGTAATTACTTACCAGGAACTCTTGTGTTCTTTTGAGAGCTTGCAATGAGAAAACTCAGAAGTTGTGAATAATGGGTTTAGACCGCTACTGCATTCCAGCTCATCTTTTCCATACCCTTTTGGAAAGCTTAGAATCCCTTGTTTTATCAGTGGCTTATATTACTTTTAATCACAATTATGTCCTAAGAAATCTTGTAACATTAAAGAAAGAAGGGAAAAGAATGACACCGGTCTTTCTGCAAGACCTCCTGTGAAGGTTCTGTCTCATTACGTTAACAATCTGCCAAGAGAATGGAGTCGGATGGCGAGAGCAGACTAGATTGATTTACTTTACAGGCCTTTCCACCCAGCCTAATTATTGCATTACAAATAGCAATTCTCTCACCCCATGAAGGAGCACTTTGATTAGTGCCTACAATACAGGTGCCGGAGTCTGCTACCGTGAGTGCATGTTAACCAGCTCCCTGAGTCACAATCAAACAGCCCTAACAGCACAGAACAGGAACAGACAGGCGCCTTGTTTTACTTATTTCTGAGGTCTCTAAATGAGCATGTTTAGAACAGTTATAGACAATGCTGTATGATACTTTTATTGTTAGGTAAAGATAGACACACCACGTAGCAGCATTCCTTAAAAAGAAGTAACAGCCTAACAGTCTCTCACTGTTGACATTATGTTTGAGATATGGCTAAATATTTTAAATCTTATTTCAGAGAAGAGTGAGTACAATATTTCCAATTGCAAATTGTAGTTGTCTTTTGTATTAGTTTTCTGTGGCTGCTGTAACAAATTACCAAATGCTGGGTGATATAAATAACAGAAATTTATTCTCTCACAATTCTGAGGTCGGAAGTCCAAATCAAGGTGTCTGCAGGGCCACACTCTCTCAGAAGACTCTAGGCAGGAATCCCTTCGAGCCTCTCTCCTAGCTTCTGGTGGCTGTGCCAGTCTTTGGCATTCCTTAGTTTGTGGTCACATCCATGCCAGTCGTGGCCTTCTCCTTCACATCACCTTCTGCGTCTCTCCTCTCTGTGCCTCTTAGAAGAACACTTGGCATTGTATTTAGGGCCCACCTGGATAATCAAGGATGATCTCATCTAAAGATCCTTAACTGTTTACATCTGCAAAGACCCTTTTTTCTGAGCAAATTCACATACAGAATTTCCAGGGATTGGGACCTCAACATATTTTGGGGGAAACCACCATTCAATCCACTGCTTCCCCAGGCATGCCAGCAGGTCAGTGTGGTTAGTGATTTTTCATTTATTTGCTAGTCATTAGGCAATTATTTTCTGTTGTACTAATTAAAGACTCGTTTTAAAATAAAAATTTCTTCTCATCAAAAACAGGCTTGAGGGGCTGGCTCTGTGGCCGAGTGGTTAAGTTGACACACTCTGCTTCAGCAGCCCAGGGTTTTGCTGGTTTGGATATTTGTTTATTACAGAGAGCCAGCTCCAGTGGCCTAGTGGTTAAGTTCATTGCACTCTGCTTCATCTGCCTGGGTTCAGTTCCCAGGTGCAGACCTATATCCCTCTGTTAGCAGCCATGCTGTGCTGGCAGCCCACATACTAAAAAATAGAGGAGGATTGGCATGGATGTTAACTCAGGGCAAATCTTCCTCAGCAACAAAAAAGGGGGGCGGTGGAGCTTGAGAGAAAATTTGTACTAATCAGTTAAAAAAAGAGAAAATCTTTCCTCTATAAATAAGAGAGGAGTTTGAAATACGAAAGAAATAGCATTGGCACTATGTGAAATAAAGTGGTTAACTGATTAAAAATTAAATAGAATGTAAATACATACAAACTATTTTAAAGCAGTAGTTCTCAATCATGGGTGATTTTATCCCCTCAGCCTACCCCCACGGGACATTTGGTAATGTCTAGAAACTTTTTTTTATTGTTGCAAAATATACACAACATAAAATTTACCATTTTAATCATTTTAAGTGTACAGTTAAGTGGCATTAAGTATTTTTATGCAACCACTACCACCATACAGCTCCAGAACTTTTTCATTTTTCTGAGCTGAAACTCTGAACCCATTTAACAGTCACTTCCCATTACCCCTTTCCCACAGACCCTGGCAACCACCATTCTATTTTCTGTCTCTATGATTTCGACTACCCCAGGTACGACATTTCAGTGAAATCAGACAATTTTTGTGCTTTTGCATCTGGCCTATTTCACTTGGCATAATATTTTCAAGGTTCATCCATGTTGTAAAATGCATGAGATTTGATTCCTTTTTGAGGCTGAATAATATTCCATTGTATATAGATACCTCATTTGGACATTTGGATTTCTTCCACCTATTGGCTATTGTGAATAATGCTGCTACTAACGTTGATATACAAATATCTGTTTGAGCCCCTGCTTCCAGTTCTTTGAAGTATATATCCAGAAGTAGAGTTTCTGGATCATATAGTAATTCTATGTTTAGTTTTTTGAGGAATCAGTATACTGTAGAGACAATTTTTATCATCACAACTAGGGGTGATGATGCTATTGGGATCTACTGGATAGAAGCCAGGGATTCTGCCAAACCAACTACAATATACAGGACAGCTCCCTCCCCCATGAGCAAAGTATTATGATTCAGAATGTCAGTTATGCCCCTGTTGAAGAACTTTGTTTTAGAGACATCTTAAATTGTGAATGATCCTAATCCTATTACTTTAATTCTTCCAAATATTGTCAGAGAGCTGTGGAATATTGCCTTGTATAGTTCTGTAAATAAGGCTTCAACCATAAAACAGTGTGCAATACAATTTCTCTTCACCTATGTGGGAGCCCATCACCTTTCTTTCTGTTGTAGTTTGGCTCTGTAACATTGGTTTATGTAGTAGGCAGTGAGAATTGCTGATCAACTGCATGACTTTCCCTCAAGGTTTTTTGGTAAATTTCAGGAAGCAGTTTATGAAATCATGCATGAGAACTACTACTATTAGTGTCTTAAAATTATTACTAAATTATTTGTCATTTCTAAGAATGTAGCTTAAAAACTTCTAATTTTTCCTTGTTTAATGAACATATTCTTCAATGATAAATGCATTAGGGCCCTTCAAAACCTTGCAGCAGGGGCCAGCCCCGTGTCCTAGTGGTTAAGTTCAGTGTAGTCTGCTTCTGCGGCCTTGGTTTGGTTCCTGGGTATGAACCTGCACCACTTATTTGTGGCCATGCTGTGGCAGGGACCCACATACAAAACAGAGGGAGATTGACACAGATGTGAGCTCAAGGTGAATCTTCCTCAGCAAAAATAAACAAACAAACAAAAACTTTGCAGGAAAAATTTACCAACCAATGATTAGAAGAGAAACTACTTTATAGAAAAGAAATGTTAAAACTTCTATTGGTCATAGAATTTTGGAGCTAGAAGGATTTCAGATTGTAGAGGGCCTATGTGAACATAGAACTGCGTACCTATTACTGCATTGAATCCACAGTACCAATTTCATTGATGAAGAAACTGATACTCAAGGAGATTAAATTAGTTCCTTAAAGCCATGCAAATAATGAGTAACAGATCCAAGGGTAATTCTCTGCTCAGTTGGCTCTAAAGCTCCATCATAGTGTGCTACCACTTCAAGTCCCCTGAGTCAACCTTCATTTTACAAAGGAAAAATTTGAGACTCAAAGAGTCTTGATGTGGCCAAAGTTGCCAAAGACGAAACCTAACTTGCAATCCTGTGTGTTTTCTTATGACAGTTTCTATTCAGGTGATGAATTATTTGAGTCTCTGCCATCCCCTGCCAAATCCGGACTACAGGGCAGCTCTTATCCAGACAGGTCCTACCTGCCTGGACAACTAGTCATGTTTGTTCTTCAAAGTCAGAAATGGAAGCTTCCAGTAGATCATTGGCACTACAAATTAGGAGTAAAAAATGCGACTTCAAACACTTGATTGCACAAAAGTAGAGTTACATAGCATATTATTAATCAAAACATTTTCCCTGAGCAATCCAATTTTGCTGTTAGTAATTCAATTCCATTGCCCAACAAGAGTGATGGTTTGTGTAGACATATACAAAGATATATATTATAGAAGACCCAGTGAATGAATGAGGAATTCTTCTTTACAGAAAGATTACAGAATATTTATTTTGCTTGGCATTGCTATGAATGTGGAAATTATTGTCAGATGGTTAGCTTATGTCTTTTCTAAGATAGATGGTTGCATAAAGGAAAAGCACAGATTAATATTTCAGTTATCATTCTTATAGCAAAGATCGCATAATTATCAGAAAAGCACATCAACAGTTACTGAAATATTGAGTTGTTGTAACATAAATGAAGTTTCAGTGATCATTAATTTAGCACAATTGAAAATCATTTCTCCTTTTTTTCAGCATTATACAGTCTCAGAAAAATGGCTTTAAAAAAAATTTACTTGATTCACATATCACCTGAAGCACAATTCTAATTGCCAGGGAATTTTAATCAGTGCATAATGTCTTGCTTTTTAATCACCACACAAACATAATTTATGAGTTTATATAATTTTCAATATAATAAAGATTTTTAAAATCCAAGATGGATAACTAGCTAAACCTATCATGTTTATTCATCATGTCCGTATTTTCCGAGTCATGATAAATGCAATGATAATGCATGATAAAGCAAAGAAAATGGTTCGAATTGATTTTTAATATTTATTCTCAGAATGTAAATTAGAATATTGATTATTTAACCACTTATTGAAAATATTAAAATGGCCATAACAATACAATAACAAGTATAATCATCTCATAATTGAACAAATGTATGAACTACATTTAATCTCACATTCAAGCCCAGTTAGGGCCATCAAAACTGACATTTATATTTTTGTATTTACAATGCAATCGATTCATTAATAAAAGATATTCATGGAGCTAAAACTTAAGGAAAAAATGGTACTTGTGTTGATCAGGATCTAGTTAAGAAAACAGAAACTCTATTGGTTATTTTACCAGGGAGTTTTTAATATGAGCAAATGGTGAAAGAGCCATTAAAAGACTAAAATGATAAAGTGGGAACACTGAACCATAAACCGCTGGAAACAGCGACGAGAAGACGCAGTTCAGAACCTAGAAGCTTGGGGAAGCACCCTGAAGCGCTGGGATGAGATCTTTGAAGAGAGGGCTCGACCCACCTAGTGCTGATCTCTCAAGAGCTTACAGGTTAAGTTCCACAGACATAGACTCCAAATCCCAGTAGCTCAGATGCAGGACCTCATGGAGTTTGAGTACTAAAGAGATGGCAGGCATGGTACTTCCTCTGAGGCACGATGAGTCTGGAAGTGTGGAAAGAAGCTAGAATCTGAAATGAACTGCAATTGGAGCTAAAGGCCACAACCTGGATAACAAGGTACCATTGCTTGGGTGATGCTTTCAGGAATTGAGAGGAACAATTTCTCCTCAAATGTAGGGGCTGTATCTTCACTGGGGCCTCCAGCATGCAGCAATCTGGCAGCAGATAAACAGAACACCTCCTCCTCCCTTCGAGTCTGCCAAGTGCCCCGTACTGGCAGAACTCAGCAGGAAGCCAGATGGCAAAAAAGAAACAGTTTACAGAGTTCAGCCTCTGTATCATAGAGCAGAGACTAGAGGGGTAAGTTTGGATTGAGAAACCATCGCTTAATAACCAGTACAGTATCCAAAGCTGGTTTCCAAACCTCTCTTACAGCGTGATCATAGAATAATGTATGTTACATTTACTTCTAGCATAGCAAAGTACCTTTAACTTACTAGTTAGCATACCTAAAATAATGATTGAAGGAGAAAGCATGCTTGTGTTATATGTGTTCAAGATACAGTCACATCATGTGAATCATTATTATTAAGATTTACTGTTAAATATACCAGTCTTTGGGATATGATAATTTGACAATAGACCCAGATTTCACTGAATCTATTACTGGAAGATCCTAGATTAGAAATGGGTTATATTATAGGACTTCAGTCTCAGATTTAGTAACAGAAACTAGAACCCACATATTTTGATTTCCAGTCTTAAACTGGTGTCAATATAACACAATTAGTGATTAAAATATTTATATGAGTGATGAATATGTATTCTTTAAGAAATGCTCACATATTTAATTCAGCAAATATTTATTGACCACCTGAAGTGTGCCTGACATTGTCTAATTGCTGGATATGCAAAGGTGAATGAGAAAAGGCCTTTAAAATAGAGAAGTTTCTAAAATCTGTGATATATATAACATTTGGCCATTTGCTTTCACTCAAATATCTTCTATAATATTTGTTTAAAATAATTAGTTAACATATAACAATCATAAATTTGTGCAATGATGTTTTTCCCTATATGGGCCATATTTTTTTAACCTACTAGTGCATTTGTATAAGAGCAAGCACAAATTAATCTCTAATCTCACCTAAGGGCGTCCCTGATGCAATCAATATAAACCAAAATATTCTCCTGAGGAGTAAATGCAACTTCGATTGTTTGATAGAGTCTTTCCCTTAACTGACCTGCAACACACACAGTTGTTTTCTGATATTTTGGTTTATGTTGATCATCTGACAGCCCCTTAGGCCAATGCTGTGCACAGCTACTATTAGCAAGGTGTTTATGCTTTGGTAATGCATTTCTTGAAATCATATGATACACAAGATTTTATTACAGACATCGTTATAGAAATTCAGATAAGATCCTTTCAGCTTCAAGTTGCAATGTCATTCATAGATGACTTTTTGCATTTATATAATATTTTCAACAGATGGCATAAAAATATTTTGAAAACAACAAGACATTGACTTGATTTCTCAGCTGAGATGTTCCTATGGATGTGGCTAGTACTCCAACCAGCAAGGCTGCCAAATGCCACCTGCAAATTTCATCTTCATTTCTTTTTAACTTTTTGTGTATTTCACAACATTTGTGATGTCATGTGTGACTGGAGACATGACAATTTGTTCTACTCTCTCTTCTAAAACTAACTGGAACACTGCCATTTGCCATACAAAAGTGTCTTACAGATGGAAGCTGAATTTCCTAGCTACCGCTTCCACTTCATGTTACCGATATTAGGACTAATTAACTAGAACTACCTAATAATGTATTTGACATTTTTCTTGCAGATGCATTGCATATTTCTGTTTAGGAGGGCACGATTTGAGCTATTGTACACACAATTTTGAAAAATATAAAGTCTGCCAAAACAATTTTGTTATTGGGAAAACAGCTGACCAATTCTAGGGCATTTGGATGTATAAACAATTGGCAAATTGTTTGTAAAAAGTAACCTCAGGAAAAATCCTGACACGTTTAATTTAAAAAAATAATGGATTTAATAAAATCGTGAATTATGAATATTTACTAAATAATTTTATCACTAAGTATTTATTTGTAGTTATGCTCTAGTCACGATAATATATAGTTTCTTACAAATCCCTTTTACTTTGTATTCTTGACTGTGTGTTCTGCAAGAATCTTAGATGAAAGTGGGTTTCTTAGCATAGTAATATAAAAAGCTTACTGAAAAAGATAGCAAAATCTAAAAATGAGTTATGATCAGTATGTAGTTGAATGAAACGACAAACTTAAAACTACTCAAAGTTTATGAAAATAAGTATAATACCACAACTCTGTGATATAAGCAGGAAAATGTTGTTATTCCAATTACAGATGAGGAAATAAATGTTCATAAAGAGTAAAACATTTTGACAAGATGACATGGTTAATGGTAGAACCTAGATTAGAACTTATGCCTCCTGCTGTCTAGCTATACGCACTTGTTAACACACTGCCCACAATCTTCTCTAAACTTTATATAAGTCCACCGCAGGGAACTTGATTTCTTTTGAATTCTCATAATAGGTGTCATTGGTACCCACTCATATTGAATTTATGTTTTCATATTTAGTTCCTTATGTTAGGCATGTTTGTAAAGTTCTCCTCAAATAATGGATTCCTTGTTTATATCACCTAATGTGCTCAGTACAGTGCCATGTTGATAACTGTCTAGTGATAGATTAGTATACAATGCTACCGTTCCTGATATGAAATTATATATAATTGTTTTGTCAGAACATTGCTAAATAATGCAATGATTGGAATATTTTATAACAAAAACTAAAGGTAATTCTAAACGTAATTTGAATGTCTGTGGTGTCTAAGTTATACTGTTATACCATAACTAAGGGTATTTGTGTAAAATACTATTGAATGGAAACATAATGCAGAAATGGATGGTTGTGGATTATTATTGGTTTGTGTGGAGGTTCTCAAATACGTTGGCTACATTTGGATTGTAACCAAGTATCTTAGAAAGCAGCAATTAAATCTCAGAATATTATTTTAATCAATGTTTAGTATGTCAACTTTAATCAATACCTATAGAGTGAGGAAAATTGTTATTTCATCTCAGAACTTCCTTTTCAGTGTGTTATTGGAGACGAAGAACATTAAATTATATAAAGGTCTTCAAAACCAAATATGATGCTTCCAATCCATCAAAATTAAGAAGGGTTATTTTATTTCTCGATAACTTATATATTATAATCAAGGAAATATTTTCTCTCTTAACTTCTAACATGTTATACATTAATGATCCACTTACAGTTTTAAGTTTCCTTCAAGGCTAACTGATTTCTCATTCAAATTTATAACTTGGTGAATTGAAGATTAATACGATTACTCCATGTCATATGGGGGCTTGTATCAAAGACCCTTTTCCACAGCTTGGGCATCACCTAGTCTATTTGTTGGTGACTTATACAATGATGTGTAAAGTTTTGGATAGAAATTCAGAAACCCAGTGCTAATGCTCCATGGTTCAAGATAGCCCAGCCAGAGGTTTGGATGAATGATGGTAGAATTTTTTTAAATTTATTTTTCACGTGCATCAAACATTGCCCAGGTTTAAGGAGGTGGCACAGCATCTGTCTCCCACGCTCACCCTTCCCAGTGGAAACTCTTATTTATGTTTTGAAATATGTCATATTTTCAACGAAACAAAATATAACAAACATCTATTTGGTGATAAGAAATAAGGATACTGACCATTATTTCAAATCTTATAACTTTAATATGAAATTTGAAAACACATCATTACCATATTTTTAGTATTTGATGGCACTCAGCACATTTTTACAAATATAATGCATGTTTTCTTTCTTTTATTTTGCTCTCTTCTAAAGAACTCTAATTTCAACGAGTATAGAATATGTGGGTTTATTTTCCCAACTGTGATTATAGTGATTAAGTTTATTTTTCCTCTGAGATATCAAGACAGATATTATAGTAATTTTCAGATGCAAAATCATCTATGTTTAAGTAGTTTCTATTGCTTATCACATAAAAAGTTAAAGTAATCAGGAAACATCAGATATAGTTTTTCTTTTTTTAATCCTACAGCAACAAAATACAAGAGGACAGATGTTATGACAATACACCGGACCAGGTGTTATTTCTTAGCATTCTTAAAGTACTCCATAATGACAGGAATTCATTACTCTGTTATTGTAGCTATGCCAATAGAAGGACACAGCAGTTGAACGTATTTAAATCTGGTAAAAGAAATTGTTTAAACAAAAAATTGTTAGTAATTTTTAAAACCTTAGTGCAATGTATCTCAGGTCCAAGTCCTAGATTCCTGTTAGTTCATGAAGTTTCTGGTTGAGGATAGATATCTTGCTTGCCTTCTAGCATCGGCTTAGACTATTCACTAGGACTCCTTAATTCCATTCTGAGCAGATACTAATATATACTTCACCTACAAATGTGTTTTGTGTGGAAAGAATTCTAGAAAGAAAACAAGGAAAGGTCATTTCTCACCCCGATTTTGACACCTATCAGCAGTGATATTTTGCCAACTCAGTTTCCACCTCTGTAAGATGATGAAATCTTTCTAGCTGACCTTAAAACTTCAGCTTAAGTGACTTTTTGAATTGCCTTTTCTGATATAACACAGTCCTTAGGGTTAGAGATTTTTCCCTCTATTTCCATAGACCTTTACATTGTCCTAAAGCCTTTGATGTGTCTGTTTTTTTACCTTAACTGTAAACTTCCTGAGAGCAGGAGATGGCTTAGATGATTCTTTAATCCTAACACCAATGAAATGTAACCATTCACATGAGTTACAGTGTCTTCTAACTAAAATATGTCAAAACTTGTGGGGATTATTACCAAAGTTTCTTCTAACTTGAAAATTAGACAGTTCTATATTTATCTATTCCATACGTAGATTTTCTTGAGTAACTATGTCACCTAACTGCTATACTGTGATAATGGACTATTTGATACCTAAATAAATTGTATTCTATTACAGAAAGTATTGTTTGAATACTAAATGTTAAAGAACTTAGTATATTATGTTCTAAATTCCTTTAGAAAGGAATGATATGGAGTTTATTTTTCTACTAGTGTTTCTTACACAGTCGTCTCTCCTTATCCACAGTTTTGCTTTTCAAAGTTTCAGTTTCCCCTGGTCAACTGTGGTCTGAAAATATCAAATAGAAAATTCCAGAAATAAACAATTCATAAGTTTTAAATTGCACGCCACTTTGAGTAGTGTGATGAAATCACACACTGTCCAACTTCATCCCACCCAGGATGTGACTCATCCTTTGTAGGATCCCCAACCATTGACATGGTCTGCTCCTGCTATCCAACCGTCAACATCACCATGGCTCCATGATCCTCCTTCTGACATATCCTCAGGAGGTCAATAGTAGCCTAACGCTACATCACAATGCCTGCATCACTCACCGCACTTCATCCCCTCACATAGGCATTGTATCATCTCACACCATCACAAGAGGAAGAAGGATGAGTACAGTACAGTTAGATATTTTGAGAGAGAGACCACATTCACATAACTTTTATTACAGTATATTGTTATAGTTGTTCTATTTTGTTATTAGTTGTTGTTAATCTCTTACTGTGCTTAATTTATCAATTAAACTTTATCATATATATATGACATATATATATACAGGAAAAAACAGAGTATATATAGGGTTCAGTAGTATCTGTGGTTTCAGGCGTCCACTGGGGATCGTGGAACAGATCCGCTGTGGATAAGGGAGGACTGCTGTATGACATAGTCTATCCATATGCTTGAGTCACTTTTCACTCACGTGTATCTCTATTTTTATTTATGTAAGTTTTATGTAGTCCAATTTTGTAACTAAGATAGATAATGCTCAACAAATTTTGAAGCTGTTTTTAATTTTCAGAAAATAGATTTAATTGAAAAGATAATACTTAGGATATGTCTTGAGGCATAGTCCTTAAAAAAAAAACATTCAATAAAACTCAAATCTGTGCCCTGCTTTTTCTCAAGTGACTGGTACTGTTTTATCAATAGCTCCATCTGCAGACCAGGGACAGCTTGTGAATCTTGCTTGGTGATCGGCCTATAAAGAATGAGCTCTCAGCTCTCAGTTGTCTATTAAAATTTGATTTGAAAGGCAACACCCGAAGACACCTTTTTGAGGTTAATTTTTTCGCAATGTCAGGTTTTCTATGATTTCTGCAAGGATCGCTGTAGGCTCTGTCAATGGGAATTTATTGGGAGAGAGGGAGAGAAGGAAAAGGAAGCAATAACTATTGCTGAAGGCCTGCAATCAAGCATAATAAACTCTTCAGTCAGCTGTTTAAATAAGTACACAGCAAATTAATTTTTTTCCTGCAGAAAATTGATTTATCTGAACATTTTCCCCCATGAAGGCAGTTTCTAAGCAGTCATGTACTGAGTGTTCTTTCCCTAGTGCTGTGAGTGAGAACAGTTCAGTTCCCACTGCTAATGCTATAATTTTAGTAGTTGAAGTAATATGTGCTCCTAGCAGTAGGATTGTCAGCAGTGATTCCACATTAAAGAAGCTGGGTGAGGGGATGAGGTTAGCCAGGCTTGAACGTCTTTTCTGTTGGGGGTCTCTAACTTTGAAACACTAGAGGGCTGTATAAGTCTTTTTATAGCAACCTGTAAGGGTGCTGGATTCCCCGAGATACGGGGTTCGCATTAGACATTAAAATCAAACCTCAGTCTTTGAAAAAGAAAAATACCAGCAGAATTTATATGGATAACATATACTAGTGGCTATAAACACACGTGTTTCCCTTAATGCAGAGTATTTCAAAGCATAATGACTATAGTTGAGAACACCTGCTTGTTGAAGCTGTTGGCCTTTGGTTCAACCTTACCTTGATTTTTAAATGTCCATAGATTTTTCCCATCCAGGCACCAGAGGCAATATGTTTTCTTATATAATTAATATGTGTATAATGGAGTACACTAACAGTAGGATGCAAAAAAAATATGGATGTAGTTACAATGAATTTGCTGCTATATCTGCCATATACATAACAGCAGGGCTGTTACGAGGCTGAAATGAGGTAATAGCTGAGAAAATGCTTTGAAAATGTGTAAGTGCTATAAAAATGTAAGGTGGCTATATTTACCGTTATTAATCATTAAGTTTCCATGGTATAATGACTTTCAGGCAGTGGTTTCTGGAACATAACAGAATGAAATAGATTTGGGAAAGTTGCATTGTTGGTAAAGCAGTTGGTTCAAAACCACATCACAAAGAAAGATAACTCTCACATACTTCTTTTTTAGCTTCAATGCTTATATATACACCAACTTTTCATTTCAAATAATATGAGCCTTTCACTTTTACTTTCATGCTGAATAGATATCAACATTTTGTGCACATCTCTACTTAAATACTCTTTAAAAAGTCAAAAAGCACTTTCACATAAGATCCCTGGGCACACAGTCTCTATTCATCTATAAAAACTGAAGAAGAGTGGTGAAAGAGATCAATCTATATAATCAAATAGTAGATGGAGCACATGATGAGCTAAACAGTTTATTTAATTCTTACAAAGCTAAGAACAAAGGTTAAGGATGAAGGCAGTGAGCTTCAGACATTTGTGACAGAAAAAATAAGGCAAACCTACAGAGTCAGGAGTATAAAGTCAATACACAAATAGTTGTAAAGGAAGGCAGGCTATGATAAATGTCCTAAAAGAGGAAAGCATTAAGAGACAAGAATAGTATATGGAGATGAAAGTATAGAAAAGCCGTCATAAATAAGGCGACCTTTGAAATAGAGGCTTGGAATTTTGGTAACACTAAGAAAGTACGGATGAGGAAAAGATCATTAAAGAGAAAGAATAGTGTGGGCAAAGTTTCACAGGCAGGACAGAGCAAGACTTAATCCCACAACATAATACATAAATAAACAAATAAATAAAGAACTTTGAACTTTATCTCCTAGAACCTATAATATAGGCAATGGGAGCAAGAAAAAATCAAGATCCCTTGAAGAGAGCAATCTTACAGCTCAAAATGAAAGATCGGAAAGGGGAACAGTCAAGGGTACTTTTCGACCTCATTTCACAATGAGGTTTTGAAACAGGTGATGTCAGTAGATATGGGTGGGAATTAAGTGACCAAAATTGGGGATCAAGGGGCAAAAATGTGAATCACTTTCTTTGGGTTTGTATATCTATTAACTCATTTGAAACCTGTTTTTTGAACAAGTGCAAAGCCAATAGAATACACAGTTGTGTATGTCCAATGGTCATTGGAAACAAGTATAGAACTTATAAAGGAGTCAAAACTAGGTATACAGGATTGGGAGAAATCTACAAAAAGGGATGATTGGGCTTAGTGTAGATGCAAAGTCTGAGAAAATGAGAAAATATAACGAAGGAAGAAGGCCCCAGGGAATGTACTTTTGCAGAATCTGGAAATAAAAAATTACTATGACACAAAGTAAAACAAAGAGAGGAGTAAGTGAAACAAAATAGAAAAAAATATTGAAGAACTGGATATCAATGAGGCAGAATTTTAAAGAATAGTTACTATACATTTTTCAATACTAGAGAATGGAAAATCCTTATCTCAAAAAGCTCTGAGGGTAACTCATGGATATTACTATCTATTCCTGTCTGAGAATTTCTGAGCTTGAACCAAGCGTATTCTTCAGTTTGGCCATATAAACAAAGCCCAGCTTATTGGAGCTGTGATTGCCATATAAGAATAATTCATACTTCTCTCATAATAACACTATGTTTCCTGGGTCACATGTAGTTTACTCTGCAGTTGTCCAAACCATATCTGATCCTACTTTGGTGGGAAATCTTCATGTCTGTCTTTGGGCACAATTAGGACCCAGGCCATTTGTTCTGAATAGATTTTTTAAAAAATTCCATTTCTGTATACTCTTCTCAGATTTAAGTTTAGAAGTTATAATTAAAATTATGACAATCTGTATTTCTGAGAATTTTTCTAAGCTGAGTGATGCCCATTTTGCCCTGGGAACATTGCCTCTGAAGGAAAGAATGAGGTCTCTGTTTAAATCCTGGGTCTACCACTTATTAGCAAATTGCTCACTTATTAGTAAATACAATAAAATGGTGGGAAGTAAAAAGTGGTTTCACTACCACTTGCACCCTTATTCGTACAGACATATTAGATAAGACCAATGTATATTTTCTAGAGGACAAATAATATTTATTTTGTCCTATGATTTTTTTTGCAGCATATGGAAGAAGTGAGATTAATTTCTTCTTTTAATTGCAAACATTTTATTGAGCCTATGGGTTGACTATGTTGGATGACCTCTCCAAGTAACTTGAAATACTACCGAATTGATGGCATGCCCTTAAGGTATTAAATAAGCCAGTCATCTCATAGTTATTTAGTTTTGGATATTGATTTAGAAGACTATGATGAGTTTCCTAGAAATAAATGTGAGTTGAATTTTAAAAAGAAATAAAATAAATTTCTATTAATAAAGAAAGTATATTTCAAGCTTTCATAATTACTACTATCAGAACTAGTACTTTTTCCTATTCTTAGGTATGAAATGCAAAGCAATTACTTTCTTCATATATACATAATCAATGATGTGATTTTAAAGGGACTGTATTCACATAAGGTGGAAACTTTGTGACAGAGCATGAGAAGAATCCTTTTCTCTACCCTTTATTTTGCTTTAAGTAAGGATCATGCTTATTCAAGCCAAGATTTTACACTCAGTCATGAAATATAATACCTACTCTATAAACAAAGCAGGAGTTCATAGACAAACCTTATAACTCAATTCCTGTTTTAAATTTGTGTAGAGAAGTTGTAAACTTCCAACTTCAAGAATTTCCATTGCAATAAATAATTTAATTATAATGGCTTCCTAAAAATGAGATTCAAAGACAAAAGTAGATAATGAAAGAATGTATATTTATCACTAGGTAACACTTACTAATGGCTAACTGAACATTTTAGGTGAATAATTGCAGTGTTATATTTTATTTCTTCATGATAATTCATCAAAAGTTCCCTTGAAAAAAGTGACAATGTATAGAGATAACGATGACTATAAGCATGGTAATATTTCTTGTAACAATGATTAGGGATATACTTTACTTAAGTGAAGTGTATGTAGGATAAATTTAACTAAATTTACAATTGAGAAACTAAAAATTGAGAAAGTCGAATTCTTTGTCAAAGGTTACAACCATTTAGATGCAACTGTATCTTCCAACTTCAAGCTTGGAACTTGTTTCTTTTGGATTGCTGTAATGTTTGCAAAGTCTGGTTTCTGTCATTACTATTAGAGAGTCACTATTGTTCCTTTCTAAAGAGTCTTAATTTTCACGCTACTGCTCTACTTGGCATCTTAATCTGCCTTCATATAAAAATATGCCTTCATATATGTATGTATATGTATCTTTTTTTTTCTATTTGGAAAACAACAGAGAAACCAGAAAGCAAACTTCTGAGAGACAAATGCAGTAATAATTTTGTGTACCTGGGAGCTAAAGACCACTTAGTTTACCAGGTCAATAACAATTTGGCTGCTGCTAGAGATTCTTCTGTTGCTTCTCATACTTGTATGCCTGCCTTTCAGATTTGACTTACAACCATTAGAAGCTTTCCAAGAGGTTCTATAATTTGTAAAGACTTTCAAGTGTTTGTTCATGTATTGACAAGTAAGGTTAAATCAGAGAAATGACCAATTATACAGCATAACCAAGGGGCACGATTGTAATTAGAATACAGGACTCTTAATTGACTATGCTGTAGAAATCCAGTAAAAGACTAGAGTAAGCTGTCGTTTATTTCCTTGGAATGTACGGTAACTCCAAACATTTTCCAGACACGACTAAAACAAAGGATTTTTTTTTTTTTTAACAATTTCATACTATGTATGAAGCATTGTGTTGGTCATTGTAAAAAACAGTACTAGAAGTATCAGGAATAGTCCCTCCCACTAAAACCTTCTGATCTATTTAGAGGTGGTCTATTTAAGGGCTAGAATCCTGAAGAGTTAAATAGTAATCCATAGAGTGATCGTAAGAGGTCATTATTTTATAAATGAATCATATGAGTTCCTACACTTTATCCCTATGAATTACGTTTCTTTAGAGAGATTTCAGGTAGGAAAAAGGCTTGGATTTGGATTTGAAAGATGGCTAACATTTAAGTACATGTGGTATGGGGGAAAGACAATTGCCATTACTTTACAATACTGAGAAAGGAGACGCAGTTCAGCGTAAGGATGTAAAGATTAAACTTGTGGGCTTTGTATGCACACCCTTAGACTTTAAACCTGTGATCTACTCTTTCTTGGCTATTTACTGTAACACAAGTTCTTTTTTCTTCTTAGCCTGTTTCCTCATCCATAAAAACAGACCAATAATAACACCTATCTCATATGTTTGGTGTGAGGATAAACGAAGTGAAGCACTTAAACACAGGGCCTGCCGACATAGTAAGCCAGCTGTTCCTATCAAGATATGAGCTATGAATGCATCCATTGGACTGGAGTGGAGTTCCTGCAGCAGCAAAATGAGATATTATAAGGCTTGCGGTCTAGTCTTTAGTGTGGGGGAGGGGAATTGGGAACATTTGGAAACTTCTCTCAGTTTTGCTGTAACTAATGCTTGTTTGTGTTTGAAGCCAATGTGGTGGTGTTGGACGACTCCATTGAGGGCAACAGCTAATGACTGGTGACAAGCTTGACTTGTCAGTTAAACCATGTAAACCGACAGTGTGGCTGGATTAAACTGGTGTTAGGCAGAGAGTTTGTGAGTGCCTGCTGGGCAAAAGAGGAAAAAAAAGAGAAATAGAAGTGTCTTTTAGACTTGCCATCATCACTGAAACTTCCTCCATTGTGGGCTTTACAAGCCACCCACTTTCTGTGTCATAACAGCTTGTAACATTGTATTTAAATGACAACTGCCACAGCCAGTAGATTTAACAAGACGATGGTCCCTCGAGGCATCGTAAAATGTTCCCAGCAAACCCCTGTCGTTTGTTTCCAACCACTCTGTGGACTAATAAAAGCCAAAGAAAGCAAGAAATAGGGCTGCAATCCCATTCTCTCTGCCGCTGCTCATGTAAGACCATGGTTTTCCCTGCACAGGAGATGTTTGCCCGTGGAGAGTTATTTTTCAAGCTGCCTAGAGAAACTGAACAGATCCTAAAGCCACCAATAGCTTTCAAAGCTTCAACTTTGATACAGCTTTAAAAGTAATTAGATAAAGAAAATTAATTCTAGTTGGGAACACATAAAACGTTTCATTTAGAAACTGACATGAATAAAATTATAACTATGGTAAACACAAAATATGAAAATCTAAAATTAAAATACATTCTGACTTTAATATTTCCAGACAAATTAATGTTTTGTTAACACTCAGGAAAGTACGCAATAGCCAGGAGACCAAGCATAACAATCAGAAAGGGGGCTGTTCTTTTTGTATAAACCTCTGGGCAGACCCAAACTCTGAGACTGAGCTGGAAACAGGATAAAGATTCTGCAAGAGCAGCTGAGGCAGCACCTCAAACAGCACTCAGGTGGGCATTTTCTCTCTCTCTCTTTCTCCCTCCTTTTTCTCTCTAGATAGAAAAGATGATAGATAATAGATAGATAGATAGATAGATATGTAGACAGACAGATAGGCATAGGAAAAAAGATAGATGATACATTCTCAATAGGGGCAATATGACCCCCAATGGGTAAAAGGTTATTATTAGGAGCAAAAAACTCTTAAATGTTATAATGGTTGTGACTCTCCACAGTACGCAAGCAGCTGTACAGTATATATTTGGTTTTTAAATTTCACAGGGTAGAGGTGACTAGGAATAAAAAATTCTAAGAAGATTTACCAGCAGTGATATAGTGGAAGAAAGACTAAGAAATACTGATATAGTTGTAGAGTTTGAGTCATAGGTAACTTTTATCTGGCCTTCTAATTATACAGAGATAGGGATCACAGGACAGACTAAAACCCCCAAAAAACAAAAATGAGCCCCAAAACTGTATTGTGCATGTATTTATACTGATGTGTACAATATCTAATAAATATATCTTTAACTTTAACTCAGCTCCACTGATATTTATGAAGTGCCTACTGTGTGCCAGGCATTGTACTTCTTCTGGAATAGAGCAGTAAATGTGCGTTTATGGGGAGTATGAGCCAGACAAAAGCAGCTATCAAACTATTACTAGCAGAGAGGATGTAGGAAGGAAGTAAGATGTACAGTGCTTCGAGAGCATATTGCAGAGGAACCCTTGGAAGGTGACTTTTAATGACAGACTTGAGTGAAAATGAGAAGGCAGCCAGGCAAAGGTCATGCAAGAGAGTGTTCCAAGCAAAGGCACCAGTATGTCCAATGGCCCAAAAGTCAGAGGCAGTGTGACATGTCCAAATAAACGAATGGGATCCAGAAGGCTGAGATTTAGAGACCAGGAAGAGGCCAGCGGAAGGTAGTAAACTGAAGCAGCTCAGAGGTAGAGGGAAGCCACATAAGTCTCATTAAGCATCCTGGAATCCATCCCAAAGAAAAGGGAGAGCATTGTATCATTTTACGGAGGGGAGTGACTCACCTGATCGGGATTGTGTGACTGAAAGACTGGATTAGGTCTAGCAAAATTTTCAATGTAAATAAATGCCTAACAACAGATCTCCTTCTATGTACAAATGAATACACTTGCAACTATATAAGGCTCTTGTTTAAAAGGAAAACTCCTAAAGCTGGAATCCTTGCTTGGCAATATGCCATCTGGAAATTGAAGAAAAGGAAAGAAAGCAATGGTTTATTTAGTCAAATATACAAATAGTGTACTTGCAGGAGGTGAAACCTATTGTGACAAGTTTTTACAGGGCATGTGGGACAGTTTGACTTAAGATGCCTGTGACATTTGCTGTGCGTTTCTACAGTGAATGTAGCAGTTCATGTTGATGGAATGACTAGACATAGAATTTGAATACAGGTAGGAGTATAACTGAGCTGGTTTTCTGGGACCTGTAGAATTTCTATTCTCAATGGCCTTATGGAGTAGTTGGGGCCAGTCTGTCTGTGGTCATGGGGAGCTCAAGCTCCTCTGTGAGCTGTAGTCAAGATAACTTTTTGAACAGCTGTCTTTTTTAAAAAGTAAAATTTGGAAACGATGTGGGCCGGTGAGCCGAGGAGTCGAAAGAAAGATTTCTTGGACTGTCAAGGTCTGGCAGTAGTGCTCTTTTATTTAGAGAATAGTGTGGAATAGCATGGGGACAGGACCCACGGGCAGTAAAGAGCTTCTGCTGCATGGGGACAGGACCCATGGGCAGTCAGAGCTTCTGCTGCAAACATGAGTTGAGAGTAGGGCTAAATTTAAGGCATAGGTGTGTGAGTTATCTCTTTACAAGACAAAGGAAAGAATATGTAAAACAAAGTTGTTAAAATGATATCAGGGCAGGTGGGGTCTGGTTATTGGGTGGTCTTATAACTTTTAGGTAAGAATCAAACCGGATTAAGTAAATGGCAGAAGCCACCGCTTAAATATTATCTTCAACTAAAGACAAAGGAGGATGTTGGGGGCGGGGGGGGGGGGGGGGATCAGTTACATGAGGTTGCCAGACAGTAAACAACTTAAGTCCTTGCCTTCCCCATTAAGAGTTTCCAGAGATAATGCCATCCCGCCTTCCTCCTGGTGCAGAGAGGGAGATACCACCCACAGATGGAGACTTCCTTCACAAATGCAAATGTCTCTCATCAAAGGGCAAGCAAATTTCACTCCTCAGAGCCTCCTTCTCATCTGCAATTTTAAAAGTAACCAGCCTAAAATCCTCATCAAAAGGAGTAAAAGATTTTAAGCCATTTCATTAATAGGGATACATAATCCATTAAGTAATTCCTCCACCCTGTCAGTGCTTTTTATTTTTTCACAAATAGAGTGAATGAAAAACAAAACTTTATCTCAAAACATTTTCTCTTAATATAGAAGACAAATTGTGAGAATTTAATAGCCAGAGCTTTTCTAAGATGTAAATAGTTCACATACGAATATAAAAATACACTGCAGTGAAGGCGTAAGAATAAGAAGAAAGTCTTTCTATTATCTATTTTGTCTTATCTCAATGCATAGTGATTATGCACATATGGATAACATTTATTTTTGGTATGTTAATTTTGCTATTTTCTCCTCTTTTGGATTATATTTGACTGCAAGAGTATTACAATACATTAAATTTAAATTCATCATATTTCCTTGAATTGGGCAGCCTGCTGTTTTGTCTGAGTTTGGGGGAGTTTATTTTGGTACTGTGTATTGTGTACTAGTTTTCATTGGTAATGGCCCCTGGGTTCATTTAGAAAGCTACAGAGCTTTTGAAATGCTATTAATCAAAAAAGGAAATTATAAATGACAACGCAATTTTATTTTATGGCAGTAACCCATGGATGAAAGTAAGACTTGAAAAAACTCTAAGCTTTTCGAAAAACACTCTGTGAAATCACAAACTGCTGGAAAACACACAAACTTACAGAGTAAACGAAAATAAGAAACATCTTTAAATTTAAAATACTTAAAAAATATGAAATATACTAACCCAAATAAAACTACCCAGGTTATCTAGGGAATAAAACTGTGCATTAAGTATAATGTGCTGCAAAATTAGTTGATTGATTGATTGGCTGTGTTCTAAACTGGCAAGATCCCATTAATCTCTGTCTCTTATCAATGAAAAGAAACTTTCTAAATTAACTATAAATAGGATGGTCATTAATTACAAAATGAGGAAACACTGACTCAGCATTTAAATATATGTGTATTGTTTCTGTTGCTCTCTGACGTGAATCAGTTTCACAAAAGTCCAAGATGATGTATAAAACTGAAAAGCTCCTTGATGACAGCAAACATGTCATCCATGCCGATGTCAGATTCCAAAGTGCATTGGACATAGTTGATCCCCCATAAATATTTGCCAAAGAAATCCAGGAGCTGAAAGTGTCAATCTAAATTCTTAAACACATATGCAGATTCTTACCAGAAGAAGTGACAATAAAGAAAAAAATAAGAAAAGTCTGGCTAGATTATCAGAATTCCTTGGTAGTCTTAAATAAGATGTTAAAAAAGCAATTTAATTTGCTGGTTTATCCTATGAATCATCTGCCTTTATTTAAATAGAATTTTCAAAAGATCATCTAATTAAAGATGCATTCAAGACCTTGCAATGTATCAGGTGAGGTAATTTTCAAAAGCATTTGCATATAAAAATTATAGAAATTGTTCTTTTCAGCATTGGCAATCTATGCATATTATATCTCTGAAAGCAATTATGTCTCTATATTCTTAGGTAACATATTTAAATAATCTATTGGGGATCTGTTTTTCAAATTAAATTACTGTACCATTAACATTGCTATATTCATACAGAAATGAAAGTTTCAGATACATTAATTCCAATTTAAACCTTTTCTTCTCTTCACCTTTCAGAGCAATGCAATAATAATTTGGAACAAAAAAATTAAACACATGTGAGAAGGTTATGTTGAGTTGGGAAGATACTGTAATCTTAAGCCTAAAATCTTCAAAAAGTTCATTATTGGACCCAGTGCTTTGGGGTGTACGCATTTGTGGCAGTGAATGCATGTGTTATCACAATGTGCAAAATGCAATTGAGTTCAACCTTCGCAAAGTTTCCATTCCACAGAGCCAATATTACAATAATGTTGGTATTTGTATCATGGTACAATGAGCATTGTTTTATGAATTTCTACAATTAATAAGGAATTATTAAAGGATCACACTAAATTTTTTTAAAGATAAAATTGTTTTTCAGAATTAATGAATTACGTGTACAAACTATTCAAGAGTTTTACAAGAAATACATTTAAATAATTTGAGGAAATATTGGAAGAAGACAATTAGCTTAATTTAATGCTTTGTTTGAACATATATATTATGTATTTATTTATACGATGTAGTCGTTCACCCAAAGTGATCGTGGTGGATGGATTAAATATGACAAATATACACATTAGAATATTTATTTTATGGCCGGATTTTGTCATTTCTTATGGCTGTGTAGTAGTCCATCGTGTATAAATACCACATCTTCTTTATCCATTCGTCCCTTGATGGACACCTAGGTTGCTTCCAAGTCTTGGCTATTGTGTATAATGCCGCAATGAACATGAGGGTGCAAGTATCTTTATGCCTTTGTGTTTTCAAATTCTTTGGATAAATACCCAGCAGTGGAATAGCAGATCATATGGTAGATCTATCCTTAATTTTCTGAGGATACTCCAAACTGCTTTCCGTAGTGGCTGCACCAGTTTGCACTGCCACCAGCAGTGAATAAGGGTTCCCTTCTCTCCACACCCTCTCCAACATTTGTTGTTTCCTGTCTTGTTAATTATAGCCATTCTGACCGGAGTGAGGTGATAACTCATTGTAGTTTTGATTTGCATTTCCCTGATAGCTAATGATGTTGAGCATCTTTTCATATGCCTGTGGGCCATCTGTATTTCTTCTTTGGAGAAATCTCTGTTCAGATCTTTTGCCCATTTTCTAATTGGATTGTTGGTTTTTTTGTTGTTGAGCTGTATGAGTTCTTTGTATATTTTGGATATTAACCCCTTATCTGATATGTGATTTGCAAATATCTTCTCCCAATTGTTAGGTTGTCTTTTCGTTTTGTTGATGGTTTCCTTTGCTGTGCAGAAACTTTTTAGTTTGATGTAGTCCCATTTATTCATTTTTTCTTTTGTTTCCCTTGCCCAGTCAGACATGGGACTTGAAAATATGCTGCTCAGACCAATGTCATAGAGCATACTGCCTATGTTTTCTTCTAGAAGTCTCATGGTTTCGGGTCTTACATTCAAGTCTTTAATCCATTTTGAGTTGATTTTTGTGCATGGTGTAAGGGGATGGTCTACTTTCATTCTTTTGCATGTGGCTGTCCAGTTTTCCCAACACCGTTTATTGAAGAGACTCTCCTTTCTCGATCTCACTCATTAGTAGAAGATAAAAACGACAGAAAAAAAAAAACCACATAGCATTGGAGATTGGACTGGTGGTTACCATTGGGGAAGGGGGCAGGGGGAGGGCAAAAGTGGTGATTAGGGCCACATGTGAGGGGATGCACTATAATTAGTGTTTGGGTGGTGAACATGATGTAATGTATACAGAATTTGAAATATGATGTACATCCGAAAAAAATAAAAATTAAAAAACATAAAATAAAATATTTATTTTACCTTGGAACATATAGTATACAGGGCATAACCCTTCTTTGAGTTTTACTGGAGCTCTGCCACTTGTTTGTTGCAAAAACAACCAAAAAAGTACATCAACTATGAATTTTAGGCTTTGCTTTCAGGAGTTTGAATAGAGAATCCTGAGAAATTTTTCTACAATTGCTCTTATCAATCTCAACAGAACATTTTTAGCAACTTCATCAAAGTTTTCCTAAGTACTCAAGTTAATCGCCATAGAAACAATATTTCTTCATCTTGCCTTCATATTTCACTGCAAGTTCATATTATTTCAAAACAGGTAATTAATTTATATAGTATCAGCAAAATTAATAGTTAAATAAATATATTGGGAACAAAAACAACCTAATGTTGGTAAGCACCTTGTCCGTCCAGTGGATGTTGATGTGAACAGACAAGGGGACAACAGTGTCCTGATAGCTCTGAGTCTTCTGCCTGCTCTGAGCATCAGTCAGTACGGTTGACAAAAAGTATTATCAAGTATTCAAAGAACAATAATCAATTAATTGGGATCCAGTTTGGAGAGATTATTCGCCTGTGCTCAAATTGTGGCCTGACAACTATTTGATTGGTATTCTGACCTTTATACAAAAACCACAGATTCATATAACATGCAATTCCTAGAGAAATATCTCCCTCCTGCACACACATGTATATATTTACAGTTTAATTATGTTTATGTTTATATATCAGATTAGTGAGTAGCACAAAGCCCTCAGCACCTGAGTGGTAAATACAGTTAAAGGGCCCAAATTTTCTGATTCCTAATTCAATCATTTATCCTATTTTCTTCATAAGAATATTCTCTTTCTCATATTAAAAGTTCCTCCCGTATAGAGGAACAAGGAGCAGTATGATTGACAATGTGCAGAGCATATGCTTTGTATGGACAAGTACAGTTTCCAATCTTGGCTTTGCTGCTTAATAACTTTTTGGCTTTGCACATAAATAAATTATTTGTCATATATGATATGCTTAGAACGGTGCCTGGGTCACAATAAGTCCCATGTATATTAACTGTTAATAAGTTACTCAATCACTCTGAGACTTGGCTTCTAAATCTTTAAAAATGGGTACTTCATAAGATAGTGTATATTAAGGACCTCAGTGATTCTCTTTTGTGATACATAAAAGGTTTTGTGTTCAGTTTTGGCTGATACATTTTAAATTAGTACTAAATTTTGAAGAGTTTTCCAGGCTTAGAGCAATGGAGTTGAGATCTAAATGCTATACTTCTGGGCGTTCCTGAAATTCATTTCTTTAATTGCCTAAATTTATATACACATTTAAAAGTACATGATTTACCATGACAACAATTGACTATAACATTTACTATAATTTTTAATGGACTTTAAAAATAAACCTCTGGTGGGGCTGGCCCCGTGGCCGAGTGGTTAAGTTCGCGCGCTCCACTGCAGGCGACCCAGTGTTTCATTGGTTCGAATCCTGGGCACGGACATTGCACTGCTCATCAGACCACGCTGAGGCAGCGTCTCACATGCCACAACTAGAAGGACCCACAATGAAGAATATACAACTATGTACCGGGGGGCTTTGGGGAGCAAAAGGAAAAAATAAAATCTTTAAAAAAAAATAAAAATAAAAAAATAAACCTCTGGTGAAAAATAAAGTAAGGATCAAGGAAACTGAGAGAGAAGGCTAAGGCCAATGTTTGTACGTTAACGCCAGAAATAGGTGGGAAGGAAAATGAGAACCATAACATAGCAACTTTATAAAATAATCAATCATGGACTTTCAAAATTTAAGGAATAGCTTGTAATAATATGATAAACATCTCTTTAGAAGATTTTGTTTATGATTGTCTAATTACAGTTAAAATAAATTAGTTTCTAACTTTTAAGCAAACTGAAATTCTTTTTTAAACAAATATTTAAATAGAAAGTAAGTATTTTAAGAGGAAACCAAACTGTCACTGAAGCAGAGTATTAAATAATACATATTTTAAAAAATTTCTCTGATATTGAATGTGCTACCTATTTACTTTAAAAAACTTTGAAACGTGTTTATATATATTTAAGACAACTTGCATTCTAACCTAGAGCTTAAAATTATGGAATCCATGTTTATTTAACTTTAAAAAATAATAAAAACATTGTTGACAAGAGGCTTTTTATAAGTTAACCTAGACATGCACTTCCTCTCATTTCTAGGTACTTAAAATGAAATTTCACATTGATTAGAAAGCATTTTTAAAAATTCTATTATCTTAAAACTGCTGTCTGGGCGTTGTGTTTATGGTTTTCTAAATTGCTTTATAAAGAAGTTAAGATGACAGGTACCCTGATGGCTGTACACTCTTTAATGATTTTTTAACCGTGGTCCCTCCATTAACCTTCAAGACATTCCTGTATCACTATCTATATCTTCTTGAGTTTGATCTAAAAGAAGTTTTAATTCACATATCTACTTTGAGTACTTGGAAAATGGATCAATATTGACATGTAAATATATGTTCATACTTTAATAGTATAAGAGAAAAATATATATAAATTATATTAAGATTGCTAACTACAATGACTATTTTATAGAAAATAATGCTTTTCTACACCTGAGGGTCCATAGTTTTGCGATTGTCTAACAGTTAGGATATAAATGATCTGCACTCCAAAACACACACACCAATCAGTGGTAGAATGAGACCCACCTGTGCATATTTACATACAGAATTGTTTTCTTTCCCTTAGCTAGATTTTAGATTCACCATGAGACAGATGAGAGTTACACGTCATGAATCCTTAATTTCAATAGCAATAAGTTATTTTTGAGAATGACGTGATAAATGAAAAAAGCCTTGATCTTTGAAGTGACAGACCTAGGTGGAGATCTTACCTTCGCCGAGAACTCGTCATGTGCTCGTTAGCCTCCACAACTTTCCAAGTGTTAAGCATATGCTTTAAATCACCTGAGAATTATGGGCACTATTTGGTGTAGATGTATATAATTTTTCCTTTAATATTTTTGCAATGTTTCAAATAATTCGTTGGTACTGATTAAAAATAACTAATGTATAATCTTGCTCCAATGGAATAGAATTTGATTACTAAAATCATGTGATATGCTCCCACTGGACTGCAAAGATTACCTCTCTTGTAGAAGGTGAGTTATTCAGTGAATCATATTAAAATATGAGGCAAATGGTTTCTCACTATTTTTTAAAAGTAACGGTGCTAAGGTGAGAGTTCACTTGGGATGCAGGCTAACCAACAAGAAATGAAGTTCCTGAAATTGTGATTCTTCATGCTGTGAAGATTGAGATAAAATATATGAAAAAAATAGCATAGAGACTGACACATGATAGATGCTCCTTAACAAAACCTGGAGCTACAAAAAACGTACTTCTTTGTGAATGTTGAAATTGTCTAGGTACAGTACTAAATTGTTATACAAGGTTGGGAGGCGGAGGGGAATTGAGCAATCTGCCTGTTTCAAATTATTCTGTGTAATGCTTGAATATAGAACAGAATAATAAAAGCAGAGATGAAAATTACAGAATTTATGGGAAAGAGAGCTAAGAAGTTAAACCTCTCCTTCAGTGAACAAGGAGGCTGACACAGATTGCTTAACTGACTTGTACAAAAGCAAGACTTTCTTGGTGACAGAGTTACTATCAAAAGCCAATCAACCTGGCACCTGTTGTTACCATTCTGAAGAAAGATGAAGGAAGGTCAGGAAAGGAAACAATATTTGCTAGGTGCTGATTAGAGACTCTGAACTATGTAGTTTAACGCTACTTAATTATTCCACAATGTAGACATTGACATGACACCTGAGGTTGAATTTGGTTAAGTCACTTGTTCCTTTGACATATGAGTAACCCCAAATACATGGATGAAAGATTTGATTATCTAAATCTAGGTCCTGAATGTATATCCTGATCTAAAGTGAACATTTTGACTACTCTACTTTGCAGGAGATACAGCAGCACTTGTAACCAGAAACGTGCAATAATTTACAAAACAATTACCAGCACAATCCTCTGCAAAATCTATTAAATTTGCGACTTTGAAAGCCAGACATATTTGCATTTCTTTTGCCTACTAAAAATATTATTCAAAATTGCATGAAAGGGATGTTCATGTGTTCAAAAAACATCTCTTAGATCAAAATCAAACCATAGGCAAAGACATAAGCAACAGGCTCTAAAAAGAACACACAGCTCTTTGTCTTTTGTGTTTACTGAATTTTGTTCTTAACTTAGAAAACTGAAACTCGTAAAAAAATCGACAAAATACAAATATAAGATATTATCTTAAAATCTTCAGGGTTTTTTTATAGATAAGGAAACTGAGCATCAGCAGTTTAAAATTTTTATTCCCACAAATTCCTATCTAGTTTTACAGTAACATTAAATAAATCTCACAAAAATTAAGATTGGAATAGTAAATGAAACACAAATCTTGATAAGAGTTAAATACAAAGGTTATCAGGACTGATTTAAAATTAAATATACTGGGAGATATAATTTAATGGTTGGTCCTCTTACTACATTGGAAACATCAGTTAACTACACATTTACATCTAAACTCAATGTAGATTTTCATATCTCTACAGTAGACAAATTTGTTGAGTCTTTTCTATATAATGTTTCAGGTATCTTGAAATGAAATAAATATTAATCAAATTAAAGTGAATTACATTAGAGGCAAACATTTATTGTAGCATATAATTGATTTGAACTCACATATCCACAACTGTGGTGCAGTTTTTTGGAATAAATGCAAAAGGAAAATAATTATCACTTTGTTCTAATCCTTATTGTTAATTATATTTCTTTGATAGCTCTGATATTTAGTGAAAGATTCCTTTATTCAATTTTACAGTATGTAGAAAGAAAACTCCAAATGGCAGTATTTTTAGAGGTTATACAATTTCAGAGCATAGCACAAGCTAACATAATGTTTTGCCCACAGGGCCCATTTATATTGGCATTAAACTCTACTACTGGTTTTCCATCTGCAGTCAATCATTTTTTTAATCAATAAGATGTAAAATGGAAATTCTTTCTAGATACATAAGTGTGGTCAATATAAATTGTTGATAGGTAGTTCTTTTTCGTTTATATTATAGAGAAAGTCAAGTAGAATGTGCATTTTTATGGTTCAGGCAAAATAACTGTGAAAATTTCTTTGATAATTGTATCAGATGATGCTTATTTTAGGATATTCATTTAGTGTGGATATACGTAAAGATTATAAGTCATTCTCATAAAATTATTTCCATGGTTTTTGAAAATATTACCTGGTTCCTTCTATTAAGCATTTTGTTTGCTGGTGGGAAGATCTGTTGTCTGATATTAAAGAGCATCCAAAAATTATAGATTAACTCCATATTTTTATGTGAAAAATGTATTAATATTTAATTTTACATACATTATAAAAAATTCAAAATAATATCTCCTAATTTTAGGCCTTATTATAATTTCCCTAAATGTGTTCATGGCAACAGAATGACACCATAAACTAATTTTCTAGCAAGAGAATGATACAAGGAAGACAAACTAATTGCGATTATGTAGTTACTTAAGTAAATGAACTTTTTTCTTTCTTTTTTGATCTTATTTTTTCCTTTTTCTCCCCAAAGCCCCCCCGGTACATAGTTGTATATTCTTCGTTGTGGGTCCTTCTAGTTGTGGCATGTGGGACGCTGCCTCAGCGTGGCTTGATGAGCAGTGCCATGTCCGCGCCCAGGATTCAAACCAACGAAACACTGGGCCGCCTGCAGTGGGGTGCGTGAACTTAACCACTCGGCCATGGGGCCAGCCCCTGAGTAAATAAATTTTAAATTGTGTTATTAAATATGTAAGCTATTTAAACGAATGCTATGTAGCATAGCAAGTTAATTGAGCCAATATCTAGATATCTAGATATTGAGCCTATGTAGTGATGTCAACCGTTGAAGTCGAGATTGGATGGTGTGTTCATTTGCTAGGGCTGCTCTAACAAAGTCCTAAAACTGGCTGCCTTGAATAAGAGAAATTTGTTGTTGCACAGTTCTGGAGGGTGGAAGTGCAAAACCGAGGTGTCTGAAGGATTGGTTTCTTCTGAGAGCTGTGAGGGAGAATCTGTTCCAAGCCTCTCTCGCAGCTTCTGGTAGCCTCAGGTGGTCTTTGGCTTGTAGATGGTGTTCTCTCTGTGCCTGCGCACAGTCTTTCCTTTGTGTGTGTCTGACTCTGTGTCCAAATTTCTCCTTTTTAGAAGGGCACAGTCATGTTACATTAGGGCCCACTCTAATGACCTTATCTTAACTTGATCATCTGCAACGATTCTTTTTTCAAATAAAATCATATTCACAGGTACTACAGATTAGGATTTCAACTTTTGTGGGACTCAATTTAAGCTGTAACATATGGATATTATATAAATTCATTACATGATGAAGATTTTCCGGAAAGCCTGGGTGATAATGATTGATATACGTGAAGGTATGAAAACAGCCAAAATGAAGTATAGTATGTTTTCTGTTTCAGTTAGTGTCATATAATTTCCATCTTTCCTTGTACATCCCTCATTCTTCCCACTTAACTGAGTACATATCATCTGCTATGAAATATATATATTAAAAGAATCATGCCACCAAGTTGGTAAAGTTTCAAAATTTTAAAAGATCCTGCTCTAAACTTTTGGATCCGAACCCGTAATTAAGATAATGATATTCATGTAGTTTTTTACGTCAAATCTCCATTCTTCTTTCAGCATACATTTATTGAATACCCACTATGTGCTACACTTTTTGTAAGAGATATGTCATTATGAATTATTTAAATCAAACATACGCATTATTTAACTTGGTTATTTTATTTCTAAGCTCCATTTCTTTTATCTTTTAACAAATATTTATTGATATCTCCCATCAACCGGCATTCTATTAGATACTGGTGAAACAAGACCAATAAAGCTACTCCCTTCACCGAACTTATATTGTAATAATGTGACAGATTAAAAAAAAAACACTAGGTGTTGGCCCAGGGGCATCGTGGTCAAGTTCATGTGCGTTGATTAGGTGACCCAGGGTTTACAGGTTTGGATCCCAGGTGCAGACCTACGCACCACTCATCAAGCCATGCTGTGGCAGCATTCCACATATAAAATAGAGGAAAATTGGCACAGATGTTAGTTCAGGGCCACTCTTCCTCAAGCAAACAGAGGAAGATTGGCACAGATATTAGCTCAGGGCCAATAGTCCTCACAAAAAAACACCACTAAATAAATCATTTGAGATAGGAGCACGTTATAGAGGAAAATAACCCAGAACAGTAGAAGAGTGATGCTAGGCAGAAGTTTGAGGATGGGGCTACTTTAAATACAGTCAAGGAAGTCTTCTCAGAGGAGTTCACTTTGTCTGTTTATGAAAGAAACCAAGTAAAAACTTTTTAACAAATATGATTATCTGTGTTTAGTGTTTTCATTTACATATTACATATATAAAGTAAAAATTTTGTGAGTGATTTTTCTTTTAATGTGTGATTAGGAAGAGTGATGGTTTTAAAATATGCTGAAGATTAAATGACCCTTCACTGTCCTTGCTCATTTCATGTAGCCATCTCAGCTTAAGCAACTACTAGTTAACTCCAAATAATGATCTTCTTATGCCTTTGTTGTCTTCTTCCCTTTCTCCTTACTTCCACTTTCTTACCTTCTATCTCTGTTTGGTTCTGCGCTGTCGGAGAGTGGCTCAGGCCGCTTGTTAGGAAATATGGCTGTAACACCTCTGAGAACCTGGGCTCCATTTCTGTCAACTTGGCACAATTCACACATCTTCAATTCGCTTCATTATTTATTGTTTTGTAGAACAGTGACAGGATACTTGGCTCCGCAGGAAAAAAAAAAAAAAAAAAAAAAGGAAGATAGAAGGCCACTCTCTGCCCCGAGGACATTCAATTTAAGTTCGACAATTCAGACATAAAACACAATGGCTGAGAAACTGGTTCGTTTTCAGAGTGAGAACAGCCCAAGTTTCCATTCTTGTTTGTGGAGGAGGCCAATTTACTGTGGGATACTTTTTCTCAAGAACAAAGAGATACTGAGAGAGGGAAATAGAGAGATAAGCAATGCTATCTTTAAATTTTATTCTTTATTTTTCAGACCAGTTACTAGCTGAATTTCACCCCTCTAGTGGAATGCTGCAAATAGAGCCCATGATGTAGCTTAGATAGACAAGGGTGCAGGTAGATATTCCATTTGCTTACTTACTGTAGGACATAGAACAACTGAAATAGATTCAGTGAGGTAAAATGAAATCCAAAACCAAATGCAAAATGAGATGAAATAAATCAATTATTACCAAAATTATAGGTGAAATATTTCCCTAAAGAGTATGAAAATCCTTCAATGGGGCAGAAATTATTGAAAACAAATGTGAGACCATAATGCTACTCTGAAAGAGTAAAATCTGTTAAATACACTAGATTTTTAAAAAATCTGAGCAAAGTATACGAATTCTTTCTTCATTAACAATGAGCTAATTTTATGCATAGTAGATGCTCAACAAATGTTTTTGAAAAGAAGCGAGAGAAGGAGAAAGATTCTTCAGAGAAAAAGTGATTTTCAATAATAAATTGCTTCTAAAATTTTCATTCATGAAAGCCAGGTGCTCTGGAAATGTTTTTTTTTTCCTGAGTCAGGTTGGTCCTGAGCTAACATCTATTGCCAATGCTTCTCTTTTTTTGTTTGAGGAAGATTAGCCCTAAGCTAACATCTGTGCCAACCTTCCTCCGCTTTATATGTGGGTTGCTACCACAGTGTGGCTGATGAGTGGTGTAGGTCCATGCCCCAGATCCGAACCTGTGAACCCAGGACGCTGAAGCAGAGCACACCAAACTTAACCACTACGCCACAGGGCCGGCCCCTCTGGAAATTTTTAGAGGGCTTTCCCCATCACCACTCCTTATTACCATGTACATTTCAGAAAGAAATTTGTACCTCATTATGAATCGCGTAAGTCAAACAAATAGGTTACTTATAGTGCATGTTTTTAAGACAGAGAATGAAATTTGGATGACAGTAATCAGAGAAATACCAGTGTTTCAGGGTTTGGGTCCCTACTGTACAGAGCAGTTGTAGGTAGGTTGCCACCAAGTGTATGAGATTGATAAGCAAAAGGAAAACATGCTGGATTTGGGATCTTGGAGGGTAAGAGAGATGAGTGGAAAGGGAGCTTAGACAGACTCTCAGAAACATAAAAATTACCAGGTATCAATTTTGTTGAAAGCCAACGAAAACCATGTATACCACCAAAAATGTTGAACCTTTTAGTTATAAAAAAGAGTTGCCAATGTTTTGGTTATATAGTTATCACTCACCTTTTTAAACTGTTTTAAAAGAAAAGGCAGAGAAAAATAATCACCCTAATCTGCCTTACTGAATATAGGCTGCGAGGAATTATAACTACAGAGTCTACAGAGACAGGGAAACAAATAAGTAATTTAATTCCCAGCCTCCTGAAACTCATCTTTTCATATCATTCAGTGGATTTTATTTGTTGTGCTTATTCCACTGTAAAATTAGATGTACAAAGAAACACATATTTCTTTGTATTTGCTATTGAGTATAAATCTTTAGAACAAGCTTAGGCTATACTTATTTAAAACTATGTATCATGACCACACTCGCAAGTTTCTTCCCCAATATTTAGTTAATACCACATAGACAGATACTTAAGACTCATCTAATTATGAAGCTAAATATATCTTGCCTTCAAATTATATTGGTGAGGTATAATAATATATAATACAACACTGTACGTAGTACTAGATGCGTATTCTAATTTGTCAGGAATAAAGTAGTTAGGGGATTATAATGGTGGCCCTCTATAGCAATAAGAACAAGTTTGAACATGCCCATTTGTAGGTGTAGAAAGACCCTGGACTTTCATAATTCAAGAGGAGGTATAAAAGCTATGAAGTAATGAAATATTGTAAATTTGGAGTTCTTAACCTATGATCCATAACTCCACCAGATCCATGGGCTTAGGTTCAATACTTCAGGGTTCCTGTAAACCCCAGTATGTATAGGGTTTGAATTTTGCTGGAGGGATTTCACTAGATTTTCAAAAGGCACTGAGAAAAAACAAAGAAACAAAATTTAAGATCAGTGTAAACAACCGTTTTGTAAAATTTTATTCGAGTATATTTATATTTCCATTACTGTGGATGCTTTATAAAACATCCAAATATTTGGGAATAACAAGGCTCTTAGAAGTAATAAACCGTCACATTTGTGAGTGCTTGACCGATTGCAAAGACCTTTCACATGGATAGCACGCTCCAAACGTCCTTCATCTCTTGCCACCCCCCACCTCCCTCTCCCCTCTTCTTTGCACAACCATCAAGCCAGACACTATCTTAGGCACAGGCACAATGTGTCCACTGTTAGGTTCATTTTGCCAGATCTTTTCTCTCTCTTTCTTTTCTCAGACTCTGTTCACTTTTTTAGATAAAATGTGCTGACAGTCACCCCTACTAGTTCTAAAGCTTGATGTCCCTAAATAGATACTTTATATTTTGAGTTTAAGGCTGGCATTATAACTTTCTTCTTTTTACCTTGGTTCCTCTTCTTATTTGGTTCACAAGTATATCGAAGTTGCAGTTTTCTTAACTATAAAAGAAGTAGAGAGTAATCATAATAACCCATAATAATCAATCTCATAGGTCTCTGTGCAAAATAAAACCCATATTTCATATATTCAAATATTTTTGCTAATACTTGGAATATATCAAGTCAAAGCAAGCATCCATAAATTCCAGCCCTTACTAGGAAGTAATTCATACAATGTGAAAATCTCTGACTCTCACAATACAGTCTATTTTGAATAGGAAGCACTGATCACCATTATTACTAACAATAAAGAAATAGGTGTTTTCTTGTGGAGAATCTGACACCTTGTAGAACAATTCTCCTGGAAGCTCATTCTGGAATCTGCCTGGCTAGCATGGTGAAAATTCTTGAACTCTTTTATTCTACTCCAGAAAGATATACTGTATCTTTCTTGGTAGTTTAAAAAGAAAAACCTATCCTTTAACTTACTTCTGGCATTTTCTAAAAATGGGGTCACCTTACGGAGCTTCTGGCAAAATAGCTTTACGAGGCTGCTTCGAGAGCATCCAAACATAGAAAACCATAGAACATCAGAAGCCAGTTGGAAGAATCTGTGCATAAGGAGTAAATGGGACCCTGAGCCAGCTGGAGCCGTGACTAGACATCCAGCAGAATCCCATCTGGACTCACACAGGAACTTCCCTTGCAGCCTGGGCAGCATGGAGCGTTCCCTGGCTTCGACCTAGCCTGGTTCTCTGGCCCTCATCTCTCTGCTCTGACCGACAGCCTGTTCCACGTTTGACCTGCTCTGATTTCAGCCTCTGACTTCTGGATGTGCCCCTGTTGCCATGACTACTAGTCCTTGGTTTTGACTCAGCCTGGCTTCTGGTCACAGCTTCTGCATTCACACACAGCCGGGTGCTCAGTTCCTAGCTTTAGATTCATTTGCAACATTATTTGTACACTTGCTGCAGGCCTCTAATTCAACCATAACCTCCTTGGTTTCACTCATTGGAATCCGAGGTCTAGACCCAAGATCCCAAAAATGAGCCCGGAGGAGAAAACTTCAGCTTGATTAATTTGATGTTATTTGGGTCCTGCCCATGCCCCTCTTTAGTGGGTAGCTCTGAAACAGCACTTCATTACTCACCCTTAGTGCGGAATACCTCCCTCCCCTAATCTAATATCTTTTGAAGCCATAAGTAAATCGATCCTGCCAGCATGCATTTACTCTTCTGTGGATGGTACAAGTGGTAGCTTAAATGAATTTATATCAGTAATTCAATTTACAATTATACTGAGTATATACAAGGGGAAAGCACATGTAGAGGACTGTACTGGACATGAAATAATCACATAAATAATAGTCAGACTATACCAAGTGCCCCAGAGGCACATTAAAAAACATACAACAACAGAAACAGAGCAAAGGGAGTGTATAGGTGGTAGAAATGATGTATATTGGGGACATTAAGGAAGTCTTCCTTAAAGAGGTAGAATTTGATATGGATCTTAATGAATTAGTAGGATTTGGGCAGAAAGTTGGGCTATATAAGGGGACCTAACAGAATCAGAGAACAATAAGGGTAAAAAATGTGGAATTGGTAAAATAGGAAACATCACCAAGAAAGTAGCTTTCTTTCTATTTTGGCAAGAGGATAATGTTGGTACAAGGAAAATAGTAAGAGAACAAAGTGGACCGGTTAGCTAGGGTTTTCCCTTGAGGGCTTCAAAGCTTGTGTGAGAAAGCTACATTTTATTTTGTAGAGACTGGTAAGACATTGCATATTTTACTTATACCTTAGGAAGATTGCTTTTTATATTGTAGAGGGGAGAGACTGGGAGTAGGGTGGCAGAGATAGAAGGATGCTTTAAATATTTCAGTAAGAGGGTATGAGTGTTTAAATAAAGGTAGGAAAAGAGAATGTAGAAGAAACGATGGGTAGGAGAGGAAGTGTACAGAGTAGACAGAAGAAGGATAAAATGTTGATAACTACGCCTGCCTCTCTAAGCATGTTATTCTCTATGGAGAATATAGATCATGGTTCAGAGGAGAAACAAGTCACATTTCTCCTTTTAATTTTTTAATTTTTTTTTTTTAGGAAGATTAGTCTGAGCTAACTGCTGCCAATCCTCCTCTTTTCACTGAGGAAGACTGGCCCTGAGCTAACATCTATGTCCATCGTCCTCCACTTTACATGTGGGATGCCTACCACAGCCTGGCATGCCAAGTGGTGCCATGTCCGCACCCGGGATCTGAACTGGCCAACCCCAGGCCGCCAAGAAGCGGAACGTGTGCACTAAACTGCTGCACCACCAGGCTGGCCCCTCTCCTTTTAGAAAGTAAACCTTGAAAATGAATTTTTTCTTGAACTTCATAGAAGTTTTTAGGAGTCATAATATCATTCACAGTGGTGTTTCCTAAGCTTGATGATGTATCGGAATCGCTTGAACAACTTGTTAATGTTTTTTTAATTTAGTAAGTATTAGGTGAGATATTTGAATCTTTATTTTGAGAAAAGCCAAGTAGCTATTTGGGAAGGGAAGGGATCTGAAAATTGCTGATTGTGAGACGAGGGTGTCCATGCTCAACCTCCACCTTTCTCAGAAGTCATAACAAACTGCCACTAATACTGTCTTGACCTGATGGCATCACTATAAGTTGTTTTAATGACAACTCAATAAAATGAATTTCTTATTTGTCCTTATCCCAACACAAATAAAATTGTGCAGACTGTAAATGGCATAATTATGTAGCATACAGGCAAATTGTTCAGAAGATTATTTCAATAAATCTTGAACATGTTTAGAACCACTTTTCTCATTTTTTAATGGAAATTACTGTTGGCCAATTAGACTAGGTTGTATTTTCTATGTAGCTAAGGGGCTAGAGAATGTATCCCATCCCACCATGGTCCAGTTGGATGGATTCAGCATGTCCTGCTAGCAGAATTACAGTTGAATGTCTGTGGTTCTTTTTTTATCTTGCTCCAAGCTCCATGGTGCTCAGCCAAGCAAGAAACTCCAATTGCCTTCAACGATGGCTCTTCACTTGAATGAGCACTGTGGGGTGCAGAGCAAGATGAGAGTCTGGCCTTGTGTAAGAAGCTTTAACATATGCCTCATTTTAGATCAAGCTCTCCCTAAAAAGGATTCTACGGAACCTTCAAGGCATGTACACATCTCTAATTCACAATAGGAAATTATGAATTACAGAATAAACCCAAGTGAATCTTTATTCGAAAGACATAGGATATTAGGATAAACAAACTAAAGAATTAACTAATTTTCATGTCTTTATTTTCTCTATACATCTAGTTTATGTGTCAGAAAATATAGTTAAAATGTATAAGTCAGTGGTGCCAAGGTGTTTGCACATAAATGCATATGCATATCCATTTATTCTGTGAAAAATAATTTACATATTTTAGGATATAGGCCACTTTTCTGTGTTAGCAAAGATACCTGCATGCTTATGAAAACTTTCATCTTTATTTCTCAAATCTCTTTTTGTCACTGACTACCTAAGACGATAATATATGTTCTATTCCCCAAGGCCTTCTCAGACAGTGCAAATTCAGCAGCATTTTTCTCTCTTGCTGTCAGATTCTGCCCAGATTTTTTTTCCTGACATTTAGAAAGATCCTGCTGCCTTCAGAGCTACAGAATAATAGTAATGGTTAAAGGGTTTTCTGGATATTTTTGTTTCTGTTTTGCTTTGGATACACACTTCAATTTTAAATATCCCAGGACATCAATCTCCTGAGAAACATAAATGAGAACTCTGCCAAAAGATGTATGAAATATCGTCAGGCAAAAAGTATCATTAGATGCCATAACCTAACCAGGAGTAGGACAATTTACTTATATTTTGTTTACCTCTCTTCACATCATGTAGGCTATGGTTAAGATTCTCCTATAGAGACTAGTTTGTCATAAAGATGAAGGGAAAAAATGCTATTGGATTGTGTCATTTAATTAATCATTTAATTTTAATGATTCATGTTAATGATTAAATATGCAGCATTGTTACTTATTTGCTTTTGAAACTATAAGTGAACTCGCTATTCCACGGTTATCGAAAATAATATGACAATTGAAATCTAAGATAGAAGTATTTCAATTCAAAATGTGCTGTAAGTCTTAGTTGCTAATTCTCTCTCTGGTAGTTTTTCTTACTAACTCTCACATAATACACCATGTTTCAAAACTGAGTTATTTAGACCCTACTTTCTTTGTCTTGCTTATTTGCCCTTGACTGGTATTGAGCTGGGGAAGGACAGACCAGAGCCTATAACAACTCCTTCCTTCACCATTGGTCCTTTATGTGCCCCTGCATCCTTTCCCACTTTTCTCCTCAAACATGTCTGAGAGTCTGCTGCCTGCCAGATAACTTTGCTGGATACTGAATACGCAACATCTTGGATAATCGATCTAAATTAGGAGAATTGTTTGGTTCATTGACACTTACATCGTGTTTTCCACATTGCCTTTGAATCTCATTTACTAGTTCTTTTGGGCCTCATCTTTTATATACTTGATATTTTCTTTCAAAGTCACTCGCTGCCCTGAAGGAATCAGTTTCTCAAAGACTTCCTATCCCCACTCCCCCTCCCCCACCACACACACACTCATCAAGCACACACACGAACAATAATTTTCAGCGTGTAACGGCATTAATCTAATGTGGGAAAGTAAGCCTGAAAGTAAGCCTATTTTATTGGTTGGCTTTGAGTGATTATACCCTAAAGGGTGTACATGTTAATTAATATGAAAGGGCTTCGCTATTAGAACTCCAGAACTATATGGTCCTAAGTATAAATCAACCAGGAAAGGCAGTTTGCTCAAAATCCACCCTTCTCCCTTTATGAAGCACATTTGAAAGTTAGTCATATAGCTCTGTTGGTCCATAAACAGGGTTTGCCTTTTGGCATGTTTGTATACCTGTGCATTTATTTGGTTTACAAAGAATCTCATTGTATTTGTCTGTGGATAAAATTGTGAGCCAATTTTGTTCATTTATTTCCAACATTTTCATTTGAATTAGCAACAAATTATGGTCCTGGGGTTGGCTCAACCATGATTTCATGGTCTAACCCAGATAAACAGGCTAAACCTCAGGGGACCTCTCAGTGGTAAAGCGATTTTAATTAGGAAAAGATCCTGAAATTGCACATTCAAAACAAACTGGTACTCAGCAGACAATATTGGTGCCATTAGTCCGAGTTCTCATTCACAGCTGTGAAAGGCAAGGAGCTTTAGGGAAGAGCTGGTGAGGGGTAATGAGAAGTGTCACTTAAAGTTAGTTCCTGGAAATAAAGATCAAAGTGAGGGACACTCACCCTACTGGCGCTAGAACTCATATCCAAGTGTCAGGTTCCAGAGTTATCTCAATTCTGCACTTCCAGCCAGGGAAAAGGATCTTTCTACAAGAAATAAGATTCATCATCTTGAAATTCTTTGTTGTTAATTCTTATTTCCTATTAAAGGAAATAGGAAATGGTGGCATAATTATGGTTATAGTTAAACCAACATGTCACCAAATCCTAGTCCTCAAAATAAAGATTCATACCTGGGCTTGATTTTTTTTTGCCATTTTGTTTATAAAAAGAAAATTGTTAAATTTTGATTTTTTTACTTGTATCCTCATTTAATACTCTCTATGAATTGTTTTACGTTTCATTTATTTATAATAAACTACTAATAATATATTATGAATAACAAATTGCTAGATACATTTCTAGAAAGTGTCACTAAAATATTTGTGTTGTGTAACCTTAAAACTTCTGCTGCAGTTAGAAATTGATATTAAAGAAAAACCTCACAACCAAAAATGTTTTTTGCTTAAAAGAGGTTTTACATGTAAACTTACTGGGCATTTGAAGTCAGATGTGTTAGTAGACACATCACTATAATCAGTTGGATACATCAAGAATCAATATTTGAACATACTTCTTTCATATTCTCAGGTCAGATAATGGAATTATTAATTAATAAGGCCAATGACCACCAAAAAAAAGAAACTCAAGGTAAAAAGGGGTGAAGAAATAAAGACCTCAACTCCATGTCCTGGAAGTAGCCAGGGCACCTCTTGCTTCTCCAGGTAGATGGAAGCTAGTGCTGAAGGCATTTCAGATAAAATAAATGGTCCCACTTTTCCAAGGAACCCTTAGCAAGCTAGAATGTTTATTTTCCTCCAATATTCTTCTTCCATAACCCAAGCCCCAATAAGTCATGCATAGTGGTGTGAGATCATTTTCAACTAACAAAGAAAAGTAGAGAGAGGGAGACATTGAGACAGGATTTAGGCATTCATCTGGCTCTGAGCGTTGGAGAGAATTAAATACCACTTCTCAAGCATTGTAGCTCAGAATCCACCAGCAGTTAAGTCTTGTTTCAACATCAGCAAAATTGTGGCACCTTAAATAGTGTCATCATCTGCTCTGCAGTTACTTGTTACAGGCCAATTAGGCTACTTGCCCGTTTACTAGTCCTAGGTAAAAATAAGCTAAAATATATACCCTCCCCCCAAATCAGTTCACCTTTGCGACAAAAGTCAGACTACATTTTTAATGATTCCATGGGTGGAGTTAAGGTGAGAACAGGAGAAGAAATTGAGAAAGAAGAGACTAGGGCCGGGAAGCAGAGGGCGTGGAGAAGCAGTGGTGGTGGGGAAGGGGACAGAAGCAACAATAGGAAAGAAATATTTAAAAAATCTCTCAGGGAAAACGCAGTAAGATACATGTGCTTTAAAACTGGAGAAGAAAATTAAAACCCGCTAACGAATAAGCAAACACTCTCTTCTCTGCTTCCTCTGCCAAGCAGACAAAATATATACCCTCAATGGAGGGATAAACCACATTAAAGTGCATCTGGTTTCAAATGTTCCAAGTTCTGTTTTAGTGTGATTGTTTTTCCATAAGTCATTCTGGAATGACTTGGAGCACTGGTGCTCCCCAAGGATGTAAAACTTAGGGAGACTTGTAATTGAGTCTGATGAGTCTGATGGTGTGAAGCCTCTTTTTGGATGACTAGTGCATGCACAAAATAAGCCTTCGAGACTGAAATTCTATGACTCGGTCAATACCTATTGAACACTGTTCTGAGGCGAGGGATATATTTGACGGTGAAACAAACATAACCCTGTTTCATGATGCTTATAAACTAGTGGAAGAGTAGCCAATTTATCATTGCATGGCCATTTTCTATATTTTTGTCATTTTAAGAATTTTAGTACTCTTTCCTATCATCGGGGATAATTTAAGGTTTGTGTGTGTGTATGTTGTGTTGTGTTTGTGCAAATGGAAAGTCAGGGATTACGCAAACAACAAGTCAGGGATTCAACTCTGACAATTACACTTAAAAAAATACGACCTGGGCAGGTTAGTTATCAGTCTTCTTTAAGTCTATTTACTCCTTTGCAAAAAGAGGATATTAGTTCTTAAGTCAGAGTTTGTTGAATATGATCATTAGTATAAAGCAGCTAGTACAGTAACCAGAAAACAATAAATTCTCAAAAAATATTAGTTCCATGTTTTTCCTCTCTTGACTATTAACACAGTATTTTGTCAGTTCTGAGAAGCCGTAGGCTATAAAGTACTGAGTATGTACCACTATTTTATGCAATGTTAAGAAAGTAATGCTGACAATTAAATTATAACATAATGCTTTCTTAGCACATTGATTATATGACATCCTGAATCTAGAATGTATGTACACATTTTTTAAAAAACGTTGTGAATAAACAAATGGCTGTTTAAATTTCATTCATGAGACATAATGGTTTCCGTGTTTTAAATTTGAAGATAACTCATGTTAACGGTATAGAGAAAAGTAAAATTGCTAATTATATGTACCCACATTCATGGATATATTGAGGAAGGACATGGAAATAAAAGTAAATTAACCAATAACGGATCATGACTAAACATAATGCTTAAGAATTGCTTATTCTATCATTTAAGCAACGGTCTGGAACCAATGAATAAATAATCTTTAAAAACTGTAGGTACCTCTTAAGCTAAAATAAATTCGTTTTTAATTCTACTTGACAAATTAGAATAGATATAAGAAATACTTGCAAATTAAACACAACTCGAAGTAATAGTGCTTCTTCTTATTATATTTATTATTTTTTAAGTGGGAAAAATTTATTTCTAAATATATTGAGTGATCCTGGCATCTATCAACCAAGTTATCCAATGATTTTATTTCCCAAAACGAATTTGATTGTTATAAATAACTTGAGAAAATTCAAATCACTCAATGCAAAAATGCAAATGATCAAAGTCTAGCAAAGGCAAGGTTTTCCTAATAGACTTCTTTGACATTGAGGCGCTAGAAGACTATCAATAGGCTTGTAATAAACATTGTGATAGGTAATCCGTGTAAGCAGTGAAACTTCACACTCACAAATGTGCCCAGAGGTTTGGGATGATTTTCCCTGCTCCACTGGCAGGAGGAGATATTATGGCATGCATTTCCATGAATTCTTGGAATACAATACACGCACACACACACACTGCATTCAGATCTACCGGATTCCAAAGGATTCCTTCAATACTGGATTTCAAATTGCTGTAAAATGTTGCACAGAGAAAGAGAATTTTGTTTAAAGTTACATTTGGAATCAGAATGTGCTTAGTTGTTAATCTGGCAGAAGTCATCCTTGTGAAGTAATCTGGGCCACCAAGAGGCTCCTTGCCTGCCAGTCCCTTTGTTCTCCTCCTACTTGGCATCCTTCCTGAACTGCTCAGGATCATAGCAATGTGGGAGTCCCATATGATTAAGGGACTTTCTGTGCAGGTGGACTGAGGCCAGATGCCTTCTTTCACTTGTATTAGCCCTTCACCTACGAACAACAGATGCCACAGTGACCCAGTGCGAGCTGTTTACAGTAGGAGATAGCCAGTTGGAAACTAAAATGATCCACACAAGTGAGCTGAGTCTTCCCTAACTTGTTTGGAGCTGGAGTAGAAACTCATGTAAATGGCCATCACGTTTTAGATCCATTGATCTCCACCTACTTTCTTCTGGGCCCTGAGAAATCCTAAGGAATTCTAATGTAGAGTGCCCCCACCGCCCAGGCACACAGGAGTAATTAAAATGCACATAGGATTTTGCTTGAGGAAGCTCCTTTCTGTTGCTTTCTTTTTCTTAATCTGCTGTTCTGACTTGCTCTTCTGGGGCAAGAGGCAGTTCTCTTTTATACTCTTCTTTAAATGTTCAAATGCTCTTAATTCCTTTTGGGCATTCAAGAAAGCAACAGTAACTGTCTTGGAATTCACCAGACAAATGGCCAAATCTGTCATTTCTTTCCCTGTTCTCTGTACAAAGGGAGGTCTATCATGTACTCAACTGTTATAAAACTTTCAAGCTTGGAATTTAATAAATATTCATCTGCTACTTGTCAGATTATTCTATGAGTGCAAAGCACTTTTACAGGAGTATTAACTCTTAGAGGCTCCCCTTTCAAGGGACTACGGAGGAGGGGATTTTAAAACTATCCCTTGCCTGCCCCACCCCTCAGTGCTCTCAATCAACGCATGCACCTTTAAATGTGTGCAACATACCAGGGGGAGTCACTTTCACAGTAGGAGAATGACACTTATTAAAGAAAGAAAAAGAAAAGTATCATTAGCTTTTGGAGGAAAACTGTAATTTTTTTTTTTCTTTTAAGAGAGAACAAAGTACAGGTAACTAAATTTGTTTTTCAAAGAGTAGCCTGAATGCAAAGAAGAGGGAACTTTTCTAATTAGAATGTAATTCTAGGAACCTCTGATGGTGTCTTAACTCTACTGAATATGGAAATTTTCAGCCTTCTCTGTTAATGAACTCAATTCACTAACATTGGGATGGACAGGGCTCCTTATTTCTAAGCTTTTGTATTACCCTTTGAAAGCAGTAGGTCAGTGGGGCTGCCGCAACCATGCTTGTGTGCACAACTGGCTGTGTTCAGTGTCAGTCCGAGCCAAGTAAATGGCCTGCTGATAAGCATTTTGCTTCGGTTCTGCTTTTTTTTTTTTTTCTTTTCCTTTTAAAATCTTTCATTTGTTTTGCCAACATGCCTGCATTTCTGGCACACCTGCTTTCCTCCTTAGATAGTTTTAGTTCTCTCAGAATCAATTGCGAGCAGCTTGCAACCAAATGCCTGATTAAAAAGTTAGCAGACCTTGAGTGCAATTACTTCAGCTCTATAGCACTCAGGCATTAAACCCGGTGTTAATTGTTTCCCATTTTTGTAACGATCCTTATAATAGGATAAAAACAGAAGAGATCATTTCTTGTAGTTAAAACAGCAGAAAATAAAGTCATTCACTCTGATTAATCTTTGCAATATGAAATTAGACACTATTAGGAGTAAGTACATTTTAGGATATTTTTTGATTCCAGTGAAGGTCATCATTCCTTCTGTCAAAACGTGTCTACAAATGGCCACTGCAACAAATTATTCACCTAAGGAGGAGGTTTATGTAATAAATAACTTTTAATGTAATTATTTAAGAATTTTTATATTGTTTCTGAGCATTATTTAGCTGAATTAATGTTCATCATAAATACATATTCCCTTAATAAATCACTTTATGGTCAGAGTGGCTTATATTTTCTTATGCATTATAATTTTTAAAACATTTAGACTAAATGTTTTTAAAGGATTGACCTTATATAAAGAAAAGGCACATTAAGAAGATTGCATTAAAAAAATAGTCTAGCCAACATTGCTTTATTCTAGCATTTCATAGCATTGAAAAGATTCGTTAAGGTTTAGAATTTGGGGCTGGACCCGTGGCTGAGTAATTAAGTTTGCGTGCTCTGCTTTGGCTGCCCAGTTTTTCCTGGTTCGGATCCTGGGCATGGATACATCACCGCTCATCAAACCATGCTGAGGCAGTGTCCCACATGGCACAACCAGAGGCACTCACAACTAGCATACACAACTATGTACTGGGGGGGCTTTGGTGAGAAGAAGAAAAAGAAAAAGATGAAGATGATTGGCAACAGTTGTTAGCTCAGGTGCCAATCTTTAAAAAAAGAAGATTTAGAATTTTGTTATTTAAAATGCCTAACATATTAAATGTTTTCCACGTGGGAGAATAAAGAAACGCTACCTCTTTTGCCCCTTTTGTAGTTGTTATTCCGTATAGCTATTTTGTGCCTTATTTTTATTTTTTTAACCTGTGATCAGGAAACTCAACTTCATCGTTTGTCAGGGAGTACTCATTGGGCTTAACCGCTGGTTTCGATTGTTGAGACTCAGGCTGTGATATGTATTTTCTTTCATAATACAAGGGTCATCCACGGCAGAGTCCCCTGTAACTCCCAGTGAAGAAGACATTGTAGGCAGGGACACAACTTGTTGAATGGCCTTCAGAACCAAAAAGGTGGAAAAATCCACTGAGATAATCAACACTTCTATAGAATCCATTTCACTTCCGTCTTTTTTGTGTTGGGGGGGCAAAGATTGGCCCTGAGGTAACGTGTGTTGCCAATCTTCCTCTTTTTTTGCTTGAGGAAGATTGTCACTGAGCTCACATCCATGCCAATGTTCCTCTTTTCTGTGGGATATGGCCACAGAATGGCTTGACGGAGCAGGGGTCTGAATCTGCTTGATGGCTTGGTCTGTGCCCGGGATCCGAACCTGCAAACTCTGGGCTGCTGAAGCGGGGCAGGTAAACTCAACTACTACGCCACCAAGCCAGCCCCTCAATTGCTTTTAATTATTAAAAACATGCAAAGCTTATCTGTTTATCTTTTGTTTTTTCCATCTGTCACCTCAGGTAAATTTTCAGTATTATTTTCCGAAGAGATAAGTGGTTTTTTTTCATGTTTAAAAGAAAACTCAGTCAAGCTAGTTCTTTTACTTTCACATTTTCATTAAAGAAAAGAAAGCTTTAGGATTATGTAGATGGTTATATATTTTCATTCACTACATACTTTGAGTACCTGTCAGATGCTAAGGACTGTAGTAGGTACTAGATATTACAAGTCAAATAAGATATAGTTACTGACCTTGAGGAAATTCTACTTCTAGTTCTGATAGGTCATAATCTTCTGCCTGTATGATTTTGATCATAATTTCGGATAATAAGCTGAAAATACCACCTATCCAAAGAAATCCTGAAACAAACAATGGAGAGTGTTTCGAGGTACCGTTATTACGTACCCAGAATTATTTGGACCTGATCATTAAACTCCCAAAAGATAAAAATTACTACTTCCATATTTATCTTATGTATTTAGGTGCAAGCAGTAAAAATCAAGAGATCCTCAGAAGCATTGAGAAATGTGCCTCAATAGCATCTAGAATTTCTAACATTAGCTTTGTTTAGGGAGTATAAAGTTTCTGTTCCACAGAGGAAAGCAAAAAAGAGTGGGCAAGAGGCTGATTGTGGAGAGTTACTATTTCCTGGTTTTTACGTGGAATTATAAGCTATTGGGACTAAGAACTGTAGCCTCCCAGAGTCTTCCAAGTGGCCGTGCATGAGCTGCCATATCCCTCATTGGAAGGCTTCCCTGGTGAGTGGGATCCTTCTATTATGTACTTCTAGTGCACCCTGAATTTCTCCTTTATAATGCCTAGAACATTTGTGATTATTTGTTCCAGTCCATTTCTTTTACTGGGTTGTAAGCCTTATGAGTGGAGAGACTGTGCCATTCTTGATGGAAAAACTTCCCTCAGTATCTAAGAGTATCTGATAGAAAGTAGGTGATTGAAGTTTCTGTTAGCTAGCTGAGTAAAGAGCTCTAGGGAATCTCTTAAATCTTAAACTATTCTATCTTAGCGTGTATTCTCTACATTTACAAATTCTCCTAATGGTATAGTTCCAGAGATGTCCATTTTATGAGGACTCAGAATTTAGATAGTTTTTCTTTTACTCTATTTTGCTAATGTGTACATCTCTTACAGTTTGAAGCCTGATAAGGAAATTAGTGAATAGAATAAGTTGGAAGATTTTTAACATATGTTGCTAAACTAGATTTAAATCTCCAGTTGATAATTTTCAATTCTTTCTTTTCCTGGAAACACTATGATGCTACTTTTTGTTCTAACAATATTGCCCTACAGACATTAGGAGAGGTTAGATGTGCATGGGAATCAAACGATCATGCGCTTGTGCTGAAAGAACTTTCTCTATCACAGTTTCCCAGGGACTAAAATTGCTTAGCTGCCATGTTTGATCAGTTATCACCTAAACTGCAGTTCTGATGAAAATCTCCTGGATTTTCATATCTGTGAAAAGTTGGTGATCAAACAAGATATCTGAACTGCATTCTCTATGTGCTTTGTCAGTCTGTGAAACGTAAGATAAGATGCCTTCTATAGACATTAAGCTCTATGATCTATTCCAGGAAAGGTAATTCCTTAATTCCCAAAGTACCATCATCTATCTTCTTCCATCTGTCAGGCTAGGACAGGAACTAGATCAGAATTGCTTTTTGACATGAGGAACATTTCATTTCATCTTCATGAAGTTAACTCTCTGAAATATGTCCCTAGAAGTGTCAAAATTGTTTTATATCATTGCAAAGTATGAATTAAATTGTCTATTTAATGAAGAACCTTTAAAAGTTGACACTGTTTCAAAATTTTTAAAAAGGAACAAAGGACAATTGTAGACAACAATCACAACTTTGTGCGTACAGAAATATTCTTTTTTGAAATGCATGTAATTATATAAATATAGGACCTTTATTCATGACTTAAAAAGGACCAATCAGGGCTAAATATAAGAATGATGATACATGAGTATTTCTATCACACACATACACACAAACTCAATAGAAGTACAACTCAACGTAATACACACCAGTGCTATCATCTTTTAAATTCCTTGAAAACAGCCTGAAATCCCCTTCACTCACTACAAAAGTCTTTGTCTTCCTTTTCTCCCTGTTTAATCCTTGGATTTTTTAAAAAATAGACTTTATTTTTAGAGTAGTTTTATGTTTACAGAAAAAATTGTGCACAAAGTACAGAGTTCCCATATATACTCTCCTCCTGAATAGCTTCTCCTGTTAACATCTTGCTTTAGTTTGGTATATCTGTTATGATTAAGGAGCAAGATTGACTTATTATTATTAACTAAAGTCCATAGTTTACATTAGTGTTAGCTCCTTGTGTTCTAATCCTTTTTATATATCCTTAAGAAAATTATTTTCAAATATTTATTTGTACTTTTCTCCCATTTTATTTCAGTATACAGGTTTAAACAATTACTCACAATAACAATTTCATTGAAAAGAATTAATTCCAGGCTATCAATTTGTCCATCATTTCTAATATCATCTTCCTAGGATAATATATTCCTGACTTTCACAATGCTAAATATAAACTTCAGGAAGTTTCATATTGTTTTTCAAATGGCAGGCTACCTTCTTAAATTTTAATGAACAAGCCAAATTGTGCCATAGAGTAAGTGGACTCTGGTGTGGGAAATTTTCTAAATGTTTCATTCTGAAATTGTCTTTCTGTCTCTGCCCCAGACAAAAATTAGAAGGCATTTCTGGGCACAAGTGTTGAATCTTTGAGTCAAGAGAACTTACAAGTGTTTACTTTCTTATCTTCAAAAAATGTTACTAAGATTTTTGGATCTTTACCTTCTGGATATCTGTGTTCACACTTGGAACATAATATTTGGGAGTTTTGTCTCTTCAAACGTACGTTTTTCTGAGTATAGCTCATTATTTTATAGATGCTACCTAAATCTAAAGAAGCTTTTGACATGCAGAAGTTTTTGACATATGTTTGAATTTTATATTTGTATCCAAGGAAAACAAATGATCCCCAGCACACAAATAACTGAGATTGGTGACTTGGTAATGTTTTCAAAGGAAAGACTGAGAGCCACAGGGCAAGTAGCGATTATCACTGAGATGTAGGAGTGACTTTTGTTTCAAATATCAGGCTCAAAGTCACAGTGACTGTCTGCAATAATAGGTGGATATTTTCTTGAAATAAAGTCCAACCACTTTGTTCAGAACAAAGGCTGCTCTCCCCAGGAGAAAAGAGATATAAAATCTCACTCATGTTTATTCCAACTGGGTTAGTTTCTCTATTTTCTTAAGATCATTATAAGGGCTCTGATTCTAGCAGAGTTCAGTAGGTAGCTACATATTATATTTTTCAAAGCAATAGAGGCTTAAAACGTTTTCCTACAGAATATCAGGACATCAGTGTTTTACACTCTACTGAATAATGCTTATTAATACTTTCAAAAATATTTTGATATGATTTCCATATCCAAATGTTGCCACTCAACACATATGTAGCAAAGTTGCTTCATAAGCTTTTTCTCAGATTTCTGTAATTCAAAACCCCTTATGAAGTCCATCGCCATTTATCTCATTCTCTCAGACCGTACCGCCTTCACTATTCTTTCTAAATTTATGGTCCAAAAAGAACATTCCTGCATATAAGTTGAGAATAAAGCTGAGACTGATTTTTATCTAAGGAACAGAAATTATGCACGTAGATGAGTGATGTCCTTCAAATTTGCCCTCGTTTGTTCCTACAGCGAATATTGTCATTTCTCAAAATATTTTGGATCTCCTCTTTTGTAATGGTTTTCAAAGATAGTTTTTAAGCCACTGAAGAAAATGTGTCATGTTATTTTGTAATCTCTCTTCTTTTTAAAATGCGATTGTTCATCACTACAGATGGCTTTTAGTTGTTTCAAAAAGTAAAAATAGATCATAAAAGGCAAACAGTTGGCACCTTGAGACTGTGCAATATAATGTCATGCAGGCATTCTAAACAATTCAAAGGTACAAACTCAAAAAATCTCTACAAATGCAGTGACATCACTGCTAAAGTATTTAGATTATTAAGTACCTCCTCTTTGAAAGAATTAAATAGATGTTTTATATCATTTCTGTTTATTCAAAAGCTGCTTTTCTTCAACTTATCACAACTTTATATGGTGTAGTCTACACTCAAAGAAGTATCATTGCTAAACAAGCAATTTTTTGTCACCAAGTCAGGCTATATATTATATGGCATTAAATATAAACCTGAAGAGACTGTTTTGGGAATATAATTTGTGATATCAGAATTTATCTAGATTAATTCAGGTCTTCTCATTCAATTAATAAAGTTTGGATTTCATTTTTAGCATTAATAAATAAAGCAAAGATCTCAGATATATTTGACAATTTCCTTGACTAAGAATGGGAAAATTTCTTTCTAAGACATGTGCAGTGTGTCTGTCTATATTGCAGTGTGCTCATAAGTTTTGTATCATATGTACATATAAATACATATACATGAATTTATGTATATATTGTATCTATTTTTTTCAAAGCATCCTCATTTTCTTCCTAACTTACTCTGAAAAAAAATATGACTTTACTATCACACATTCCTAATCAAAATTTTTCAACTGTGAACAATATTTTCATTGATGTCCTTTGAGAGAGCTAAAGGAAGACAAAGTTAGAAAATGCTTGTCTATCACAAGTATTTTTTGCAATATAATTAGGATAAATGATGTTCTTAGTAAATGCTTGTTTAATATGATAGTTAATATACAGTTTTTTAGAGAATAGTCATCCTGTATCAATATGGGATGATTGTCTATCCTGTCTATTGCATGTCAAATCATTTACCAATGAGTCCAAGATTTCAGATGAAATTCCAAGGATGCTTGTTTCTTTTTTGTGTGCTCTCTATGGCCAAAGCCAGCCCTTCCCTCTCTGCACTGCTTCTCCCTGCCTCATTCTGCAAAAACATTTCTTAAATATGTGTCATGTTTATAGGAGAGCCTAGAAGAGAGAATTCAACAGTTGGTCAATCGTGTCATAGTCACGTTCTGTGCCTGTACGCACACATTTCCATATTCTCTAAGAGTAACTTGGATCTCTACCTATGTTTTGTACACTGTGTTCCACTCTCAATCTTCTTCATGCAAATTAGTCCCCCCATTAATCTGCCTCTAAGGATAGGGTTCTTTATTGTGACTGTTTTCGTGGCACCTATGCTAATTAATAGTTATGTGAACACCTCCACATTTGAATCATATGAATTACAGACTAGAAAGAGGCTGTTCTCCAAGAGCATTATTCCCATTGCCATTTTCCTTTTTTGCTGAAGAAGACATGATTGATGGCTCAGAGTTAATTGTAATCTATGGGCTGCCAGTGATAGATGTCCATCACATGTGCTAGGACTAGTTCACAGAAGTTTGCACTCCTTCACTGCTTCTAAAAAAGAGTTTTAATGTTCTTCTTTATCCTACAAAAGTAAGACCAGAAAGTTAAATAAATAAAATCAAACTTCCATATGTGACATAAGGTCAAACGAAACAGATTATACCACATTTTAGGTGCAAATTAACAATCCTTCATGAGGACTTTTAAACAACCTTATTGTACAGTAATAGTATTTCTTGGAGGATTTATACAGATTGCTTCTTCTACCCCTCTATTTGTGTTTCATTCTCTAACTTGGAATAACATGGTCTGTCCTCTAAAGCTGTGAATTACTGGTTTTCATTCTTACTAAATAATTATGATCTCGTGCTTGTTCAGCAATGCACAAGGAAAGTTTAAAGTGTGTTTGTGTGTGTGTGTGTGCGCGTGTGCGTGTGTAAACTCTTCTCTGAGTCAAGTGCCCATGGTCTGAGGTTAATTACAATACAAAATGAGGGCTACCTGCTGAAAGGTACTACTTACCTAAAGAAAATATGGCCTATTTTGGTTTTACAAGTCTTATTTTGTATTGGGAGTTACTAACAGAGGGGAACACTAGGGAGATGCCCATTACCTCTTTTGTTAATTCTGCTAAAACTACTTAAGATGAATTCTTGAATCCCAGTTACCAAATCAGACTCTGCTTCTGTTATTAATACTAAGAGATCTGACACACTTTTTTGGTGATTTTTAATTATCCAAAGATAAGCTCACTTTTTGTTAAGGACTACACACTGTGTCAGTGGGTTCTATATATTTACTTAATAACTGTGATAATTTAGTGTAATTTCTAATTAAATTGCCACAACTATCATGTGTGCTGATTTTGTAAATATGATAAGGGTAACTTACTTTGTCACATGGATTTGTTTATACTAGAAATCTAAATTGGAAAGGACTCTTCCCTATTTCTGTACATATAATTTATAGATGCAAAAATTCTGCCTGCAGATTCAGGAACAGCTGCTCCTGTTTAATGTAGTCATTTTATATTTTGTATGCTCAGATAAAGTGCCTCATTCCTACTGGGCAACATTTAACTCTAAGAAATAGGTTGAGGGTATTTCTGATAGCAGAAACTAAATAAAAATACAAGAAGCAAAATAACCAACAATGCTGACAATTCTTAATCCTCTCTGCTTGTCTTGGACCCCAGAGGAAACTTAAGGGTGGGGTGATGCCCGCAAACCAAAGAGAAAAGTTGATTCAAACGCTTTTCTCTTTCTCTGCTGTCCCACAGGGGAAAATGACAAAGGCTGGAGAGTCCTCTTTTATGTTTTTTCCTAGTATTTAAATTCAAGCACCAATGTTACACCCAAAAAGAGTAGCAGGAATTTACTTTTCCCTCAAGTTTCTTAAAGCTTTCAATGGTTTTTGCAAATGAAGAGAATTGCCATCTAACCTTCTCACAGATCACGCTGAAATCAAAAAGAAACAAAATAAAATTATTTTTAAAATTTCACCTTATGTTGTTAACATAAGTCTTCCAGCCATAGGCAGTTCTAAGAGATATTCAATGCATTTTATTTACAAAGCATGAGAAACTCAGGTCCTTACTTTGGGAAGTCATTTCACAATAAGACATTTACAAACTAAAGTAAATAGGCTAAGTTTAAGTCAATGTGAGTTTCCTACACACCCTGAGACAAGGTTCCTAAACTAAATGTGCAGATGAGCAGTGAAGTTAGAACAGCTGACAGCTCTATCCTGAAATGAAGCAGTTGCTTAGCAGCAGATCGTGAACTGGTTAACAGAGCAGTAAGCATAGTACATACGAACGCTCATTTCCCCTGAAAATGCTACTCAACTTTAAATGGCCACCTATCATCCACACCCTAGTCCTTTTTTATATAAGAATGAAAAAATTCATTTCAAAATTGCTGACACCTTTATATCTGTCACCTATGATCAGAGAAGATGTTACATATCTTTCTCAAACACAAACTGAATCTTCTCATTTGTCTCCAAACATTCAAAAATGTAGGCATTGAAGAGGCAAGAAGGAAGGGCTGACAGCTAGTGGAATGCTATCATGTTTCATTTTGTTACTTTTAAAACAGGGCAACACTCACTGAAGAGTTCTTGTGGGGGAGAGAGAGAGCTTTTCCCACAGTAAAGCATCTTTGGAGGATGGACAATGATATTTCATTTCTACTGTATCCCCTTAGATCTCCTAATGAAATTCTGAATAAATCATCTTCATTCAGTAAATATTCATTATAAGCTCATAAAATGTCAAGTGTATACGTTCCTCAGAAAAACTTGCTGGTTTTGATTTCATCAATTCTTATTTGAGGTTGTTAAGATTTCTCTAACTACCTAGGGAAAAAAACTGCAAAAAATTGCGAAGTTAACAATGATTCTATATTTGAGTCAAGAATAGCCTAGTGTAATAGTCTCAGATACTCTCCTATCCTTTTTATTTTTCGTTGTCACAGATTGGCAATGAATCCCAATCTGAGAATTGCAACAGATCTGGAGATTGTTTAGGATAAACTCAGAATGCACTCCCATTCTTTCTTTTTTCTCCCTCGGTCATTGCTGATTAATACAGTGAAGGTCTCCTATTCATGCACTGACCTTGCCTAAGTCTGCATAGTTTGCAAGAATTAGAAGGGAATCACATTATAAAAAGGTGACACACAGCTGCTGGCCAAAAACATTCCTCAGAACTGATAGGGAGTAACTTAATGAAATTCTACTTTTTAGCAAGTTGTGGGATATAGTTTTTGTCTTGTTCACCATTATATTCTTAGCAATTAGAATGGTGTCTAACACAGAGTAGGTACTCATAATTACTTATTAAATGAATGGATGAGTGAATAGTGTTTTATGTTGAAAATCAGAAAATGCAGGATTTGGGTCCCACTGCAAGTCGCTTTGCCTGGTTTCCTCATCTGAAAAAATGTAGCAGAATAAAATAGAATAGAAAATCCCTAAATAATATCCAGCTTAAAAGAAAAAACCTATAAACTCTACATTAACAGAATCATTTTAACATAAGTGCTTCCAATAAACAGGATAGGAGATTAACTCAATTTACCAGTTACAAATAATAAAATCACTCATTATAAAATAATTCTGTGCTCAAAGTATTTCATTTATTACCAGTTGAAAAGTCCCTTATGATTTTGTCCTTCAAAACTATTCCTTATTGCTGATAATGGGCCCATTTTCACTCATAAGTTACTAATACCTTTCCTAAGTCCTGTATCCAGGAATCTTTTCTTTATTTACTGCCTAGTTCTCATCTCTCAAACATGAATGAAGAAGAACATGTGTGTATTAATATTAATTCCCTTCAGTTGAGCCTGCAAGTATTGAGCAAAAGCAAATTAAGCTATAACCACAGTTTGCTTTTTCGGTCACATTTACCTTGCCTTCTAAACCACTATGAGTTTTATTCGATTCTGGATTTTATTAAGAGGAAGACTGTGCATTGATTTTAGATGGCAAGCAGCTATTGAGCAACTTACTATTGAATCAAATGAGTGGTTTCAGCTGAAAAGGTGTTCTTCTGTCATTTAAAAATTCCTCTTCCCATAGCTTGCAAGCTAAGACTATAGCCATGACTGTTATTGTTTACATCTCAATTAAAATATGCTCTTTTAAAAATAAGGAAGATCAAAATGTTTCTAATTAGTACTATAAAAAATATTTGTATTAAAATGCAGTTTCCAGTCTCCAGATTTTGTTTCAACCCTCTTTGGGATGATTTCTTTGGTTACTCTGGGAAGAGATATATATGAAAATATTATTTCAAATAAACAAAAAGCATATCATCTTTATTGAGTTTAATGCTGAGATAAAGCAAAAACAAAGTCAGAAAAGGAACTTTAATATGATTTTGTCCTTTATTTCATAATAAATAATTTCTGGCTGATGCGTGTGTTTGTGTATGTGTGTGTGTACACTCTTTAGACATTAGATAAATAGATAGATGATATATTATTTCTTAAATGTGGTTAAAGGAACTAAATCAGAATTAGGAGTATGTCCTTGAAAAGATATTTAAAGAATTCTTTACAAATAAACCCATATTTAAACAATTCTAAAGCACTTTTTTGTACTGTCATAGTATCAATTTATAATTTTCCAGAGAATAATTATTTTAAATGTTTGTCACTAACTGGTAAATTTATTTTTTTGACTTGTAATAATTGGCTTAGTGCTAAATTCATGTTGTTACTTTGTGATTTGAGGAGAAGGCAAGGATCTTTAATTGCAATGATTAAAAAGCTTAGGTAAAGAAAGTAACGAATGGAAGTCAGAACAGTAGAGCCGGGATAAGAAGATGGTTTGGCATTCCTTAGCTGGAGAGAAAGCCCACCTACTGTCTACCAGATCTTTCTGTTCTCTTGGACAAAGTTCTAATTTGCTATAAGTGATGAAGAGGAATGCTTAAAAGTTAGAATATTTTCTTTTTATTGAGGTTATGATAGTTTATAACATTGTGAAATTTCAGTTGTACATTATTATTTGTCAGTCGTCTTACAGGTGCGCCCCTTCACCCTTTGTACCCACCCATATCTTCTTTGTCCAGTCATCAGCCGATGGGCACTTAGGTTGCTTCTACATCTTGGCTATTGTGAATAATGCTGCAAAGAACACTAGGGTGCATACATCTCTCTGAATTGCCGATTTCAAGTTCTTTGGATAGATACCCGGTAGCGGGATGGCTGGGTCATATGTTTTTTCTATTTTTAATTTTTTGAGAAATCTCCATACAGTTTTCCATAGTGGCTGCACTAGTTTGCATTCCCACCAGTAGTGTATCAGGGTTCCTTTTTCTCCACAACTTCTCCAACATTTGTTATTTTTTTGTCTTGGTTATTATAGCCACGTTAGAATATGTTTTAATATTACAGAGATAATGCATGGAAATTTTAATGTAGTTCAAACAATAAAATTTTAAAATACCACAATTTCATGACCAAATAATATCACTTTAAACACTTGATGTATGCATATTGACACACAAAAACACATTAACAAGAATGCAATTCAACCAAGTAACATTTTTACTAACCTGATTTTTATACTTAATGATAGATTATATATATTTTCTATATCTATAAACATTAGCACAATTTTAAGTATTGTGAATTATTCAATTGTATAATATTACATAACTTTAATTAATCACCTATTGGACATTTCACTTTTTTCTGCCTTTTTGCTATTTCATGCAAAGACACAATGAAACTTACCACCAAATCTTTGCACACGGGAATCTCTCTGGATTAATGGGACTGGGATTGTAGGCTTGAATGTGAGTCATTCATTGATGAATATTCAATACCAGTAAGAAACACTCATGAGAAGCGTTCAAGTAATGATTGGGATTTCTTAGGAGATTCATTCTTTCAGTGACTCTTGAAGAAAAGTGCCCAGTACAGGAAATACATAGATCTTCCCAGGACGTCTTGAATTTTCCCTCGTTCTTTTCAACTAACCTATAAAAAAATGTTGCAAAGGTGCTTTGTGATGTTTCTCAAATGGAACCAGTGACACCTTCTGACTTGCAGGATCCTGGACTTATCTATGTTTGCATGAATGGCCCTTTATGATTGTGTAGAGTACAGAGTCTCTGATGAAAGCTTCCCCTGGGCAGAATTCCTATCAGCAGCCCCGAGATAAAATAACATGAAGCAGTCTTAGGAGTTGTTTGTTCCCATCTTATTCTTTCTCAGGGCAGCCAGGGACCTGGAGCTAACCTGTCAGTGATAAACAAGACAAACAAATGTGACATTCAAACCATTAACCAGACATAGCCGATAATAACAATAATGTTTCCCATGGGAGAAAATGGAATGGGTAAGAAATGGATTTAGGAAAACAAAATGTAAGTGCCCAGCTTTGGAAAGTCTGAAGCCGTCTCGTGATAACACGTGATGTCTCAATGCAGTCAGGCAGGGTTTGACTATGTTTATAAGCCAAATTGGGCCTATTTCCATGGGGATAACCCAAAGGCAAAATTCCCAGAGACAGTAAGAAAAAATCCTCCCTCTTTCTCTCTTCGAATATACAATTGTTTCTTGAAAGGAGAATGAGAAAAGCTTCACTTTCTCTAAGGAGAAAGCCTGTATTCTAAACAGTTGGTCTTCATCCCTCACTCCCACCCAAAAGCAGCTTCCCCTCAGAGAGGCGCTGAGCTGACATGATCTACAGGCACCTTCTGAGGCATGCCAAGATTCGGGGGTTCATGCAGTTTTCTTCCAAAAGAACAATACTTGTTTTCTAGGCTGAAGGAATCCTATCTTTAAAACTAACATTGATAGCCCCGGTTAAAAGAGAATATATAGCTATAAATTTCAAGAATTAGAGCTACCTTTTATTGAGTACCTACTATGTGTCACGTATTATATACCAGGAACATGTCTTATTTTATCTATTTGAGCCTTACAACACGCCTCTGGCGAAGGCACTATTTTCTCTGTTTTACAAAGGCAGGAACTCCTTCAAAGAAATAAAGTGCCGTGCCGTGGGCCAGTCTCTGCTGAGCAAGGGCTCCCAGCCAAAATGTCTGGTTCTGGCTCCTCACCTGGTGCTCTTTAGCAAAACCAGAATGAGTGCTATTGAATCCTTGACGACACCCCCAACTCCTGTTTCTTAACACTTCATAGATCCTCATTTTTCTGCACTTCAACTTATTTAGATACGTTACTTATATCTACTTTGATATTTCAAACATTCTTCTACTTGCATCAGTCATTATGATGATAAATTAAAGATTGATTTGCTTGATCAATTTGCTTTTCATACCGTAATATCCCTGTCCTAATTCTTAGTCCATATGCATCACCACCCCCACCTCCCATTAGACTGACGAATTGTGCACAATTTTGCCAATTAAGACTTAAACATCTTTGAGTCAAATTAATTAGGGAATATTTCCATAAGGCACAGTAGTTTAAACATTATATCACTCTAATTTACAGTGTCTTATTGCAAATAAATTACACTAGATTTCTGTCTTTTCTTATTCTCACTTATAAAGTGGTAAAGAATTGTCATAGTGTATATGAGAGATGGAATCTAATAAGTGTATTTGAAATAGTTTTGAAGAAAACATTTTCCCTGTTATTCTCAGTGTAATTAACGTACCAGGCTATACCATATATATATATGTGTGTGTAGCTCAATAAATGCTAGTTCTAATGACCATACTGTGGAAACTACTGGATTCAGATTCAAGTATAAATAGTATTGCAGATTTAGACACTTCTTAGGAGAAAAAAATATTGTAATTGAAGCAACATTAATTGTGTTTAGAAGAAGATCACAGATGCAAATTTTCCTCTTTTTCTTCTGTCTATGAAACATATAACTTATAATGGCTTATGAGGGTTCTGGAAATGCTTTATACAGATTGCAGAATCATCTGTTCCGTTGTCTTTCTGTTGTGTTTTGACTTTTTTACTCACGTGAGCTATAACTAAGAGATATTCCTCCAGAGATAACATCGAAGATACTTGAATCACTAAAACTATGGATTTTTAGTAGGCTAATCACTTTCAGAGCTGTCTTTGACAGTCACGTAAAAAGGGCAGTCTGGTCATTGGCATTAGTGCCAGGTTTATCACAAAGGATACTGAGGAATTAAGGGCATATTGAAACAGAATGGAAAATACTTGTATTATTGGTTTTCCCTAGAGGGTAAATTTACATGAGAGGGGAAACAGTATGATAAATGAAAATGGTAGCTTGACCTTTCCTATACAAGGAGAAATACATTTTGGATATTAATATTCCAATTTGGCTCGCATATCATGTAGCACTCACCTAGGCACGTTTCAAAACTATTGAGGGAGGAATGATGGTACTGACAGAGTTGTGCATGAAGGTGAAATGTGCTACAATAGACTCAATTAGTACCATTTATGATTATAGTTTATGTGATGTTGGCATCAGTTCATTAAAAATGTACTGAACTATCAAATCATTTCACACAGGTCGTTGAACAGCAATAAAGTGGTATCAGCTCTTCTCCATTATGACTCAGAGCTGGATTTGAACCAGTGACTCATAGGAAATAGACTGTTCTACTGTCAGTGTGTAAAAACGCACTTGTAGAGTAGCAGTATTTCTGTCTGTAGCATTTTGTCTCTAACTGCATTAGTTTTTCTTTGAGATGGATACAATCTATAAGTTGTCTCTCGAAAAACAAATTTTAGGTATTGTAAAATGATCATATTATACATTATGTATTTATATATTTTATTATTTATATATTCACAATTTTATTAAATCTGAGTAAAAGTGGTCACATATGACACGATGTTGAATGGTCTTTTGGCTGTTAAAGCAGAATGAAAATTAGGTGCAGTCATCATATAGCGCAAATTTACAACTCTCATATAATTCATAAGACATAAATCTCTACCCTGTATAACTGTAAATATTCTTATAGCTCATGGATTACATCAGCTAAAAGAATATTTACCAAGAGAGTTAAGCAGCAGTCTGTGCTGAAATGCACAATTTTATTTTATTAAAACACTAAAATTTATTGAAATGCCATATACATATTTTAGGTCATTTCTGATACTGACATTGTGCAAATAGATGACAAAGTAATATTCCAAACACCTTTCAACTGGGATATCCCATAACCAGTGGCTGGTGGTAATATCTGGGCCAGTGGGCAATAATGACTTCATTGCAAAAACTACCTTGAAACTATCAAGAAATCACATGCCTGGTCATTCAAAAAAATGGAATGTTGTATTATCTATGTATTTATTCAGATCTATGGAACAAACATTTGCACATTTCTGCTTCTTTAAAGTATTTTTGTATAACTTCAACAACTACTATAGATATTCTCTTTTTGCCTTTCTTGCTACAAATCTTAACCACTTCTCGTTAGTTTTTTGTTCTTGAATTGTACAAGATTGAAATCTTTTCTTAGATTTTGCGAGTTGTACATTACAAATAAATAGCAAATAATAAATGTTTGTTCCTAGCTTTGTTGCAAGTTTTATTTACTTTGCTTTTTACATTGTATCGTTTGTTGAAAATTGCTTAGAATTTGTGTGCCGCTGCGCCTGTTTCATTTGGGAGGAGTGTTAATCCGCGTGTCCTGTGGTCTTCTTTGTAGTCGCAGCGCCGCGTTACGTTTCACCTCCCCGATGGCTCCCAGGAAAGCTGCAGTGACAGTGGTCTGGGAGACCACGAGCCAGTGGGTAGTGGAACCCTGATCTCACACCCTCTTCCTCTGGTTCAGCCGCAGGACGAATTCTACGACCAGGCCTCTCCGGACAAGAGGACCGAGGCGGACGGCAACTCTGACCCCAACTCTGGTAAGTCCTCTTAAAAACTTCCACCCCTTCGAGTTCTTCTGGTTTTCTGTTGTGCGTTTGAGTTTTAACCGTAATTCTGGGGAGCAAGTAAATAGACATTTGGTTGCTTTTTGCTGGCTATATTGTTGTTATATTCTTTGCTGTATGTCAAGCCAAATGTGTTGATATATTTGTTGTTAAATTGCATAATGCATCTTTATTTTATGAACCGTTAAAGAAGAAACAATGCTACAAATATAATTGTGAAAAGCCATTTGTTACAAGACATCCTGTCAAAGATGTTAAAATGTGAAGACATTTTAACATTATTTTAGAACTGGTAAAATACAGTTAAGTAGAACATAATCAACGAAGAATAAGGGAAAAAAGTATGTATGTATATATATATATATATATATATATAAAATTGTCCTGTGGAATGCTATTTTCAAATGAAGACAATAAAAAAGATAAAACAGTAATTAGAACAAGTGTGAAGAGGGGTGATAATGAGTTTCGGGTTTTACCTTTTTGTCTATTTCAATTTGCGATGATTTGGTTTTAATCAATACTTTGGCAAGCTGAACCAGTGAGATGTAATTGGCAAAAACCTTTCTTCTCTACATACCCACACCCCACTTCAGAAATCACTGCCTAAAGTCAGTCCTGTGAGGCTGCTTCTTCCTTGGCCTTTGGAGGAAATTTTGGGCAAGTGCTATACCTTTTTTGGTCATGCTATTATTTAAAAAAGAAAAAAAATCACTAATCAGTTCACTTTTATTAAAAAATTGAGTTCAATCCGATAATAATTATGTCCAGTCCAGAATAATAAACATGATTTCTATTTGATTTAAATTAAAAGTTTTTTCTAACTCTTCTTGAACTTGCTTAAAACTGGTTGCCTACAGCGTGAAATGAGGATAAGGTGACTTTTTCTTAATTTTCTAGCTACTTCTCTCCTACTGCTTTAGACATTAAAGTGCCTCTGGCAATTTTGTGGCTGAAGTAGAAATACCAAGAGGAGGTAAAAAGCATGAAAAGGCTTTCTTCACTAGTCCTGTTGTGGTAATCCAGCTTTGGTGTTCTCTGACTTCTAGGATTTTAAACTGTTTCCTGGGTGGTGGAGGGATCTTTTGTACGTCTCCTCCAGTCTGTGCCCCCATCTCTGCAGGTTTCTCTGATATATGGTTCTCTTCTCATTGGCATCGTGACATTTGCATCTCCTTTCTGCTAAGGTTTTTCCCTGTATCAGCCAATCTTTTAGAAAGATCTAAGTAAATTCCATACCAGCTGTGGTTCTTGACCTCTCGTGTTCTATATCTTGGTCTCATAATGAAAACGTAAGTGCATCTTTTGACTTCACATATCCAGAAGGTCAGGCCGTACCCAAAGAGACAATTTCTCATCACACAGCATTTGGGTGAGCTGGCCAACTATTCTCCTTAGATTTCTTGGGTTTGATTAGTCTAAACACCATTGAATCGAAGTGGTTCCACTGAATCAGCCTTTCCTGGGCTTGTGTGAAGAGGTCAGAGAGGTAGCACAGCGCTTTGTAAACTGATTTCCTAGTCTCCAATTTTAAAACATCTCTTATTGGCATTAAGCCAAAGGTCCCAAAACAGGTTCTTGACTACCTGTTCTGAAGATGGTAGTGGTTGGCTCCTCTTGTATAAGCCAAAACCAAGACAGAAAGACTCCATTTTAAACATTCTGGTGCAAATGGTTTTAGGACTTATCTACATAGTTCAACAAAGTTATTTTTATAGATATAGAAATTTAAAAAAAAGTAGACTGAAGTATGGTGAACCTAAGCTGCCCTAGGCCAGACCATTATCCAATATGAGCACCTACTCACGCAATGACTTCTTAGACCTGGGTAACAGCACTGGGCAAGCCGCCAAATGCAAGAAGATAGAAGAGATTCTAAAGCCAAAAAAAACCCTTTTAAGCCTGGTTCAAGAAGTCCCCAGAGTTTTTGCCAATCTAGTCACATGGAAAAAGAGACCCAAGAGATGACACACCCTTGCACACTCCAACATTCAACTCAACATGGTGACTTCACCCAGGAGAATCATGGTCAATAAAATGTGTTAAACTGAACAGTGCTGCTTGATGGCGACAGCATCCTTATTCAACATTGGGAAAGAAGAGGCAGATAGGGAAAGGAGGAGCCCAGAGGGCCCCTCGAGGCTAGCAGTTCTTTTGACATTTAATGGGAGTTAAAATTTTAACCTCCTTTGTAAATGTCTAGAGCAGAATTAATTAGAATAGCCCAGAGATATTAAGAGATTCATAACTAAATGGTAATTCATATTAGAATAGTATTATGATATATTATCTTAAAATTCTGCAGTCACATTTTTGTAATTAACTTTGAAGAATTTGTAAAGTGAGGTACAGTATAATTGAAGCAATAATCTTCAATAGTAATAATCTTGCTATTTAGATCTAAACTGTTTCCTTTGTCTTCACTGGGGTTTTCTGTCTGTGGTCTGATAATTCTTAAAGAGGCATGATTTTCTAGCAATTGTGCTATATGTGTATAAATCATGAATGTCAGTATTATCTATAGAGTTGTTAACTGTTGCATGTGTATGAATTCCTCTTTTTTTTCAAATATGATACTTCTCAATTAAAAAAATCACTAAGAATTAGGACTGATTTCATAGTAACTCTTTTCATTGTGCATTTTTTCAGAAAAATTAATACAAATGATGTCTTATGGGAGGTCTTTGAAAACTTTAGGCTTTAATATAGGGTCTTGCTTCTAAACACACACAATCACACACAGAAGCATTGATTTAAAATATTCTTTATTTTAAATTTTATAATTTTGGGTCGTTGGCATCATCAATTTTATGTTATATCAAACTTGATTTTTTTAAAAAAATAAGGAAAAGATGGAAATTTTTACATGCAATGCCAAAAATAAATTTAAAAGTTTGCAAATTAATCTATAATCAATGGTTTTTGTAAGTGATATGTAAAATCTAGAGTAATCTTTATCTATTGTATCAGATATGACTCATGCCAATAATTTAGATGTGCTGGAAATATAACTTTCATTTTTTTCTTTCATTTATTTTTAAATTTCTAATCCCCATTTTGCCAGTGTGGCAGAAACTACACTTCTTTTTTCCTTCAATCCCAGCGATTCTATATCAAGCCATAAAGAATTGAGATATTCTGGTCCCTGGGTTATCTGTCTATGTTCACTGAGATGCCCATTGTCTCATTAGGTCCACATGAGTCTCAAATGACACTGCCTTCGTTCCAGTCCTCCTGGCTCCTTCAGAAATACTGCTGTTGCCTTTGTGCCGTGGAAGGGCAAAGGAGTTTGTGCAAGGCTGTCTCTGGACCCCCATGCCTAGCTGCCCAGTGCAGTGCATCACTTTCTAGGATCTTCTTGTTTCCTTGGACTCTGTCGTGAAATCTGGCTTTAGGACTCTCTCATCCCAAGCCTCCGGATTTCTCTGAGTTCTGCCCAACAAGCAGGATGTGGAATCTCTCCTCTTTATTCCCATCCCTTTCACCCCTCTTCTTCCCAGTCAGGTTGAGTAAATGTTTTTAATGTCTGGGTTTGGGGATCCCCACTGTTTTTCTTGATAGTTTCCCTCAAAGACACAAGTCCTCTTTTTTTTTTTTTTTTTTTTTTTTTTTTTGCCTCAGTAGCAACTGAAAAGATAAGCTCCGTGGCAGGTTTAGAACTTTGCAAAATAACTGAATGCTTTTTTACTGTTCTCCACTCTGTCTCATCCTCATCCATTCAGTGAATCTGAAACCTGTATCTGCCAGCCCAATTTGAAAAAACTGGGGTAGGTAAAGGGATATATACAAGCAGATAAAAAATCGTTAATATTTCAAAATTATTTTCACAAATAAGTAAAATGATTTTTGTCCTTATTGCTAAAACAGTTACAGAGCATGCTATTAACTTGTACAGTGGGTGGATATAAAACTGATAGACGAAAAGAATTATTCCTTTTTAACAAAGTGGTTTTTAAAAATGTGCGGTGAAGAATTTCACCCCGTTAATCATTGATTACCTTGAGATGCTGTTCTCACAGGAAATCTGGGATATATATTTGAGTAGTATATTAATTTACAGAATGAATTGGTGCCTTAGAACTCTCCAATGGTGATGAATAAATTTGTTTCTTTTTTCACTATCAGTATCACAGAAAATAAATTTTTGAGACAATTGTAGATATATGAGTATGTGCTGGGATTTAAATGATATTAAAAATTATTTATTTTATTCAATGTGATAATGTAATTGCAGTTTTATTCAAAGGAAATCCTTATTGGTCGTGATAGATTATGAAGAATTTATAAGAGAAACAATATCATGTCTGGAATTTGTTTTAATAAGACTTCAGCAAAATAATAATAGTGATAGTAATGATAGGAATGAATTAAACGACGAGATGTTAGCAATTGAGGTTGGATAATGGCTGTATGGAAGTTATTATACCATTCTCTCTAATTTTTTGTGTATTTTAAAATTCCCAAAATAGAAAGTTTAAGTATATAGTGGGAGTCTGGTATAAAACTCAGAATCAGTCTATAAAACATATCTGCCCTTGTTAGCTCAGGGCAGATCTTCCTCAGGAAAAACAAACAAACAAAAATATATCTGTTTTTCCTCTTTCTCTTAATCTTTTTGATGCAAAGACATGGTTTAGTTTACAAAAGTATAGCCAAATGTTTTTGTATACAGCAAGCATATTTTATACATTGAAGTACGTTTCAAATGGTGAAATTGCAATTAAGCAGAGATTTTCAGTAATTACATATGTATTTGGAATACTTGAATGTAAATGGGTGTTTGCCTCCATTAAAGACCTTTTGAGTAAAATAAAGCTTTGAGAACTTCCCTTTAAAATTTAGCAATAAAATCATTAAGCACAAACCTCAGCCCTGAGCTGTTGTATGACACCCAAGAAGAGATTAAAGGCAGGGCATGACAAGTACCTCTCTGGTAACCAAATAGACGGTGTCTCTATGTTCTAGGTACATCTGAGTCTTAGAGCTGACTTAGCCAACTGCCCCAGGAATGACACACAGACATGCAGTATTTCCTGTACTGAGTTTCGTTACCTTTTCTGCATTCAAAGATTTATCCCATTCCCAAATAGCAGAGTAAATCATAGCTCCTTAAGAACTTAACTCATTTATGTGATCATACGCTCCATGTAAAATTCAATAAAACCATTAATTCTAAGAAAAGACTAAAGGGATTTGCAATTGAAGATTGCTATTTTTGACCAATATGACTAGACTGATGAAAGAATTTTACTAAGTTATAAGCAAACAAAAACAATTATGTGATCAGATCAGGGTCAGCTTATTACCACTAATTCAGCATTAAGTCTTAATTTTGTCCATTGAGAATTATGAATAGAGTTATTTTTATATCCAATATTTCTTTTAAATGTTATTTTAAAGGATTTTCTGCTGTTTAACCATGTGCAAAATAGCAGATTATATTTCGTTTATGAAAGCCCTCTCTGTCATCTGCTTCTGAATACCTGGACTGCATATGAATCAGTTGATGAATTCTCACTAAGAATGATTTTGATGCTTGATGATGTTTATGAGTAATTTTTATTGAGGTCTACTTATGAGTCAGGAATGCTAGTAAATATTTCAATATGTTGTCTATAATCCCACACCGATATAGCAAGTTAGATAGTATTGAAACTGAATTTCAGAAAATTTAAGTTATTTGTCAAAACTACCGAGCAAGTAGCTGAGGCAGAATGTGAACTCAGGAGCGCCTGACTCCACAGTTTATGTTTTTGCTGTTTGAAGACACCACCTTTAATGTAGACACTGTTTTAAGGCAGTGTATAACTCATTGAGTTAAATTTGGGGGCGCTAATCTTATTTTTTAAGAGGAAATTTGAGAAATTGAATCTTATGGAGATGGTTGAACAGTCTGCTAGTGAAATGAACAGCTTGTGAGAAAACTACAGAATTTTTTTGGCGTTGGGATTGTGAAATGAATGAGAAACCTCAACTAAATTGGAGTCAGGAAGGCCTGTTGGGGGAGCTCTCACACCCTATCATACATCATCAATTACTCCAGATAGGAAGAGATGTGTTCTTGCATCTTCCACAGGCAGTACAACTACTTTACTACTGAAGGAAGATTTCTTACCCCACCTGGCAACAGCACGGCTAATGAGAAGTGCTGCAGCTCGGCCAATGAAAAACTGTTGCCACCCTGAACTGTTGCTTTCCCCCAATGGACTTTTGTTTAGGACAGCCCCTCACTAGCCCCCCCTTTTTCTCTACAAAAGCAAGCTCACCTCTTTTGTCCTCTGGATTGCGTATGGTTCGCCAGAGCAAGCACATCCCAAATTGCAATTCTTTTGGCTAGTCCCAAATAAACTTATTTTGAGGGTAAAATAACAGGTGAATATGCTTTTTAGGTTGATAAGTTAATGAAGATTTAGACCTTGGTAGGACCCTACAGATCATGCAGTATAAAATTATTTTGTACAGAGGCATAAAAAGGGAAATCCTTTGCCTGTAGTTACATAGTTTGTGAGTCAAGAATAAAACTCATATATGCTGACTCTTATTTAGTGCTCATTTCTTTGGAACAGTTTTTACTTATCATGACTCTTATCCCTTTTCCTCAAAGAAAATCTCTATGATTATTTGATTAACAATTGTCTCCCCCATTAATCTCTGACTATTTGCTCACCTTTCCATTCACTATTTGTAACCATACCTGGCATATAATAGGCCAGCAATGTATACAGTCATGCATCCTTTAACGATAGGAATATGTTCTGAGAAATGTGTTGTTAGATGGTTTTGTGGGACCATCATAGAGTGTACTTACACAAACCTAGACGGTGTAGGCTACTACACATCTAGGCTATGTGGTACTAATCTTATGGGACCACCATCGTATATGTGGCCCATTGTTGACTGAAACGGCATTCTGTGATGCAGATTTTATTTGTTGACTGAATGAATAAATCAATATTTCACAAATATATGAAAATGCAATCAGACAAACTAAAAGTGTCCTATTAAGATAAAAACAAACAAACAAACAACAAAAGCTAGAATGTAGTGCACCATGTTAATTGTGGTTATCTTTGGGTTGGAGTATCGATTTCTTCTTAATCGTCCATATTTTCCACAATTTTAATAATGTATTCAAAATTATATTTTCATTTTGTAATGAGCTAACATACGTGGAAATCACCTAACACAGAGCTGAGAAAAAAATTCTCTCTCAGTACATACATATTTTGCATCAAGTAAAAGTTACATTAAAAATATTATTCCTGTCAGTACTAAAGATATAGGCCATACATGGTAAGAAAACTTGAAAATTTAAAATATTTGGGCATGAGAAACAGGCTGTCATTTTGGGCATAAAAGGCAAGTTAATAAAGAAGATTCCAGAAAAAGTATAATTACTCTATCAAATTCCGATCCTAAGAAATTGTGCTAATCCTAACCTGCAGGAAAAAAAATCACTAATGATAATAAGCTTTGAGAATTAAACATGAATTTGATCTGGGCAGCACAGTATTGTATTAAATAATATTGGTGAACTGTATTTATAACTTTTATAAGTATCCTGGGTTGAGTTAATTACGTAAATCTAAAAACAATTGTTCAGAGATTTCATATTGTCACCTGTTGTGTTTGCTTCCCCATGAGACTTTTGTAATCAATTCAGGATGATTCTACAAAAGTGGCCCCTGAGTTAATGAATCTAAAGTTCCTCAGAGAATGGGATAGAGAAAAGGTAATCAATCCTACATAATTTTAAGGAGAAAAAATGTTTCCCAAAACTCAGTAATTTAAAAAAAACATAATTTGATTACCTTTTTTATCCTGTGAGACTTTAATTCTTTGCTTTATTAAATATGTTTCTCTAAATCTAAGTTCAAAACTTATCTACTATTAACTAGTTTTACCTCAAAATCAGAGCAGGCAGAACATTTTCTAGATTAAAAGCATCTTGATTGTAAACCAAATATATATCTACCCATCTCTTATCTATGTGTCTCTCCATGTGTCTACGTGTGTATCTATGTGTCTATCTATCTGTATTCTACTGCTAATTACCATAAATTTAGTGCCTTAAAACAACACACATTCATAATCTCACAGTTTCTTTAAGTCAGGAGTCTGAGCATGGCTTGGCTGAGTCCTCTGCTCAGGGTGTCAAAAACTTGCAATCAAGGTGTCAGCCAGGTTGTGTTCTCATCTGCAGGCTAAACTGTGGAAGAATTTACTTCCGATATGCTTCAGATGGTTACCAGAATTTATTTCATTGCACTTGTAGGACAGAGAGCCCCAGTACATTGCTGGCTGTTGGCTAGAGACTGCTCTCAGCAGCTGGAGGCCACTCTCTGCTGCTAGCCACACATCCCTCTCAACAGGACTGCTTACTTCTTCAAAGCCAGTTAGAGAGAGAGTCTCTAGAGAGTGTGTAACAACATAGAGCCTTGTATGACTTAACATAATCATGGGAGTGACATTCCATTACTGTTGCCATATTCTTTTGGTTAGAAGCAAGTCTCAGATCCCGCCCACACTCAAGGGAAGGGGATACATATCGTCGTGAACACCAGGAGATGGGGATCATGAGGGCCCACCTAGATCATGTCTGCCACAATTTATATGACTTTGTCATTCTGATATATCTTAGTATTCAAGGTCTTTTGTTGAAGATCCTTTATTCACTTGCCTTTTCCGTGATTCACTCATTTATTTGGTCATTTATCTATTTGTTCTGTAAACCATCATATAGAGGCTACTCTGTGCCAGGTCCCACACTGGCTTCTGGGGACAGACATTAAAACCAAGACTCTCTAAACTTAAACAACCTCACAGTTACTAAACTAAGAGCAAGAGCTCTTAATCTGAGTTCTTTGGTTGGAGAGGCCCTTGGGTAGGTTTTTGGGAATCTGGGAAGTTCCTGAAATTGTTTTGCAATTCTTTTTTCCTGAGGGGAATGCTATGAGCATTTTATAGACCATAAAAAAGGGACAAAACAAGAAAAAGAAAAAGAAAGATTGCTTTTTGTAAGAGAGAAGATACTGGGTACCAATAACAATAGTTAACTAGAATAAATGCTAATGATAAGTGCATAAAATGTATAAGGTTTTAGAATAGAATAAGTCTTGAATAAAGAATCAATAAAGATTCTGTAGAGTTATACTTTAAAGTGACATTGGATGAATAGAAATTGCCTAAGTTAATAAAATGCGTGTGTGTGTGTGGGCAATGGGCTTCTTGGTGCTATGGAAGGTCATGGTCAGTAGGGCAAGTGGTGAGTAGGACATGCAGGTGTGCTCAGCTCCACAGCTTGGCCTCAGGTTCCTAATCACCAAAATGGGGCTATTAAAATCTGTAAGAATTTTTTTTAACCTTTTTAAAATTATTATTATTTTTTAAAATTTTCCTTCTTCTCCCCAAAGCCCCCCAGTACATAGTTGTATATTTAGTTGTGGGTCCTTCTAGTTGTGGCTGTGGGATGCAGCCTCAGCATGGCCTGAAGAGCAGTGCCATGTCCATACCCAGTATGTGAACCAGCAAAACCCTGGGTCGCTGAAATGGAGTAGGCGAATTTAACCACTCGGCCATGGGCCAGCCCCATGAGAATATTTTTATAAAAATGAGTTATTTTATGTAAGTAATCACCTAGCACAGTGCCTAAAACATAGTAGATACTCAACAAATGGCTGATATTAATCTGCTCAAGTATGTGGCGATAAATGAAACTGGATTGAGAGATAGGTTGGGACCAGATTTTAAATGATGAGGAGTTATGAGATAAAATCTAATTGGATATAACAGATAAGGGAAAAGAAAGACTTGACAGTATTTCCAAGATTTTAGTTTGGGAGACTTACTCGAAAATGACACAAATAAATTAGAGACTATAAGAGAAAATCTCAGATTAAGAATTAACAATTTTCTCTTTAGTTTTAAAGTTTGAGCTACTGGACTAGGTTATCTAGGAACTAAGAATATGATTCTGAGTTGGAAATTAGAAACTGACAACATAGATGGTGAATGAAATTCTAGGAATAAATAAGAGAATGATGAAGAGAGACAAGGAACCTAAGGAAAAATTCATGACAAACCTTAATGTTTAGGGCAGGCAAAAGTGAGGGAACGGTGGAGTGACAGCAAAAACTACAAAAATTAAGGTACATTTAAAAAGATATTTGAAACCTTCGGGGAGATTGGAGTCCTGTACGGTTAATGGTGGCTTTTCTTGTAGGCAATGTGGAGTTGTGTGTGATTAAGAACACAGACTGTGGAATCCAAATAGCCCATCATTTAACTCGTTGACCTTGAGGTGACAAAGTGGTTGGCGTATAATGCAGGCTTAGTTTACAGATATCATTAATTTCTTATTGTTATTATTATCATTAGATATTGAAAAGGTGTAGAAGTAAAAGACGTATTTTAATTATTTAGCAAAAGTTTCCAATCAAGTTTTAAAAAGTACCATGGTGAATTTTGAAGCGTAAAATTATTGTTATACATTAGAAGAAATAAAAATTCTAAAAAAGGGTTGGTCTCAAATTCTAAAAAACTTTATATTTTGAATTCTTTTGATGTGACTTTTTTTCATATTTATCATATCTGATGGATGCTTCCAAAACATCACAGTTCTCTAAAGTCTAATAAAAATGATATAGTAGCATATTTGTACTCCAGTATCTTCATTGCTTTACCTTAAAGAAATTATGTTCACTTTATGATTTTAAAGTATTTATTATAATATTAATTATTCACAATACATTTTCTGTTTTATTATCATTTTACTTTTAAAAGAGGTACAATGAGATGACTTTATGTATTATTTCATAAAGTAGGTAAAAGATAGCTGTAAAACAGGCAGGAACACCATCTTTCTCTGCTGGAAAATTTTAGATGTCATCAATTTTAAGTATGACTTTAATTCCAGAAAGAATTAGTTTGAGTAGTCATTTATTATAAATATTTAAAAGTTGTTAGTAATATTCTCTTGCATTCGAGCTTATTTAAGAGGTCACGACTAGTACGTTTGCTTTAGTAGAAAAATCTGTAGGGACAACATGCCTCCTAGTGTAAAGTAAGGGTAATGTCAACTTTCGTTGGTGTGCTGCTTAGAATCGCATTTCCATAGCTGCATACCGTCATGTGATTCATTCTTCTAAGGATCCGTGAAGAGGCATGACATTACCTAACCCTGGATGTGTGGTCTGCCCTCGAGGAGAAAGAAGTTATTCTTTGTATATCTGTGTTTATAATAATTTGAGAGTGTTAAAACTAATAGATAAATAGATAAGCAAATCAGTACCCATATCAAAAAATAGGAGTTTACTGATTTCAGCAACTCTTTAAAGCATAAGATTAAAGTGTTTTTTTTTTTAAAACCTCAAAATAAAAACATCCCCCAAGAAAAATCTGGAAATAAATTGCTAATTGTAAAGGACGTATACTCATAAAATCAAACTAATGTCTTTTATTTACCTTAATACATAAAGCAAATATAAAAGACATTGTCTAGTGTTTGAAAACAATTTGAAATTTTTAAAGAAACCATAGATGTTTGTCTAAAATGTCCTACACGTACCTTAACACTGTTTTGACACACATTTCTGCCAGTGGGTTGAGACTTATTCAGATTAGTGTGACTGACAAATATATGGAGGCCCAGATGTTAACAACTGTAAAGTAAGTTGCCCAGTAAATTACAGGGTGGCCAGTCCAATTTGAATTTCATATAGCAATGAAATATTTTACGGTCTAAGTATATCTTAAATATTGCAATATTGTAATGTCCTTTTCAATATTGGGGACATACTTAGACCAAAAATACATTCATTGTTTATCTGAAATTCAAATTTAAGCAGCCATCTTCTATTTTAATTTTTTTAAATCTGGCAACTCTTCTCTAAAACTATGGTGTTTTAATAAAATGGCATTAAATGTGTTAAATCATATAATTCAAGTATTGTAAGGAAATGTATCCATGGCATACATTTAATTACAGTTAAAATTCGGGGCAATGATTAGTCAACTTCATATTAGAATTAGTCATGTGGCACTGCCCCATGTAGAGATGTTATTTCTTTTCTTTAAAAAAGCATCAGTTTTGGGGCTGGCCCCGTGGCCGAGTGGTTAAGTTCGTGCGTTCCGCTGCAGGCGGCCCAGTGTTTCGTTGGTTTGAATCCTGGGCGCGGACATGGCACTGCTCATCAGACCACGCTGAGGCAGCGTCCCACATGCCACAACTAGAAGGACCCACAACGAAGAATATACAACTATGTACCGGGGGACTTTGGGGAGAAAAAAAAAAAAAAAGCATCAGTTTTTAGTATAGTAACTTTCATGTCCAGAAAATAATCACACTTCAGCGTTAGAAGCTCAGTTTGTGCTTATATTCAACAGTGTAAATGCACTGTTCCATCATTGAATAATGACTTTATGTGAGCCTTCTACTGATTGTTGGTCTTGTACTGATTTACAGAGAGAAATTCTGGTTAAAGTTTTTGATTCATGATTTTATTTTGGTTTAATGGGTTTTTTTGATACATCGTATTTTAGGAATCTTTATATATTCCTTGACTTTTGTATACTCTCCTTCCTTCAGGGTCTAATCTATAATTTTTAGTATCTAACCACATCCAAAGGAACCTATGTCAACATGGGAGGAGGGTAGTGGGGAGAGAGCCAAGAGAGGGAGACGGGAACAGACAGTATTTCAATTTGTTTCTGGAATTTTAAGGCTTTGATTGCATATCTTAGTAAATATATCCATCTAGAGTACACAAAATAGATTTTAAGCTCTCTTAAGTAGGGGCTGACCTAATAGAGTAGTAGTTAAGTTCCCGCACTCTGCTTCAGCAGCCCGGGGTTCACTGGTTCGGATCCTGGGTACGATCTCCACAATGCTCACCAAGCCATGCTGTGGTGACATTCCACATAGAAGAAGGAGAAAGACTTACAAGTAGGATATACAACTATGTACTGGGGCTTTGGGGAGGGAAAATAAAAAAGAAGAAGATTGACAACAGGTGTTAGCTCAGGGCCAATCTTCCTCACCAAAAGAAATACATACTTTTTTTAAAAAAGAGACCCCTTAAGTAAAATGTTGGGAGGAAATGTGTGTAGTTGTTAATTGCTGTGGAGCTAGACAGACTGAGCACAGGTCATACCTCCTCCTTATGCCAGCTACATGACCTTGGGCAGATTACTCTGCCCCAATGACCTTATCTGTAACATGGAGTGATCGTAAGACTATTTACCTCATGGACTTGTACAGATTGTGGGTTAACACGTGTAACTCACTTAGAATAGTTCTAGGTTTATAGTAAGTCTTAAGTTATGTTAGTATTATTGTAAATTCCAATTTCTTGCTGACTAGTTGAGGAAAGATAGGTATTGCTTTTTTAGGGTATCTTGAATCATCAGGATAATATCTTAGCTCTTTATTTCACTTTACTTGTGTAGACGGTCAAGTTTTGTTTTTAAAAATTGTGTGATTTAGCACAAGTTGTTTGAAATGTTACATAGATTAAGACTAAAAGGAGCTTTTGAATAATAACGTAGAGGGAGTTAGGTATGTGTATAATTAACCCAAACATCTACAGGTCGGTTTAACTGGTGAGCATTTAGTTATATATGAGGAATATTAATGAAAGTCTTACGATATTCCAGGCTCTTATTCTTCAATTAAAGTTTGGACCTTTACTGGGGCTGGCCCCGTGGCCGAGTGGTTAAGTTCGTGCGCTCCGCTGCAGGCGGCCCAGTGTTTCGTTGGTTCGAATCCTGGGCGGGGACATGGCACTGCTCATCAGACCACGCTGAGGCAGCGTCCCACATGCCACAACTAGAAGAACCCACAACGAAGAATATACAACTATGTACCGGGGGGCTTTGGGGAGAAAAAGGAAATAATAAAAAAAAAAAAATCTTTAAAAAAAAAAAAAAAAGTTTGGACCTTTACCGATTTATTCCTACTAATTGGCCAGTAAACTCTTTCTTTCTTTGTAATTACTAATTGCCTAACTCACAGTCAGATCTGCAAACAGGCAATATACTGTACTTTGGGCAAATTTGCCAGTTAATCTCTGCAAATCAACAGTGCAGTTAAAAATAACATAATAATTTCTATTTAAATGCACGTTGGAAGGAAAGAATTAAACGATAAACTTCCTAAAGTGCAGGCACTGGTTTCATTGATTTTTTTTTTCATGCTTTTATGTTTTGACACGAACATGTATTTTATCATTCCTGAGCATTCGAATGAAAAACCCTTTCACATTAGGAATGAAATAAGAAAACCTGAACTAGGTTTTAGAATATTTCATGAATGATAAAAGAAGTTGCTTTAGTCCAGGAAGGAAATACATTGTATTTTATGTTTTTTAAGAAGCGGTCTTAGACTAAGCACTCTCTCTGGGGGCCAAAAATAGATGTAGGGGCCCCACAACAAACAAGCCGAGGCTTAGGAAAGGTACAGTCCTATCATAGGAAGAGTGGTGCCTCATTGGAATATTTTCTCAAGGCTCTTTTTTATTAGGGAAATATATGTTTAAACAAAGTGGAAGAGAGTTCTTCATTCAGAAAAGGATGTTGAGTTCTGATTTAAGCTCCTTAAGAAAGAGCTATAGAATATCTAACAGTAGCTCTTCAGTAATCTCTCCTCAGTCAAAATGATTGTCCTGTAGAAGATTATAATTTAAAATAAGAAGTTCAGGGGCCAGCCTGGTGGTTTAGTGGTTGGCTTGCATGCTCTGCTTCAGCAGCCCAGGGTTCACTGGTTTGGATCCTGGGCATGGACCTACACACTGCTCATCAAGCCATTCTGAGGCGTCATCCCACATAGAAGAACTAGAAGGACTTAGAATCAGGATATACAAATATGTACCAGGGCTTTGAAGAGGCAAGAAAAAAAAGAGAGGAAGATTGGCAACAGCTGTTAGCTCAGGGCCAATCTTACCTCACTAAAAAAAGAAGAAAAAAGCATGTGTTAAAAATAAAATACAATAAGAAGTTCATGTATTTTGAGCCAGAAATACCAGTACTCCACATGTAATAAAATCTTGACATGAGGCCAAGCAGCATAAGAAAAAGGGAAGGGAAATTGGGTTATAGTCTATCAATTTTATGTGATGTTCGCTCAATCAGAAGGCTTTTGGTACTTTAGTTCATTTGTTGTTCAAAAAAGATATGGAACACGAAGATATTTTATGATCTGCAGGGCCCTTGGAACAAGTACTTTAGAATAATGAAAACTGAGGTTGACACTGGCCTTGTACCTTCTCATTGTGTTATGAAGTCTTAATGTCTTCTCTCTCAATCTCTCTGTCTCTTTCTCTCTTCTTTCCCTTTCTCTCTTTCTCAATCTCTTTCTCTCTCTCCTGTATCTAACTATCTTAAAGAGAAGACGTTAGAAATGTTAGAAATAATATAAGCAAATTATTCTGAATAAAGTCTGGCAGATAATAAACTCCAAAACGTCAGTATTACTGTTATTAAATAAGAAATGCTCTCTCTCCTTACTTGTATCAGTGTCCTCATGCCAAGTCCTTCCAATATGATGCTTCTAATTAAATTTGTGTTGATAAACTGAAGAGACCATTTGAGCAAGTAAATGAGGAAAAACCTGGGGTATTTCCATGAATGATGTACCACCATTTTTTAATGAACAAAGGGAAATGTATTTTGACTATTCAGACAACGTTTTTATTTACTTTCTAGTTCTCAAAAAGAATTATTTTAAATGATGTTTTTCAAATATAAAATCAGAGGAAACACAATATGCATGATTATGATAGTTTAGATGGTATTGTATAAAGAACCTTAAATTCTCAAATGGTCAACTATTCAAAATAATCTGCCAAATGTACATAGAAAGTATAAGTTTTTATAAAAAGTTTTAAAAATTAAAAACCCACTGCTGTATTCTAATATGTTTCTCTTCACATGATAAAAATTCATAAATTACTGATTTGTGTTATACTAATAGACATTTGAGTTACAGTAATAGTAGCCTGTTGTGAAATAAAATTGCTATGAAGAGATAACAATAAAATAAAATATCCATTTTTATGATATATAATATTTTTGTTAAAAAATTCATTATATTTGTAATAATTTATATATTGCACTCAAATGCTTTGATACAGAAATCAAATTTTCTATTTCCTTTGGAATGTGTCTTTGTATTTTCCTTATATCTCTGAATTGCTTGCTGATTCGGCCCCAAATGAACTGTAGGCAGACATTCCTGATTCACTGCTGGAAAGCCTGGTATGTGGCATTGACTTTCTGATTTTCACTGAATTGCACAAGCACCTGGAATGCAGTGTTTCTTCTTTCCATGGCTTATCACCTCCTTCCTCTTTATCATTAGCTATGTTGTGATCACCTTTGACACCCACTCATCACGCTGACACACACTCCAATATCTCACTTAGCTCACAGCAACTTGGGGTGTCCGTGGAATGAAAAGGCAGACATAAAGGAGACTTGAGACTTCCCTTAGTTAATTTCCTTTGCTACAAATCAAGGTTATATTCTGTAGAGATCATCCTCTGTTTTCCTTATTGACAGAGTTTTCCTCCTCTTACAATTCGAGATGCTGGTTTTGATCCAAAACATTTTAAATCTGTTTCCCAACTATTTTAGGAAGTGTTACTTCCTTTTTGGTCCTATATGATGTGGAGGTCAAATGGAGCAGCACGCCTAAAGAGTCCCTCAGTTTGATTCTGGGACTGAGTGTAGCCCAGGGTATCTCCTGCTTGGAGGAGTTTGACAGAACTATCTTCTATTAGCCTTTAGGGTGAAGTTCAAACTCTGTCTATTCCCTTTGCCTCTTTCCCAGCACTATTAGTTTGGGGAATTGGAGGTTTGAGTGAATGATGCGCCTCGTCGTCTCATTCCAAGCAGCTGGAACAAAACGCTAACTGCAATGCTGTCTCTCTCTACCAGTCCTAAAGCAAAAGGAAGGAGCTTTTTTAATACTAAATTTTTTTTCCTACAATATTTATTCAGAAGAAATGTGTAAGATGGTAAATAAGTGAGACTTTGTAATTGTTAAAAAATCAGTTTGGTCTCCTTGAAGTTTTAGACTTTGGAATGTTTTTCCCAGGAGATAGGAACAACTTATGGAAATTGCACAATAAATTTAAAGTTTAATCTTAAACCTAATGATACTATGTAAACTCTTTATGATTAGTTATCGTAGATGTTTAACTTAGAGCTTTACTGAAATATTTTTATCAGCTTTTATTTCTCTGTCTCAGGTTTTAAAGGACAAATATGACAAAAACACAATTATGAAAAACCGTCTGAACCAGATTGTTCCCAAAGAAGCACATTTCTTCTTTGAACACTCCATTCGTTGGTTCATTCTTTCATTCAAACGTTTTCATTTATTTGAAAAATTGTTTCATTTATTTCAGAAATTTCATTTTCTCATTTATTTATTCATACATTTGGAAAATTTTTACTGAATGCTGACTAGATCGCAGGATGTTTGAAGAAGCACTTAAAAATGTGCTCTATTTTATTTGCTTTTGTCTACTTAGATAGTGCTCATTTTAGTCATGCTTTCTACAAAAATGGTGACTATATAGAAAATTTGTAGTCACATAATAATAATTAAATAAATTATTAAAGAGTCACACAAATGATCAACTCCTATACTGGAAAATTTCCTCAGTCATTTAATTATGACTTAGGTGTATACTGGTTGGAAAAACTTACTACTTTACAGTAGCCAACAATGTGTATAGTTTTCCTTTTAGCAGATTTTAGATTTGGGACTTATTTGCCTATAATCAATCCAATCAAGTAAATTTTGAGACTGATTCATTGGTACTATGAGAACACAGATGTAAACATACATAAGATGTTAATCCAGTGTCTTTACGTGATGTAATTAATTAGAACAGCACAGAAATTAGGTAGAAACTTTGGTAGAATGCAGTATTTTATGCTTAAGGAAACTTTATTTTGCCTTTACTATGAGTAGTTCCATTTGTAGCGGCCTCATAATTTTTACCTCCAAGAACTGTCATTACTACCGTGTTTAATAAAAGAAAAGTAGACGACACGACATAATTTGTAACAGTTTGAACTTTAATAATAATATTTGTCATTTATTGAAGACTTACAATGTGCCAGGCACTGTGATCAACTCTTTTCCTGGCTGAAATCATTCTATCCTCATTACAAACTTATGAATTAAGTATCATTTTCCCATACAAAAAGAAACGTACAAACTGAGGCTTAAATTCACTAATAATTGCCTCAAGGTCACAGTGCTGATGGCGGGGAATAGGGTCTTGACTTTGTCAACTACTAGATTAACTGCTCCTTAACTAATATTTTTAATCCTAATACTTTTGTATTTACCAAATAGTTTTTCAGTGGGGTTATTTAGTGTCTTAACAGACCCATTGAAAACCAGTCAATTTTGGGCTCTTTTGAGTAGGATCTGCAATCTCAGATTAGTTATTAACTAAAGAATTTTGTCTTTCATATTACACAACACAAAGGGACCATCACGATTTTAGTATAACAAATAAGTTTAACTTAAACGTGCAGGTGGTAAGAAACATTAATGCAATGGCTCTGATATACTTTTAACTTTTCTTTAAGCAATACTTAGATGATTTTAATATTATTTTTTAAGCTTCAGATAAAAGAGAAAGGCTGCTATGTAGGCTAGGATCACCTACCTAAAGAAAAACAAAGCCACTTAGTTAGGGTTTCCAGTTGTAACAAATAAAAATACAGGACACCCAGTTAAATTTGAATTTCAGATAAACAATGAATTTTTCAAAATATGTACCATTAGTGATGTGGGACATACTTATACTCAAGCAATATTTATGTTTATCAGAAATTCAAATTTAACTGGGTATCTTATATTTTGTCTGGCGGCTTTAAACCAAGTAGAAGATATTGATATGATTTGCTATTATTAATTTTGTTACGAATAGTTGCACACACATCTGGACCATCATTACAATGAGAGCAGAAATGGGATCTACTAATATATCTCAGCTTCCTATAGAATCGACCAGATTTTACTCCAGAATGCCAGTACGATTCCCTTCAGCATATTTTGCCAAGCACTTGTTATCATCCAACGTATTAATGAGCTGCTCCTATTAGAATGGAAGCCCCATGAGAAGCTCTGTTCTGTGCTGTATCCCCAGTGCCTAGAATAATGCTGACCACACAGGAGGCACTCAGTGGATATGTGTTGAAATGAATGAATGAACATAGAAAGCGCTCAATACTGATATTAAGTATTTGGCATATATTCAGGAAGGAAATGTATACGTTTTTCTTACTATTGACAGAAACACAAAAATGTTGCAGTGACCAGAGAGAGTGAACCAGCCATTTGTTCTCACTGCTTGTCCTCCTAATTCTGATTTTGTGTGGGAAAAATAAGTGAGTCACGATGAGCCTTGTTCCTCTGCGAACTCTAATCTAGAGGACCATTGATAGATGAAAGGTCTGCCTGCAGCTTAAAGAGCTGCATGAATGCTGAAGGCAGCCCTTTGATTTCCATTTCACTCCCCCATACCACACTTTAGATCCTGCAAATCTTGGCAGACCCTCAAGGAGGTGGCTGCCCCTGTTATCCAGAATAATGAATTGTACTCGAAAAAGTGAACTCAGCCAATGTTACTATTGGGAAAAAAATGGTCCTAGCACATGATAAATAAATACTTTTATCCAACACTGGGAAATACAGAGAAAAGCTGAAATATTTGAACCACCCATGACATTGTATAGTATTGGCTTTGCATCGTCAACTCTATTAAGATAATGTATGGAAAACATGTTTATTCATCTGACAAAACTGATAAATAAATAAAACTGTTAAATAAATAATCAGAGTGCCAGTTCTGCTGAATAGGGTGTCATGTGGACACTTCATTTACTGTTTAGCTGAAGGCTGAACAGGACAGAGCAGGAGCCAAGTAGACAATAACTTTTAAATATAGATGAGGCTTTATTATGAAGCCTACAGTTCAATATTTGTAAGAGCTGCTTGTAGAAGTCTTGTATCATCCTTTGATATTGTCCCCTTTGTGTCCTTTGCTTTTGTGTCTTTCCTTTCAGAACTTTAACTCTTAACCTTTGTATCCGACACTGTAAAATATCATAGGAACACATACAAGGAGTCCTCTGTATACCACAAAGAGTAACCCTTATATTACTTGTTCATTTTCTTTATCATCAAAATGTAACTTCTCCATAAATCCAGTGAGTTTGTCTAGGATAGAATAACTTGGGGCAGTTCTAGTACAAATACTACTTTAGTCAAGTATTTGGTCCAATATTCAGAAAATATTATGAAAGAATTTACAAACAACTTCAGCTCATATATACATATATACATATACATATATATATATATATGTGCAACAGTTGTAGTAAATTTGGATAGACGATATATTTGATATGCCGTAAATATTCCAGTACTTAATTAGTATAAGAAATGTCAGAGATAACAGTGTTTAGAAATGTACTTTAAATCCCCAGGATTCTCATGTCTCACTTTCTCCCAACACCCAGAAACCTAGTAAATGTCACAGTTTGATCAGTATGTGGCTACCTGATCCTGTTGGAACTTTGCATCATTACTTAAAAGCAAGTATTAAATCAGGAGAAGATACTACGGAAAGTGATGTAGCTGTTGCCCCGCCAGCAGAGACATCTTTGGGAAAACTCGTGCATAGAAAAATACCTGAGAATCATATTTACTAATGGATGGTTTCCATTGAATGATGGGATTGAGAAGGAATTTATCATTTGATCTGTTTTTCTATATATTTTACTTTTATATTTCAAGCATGTGTTCATTTCTTATTAAGTAAAATAGCCCTTTTAATAGTTTTTAAAAATTATTTTTATACACTGGGTTAACAGTTTTGGTAATCATGTTAAAATAAATCAACTACCCGTCTGATCATTAACACTTTCTTGCACTCATATTAATTGAGAGAGATATGCTAATTTGGGATGGAAATAAATGTATAATTAGTAATATATAATAATTTACCTGGAATCATAGAGCTTTCTCTTTTACATTTAAGTAGCAAAAAAGATAGTTTGAATAAAATTAATTATTTGTCCCACTATCACAATGCGTTGGTGAAAATAAATGTGCATCTACATAACTATCTGTATACATATGTAAATTCTCTTTAGAATATTCTGTTCTGCAAAGAAAGATTACAATATGAACAAAGTGCCAGAGGCTGGGATGTCTGAGAGAGAGGAGGAATGGGGCCAAGGTTGAGTGCTTACTTTCAGGAACTATATTTTGGAATGTAAATTTGATGACCTGAAATATAAATTGTAACATAACAGCAATATTTATATTTATAAGGAGGAGTCAACACATCTATCGTAAATGAAAAGGAAATGCATAGTTACAGCCACTTCTAATTAAGGAGAATTTTACCAGAGAAAATCAGTAGAATGAAAAAACCACACCTTGGGGCCAGCCTGGTGGCACAGCGGTTAAATTCACGTGCTCCGCTTCAGCAGCCTGGGGTTTGCTGGTTCGGATCCTGGTTGTGGACCTACGTACCACTTGTCAATCCAAGCTGTGGCAGGCATCCCACGTATAAAATAGAGGAAGATTGGCACAGATGTTTGCTCAGGGCCAATGTTCCTCTGCAAAAAGATGAGGATTGGTAATGGATTTTAGCTCAGGGCTAAGCTTCCCCCCCAAAAAAGAAAAAGAAAGAAAAAAACACACCTAAGTTTAATTGAACAGGTATATATTGTGTTTTAATGTTCTCATATTTATGATTTGATTGGTAATATCAGGTATATTTTTGGTTGATTTTGAACTGCAAAATTAAATTTTAAAAAGCCTTGAAAAACTAGGAGAAATTCTATAGGCAACTATAATATAAAACTCTTCAAAACAGCAGCGAGGCACCAGAAACATGTCACACTTTTTTTGAAACCCTTAACTTATTAATAAGTGTCACAATCAAAAAATGAAATATGAAAGTGGTGGCAGGGGCCCTCTTTGTAATAATGGAAATACATTAATTAAAAATCAAATATTCCTAAATGTTCTGTGTGTGAATTTCAGTGTATAACTTGTAAATGCATTCTATGAAATTTCTTGGATATACATTAAATGAATCAAATAATTTCTCAATGACAAAAGTATCACTACACTCTATATGTGGAAGTCTCTTTGATGGTATAAGCAAGGATATTTAGAATTTTGGAAGAATGATGCTAAGTACATCCAAAGAATTATACTTGTTTAAATTCAAATTAATTTTAAATGAAAAAGTTAAAACCATTTTTATTGTTATCACAGCCACACTCTCCAAGTTAAAAGGCATTAACCCCCCTCTCTAAATTAAGTAAGCTCTATTGGATTTCTACAGGGTTAATAGTTAGTCTGGGCATTGTCATAACTAGCACTAAGTATTAGTCTTAAAACTTAGTAGCTTTGCTTTCCTTTGTGAACCCAGATGATTTATTTTCTTGAGTATGCTCTTAGAATATTTCTACTTAGTAAAACAGCCTTCTGAGAAAATGTCAATGCAAATAACCTGCTCCAAATGTTAAGACATTTGACTTGATTTAGTTATGATACTAATGACGTCAGAGTCATGAGAGAGGATTTACTATCACAAGTCAGTTACAGCACCAGTAGGGTTGTGACCTGATTATTTAACTCTTCCCTCACCCTCACCAAATTGAGTGAAGCCAATTTTACAGTTACCCAGTGAAACTAATTTTTGTTTTGTATGTCTGCATTGGTTGAATTAACTGAAAAATTGATCGCACTTGTACTCTGTGGAAGTAGCCAGTGTGATTCTCTAGCAAAAATTCTCCTGAGGGGTGAGTATGTGTTTGTGCATGTGCGTGTGTGTGTGCTTGTCTGTGTTTTAAATAACAGACAGTACATTTTAAGAACGTCTGTATAAGGCATTGAGAAAAGTTAAGCACCTTTTTATTTAAAGACAGACAAAAGGCACCAATATCTTTTGCTATGGATATCTCTCAAAATTTCTTCTACTAATTGGGGATAAAATTCAGAAGTCATTACATCCAGCCCAGAGCGATTGTCTAAAGAATATGATTCTCTATGTGACATGTATGTTTTGTGAATAAAATATTGTAACCTGAGTTAAAAGGGCGCTTCAAATATAAAGCAATATTTTCTTATAATATGACTTCACGGAAGTGTACAAATGAGTCTTAGGTGTGCCACTGGGAAAGATTTGTTTAATTTGTTCATGAAAACCACTGGAAATGGAATTATATAGTCTCTCTCTCTCTCCTCGGAATTTTACAATAATTAAAAAAAGAAACGTGAAAAAAATCTTAAGGTTAAGTGTTCTTGAGTAAATTAGAATGTTCCCTGGGACTTGTGTATAATTTCAATCTTAACGTGCAAATCTAGAGGAAAAAAAAACCAATTATAACATGGTATAAAGTTAGTGCCCATAAAAAAAAAACACACTTTTAATTCGCTTGTCTAAAATGCTATTATATGTGTATTTTCTTGAACATGTAAGAAAGAGTTCAGGTATAAACTCTGATGCCAATGTCTATACCAATATCCATAATTACTGCTCATAAAATGTAAAGCACAAAACAGATATGACAATATAATACTCTACTTCTGCAGAATATGTAATAGGCCCAACTCCTAATTGCTACTATGGGGATATTAAGTATGTTATCATGCACTTACACAAAATGTTAGAAGAAAAATGTGTAATTACAGAATTGCTTAAAGTGCTTTTAGTTTGTATTTATCTCTTGTCAGTTTATTAAAAACATAAGAAAACCAGTCACCAGAAATAATATTAGTAGAATAAAATAATGATTTTTTGTTTTCTAGAAAAAAAATCATTGAAAACAGAAAATATCAAACTGCTAGACAATTCCTCAGCAGACTCTGTGGTACTAAAATCTTTTGTCTTTGAATTGTCTCACAGCGAGTTCTAAAGCAGTGGTTCTGATCATGAATCTTTATAGCTGATGCTAAACATTCTGGAATTTTAATCACTTTGGAAACCTACATAGTATATTTAATAGTTCTTTCTTGGTCTGTTGGTCTAATAAACTCATTGAAAGTAGTTAGGTGCAGGGAGCTGTTTAATTCCATTTCTGGAATTCATATTTCACTCATTCATATGTACTTTTATTCATTTAAAATTTACTGAGGGCTTATACATAACGGGGAAAGGGAATATAAATGAGATATGGTCTCAATTTGAAAAGTGCTACAATTGAGGTAATGGGGCATTTGCAAGCATAACATCATATCAATCAGGAGGCTTATCATTGTTAAACATTGAAATTGAAACCCAATCCTGAAATCCCTCTTTAATAAAATTTTCGGAAAATTATATTTGGGACAAAATCAATCACAGACAAAATTGAAGTACTAAAGTTTGTTTCTGGCACTTCTCCTCTCTGGTATACATAGAGCATTAACATAATGAAAATGATAGTGCATAGTTTAAAAAATAAAATTGTTGGGGGCTGGCCTGGTGGTGCAGCGGTTAAGTTCGCATGTTCCGCTTCTTGGCGGCCTGGGGTTCACTGGTTGGGATGCCGGGTGCAGATGTGGCTCTGCTTGGCAAAACCCATGCTGTGGTAGGCGTCCCACATATAAAGTGGAGGAAGATGGGCATGGATATTAGCTCAGGGCCAGTCTTCCTCAGCAAAAAGAGGAGGATTGGCAGTAGTTAGCTCAGGGCTAATCTTCCTCAAAAAAAAATAAAATAAAATAAAATTGCTAATTAATGATGTACAATATATTTAAGTATTTTTCAAGAAGTAAAGGCAGTTGCGAACATAAAGTATTAATATTCTATTTAATAATTTCCAATAGTTGGCAAACACTGTAGAAGTAACCCACTGAGTGACACATGAAGCTCTTAGGTGGCCTAAATATTTCTGAATTGGGATTTTAATTATTTATGTTTTTTTTAACTCCAAAAACTCCTCAATCAAAGCAATTCATACTGAACTCCCAGAACAGAAAAACAAACAAGAAAAAGGTTTCGTTATTAAAGGATTCTCATATATTTCCTAACTATATCAAGTAGCAAAATATAGAGCCTAATTTATGTTATGAACAGTTAGTGAAAATAGTGATAAATGAAAGAAACATACATATATTGCTACATATTAAAGCAGCCTAAAAGTTAAAATATTTTAAATGATCAATAAGATAGTCTTGCAAAAGAGACCATTCTAAGTTTCCAGTTAGATGTAATAAGAACAATAAATTACATGATTTTAAATTGTTCAGTTGAAGTAATTGTTATAATAGGGAAGTTTAAGGAGAGCAAGTATGCTTCTAATTATATGCTACTTTGTTATCACTGTCTTTCTTTTAGAGCAGTTTTATAGATGCGCTGTACTAATCATAGCTATTGCAATTTAGCAATATCAGGTAAATAATTACAAGGTCAAATATCTGAACTCATTCTCCCAAGTTCCTGATATGGTTCTTATGAGGCATTTATGTAGGATCTGGTAATTGTCCCTTTTCCCCTAAATCACATTTTAAATTTATGAACACACTTCTAGTTTTTAATCTCCATTAATGTGTCATATGCTAAACAAATTTAAGCAAGCACAAAATTTTGCGTGTTTAGATTAATTAAATCATTAAGCCAGTAGTTGCTACGCTGCAAATACCCATTTGGCCTTGTTGAATTTATTATCTAATATCTGTGGGCACTGATTAGCAGTTTTGCTCATTATTAAACTGAACTTGTTGCATAAATCAAGGCCCTAACACATTACTTAGCATGATTGTTCCCTGAGCCATTTTTAACCTTTCTGTCTCAAATACTTCATTTTGTTTAAAAAAGACAAATATGTATTAATTTCTTGAGCATAATCTTGAATATAATTCATAACAGTATTTGAACAATTTTCCTTTACCTTGTTTCTGTATTATCTGTATTGTCTGTATTATCTGTATTGTTTCTATATATCCTCTACATTTAACTTTTCATTTGATATAAAAATAACTAAAGAAAGAAAAGAAAAAAATGCAGTCTCTTTTGCCTAGCTGTGTTTTGCCACAGTACAAACTGTACCCTTACATTTTAACTCCTTTTTTGTTGTAAAAGTGGTTACTTGGGGGAAAAAATGAAACACAGCAAAATATGTTTATTTGTGGTAAAGTAATGAATTATTAAATAGTATATATAGGAGTTCTATCACATGGATTTCAAAATTTCTGTTGAGTTTTTAATCGTTTGACATACTGTGATTGACTAAAGAGTGATCTAGAGACAGAGAACATTATTTCCAAATCTTTATAGTCTGACTCTTCTATTTAATTAACTGGGCCTTATGTAAAATTCCTAAAAGAGGGGCCAGCCTGGTGGCATAGTGGTTAAGTTCACGCACTCTGATTCGCAGATTCAGATCCTAGGCATGGACCTAGCACCACTCTTCATGCCAGGCTGTGGCAGCATCCCATATAAAACAGAGGAAGATTGGCACATATATTAGCGCAGCGACAGTCTTCCTCCTGCACACATATACAAAACTTCCTAAAAGAAAGACTGTAAACAGCAAGTAACCTGCAACATGTGTTACATATAGAAGAAATGAAAATGTAATGTACCTGTCCGAAATTTACATATATGTGTGTGTGTATATATCTGTAAACCTATATATTTGTGTGAATACACGTGTAAATACATAAATATAAACATACAACCATTTTAATCTCTGTATCTTATTTTTAAAATTCAAAAATTTTTCTAGAAAAAGTGGACAGTGTTCAACTTGTTGATGTCTGCGTTAAAGAATCATTTGTTGGGAAATGGGACAAAGAGTAGATGAATTGAATGAAGACTTGATGTAACAATTTTTCCTTTGCCTAGACAAGCAGGTATATAGTATTAATCATTTTTTCATGTGTATGAAATAAAAAAGAATCTCTATGCAATATGCAATTACATTTTGCATTCTTTAGATATCTTCAATATTGGATCACGACAATGTGATCTTCTTTTGAATCATAGGAATATAATATATGTTTTGCTTGTCATAAATTATTGCATATTGTTGTTACATGATCTTATCTGTTAAAAACTTTACTTTTTACACTCCTCTCTTACGTTCTTTATACTCTTCTTACACTCTGTGGAGAATTTATAGTTATTCATTTTCACTCAGAAAAGGAATGATTCCTAGATCTTAGTACATTGTATTTATAAATGTGATTATCAGTGACTGTTCATAAATTTATTCTAATTTATGCCACTAATAATAAAAAATTGAAATATGTTTTCTCTCTGGTGCAAATATCTTGAATTCTTTGTTTCTAATTTTACCACTGTTGGGGAATTATAATTAAAAACAAAATCTTCTCCCTACTCAGAAATCCCTTCTACAAATGTAAGAGAGAAAGAAAAGACACATTATTGAATATGCGTTAAACCAGAATGTGATGAGCATCATAGGCAAACCCCCTGAGACACTGCAAAGACAGAAAGGAATCTCATCCCCTTGTATAGCGGAGCAGATACAACCTATCGCAGACTTGTTTTCAAGATAAACAATAATCAGTCCTCAAGGAAGAGGATTTGGTAGCACCATTTATCACACAGAAGTTCAATTAACTTTACCTGGTAATAAAGGTGACCATCTGAGTTAGCTTATTGGCTTTACCAAGAGGAAAAACAAACTTCTCATATCTTTATGATAGGAGGTAGTTTTGCAGCCTGGAGCACAGTGCCCATGGAAGTTAGGCTTCTACTGTCCCACGGAAACTGGGAGACAGGGGTGACATTTCCCTTGATGTTTACATGCCAGAGAGATGGCTCCCAGCTTCTTGAGAAAGACATTCCTGGGTCATAAAGCTGACAAAAATCCTATCTAGTTTTCAAAGGGATCTACATATGTTTCAAACAGATGAGAAAGTAATTATAATTTTAAGTTTTATAAAGCAAACAACCTAAGAAAAAGGAAAGGAGAATCTTTTCCCTTATTTTCAACAGAGAGAATTAAGCCTCATATTTTTAATTTTTACTTGTCCTTATACCAACAAAACTGTAATTGTTTGTTTAAAGTAACATGATACTACCTTAATTTTGGCTATCTTAACCAATTATAGTCTGTGTTCATCAATATTGTCCCCCCCAAAAACTTTATTTTCTTTAAGATAAGGAATTGGAGTGGTAGTTGCACATTGCTTTCACATGAATTTTTGATTGGGTGTTTTTTCAGAGGACCAGGGTCAGAGATTTTTTGCTCCTTGTCTTTGATTTAGAGGAGTATATTCAAGTGTTGTGACTTGCTAAGTAGAACACTATTCTCCTGAGAATGTTATGGGCATATTTTTTCTTTCTTCCCTCATATCACACATCCCCTGGTCATATTATTCTGTCTCCAGAAAATATTTTGCCTAGATGCTTCACTTCTAAATTAGCTTAAATTTAGCATAAGCCTTATTTGTAAGGAGATATGTTGTGTTGTTCCATGGCATGTTACATTAATAAAACATAATTGCTTCAGTTATGTCATACCATCTGTTGTCCCAAACACCACTATCCTTGAAAAAAAATTTCATGATTAAAAGCTGTATAAAAATACTTTACATGTAATAATATTAATTCTTCCACATGTCAGCCCTGATAAGGAATATATTGATATATAGAAGATTTTGATGTCATTTAGAAGAAAATTACTTAAAGCGTTTAGGGGAAGAAAAATAATTTTCCTCTACCCTTCTGAGTTCTTGGCTGGCACTCCTGTAATAAAAGATTATCAGGAGAAAAACAAGCAGAAATTTATTAACATATGCACCTCATGTACACATGGGAGAGACCCAGGGAAAAATGAGTAACTCCCTGACATGCTACCCCTCAAGACTACAACAAATCCAAGTCTGTTTCATCCTTGGAAAGAATATTCTGTCCCCTTTGTTTTCAAATGAAAACTTAGAGTTCAAAAACAAAAACAAAAATATTGTCCCTTCCCTGCCACAAAAAGAATGCTAGCCATGGTTATTTACAATTAGACTATTGATTAACGCTTGTGGGGTGTTAAGAAAATAAATCTGGCTGTATAACCATTGTCAAGTAAGAAATCCACTGTGTATTTTAATGTTTTCTCAGTGTTATAGATGTTCTTTTATATGTACAGAATAACACGGACTTGATCATAAAGCAGGATCCCTTACAAATATAGAACCATCTGTATTCATTGTTTTAGATCGCTGTAACTACATCAAAATCACTTTCTAGGGAAGGAAAATGTATCTTAAGAATTCTATCCCAGATCCTCTTTTCCTGAATTTGTTTTTACAATTCCATATACTTAGTGCATTCCATGTCTTCCACGGGTATCATCAGAATTTCTCTCTGCTACACTGCATGGAAATCTATGTCTGGTTAATAAAACACCATTAAAATTACCTTATACAATGACAAGAAATGCTCTGAGGATCTTGTAATCTTCAATCACAAGTCCCCATGTACACATTGGCTGTATATAAGCACTATATCTGATAAAATACCAAAAATTTTACCATGCAATTTTAACAGTTCTTGATAAATACTTCCAAATTTCGATAGGATTTCAGAACTATTGATGGAGATTTGAGGATCCATGATCCACTCTATTCTTGAAATAGTGTCTTCCCTTGGGCCTTTGTAGTTGTTGCCATCACCTTTAACTTTAAGGTACAGTGGAAAGTAAATGTCCAAATAATGCTCATTTTGTAAGTAAACTAAGAGGAAACCAACTACATTGAAGTTTTATCTTTTTCTATCTTCATTTTTATTTTTCCTCTCTCTTACATTAAGTATTATATCTATCCATTTGATTCACTTTCCAAGCAAACTTGTTTATATAAAGTAGTCTTAACTCTTCATCAATTAGCTATTGTTGTAACTTCTTTTATTCTTATCATTATCTCCTTGTTCCATTTCTTTTGGAGTTTTTCTTAGTCATTTCCCTAAAATGATATTACAGAAAATTAAGCTGTTTTGTCTCATAACATACAAAATAGATAAAATAAGAAAAACTTCAAACAAACCCATTACAGTAAAAATATAAAGAAGAAAATAATGTTAAAAAATATAAAGAAGAAAACAATATAAAATCCTCAATTCACTGGAATTTTTTTTCTACATTTGGCTTTTAGGAGAAAGAGAAAAATCACAGAAAATAAAAGGAAATTGCAATGTTTTTGAAAAGCACTATATGTTTTAGTATTGACGTGGATTCAGTTAATTTATTTTGCCTTTAATATCTTGTTTCAATAGCACAGCATTCTGAAAAGTTCTGATCTATCAATTAACTATTAAATACAAGGCAGGAAAGAATTTAAATAGTATATTTTAAACCCCTCCTCCTTCCTTCCTTCCTTCTTCCCTTTCGCTCTCTTTTCCTTTTCTTTCTTATTAAAAGCTTAATACTGATCTCTGACTGCAGAAAGACATTAGATTCATGGTAATGATTCATGCCTAGCGTTCCAGTTAACTGAAATTGTGCTCTACTTTTTTGTGTCTTGTGAAACATGAAGCACTGTTTGGTTGATTGAATCTTGTCTTTCCTTAAAGGTGAGTTCAGTACAATGACATTCAGCATGTAAATACATCCTCTATCTTATTGTGCTTATTTGTACTCCATGTATTGAGAGATACTACTTCAAAGAGGCTCACATGAAATTTATACTCTCTGAAAGTCTTTCTGAATGATGTACAATTCATTAAATAGCTGACCTCACATAAGCAGCAGATGTTTTCAATTTTTTCTTTTCAGTGACATATTTTCAGTAGATATTTTTTCTATTAAGATTGTCATGAGCACACATTTTGTTTATTTGAAATGTTATTATTTAATGTTTAAAATAGTACAGATATTTTTGTTCAACATTTTAGATTATTTAATCATCTTGTTTCCTTTCCACTGTGAGTCTCTCCCCACCTTACTTTGCATTGAGATAACTAAAGCATCAGAATTTTATACTATTGCAACATTATAAAGCCTATAACCATTGCAGATCTTTTTTTCTGGCTTATTCAAAATTCATTGTTGTAACATAATTACAAATTAAAATATGTCCGAGGCCTATTGTAATTCCGTCTGTGTCAACTCTTCTTCCCTTGAAGCTTAAATCATAGCTGATCATTACTTGTTACATGCTAATTGATTTCTATTTAATTTGCTTTCTCTGTGTTGCAGTAGATCAAACTACTTGACAAGACTCCAAAAGTGAGATTTTGCTTTTAGTTTTTCTTTTAAGATAGTTACCATCTGTGGGTAGAAGTTTGACTCATATTGGCTTAATTTTCATCATACTGTCTCTTTTAAAGTGATTCATCTTAAGGCAAATGCAATGTTAGAAAAATCTAGATTTAAATGAGAAATATATTTTAGGCCAAATATCCTATTTACAAAATATTGACTTGCAAAGAGCTGAATAAGGTATGTGATAGTCCGGATAAACCAATGTATCATAGTTGCTTTATTTTAGGTACAGAACAACAAACTAAGTCTAATGTCAAAATAATTAGGAAAGAAAAAAAATAGATGACGGGTTCATGACAGTGCCTCCTGTGGGACATTAGCACAGAATTTCCAGACAATTTTTTTTATCTGAGAGAAATACAGAAAACAAATTTTGTTTGTTTATCATGGATTAACATTAACTTGTAATGTTAAATAATAAAGAGCATCTGAGATACATATGATCTTTTAACATCAATTAAATATTGCCTGTAGTTTTAATGTAACTTTGTATTTTTTAAATTATGTTAAATTTATATATTTTACTATATTTATATTTATACTATGTATTTAATGAAAAGAGAACAAAATAATATAAGGAAATAAATGATATAGAGTTTTATATAAAGGAAATGCAATATTTTAATCTAGAGAGTTAGATAAAGAAGTATACATCCACTTTTAGATTTAGTTTTCGGATTTCTGAGTGTGAGAAGGAATAACGAATTTTAACAAAGAGTGTTTTCAACCTGTACTATGGCTGTGCGACAATTAACAAAAGGGAACACTGAGAACAGCTTTCGCTGAATAGTTGTATATTTCAGTTGACAACTTCCAGTCATTTTCTGAAAATGGTAGATGCAAATTAGATTTAGATTTGCTTAAAGGGATCCTCATTCTCTGCTAAATAATGTGTGCATTTGTTTGTCCCCAGAACCTTATTATGTCCCACTCTGAATCTAATTTTCACTTTGTTGCATAGTCAACCAGTTCATGATTTAACATGAATTTAGATAACTTTGAAAAATACTTTGTCTCATAATTATTATATTAACTTTTTAAAAAGTAAGTTCAAGAGAATATTTTTTGTTTTGTTTTTTCCTCTTGCTGGCTACATAAAGTTTTCAGTAGTTCTAAAGAACTAGATTACTTGTAGGCATCCCCACTCTCTGATGTCCAGAACAAGGATAAGAGGCTTAAAATATCTGTGAACTATTGTTAATTTTGGTACATTCAGAAGTTTTATGGTTAAAAAACAATCCATGCTTAGAAGTTTTGGATCAAGGGATCTTTAGGATTTCTAGTGCCTTTTCATAAAGGTTTTCTTAAATATATCTTTAGAACATTAGTTAGAGATACTAATCATTTTAAGAACTTTTTAAAGATTTAAGAATTTCTTATCTAAACCTCAAATTTGGACATTACCACATGTTAGTTAATCACTATAGAATACAAATGTAATCAATTTTTTTGATTATTTGCATAATATAAACCTATATAAACATATAAAACAAAGGAAACTTTAAGCAACACAAGAAATTTATATTACATCTATAGAAAATGACTGAGAATTTCTTTTTCTTTTAAAGTTCTCCCTGTTTTTCCCATTTGATTAGGCATTTTTATAGGGACAAAAGCAATAAAACTCTGCTTTTACTTGGCCTAGAAGGCATGCCAATCATCTCTTGACATGACATAATATATTTGATTCTGATTTCTTAAATAGCTGTGTGAAATTACTGCAGTCACACAATCTCCCCAGATGTAAGATTATTCAATTTGACTATGTATATTCTCAAGCTTTTTAATTCCTTCAATTATAAAACTTTTCAATCATGTGCAATGTTATTTGTAATATAAAACAGCTGCTGTAGGTGAAGATAAGATTAATTGACACAGAGCCCAGCCTATTGTCTTTCCAGAAACCCTCCTAGCTTCTACATCACGATGATGACCACCTCCCCAGTGGACCCCCGCAGAGACCTTCGAGTTCCTAGGGATCCATGGAGCATCAGCTCTCAAATCATGCCATCCTGCGTGACTATCCCATACAGCTACTTTAAAATTAATCTTTTAGTATTTTGTGCTTCCACCCTGTAACTTTGTTATAATTGACAGAACTTGTCTGAATTTATTACTTTATTTCACCTACGCTGGCTCTACCAAATCTGTACATAGCAGTAAGATTAAAAAGACAGCTAGGCATGGCCATACTTTATCTATGAAGTCATGCAGTAATTCTTTACTTGATTGGGTTTAAAAATTGGGATATATTCAAACCTTTTTTTGGAACTGATGAGTTATAGCCTACCACTAAAGCAGCATTTCCTGGTTTAGGTAAAAGTGAACATTCAATATAAACATCCACATTAAAAAAGAATGAAAGCAAAAAGGAAGTATGGGAAATCTTTCATAAGTATTGATTATTAAGTGATGTAAAAGTCAACTTGTTCCTCTTCTTTCCTTATGAAACAATGGAAAGTTAAAAAAAAAATCTCATAACAATAGATTTGTCATTTCCCAGGAAATGTTTTTTCTTCATCTCAAGATACTGTCTGCATTAAAACCCCAAACCGTACAATTATATAAAGGAAATTACGCTGTCAGCACTATTGAGTTTCCATGAATTATATTCAAGAAAAGAACTTTTATAATCAGCTTTAGATATAATTCTTAGGAATTTTATCTTCTACATCTTTCTCCAGTGAACATAGAAATGAAGGACAAGGTGTGACAGATTTTAGGGCAATGGATTTATTTAGAAATTTTCGTGTGCATAGACTCATTTTCTTTAAATTTTCAACAGTTTAATAAACATGAAACATATGAATATATATGTATATACATGTATGTGTATATTATTATACGCACACATAATAGGGGTTCTCTTGTTTGAGTACAAAATAAAATAAAAAGTAATAACAGTAAAAAGCCGATGGGCAAAAATTGATTCATAAATGAGATGGTGGCATTCATCTCAACGCTCTTATTGGAAACCTAAATCTCAGTAAATTTGTAGCCTAAGGATACAATGGGCTTAAAGGATTTCTGTCTCTGAAGAAAAATTAGAAGGCCTTTGAGGTAAGGTAAATGGAAAAGGTTGTTTGGGCAAATGTGGAGCTCCAGCACTATTAAATGTTAAGCACCATCAGGGGGTATCTCAGTCATTAACAAGAGTGGCATGTAGGAGATTGTTTCAAGCAGGAGAAAAATTATAGATGGCTATGTGAAGGTGCCCCAATGCCATAGGGAAATTCTGTCAAGCAAGAAATGATTTTTTAACAAAGTTATTATAAAGAAAAAGTGAAGAGGTTGTGACCATTTCTTCCCCTTTTTTGCTCAGTTTCTCAGAATATGAAAGGACAAGATAGTTGTGAGAGAGGGGAGAGAGAGAGATCTTTGAGGTGAGTGGATTGCTCAATGGCCTTCAATAAAAATCATGAGGGCCACTAAAGGTGTAAAAATTCAAGAATTATTATACTCTTGCTGTTTAGCATTCTTGATCATTTTGGCAGTGTTTTATTTGGTTTGAAAGTAAGTTTTATGCATGATTTTAAAATCTCCAAGACTTTTTTTTTTTAAATGATATTGCAGATTAACTTCTGCTGTATTGCTGCAACATGCTTTCACTTGAGAAAGAATCATTTAAGATCTAATTCAGAAATTTTGACTCTGACCATACTAGAAAGCTGAGCACCACATCCACACACACAGTACTGTATTTTCAGGCAATTACTTTCACACAGCACTAGGCCGTCTATCTGTCAACTCTGAGAAATACCCTGAGATTCAGAGCTCTGGAAGAAGATATCGATATTCTCCCAGGTGGAAGCATGTAGTGATGGCAGTGCTTACATAAATTTCATGGACACTGAGGTGGGTTTACCTTTAGAGTGCTAACTCAACACTACTCTTGGATTTTCCTTAAAGAGTAGCTCAAAAGTTGGTAGCTAATGAAGACGATATCTGCAACCATTTTCTTTAATTCAATGTGATGCTCATTTTGTTTGTTATATGTTTGTATTTTTTGTTTGTAATTCATCTTGACTTATACTATATTCTAAGCAGTAATCCTTTAATTTTATTTTCAGTTTTCCTTTAAGATTTATTTATCTGGTCAGCGAATAAATAATGAGATGGCTCAATTAATACAATTGGTTTACTTAAAAAAAAAAATAGCTAGGGATCAGCCCAGTGGTGCAGCGGTTAAGTTTGCACATTCCGCTTTGACAGCCTGGGGTTCACCGGTTTGGATCCCGGGTGCAGACATGGCACCACTTGTTAAACCATGCTGTGGCAGGTGTCCCACATATAAAGTAGAGGAAAATGGGCACGGATGTTAGTTCAGAGCCAGTCTTCCTCAGCAAAAAGAGGAGGATTGGCAGCAGATGTTAGTTCAGGGCTAATTTTCCTCAAAAACAAACAAACAAAATGTTGATACCATGATGAGATTTTTTTCAGTCTATGTTTTGAAATGACACATTATGTTAATTAAGAATTTTGAATTTATTTCCAGATTTGCCACTTAAAATTTCTAGTTCTGAGCATGTTATGTAATAATTTTGTGGTAGTTTTTGTTTTTTAAAGCCACACTATGTTGTAGCTCTTATCATAAGGAGGTAGGAAGTGCAGGCACTTTGGGATTTGCTGTGTTTTGCTGCTGGGAACTCTAAGACTTCCATACAAAGAAGCTTGAGCTAGCCTCCTGGAGGATGAGAGACCCAACCATCCCAGCTGAGCCCAGACCCCAGCTGATCTGCCAGATGACTTGAAAGGCTAGTGGCCGCACATTTAGATCTGCTTTCCTCAGAAATGTATACAATGTTACAGTGAAAACATTCTTCCAAAAGGCATTGCTTGAATTGAAAATTAGAGTCAGTCAAAAAAAAAAAATCTGTAGTTTAGTCTCTGAATTGTAGCTAATATGTTTCTTTTATGTGGCTATTGCTTATTATTGCTTTGGCTCTCTTATAGTTTTCAGTTTTGCAAATGTGTTGTCATTAATCTGCTTAAAGTCTACTCTATCCTTATGTAATACCTTTCCAGCTTTTAGTTCATTTATGTTTATTTCTCCCTGAATCTATTGGAGAATCTAAAGTCATCAATGCATTATCTCCAGTATATTTAACAAGTGTATGAGCTGACACTCAGATGTGAATGCTTTCTTTTGGTCCTATCCCATAGAGAGAATTTTGTACTAAGAGATCTGTTTGATGTGGTTTGAAATGGAGCAAGTTTGTATCACAAAGGTATAGTGTGTTAACCCAATAGAGTTGACCCAAGATAAATCACTCATTTCCTGGTCTCAGCTTGAAACACAGAGTGTTGCCCACAAAAGAAACAGAAGACCTCTTTTAGTCTCCTTGTCTCAGGTCAAAATTGAAACTGTATTTGTTGGACATGTATTCATGTTCTAAGATCATTTGTTCACCTCTATGCACTGCAATACAGTTTAAGGTAATTGTTAAAATTGTTTAAACGTAAAAAGGGCCAGTGGCATGACAGGCCATTTCTGAGATCCTCTGATAGAATGTGTCAAGTCCCCTGCCTAGTGTCAGTATCACTAGCTCTTTGTTTTTATGGCAATACAATTATTTTTTTAAGAGAAAATAATGAATAATATGAAATATTTTAAAGGACTTGATTTCTTAAATATCTTTTTAAGATATTAAATGAATAGATAAAGTACTCTTCAAAGTAACATTTTATTTTAAAAAATTGGTAGGACAAGAAGCAACCTTGCTGAATCTCACTTATTCAGAAAGTTTTGTCAGGAATGCAGAGATAGGAATCTACTAAGTTTGTATATAGAGAGGGAAATAAACATTTAAATGAATTTTGATTAGTTGCACCTGATGTTTACATAAAGGATAGTAAAAGTACTAGTTCCACTAGAACACTACCTCATTAGGTCTCAACTTCTCACTGATAATCAAAACCTTACACAGTACAAACATAACTTATTTTTCTTGTGTGTTTCATATTGTATGCTCTCCCAACATGCACCCCCATGTAGTAGTCCCTCAAAACAACTAATTCTACAATTTATGCAGTTTCCTAGTTATATGACTTTGTGTAAACTATTTCTTCTAACTGGAATGACGTTACCATTTTTCTGTACACAACGGAGTTTTATTTTTCTTTAATTTAAATACCACTTTCTCTTTGAAATTTTGTTAGCTTATTTCTAATTGGAATTCAGCCATTTTAGTCATATTCTTAAAATAGGTGTTACTAAGTTTAACATTTATAAAACTACCTCCTCTTTCAATTATGAGTCTTTAGAGGTCAAAGACAGTATTTTGCTCCTCCCTCTATCGTCTACCATACCTTGTATGTATTTGGACTTAAATAGATGCTTTTCAAACTGAATTTAATGATACTTTCCTTGCAGGTTTTAAAGTAATGAAGACAATTCTGAAAAATACTCAAGATTTTTTTGTGGAGTTAGAGATGCTCTAGAAATGTATGAAGTATAGGGATTAAAACTAATTTTGTAGCAGCATAATGAAGCATTTGAGCCTGAGGTAACTGAACCATTTACGTGAATCACTCATTTAAGAATTGTATGGTAATGGTACATAACAGTTCTCTACTTTGGTCAATAATTTGGTAACTATTGAATCTCCTACTAATTAAAATGGAAATGCCTAGGTTGTTTGGAGCAGTAATATTTGGTTTCATTCTAGGATTTGTGGGCTTTCTTGAGAGTCTAGAAATCATGATTAATTCTGTACTCAAAAACAGCCCTGTTGAATATATATTTTATTAAAAATTCCTTTGAAAGGTAGCTTTCATAGGCTTTTCCATGAAATATTTTCTACCTAAATGGCATAGTTTCTTTCTAGACAGATAAAATGATGAAATAGAGCATAGGATGCTAAATTCTTTTGAAAAGTTTTAATCCTAAATATTGAGTAAATAATCAGATGGTAAGAAAGTACTATCAAGGAAATAAAAATAATCAAGATGTTGTAGGAAGGTACAATTATGCATTTATTTTTCTGAAGAGGATGTCCATTTCTTTAATCAGATTACCAAAGTGGTTCATGACACCAAAAGGTTCCACTACAAGTAAAACCTATATGCACATACTCACAATTTTGCATACAATTTCAAGGACATTCTTAAGCCCATGTATAGATATTTTTTAGGCGAGGACAAAAGTGAGACTCAACGAGAGAAAGTCAGATTTAGAGAAAAAAATAAGGCAGTCTAGCATAATGGAAATTAGGCCTGTAGAACACTAAACTTAGTGTTGGTGCCCAGCTCGAAGGAGGGATCTAAGCTAAATGAGAGATAATCACAGGTGTTTGAGTGGAGAGTAAATGTAGGATTTATGTCTGGAGCACAAGAGAACTTGGGTCGTGTAAATAAATATTAACAAGAATTGGTGGGAGATCCCTGTCCTCAGAAGATGGAACAAAGGTCTTGCTTCAGCTTTTGTAAATTTCTTCTCTTACTTAGAAATAGATTTTATAATGGATCCCACCAGTGGTGAATTGGGCTTAGAGAGGACAATCAATTTATGATTCCAAATCTGGTTGTCTATTTATGCCTCTGTACTACTTAGGTACTCTTGACCACAGAGTTTACTTTTGCTTGTCACTGGAATTAATAGTATTGTCAGCATTAGGAATTTTTATGAAATACAATTTTAAATAATTGCACTGAATGTAGGAAGTCATAAAGAGATGTCTGTTAGTTTGTATTAAGAAATGCTGAAAGAACAAGGCTCTTTAGAAGTAGCAATTATCAGTCAACTCGTTAATATTTTATCCTTAATATGAAATGAATAGTTTCTTGAGATGAGTGAAATGTCAGGATGATCATTGAAATGGCTTAACGACATTTTAATTTATCCAGATTTTTCTTAGATAGAGAAACAATCTTATAATATGGACTATAACAGCGTGAGATTGCAAAGGTAAGCCAAATTTTTTTTTTAAATGTAGCAGAATGCAATTTTTTGTCCTTCTTTTAAAAAATAAGGGTACTTTTCTATCTCATTATGATAGATTAGGTGTGTAATGATATACACTTTGGTCTCAACACATTACCCAGAACGGAGCATGGGATTCTCCCTGGCTTTCAAGATAAAGATTTAAATTTGAGACTGACTTAAAGAGGGCATGAAGAGAAATGGATTAGCTGATCATGTGTTTCATATCCATATGAATAGTTACTATGCTGACTCGATGAGATACATTTTTCAAGATCTAAACAGGATGACTGGTGGACGGTGTAAATTTCATATTATTATGTAGATGTCTGAGGCAGAGCTTCAAGCAGTAGGCATTTGAAACCACAAAGAGACTGAAGAAAAAATGTGGGACTGCCATTGAGTTGCTGGTTTTCATAGCAGCACCTGGCACACTTCACTTCTTGGGCACACATGGACTATAATTCAATTTCTGTGGCTGAAATCTAAACCTTTTGAGGAAATCCTAGAGCAATTAAATGATTCTGCTTCACGCAGAACACTTTTTAAGTCTGAAGTAATGTTTCCTTTTACCAGTCTTTATCTTCATGTTTCCTTCCAATATAGGTTTGTTGGCATAAGGAGTAGGAATAAATACTATAGGTAAAAGCATCTCTGATAACATTGTACTTCAGAGAAATCACTTTTGCTGTGCATCTTTTTAGAGACAGGAAACCCACAACAGATGGGATGTTTAATGCTAATCTCCTTAGTATTCACCACCCAGGATTGCAGGAAACCTTCAAATAGCAAAATATGGCCTGGCTTAATAATCCTGCCCTCTTGATGCTTATTTTATCCCATCCGTGGAATGATAGTGACTTGCCAGTGGCAATAAAGTATTAAGACTTTGATTTGCTTATTGAAATTTGTTCTAGAAAGCTAAACCATTTTCCAGACATAATCTATTTACAAATTTGTACTGTCTGGAATCCAAAAATTATGACTTCATGGTTTCTATTTGTGGCAAATGTGAGGCATTGCTCATTTTATGGTAAAGTTTAGTAGCTCTCATAGCATTTTTTAAAATGGAAATAACAGAGTTTAGTGTAAGATGAGGGCTTCATAAACGTAGGAATATTTGCAGAAATAAAGACTGGCAAGGCTCTAGTCAGAGGGTCTCACTCACTGACCGCCTCCGTGGTCAGAACTCCCACCATGCTCAGCCCTGAGAAAACCTCCACCCTCTGGAGCCCTCTTCCATTTCCACTTATGTCTTCTCCTTCTGTTCTGATTCTTCTCAATTATTTTCAACATCAGCTTAAGTATATAGGAGAAAAATTGTCAAAATTGACATGGCAATTATTGAGCTGCTTGTATTTCATCAGCTTTATTGAGATATCATATACATACTATAAAATGCACTCATTTGAAGCGGGCATTTACATAGTTTTTAGTATATTCATAAAGTTCTATGGTCGTCAACACTCTCAATTTTAGAATATTTTCATCACCCCACAAAGAAACCCATACCCACTTCCAAGCACCAACCTGTATGCATTAGAATTTGACAATATTTAGCACTTCATGCAAGGTTTAAGGAACTTCTCCTCACATGCATTATGGTGATATCTGACATACACTTGTTTAACAAGCGTTTTATTGAATATCTTTCAAGTGCCAGAGAGAATGGTGGGTATTGAGGATAGAAAGATGAATCTAACACTGGACCCATGCCTCAAGCAGCCTGGAAAGTAATCTAGCAAGAAATAAAGTCATGTATGCCAATAATTCTGGAAAAATGAAAGAAATATTTTAACAAAGATGTTTTAAATTGCTATGTAATTTCAAAGGAAAATTTCGTTAAATTTACCTGAGGTGGGGAAAGATAAAGTTTGTATACATGTACAATAGCTAATTATTTATTACCTTTTAATTAAAACATTCATTTATATAATACTAATATAGTTTACGTCAGGCTTGAATCCTTAGTCTTTCAAGATGCATAGATCCTATTGATCCTTGAAACTTAAGAGTTCAAAGATACACTTTAAGGAAAGATATTTGAACATCTTCAAAAATCTTTTTATGGTTTCGGTCTAATTTTCACTCTGGAAATGTTCCCTGGGTTTTTAAAATTATCTTCAGGATCGACTCACTTAATGTGCTCCAATGAAGACTCTTTCAAGACTATTTTTTCCTGAGTTAATGCTTATGAACACTAGTTTTGTCAGATAGATCTAAAACAAACACTATGTTTGTCACTGTTCTTTGTTCCTCCCTTCTTTTTCTCTTCAAATATTTCAGATATTTTAATGTTTGTGTACCAGACACTATTTTCATTTACTGTTTGACAGTCAAGCTACTTCAAACCATTTTTTGAATAAGATGGGCATAAACAAATTAGCCCAATCTAGCTGATTGATATGCCCATTTTTTGTCACGTTTTTTGTTCTAACAACGTTTTTGATTGATAACTTCCTCTCACCTCCTTTCTCCACGTTGCACCATGATATCAAGTGTTCAGGTTCACAGCAAAATGTTCTGCATAAGAATCCCTGTTTCCACCATTTGTCTGTATTTCTTATAACAGTCATTTTCTCATTCATGTTTTTGACCTTCAGTGAATGAATGTGGCGGTATTTTGTTTGGTGATGATTTAACATTGCTTGTCCCTGTTGCAATATTTTTCCGGTTCGAAGTTTAGCATTTTGGCGGCTGATAAACTTCAGTATATTTATATGAAGCCATTTTATGTAGTAGATTTTATGATCTCCATTATGGAACACTTATTATGATTTATACATTTATATTTTAGTTGTGGTTAATGGCTACTGCAGGATGAAACTAATAGGAGCATCAATTTCACAAGAAAGAGATCTCTATTTATTATGCATGCCAAAACTCAAGACAAAGCAATTAAGAGACCGTGTACCTGTAGAATGGAGGGGCTCCTATTAAATATGCAGTTTCTGTGGTTATTACAAAATGGGAGAAAGTTTATTCTAGAGACCCCAGCCCCTACTTGTTGATCACTAAGTCTCCTTGACCTATGCTGCTAGGAACACAGAGTACCGTAATGAGTGTCTCAGGTGGGGATCATGATATAGTTACAAGTTGCCTTGCTATCCCCAAAGATTAAAGAAGCTGCCTGGAAATTTAAGGGAAGCGGGCTGTGTGGTTAGTTGGCAGAGAACAATGTGAACTCAATTGGTTCCCTCAATGCTTACTGAATTTATTGTGTTACCTCATATTATGTACCATTATGTTATCATCATTGTTGTTGTTTTTAGTGTTGTTTTCACAGAAGAATATATGCAGGAAATGGGATGTTCAGTGGATCATTCAAAGCTCGACTTTCCCTTTCTTCTGCTTAAACTCATCAACTGTTAGAGACTTAGCATCGTTTCTAGTTCTGGACATTGGTTTCCTTCTTGTGAAATATGCCTGGGATTGAAGCATTTGAGATCACTGCTTTAGAAATTGCTTTTGTAAGCAAGCTTTCTAATTGTTCTGTCCTCATAAGTCAAACCCACAGCCACTCAATAGATGTACTGAGCCTCTTATCCTGGCCCTCTAGCAGGCCGATTATCAGCGTTTCGCCCTCTCAGTACGCTGCAGGGTGAGTCGTTATTATCCTCACTTTAAAGATGAAAAAATTGCAGCTCATTAAATTTAAGTAATTTGTCCAAAGTCAGGCAACTAAAAACATTCAATTCAAAGTCGGCTCACTCTGTTGAAAAACCTCACTTCAGATGCTCCGCCCTCGGTAAATAAGCGCCACGTTCTGAGAGGATAATGTGAGCCCGGGTAGTATGATGTCTTCCTTGAAGATAACATTTTAACACATTGTCTAAGAGAGTACATGTTTCTAGTTTAGGTGGGTTTTAGTAATATTTGATTTTACACTTGCTTCAAGTGTCTTCATGGAGGATATTGAATACATTAGGGAAATATTCAAAATACCAAACTTTTAGATAATTTATGTTATCTCTTGATAGATATGAAGTACACCTTTTACACAGAGACAGATATTTGACTTTGATCTCAATCTAATCACTGGTTGTGAGATGAGGAAAGCACCAGAAATTAGTTTGTGACCACAGTTTTCACCTTTGCTTTGACATCAGCACTTTAAGAAATAGTAAATCTCTGACAGGAGTTTATCAGCTGAGCTTACAGTTGTGTGTCCTATTTTTCAACTTTTCATGCATCTGTCACCTTTTAGGTTTTAGCCAAGTTTGCTGAGCATCAGAATCCTCCGTCAACAAAGTGCTAAAATCCATAACTCTGAAAACCCTATTTTAACCAATAACTAATGCTCTTCAACTCAAGTGGAACTGCAAAACTTAAGAAAATATGAAAGCAATCCCCTATCAGTGAACCAGCTGCTTCCATTTCAATTTCTTTAGGGATACAAAGTAATAAAAATATAGATATGAACTATATATTCTATGCAGTGTATTTCAGGGCTACCGACTAGGAAAAAGGACAAATTGGTGTTAGAGCATACCAAATTTTCTGGAAGTATTTTGCGCTCCAAATGTAGAATTCATATAATCTTGATAATATAAATATTCTAAAATGTCCTTAGTGAAACAAACTTTAAATTTAAAAAAATGCTTCCATTATCCATTTCTATTTCTATTATTTACTTGATAATTCTTTTTGCTTTGTTAAAGATTGGCACCTGAGGTAACAACTGTTGCCAATCTTTTTTTTTTTTTTCCTGCTTTTTATCCCCAAGTCCCCCTGATACATAGTTGTATGTTTTGGTTGTGGGTCCTTCTAGTAGTGGCATGTGGGACACTGCCTCAGCGTGGCCTGACAAGCAGTGCCATGTCTGTGTCCAGGATCCGAACCAGCAAAATGCTGGGCCTCTGGAGCAGAGCACACGAACTTAACCACTCAGCCACAGGGTCGGCCCCTCTTTACTTGATAATTCTTCTTCCTGAAATTGAGGGTACTTAAATCACCCTTAAGACGAATCAATTCTGAAAAGAAAACTTTTTTTTTTAAATTTAAAGATCCATCTTAATTTTATAGTGTTGGCAAAGATCATCCAAGATAATATTTCTAATTTTAATTGACTATATATTTATTTGTCAGTAGGCTGGTTCATTGAAGAAGTCAATAACAATAATTCTGATTTCTTACAACAGTGGCAAAGACTTTTGAAATTAAATTATATAAGGTTATTTCTCAGTGAGATAATTTGTCAGTTACTTGTGCCATGAAGTTAGGTGCTGTTTTTTATTCAAGCAGCTATGTCTTCATAATTTTATATACATAATTATGTATATTGTGAATAATGTATTTATATTCCAGCCTTTAATGTAAATTTACATGGGAAAAAAAACAGAAGAAATACACTGCAGTGATAGAAATGTCTTCCTCTAAATAAATTCACTGATGAGTTTTACCTGTTTTTATTTTAATTACCCATGGAAGCTATTGCTCAATCCCATGGCAAAGTACTCAGCCAGTTTTTCTATAGCTTCTTTTCTCCCAGGATTTCACTCCATACAAGAAAGGAAAATTGAAAAGGAGTGAGATTGTGGCAAAATAATTGATGCCCCTTTAGGTTTTCCCCATGAGAATGCTCCCATAATAGCTTAAATTCCCCTGATTTAAGTCTGACAGTTTAACTTGTCAATATGTAATTATGATTCCAAAACAAAACAGATCACTTTGCAGTTATGGTGTGGATGCTGTCATGCTGAATAAAAGAGAAGCATTGGCTGGATGAAAGGAAGGCCTCGTTAGTAGTTTCTTATTTAATGATCTACCAAGGTTAGGACTCTAACTGTGAATGCTATCTTTAACAGTCTTAAGCAAGATTCCTCCAGAGGCTCTATAATAGCTGTAAAGGTTTGAGGCTACAAGCTTAAATTTGACTGCTGCAATTATGGATATTATAAAAAGAAATATATGTACACATAGCTCTGTGTCTCTGTGTGTGTGTAGAGAAAGCTATGTGTTAACATACAAGATCTAATCACACAGAGCTGCATACTTCATTTATAATGAACATTTTTGGATTATGTATTAACTTTGAAGTTCTAGAGTAAGGAAACTGTTGATGGAAGTAGTGGTCAAGGAATGTCTCTGAGGAAACAACGTCTTAACTAAGACCTGAAGAATGAAAAGGTGTAGATGGATGAAGAGAGGATACCACTCAGTGAGATGGAGGAATGCTAAGGCCGGGAAGGAATGAAGAGCAAGGCATAATTGAGGAACTAAATGAAGGCACCGTGTTTGGAGTATACTCATCATTGACGAGTAGAGTGCTAGGCAGGGGAAGATCATGCAGGGCCTCGTGCACCCTCATTATTCCAGCAGCACTGGAGAACCTTTGCCAGATTTTAAGTAAATGCTGATGCAACTGATGTGAGGGGCATTCAGGAGAGATATCAGTTAAGACACTCAGATGTTTGACTGAAGAGACTGGGTGGATTATGGTGCCATTTCCTGAAGCAGAAGCCACTGGAGACATTCGTGAGAAATACAACTGTATGTTTCTATGGTAGGAAGCAGGAGAGGGCTAGGGCTGAACATATAAACATAACTATTTTCAAACATAAATATCCGTTTTGTTGCTAGGTCACTCTTTATTTCCTCTTCTAAGGAGTTTATTCACGATGGAATCATTTGTGGATAGAGCAAGGCCAGCTTCTATGAAGCAGTCAAGGGCAGAAGCCACACGAACTTGTTGAAGAATAAAGAACAACAGGATAAGAACTGTGAAGAATGTGACTTTTCCAGGAGTCATGGGTGGAAAGAAAGAAATTAAAGTGTAGCTAGACACATTGGCTTGAGGAAATTATTTCTGGAGACAAACATGATTAATCTATTTGAAAGACTATAAGAGAGTGGGAATTTGAAGATACAAAGATATTGATTTAACAGCATTAAGGGCTTGAGAAAGCTGGAGGGATTGGAATACAGAACCTAGAAGATGTGATTAAGTGAGAGACATTCCATTTTAAAAGAAGCATATGAAAAGAAGATGTGTTGGGTAGTTTGGATATCATCAATTTAAGGTTACCCTCATCTGAAGACTTCTGTTTTCTCTCCATATTAGTAGGCTGGGTCATTTGCATGGCCGTTGAAGCTGGTTCAATAAAGAAAGGGAGAAAGAGAAATGAGATTGGTGGAAGGAGGGAGACCGAACACAGGTTTGAGGCAACTGAAACTGTTTGGAAACAGTAGCTCTGGAGAGGGTACTGCAAATTGACCAGAAAATTGATATCGTTGTTGCCAAGCAACTTCAGCTTCCGCTTTATGCTGGTGCCTACAAACACATAGTTGAACCATTCTGGTTATGTGATGTGATTTTTTTTTGAGGAAGATTAGCCCTGAACTAACATCCACCACCAATCCTCCTGTTTTTGCTGAGGAAGATTGGCCCTGAGTTAACATCTGTGCCCATCTTCCTCTACTTTATATGTGGGGTGCCTGGCACAGCATGGCTTGATAAGTGGTGCATAGATCTGTGCCCAGGATCCCAACTAGTGAACCCTGGGCTGAACTTGACCACTACACCACCAGGCCAGCCCCTATGTAATGTAATTTTTCTCCAGCAATGGTTAGCAGCTTGAATGTAGGCATGTAGGAAGCAGAAAATTGAATTTACTGGGAAATGCTGTTTTCCTGGGTGGATTTGCCCAGAGTGACAAGGACAATTAGGCTATTGACTAGAGGGATTTTATGGACAGACTGTAGAATTTTAAAACTAAAAGCAGGGGGAAAAGTAATGCTGGAGAAGACTGAAGGAGAAAAAGAAAGCAAAGGAGAAAGTTGACTGGAGACTCAATGGGTAAAAGAAGACTGTAGTGGAATTGTTCAGGATTCCCGTGTCCGTGTACAAGTATTATTGACTGATCAGTTGCACTGCATTTCAGTTGATTTTATACCAAAAAAAATCATTAACACTCAATTAAATACCTTTGATTATGTGACTGCCACTTGATAGCAATAATTATTAAGATGTAAGTGTGTAAATCACTTTTTAGTTTATAAAGCATTGAGCATACATGATCTCCACCTGGTATGTCAGGTTGATATCAAGCCAGACCCTGTCCTGGAATCTAGTGACACAAAGTGGACAAGGTGTTATCCTTGCCTTCAAGGAATTCACATAAGGCAATAGGGCATCCTATCTAGGAGGGTCATACAAAATTACAGATAGAGGTGATAGTTGTGTTGGATCCTAATTGAGAAAGGGAAAACTCGGAGGGTTTAAGAGATTTTTCCAAGTTTATGAGGTCAAAAAGATTCAGAAGTCTAAGTAGAATCCAAGTTTTCTGACTCGAAATCCTATTACTTTGTTTACCCCATTTTGACATACTGTCTGCAAAAGCACATATATTTAAAAGTTAATGTCACTACCAATTTGCTGCAGGAGCAACTAGAGCAAATTGTAGATTTTTATATGTAATCAGACATTCATTTTCATTCAGGCATACACAATGACACATTTGTTTCCAAGACTCAGCCAAGATAGCCAGAAACAAAGTGTCAGATTGAGAGACTGGAAAAAGAAAAAAATGTTATTTTTATGCTCAAACATTTGACTGCTTTATGACCTCAGAAGAATTATTTGCCCATTCGCTGTTGAGATTTCTCATTAGTAATTGCATATGCAATAGACTTATCAGTCTATCTTACAAGCTTTTTATGAAAAATGGCTAATAAGAATAATTATATAAAAACAACAATCTTTTAGCAGTTGAACTGTCAAGTGATAATGAGGATGGTAGCCGGGAGTACAGCTGAGATGTAGGGTAAAAGAGGACAATTATTTCTCATGGCAACAAGGTAAAAGAGAACATCAATGACATTTAATTGCTATTTTTAGCCTAAATAGAGCTTGCTGAGTCTTTGTTAATGCCCTTCTATTTTGCCATAACATTCAATCTCTGGCTGTTATAATTTTCCATACACAGTTAGGTGAGCAAATAATCCTGATAGGTCTACATATGCCAAGCGAATGGTCAATGTTTTTAAATTACATGCATTTGTTGCTTATAAAGAGGCCTCCAAATGTATTAGAATATTGTTCAAGATCAGCCTCAACAATTCACAATAAATGTGTTGGACGACCAGAATTATAACAGAGTATCTGATATACGATGTGAGTATGCTATTTGAGTAGCATAACAGCATATCACACTGAATATTCTCTCCTGGGAGACATAATTCAAATTTTATTAGACCTCATATAGTATATTTCAACAAAGCAAAAGTTCTTAAAAAGTTACTTTGAACTGTGCTAAGATTTTGATCCTTTTATGCCTGATAATGTTAAAAAATATTCCTTATAATATAAAAGTGATATATTTCCATTATGGAATAGTTTGTTAATATAGGTATTTATACATCCTGGTCAATTTAGCCTTCCAGTTTTTTTTTTGGATACATAATATTTAATCAGGTAGGTACTGAAATTATTATAAAGTATACATTTTAAACTTACTAATTTTCCTCTACTTTTGAGGGCCATTTATTTAAATGTCTTCTGATTCACAAATGAAATAAATATCTTCTTATTTTATGTCTTATAACTGGCGAATACGGATACTGTAGTCTTCAACATCTGTAATTCTGTATTCAAAATCCGTTGCCTGAATCTAACCACTGTGAAGCTGATCATTACCTTTCCTTTTCTAAAATCTCACTTGTCCTTACTTAGTTTTCACTACAAATCTTCTTCTCCAATTAATTTTTAATTGAAATGTTTATTGAGGAAATTGAAGATTTACATGCAGTTTTAAGTAACAATATAGAGAGATCCTAATCCACTTTGCCTGGTTTACTGAATGGTAAAATTTTCAAAACTATAGCACGATGTCATAATCAAGATATTGACATTTATACAATCCACCTATCTTATTCAAATTTCAGCAGTTTTACTGGTACTCATTTGTGTTTGTGTGTGTGTGTGTGGGGGGGGGCTATATTTAGTTCTGTGCAGTTTTATCCCCTGGGTAGGTACATGTATCCACCACAACAGTCAAGGTACTGAATAGTTCCCACAACACAAAGATGTCTCCTACTGATCTTTTATAACATGTACACCTCCTTCCCATCACCTACTCCCCTCCCCAATCCATCCCTAGCCCTTGGTAATGACTTATCTGTCCTCCAGTTCTTAAGTTTTGTCATCTCACAAATGTTATATTGATAGAATCACAGAGTATTTAGCCTTTTGATATGAAATTGCTTCACTCAGTGTAATTCCCTGGGGATTTGACAAAGTGGTTGCAGGTGTCAATAGTTTGTTCCTTTTTATTGCTGAGTAATATTCCACGGTAAGATCAGTATGTTGAATAATTTACTCATTGGAGGATATCTGGGCTGTCCCCAGATTTGCCTGTTAAGAATAAAGCTGCTGCTGAACATTTGTGTACAGGTTTATATATAAACATAAATGTCTGTTTCTATGGGATAAATGACCAAGAGTGCAATTACTAGGTTATATGGTAATTGTAGTTTTAATTTTAAAAGACTTGAAAAGTCTTAGTTTCCAGAAAGGCTGTACCATTTTGCATTCCCACAACAATGTGTCCAATGTAGGAATTCAATGTGATCCAGTGTATCCACATCCTCACCAACATTCGATGTTGTCTTCCATTAAGTTTTGATCATCCCATCTCTTGTCTAATAAACCTATAAATTCTCTTTATGTTCTTCATAAATGGAAACATCCCCCAACCAACTAACAACTGCAAAGCCTGTAGATGGTGATTTGACTACACAAATTTTTAGTGTGGAGTGGACTGTGTGGTAAGGTTAAAAATTATATTGAGTAAGAATGGTATATAATGACATTGAAAAATACTCATGATATATCTTTAAATGGAAAAAGCTTACATTATTGTGTGTATTGTACATTATTTAGAGAGAAAAACACCAAAATATTAATTATATTAATTTTGAATAGTAGCATTATAAATGACTTTATAATTTACTTTTCTTCATCTGCATTTCCTAATTTTCTAAAATGATAATTTATAAGGAAAGGAAAGAGTTAATAGAATCTCCAAATATACTGACGTTTCATGATCCATATTGCTTAGTATTTGCATATCAAGATCCATCTCTCCTACATCCAAGCATCGTGAGGAAGCCTTTTCATTTCCAGAACTTCCATTAATTTTCACCTTCCGCTCACAATTCATATCCTTTTTTTCCTTCAGAAATGTTGCTCAAGGTGTGCCTATACAGTTTCATAAATATAGTCATGTGTCAGTTAACCACAGGGATACGTTCTGAGAAATGGTTTCATAGTCGTGCCAACATCATAGAGTGTACTTACACAAACCTACATGGTAGAGCCTACTATACACCTAGGCTATATGGTACTGTCTTATGGGACCACTGTCATATATGTGGTCTATCATTGACTGAAACGTCATTATGTGACACACACGACTGTATACTTTGCTCTTTCTCCTGTTGACTTCCATTAAATGTTAAAGGTACATTTGAATTTCTCCTGTCCCCTTTCACTAATATGCTTTGCATATTCCTTACAAACAGCCTTCTGTGTGTGTGTGTAAATATCCCCAGGTCTTAATTGTACAGTGTCTTAGTCTGTTTGGGCTGCTATAAGAAAATAATACAGATTAAGTAGCTTTTGCAGCAGAATTCACTTTCTCATAATTCTGGAGGCTGAGAAGTTCAATATGAAGGTGCCAGCGAATTCAGTTCCTAGTGAGAGCTCTCTTCCTGGCTTGCAGATGACCGCCTTCTCACTGTGTCCTCACATGATAGAGAGAGAGCTCCTGTGTCTCTGCTTCTTTTTTTAAGGGCACCAGCCCTCAGATTAGGGCTCTGCCCTTACGACCTCATTTAACCTTTATCAACTCCTCACATGTCATATCTCAAAATACAGTCACACTGGGGGTTAGAGCTTCAATATATGAGTTTTCAGGGAGAAGGAACACAGTCAGTCCATAACATGAGAATAACACACAGTAGGTGCTTATCAAGCAATTCTTTAGGCTTTGCCTGAAAACCAACAGAAGTGGAATATAAGCCAGAAACACAGGTTTTTTCAACTAAAATGTAGTTCTAAGTTAGGCTAGCATGGATGTCACTGTATGTGGTTTATACAATAAGAATTAAAATCTCACAGCAGAAATCCTATAAACACTACAATTTTGGGGGTTTAACAAAGATAATTTCTCGCTGGTTACATAATTTGATAGTGAAAAGAAAAGTCACTGACTGCAATGTCAATTAAATTTGGTTTTGTATTTAAAATGATTCTTTTGACAGTCTTAAAGAAAACTTTCTGTTGAGTTGCTGATATTGGTGGTAAACTATTTCACTAAATATTGTTTCAAACTTGTCCTCCTGGCCAGTTATGCCAAGGAAAGAAATGCAAGGGCTTCAAAGGTCTGTGTATTCCTCTGTTGGATTCATGCATTTACATTGTAATATCATTTGTTAAGATCAGGACTATTGATTTATTAGCTGAAGGACAGATTTATTCAGTGTTGTAAAAATGAAAGAAATCGAAGTAATAATTGAAGGTCAGTCAGTGATTGACATTCTGGTGTAATGGATGGGAAAGGGAGAAAGATGTCAAAGTCGGGGGTAAAGGGAACTGATTAAAAAACCAATGAAAAACAGTTCTTAAAACTACATAACCCATACCATAAACCCATGCATTTTTAATTCAGATCTAGTTTCGTACTGTCATATGTGTGAACTCTTCCTCCCTAACTAGAAAGTAAGCTCCTTGAGAAAGAAACAGTGATGCAGATTCCATTGTATCCTGTGCAGCACTCAGCACAGTGCTCTTGCCAGAAAAAAACTCAATGCACCTGTTGAATGGAATTGACTTAAAGTGAACAACACTGAATTGAAAAGACTTTCCCCTCAGGACTGGCTGAAGTTTCAGTAAACAATTGAATTTTAAGGATTTGTGTTTTTTTGTTTTTTGTTTTTTTGGGTATTTTGGTGAGGAAGAATGGCCCTGAGCTAACATCTGTTGCTAATCTTCTTTTTTTTTTTTTTAAAGATTTTATTTTTTCCTTTTTCTCCCCAAAGTCCCCCGGTACATAGCTGTATATTGTTCATTGTGGGTCCTTCTAGTTGTGGCATATGGCATGCTGCCTCAGTGTGGTTTGATGAGCAGTGCCATTTCCACGCCCAGGATTTGAACCAACGAAACACTGGGCCGCCTGCAGCGGAGCGCGCAAACTTAACCACTCGACCACGGGGCCAGCCCCAGCTAATCTTCCTCTTTTTGCTTGAGGAAGATTGTCCCTGAGCTAACATTTGTGCCACTATTCCTCTATTTTGTATGTGGGATGCCACCACAGCATGGCTTAATAAGCAGTACATAGGTCCACACCCGAGATCTGAGCCCATGAACCTCGGGCTGCCAAAGTGGAGCACACAAACTTAGCCACTTCACCCCCAGGCTGGCCCTGAATTTTAAGGATTTTTTTAAATGTGAGAATAGAGACATTTTCCTCTCACTGTTTTCTTCCGTTCACGTACCATTTTTATCTCACTTCTGTTTTCCACATAATCCTGGTGAATTTCCTGTGATACTTTTGTGTCCTTCCACTGTTACTAATTGCCGTTTGCTTGTATAACTGTGAGATGTCAAAATCGTCTCCACTAACGTCTAAAACATTATCTTCTACTGTTGGTATATAATTAAATGAATGCATCAAAAATTTGAGCATGATTTTTTATAAGATGCTGTCTAACAAAATTATAACTAGATGTTAAAATTATGACCTAATTGATCATCAAGACTAGCCATTATTTCGGTTTCTAAGACATGCAAGACAATTCCACTTGAGGGTGACTAATAACAGGCCAAATCACTTTGACGTATCAACTCTTAAGTCCGTGGAAGGCCGTGTTCCTGTTAGTCAAAGAAATGCATGTAAAAGATGTAGCGATTTTGGCATAGTCATTTTACTTTCTTTGAATTTTGTGTTATCTGCTCGCTTACCTTTTCACTGCCTAGTTGTTTAGTGTGAAAAAAGAGAGAGGCAATGTACTCAGACACTATTGCTATTTCTTTATTAGATGAGGCACATATAGATAGAAAACAGAAATCATCTAAAGGTGCCTTGCTTCTTGATGTGGTGGTAAGCTTAGATCAACATCCCTGGTTCCCTTGTGGAAATCTAAAGCTCTTGCTGCATTTTATGGATATTTACAGTGGGCTGGTATTCTTATGGCTGCTCCACTTCCAGAACTTTGCTTCTTTAGTCCCATTCTATTGTCCCAAATGTAAAGCACCATTCTTTCACTTTTTTTTTTTTACAAAAACACACACTCCTGGAAAATAGTAGACTTTTATTTTCTTTTTAATATTCTAGGATGGAGGGAAATCTGAAAAGTACATCAAGGTCAAATAAGTTCAAATTGAACATTAGGCTTTCATGTTTTTAGAAGTCCTTTCATGTATTCTGTCACCTTGAATTCCTCCCAAACCCAGACCACCCTGAAGCCGGATTCTCACACTCTCCTCTTCTCTACTCTTCCAATGCCTCCCTTCACTGCTTTCCTCACTTCCTCCTCCCCACTTGGAGCCAAACAACTAACCCACAAACCAAGAATGTCTTCTCCCAGGCAGAGCAGTGGAAGAATTCTCCATTTTTGCTCAGGCTCTAGCTGTTACTGTCTGATGTCTGAGCAGTTCCCTCCCAAGCAGAAGAAATATGGGGCCAGATGTTAAAACAATGACTAGATTGCCACTTTATATTTGTATTCTGATAGACCAGTTTTCTAGATGGAATGTGGATAAATATAAAGGAATGTATATGGGTGTCTATATTTTCTTAAGGAATTTGGGTCTGGCTATAAGGTTTTATCAAGATGTGTGTGCTTTCATAGAATAACATTTTTTAGCACAAAAAAGAAATATTATAATTATGAAAATGTTGAATGATAGAAGGACCTGAAGATGAGAGCACTAACTATGTGAGAGATATTAAGCAGAACGTGAAATCTCAGATGGTGAGCAATTTGAAGCTTTCTCTGTACTCGCATTAACAGCTGTTCTGTCAAAATCTGCCACACTTAGTTTCTGTGAACTCAGGCCTGAGAAAGTTCATTCCAGGAATTTGCTTCACTGCACTTTCTAGGCTTCTCATACAGCTTTTCTTTATCAAACCCTGTGAATCTTGAGGGCACATCCGTTCATGAAAATGAAACAACAATCTTTATCACGAAACTGGATAATTATTCGTCTGTTCTGAAGTTGTTATCACTGTTTATTTATTTGCATGCTATTGTGTTCTCCATACAAGGGTGAAAACTCTGTACATCAGCATTAGGATCAATGTGAGGTTACAATTTCAAGACAGCAATTTACCAACAAAGATGATTTATATAGCATTTTAGCAACAATCAAACATGAATGAGTATATGGTATTCAGAATGTACATTTATTGATCCGAAACAGTTAAAAGAATATGTACAAGTTTTATGATATTGTGTTATGTTTGTATAGCTTCCTAAGGGAAGAATGTTCTCCACATGATGTCTATTAGGAGAAAAGAGGTTACATCTGTGTGGATGAGTATAACCCTTCCACTGATTTATGGGCAAAAAAATCCCCAGGATATCAAAATTTTAAAAAAATCCTACATTATGTGCATGATGTCTCTGAGTGAGTTTAATTTTTTATTTGCACTTCTGAGATGGATGAAAGATGGGGAAAAAATCACTTGTGAGAGAAAACTTTCTAATGACTGTGCATCAGGAAAAAAGGAAAATGTGTTCATATCTCAGCAAGTAGATGGAGTATTTTTATTACTAATATACTAATTTCGGAGAAGAGACTTGAAATAACTAGAAGGTATCTTGTGTTTTCAGAAGACAGTATTTGTTATTTTAGTGATATCACATGTAATAATCCTCCCACTTTTCCTTCATCAGTCTTTTTAATTTTTGAGCCATATTTAAAAACCATATTTAAAATCTTTGCTAAGCCATTGGTAAGAGAGCATCAAAATTTCTCATAAAAAATATTGAAACAAGATTTCAATGTTATTGTTCCTTTTAGAGGTGTCAGCTTTTAAGTTTGTATCTGTCTGGCTTATTGTCAGCAACAAAGCTCTTTAATTCATCCCACAATTGTTTCTTAAGCATGGACTACATGCAAGGCACATTTTAAACCCTGTGGATATAATGGACGATAACAGACAATAACAGACAAAAAACAGCTTTTATAAAGGGCTGAGGTAGGGGAGGCTAGAACTGGTAAATTAAAAAATAATGACAAGGGGTCTGGCCCAGTGGCGTAGTGATTAAGTTTGCATGCTTAAGTTTGGTGGCTTGGGGTTCACAGGTTCAGATCCCAGGCACGGACCTAGTACCGTTTATCAAGCCATGCTGTGGAGGTATCTCACATAAAATAGAGGAAGATTGGCACAGATGTTAGCTCAGCCACAATCTTCCTCACACACACACACACTCACAAAATAATAATAACAAGAATTATAATAAAACTATATAAATATTATTTCAGTTGTTAAAAGTGCTCTGACTGGGGTTGGCCCAGTGACGCAGTGGTTAAGTTCACACATTCCACTTCTCAGCAGCCTGGGGTTCACTGGTTCAGATCACACGTGCAGACATGGCACCGCTTGGCAAAAGTCATGCTGTGGTCGGCATCCCACATATAAAGTAGAGGAAGATGGGCATGGATTTTAGCTCAGGGCCAGTCTTCCTCAGCAAAAAGAGGAAGATTGGCAGTAGATAGCTCAGGGCTAATCTTCCTCAAAAAAAAAAAATTGCTATGATGAAAATAAAACTGGACAATGTGATTCAAAAAGGGGGTTTAGGTAGGCAGTTATGCTGCTAATCTAGAATGAGTAGGTAAGGAGTTGCTCTCTAAGAGGTGACAATTAAGCCCAAGCTCAAAAATAGAAGGATGTCAAGAGTGGGACAATGGTTTTGGAAAAGAGCATTCCAAAATAGGGCCAAGTAAATGTTTTGCGGATTGAATGGGCCTTTCTCCTGAAGAACAGAAGGAAGACCACTGAGGGTGGAGACTAGTAATTGAGGCTGAGCATGGTGGCTGATAAAGCAATGGACAACAGTCAGATCATGCAGCACCTTGTTCTGAAAGTGAGGAGTTCAGGTTTTATCTTAAGCACAAGGAGAAGACAGCATGAGATTTAAAGCAGGAAATGACAAGCTCTCATTTATGATTTTGATGGATCACTCTGGCTCGAATGTAGAGATGGATTTTCAGGAATGCCCCCACCATATAGAAGCAAGGAGAACATTTTGGAGTGTATAGCAGCTGCCCAGGCAGGAGATAGTGGTTTCGGCTTTAGTAGTAAGAGTGAAGAGATAGAGGCTAAGTGGATGTGCAGGATCTATTTTGGAGGCAAAGCCAACAGGACTTAACAATAGATTGAATTTGTCTGTGGGGAGTGAGAGGGAAGTGGAAGGAAGGATGTCTCCTAGGTTTTTGGCATCCAGACTGGAAAGAGAGTAATGATATTAAGAGAACTTGGAAATGGAACCAAGGCAGGAACAGGTTTACACAGGGAGAGGTGGGAAGAACCAATAAGAGTTCTACTTTGGAAAAGCAAAGATAGAGGAACAAATAAGACACTGAAGGCAAGATGCCCTTCTCTGATATCTAATTCCTCGAGCCTGAATGGTGTCCATCAAGACCATGAATTTTATATAAATTTCATAAAGTCAATGAATTTAACTAGAACGGAAAGCTTTTAGAGGATATGTTAAACTGAATTTTATTTGAGGTATTACTATATACTATATATATATACAAGCATGTGTGTCTACAGCATATATACACTTCAGATACACAAACATATGTACACTATACCCAAAATTTCAGTATAAATGAGGAGTGTAACCATGAGCTGCTACTTGTGTTTTATTCTTTCTCATCCTGCGATGGCTCTATGAGTCTCTGTAACTCAGTTTCACAACTCTCCATCTACTTACTCAAGAGATAGCTTTGTCCTGACCATTCATGCATTTAGTACATCTGCTTTACTGAGATCTATTTGTGTCTAAAACTAGGAACTCTTAAAGGCTTAATGATGCAGAAAAAACAGCAGCCTACATGCTGGGCTCAAAAAAAATGTATCAGGAATGATGATGTCATTCGTGATAATGGATTTACATTTTTTTGTAAGTTTAAATATTTCTTTTTTTCCCCTTCTAAATACATTTCAGGCATAACCAGTTCTTCGCATGACTCATACACTTCCTAACCTGTGCAATCGCTGACTTCTGGACTGGTGTTGGATCACATTTCTGTAGGTCGAGTGGAGCGGTGACTGGGCCGTGGTAGCACTGTGGCAGTGGCCGTGGTGGTAGTTAGACAAAGTAGAAGTTAGATAAGGTAGCCTTAAATCAAAAAGATATTTTAAGTTATAGCACAAAGACAAAGATGTTTTGAATTAAATCTTCCCTTTCAACTCCACAATCCAAGAGTAGCTTGAAGCCAATTTTATTAATTGACCCTTTATTTGAATTCATATAATTACCTACTGTGACACACCCAGAGCTGAGTGTTGCACCATTCGGTGGGTGGCCAGGCTGTGAGGCCGTGATTGAAAGGGAGATAATTGCCCCCCGGAGAGGAAACCAGTGCATGATTTGCTCTTGCTAGGAACAGAAAACATTCCACAGGCTCAAGTAGTACAGTCTTTACTTACAGAAAGAAAGAAGAGAATGTGTGTGGTCCAGCTCCTTGCAACGAGTTGGTCCCTCGTGGCCAGTGGATCCATTTCACAGCCCAGGCAGACAATGTGCTTCACACTCCCATTCATGCTGCAGTGGAAGGACCCCAACCCCTCCCCCATGGGGTCAGAAATACTGCAGAAAGCTGAGGGTGCACCTGAGGACCATTGACGCATGTGCTTAAACAGAATAAAGTACACATTGTAGGGGAGCAGAATTTGCCACCCCAAACTGTTTCTCTTTGGCTTGGGGATAAATTTAGGCTGATTATTTCTAAGAACAAAAGACTCACAAAGAAACTCTGACCTTCCCCCTAAATGCCTAAAAGAATTTAAGATAGAACGTCTGTTCCAGGAAGGAACTATCACCACAGATAACTCTAGTATAGAATGACCTAGGTGTGGTAGACAGGGAGGAACCTAGCAAGGCCCATTTGATCAAAGTCCTCTCTATGTCCCATTGTCTCTGCAAGGCAGGCAAATGTTTGTTTACTAAACATTTGCTTTTCCATCTCCATGTGAATTTCCTTCCCCCTCTTTGAAGTCCCAAACCACTATCCCCAATATCCTCCTTTGTCTTCAGGATGGTATTTAAGCTGGTGACTTCTGTCATTTCTTAGAGCAGCCAGGAGAACCTAGGAGGGTAGAGGGACATTTTTTCCTCCCCTACGATATGAAGCCCAGAACAGGGAAAGATACTCCTAAAGGAGGTGATAAGGCCAGCACGGGCTGTGAGGGCTCCTTATGTCATAGTAAGGAAATGTTCCAGGCTCAAGGGCCATTCTTAGGTAGTCCAGTGGGGGTTGAAAGATTGCATGCATGACCCTGGCTTTCCCAACACTGAAAAACAGCAATTCTTTTGAGACTGAATAAATTTGATACTTCTAATTTTTAATTTTTGTTGTTCTTTTATATATGAAAATACGATGCTCCTTAGTTGTGTATGTTAAAGTCACTGAAGATGTAGCATAGTGCAGTGAAAAGAGAGTGGGCTTTGCCTCTGATTGACCTCCATTTGAATCCTGATCCACCCTTTCAGTTGCTTGATATCAAATACTTACTTAAATTCTGTGAACCACAGTTTCATAATGTTAAAGTAGAGATGATGTCTGCCTCCAGCGATTTGTAGGATTAAATGAGACAATATATAATAAAATATGGGTCATATAGCAAGCACGCCATGTCCTCTGATACAATGTCAAAAGACAAATTTTCTTAATTTGTGGGTGTAGGAAAGAAAGAGTTCAAGAAATATGAGTTCTTAGATACTTACTCGTTTATGCAAATTTTCTTCTGAATCACTGAGATTACCAGGTACCAGTAACGTGAACATATTAATAGTTTCAACAGGATGTAAATTAGTCAATGGAAGAGTTAGACATTTTATTCTTTACTTTCCCGACAATTCCCTTCTGGTTCTGATCAAAGGTAAGTCTTGCTAACAGAAACAACAGGTTTCAAATTCACTGCATGAGAGAAGTTAAGTGGAAAGTTCCCACTCCTAGCCTTTTAATGATTCCTTCTGACCCCACTTTTCAAGTCATCAAAGCTCTGTGCTTGTCAACTTTGTCACTGAAACACAAGTTAAGAACTGGCAACTACCGTCAGGTAATTTTGTCTCACTTCATTGACAAAATCTTCCATTTGGCTTACAGAATTTTAGTTCCCTTAATTACAACTAAAAACAAGTCTAGGAACAACTTATAGAATAAGCCATTTGAACCTTTGCCCTAAGGAGTCTTAAGATCCAAATTTTAGCTTCTGGCTGACTGCATCCAGAGTGGTCTGAAGGGAATCCAGCATTTTCCAGACTAAGCCCATCCTTTGCATCACTGAGTTCTTTTACGGTTAGTGCCTGCCCTCTCTGCTTGAGGCGCTGACTTCGGCAATTGCTCCAGAGGAACTGACTGCGTACCAGGGCACTGTCTGAAAGTTTCAGGGAGGGAAGAAAGGTTTTTGATTTCAGTCTGTGCCAAAGAGGACTTTGGGGGTATTTTCTTCCTCAGCAACTCTTTGACTCTCCCCTTGTGAAACATCTTTCTGTGTACTTTGCAGAGAATGGAATCTCACCAGAGGGCCTCTGAAATGACTTCAGAAAAGCATAGATAGGAGTCGAGCGCAGTCTCGCCGCCCTGTCACCCCCTCACAGGCAGCTGCAGGGCAGAAGTTATGACCTCTTTTTTGACTATGCTAAAATTTTTATGTCATAAAAGGCTTTTTTTTTAAGTACAAATTTGTGTAACAGTATGTAAAATGATTTCCAAAAGTAGTCTTTTTACTTAAATGGATTTTCATGTAATAATGGTGCTATTTAGTAATAAAAGTGGAAGCTATAGTGGCATGGCTGGCTTATTGTCATTTATTTCTGTTCTTTATCCAGAATTTGATCATACTTCTGACATTAATCTTTGTATACAATTCTATCCTAGTCTGGATGTGTACTCTTCATATATCTTTATATATATGCCAATACTTTTCTTAGCATATCCTCTCTTTCACATATTGGTCAGACCCTTAACTTTAAGCCTAACAGGGCTCTGTAAACTTATAAACATTTATCATATTATAATAGACAAGATTTTTTTTTGCTTTAGATTTTCCCTTTTTAAAAAAAATGCTTAATAAATTTATAGAGGAATTCTGTTCTATTGCAGAGGGAAAAATAGTTCCCATATACGAAAGGAAAAGCAGTATAAATCATTGTGTAATCATGTACGTGGTGATTTCTCTATGTTTATGAGCAGATGAGAAACATATATTTCCTTGAAATTTTGTAATTTTCTGTAAGAGGCATATCCTTAATAATAAAATATTTCTAGAATATAAATTTGCAAAATAGCCTACACTTAGTATTACATTTTAAAATGTATATATTTGATGAATGTATGTTTTTAAATGATAATTTTGTATATTGAAAGAATTTGCAATGTTACATTTTTGGATTAACCAAGGAAATTCTTCTAAATTTCAAGCCAAAACATTCTGATAAATAATTATCAGCTTCTGTTATGAAGTAATTATCTCAGTAAGATTTTTGCATGGTTTATAGGCAAACAAAAAATACATTCCTTTTCCATGTCTGCTGGCAATTTTTTTCCCCTTTGCATTTTTCTCTAATCCATTTGAACTTGAAAGGCTGGACTACTTCCTCAGCAGTATTTGGGTGTCTCTCGTCCATAATCTTATTGATGGGCTCCTTTGTAATTTGTAAAGCAAAATTAAAATCGACCTGTAATCTGTTAAAACAGTGCTAAGCATTCACATCAACCATTAGCTCTGATAACTCCTTTATCTTTGTGAAGAAGGAAAGGCTCTTAGGCATTGATTTTAAATAACAAAACATAGCTGCCAATCTAGTGTTACCTGCCACGCACTTAGGTTCTTGGGTTTTGTTCTTCCTACTTCAGCACTGCCTTTTCTGTTATGAAATAATATGCTCTTCTGTCTCAGGGAAGAATTGTAGAATTCTTGGTTTTCCTACTAAACAACTGTAGTTTGGTGTTTGCCACAGTAGAGACCTAGGTAACACAATATGAAACCATAATTTAGAATTCTTTCTCAGTTGTATTTTGAAGTTTTCATGATTAAATTATGCACTTCAGGCAAGCATCATAAAACTAATTTACTAATACAACTTGATCAGCATATTACCATGTCATTTACAGCATATAAACTATGGATTATTGTGATGGAAAGAGTAACTCTCACCAGAAATATTCCATCTGTTTCCCTGTATTTCACAACTCCTCTGCAATTAACCACCGTGATCTGACTTGTTCGGGCCAACGGAGTGTTGTATATCTTTTCCAGGCTGATGACAAGCCCAATTCTCCAGCCTCTTTTCCAGCTGAGATGACCTAGAAAGTTTCACGTTCCAGATGAAACAGCTAATTGAGGATGGAGTGTCCTTTAGTCTAGTCCCTGGACGACTTTGTAAAGAAACACTGACCTGTGCAGGGCCTATAAAATTAGTGATAAATAAATTTTTAATGTGTTATGACAATAGATTTTCAGGGTTAATTTGTTATCTCCTCATAACCTAGCCAATCCTGGGTAATATAATGTTAGACTAATTCATGAGTAGAAATTATAATGTCATCACCTACACTGATATGTCCCATGAAAATCCACTGCAAAACTTTCAGAAATAGCTTATTACAATTATATTCTTTAGGTTAAGCTGAGGTGTTTCTTGATATTCCATTCAGCCCCTTAAATGTCAAGGATAAGAGTGAGCGAAAAACTGGAAGAGAGAGAAATTGTTCTTTAGCAGAAAGAATTGTGCTCGCAATAATTCAGCTTACCAGAGAAGATTCAAGGTCAGAACACTCCCCGAGCTTTTGAAGACATAGGACAGTTTCTCCAAGAAGACAGTTTTTAACTTAAAAGTCCTCCTAGATTATTTTTATGTTACTTTCTCAGGTTCAGTTGTTAAATATCTTCAAAAGAAGTTCAAAATGTGATTTATTTTCATTGAATTACATGTGATTTGCATCTAATTATCTCGGTCTCAAGTTTTATACCACTGAAAATCTACTAAAGACTAATATTTTATAGTGTTTTAATAGAAGTTCATATACAATGTGATAAAGCTTTTGATCTTATCACATTGATTTATCTAAGAATCAAATTCTGCTTTTAAGGTTCTGAAAGTTTAACCACCAGTGAAGAAAAAGATTGAGTTCTTGTCATTTTTTGAATATTGTGACATATTCTATACATGGAAATAGAAACTACTCATGTTTATTTTTTTGAAGAAAACCCACCGCAAAGTAAATCACCTTTTTACATGCAGAGAAAGAGTTTATCCCTTAATACTTGAGTGGAAAACTATCTATATTATTACAGCCTGTTTTTCTCAGTACCCACATCCTCTACTCAAATTCTAGGAGAAACAAAAGATAAATATATATACGCGATTTATGTTATATAGCATTATTATATTATTATACATAATATATATTATATTATAGAATATAAAATATTTATATGAATATATAAATTGAAGCTGCCATTACCTGCAATTTTTTAAAAATTTCATGATATATTTTAGGACTATATCTCTTGTTAGTTAAACTGCTATTTTAGGACTCTGTGAACAAATTTAGAATGGATTGGTTGCATTCAAAGCTTAGTGTTGGTGGGCAATGCTCAGAATAAGGGTCTGAAACTAATTTCATTCAACTCATATGTTGTTTTAGATTCTAGAGGCTAGATGAATATATCACAGACTTTGCACTGTAGATCTACCAGTGTAGTGAAGAACATGGATGTGTTCTTAATCAATACAAGGTGATGATGATAACTGTTGCAATAGTAAACTAATTGAGTACTTTAATATGCAAAGAGGACTTCAGATAGTTTCAGGGGGGATTAAAACAAATAGCGCTAATCTCAAGTAGGCAGGTAACACTGGTGAGAAAAAATGAAAAATATACTTTGCAGATAATTTTTTTCTGAATTTGGTCAGTATTTGAATGATAAAATGAACAATGAAGTATAGAATTGCTAGGCCTGTGGCATAAATGATCCAATAATTCCTTTAATTGTATTAGAGAATCTATAAAAACAAACACTTGAGAAACAGTGGCTTTTTGTTTCTGTGAAATAACTCTTGTATCTCCAGTGCAAGTATATGGCTTAGCACAGAGCTGGAATAGAAGAAGCATCTTTTTAACCATTTAACATTTCTACTTTGCATTGTATGTTCTATTCTTCATCTTTTTCTGAGACCATCATTTAATTTGAACCTGTTATTCACCATTAATTTCCTAGTAGGTTGTTTGTTTTTCCTTTAAATTTCTTGTAATCTTTACTAACTCTTCCTTTTTCAAATCTAGATTTTGTTAATACTTTCCATTAACCTTGCTAGTGATGATGCCCTACACCGATTCAATAAAGTCCCACACCTAAGCAATTCTTCTATAAGTCACAAAAATATCCAACGGCGTATTTATTTGTCACGCTTCACTTTTGTGATGTAAAGTACATGGATTTTAACTATTAATTCATTTGAAATCAGAAGAAATATTTCATAGTATATTTATATGTCTAGTTATCCATTTAATGTCTATATCCCCTTATTCAATAAAATTTTGAGGCTGATTAGAAATGTTTTATTGCCTTAATCTTTCAAGAAATTGTGATTTTTGCATTACCTTCTTAGAAAGATCTTATTCAACTTTCAATTGCTGAAAATGGTCCTACTAAAAGTTGCAACAGAGAATACATTATAAATATCAAAACTTGAGTTATAGCTACATATTTCATGTCTAGAAAATAAGTGTGTGGCTTTCTAAAAACTTTCTTTTAGGGGTTAAAGAGTACTTTTTAGGTGGTTAGAAGAAAAGTAATTACTATTGATTAGCAATTGACTCAGCTTCTCTAGAAAGGTTATTAAGGTCCTAAAATACAGAATGGAGTGTTATAAACAATATTGTGTTCTCCCCAGTCTGCCTAGGACTAACCATTTCTTTGTCTGAAATGTCCTTTTTGCATAGCTTATGCATCTGAGGAGCTTTGATATAAGGAGCAATTTAGAACTAAAGACTATTTCAGCATTTAAAAGAGAGAATACCCAGAAACCCCTACAGAAGACATATGAACTCTGAGTGAATGGAATGGAATAATTGTAGCACCTATCAGTAACTTCTCATTGTTTATAAAATTACTTTATGAAACTAAGTGTAACAGTTCTTCTGGATTTATATGATTTTAATGGAAATAGAAATGGTTCAAAATGTGTAGAAGTTGTTCTAAAATATGTAAAAATGGGGATATTATCAAATTACAGAGGAAATAAAATGTCCACATTATGTATATATTTTTTATATACAGGAGAAACATGATATTAGTAAGGGCCACCTCTTGAGACTTTCATAAATGTCCAAATGATGGAACACAGTATTGTTTGTGTAAGCCCCTGGCATTCACCCAAATCTCGTTTCTATTGAGGATCGAGGTTTTTTCCCACTTTTTTTTTTTCCTGTCTTAACACAAGGAACCAACTCTTCAGTTTTCCACAGAAGTGTTCTCTCTTTTTGGTCAGTTTTTGTCCTGATTGAAGCAGTGTGTAAAGCCAGCTTACAAATCAACTTTACATACCACAATTTAGTACATATGGTATATATGTTCGAGTCACAGATCTACATCAGTGAGAATTTCACATTAATCTATTTAACTTCTCCAACAGTTTAATTTGCTGTAAAAATAGTCATTTATTCATTCAGTTGGTAATTCATTCAACAAATATTTAGTGCATTTCAACTATGTACTAGGCTATATTTTAGACATTGGGTTGCAAGGATACACAAGGAATGTTCCGCTGTTACACTGGGTCTTTCTTCAGCCTTCTTCCAAATTACTTCCGTGATTTTGTTTTAGAACTGGACTTCCTTTTTGGCCAGTGCAGGTGTCCATCTCTCTTCTTTTAGCTGCTTCAAATTACTAAATTTATGGACCAATCATCAACATATTGGACATATTATATTGATTTTTGTCTGTATGATTTTCCCAAGGAGATAAAATCAACATCTTAGTGATTTCAATACATCCAGTGCCTGGTACACATTAGCTTCTCAGTGTGTTTGTAGAGTTGAACTGAACATAAGGCTGACTATCTCAACAGTGCAAGGGAAGTTGGGACAGGCATAAGGCTCTGGCACAGGACTCAGTGAATATATCAGGAGTTATTGGGATTATGCCCTGCTGATACCTGAGAGGGAATGACACCATCCAAATTCCGGCTCCCTATCAGGCACATCTGTACTGAGAGTCCAAGGTGAAACTTAATGATGCCCAAGGAAAGAGGTGGCCTAGCAGTAGAGAATGGAGATGGGAAGTAAGCATTCAGACAGGCAAATACCGAGCCTATGAGACTGCAGGGAAATAGTTTAGAGGGACGCTGGTTGTGAAACTCTTCACAAAACTACACACCAAGGTAATGTAGACTGAGAAAGGGGGATAATTTAGAATCCAAGAATCAGTATCAGGAAATTTCAACCAAGATCCGATGTTTGGGTTGATATGAAGGATACCTCCCTGAGCCTCACTGTGTTGCCGTAGACTGGGCAAGGGTAGAGATCAGGGCAGAGATTAGGGTGGAAAGTGGGTAGGGCCAAAGTAGCCCAATAAACAAGGTAACTGTGGGCTCATCTTGGTGGACTGGAGAGAGAACTTCACTGGAGACTGACAACTATAAGACAATAAGCATTAATATTCTTTGTGTTCAGCCTTTTCATAAATGGGTTCATTGTAAGTTGAATGTTCAGTGATAGGTAATAGAAAAATCAGATACTTCATTAATTAGGATAAAATCCCCACATAAACTATACTTATTTCTTCGTTCATAAAACTGAATCAAGCAAATGTGGGTTATTTGGCCCCTCATATTGCATCCTATATTGTATAAAACATGTTTTTGCTTCACTTTTTCAGGTGGAGACTTGTTCCACGCTATTTGCAATGTGAAAAATGAAAAGTTTACGGTCTAAAAATGTATATCAACAGTCGATTATAGCCTCGAAGTTTAACCAACTTTGTTTCTACTTGACATCCAGCTCTTTTAAAGAACTTCCTTCTATGTCATTAGGGCATCAGTGCTTATGTTTGCACTCTCAGGTAGAGAATAGGGTACATGGAGAATTTTAAAAATTGATTAGCTGTCACTATGAGTGTGCCTTAAATTTGACATGAGTTCTAGAACTCTTTCATTTCCTGTTACCGCCTCCCTCCCAATTTTCCCCTATGTTGCCACCTCCTTTGTAATTCTTTCTAGTTTAATTCTTTCCAACTGAGAGAAAGCCAGGAACAACAGAAGGGTGTGTGATTTTAGGTGCTTTTTCCTCACTTGGTGAGCTGTGGATGCTATGAAACACATGAATGCTGCGATGTTATGAATCATATTCCCTATCTCTTCTGCAGTGAGATGCATTGTGTTTCACATCTGTCATTGGAAAAAATAACCATCTAGTCTCCTTGTGGCAGAGAGGGCTTAAATTGGATATGGTCCTTTGGGAATCTTAGTTTCAAGGTCATTTTAGGAAGATTACATATCAAGACAAGGAAAAGACATTGTCGTCCAACGTAACGGAAAGGGGTTTTTATAGAAAAGCTCTGCTTCCCTTAGAAAATGAGAAATTAAAAAAAAATTTAAGTGCAGAATCACCCTGAGCTAGAAACCCCAGCTGACAATCTTGTGAAAGTAGATTAGCCACATTTCTGAAAATGTCATGAGTTACTTTGGCTTTCCTTCAATTCCGAATAGTGTCAGGGGGCTAATCAAACAAGTTGTAGTAGAGGAATCTGGGATGTTAGTCTAGAGCATCATTTGTAATGTCGTAAACATTCGGTATACGATGTCTCTCTAGTGTGCTCGTGAATCACTTAAAAGGTAAAGAATGACTGTTCTTTGATAAAAATGCCAGGCTGTTTAGTCAGTATCATCCCTCTTCCCTTCAACAACTTTGTATAAGTTAAGATGAGGTTTAGCTACAAGTGACAGAAAACGCAAAATAGCATGTGGCATTAAAAAAATAATTTCTTTTTCCTTTATATAAATGTTTAGGGCTGCTATGGGACTTTGTGCTATCAAGAACACAGGCTTCTTTTTACTTGTTGCTTCATGATATATTCCCTCTTACTTGAGGTCCAAGACAGCAGCTCTAAACCCCAGGCAGGCGGATGGTAGAGGGGAAGAAAAGGAGGCCAAAAACATCCTATAGATACTTCTGTTTTGGTTTGACTTAAGAATTTTTGACTTTACGATGGTGCAAAAGCAATATGCATTCAGTAGAAACCATACTTCGAATTTTGATTTTGAACTTTTCCCAGCCTAGCAATATCTGGTACAATACTCCCTCGTGATGCTGGGCAGCGGCAGCGAGCTGCAGTTCCATCAGCCATGTGATCATGAGGGTAAACAGCCAATGCACTCACCACCATTCCTTACCCAGACAACCGTTCTGTCTCTCACTTTCAGTACAGTATTCAATAAATTATACGAGACTTTCAACACTTTATTATAAAATAGGCTTTGTGTTAGATGACTTTGCACAAGAGTAAACTAATGTAGGTGTTTTGAACACGTTTAAGGTAGACCTGGCTAAGCTCTGATGTTTGGTAGGTTGTGTATTAAATACATTTTCAACTTACAATGTTTTCAACTTACAATGGGTTTATCAGGCTGTAACCCCATTGCAAGTTGAGGAAAATCTTATTTATTAAGAATGTTATAAACTTTGCATGATACTCTGTTACTTGAATTTACTCCATAAGCTTACGTCATTCAACAGTTATGAAATACTAATACAAAAATGAATTAGCCTACATTAGGCAGATGAGAATATAGATTGCATATATTGATAACGCAAAATTAGTGTTAAAATCTTTTGTATTGAATTCATCTGTATGCCTTACTCAAAAATGTTTTTGAATTATGGGCTTTCTTTTTTTAAAATTATAAGTACTTTTTGCTAAATATAGAAGCCAAGTTTTTAGATGAAAATTTGTTTTTTCTTTCAGTTAGTGTTACTATGGTCTGTATTTTACTCAAGAATCTCAAGAAAAAACGGAGTGTTATTATATCCATGCATCTTAAGTGACATTTCCCATAGATTCATCTATTATTTCCTTTAATTAGCACCATATAACCAAGAAAGTTAGCTTTACAGGTAACCCCAAGGATATACTTAAAATTTAGAGCAGATCTTTGATCATGAAACTCTTACAAAAAGTAATTTGATTTATCAACTATCTTTAAAATCTTTTGTACTAAAGTGTCCTTTGGACCAATGTTTCCAATGTAGTATGTGCCTTGTAAAACTGGTTTAGTTTAAACACACACACACGCACACACACACACACACACACACAGATATATTTGTTTGTATGTATTGATTTATTTCACTAGTTTATAACAATGTATTTAATTCCATAATCTCATACTTAAGTAAGTTTGGAAATACTAGTTTTAACAGAATTCAACAGAATTCTATAATGAAATACTTTGAAGACCTGTTAATATATTACTCTGCATCGTATCTCTTCCAGAGGGGAATGTGCTGTGTAAACATATTTGACCACAGATCCTCTGTTCTAGGAACAATCAGTCAATTAATCAATCCATCAATCTTAATGAACAGGTATTTTGTGGAAAACGTTTTAGGAAATTATGAAAATCCTTGTTATTCAAATAAGTAGTGTGTATATTTATTAAAATCAAATCACAAATTCAGAATACAACTTGGTTCACCATAATCCTGGAGAAAGTCTTCACAGACTAGGTGCCAGATGTCAGTCATTTCATTTCAGGAGCACCAAGAATACCCAAAATGGAAGATTCACTTGAATAAAAATTCTCTAATTTTGCTAAGTTAAATTTTTTTTTAAAAATTGAACTCTGAGTAGTAATCTTAGAGTGTATAATCATGTATTCCTTATTTTACTTCATTTATCTAGGCTGTGTCTGTCCAATGAGAAATAATTCTTTTGAATGACATTGTTCATGGCTCTCCTTTTCATGGACATCATTTATGTACCACCTGTATTTCATTTCACTACTCATGGATTAAAAACAAAAACAAAACCAAACGTTTATTGTTGAAAGCGTACCATGTAGCGGGAAAAATACTTGGCACTGGGAATACAAAATAAAGATAATTGTGGAGTATAATAAGTTTACATTTAAATACAGAATGGAGATAAAAGCTTGACATCTGTCCGGAATATTACCTAAAATCATGTAAAACTCTTTAGAAATGACTAGAACAATTGTCTGATACAAAGAAAAACATTTTATATTGTCAAACTTTAATCACCTTTAAGAATACGAATAGCATCTTTATTACTTGTTACAAAGACCAGAAAGATATTTACATATAAGCCAGGTAAATTTTGAATTAATTAATCTGTGTGACAATAAATATATATAAATTCCAAAAAGCAGATATTGCGAGTCCTGATTTTCTGACCACAGTGCAGTGAAATTAGACGTTAGTGATAGGATTGAACAACATCTGCACGAAAGATGCGCTTAAAACTGAAATGATAGGCCGTTTTGAAAATTACAAAAATTTAAACATCATGTAATGAAACATTATATATGTACATACACACACACACATATATATGTGTATGCTATAAGTATATTTAAAAGCGAATTCACAGACTTAGATCCTTAAATTATTAAACTAATAAATAAAAAATAAAATTAACTGCTCTTTTAACTTGAGCAATTAAGAAGAGTAATCAAATACAAATAATTGAGGAGGAAGAAATTAATAATCAATTTTAATTAGTAAATAAAGGGAGATATGACTTAGAAAACAGAAAAATGGTAGAATGGATAAATATGTATAAGAGCTGGAAAGTTAAATCAAAAAGAAAGGGAGAAAACACAAAGAAGTAGGAATAAGAAATAAGATCTAAACAAAATAATGGGAAAAATTAAAACTTTAATTTATTTTATGAGGATTTATCTTTTCATCTGTTTATTAAGGTAATTCTGCAAATTTTTTTTTTAAAAAGCAATAACATATGAAGAGTGAAAGCTTGAATTTTCTGTGATGTTACACAGAGTTGTGATCACAGCATCTGGATTCAGAATATCTGGTTCCAAAACTTAGCTCTGCCAGTTACCCACTGTGTGAACTTGGGCAAGTATGGGAACTCCTAAGGGCCTCATTTCTCTCTTCCATAAAAGGGTGATAACAGTAGAACCTAGTAAATAATATTGTTATAAGAATTCATATATATGAAAGCACCTAGAGTAATTGAGCACTATAACAAGTATTTGCTAAATCTAATATTGCACCTGTTTTCTATTTTAATCTGCATTATATAAATCTTCCCTGCTTAAAATCAAAACAAAAGCAAACATACTGCCTTTTTTTCCTAAGAAATATTTTGCATTCTACTTGTTACATAATTTTGTCCTCATTATAAACTAAACACAATTGTCTGACATAAGGAGAAGGCATATCTCAGTAATCGAAAACATTTTTCAAAATGCATCTACAAATATCAAAAGCATTCCAAATATGTTTTACCTTCATCTAGAAAAAAAAGCCTCATTTGTACGTGGAAAGATATTCCCATGTATATTCACATCCTATTCTTTCCCATCTAGTGCTTTCATATACATACACACACGCACACACACACATATATATAATATATATGTAAGATTTCCAAAAACTATTTAAGGAATATAGATTGGGAGGGAAAGAGTGTCTTGCAATTAATATAAGATCTATTGCAAAGAGTTGAGAAAAATTGACTCTTTTCTCATTTATGCTGGTATATTTTTCCTTGAATTAACTGTCCAAACCAAAGGAAATTTTAAAATTTGTTCTTGAGTTTTAATCATATAATATTTTAATAAAAAAGATATCAGTGGTGTTGTTGATAAAATTAATTAAAAATCCTTTTCAGTTTTTGATTGCTTTAGCAGTTTTTTAAATATAAAAAGGGAACCTGTCAGTGTCATAAGTTCTACTTATAATCACCTTTGAAAAGTTCAAATAAATTTTTTCCATGAAAATTACAATCTATATCATTCAAATTTAGACCATTTAAATGGATATTACTATAGTTATTGTAATTACAACAAAGTACAAATCCAAGGGGAGGAGTATCATAAATTATAGAAAATGATTAAAATAAAATTTTAAAACCAGAAGAAAAAGCTAACATTTATAATTTTTACAAGAATAGATCTTTAAAAAATAATGTTTTGAATTGTAATGCTCTCATATTCCAAAATTAAAAATGTCTATTTCATATGGCATTGCCATTAAGTTTTAGTAATCATCTCATTACACAATGAAGAAGATATAATTGTTCTTCTTAACAAAGACAGTGGAAAACAGACATTAAAACACACACACACACACACACTATAAAGCTTCCTATAATTTATAGTGTCTTTAAGGTCATTATTTTATAATTGCATATTATTTAAATAGTTCCACGAGTTAATTTATATATTGACATACCCATTTGACTCTTTGAATTGTTTAAAAATGTGAATTCCATGTTACATGCTTAATAATCTTGCTCTATATGGGTGGGGAAATTGGAAAATCACTTTTTGAAATTATAATACCTCCAAGAAAATTTCCTTTCACAAATTATTAAAGATAAACAGCAATATAGTAGTTGGTAAAATTAGTGGAAATTAGTGGAAAGATATGCCTGGGCACCTTTAGCTTTTATCAGGCTTAAAGAGAAAGATCGCATCCCAAACAAATATAGGCGGGATGTGGGAAGATTCTTGCCAATACTGGAAGTAGTGTGGAATGCAGTCACCTTTATGCCCAGAAGAAACTCTACTGTATGGTTCAGTGGAAGAGTATGACAATGGTTCCTAGGAAGTCAATTTAATTAACCTTAATCTCCCAAGAACAGCCTTGTATACTCTGTTGATTTGAACAAAGAAGAAGAAACATTCAGTTATCAAATGGAGAATGTGAAAATATTGTTTTGTTCCTTTGCAATCAGGGCATATAATGCCCTCAAATTAAGAATAAATGCTTCTAAGGCATGCGGCTCTGCAAAGTCCCCACAGCAGATAGAAGCCATAGCTCGATCTAAATGTGGATAAAATGCTTTCCAGCAACTGATGCTCACATAGCAAATAATAACTGATCAGTTTAAAAGTTATCAATTGAATTTAGTTTCTATAAATTTGGCGCTATGAGTAACTGGGTTGAAGGGTGAAGTAATTCCAGGATAATAAACCTATGTAATTTATCAAATTGTAAAAGGCCAATTTTATTAGATACAGAAGTGAAACTGATACAACCATCATCTAATTAAAACAAGCCTGATTTTTATTACATTTCTTGAAATCTTTCACTAACTAATTTGTATGTTTTTATTTTGTGTCTATTTAACCCAGAGAACAGAAACTTTGGGGAGATGAGTTAATCAATATCAGACTGTGCTGTTCTGGTTCACCAAGGGGAAAACAAATCTTAAGATTTCTCAATCAAAATGACTATAGTTCTGGTTGTCTTGATTCTAAATGACAACAAAACAAACATAATGATAATTAGCATGCAAATCAAGTAACAGAAATTAAGTACACTTTATGTTTTTCTTATTCAGTACAATCATGTAATCTTAGGGTAACAAACAATGTAAAGGACATCTAGGCTTGCTGGAATCAATTTTATAGTTAATCTGCACTTAAACTAAACTGTTATTCAAATTGGTCAGGGAATATTGAATCTGCCTAAATAAAATTGAAGAACCTTTCATGTATATGTATGTATATGTGAATGTGTGCACGTGTGTGTGTGTAAAACCACCCTTACTGAAATTGATTGAATATGTTTGGTTAATTCGGAAGTTTGTAAGAGCTTGGTATGTCCCTAGTCAATATTTTAAGTGTGAATTATCATTCATTGTTAAGGGTTTCCTGGTGATAGATTGTGATGGCAGCTAGGGAAATATTGGTAGTATAGAGAGACTCTGTTCCTGTAGTCCTTGGAACTTACTGCTATTTAAAACAAGGCATCAAAACCCTTTATAAACCAAGTATAAAGTTTATCTCTATCTGATTAGAAAGAACGTTATTCAGTGGTCGTCATTTCTAATTTTATGTCTAAAGAGTGGAATCAAGGGCATTAATGTATTGAACTAATGTGTATCTAACCATTGGACAGAGAGGAGCTGTTCAAACTGTGTAGACTGTCCCACAGACATGATCACGAGGTGAGGCTGTGCCAGGAGGAGGGAGTGGGCTGTGTCCCCATTCTGTCTCGTTCCTTCCATACCTCACAGAGGCTAATTTGGGTCTAGATGATGTTTTATTAGAGATAGAACTCTTGTATCAGGACACTTGTTGTTTCATTTCTATATTCTGTTTGTATTGTTTGTTTATACCACATGTTGTTTGAAAAAAAGATATTTAAGAGATGTCTTTTGTTAATATGTTTAATCCAATTGACTTTTCTCTTTTCCTTAACTACGTTACAGTGTGATAAATAAGTTTGTGGGACAAATATTCATTTCTCTAACTGAGAATTTCACCACCTGACCAGATTACTTAGACATGTTTGAGGTGCAAATTACACTTACTGCTGATTGTTTTGTTCTACAGTCTAGGGATGGGAAACAATAGTGTGCCAGTGATTTTCACAGTCTAATGTGCAACTGGTTTAAAATTTAGTCCTCTTTCTCAAGAACACCATTATGTTGATGAGTATGTAGAAATGGAATAAAAAGGGAAAAATGTGCAATTGTTGGAGAGTAAAGATATTCTGGTCAACAGTCAATTATGATTATCTTTGTATATGTTTCTCCTAAGTTGTAAATTACATTTATAATCATATGACCTTCTACATTCATCTATTAATCTGAAAATTATAAATACTGTAAATTTTCTCTATAAGGATGACTAACTCACCATTTTTAATAGTAAGGGTTCTCTAGAGAAACAGAGCCAATAGGATAAATATATAAAAATTTAAATGTGGTTGTAAAATACATACATACGTAAAGAGATTTATTTTAAAAAACTGGCTCACATGTTTGTGGAGGCTGGCAACTCTGAAATTCATAGGGCAGCACAGCAGGCTGGAAACTCAGGCAGGAGTCAATGTTTCAGTCTGGAGGCAGAATTTCTTCTTCCCTAGGAAATCTCAATTTTTGCTCCTAAGGCCCTCAGCTAATTGAATGAGGCCCATGCACATGTTCCAGGGTAACCTCCTTTACTTAAAGTCAATTGATTATCGATGTTAACCACATAGATTAGAATTCGATTATATAACTGACTGCCATAGCTTAGCCAAGTTGACACATAAAACCAACCATTACACTCTTCATTGGTAAAATCTGATGGTCAAACCTAATTTACTCTTATATCCTGGTGACGTTAATGGAAATAGACTGTTAGATGTTTCACATGGTACCTTATATAAAGCAGGTATAAGTGATATAATGTATGGTGAAGATGATTATTAGTCTAAACCCACCAAAAACTTTCACATCACCTCATTTAAAGGCTTCTCATCTACTGTTTCCTACAGGAGGTCTTTCAGCACTTCTCCTTAACTCATTTTACCTATATGTGCAAGCCTTTAATATGCAAACATTGCAGGAACTGAAAACTAGAAGGGCATATATATTCCAAGTCTGTCAGTTTACAAATAAGGAAGACTCCTATGAGCTTCTCTGATTCTCTGGTTCACGTAGATGCATGACCACATTTTTCTAGGCCTTTCTGTGCTTTGTCTGTAATTAACTACCTACTCTATAGTGGGTTGAAGAGTGTCCCCCCAAAATTCGTATCCACTTGGAACCTCAGAGTGTGACCTTATTTTGAAATAGTTTCTTTGCTGATGTAATTTGTTAAGATGAAGTCATACTAGAATAAGGTGAGTCTTAAATGCAATGACTGATATCCTTATAAAAGAATAGAGAGAGAAACAGAGGAGAATATCAGGATAATGAGGACAGGATCATGTGAGGACACACAGAGAAGATGGCCATATAAAGATGGAGGCAGAGACTGGAGTTATACTGTCAGAAGCCAAGGAACACCAGAAGCCACCAGAAATTGGAAGCAGCAAGGAAAAATTCTTCCCTAGTGCCTTCAGGGGAATATGGCCCTGCTGACACCTTGATTTTGGACTTCCAGCCTCCAGCACTGTGAGAGAATAAATTCTGTTGCTGTATGTCACTCAGTCTGTGGTAATTTAGCATGACAGCCATAAGACACTTATTATAATTAACCATTGGAGCTTTCTCCACCTTCCTTACATTACTTTTGAAAAGAGTAATGAGGCTTCCACAAAGAAATCTTAAATGACTTGTGTCAAATTTGAGGTATTCTCAAGACTCCGGATATGGCAGAATGCCCCATTTTAGCACTTCTCCTCAGAGTCTTGTTTGGAAGGAAAGGTAGTGGGATGGATTATGACCACCATTTACACTGACAAGAAGGAAGGCATTCTTCCTCAACGGGACATGTTAAAATACCACATTGCTTGAACTGAATTGAATTCTGTTGGATCCAGTCAAAACTCTTTTCCCTGTCCAATTTCTTTTTCCCAAGAGAATTAACTGACCTAATCTGTTGTGTGCAGAATGCAATAACTTACTTCCATTAGAGTAAGAACCAACAGACAAGACTGTCAAAGATACGGCCTTTTAAGGTGTGTTGCTCAATTTAGAGCCATGCCACAACCAAAGATTCATTAAACTCATCTAATTAAATAAAAACAATAACCCAAATCATTAAGGACAAAGTCATGACCTTTTGTGATCTCTTGGCTTATCATTGATACAAAATGAATTTTAATTACCATTAATGGTCTATGTATATCTAGGGTATGATGCAGTTTTAATCTACCCAAAGGGAGTCCTCTGTTCCTTTTGTACACGAGGTACCCTTTTGGGAATGAATGTTAATTACTCTTACCCAGAAACAAACCTACCTTAAGTTCTCAAGGCATTTCCTGACAACTGTCAGCATAAGTGTACATAAAATTTTAATTGTGTCCTGGGTGACTTCTAATATAGAATTATCCTTGAGAGCTTTAAGGAGAACTTTAAACTTCAGTTGCCATGTAAAGAAAGCTTAATAGCTAATTTTCTGATTATGTTCAGGCAGCACAAGTTACATTTAATTTACATGAATAGAACTGACAGTTTGATATGTGGTTCAGATCAAATTTAATTTCCTACTAAAATTACTAAATTTGCAAAACCAGCACTACAATGTACTGTGTTTATATGAACCTACAATTTGTTTTTCAATAGTTCCTTCATAAATATGTGTGTATAAACAGCTTTTTTTAAAAAAGCCAATGTATTATTTCTCAGTTTTATTTAGAAGGCTAATTCAGCAATCAGTTGTTCATATTCTAAACTTTGGGCCCCATTTTGGGTATCTCTTAGAAATGAATTTTGGAGAGGCAGCAAGACAAAGAAGTAGTAAATATTAACATTTTATTGTTTATAGGAAATAACCTAAGGGTGTATATCAGTTACTTGTTACTGTGCAAAACCAAACCAAAACAAACAAAAAATCCTAAAACTGCATGATTTAGTGCAACAGCCATTGGTTTAGCATAAGATTCTGTGGGTCAGCTACTGGGGCTGAGCTCAGCTGGATGATTCTTCAGTCTATGGCTGAGCTCTATGATTGTATTTAGCTGCCAGTCATATGGTGGATTGGCTAGGGGGTGACTCAGCTAAGATGGCTTCACTTACATCTCTTGTTGTTAGTTCCCTGTTGGCTGAGGTGAAAGGGCAACTAGGCCACATGTCTCCCATCATCCCGCAGGCCAGCTTAGGCTTGTTCTCATGGCAGCTTTGCAGGGTTCCAGTGGTAAAGGGCAGAGGGAAAGGCCTCATGAGTCCTAAGCTCAGAACAGGCACAACTCCGTTTAGTCTACCTTCTGTTTCTCAAAGCAAGTTACAAACACCGTTAAGATACAAGGTGTAAATAAATAGACTGTGCATATTCATGGGAGGAGCTGCCAAGTCACAATGCAAAAAAATGTGATTATAGGGTAAGATGGAGAATTGTGATCATTTTTGCAGTCTTTCACAGGATGATTGTGAAATAAGAATGATTTAAGTCTCTACACAAAGATTCTAATTTAGTTGATCTAGAAACCACTTGAGTAATCTTTATAGAGCACAGTCCACAGTGACATTGAGTGCTCATAAAATTGTGATGTCACAATTTTGTTAAGTATTAATTTCCCCACCAATGAAATGACAAGTTTGAGCTGATAATTCTAAGTGCCAAATCACTTCTGCAAGTCTTACCATCTAACTTCAGTTATCTAGGAAAGCATTTCACATTTAATTCAATACTATTAAATATTGTATTACCTATAGATTTTTAAAATAACTTTGTTTACATAGAGTAATTTATGTTCATCATTTAAAAAAACTTCTTCAGCCCAGTCAATTATTTTAGACTTATAAATCAATGGATCAATTAAAAAAAAGGTATCCATGTCTATAAAATTTTAAAACAATGGATCTTTTTATTATAAAGCTCTTATGTTGTATAGATTATAGACATTTTTATATATAAGGAATGTCTTTATGCTTCTGTGTTTTGAAATATTGCTTATTTCAATGTCATATACTCATATAATGTGTCTTAAAATACAAAAAGGAGGACAATGTCACAGTTGAGGTATGTCAGAATTTTTATTTCTTTACTTATTCAATAAGAAGCAAAGAATAGATATAACACATGCAAGCGTGTGGTTCTTAGGAAGAGTCTCTAAGAAAGTTCTATTTGAACCAAGTCGCACTGATGAGGATGGAATGTCAGGCCAAAGTTAGACAGTAGGAAGCACGTAGTAAGACATAAAAGAGGGAAATAACATAGTTTGCCCAAAGATGTAATGTGGTGTTCAGTGCGCCATGCAAAGAAAAAGAGGAATGAGGCTGAGTCTCTGTACCAGGGGGCCTGGAGCCAAGTAAAGAGCTTGGGTATTACCTTGTAAGATATACGGGGGGTCAGGAGAAGAAAGGTAAATTTTTTGAAATCATTAGAAATTTCAAATCATTCCAAGTGAATGATACTGACTTTGGAGTTTGTTTAGAGGGAGAAGAGAATCTGCAAAATCCTAGGATGATCAGAAAATAAAGAGCCCATGAAGAAGATGAAGAATATTGTGGACCTTGGGAAAGTTAACGTTGAGTGTCAAGATGAAGGAGGTTGTAAAATCCATAAGACTGAAAAATGCCCATTAACAGTAAAGAGGCCATTGGTGACTTCAGTGAAGGTGGTTCCAGCAGACTGTAGTGAGCTGTGGAGTGATGTTGTTCAAGAAATGGAGGCAGTGAACATACACTATTCTTTGGACGAGTTTGGATGAAAAGAAAGAAGGATTTTCTTTTAATCTTACCACGAACATGTAAGATATAAAAATATTTCAATGTCTTCCTTTATATAATAAACTCTCTATATGTAGTTTAAAGTTTTCTTCCATTTTCTTTAATGGCTTTAGAATCATGAGATACTGGGTTGAGAACTACAGTTCTCACTGAAGAATAATCTTCTGGCAAATATTTTGCTGAGATGAAATTCTCATACTCCCTAGAGAGAAACATACTTCACTCCAGACCTATAGTGGACTTCATGCCATATGTGATGGTTAGGTTTTTTGTTTTTTGGTTTTTTTTTTTTTTTGAGGAAGATTGGCCCTGAGCTAACATCTGCTGCCAATCTTCCTCTTTTTGCTGAGGAAGACTGGCTCTGAGCCAACATCTGTGCCTGTCGTCCTCTACTTTATATGTGAGATGCCTACCAGAGCATGCCTTGCCATGCGGTGCCATGTCCACACCCAGGATCCGAACCAGCGAACCCCCAGGCCGCCAAAGCAGAACATGCACACTTAACCACTGCACCAGTGGGCTGGCCCCTATGGTGGTTAGTTTTATGTGTCGATTTAGCTTGGTCACAATATCCAGATGTTTGATCAAACTTTATTCTAGATGCTACTGTGAAGGTATTTTTAGATGAGATTAGCATTTAAATCAGCAGACTTTGGGTAAGGCAGATTATCCTTCATGCTGTGGTGGGCATAGTCCAATAACTTGAAGGCCTTTAGAGAAAAAGACTGACTTTTCTTAGTGAAGAGGGAGTTCTGCCAGCAGACTGCCTTTGGACTCGAACTGCAACTCTTCCCTGGGTGTCCAGCCTGCCAACCTGCTCTGCAGATCTTGCACTTGAAAGCTTCCACAATTGTGTGAGCCAATTCCTTAAACTAAATCTCTCTCTCTCTACACACACACACACACACACACACTATTAGCTCTGTTGTTCTGGAGAACTCGAATGCCCCATTACATGTGAGTATTGGAGGATAAGGAACTATAATTTGGTAAAAGGCTCCATTTTGGCAAAAATAATTCCTCTGAACTTTCTAGTTTTGGGCAATTTTGCTGCACATTTGTGTATAGAAAGATCCTGAAAAATATTAAATCATCACCTTCCAGTGGTGTGTGCTTTTCGTAGATGTTTCCTCCACTCCTAATTGCTTCCTAAATACATATTTTAATTGTTATCCCATCCCTTTTCATTTTGTCTCTATGAATAATATGCGGAAACCAAGAGTACAAAGCACTAATTAATGAAAATATAAGTCAAACATTTGTCTTGTCTGAACATCATTAGCATGAAAGACTTTTTAAGAGTTGTCCTTGTCACTGAACTAGACAACTGCGGTAACGCTAACGAGAAGTGTAAAGAAAAAACTGTTTTGCCTTCTTGTATTCCTGCACTGCATTTTTGGTGTTCTAGTGGCCTTATTCAACAGCATGCAATGGTGCAAACAAAAGCATGTTCTTTTTTTGCATGGGAACAATTCACAGTGAGTAACTTAGAGGGCCCTTTTACTGGTTAATGAAAGTTTTACTGGATAGCTTTTAAGATGAACCTGTAACAGAAATGTGTACCTCACTTTGGTCACTGAATACTCAAAGCCTAAAGGACTTCCTGTTCAGTGACCAAGTGTGCCCTGAATAAAAAATTTATTTTAATTAGAATAACTGTTTGAATGACTTCCATATTCATCTTTACTGAGTCAACAGGAAAGATTTTTCAATTGTCGACCAGGCTCTATGTAATCTGGCCCCTGGCTCCCTCCTTGACTTCCTCTCTCCTCACATCTCCCTCATTTCTCTCTGCATCAGCACTGCAGGCCTCCTTTTATTCTTCAAATTCTGCAAAATGCAAAGCAAATTTTGCCTGGAATGCTCTTCAGCCAGCTATCTTCAAACTCCTTCATTTCTTTGAGGTTTTTTGTTCAAATGTCATCTTCTCATGAGGGCATCTATGTATAAAATATTAACTGACCCTGTCTTATCTATTTATTATGTATATCAAAATAGGTATGCTAATTACATAATTAAATAGTTAATTAAATAGTTACTATGGACAATATAGATAGGTTTCACATTCATTCTAGCCCAGACCCTATATCTACCAAGAGTGATGCCAGTGCTTGCTGGGCATAATGCATCATTAGCTGCCTAATGAGCCCTGAAGACCCAAGGGTGCTCATAACCAGGGTGCTCCTGATCACTGTGTGCAGTGAGACTACTGGTTCTCAGCTGGGCAGATAATTGGAAATACCTGAGCCCACTGGCAGCAATCCCATGAAATACACGCTTGATACAAGCATTATCTCCATACTTTCTTATTTCCATACTTTCTAAAACTGAGGTCTATTCTTCAGAACCGTAGTGTTGAGAGCCAAATAAGCTAATTCATTTAGAGCTGCAATTTTAATAATTCCGTGTTATACCCCCAAAATACTTCAAAGAGATTTGTGAGAGTTTTTAGCTCCTAAAATTCATTGACTCAGTCATGTGAAACTCACCAACTGGATGCAATTCTGTGACGTGTTTTTGTACTTCAAGGTGTCTGTCATCATGGATAAAACTAGTTTTGTATATGCTTTTAAAGGCCTACTGATTTCAATTTTAATTTATAGCTATTTTGGCACATTTTCTTTGATGATAGAAGAACATGGCCCCATAATTTAAAATCAGTGTTTATTTAACATATATCTACTTCAAAATATTATATGTGTACGTATCCAATTTTTAGGAGCTACATCTATTCGTTTGAAACTTTTTGCATAAACTACGCTAACATTTTTCTAATTCCCCCAAATCATTCTTTATGAGTTATTCTTTTACTGCCTAAAATATGTCAGAATACCAAGGCTTTCTTCATTTGTGCTCAGCGGCAGAAGCCATGTTGATAGTAGGAAAACAGGGCTTCCTTTTTGAGTCTTATCTTTTCATCACAGACAGGTGACGATTGAATACAGTAACATCTGGGAAGCATTTAGAAGACCATAAAACTAGAGCACAAGAAAATTTTTCTAAAACAACAAATAAATTTATTTTTAAATTGAAAGAAATTGTGCTACATGATTAAACTGTTTCTGGTAGTCCTTCAGTCCTTCCTTGCTACCTTCCTTTTTTATTTATTTGTGTTTTGGTTCTACCAGATCCTTCCTTGCATGGTATACAGGAAAGGGCACTAGGTGAGGAGTCAGAGGACCTTTGTTTGAGCTCAGCTATCTTACTCCCTAAGCTGTATGACCTTGAATAAGCCACCTAATAAAGTCAAATTGCTTGTTATCTATAAAGTAGAAATAATACCTTTCTTACGACTGTATGACATAGTGAGGATAATCAAATGAATCATAGTTGAAAAATTGTTTTCTAAACTTAATGGGCCATAGAGATATATGTCTGTGTGTGTGTTTGTGTGTCTATGCATGTATACACGCACCCACACTTCAATGTTAAGATACCATTTTATAACTGGTGACCTCATTTCAATGATGTTGTTACAAGTATAGCTAGAATTCTCTTAAAAAATACTTTATAGTGAACATTTTTGGATTATCGTTTGAATCTGTCTTGTGGTACCTAGCATCGTATTCTTGGGGGGAACTACTCCCTTGTACAGCTGTTCCAAGTCTGTGATTAAAGTGGGGGCTGCCAATGATGGTGTCATTGGCTCTGGGGAAATCGGAGGGAATGTTCCTAAGTAGTGTCTCTCAGAGCCTTCCTGAGCATTATTTCAATTAGGCGAAATTAAGAGAACTTTCTAGGATCCACTGACAACAATAATCTCTGCTTCCTGGCTAGGTAAGGGTGGGTTTTTACCTGTTACATTCTGAACCAATCAAGTTTGGTGTGAAATTCTAGCACATCACACTTTAACTTAAAATAATACTTTGTAAACAAAATGGCGTAATTTGTTGTATTTGAGATTATTCTGGCTGTTGCTCTTCTCACATCTGGGTCAGTTAGTGGAGGGCTGGGCAGAGAAAGGGCTAAGATAGACAGGAAACTTACAAGCTTGTTATTCTAAGAGAGTTTCAACAAGAATATTTGTGATTATAGCATGGTATTTTGGACTTACGTTGCAAAAATATTCACAGTTTTTTGTGTTTTTTTAAAATTTCATGTTAGTTAAAAGGGAACATCTTATTCAGTGTATAACTCAGAGCCTATTGATGAGTTGCTGCAAGGGAAACCAGGCATACTAAGAAAATATTTTCCATCTTGCTAACAATTTTTAAGGTGCCCTATACACAGTTTACTATTTCTATCATTATTAAATATTGAAGTGGTTATATTCCAGTTTCAATGTTGCAGGTTCTGAAGAATATCATTTAAAATATATTGTTTTGTTACCACCATTTTACTAACCAGAATGCCAAAAAAGATTTAGTGGGTCACTGGTTTGGTTTCCATTCATGGCACATACACATAAACTAACAGATTTGGATCAAAAGACTCAATAGTACTTCTTTATTACAGAGCAATTTTATACTTTGGGGTTCAGGGATATTTTAAGATAATAAATTGAGAAAAAAAAAGTAAGCCACTGTTTTATAGTAAAATATGCCTGCCAGGTATTAATAACTGTAGCTTTTGTCACACTTGACAAGAGCTATTTTTGAATTTGTTATGAATTTCAGAATCTCTAACAACAGATTATGCTGACAGTATTCATAAGGTTACTAAAAAGACTGGCAGCTTTGCTGTGTGCTGTATTCATTAGACATTTACACTGAGTGAAGAGCCACCCATTTGTACAACTCTTATAGGAATGCATGCAACCAGGGCCGTTACACAGAGAAACTGTGTACAAGACAGAAAGGAAAAGAGGTATACAATAAAAATTGAATTAAGGCATCCTTTAAAAAAAAAAACTCTTCATCTGTATAAAAACTAGAGTTTGGCAGATTCTCCTGACTTTTTCCCAAAAATTGCCCTGACTCTTTAAATTATATAGTTGTATCAAAATGACATCATAGAGTTGGGACTGGCTGAACTTTTGATTTTGAATTCATCTGGTTCATTCTTTGAAGTTGAAATATCAATATGCATTAGTGGAAATGGCACTTCTAAAAGCAAGAGTATGGAAAATAATTGAATCAAAACAAAGTATGTATGCTGCCATGATGATCATTTCATAGTGTTATTTTCAGTTATACTGTTAAATTGTGTAATTGGATAGAGTTCCATCATTCATAAACGTGTGGCCCACACAGAGCTCCAGAAGTCAACCAATGACACTAAAATTGGATTCCACACAGAGCTCCAGAAGTCAACCAATGACACTAAAATTGGATTTTATTAAAAAAAATGTTTTTCTGGTTGTTCTGTCTGTGACTTTATATTTGATTGCATTTTAATCAAAACGCGTTGTTAGATTACATAGTCAATAAAGTAGTTGGATAGCCATGCAGAATACTTGTTAACTTCTCTCTAAGCTTATGTCTCTTAAAGCTAACAGCATAAACAAATTAAAATAATATTGTGGTTAAATAAGTGCATTTTGCAATGAATAAGTAATGACATTTGGTCTATTTAAATTCAGTGACATGAGAAAAAAATGCTTAAAGGCAGATGTTTTCATCAGTGAGTATAAGGTTGGGATATAATAGTTTTAAAGGAAAGTAGATTTTATAAGTGTTTTGACAAATTTGCAGAACACTGAAAGATAAATGCTTAAATTTTAAAATAGTTTACTGCTTTTTTTTTTTTTTTTTTGCTGAGGAAGATCAGCCCTTAGCTAACATCTGTTGCCAATCTTCCTCCACTTTATATGTGAGTTACTGCCACAGCATGGCTGATGAGTGGAGTAGGTCCACACCTGGGATTCAAACTTGAGAACCTGGTCCACCAAAGCAGAGTGCATGGAACCTAACCACTATGCCACAGGGCAGGCTCCACTACTCTTTCTTAATTGTAATATATTGATATTTGCTATATATAGGAAAATACATGAAGTAAGGTATAGAAGAATTTTCAGGAAATTCTTCTTTGTTATTTTGTGAATTTTAACTTCAATATGGTATATTTTACTTGGATTTATAAAAAAGCATTTGTTTTCTTAAAATAATTTCATGTTTTTAAAATAAGACTTTTTACTTTAGTTTTCCTTCTAATGGAAGTGTATGGGACCCATGTCATTAAACCATTAGATGCCTATAAACAAATTGTTACAATCCTAGCATTTTTATAATTAACTTAATAGGGACATTAAAAATAATTTTTAAAAAGCCCATGCATACTTTCGGTGAAATGTGTTCCTTTCAGTTTCTTAACTATCTTTGTAGAATCTTGATCAAAAGTGATGTTTACTCATCAAACACGAAAGAAATATAGTTACACACTCTTTTAGGAGATAAAATTTTGCCTATTAGTAGCAAATGAAAACCAGAATTACTAAATAATTATGTATTTTATAAACTTAATCTATGGATTCAGTATTTTTACTGTTATTGTAATTATAACATTTCTCCGAGTTGGTAAGCCCGTGTACTTTTCATTACTTTTTTTTTTCCGTTTCTGCACTTCTTGCTTCTTTTTAGTTACTTAACTATCTAGACCTTTATATGAAACTTAGAACTTAGAGGTCTATGTGGAACTTCTAGACCTTTATATAGAACCATTTTAAAAGCACAGTATATTTTATCACAACTTCAAAAATAGTTAACAACTCATTTCAACTCCCTGGCTACCTTGTATTTCATGTTCAACTAAATTGTCAAAATACTCTAGATATTCATTTTTTCCTCACAGTTTTCCCATACTCTTTAAAAATACTTTTTATTACAAAATACCATGGTGTTCTGGAAAAAATAAGAAAGAAAAAAGTCAAATATTACAGATATGTAAGTATTGAAAGTAAAATTTTCCATAACTTCCCATCTCAGGCTTTAGTCTTGCGTATATTTCAAGATTTATAAATAGAAGTAGATACAGATATAAAAGAAATCAAACTCACCATGTTTTTGGCAGGTCTTCTTTTTCTGTGAACACTATCTTTCAGATAACCTTCCCACTCTATCTATCTATTCTGCTGACTTCAACCCCCACGTTGACAATGTGCCCCTCGTATTGACTCGTACCTTCGTATCTAGCTAAAAAAGAATCTTAGATTCCAGAGGACAAGGAATTAAAAAAATATATATTTTATCAAAATAATTATTATACACAAAACCAAAGGGAGTTTGATTGTTAATTTATGATGAGCATCCAAATAGTTTTACACTTTCTATTTAGTTTTACATATCCTCAATATTTGACTAAAAAAAAAGGATAGAAGATGTAGAAAGAGGTTCAAGGGTTCATTATGAGAAAATAAAAAATGAGTTAAATTCTAAAGAGGAATAGATTAATAGTCTGGAACATATCCACAATATCTGGAAACAGCTGGCGCCCTTTCACCATCGCTTCAAGTGAAGGCCCTGGTTTGGTGCCTCTCTGCCAGAAATAACATCGGTCCAGAAGCCCTGAGTCCCAGCAGCACAGAACTGCCAGAGTGCTACAGAACGTGAGAGCACCAGTGGCTTCCTCAGCCTGCACAATGACGTGTGGCCAAAACCATATGATAGCCTTTTAACTTCTTCATAGATATCTGAGTTATGCGTTTCTTTAAGACACTATCGCTTATCCTTGGTTAGACCATTTTTAAAAACTATACTTAATTCTCATGTTGTCACTTAGTTTTAGATACTGTATTACTCTGCCAAAGATGCTCTAAGAGCCAAGCACTAATAACAGGGACAAAGAAAAGTGAAAACCAAGGAGAATGGCTATTACGACATGGATGAGAGCAGTTAGAAAATAAAATAAATGAAATATGTATATATTTGGAACAGGAAATAGCATTACAATTAATTGTTAAGAATTTTTAAAACCATTTAAATTTGTTTTCCTATTTACAATTCATTTTGAGTGTCTTAAATACTAAAACTCACTGGTCTAATTGTAAATCTTTTCCAATCCTTATTTGAACAATTTCTACGTTGACTTACAGCATATCTTGTCCTTGGTTAAACCATTTTTAAAGATGGCATGAAGATTTGATTTAAGGATTTTCAGCTTATGAAGTAAACACAAATAATCTATTTTAGCATGGGAGAAACAGAGCAGGTAGAGATGTATAGACATTCTCCTCATCTTACAAGGGAGGAAATTGCATCGCAGAGAATTTAAATTAATTCGAGTCTGTAGCCCCAGTCTCTAAATTCCTCCCCTATTGTTATCATTGATTAATAACCGTACCGTGGAAATCTAACTTAAAACTCAATGAACATGTTGGTTTTAATGCTTCATTAATTAAAATGTATACACAGTATTTTCAAATGGATATTATTTAAAGCCTCAAATCAAAATTTGTTCCACTCGTTTATCCAGGAGCCCTCTTGTTAAATGTTACAGATTTAGGGAAATGGACAGCCACCGCAAAGGAATCTCAAAACATAATTGATGTTTCTTAGAAGAGCTGTTAAAATTTAGATGAGGCTTTTCTTCCTTTAGTACAGATTCTTGACAGTAAAGAATCTCAAGGTGAATGAAAAAGATTCATACCGTAACAAGAAGATTGCTTCTTGAGGAGTTCATAATATACTATCCTTTTATTTTAACATTATGTCTTGTTGATAACAGAGCTTTCAACTGCCAGATTGCAAACAATGATTTTTAATCAGTTTTCCATATATAACTTTTAATGAGTACATCACAGCAATCCGTTGAGATTAAATGGGGATAAAGACTGTTGTTTTCTTGTACTTGATGGAAATAAAGTACAGCATCCTCCCCGTCTCAGAATAAATGCAAAAGTGGAGCTATCTACTATCAGCAAGTTCTCATTTGTCTTTTGTTCTTTACCCAGAGTTCTTATCACCACCTGAGTCTGATAGAACTAATATTACCAAGAAAACAGGGACAAAAGGGATCAAAGACAAAAAAAATAGGTTTAGAACAAAACAGTGATTTTGTTTTTACCTCCAACATTTGTTATTCATTTAAAGTTATGTTTAAAATCCTTTTTCTTAAAGCACTCCAGTACTATCATGATAATAAGTATGGGGAAAAACAATGGAGGTTTTAAAAAAAAAAAACCAAAAAACCACAGACTCCTTAACGTCAAGCATCATGGCCTGGCCTGAGGAAAGAGGAGAAAATAGTGGTGGAAGTCAGTGAGTTTTGTGTAAAGGTATGCAAACACTTCAAAAGAGAAAGTGATTATTAAGAGATTTCAGAAGACAGTGTTCTCCCCAGAGTAACTTCTTAGAATCATAATGCAACCAACATCAGCAAAGGACTTAGTTGTGCTATTTAACCAGATAAAACATCTTGTTTCCCCACTATCAACTTATTTGCTGGTGAAAAGAGAAGGAAAAGCTGTGTTGGTGATATTAATCATATTTTTATGTTTTCATTGGATCAGCAGGCACATGGAAATAGGCATTAATAATGTATACCGAGGAAGGTCCTAATTTCTAAATGGCGTTTTTTTAGCATATACTGTGATACTAGATTGATGAAAAATGAAAGACTTTTTTCTTTTTCTTGTTAATATCATAGTTTACTTTTTTAAAAAAAGATACCACAAAAGACACATAATAGATAGCACAGAGATAAGAATCCCCAAAATAAAGATATGACTATTTAAATAATCTAGCTCAATTAATAGATATCTAATACTCAAAGCACTGCAGCAGAGAGAAGTAAAATGTTAAAGTCAGCATTAAGTTTTCATCTCATTTGAGATGGTTTCGGGAGATAAGCCACACACTGTCTAAAAATAATGAAGTCTGAAAGGTTGGCCACTGGGAATCCTTGTCACAAACACATATCTTCCCATGCTCTGACAGTCTTAATAATTCCTTTCCATAGACAAAAGACCTTCAAAACCCAAGGCCATACCAGAAGGAAGTAGAAGCAGCTTAAAAAGAAGTTAAAATTAAAACCCACGCTTAAGTTTGAAATAATAGGCAGAGAAGTTATTGCTTATAAAACTCCACTGCTACTGATTGGCCATACAAAATAGCAATTTAACTTAAATACGTATGCAGGAAGGTTTGTCTATCTGTTCGTGGTATGTTGTGTGAAGGTGTTGTATGTATATTTATGACTGTAACATCAAAAAAGTTGTGAATCATTAAATTTCTGCAAAAGGAGAATTCTTTTTCCCCTCAAACAAGTACAGTTCTTTTTTTGTTTTCAAACTATGGTAATATAATTTCTTTCTAGTTTGCAATCCTATCTTGTGTTTATGTGGTATTGATCTGTATGAGAAGTCTTTTGCTTTATATCTTTGTTCTGTAACTGTGATATATCTCATGTTTTTATGTCACAGATATATACTACCTACCTTATAAAAGACTTATGAGAAGAAAGAAACAAAACAAATCAGTTTGATCTATCAGATACTTTTGCAAACAGAAAAAAAAATTTAAAACAGACTTCTTATAATAAAAACAGATTGCATAATTTTCGGTTCCACTATGGTTTTATTCAATTTTCTAGAGACAATCAGATTTCATTACATTTCAACAAACAGTGTAGTTATTAGTTTTTGGAACAAATATGACTTTACTGATGTGCAAACTAAAAGAAAAAGAGAGACAAACCTTTTTGTTGCTCAAGAAACTTCGTACAAATAATATTAAAGATAGTTACTTTCCCCCCGAAATAGTTCACTTTAGTGCAATAGGTTCTATTTTCTCAGCTGTCAATACTATTATTGGCATAAAACCTGGATGTAGAGCTAGAATTTTCCAATTCCCTTAAGTGAGGAATCAGTTTTTCTGAAGAAATGGTGCATTTGAAGTCTTTTGTAACCTGTCAGTATTTGAGAATTATTAACTTCAACTTCCTTTCTGCCTTTTGAAATCTGACACGGATTTGTCCTGTATTTCCCAGAGGCCTCTGTGTGCAATTAGCCATTGGATTCACTGAGTAATTACTTCATTTTTCATGTAAAATGCACTTGATTTATTATATACTTGGGAAGCAATGGCAGAGATAGGTCAACAGCAGTTTGAGGAGATTAAATGAGATATTCTACTTAACTGTGGAAGCAATCAATCCCCATAAGGCTGCTAGAGGAGAGTAAGAAGGGTGCCACTCAAAACTGAACAGTGGTTTTCTAAGTGGATTTGCCACTGCTTTGAAAATTAACTGGATGATGGGAGGTCATTTTTTTAAATCTACCTTACAAACGTATCTGATTGAGTACTAGAATGACACACGGGTTCGGTCAAATTCAAGAAAAAATGTTTTTAATTCTCAGTCAATTTCACAGCTCTTGTAAACTGTGTAAATCAGCAGTTTTACTGTTTAAAAGGAAAAAGGGGACCACTGTTACACAATTCCTGCCCATCCTTTTAGGAGAATTTTGCTGGCAATTGCCGTGCTTATGTAATACTTTTCTAAATGGATTTTCCCTGTCTCCAGATAGATTACTCTGACTTAAATAAATGATACTTTGCAGGATAATACAAAAGGTATGACTGGCTTAGAATGAAGAAAGATTGTTTCCTTTTGACTAGGTACCACATTTTATGTGTAGTTTAGTAGTTGATACTGTACAGCTGAAAATAACACTTCAGTTGCTTGGGAAAACACATTTTAGCACGATGCCAGTACTTTGTTTCTGTTTGTACAATTGCGCTATCACTAGGAGCTTCCTCAGTAGAGTAGTTTCCTTCTGTGGGGCTGGCATCTGAAGAGAGGATAATTGAGTGACCTTGTATCATGGAGGAGGAATGCCAAGTCAGAAATGGAAGACGCCCCTGGGAAGGGAACTGCTGAGAGTTTTCATTGCACAAGATAACAAAGCAGGGGTGGATCTTTCAGAAATTATAGCTAGCTCCAAAGGGACCAGACTCTCTCTTCCTCTGCCATTTCTGTTTTTGTATTTCTAATTCTAGTCATCTGAGAGATGGTGAAATTGCAGGAAGGAAAAATAAAAAAGCTATTCCGTCAGCTTTATCAAGCAACCTTAACTTTAACAATATATTATTTGTTGTTTGTACAATTTAGGGTTTTTTTTTTTCCCTCTAATAACATCTTCACCCCTTTTTCTTTAGAGACTGTGGCATAATAATTCACCAGCAGAGCTACTGCAGTCTGATTCTTTTTAGTATCCATTTGTGGACACGTACAGGTATCTTTGTACACTTGATAAGTGTATGCATGATTAGTGTCTTTGATAATTTATCTCTAATGAACGACCCACTCTTTTATTTATTTTTTTATCTTCAACCTTCTTACACATTTTGGACCGTTGTGTCAAGGTATGTTTAAAAATGTAAAAAGGGGGCTGGCCCCATGGCCGAGTGGTTAAGTTCGTGCGCTCCGCTGCAGGCGGCCCAGTGTTTCGTTGGTTCGAATCCTGGGCGTGGACATGGCACTGCTCATCAGACCATGCTGAGGCAGCGTCCCACATGCCACAACTAGAAGGACCCACAACGAAATATACAACTATGTACCAGGGGGCTTTGGGGAGAAAAAGGAGAAAAATAAAAAAATCTTAAAAATGTAAAAAGGCAAGCAGATTTCCTTGTGTAGTTTCAACCATATAGCACCTCATCAGCACAGAGGGTGCTATTCAATCTATGGAATGAAAAGTCCAGAAGACTGAACGTTCTACTTTGGAATATCAGAACTGTGTCCACATAAACTCCTTAATGTGATCACCTGTTTTATATAAATTAAAAGACAGTGGCAGAGATGAATGCAAAGAAAGAGGCGCCCAGCGTCTGTAGGTCAAAGTAGGAGGGAAAATTTGTATCTACCGTAGAAAGTGGTGAATCCAAACAAGTAATTCTATCTTTTAAATAAAAAAATGGCATGACAATGTTTTCTGGTCTGGTAGTCTTCTTTTTTTAACAGCGAGAATAAAACAAGGTGACCAGCTATATTTCACGTGACACCAACTTACAGTAATTTGGGAGTGATTACAACATGGAAAGATGGACAAAAGTAAAAACATAAGTTTTACATATTCCAATATTTTTCCCACAGAGTGCCCTTTAAGACTGATATAATGTTTCCTGAAAAGCTTTTGTAGAGGATTAGTGTTTCTTAGTTTTAGTGTCCCAAAACACGCCTGGCCTAGGAATGAAGAAATCTCAAGAACATTCGTATTCTCATCCCATAGCCACTGCATGGCCCACCTGATCACATTTAGGTCAACCAAGCAGGGGAATGGCTTTTGCCAGCCCTGTTGTACATGTGTGAAAGCAGGGATATGTTCCCCGTACTTGTATGTAATCATGTAGGTTTATCGTTTATAACTAATCCAAAGGACGGATTCTCTTATTCACAGAGATTTTGTTAAAAACAAAAGCAATCTTAATATTTCAAATTTAGGTCACTTTGAGATACACTTGCTGGGATGTGTCTGTTTTGAACGTCCGTTGATGAGAAATTTGACATCGTTGTGTTTCAAATATTCATTTCAGATATTTGTTTCAGGTATTCAGAGAAAAACGGGGTGTCAGAAACACCTTGTGTGTTAACTCCCAGTGCCGTGAGAATTGAGTTCTTTCTAAATACTCATAAAATAAAAGGACAAATGATGGCAAATTAACAAATGTTAGTGATCTAGAAGGAATTGTAAAGCTGTATACTATGAAAGAAGGGGGTGAGCGGAGAGGAAGAGAGAGAGAAGGAGAGAGATTGCAAAGCCTTGCATAAGTTAAAAAATACATGGAGTTTAAGATTGCCTTGATTTTTAGGCACTTGAGCTCAGCAAAATTTCTGAACTTTGAGCTGTACAGACTTCCCTCTTCTGGGGAATCTTCATTTTGACAAAATTGTTAATCAAAATATTTGTACAAAACACAGTACTCTTATTTTTATCTTTTATTGGCACCACAGGATCACAGTCACTTTACACAGCATTTGTAACTCAAACCTCAGGTGTTCTTTCTTTGTGCTCTTTCAGTTCATAATTAAAATAAATAGCATTATTCCTTCTCTAAAGCGCTTGCAATAGGGAGACTACAGTTGTTGACAGCTTTCTCCCCTTCTTGGTAGAAATGAAAAGGTGGCTTTACATTCACAATTATTATTTATTTTTATTGAGCATCAATTATGCCCAAGCCTGGTGCTCAGCGCTAAGATTATAGCAGGAATAATATTGTCATAGCCCCTTCTGCTGGGGGAATCAGAACAACACTAAATTAAATAGTGCAAATAAGTGCTTTGAAAGAGAGGAGCTGTGCAGTGGAGATGCAAATAAATGAAAGGATTTAAATGCTATTTAGGAGCTAACATCTAAGAATTAAAGTGGGTAAGCTGAGGGAGAGAGCTAAATCAAGAACAGCGTGCATGGTCTTAGCCTTGGCAACAAGGTGAAAGATAGGGAGTTGAGAGAGAAGATGGTAAGCTTCATTTTGGACATTCTAATTTTGAAGTACCTTTGGAGAAGGCAAATGGAGATGTCTGAGATGCAGTTGAGTGTCTGTTGTGGGCAGAGGCCAAATGACAGAAGCTTGAAGAGCAAATGGATGGTAAAGAGTCAGACACTCAATGTAGACAAATGTGTTTAAAGAAATTTGGCTTAAAGCAGCAAGAATGAGTGAGTGAGCTAAAGAGAAAGTTTTTGTTTTTGTTTCTTTTGGTGAGGAAGATTGGCCCTGAGCTAACATCTATTGCTAATCTTCCTCTTTTTACTTGAGAAGATCGTTGCTGAGCCAACATTTGTACCAATCTTCCTCTATTTTGTGTGGGATGCTGCCACAGTGTGCTTGGTGAGCTGTGCTAGGTTCACACCCAGGATCCCAATCTGTGAACCCTGGGCCGCCAAAGTGGAGTGCATAAACATAACCACGATGTCACCAGGCTGGCCCCATACCTTCCTCTTTTTGCTTAAGGAAGATTGTCAGTGAGCTAACATCTGTGCCAAACTTCCTCTGTTTTAAATGGGATGCTTAGCACAGCGTGGCTTGACAGGTGGTGCTAGGTCCACGCCGGCGATCCAAGTCTGTGAACCCTGGCCACTGAAGCAGAGTGCACAAACCCAACCACTGTGCCACCAGGCCAGCCCGAGAAAGATGTTTTTTGCTTTGTTTTAAGATGGAAAAGATTTGGACATATGTAAATACTGATAAGGGAGTGTCCGAAGAGAAGAAAACATTGAAGACTGAATAAAGGAGCCATAATTGACAGTATTTAGTTCCAGGAGAGGAAAGAGGAAATTGTACGCAGAACACACATGGAGGGGCTAGGATGTGACAGGAGACTGACCGACTTTAATTTTAAACACTTGAAAGCAGAAAAAGGAGAAGTGAAGAATTAGGGAGGATTTTAAAGAGGGGAAAATTGCCTACTGATGATGTTTGTTTCTATGAATCGCTATGGCCTTTTTAGAGTAGGAGGGAGATTGGTGGAGATGAGTTAGAGAGCGGGAAGGTTTAAAATGCCATTGTAGAGAAGGGGAATGAGAGAGAAAGAAAGAACTGGAAGCAGTGCCTAGCAATACTACTAGTACACAGCTGAGGTTAGAACCACAGATTAATAGCGGTACTAACGTGAATTTCTGAGACTTTTTTCCTGAGGCTTGCAAGTGCGTGTGGAGACACACACACTGAAGATTTTTATTTTTTTGGTGAGGAAGTTCGTCCCTGAACTAAGATCTGCGTCAATCTTCCTCTATTTTGTATGAGGGATGCCGCCACAGCATGGCTTGATGAGTGGTGTGTAGGTCCACACCCAGGAATTGAACCCTCAAACCCCAGGCTGCTCAAGTGGAGTGAGTGAACCCAACCAGTATGCCACCAGACCAGCTCTCACTCAAGATTTTTAATAGAGATTTCCTCTGAAAGTTCCCAGCTGTGTTAAAACAGGAGCAAAAGATGGCAATTTTTTCAAGATCTATGTATTTTCGTTTAAGAATAGTATTCTCTATTTTAAGAATGAATATTCTCTACCTTTTGATTTCCCAACTTATATCATTATAAACTGCAACATATTGGCTTCTATTTGCTTTGCTAGAAAGTTCATATAATCATTTCAGTCCTTTTGCGTTTCTTGACAAAGGCTGAGTTCACATTTGGAGGGCTGGGGTGGAATAATGCAACGTTCTCACTCCTGTTCCTCTCCGTTTGGGTTGCCCCTTTAATAGCTCTGCGTTTTCCGATTTCTCCGTGTCATTTTGCGAGTCTGAATTATGTTACCATAAACACTCCCCTTTAGCTGAAAAGAAGAGAGTTTTTCACATCTTGAAATTTGTCAGATTTGCCCATAACCTCTTTAGAATTTCTTGAACAGAAAGAATGTTGGTTACTTCTTCTGGAATTATATATACAAGTTCAAGACACACAAGATCCACAAAACTAAAATCCCAATCTTCCATGGCAGAATAAAGACAGACACAAAAGGAAGAGTAATAAGAAAAAATATAATGCTTCTAATACAAATGGAATTCATATTTCAAAGGAAATTAATAACCATTTTGTATGATTATAAAGCTAGGAAGATTTATCGTACATAATAAAATGCTTTCAAAATGTTTTGTTACTTTCAATTTATTTGATTTTAACTGAATAATTCCTATAATTAGAATGTGATAAAAGATTTTAAAAGCTCATCTTGGCAAAAGCAACATGAACTCATTAAAGGCCCTTCCCAATATTTATTTTTTTCCTTTCCCTCCCTTCTCCACCTGAGGTCTGAATGATCAAGCACATTAATCATAGTTTAACATCACTTCGTAATGGGCTTATCTGCATATCAATGGAAGATTCATTGGTATAGATTGAACCTAAAGTATATAACCCAATGCAAAACTTTCTTATTATTCTCTTAGGTAAATTATTTTGTTTAAGTATCTTTCAAAAATTTAAATTTCTAAAAACCATAATGATTTTTTTCCCCCTGCAACATATGTTTTTTCCCTTCTGTGCCAACAGAGAAATCCTGCTCTGAAAGTGATTCTATAGATGCTATCTCTTGATCCAATCATCTCATAAGTAGCTATAGCAATAATAATAATTAAAAGCATCCTTATATAACCTCTTCTTAGCCCCCACTTTTCCTCTTTCCTGAACTGAATCCCCCCCACTCTGGTAGAGAAGTCTGTGTGTGCATTTTTCTATTGAATCACTGTGTATGTATATTATTCTTTTGCACAGTTACACTCATCTGAACCCCAGGTCAGGGAAGGAACTATGCTCTTAGACGACACTTTGTATGTTACCTGGACAAATGAATTATTATCATTATCTGTACAATATCACCACTGGACAGTTTAGTTTTCTAATATCAACTTCCTCTCTTTACTTCACCTTTGGGCAAATACTCAAGCTCTGTTTTTCAGTTCCTCATGTGTAAAATGGTCATGATACTAGTGCTCGTTTTATATGGCTGCTCTGAGAATTAAATGAATTTTCTTATATAATATACTGGCATATAGCAAGTGCCATGTAATCGTAAGTTATTGCAGTGATGGCAATGAGGACAAAGGAGGAGGAGGATGATGGGGCATTTAACAAAAAGGCAATGGTGCAGGAAAGGCAAATGAGAGAGTGAGTTAACTTTCCGCAATCCTCATGATTCTTCCCAGAGCAAATTGTCGTGATTTCATCTAAAAGCACCCTTGCCTTAAGGTCATTTTGAAGAAACACCCTACAGGTAAGAGGAAGGAACACGCTATACTCTCTTCTGAGACTGCAATTTCAATCCAGTGAACCAAACTGAGATTGTTATTATCCTATCTAATAATAGCTAAATAAAATGAGATATTTTATTAGTGTCCTGTGGCTGCTGTAACAAATGATCACAAGCTTGGTGACCTAAAATCCAGAATCTTTTTCTTTCCTGCTTCTGGAGGCCGGAAGTTCAAAATGAAGGTGCTGGCAGGGCTGTCCTCCCCTGGGAGGTCTTAGGGGAGGCCCCGTTCCTTGTAGTTTCTGGTTTCTGTTAGAAGGCACCTGTTCCTTGGCTAGTGACTACATTACTCTGATTTCTGCTTCCATGGTCAAAAATTGCTTCTTCCTCTTTTCTGTGCGTCTCTCCTCTAAATGTCCTTTCTAAGGTCACTTGTCATTGGATAAAGAGCCCACCTATAAAATCCAGGATAATCTCATCTTTGGATCCTTAATTACATTTGCAAAGACCCTTTTCCCAAATGAGATCATATTCACAATTCTGGGCATTTGGACATGAATATATCTATTTGGGGCACCATTCAACCTCCTACAGATGTACTTAGGTTATGTGATGCCTGTGTTTCTAAATAATTGTGTAATTGTCCTTCTTAATCAATCTTGAAGTAATTTAATCTATTTTCTTAATTCTGAACGGTACCCAATCCTCAGTTTGATGTCTTAGTGTAACCTCTTCCAGGAAGTCTTCTCCGACCCCTTGAGTTTACATCAGACTCCTATTTTCCATATGTCAATAGCACATGTTGTCTGTGTCACTTATTTCGGTTCCTGGTCATGTATTACCTTAAGATTTGAGGTATTTAAAATATATTCTAAGCCTTGAATCTAACCCTTGAAATTCTGATTCAATTCAGAAGGGTTCTGGTATTGGTATTTTTAACAAATTCTCTACATGATTTTTAAAGTACAGCCAAGGTATAGAAACACTACCTTGTGCAATAATTCTTAAACGTTTGGTATCAAATTTCTTTTTCAAAATTTAATGCAAGACTATGGAATCTGCCCCAGAAAAATGTATATACGTGCACACACAAACAAAATTATTAAAAAGGTACGTGTGTACACGCGCATCCATGCAAGTCTTTTCACAGATGTCCTAAGGTTAGAGAGACTTGGGTTAAGAATCCCTAAGTAAAGAGTTTATTTTGTGAATAATTTCTCCTGTCAAACTTTTCTAAAGCAAGACCCACCAATTAAGTTAATTCTTCTTGAACCAACTTTGCATTTTGAGAATTCAGTCACATTGTCAGTTAAACCATACCCCTCTGTGTATAAAGATGTCTCAGTAACACGTACCTCTAGTGTTATCAGTGTCTCGAGGCCTCAGCAATATACTGGGCTCTACATTATTTTCTCTCATGATAACAATATCAGTGCTCCTACTGAAAGGTAGTTTCTTTCGACAGTTTTTATAAAATTGAAATTCTATGTTAGCCACCTGTGATAGGACCTGTGATGTTCGTAAAAGCAGTTTTCTTATTCCATCTTCAAAGCAGTGACTGTTTTTTGAGTGACTGACAGAGAGCACGATTCTACATCATGTGGCAGAAACTACTGACCTCATCATGGCCCATTTCCTTTCAAATTGTGGAGGAAAATAAATGATGAAAAAATGTGAAGGAAATGTTTCAGAAGCAATCTTTCATGTTTTCTAACCACATTACACAACACATGGAAAGGCTAATACTGTATTTTATCTCAGTTAGTGTAACTTGTAGCCATGCTTTCAACAGAGGGGAAAAAAGATTTAAATGCAGGTCTTGGTTTAATTTAGAACTGATTGCTCATTAATCTTTGGAGTAGGTATGCAAGTTGTCTTCCAAATGAAGGGGAGGATGTTGGCTGCTTATCCTAAACCCTACTGTGCTGTTTTCAATTTGTTTTTCCGTATGATATTTAGTCTTTCATTCAGTGTTTAATACTAAACATTAATGGGGAAAATATTGCTTAATGAGCTGGTGTGCTGGGCAGAATGCGGTTAAACACGCCTCCTTTGCAAGAGCTTGCTGGCTTGTGCCAGTATTTAGATAGTGTCATTAATCACCGAGCATTTCATTCTCCTCTATCCTGGAAGACAAGGGTTTCCTGATGTCATGGAAACAGACTTTTTAAAAACTGGGCATGAATTAAGACATGGGATACTTAAGTACTTTTAAGACATCATATGGTTCAATTACTGTGAGGCAAATAGACCGTTTATGGTTCATAGTGATTTTGTGTGGATTTTATTAGCCCTAAAGAGTAAAAGTCCAGAGTTAAGAATTCATCCTGCAAATGCACAGGATTTGAAGGTTGTGCCATTGGAAAAGATCAGCTAAATCATCAGGTCCTTGATAGATCAATTCTAAAGGCAATGAGCATTAAAATAAGCTTCATTGGTCCCAGGAAGTCTGCTTTGCACCACAGGTTTCCTTGCAGCTTTGGCCCCTCCAGGTAATCTGCAGGATTCATGCAGGAAAAGTGCAGCAAGGCACAGCACCTGGCAGTTTCTGACCTGACATTATCTCCCACAGAGTGTTAGTAAAAAATTAAATGTGTTTAGTTTATATTCAGATTACTAATTTCTTCTATTAACAGAAAAGAAGACCTAAGGAATTTCAGGACAATTATAAATTCCAAAGTAAATGAGAGAGAGAAAAAGAATCCTTATATACAAAATTGTCCCATTTCCAACAACATGGATGGACCTTGAGGGTATTATGTTAAGCGAAATAAGCCAGACAGAGAAAGACAAACACCATATGATTTCACTCATATGTGGAAGATAAATAAACACATGGATAAAGAGAACAGATGAGCAGTTACGAGATGGGAAGAGGGTGGAGGGATGGGCAAAAAGGGTAAAAGGGCGTGTATGTATGGTGACGGATAAAATCTAGACTATTGGTGGTGAGCACGGTACAGTCTATACAGAAACCGATATATAATAACGTACACCTGAAATTACACAATGTTATAAAGCAATACAACTTCAATTAAAATAAAAAAAAATTCAGGGAAGTCTGTTGTCAGTGGCATTTTATTACATAGTCCTCATCAGTTTAAGAACTTAAAGGGAAAAGATGCTAAAAATAAATAATAATATTTTGGATAAGGAAAGGACATAAGAGGGCTAAAGGCGCAAACACCCCTGAAGCCTGCTAACTGTTGGGAGGCACCTCGCTCCGTCTCCTCATCCCTAATAGTCAGGAGAGAACAAATCCTCCTCGCTTTTTTGTCATGAACCTATTTAGAGTGTTACTTTGGCAGCAAAGGACAATCGGAGTAATAGGAAATAGGTGTCAGTCCAAAAAGTTTTATTTAGTGTAATCCCTTGTCAGTAAAATATGAAAGTGTAGATTCTGTTTTAATAGGACTGCCACTGATCACTCAAAAAGAGAAGCTCAGAATCTGTAAATGCTGGTCATCCTGGCTTTGCACAAGATTTTCCAATGGCCTAGAGGTGCTTTGGTCTATAAAATCAAAACACAAAAAACTTAACAAAGCTTATATAATTGAGAATGTTATTACACTGTGCAAACGTGGATTAAAGGACTCTTTAGTCATATTGGGTTCATCACCTCTCCAGGGAAGACAACTGGCTTGTGTTTTGTCTGTTTCTTTCACAATGCCTAGCAAAGGTCTGAGGGTGTGATAACAGCACATTAAGAGGATTCAGACACTAATAAAATCTTAGGGTGAAGAGGACCTCAGGTATTTTCTAGACTAACTCATTTTTTATTTTTCAGATATGGCAGTTGAGACTCAGAAGCTCTAAGTGGTTTACCCAAGGACATATTGCTAATTAGAAACAAGCCTGAGATTATAAAAGGTTTTCCTCTGACCCCTTCTCTGTTGATGGTCAGTTTGATCATCACAAAGCTTTTGCCCATTCTACCATCAGTTACGTACGTAACCCAATTAATGGTGAATCCACCTTGATAAATATGGCCAAACATGCTTATTGGCTATAATAATAAACAATTTCTCATATAGGCCTTACTAGGTACCTGATTTTTTTTTAAAGATTTACATATATTAACTTATGTAATCCTTACAGAACCCGAAGAGCAATGCACTATTGTCACATCTTTTTTCAGAATGGGATACCAAAGCACTGACAGCAGAGATAAACCCTCCAGGTGCACAGAGCTCACGTGCTCAGTCAGCTTTCCCAAAGCACAAGATTACTGCCAAGTGGCTGGGTCCTCAGAGGTTCCCAGCCTCAAACACGAGCTATGCTCAGAAGCAAGCCATTCCACATGAACCCTGAGAAAATTTTATGCTATGCCTTGGTCACCAGGCAAAATTTCTGTTATTTAAAGCAGTTTGACTCCAGAGATCTTGTTGCCCTATGTGTCCTTGGGCCATTGTTGGGACGACTGTGTTCCAGTAAAACAATTTGCCTTGGTTTCAAATCATAGTTAAAGTTCTGGTCCCTCCGACCCTAAATATTTTAAAATTCTTCTAAAAATTGATTGACCCTCCCCCTTAAATTCCCTTGCCCCTCTCTGCCCTCTCCCACCCACAGCACTGCAGACCAAAGATTTTGGAGTGTGGCAAGTGGAAAACTTTATTCCTATCCACCTGAACTCACATACATTCAAAGTAAATTCATATTCCTCCTAAACGTATATAATTTACAACCCTCAGGTCACAGAGCAAATATCTGCTTTGAAGTGACTGTCCTTTCACTCGTAGATGGTAGACACAAAACTTTTGAATTCCTCAAAGTGTATCCTTTCAATCCCTGCTTGAAGTGCTAGCCTTGTACATATAAAGGTATGTTTCCATAATATTTAATCTTTAATATTAAATTAATATTTTAGATAGATTAGTTTAGATTAATATTTACATATAGTGTTTCTTTGGGAGAAGGGGTTCCCATCTTAGGGTCAAGAGTCAGCTATTGTTTCTCAATTTCACTCCTGAAACTCTTGAAAGTATTTCCCTGTTGTGACTTGCTTTGATGGTACAGGAATACAGCATTGGCTAGAACATGCCAAGTTGTCTTGTTGAGAATAATCGATGCCATAATGTGGAGCATATTTATTCATTCAGTCAGTCATTTATGTATGCGTGCATTCATTCATCATTTTTTTCATGCCTACTTCCAACTGATTTTATTGTGCAGAAAATTTTTAAAAATTGTAAAATCATTAAAAGGAAGAAACACTAGAATTATATGTTAAAATTATGGAGTGCAAAAGTGTGGGGTACATGACAGGAAGGGAAATTTAAGATTACTTACTAAACTTGAGCTTCAATATTAGCTCTGCATTTCCTGAAGGCCAATTGTAAGAGGGAAGGGCAGTGAATTGGGTCTCTCTCATTGTCTACTAAAGGGAAACATAGCAGTTCATTAGGAAATAGACACTTTTCTTTAATGTTGAATTCTGGGAGGAATTTCACATGAGCTTTTAAGAGGGGCTTTGAAGAACACAGTGGATGTTGTCCTTGATGGCAATTTTTTTTTTATTTTTGAAATTACAGAGACTTCTAAGAATGCCTGTTTTGTTGGAAAAGCTAAAAGCATAATTATTGTCAAAGGTCCTCAAAGCTGTCTTTAATCAGTTATGCAGCCCAGATATATAGTGCTCTGGTGATCTCACTAGATAAGGGGATCAAGCTTAGAGGAAATGTAGTTTATATCATAATTGGATATCTTGCTCTACAATGATTTAATAAATCAATTAGGTATCAAGTGCCCAATATCTTCCCTGAGCACTGTGAGGTCATACTCAAAATACACGTTTTTAAAAATTTATCTTAATCTCAAGTATATTGCATTTTAGTGGGAAAAATAAACTTACTTGCATTAAAGGATATTGGAAATATAACAGTTAAATTCTATTTGCTATTCCATGTTATATGTAATTTGCTAGGGGTTGGCAAACCTTTTCGGTAAAGGCCTAGATGGCAAATGTTTTCGGCTTTGCTGGCCCCATCAGGCTTCTGTGGCAGCTACTCAGTCCTGCTGTTGTAGGAGGAAAGCAGCCTTAGACAACACTAAACAGATGGGCAAAGCTGAGTCTGGACTGCTGGCAGTAGTTTGTGAACCCACGTTATGGAAAATACTATTTAATTTAATTCTAAACCATAGGACACTAACTATAGATACATTAAGAGTTTAAAGGAAGTGAGGTCCTTAAGTAAGGAGATAAGTGCTAAAGGCTTTGACGAGGAGCATAAATTTGAACACACCTTGAGTAGATAAAATGAGAAACAGACACACACAGAGTGTGTGTATATGTGTGTGTGTTGAGGGTGGCTAGATTTAGGAGGGTGGCAGCTTGTGTGTAGCTGCCTGTAGGTGTGTAGCCAAATGGCTAAAGACAGAGAATGGGATAGTCTTTGAACAATAACAGGATCCATTATTCAAAATATTGAATTACTCTCAAAGAATATATGGAAAAATGGTAAGCCATGCTAGAAATGTCTTACTACTCTACCTTCGTCAACATGGTTTTTTTCTCCCAGAACTTTTCTAATTTGGTACACGTTAAAATATTTTAAAGTTAATAAAGATTGGGGTGCAAATATTAAAGGCTTAGAACACCGTTTTGTCTTTTTTGCCTTTGCAAAGCATTATAGAATAACAAAAAGAGAAGGGCATCTTCTAAACTTATTATGGACAGTATTAACGACGTTCAGTAGTTCTCTTGGCTTTGCTTAAAGGGCTTTTAACCATTAAACCATCTTGAACTACGTGTATACGTGTCTTTGTCTTAATATTTTTGCCACTTGTACCCATCGAACACCATATGTATTCTGTGGACTCTTGCTTTATAAAGTTAATGTATGTTCTATCTATTGAATTGTACTGAGGAAAATAAAATTATATTGAATTATTACACTATTTGTATTTTGATGAGAGTTAACAAGGAAGATAATGTTATATAGGCCAATATTTTCTTTTAAAACTGAAGTATTTCAAATGATGTTCAGAAGAAATTCTGAAAAAATTATTTCATTTTCAACAAGAGCATAATTGGTGGGTATGCGAGGAAAATGTTCCATTGTAAACTTATAAATGTAGTAGTCAGCTTCCTTTCTTTGAAAACACAAAAAACAATGCAAGTTCCTCAAAAGTGTAACTTATTTTAAGGCTAAATCAATATAATAAGACACACTCTCTAGGTTTAATTGATATGAATTCCTTCCTATAGACACAGAAAAGTAATCTCTTTTTGTATACTGATTTTGTGTTCTCAGAGAAACTTTTATTGTTTACAAATTTGAAATTCATTACACGAAGGATTCTAAATTTGCTTTATTAAGAAATAGAGAAAATAAGATATTTGCATTTGTGCAAAATTTATACAGAATTTTTCTACATGATCCATAATTTCTATCAATTTTGCTATTCATTTATCAATTTATTTATTCATTCATTTACTATTTCATTTATTCATATATTATTTTTTCAATAATATTTTCAATTTTTCCTTTTTTAATTATGAAAGATTTCCATTGTAGAGAAAAAAACGAAATGCCTGTGTATTCACTACCTGGACTTAGCAGATACTGACACTGCCCTCTATTTGCATCTCGTTGCTTAATTTTTTATGAAAGAAATAAAACATTACAGATACAACATTCTCTCCCCTTCTTCCTGCCCAGACATATCGTTTCCATGTGTTTATGGTTTTATGATTTTTCTACATAGTTTATATTCCCCAAACAATACATGATAATTATTTTCCTATTTTAAAATTTACCTAGGTGATATCATGTATTTCATCCTTTTGCAACTTTTATTTAAAAATCAAATGAGCTTAAGAATATTTTAATGACAAGGAATTTGATTGGCTGAAGTTATTTAAATATAGTTACTAAACATATTAGTAACTCTAGTTGGTTGAATAATAATAAACTTGAATTTGTTTAAACATCAATCATATTTAGATTTCTTATTCAAGTATAGGATGTTGTGTTTGTGTGAGCGAAGCAAGGTTAACATGAGCACCGTGGTCACACATACAAATACATTTATTTATACAAAACCGGACATAATGCAGTGTCTAGAGAGAGATTCCCCACCACTCCTTTCTGAATCTTCGGTCCTTTATTCAGTAACTGTGTTGTTTATTTTAAAGTGAGGACAGTAAGGAACCCGGAATGAGATTGGTTGCTCTCTCACAGCACTTGCAGAATAGCAGGTATAATGAGGGAACTCATATAGTTTTATGATGATGAAAACACTGTACTTATAAAACAGAATGGAAATAAGTAGATATTTGGGGCCTGAATTTAAACTGAGACAAATGTCTCCATATGAAATGGACTATTACGGGTTTATCTTCAATTCGTTTCAGAAATACACTACAGTAGACCAGTGGACCAGATAATCACCTCGAGTTGAACCTGTGAATGATGCAGTGCTACCATTCATTGCTTTTACATTATGTAGCAGGCAGAAAATTGGTGAGAATTCAAAATGCGTGTAAATAGCAACCTCTTCTGAATAGAGGTTTCCAGAATGCCTACTAAATAAGACAATGGAAGCTTGCTACATTAACTGGTTTTCTCATGTCAGCCAGAAAAGCACACCTGAAGAAAAAATTCTTTCTGCATTGAATTCCTGAATCCTATAAAATATATTTAAAAAATTTTAATATAAGTGTTGCCTACGGCATCCCCTACCTATACTCAGCACCTGTTTCACCTGTCTCTCGTTTTTCTGTATCTACTTCATTTTCCCATTCATTAATTTTTAAACTCAAACAATTTATTCTTTGGGCACCCTGCTGTTCTCTGTCTACATATAAGGACGTGCCCCCGCACCATGTCTTCATCCCACTACTAAATGAATTTTGTATTAATTATACAAACCAGGTCTAGGTCTTTGAACAAGGTGAATGTCCCAATAAGTGTGGCTAATTTAAGTCCAAAAAATAGATTTTATTGAATTACATTAGGGACTTGGGATATGCCAAGCAACAAGGTCTTAGCAAAATCAATTTGAGAACGTTGATTAAGTATACAGTACCGTGTATGCCTAATCAAACTTTATTTTACTCAGACCTATTTAACCAGGTTTGCAAATAGAGAGTCCATATTTTTAAAGAGAGAAATCTCCATTCAGTCTGAATCTACCTCGTGAGTGCCAGCTGCTTAACTTTACTCCCTAATACGTGGATGTGGGCCTGGGTCATAGAACGGAATTTACCCAAGAGTTGTTGATTCAGCTAAAACAAAAATGCCTTGTCAAATCTGCTTTTTCAGTTACTGTTAGTCACTGCCAGGAAATAGCTTTTTGAAAGTTCTTAAATTTAATCTCCGCTTGATTGAATTAAACACACATATCTGAAAAGAGAATAAGAGGGAAAAAAGTTATCTCACTGCCAAACTGTTAAAGAAAAGAATGGCTGAACCTTTTGAGGGAAAAATACCCTGACTTCAACTTATTTCAAGGGCATCGCCAGGGCATTTTTTTTAAGTGAAGAAAGGTTACACATTTGTATTCTGTCAGCCGTTCTATTGTTTTCATTACAGACTGAAGAATGAAAGACGGTGAGAATATTCAGCTGCACCTGATAAGATTTTTTTCTTTAAAGATGACCCCAACCTGTGGAAGATGATTTATGAAATCATGGTTTTCATTATTAGACTTGGTGCTGACTGTGTTGTTTTTGATTGATGGGCCTGTAGTTTTCGTCTTTTGTCTCAGTAGAGTACAAGGACATAAGAACACTGTAGCGGATGGATGAAATTATGTACAAGGTAGCAATATTTCGGGACAGGTGGTTTGAAAAAATGTAAAGGAAAGCACTCAAATAGCTTAGACAGATCATAAAACATGAGGCTTTATTTTATGTTTTTAAAGTAGATTATTTTTAAAGAAGATTTCATAAACTATGGCAGACAGTTTGTAAAAGTTTTTATTTGCTGTTGATGAAAATCATGCTAAAATGCAAGAAAAGGGGCATTTTATTCACCCCGGCACATAAAATGTTCTAACTGACAGAGAAGAACATATGTTGTTTGATAGACACACAGAAAATAGATTTGTCTGTTTTTATAGTACATATACGAATGAGACTTTTTGCCAGAGTTAATAGCTTTACAGCTTAAATTTCAGGAAACTTCTCATCACATAAACAATATCCAATGCGAGATAATATATTTTTCTTATTTTTTGTAAATCTAGACTATGTGTTTGTTTATGTGCGTGTGTATGTGTGTGTGTGTTGTCTTTAAAAGCTCAAAATAAAACAGGCAAGCCTACGCATTGATAGGGATAGACTTTTCACAGCAAAGCCTTGGTCCATAGCATCTGCGCATATTGTCGGGGTCCAGTTACGACTATACAAAGTGAGAAACAGGAGCCCCCCGCCCCAGTGGCGCAGCGGTTAAGTTAGCATGTTCTGCTTCTTGGTGGCCCAGGGTTTGCTGGTTGGGATCCTGGGTGTGGACATGGCACTGCTTGGCAAAAGCCATGTTGTGGTAGGTGTCCCACATATAAAGTAGAGGAAGATGGGCATGGATGTTAGCTCAGGGCCAGGCTTCCTTAGCAAAAAAGAAGAGGATTGGCAGTAGTTAGCTCAGGGCTACTCCTGAAAAAAAAAAAAAAAGTGAGAAATATCTTTATCCCCCTCCTTTGAAATACTTTGCAGTTACTCTTAGAGCCTATTCTCATTTAATATTTTGTTCATTTCAATTTCTCAGTCAAAGGAAACTTTAAATAAAATTGTTTAAAAGCCATATATACTTTATAAGTTACAAGTTTTATATATAGTTGGTTCAACCCATTCATTAATGATTAATAGCTATTTTCTGTTAAACATTCTTACTGTATGCTTATAGTTCTTAGTGTATCCATATATATTTTTTGTTAAATTTAATTTTTTTATGTTTCTCCGAAAGTTTATTAGAAAAGTAGGCCGGCATGGATCCAGGGCTGAATATTATAAAAGTTGTGGGACCCTGTTTAAGAAAGTGAAATAAAATTATGAAAACAGACATTGAGTAAGGAAGTAAATATTAATTGGGAAGAGACCTGTACAAGTGAGAATTCCTAAAAGTTAAGCTTTGTTAACATCATGGTAATGTCTCTGCTTTTCTTTTCAAAATGGAGTGGATTTAAAAAATTATCAAACATAGGTAAAACCCATCAGTTATGATGACCTGATCAATCTATAACACCACCATTGCCAGCACCACTACCAGACACCACCATCATCACCATCATTATTGAGCATTTACAACATGCCAGGCCCTGTGTGAGGGCTTTGCGTTAAGTATCTCATTTAATACTCATAACAACCCTATTCGGCATGTATGATCTTCTTATCTGCATTTTAGGGATGAGGCAATTAATACACAAGGAGGTTAACTAACATCCCCCAAGGCATGCAGCTAGGAAATGGAGGAATAAAAATTCCAATTCAAGTTTATAGGGATTTAGGGTCAATAAAATTAAATAGGATGCTCAACTATATTATGCATATACAGTGAAAAACAGCAACTACAATGCAAAACTAATGTAAACATTTTCATATTTATTAAGAGCAATACTCAAATTTATGGTAATTGTGTGTTTCATAAATACTTTAGGAATTTTAATGTGACAGATTTAATATCAGAATCTTTCTGGATATTAATCCTGAGGAACACTGGAGTGTTCAAAGCTCATCACAATTTCAGGCCTCATTGACACCATTTATCCTGCATGTTATGGAAAGAGTGATTTTCTTTAATGAGCAAAGGAAGCGTTGCCAGGACGAATTTCTTGGCTTTTGAATTTTACCTAGTTGTTTATAGGTAACAAAACTTTAACAGCACTTCAATAAGAAATTTCAGGGGTTCTCTAAAAGGTCTAGTTTTATATACATTTTATCCTCTTAAGAATTCAACATAGCTACTCCTTAAGAAGAGGATATGGTGTATAGATGTGAAAAATATGTTTTTCCAATCAAAATACACAATTCAAGACTCTCAGCTGCTTTGTAAAGAGAAAACAAAAACTATTAAATCCCTAAGCAGTAGATAATGCATTTATTTTAAAAAGGAGGCACATTAAAATGCAAAACAGGGGCTGGCCCAGTGGGTGTGGTGGTAAAGTTCACCCACTCTCCTTTGGTGGCCTGGGCTTTGCAAGTTTGGATCCTAGGCACGGACCCAGCACTACTCTTCAAGCCATGCTGTGGTGGCGTCCCACATAAAACAGAGGAAGATTGGCAGAGATGTTAGCTCAGCGACAATCTTCCTCAAGCAAAAAAAGGAGGATTGGCAACAGATGTTAGCTCAGGGCCAATCTTCCTCAAACACAAACTCAAAACATTCAATATCTGATAAACAAAAATGCTTTTAGTGAAGATGTAGAAATTATGATGTATATTAGTAACTCATAATTCAGTGTGGCTGTTGAGTTTATAAGTGTGCTTATAAACTGGAAAGATTTCTTGAGACAGCACTTTTCAAAATTTTCTGCTGAAATTCACAGGGAGAAAAGTATGAACATCAAACAACATGGGGGTCTGCAAGTTCAGACCAAATTTATCAGTCTTTATTTGGAAATACATTTGTAATTTCCTTACTTTATAAGTACATATGAAAATTGAATTCTACCCTGTAATATATCCATGTTTGTTTTCATAAAAGGACATTTTAAGTGTCCAGTTACATTGCATTTTTCTTTCCAAATCTTCATGTAAAATCTAAGTTCCGGGAAGATGTCCCTGGGCTCTGTGTGAATTGTCAGAGCAAAAATTGCACTGGTCAAAATTAAACAGGCAAAGAAGACTTTATTGAAGACTGTTGCAACAGAGGAGAGAGGCTGAAGCACCAGAGCAAAAGGTGATGGGATTTTTGAGCATTGAGGTGAGCTAATGGAAAAGTACTGGAAGACATGGTAGGGAGAGGTTGACCAATGGGATGTGTCAAGCCCATTTAGTTATTCCTCAGTTTGCAAAGGCTTTTTTCTTTGCTTAGGCCATCTTGTTGGCTAATTTCCACCCACCTGAGAAGTTAGTCTCCTAAGCTCCCACAGAGACTTGGAATTAGGGGTGCTACCTCCTTCCGTGTTTACATTTCAAAGACGTGGTTCCCAGGTCCCTGAGAGAGACATTTCCTGGGTTGTAAAACTGGCAAGAGGCTGGGAGAAGATTTACAAGCATCTCACAGAGGCAGAGAAAGAATTCACAATTTCAAATTTTCTAAAGGAAATGCTCTAAGAAGGGGAGTTCAGAGGTCTAGAGTCAGGAGCAAGCTTGTCTGAAGTTTAGTCAAACTAAGGAGAGCTTGGAGCTTAGTCACAGTGTATATATGTAACACAGTTTGAAAATCTACTGGTTTCTTTTTGTCTACTACAGCATACCTCTGCCTATTTTACATCTAATATAATAATCTTTTTTAACAAGTACCATTATAAGTACTTACTATGTGCCAAGCAGAATTCAAAACCCATTAAGTACATTATCTCATTCAATCATCACAACATCCTGAGAATTCTTTCTCCTCATCACAGTTTACCTATGAGGGAAGAGAAGTTTATAGGGCTAATAAGTGCAGGGGTTTGGAGTTGAACCAAGGTCTGTCTGACTCCAAACAGCTGTTATATTGCATTATCTCTCCAAGAGTTTCTCAAAAGAAAATAGCTTCCCATTTCTTCATTGCAAGCATGAATGTATTTTTGAAACATAGACTGGATGTCCCAACATTATTTGGTCTTCCCATACTGTGTAAGATAGTGGAAATGATTAAGACAATAATCTATTAGGCTAATATGATCGATGGGACCGAGTAATGGTATTTGGTGTGGGCTTTTGTGAATATTGCCAGGGTGCCAAGATTCCCTGCCTCATGAAGGTCACAGTGCTTGTGAAACATTGATTAATTGACTACAAAATTCTTGATGTAATTTGTTCTTACTTGACATCTGTGTTTCCAAGTATGTGTCTACTCTTCCATGTTATGGTTACTAGTAAGCAACATGAAAGTGAAGAATTCAGTGTCTGTTATCTGACTAGCACACTTCTGAATAAAATATTTTGTTAGAGAAAGATACACAGAAAAGAAAGAAAGCTAATTTGCTTTTGACAGGCATGCAAATGAGTATTTAGGACATGGTGGCAACCAGGCCGGCAGCCTGCAGGTATTATATAGAGCAATACATTTCCACTCTGAGCAAGTGACTGAGAGACTAGGATCATGTTGGGTAACCTATTTGGTTTCCTGAAAGTGAGAGGTGAGATCTTGTGTTCTCTAAAGATCCTTTAATGTCCTATGATTCAAAACCTTTCTTTTTGAGAATGATGGCCTTGGTTTCAGAAAGAAGGGTAAAGAAGCTACTCCCAGGTATGCCTATACTCAAATGACAAAAGATTCTCACTCTGTATGGAAGGTTCATGACTCTGTCTTTAAGTTACCTGAGGACCTTTTAAAAATACTGCTGCTGAGGTACTGCTCTAGAAGTTCTTACTCAGGTGGGGTGAGTGGTATTTGGGCTTCAATAATCTTTGAAATCTTCCTAGATGATTCTAATATTTAGGCAGAGTTGATGTCCACTGCTCAATGTGCTCATAGTTCATAGTAAAACAAACAAGCAAACATTAGCCCATCTATACGAAGTCAGGGATATAAGGCTAGCAATTTGTCATTTCCATGTGAAAACTCGTAGTCTTGTAGACGTTCCAGGTATTGTCAGAAGCAAACCATCTCGAGCCAGCCCTGATGGCCTACTAGTTAAGGTTTAATGTTCTCACCACTCCAGCAGCCTGGGTTCATTTTCCAGTCACAGAACCACACCACCCATCTGTGAGTTGCCGTGCTGTGGTGGCGAATCACATAGAAGAATTAGAAGGACTCACAACTAGGATACACAACCATGCCCTGTGACTTTAGGGAGCAAAAACAAAAGAGGAAGATTGGCAACAAATATTAGCTCAGAGTGACTCCCTGCCAAAAAAAAAAAAAGCAAGCCATCTCATCAAATATCATGTTCCTTCCTGGAAGCAGAGAACAGTTGTTACAATATTTACTTTCTCTGAAAAGCAGCATGGGGTGCTGCAAAGAACATTTGACTAGCCATCTAAAGATGAAAATTTAGTCCCAAATCTACCACAAAACAGTCTTGAGGACTTGTGTCAGTCAATCAACATATTGAGCCTCAGTTTCTTCCCTAAGTGTTATTTTCCTTTTTTGATCTTTTCCTAGGTGTTTTATGCATCTAGTCTTTATCTTCCAACAATTCAAGTTAGGTATTATTAACCCCATTTTACAGATGACTAAATTACAGTAAAAGTCATCTTGTTAATTTGACCAAGATCACAATTTAAGAGGCAAGAATTCCTTTCAAGTTCATTTGCCTTCACTGCTGAATAGGTTAAGTTGTATTTGCAAAGAAAAGTCCTTTAAGTCATTTAAACAGAAAGGTGTCTTGAAAATTCAGTGAATCAACTGGAGGGCGGCAGACTCTAGGCTGAGCTTCCAATAATGATTCCCAGCTCCCAGAATCACTCGCCTTGTCTTTCAATGGGAAGGTTCCTGCTGCCTTTGTAAGGAGCCATTGAGTCAAGAAGCTGCTAACAGAGAGATGTGCTGTTAGAATCCACACCAGCAAAATTGCTCCTGGCACTTTGCTTGTCATTCACTTAATTCGGTTCTGAACATAAATCTAACATAAGTACATCTGATTGGTGAGAACCTAAATTTAATCCAGACCATGGTTGCAAAGGCATCTGGGAAATGTAGTTTTACCTTTCCAGCTTCTTCAGTATGGAAAGGTACACAAGAAGGAAGTAGAATGGATGTTGAATAGCCAATGTACAGCATCCACCTCAAATTTGTGTGCTATTTTTACTCTTGTGACTCTATTATGTGATTGTTCTGATCATGAAACAAGATCATGTGTGAGGAGTTCCTGGAATACCTAAAATATCAGGTCTTTTTTACATGCAAATTATATCGTTATTAGAGGGTCCAAATAATAGGTAACATTCATTTACAACAACATTTATTTAGAAGGTACCATGCCCCAAGCACTATTTTAAATGCTTTATATCAAATAATTTATTTGATCTTTACTTCAACCTTAAGACAAACTGAGGCATAGAGGTTAAACAGGAGTCACAGGAAACACCAAGCAGAGCCAAGTTTGAACCCATTTAGTCTGCACACTTGCCACTGTGTGTCTCTGTGGCAGACATAGACACAACTGTGCTTTCATTGAATACCTAGATTCTTTACAACTTGATTAATGCTAGAACATGACACATACAGAAACCTCAAACAATAAACACCACCCACAAACACACACATGCAGGTTTCCCAGCAAAGGAGATAAATGGAGTAGGCTAGAAACAGCAGAGGGCTCGCAGAAGGAAGAAAAGCCTAGCCATCCCCCAAGTAAAGTTCAAAATAAATTATTATTTTGCCATTTGTCCACCCATGATACCCATTCTGAATTTTTGCTGCATAAAAATGAAGAAAAAATGTGCTTCAACTTAAATACATTTTGCCTTAAGGAGCTTCAGACAGTTTGAACTTGAAATGCAGCCTGTGAATGAATATTTAATTTCACTTTCCTTATAAGTGAAGTTGAATCACTTTTGCAAGTCTGAGGGTGACAGTTTCAAATTTCAGCTCAGGCAGGCAATCAACAGAGAATAATATTACACCAGGGGAAAAAGTTGGTGATTCAGTAATGACATTTTAATGTTACAGAACAGAGTATTGGTAGAGAAATTTGCAATCCCTTGTGATAGCTTTCTGTTGACTTAACAATCAATACCATCATAACAATAAAAATATGCAAGTCTCTAGCTATAGGCAATGCCTAAGAATGAGAACTTGTCCATCATTTGTTATAACCTTCCAGGTTTTTCTACACAACAAAGAATTTTTCATGCATTTAATCTGGTGTTATAAAGCAAGGCACAGACATTTAAAGATATTGAAAAAGTATTTCTTCCTTTTGGCTATTATTTACTAAAGCAAAGGTGGTTTTATAGAACACATCTTAAAGTTAGCTTCTGGAACTAATTTGCATTTTTATTTTAAATTCAAATAGCTTCAAATGCAATAGATGCTATCTTATCATCATTAAGCATTTATTAAGCTTCCTTGTTGCGTGGCGCCATAATCAGGATTTAAAACAGACATGGTCTCTGTCCATTAGAACAGAGCAGCCTATAACCTGCTTGGTAACCACACAACGGACTCCAGCCCACTCAGTATCTTTACTTACTGAGGTAAAGAATAATGGCTATAAAGGTCTGATCTTTTCTAGTAATGATGTTTATAAATTGATCTTCTTTCCTATTATGATCCATGGGCATTTTCTCATTTCTGACATGTTTTTCTGAACATAGAAATAGACTTGAAATAGACTGTTATTATGCCCATCTTCCAAGGCAGGAGGAAAGAAGGAGAAATAGCAGGAGTTTACAGCTTTTTAAATTTTGAGTTAGGGAAATATGATCATAGAAATTTTCCAGACTTGTTTTGTGGGGTAATTCAACTCTATCTATAAACAAAACATGTGTAAAGTTACGGGCTCACAAAAGACAATATGAATATTGGATCCCATTCCCTCACCAAATACTTCTAGGCATTATTTCAACTGTTTCAACTTCTCAGGTGTTTATAGTGAATATCTGTCTGCCAGGGATAGGAAGATGATGAAGCAGGATGTCTACCCTCAAGGAATACAGAGTTTTTGAAAGAGGGAAAAGAAAAATAAGACATGTTAAAAACTTGCTCTAAGACCATGGTTAGCACATATACTCTATATATGTGCAAGAACTGTGTGAGATTACTCTCCTGTTCTAGTAAATGCATCTCCTGAGAGATGAAAATAGAAATAGGCTTTGAATGCTGAGTAGGGTTATCCTTGACTGAGAAAGGTAGGGAGTGCACTCTAGAGAGATGAAATAGCATAAGCAGAGCCACATCAACCTCAAAGCTCCCAGTATGTCTGGAAGTGATACATAATCTGATATGGAAAGAACATTGGATGTGTAGTGGTGGAATTTCTGAAGATAACCCTTGAACAGAACACAGACACCAGTTTTTGAAGGACCGTACTTGCTCTGCTAAGGAGTTTGAATATCCTGATGAAATTAGCAGCCATTGAAGGGGAGTGAAGGGAAGATAGCCATGGGAATAGATGTTTACTCAGTGAGTGTTTCACCTCATAAGCATTACTTGTCTGGCCTCAGATCCTGTGTGAAGTGCCCCAATACCTTTCCTAGTAGGCAAGGTTTATCAGTCCACTTTTTTATCCAGTTGTCTCTTTTCACATGTATTTATTGAACACTTATTATGCTAGCCATAGTTCTTGGCTCTGCAGACACAGGAATAACCAATATTGACAGTCTCTGTGCCCATAGAAGTTTAATCTATTAATGGTGTATGAATTAGTTACCTATAAACCAACCACCTGAACCTTAAAGGTTTAAGATGGTAACCATTTTCTTTTTCACAGTTCTGTGGGGTGACTGGGCAATATTCTACTGGTTTAACCCTGGCTTACTCTTGGGCCTGCGTTCAGTGGAAGCCATGTGGACTTGGTGGTCTATGATGGCCTCCCTCACATGTCCAGCCCAGATTCAAGTGATAGAAAAATACACTCCATCCTTGAAGGGAGAAGCTGTAAAAAGGTATGGGCATATGATCACAGGGGGAGTTAAGATTCAATAAGATAATTACCAATATCAAAAAATGCTTTGAAGGAAACAGACCTAGACATGAGATAGACATGAGTCTAGCAGACCATTTTAGAAAGAAGAATCAGCGAAGGCCTCTCTAAGAAGGTGATATTATTCTGCAACCTGAAAGACAAAACAAGCCAGTAAGTACTGTTGACACAAATAATCAATAATCATTCTATTGCAAAAGAAAAGAAGAGAGTTTTATTTGAGTCTTACTGAGGACTATAGCCCGGGAGTCACAGCCTCCACAGGAAAAGAAATTGTTCCAGAGAAGAGCAATTTCCAACATAGTTATATACCATTTCAAAACAAAAAATACATACATCAAGCATGCCAGGGGTACACTCCTTCAAGGATTCAGAGATGTTTGTTGCAGAGATGCTAGCACATGCGTAGTATTCCTTCAACGTGATGCTGGCACCATAGAAAGGGAGGTGTTGATCCCTATTTTCAAAGAATACATTCTTTACCATAGGTTAAAGTGGAGGTACAGTGTACATTGCACAGGCTGTAAGTCAGGCTTCTTTGGTTCAAGTATAGTTCAAGCCAAATCAGATTCAAACCAGAATGATTTCCCTGTATACTTGAAAGTATAAATTCTTTTTCTTATATCAGCACAATGTCTCATCTTGGAGAAGTAGAAAAGAAACTGTATTTGAGGAGCAGAGATGAGGTCAGCGTGCCTGAGGAATAGTGAACTCAGGAACAAGTGGCTTGAAATGAAGTTGGATTTGTAGCTAGGAATCATTCTGGCTTGTGGCTTTTGTGGATTATGGTAAGAAAATTTAAACTTCTGTTTTGGCAATTTATCTCTTCTGTTGGCTTTACAGTTCTTTAGAGATATGATGATATCTTATTTCCCTTCATATAACAACATCCTGCCTAATTTTTGCACATAAAGGGCGGTCAGTAAATGTGATCTAAGTGAAAGAGATAACAACAAAAAAGAGAAGCAAAATTTGAAAATATTACGATTTAAGTCAGCCATTGAAAGATGTGCATACTTTACGGAAGGCTTTCACCTTATGGCCTTCTGGATCTCAGAAGAAGGTGGGATGGATATGATTATTACCCCTTGTGTAAAGATAAAGCAAATGAAACTTCAATAAATCAAGTTCCTTGCTCAAATTCACCCAGAAATTATTAGTGGACCTAATTATCCTTATCCAACACACTATATCTCCTTTCATGCTTTATTTTCATCAAAGAAGAAAAGGGAGGAGAATGTATCAGTAAAAGAGGGAAAATTCCACACTAGTATTTTCCTCAAATAATTTTTCTAAAGTATCATTTAGGTCTACCATGGAAGAGAATCATCTGGTGTGTTTGGTAAAATGGAGATTCTTGCTAAATGAAACAGCCCCCACTGACTCTGGAAATACATATTTTTAACCTCCTCTACTGAAACACTGATAAATGTACACTATATTTTGGAAATCAGTGTCTCAGTGCTTCTTCACAGAGTAAAAACCTTTCTTCTGAAAACTTCTGGCAAATGAGTTATTCCATTGCTTAAGAATTATGTGATATTGGAGATTAAGCACACGTTTATGAAGATAAATTAACAATAAGATTCAATGCAATTCCAAATTGTAGATAATAAGCATTTTTGTGGAAAGAATTGACAGGTTCTTAAAGGAACATTTTACACTGGGATTTTTACCTTACCAATATTTCAACAAATTGCCTTGAATGTGTACTTCTATTTTATTAAAAGTTTTATCCTTTATTAAGTTAACTCCTATTTAGATATGTAAACATTCCTCAAAAGCATGTACTTCCATATTCTTCACAGCCTTTTACAGTACAGGGGGAAATTGCTTAAAAGTTTTGGCAGATAAAATTGCTAAACCTCAGGAGATCATTATTTTTTCTTAATGTGTTTTTTTGTAGTTTTACTTTTTATAAAAAGAATAAATAACGTGTGTTTTTAAAATCTAATAAAACACATTAGAAAAAATACTTTGATCATAAAAAATAGACCATAAATTTCATAAGTAGTCTGTTAATACAGCAGCCCTGTCCCACAGAAGTGTGTGAGCCAAAAATGAAATTCTAAACTTTCTAGTAGCTATGTTTAAGAAAAGGTAAAATATACATGTATACTACAATAATAATACCTTATGCAGTGTGACAGGTAACAGGAAGTTTTACTGAAACCATACTCTGTTTAACAGAAAAATATTTTACTCTGCTTCAGTTTTTAAGTTTAAATGTTAATTAATTAAATTTGGCCCCTAGGCACACTTCCAGTGCTCGATAGGCATGTGTGAGTAGTTGCTGCCATATCGGGCAGCGCAGAGAGAGAATATCAACGCTGGCCATTGGCAAAATTGCAAAATGCTGCTGTTTCTCACCTATATATTAATTAAAGCCTTTATATCACCTTCTGGATGCCTAACAGGCAGCTCTAGACCAGAAAGCAATGAAAGATTCTCAGACTGTATGGATTATTTTATACCTTTACCTTCTTTTCTATTAGATGACACAGTGCTTTGTCAGAAAAAGTCACTTAGGCTCTGCTTTCTTTATCCTTCCCAGAGAGCTTAATGCCTCCATTTAAGTAAAATGCACATCTCTCCTTAAAAGGTCCTCAAAAGTGAGTACACTGTTAACTGGTGGACGGGAGATTTTTTTGGGTCAGTTTGATTTTTCAGTTCTTTAGAATGCACATTACTAGAATGATGAATATATCTTGGGATTCTCATTTATCTTAATTGTTTAATATGCCTGCATATTTGAAACTCTTAGAATTCACGGGGATGACTATTGTTGCTGGCTATTGAGAAAGTAATTTTTTCATTCTAGGTAAATTTTGCTTAAAAATATACACCTGCAGTTGGATTAGAAGCATTTGGATGAGAAAGAGATCACTCATAGTTGCTGGGAGAAAATGGAATGGGAGAGAAATAGTAAAGCTTGTAATGAATAGAGGGAAATTTCCTAAACTCTCTCTGTTCTTTTCCGCTATGCTGTTTAATGAAATTCTTTATGACACAAGAGAACATAGTTGACATTTGAGATATCAAATGTTTAATGACGCTTCACCACATGATGGAATAGTTTGGTCTAAGACTGCTTTATCCCTGATGGAGAAATGGTAGGTGAAACACTGAAGTTCTTGAGTCTCCCAGTCAAGAAGGAGAGAGATATCACTCTCATAGGAAAGCTGAGCACATGTGTATATTGCATAATGATTACTGCAGTAAGGTTAGTTATATCCATCACCTGAGATAGTTACAATTTTTTTTGGTGAGAACTTTTAAAATCTACTCTCTTATATGCAATACAAGATAGTTAACTACAGTCGCCTTGCTGTACGTTACATCCCTAAAACTTATTCATCTTATAAGTGGAAGTTTGCACCCTTTGACCACCTTCACCCTTTCCCCCACCCCAAGCCCCTACTCCTGACAACCACCAATCTGTTCTGTTTCTGTGAGGTTGTTTTTATTAGATTCCACGTATAAGTGAATCATATGGTATTTGTCTTTTTCTGTCTGACTTATTTCCCTTAGCATAATCCCCTCAGTGTTCACCCATGTTGTCACAAATGGCAGGATTTCCTTCTTCTTATGACTGAATATTATTCCATTATATATATATATGTATATATATATATGTATATATACACCACATTTTCTTTTTCTTTTTTTCTGTTGCTAATATTTATTTATTTATTTATTTATTTATTTATCTTCTTCTCCCCAAACTTCCCCAGTACGTAGTTATATATTCCAGTTGTAGGTCCTCTGGTTGTGCTATGTGGGATGCCGCCTCAGCATGGCTGATGAGCAGTGCCGTGTCCGCACCCAGGATCTGAACCAATGAAACCCCAAGCCACCAAAGCTGAGTGTGCAAACCCAACCACTGGACCACAGGGCTGGCCCCTCCACCACATTTTCTTTATCCCTTAATATGTCAGTAGACACTTAGGTTGTTTCTATGTTTTAGCTGTTATGAATAATGCTGCTATGAACATAGGGGTGTAGATATCTTTTTGGGAAAGTGATTTCATTTCCTTTGGAGAAATACCCAGAAGTGGGATGGCTGGATCATATGGTAGTTCTATCTTTAATTTTGAGGGGAGCTTTCATAATGTTTTTCATAGTAGCTGTACTAATTTACATTCCCACCAACAGTGTAAAAGAAATTTCTTATGTTTTCCATTAAATTTAAAAGTTCCTGGTGGTTCTTTTCCTATGGAAATGTTACAACTTAATTAATTCAGCCTTTAGAAATATACTTAAACCTAATGAAGTTCTTAGAAATGTGAATTATAGTATTTTAGGTATTAGCTTTGCCAAGTATTTTTTGTTATCATTAATCTCAGCCAAATAAAAAATGCTATGTGGATAGAGGAAGAAAGAGCAAGTAATTGCCCTGTCAGACAAGGAGTATATCTCATTTGTAATGAAAATGATGTTGTTAGAATATTAGTTTAGGTATTAATGAAATATAGACTATAAAAATAAAGCAGAAAATAAAAGTAGGAAACATAAAAAAACCTGAACACCAAGAGGATAATATGGTCTTTCTTTTAAGTCAATTAACTCTTTTTGGGAAACTGACAAACAATAAAATATGTTCAAGTTGTAATTTTCATGATATAAAAATCTTTATATTCCAGATTTTGGATAGTATCCATAAAATAACAGTAACCAGCATTTTTTTGAGCTCTTCCTAGGAGCCAGTTACCCTGCTAAATGTTTTATGTGCATTATCTCATTAAAAACTTACCCTGTTAGAAAATTTTATTTTTCCTGTCTTATATGTTTGAAAAAAAAAAAGGAAAGAATAAGAAATCCCTGAGACATGCATGAGAATTACAAACTGGAATAACACTTATTGTAGCAATGTAATTACTCTCTTTTGTGTCATACATTTAATAATTTATTAATCCTACACATGAGAATTAGAAGAGGAGATTATCTTATTGGGTTGCCTGCCTTTTATGTGTCACTATGGTATTCATGTAGGTAGCACGACTGTCAGTGCTACTGCACTCAATAAATTTCAAAGGAAATGGTTAATAACCATTCTTACTCAATACCCACCTCCATGGACTACATGGTTTGAATTGGTCTCCTGGAGATTTTGATAACATGCCACTGGCAATACCACTTCCATCACCACCGACTTGAGAATCCTGACTTGTAGGTGAGTCACAAAACTGTTCAGATCTCACAGCTAATTAATTGGGACAACAATGTTTTTGACACCCTGCCATACTGCTTGGAACACATTTTTAAAAATGAATTAATGTGTGTTATATTCTTTAATCATTATTCAAATATATGCAGCATAGAAATTGTTTTTTTCATATATGGGCATAAAAAAATCTGCTTCAAAGATTTAGTATGAAGGAAAGAATAAATAAACCATTTAAAAATTACCTTTTCTTTTTTTTCCCCACTCAAATATTGCCTTTATTTTCATTTCAAGTAATATTATTATGTTTTAAACATAATACTAGGATGGAATGCATATGGTGTAAAGACTTTTCTAGCCCCCAAATCTATGAGCTTTTATTTTGTCCCTCTCATCCACATTTGCTTTTAGGCATTCAGCTCTGACATATCCATCAGAATGTAAGTAAACAATGGTGGAAAGTAAAATGTTCTTTTAACACTTCATTCTTTGTTCTTTAAGTGAACTATTGCCATGTGACATTTGAGAATGACATCCTAGATGCTTAAATCTAAAAATTGCTCTGGCCTTGTATTTTGATTCTGTTGATGAAAAGCAACTTTTGGTGTAGCTGCCAAGCAACTTAAGAGCCAAACTCAAGGCTCAACTATAAAAACTAATTTATCCAAAGGCAGAGGAAAACTACTTCTGTCTTCTTTCATCTCTTATCTTTTCTCACGTAATATGGGATAAGATACCAGCATTTCATTTTATTCTTTCTTTTTTATATTTTCAGGGCTTATTGTTAGAACATTCATTTAATATTGTGGAGATATTTCTTTGATTAAACTACGGCATGTTGTACTTGAAAATTTGCATATAGATGGGGGTTGAGAATGAGATATGACATTTTAATGTGATATGTAGAAGATGAGTTCCAAAAAGTTGTAAGTTCATTTTCAGACCCCAGGGAAGTTGAGGAAATGAGTAGGTTAGTAGTCAATGCAAAGAGTTGTCCCTACTAACATTTCTTGCCTGTGTTCTTTCAACTTGAGGAAGAGGACATCAGGCTGGGAATACAGGGCAGCAATTTAGGGAGAGCAGATTGTCTAAAACAGAAAGAGTGCCTATAGTAGTTTTTCTCCACTCTAGACACTTTTTTAGCTATTGGTCCCTCGTGGGGAACAAAATGGTGCTGTGTAAGGAACACCTGCTTCCAAGTTTGGAAACCTGGATTATCAACCCCTCTTACTCCCACCTAGAAATGAAAAAATATCTCCTAACTTCTTTGGTCTCAAATTTCTAACTGTTAATATGTGGAATTTGAAACATGGTCTCTAACATCCCTCTCAGCTATTAACATGATGGCTTGAGAAATAAGGGAGGAGAGATGGCTGATTTTTGAGCATAAATTTCGATTGATTATTGGACTTTTGGGCAAATGAGGAATTCAACTGAAATTACGTCAAACTAAGCAGAGTTAAGTGAGGTTAGGCAGAATGTAAAACAAAGTGTAGCTTATTAAATATAGATAGTTTATGAGTAGCACTCATTTCTTGATATGCTTCTAATATATTAATCAAAAATAAGCAGAAACTTGAAAAAATCCATTGCAAACTTAAAAGTGTTGAAACAAAGGCTGATTTGTGGTTTTAAGGTGTCAAGAGGAGGAAAATCAAAGATTAGATATCAATTATGTGGCCTTGTGAAAGCAGATTAATCACAGCCGGTAATGCAATGGACATGAGAGCCTTAAAAGAATACCATAGATAAATGATCCCACATTGCCTTGGGATTTTAACCAAAAAAAAAAAAAAAGGAAACCTTTTTTGCTTGTTTGTTTTGCATTCGGTTTTGCCACTAATTGCACTATTAAGAACTTAATTGCTTGTGATATGAGGTCATGTTCACTATTAAATAAGGGACGAGTAGCTAATTGTTGGTACAAGAACGTGATTATACCTCACTGAAGAATTATTGACATTATGTTCCATGTTGTTTCCAAATTACCAACTTGTATAAACCTGTATAGGCCATCTCAAGAAAAATGTTTACATTAGATAATTGGCATACAGAACATTTATTCGTTCAACCTATATATATATAATATGTATATATACATATATAGAGACACATATTGGTAGAATGAATATCAGTTGAATGAATATATGTATTTTTTTAATATTTATTTATTTTTATTTTATTTATTTATTTTTTTTTTTGAGGAAGGTTAACCCTGAGCTAACTACTGCCAATCCTCCTCTTTTTGCTGAGGAAGACTGGCCCTGAGCTAACATCCATGCCCATCTTCCTCCACTTTATGTGTGGGATGCCTACCACAGCCTGGTGTGCCAAGTGGGGCCATGTCTGCACCTCGGGTCCAATCTGGCGAACCCTGGGCCGCTGAGAAGTGGAATGTGCTCACTTAACTGCTGTGCCACCAGGCCGGTACCCTGAATATACGTATTTTTTAATTCATAACACTGAGAGGGCAATAATACATATCATGTTTGAAGTAATAGTTTTTATGGGGGCTTAGAGTCAGCAATGAGAAGAGGAGATGAATGTAGCAGTCAAGAAACATTTAAAGAATGGAACATTAGGACAGTTTATTATCTAGAAGAAAATGTGTTTGGGGTTTTGGGGAATAGAAAGTGAAAACAGATCTTGGATATATGACATAGAAGATATGAAGATAGTTTGGATATAGTGGACAAAGATTGAAATGAGTTAAGGAAGTTAACGGGTTCGCTTAGTTTACTGGACAAATGCGATCTAGTTTGAGTAGCAGAAGAGCACTATTTTGAAAATGGGCCAACCAATATGGGCCAAACAGGTCGACATTTTTGCTAGTCAGGCAGGAATGAATGAAGACAGTATTGGACATACTGTAGATATTTGAGTGTTTACACGATGAGAAATAATAAGAATAAGTATCAAATTTTTATTACTGTAGGTCATGCACAGGCTTAAGCATTTTAAACATGTAATCCATACAATCCCCTCAGAAAGGCAATGTGGGTAGATATCATTATTACTTCTGTTTACAGAAGTGGAAACTGAGTCACAGAGAAGCTGAGTAAAGTGATTTGCCCAAGAACACTCAGTAAGTGGTAGAGGCAGGATTTGAATCCAAGCTTTCTGATTGTAGAGCACAGGCTCTTAATTACTAGCAAGCATTAGTGATCATAGTCATCACTGCCATTGTTATTTATTAGTGACACATCATATCATCATAAATATTTTACTGTTATACTGAAAAATTGTTTTTAAACATTGTAATTATCATTAATAATTATAAGTTTAATTATGTGGTCTACCATAATGTGAATATATATGAAAAACAGAAGTATTGACAAAATGAGCTGTTTTTATTAATCAGTCAGTTTGTCAAACTGCCTACATCAGTGGCTAGTACAGAGTAGGAAATTAATCAATATTTGTTGAATGAATGAATGATTGCATAGTTTTGATAATAAAACAGTATTTTAAATATATGTTATGGCATCTTCCTTGGTTATGGCAATTCGTTGGTAGATGCAGATACTTTTACATTAGGTTATTTACATTTGAGAAATATGGAATTAAGCTTTTCGTTTTGACCATTCACACTTAAGGGTTTAAAATATTTTTAATGCTAGTCAATTAAATTACCTAAGTTGTATGAAACACGAGTAGACAATTTTGCTTGTTTAAAAATGGAACCATTTAGACTAATATTATTTGCTCAATTATGTCAAATAATGTATACATATGTGCTAAATTTACTAACACAACTGGTACTAAATAGAAGATTTGATTATTAGAAGGGGAATGAAGAGAATAACATCTCCAGTAGCTTTGGAAGTTGGAGTTAAGGACATAATTTGTTGCTTTGTCTCATAAAGGAAGACTTGCTAGCTAGTATTCAAACCCTATAGGGATGTATTTGCCAGACTAATATAAAATACAAGCGAACTTCTCTTCCAAATACTAAATTTGAGATTTACTAAAAGTCTGCAAAAAGATGTAAATGTAAGAATTCCTATACATGATTTTCCTCTGAATATTTTTCTTGCCTCTGGAATATGCTCTAATAAGTTTATAATCAGTTAAGAAACATATCTATTATTTTGTTTATTCCATAATATTCTAGTCTAGATTGCAGTTTAGAGTCATGCCATAGGTAGTGAGAATTGATTCTTAGGATATTTTTAATGAGGCAGAATTTTCACTTCATTAATAAAACATTCGGTAGGACTGAGTTCCAGGATCACACTTAACTCCAGCCTGCTCACCTTTTCTTTGCGATAATGTCTCTAATTTGTTGTATTAATTTGTGTATATTTTATGTATTCACCAGAGAAATTCGTTTAATTTGATCATGACCTTATTATTCAAAGTTTAAATGTGAAACATAACCTTTTCTCCTCAAGTGGTGTCACAAAAGATTGCATCCTAGTCATGCAGCAAATCAATGACTGTCATGCAGAATGAGGCTTCCACCAGCTCTGAGTGGCACCTGGTGGTTATTTATAGCATGACCAGCAAAGTCATCTATCTTTTCTGACAGCTTGCAGTGTTACTCACCCATTGTCATGTTTTCCTCTAATGCTACTTGCAAAACATTCACCCATCTATTCATCATTCATTCATTCAGTCCAGCTTTAAACAAATGTATATTGAAGACCTATTTAATGCCTAGGATAGAATGGTCAACAAGATGCCTCCCTGCCTTCAGGGAGCTTTAATATATTCTCTTTATTGCTTGGAGAAAATTTGAATGGTATACAGATACATGGATATGCCCCTAGACTCAAGGACCTTACTGTCTTATAAGGGAGTATTATCATGAAAGCAAATAACTGCAAATCAAGGAAGCTAATAATAAATAACACGAAAAAGTGATATCACAGTAGAGTGGACAGGGAGTAAGTGTCTCTTCTGTTCTGTCTCACTGCAGGATATTTCTTTTAAGGGAAGGAGATTCTTTCTCGGAAGCCCTGAGATGAGTCTTCTCTCATTTCGTTGATCCAAGTTTGGTCATATATGTCCATTTGAGATCCACACTTGTGGCGAGGAGAATGCCATGCATGTGTGGCTTAGGTCTGGTTTATTTGCATCAATCACTTTGACACAAGGTATGTAGAATAGAGGATGCAACCTATCAGTATATATCATGTGAAATCAGCTGAATTCAAAGCACGTGAGCTACGGAAGGAAGGTGTGGATAATGGAACATATGTGTATAGGAAAGGGAGAGCCGGTATGGATGCTGGTAAGTAATCAACAGTTGTCAAAAAATTACCATACTAAAAATTTACCTATGTTATGAGAAAAAACATACCATTATAAATCAAACGTGTGTCATGTTAAAATTACCTGAGAAAATGATATTATTACAAAAGTAATTGTATCTATATGATATAGTATATGAGTTAAGCCCTCAAATATCTAAGTAGTAAGCTGAATAATTCCAAACACTGCCAGTTCCTTAAGAAGAAACCAGATTCTTTTTGATATCTTACTTTCTTTAAAGGGTAGCAACTAAAGAAGAAATAATCAGCTTTCCAAGTATTGACCTTAGAAGCCAACATGTCACTTAACTCACTAACATAGCACGTTTGGGAGACCTTAATTGGTACTAGATCCAAAAATATTTGTATTCTCTATTGGATCACAGTAGGTCCTCACTAAATGTTCACTGGCTGAACACACACACACACACACACACCCATTTCCATATAGAACAGCTTCTCATTAAATTTCTCTAACATGTTTTAAACCAAATGATTCTTACCCATTGTCTCCAAAGAAGAACTATGGACTAATCAAACTCAATCCATGTAGCTGGGTCCTATCCAAGTTCGCTTTCATTGAACGAAGAAATGGAAAGGGAGAGGAAGTGTCCACTTTGTTAGGGGCAGTGAAAGTGTTTAGTGAGGTTTAGTTTCAGTTTGAAGTAGGTGTTGAGGGGAAGCTGAGAAGAAGACTGTAAAGCTAATACTCCAAAGTGAGAGACTATCTCATTTCTATAAATTGAGGGCTGAGCTAGCTCAATGAAAAGGTTGGCTCACTTTCAGACAATCTGTGATCCTCTACAGGGTGGCCTGAAGCAGGGATGGGTGTGCTGGGCAGAGAAAAGCCTTGGAAAGTTCTGGCCCAAAAAGTAAATTTTACACATTTATAATTTTATAATGTATTATAATTTATACATTTTATCTATGAGAGAAAGGCTTATTTGGATCAGATTTCACAAACATTATTGCTCTAACTTTCTTCATAGTTCTCTGTACTGGAATTGTTTTCTGAATTTTATGTGCTTTGATTTATCTTTTAAGAAATAGTTAAGCAAGTGATAGATTTATACACTTGATAACTCTCTTGCTTGAAATGCACTGTTGGGCCACCACCTCATCTGTTAAAAACAGTTTAATATCGTAAGCTGACAAAAAAAAAAAAAATCCCTCCAAAAGCAAAAACAGAAACCACAGAAACGCATGTAATAGATGTAAAACAAACAAACAAAAACACCCCAAACCTAGGCTAAATCCCATGAACTACTCCCTCAAAAGGTCTCCATGAGACCTGCCAGCTTAGCTATTAGGTTTTAAAGTCCACAGATGATTACAGAAGCAAATTAGCAGGAGAAATGGTCAGCAACAGGCTGATACACCGCGAGGAGCACCAAACAGGGCCACCAGCCTGACTGTGTTGCAGGATCCAGCACATCTGCAGAGAAAGCATTCATACGAGCCTGAAAGTGCCGCTCAGGACTTGGGTAAAAACACAGAAACCCTGAAAAACTCAGGAAGCTTGACGGCATTGATATTCTTCAGCAAAGCACAAGCATTTCTATCCCTAATGATGACCCTGGGTTAACCATTGTATTCGACATAAGTCTCCTTAAGCAGTCAGGAAAGAGGATAGAAGATTTAGAAATATTTCCATCTAGTGCTTGAGTTTTTGTGTTTAGAGAGAAATTGGGAAATCAGTAGTTGGCTCAGTTGCTGAGAGTTCTGTAATTTAAATGGTTTTCTTGTTTGAGGACAGTAAAGATTGAAACTGGTTATCGCTTAAGCTAGTAAGAATCTAAGTGTGTAATTGATGAGGATCCTTCACTGATTTTTCTGTCTGTCTTCAGTGGGACCAACAAAATTACCGTAAGCGTTGGGCATACAAAGATGGAATTTTCCTCAAGGGATTTGCAGTGGAGTAAGTGGACATATAGACAGTGGATGTATAATTGTATATTAATGGAAAATATGCTGAAGGAGTTTTGGAGTAAGAAGAAGGGGCAGAAATTCCCTGTCTGCATGGGCTCATTTGAGGAGTAGACAGATTAAAGCAGTTTTTCAATGCAACCAGCTAGTAACATGATATACAGTGTCAGCTGTAATCATGTCACAATTAGGAAGAAGCATCATGACTAATTCAAAACAGCAAAAACTAAAGTTAAAAACTATTTAAATTTAGTTTGAAAAATATCTACTTCTATGGAGATTCTTTAGATTAGAAGCTTTGCAAGTTGTTAGAATTATAAAACCACTGGCAAATAGTAGACAAAGAATTTACATGCAACTAAAATGCGCTTTGTGTGTGCACACATGCCTACATACTTCAGTTTTGTGTATTTTCTATTTTATATATTCTACTACACTCACCTGTGGGAACTAATTAATAAACAAATTAATAAATGTTTTTCTTGGTTGGTTTGTTTTATTTAAGTGTTTAATCCATCTGAAATACATTTTTGTGTAATGCAATATAGGGATTCAATTTTATTTTCCTCAAGATGGATTATTAGCATTCTTTATGCCAGCAACGTTTATTAAATAATTGATCTTTCTAACACAGAATTGAACTATCACAAATATCATACATTAATTCTCATAAATGTGTAAATTCCCGTGTATATATGTATATGTGATATATTTTATTTTTGTAAATTATTTTTCTACCAATATAAGATTAATTTTTTTGCAGTGAGCAAGAAAATTCTCTAGAATTTTATGATATCTGTTAAAGCAACTCCATTTTTCTTTTCTCTACCTATTCTGGGGTATTTATTTTTTCATATAAAATGCTGGGTTTTTATGTTTGTGCTACATAATTACTCATAAAATTCTCTTATCTTTTCCTATGGTTTACCACTTTTTAACAATAATTATTTATCTGTGCTTTATGATACCTCTTGCATTTGATCTTCCAGGGCACTCATTTGGTCCTCGCCAGTGAGCATCCCTTTATCAAAGCACACACCCACTTGTTTTAAGGACATCAGTTCTGTTAGCACCAGAATTCTCCTTGGCATTGTATTTGAATCTCTATTGGCCATCTCTCCCCGTGAGCAATTCTCTCTCACTGGATCTATTTTGTGTTTCTCTGAACTGATCTCCCTCCGGATATTACATTGCTACATTAGCTTGATTTTTATTACTCAGTGTTGGCTTCTTCCAGCTCAGAAGTTGTTGTTGGAGTTCCCTAGTGTCAGCAGTTTGGTTGCAGTATAAAGCATCCTCAGTGGTTTAAAAACAAATGTCACTTCTCAGTCATGAAACCTGTCGGATGCTGTGATTCTGCTGCAAGGCAGCTGTGGCTCTTCTCCACATGCTTTGTCCATTTGAGGATCTGCTCTGATGCTGAACATTCCGCAACACAGATTTCTGCCAGCCAAGACCTTCCCAGAGTGTGACACTTTCTGGTGCTCACCAATGGGTTCCCTGATCCTGGCCTAGAAGCTTACCCAGTCAAGTTCTCTCCAGAGATCCTCAGCCCTTATTGCATCTAGCTGACTTATCTATCACTTTGACTCAGGAGAGGCAAAAACTGGAGTTGGTGGGAGAGGGGAAGACTTTTTCAGGTATGTTCCTATAATTTATCCAATAAAATTGTCCTTGATAGAGATTTGAAATGGTAGCTCATTTTTCATAGAAATAGAAGATTTCTGATTATTCATACAATAAACCATTTCACTATCTTTATACACATTCCTGAACAATTTATGTTATGGATACTGACAAAGTAAATTTGGCAAACGGTGGAAAAGCACTTTACTTTGTAAAATGCACAGGCCATATTGAATTTACAGCACAATTTCTATAAAAAAGAAAACATCTATCCATAAGGAAGAAATTTAGTGAAAGACATATGCATTTTTAGTAATTTGATAACTGTAAACTAAGCCTCCCTATATAAGTGAAAATTGTTCTTTTTTTCTAGATAGTGTAAAACTGAATGTGTGCAGAATTATACAATGCTTTGAGGAATTATCGCATGTCATAAATTTATCTTTGTAGACTGTAGTTTATATAGTGACATCGATCATATACTTAGTTCTTATATTGAGAACCTAAAATTATTCTCTAAACGTTCAAAGTACAACTTGATTCACAAAGGAAGTCTCTGGCACCACATCCTGGCAAAATAAGAGAATAATTATCAAAATTGTTTCAAAGGTGTATATTTAGTGTTAACTTGATATATTACTATTAAGAAATAGTATATGTTCAATGTCCCTTTTAAAAATACATAACATAGACAAATTAAACTTACTTAATTGTTAAATCCACTGGTCTTTTGAAAAATTTTATGTATATGCACACCATTAATGGTTCCACAGAATTTTTTTTAATGAAATCAGTACATATATGCAGTCAATGGCATGTATGTACTTTCTAGATGACTCTAAAATTGAGCTACTAGCCAACAATCTAGTGGTTCATTATGGGCTTTGTCTGGCCACACACAGGTTGTCAGTGCCAACCTTATCTGATTGATATAAACCTCTAGCCAGATTGTCAGATTAAGATATATATGTGTATATATGCATACACATACATACGTACATATATTCATAGGCATATGTATACATACATGTATATACTTCCTTCCCTATTTGCCCCTTGAATATATGAACTACTGAGTGCAGGGACCAAGTCTTATTTAATGTTGTTAAACCTGAATTCAGACCTCACTGCCTGGTATACGCATATGGTAGATATAGAGGAAATCTTTGCAGAATGAAGAAATTAATTAGTTTACCTTAAAATGTCTAGCATATTGTTTTGTAAATTTAATGGTTTGTAATTTCAAAATAAGTCACTATTGCATAAGAATAATTACAAACATCAAGAAATAATGCATAAACCTTTAAAAGTAAATTTTATAGTGACTAATACATGAAGAAATTATGCAGAGAATTAGCCTTGATGAGGTTATTCTATCAGATTTAGACATGTTTCCATGCATAACATTTCATTTTTTTAAAAGAAACAAACAGAAAACAAAAGCAGTTTTAAATTTTCCCCAAGCTATGCCTCCAGTTTTCAAGAATACTATTTAACTGTCAGGGCTGAACACCTTAGAATTTATCATCCACCTTTCTATTTCACTTTCTTGCAGAATGTGATAAAAAAGTGACAGATATCAGTGTTTTAAAATTGATTTTGTGAAGATATAAATAACCCAAATTGCAGGTACATTTTGTTATTAATACTAGAGCAGAACTTTAAAGGGTACATGTGTCTATCTGTACATCCTTTCTCCAATACGTAATAAATAGTTTTAGAGCTCGCCTCATCTTACAAAGCACTAGTACATGTTTTATTCTACTTGATTTTTACAACAAGTGAGTGAAATATTCACATAATTATCCTTGTTTTACAGATATGGAAACAAAGTCTCAGAGCAGTTAAGTGATATTCCCATGGGCAGAATTTGAATCCAAAGCCACATGTGAATTCAGATCACATTCTTCCCATAACACGAAGCTGGCGCTCTCTCACTGTAGACATGTGTTCGTGTGGTTATAAAATTTTCCTTGCAATGAGTAACTATTCAATGTGAGGATCTACATGAGAATTTGTCATTATCATTGGCAAGAAAGCTGGGAAATACTTGTAATTGCATCATAAAACCCAGTTAAATTACATGTGTAGCATCAAGGACTGCCCAGGAATACGCTCTTTTAGAATTGGCTCTTCCTTCTAATTTAGGGTACTTTATGAGGAGAATCTGGTTAAAATGAATAGCCTGTGTTGCCATTTCCTGTTGGAAATGTAGATACCAAAGTTACTTTTAGAACAGAAGGATTTTTTTTCCACCTTTATTGATATGTGATTGACATATGGCATTGTGTGAGTTCACGAGGTACAACATAGTGATTTGATATATGTATTCATTGTGAGATGATTACCACAATAAGGTTAATTAACACATCCATCAAATCACATAGTTACTTTTTTTGTGGTGAGAACATTTAAGATCTACTGTCTTAGCAACTTTCAAGTTTACAATACAGTGTTGTTAACTACAGTCACCTTGCTGAACACTGTTAGAGCCCAAGAACTTATTGATCTTATAACTGAAAGCTTGTTCCCTTTGATCAACATCTCCCTATTTCCTCTGACAACCACCAATTTATTCTCTGTTTCTTGAGTTTGTCTTTTTTAGTTTCTACATAAAAGTGAGGTCAGACATTATTTGTCTTTCTCTGTCTGACTTATTTCACGTAGCATAATACCTTCAAGGTTCATATATGGTGTTGATTCTTTTTAATGGCTGAATGATATTCTGATATATATGTATATTATATCACATTGTCTTTATCCATTAATCTGTTGGTAGACACTTAGGTTGTTTCCTCGTCTTGACTTTTTGTGAATAATGCTGTAATGAACATGGGGGTGCAGATATCCCTTTAAAATAGTGATTTGGTTTCCTTCAGAAGTGGGATTGCTAGCTCATAGGTAGTTCTATTTTTAAATGACATTTTTTTTAATAAAATGAAGTTTTCCTTGCTTTTATATGTGTGCATGAACATAGGTATGTGCTGGTGATCACGGTTTTCTCATGTTGGTGGTGGCGTAACAGGAGCTTCCTTCATTCCATGTTTCGGGAGATTGATATATTGGCAAAGCTATGGTAATGATAAATTGGACTCTCTGGGCTGCCTACCTCAGTTGTCCCTTTAAGTAAAGGTACTGACAAAACTATCTTCTTCTCTGGCTAGAATGTGTCTGAATCTATAATCCCTGTGGAGCGTATAATTGTTTCCTTTAAGACAAAAGTACAAATAAAGCAGAAAGAGACAATATGCTGTAGTTTTGAGCATGTTCTCTAATCAGAGAAGCTCATAACTACTTTCAAGCAAACGTTCAAAAATGTTTGAAGCCAAACATTCAGATATAACTGCACGTCTCTTCTGTGCGTTTCAGATGAATTAACAATTTCCAAAATAGATTGTAGACTCTTTAGAACATGAGTCACAAAGAACAGTTTTTCTACTATCAATCATCTGGTTGACATTCTTCCTTTTAGCAAAAACTCTGCAGTGTCCATGAATTCCAGAGCAAAACACAGCAGGGCTTAGTATGTGTGGGAGGAAGTGGGCACCAAAGGCCAGGGGAAGTGAGAGAGCCGTAAGGTCATAACAATGTTATCACAGAACCATTCCTTCTGATAATTTCGTGAAAAGGTGTTTCAAAATTATTTCATATCGTTTACCTTAGTGATGCCAATTGGATATTTAGATTGATTTCGTAATAATTAGAATAATTTTTTCCTAGAAGAATTGGAGAATTCTTAGAATTAGTCTAATATTTGGAGAGATTAAAAGTAGAAGAAAAATAAGGGGAAAGTAAATCATGTCATAGTAATAAAAATCCTGCTGCTGCTGCTGCTTTTGAAAGAACCACTTGATGTAGATTGTTGGAGTTGCCCAACCAATATCCATCCCACCAGGTCCCTCCCTTTCTTGATTTCAGAACATGATTCTATTTGGGGTGACACTATGACCAGCATCATGTGATAAATCATGATTTGTATAGACCTATCACAAAAGTTTGATTTAATTTTGTCAGGCACTTAAATTCTCAGACTTTCAGGGGTGGTAGAGTGACCGACTTCTGATAGTAAGAAATGAGAGGAAGTCTCCCGGAGAAGGGGTTGTGTGTCTAGGAAAGCATACAATGGGCCAGCGGTAGCTGAGGCTGCTTTCAGATGTTATTCCTGGAGCTGCTTTCAGATGTTATTCCTGGAGCTGTGGTAGCCACACTGGGAGAGTAAAATGACAAACATCGGGTCAAAAGACAAATTACCAAAAATGGCAGAAAAAAAGTAGAAAGGGACTGGTCCTTGAAGACATTGTTGAATTGCAGCTCCATCATTTGTCTTCCTATCACCAGCCATCTTGTTCTGTGGAATAGTCCTGTGTTGCTTAGGCCACAGTTAAGAGTGTTGTTATTGTTGCTTGCAGCTGAGAACATTCCAAACTAATAATCTCCTCTACCATGTGCAAGTAGATGAAAGATTCGCATCAATAGAGTTAATAGGTTTTGGTTCACACACTGAGTTGATTCATTTATTGACTTCGTATTGTGTTCTATTTACATTATTGTGTGTGTTCCTCTGAATGCCTTGTGTTTTTTTTCAATATTTCCTGAGGTGCCTTTGTTAATGACTTTTGCTTTGGATATCTTTCAAACTCCTTAAGGAAGTGGAGATTTTAGATTTTGCTTAATTTTAGAGGTTGGGTAGGATGACGTAGATTATGATTGTCAATTACTTTTTCTGGGACAGAACATTTGTAATTAGATCTACAATTAACTTTGAATAATTCAACATTATGCTGTGCTGTTTAAACTGATTTAACAAAACAGATGTTTTAAATGACAATATATAGTTTCTCATAATAACCCATTTTTAGTTTCATGGTCATGTAAGGTCATGCTCAAGAGAATTATGAGTTTATGCAAAATAAGCCAAGTTTTTGCAATTTAAGAGAATGGATAGAGCATAATTTTTTTGTCACTTTACTTTTTCTTGATGCTAATTATATATATTTTTTGTCTATGGGAATATAGATTTAAGCATGGTTTGCATATGATTTATATTAATAATAATAATAATAATAATAATAATAAACTTTTATGGAAAACTTACATGCCAGGTGCTATAATAAGTGTTTGACACAGTAATTCTTTCAATCTTCATAAACAGTCGTCTTTTGGGGGGCTATTCTTTGATATCTGTAAGTTGCCCACAATCCTTCCCAAACTTATATAATTTGGGTAAGCATAAATTCCCATAAGTCAGATCATAACCATAGCTAATCATGAAGTTGATATTTATGAACACACTGTTAAGTGCTTGGATACGATCCTATTTAATCCTCACAGTATTCCTTTTAATTAGGTATTGTTATTCTTCAGTTTTATAGATAGGCAAACTGAGGTTCAGAAAGCAAGTTGCCTGAGCCATACAGCTTATGATTAAGGGACATCCAGACTTTTCAGGTGTGTCTAAACACAGAGTATGTGCTCTTAACCAAACTTTTCTTAATAAAATGTGTGGTCTTATCATGTCATCTTTGTTCACGCACACACATACATTGAACCATCCTCTCTACTCATGTCAAAATTCATGCTTTGCATTCCTCCTAGTGACTAAAATAAATGAAACACAGTTAGTTGTTTAAGTAAAATGACTATTGGATTATTCAGACTTTATTTCATAGCTTAGAATAATAAACAACCCTTAGGAAACGGAATTGTCCATAATTGTATTTCACCTGCTTATTTAAATGGGTATAATCGAAGATCGTTACATCCTAAGAAGTAATGTTTGAAGCAGAGCTATTTATTTGACAAGTCGAGGGTTGAAGTACCATCAGTGCCATCAAGTTAATGTTATACCTACCTTCCTAACAATATTTTCAGGTATTAATCTCCAAAGCACACTCCTAGTTTGTGATGATAAAACGTCATCAACTTCTAAGAAGATACTTCCCTTCCTAGGTGGTAGGAAAGAGAAGCAAGCATCCATTTGTTAGCTTTAAAGCACTGACATAGCAGAAGTATTTCAAGAAATCTTTTATTGAAATCTTTTAAAATATTGGAAATAGAACCCATCTCCGCTATTGAGAATTTACACTCATCTCTTTCACTTATTTATATTTATAATAATATTTTTGATTAATCTGATAATAGTTTAATACAGTTAATTAGGATTGTAAATAATGAAATGTAATAACAAGATTAGAACATCTCACTGAATGCATATAACAGTAATTCTGTTGACAATTTTCTTTATAAGAAAAACAATGTTTTATCTATCTCTATGTTACAAAGCCTAATAGTTTGTTTAATAGTAGTGTTATATAATATTTTAGTGATCTTTTTTTAAGTGCATCTCTCCTGTGGTGGGGAGGAGCTTTCAGGTAAGTAGTGATAATATTCTGAATTTGTTCCTGGAGTAGACAGACACACAAGCTCCCAGGCTACATCAGGAAGACTTGAGCAATGAACCAATTTTTTTGGCTTTATAAAAGTAGGTGGGTGTTGGAAGTGAAGTCAGGGTAACATTCTGGGACATTGGTCTTAGGAAAATGTTTTAAATTTAAAGAAGATCTTTAAAGAAAGAAAGACAACCCAGTTCACATCAAATAAAACGTGCAGTGAAGAAGGCTGAAGACGGAATAGGAAAAAAACATTAAGCCTGAAAGGGCAGAAAATGAAGAGTTAACTCAAAGAACAACAATAAAGGACAAGGGAAGAGTGAGGAGACAGTGGCTCAGTTAGGGAAGAGACTTGGAGGTGAATTGAGGAGCTCAAATTCAGAGAGAGAGAAAAAAGATAGTGAAAGATCCATCTGGTGCTAATGCTTTGTGGCAATATGCAAGTTGAACCAATACTTGCAATTCGTTGTGACAAAATACGTCTTAAACCTCCCTTTCTGGGCACAGGGCCTTACAGCTTCAGTGGTGATCTGAGTAGTATTCTCTCCTGAAAGGAGACCATTTTAAGGGCACATTACTAAGAAGAACTGATATCAAATATGTGTTTATTCCATTCTCTTTCATCTCCTTTGTGTGGACATTGGAAGAATAAAGATGAGAAAATACAGTGAAGTGAAGAGAGGGAAGACAACTGAGAACAGGAATATATTCATGCAGGAAAAATTGGAAAGCTGCAAAAAATGGTATGCTAGTTCCAAACACGTGGTCTCAGAATGGATGAATTTAGGCACCTTACTTACAAGAATATAGACATTTTAAGTTATTGTTTATGAATGAATAGTATGTAGTAAAATATCATGATAAAAATCCTTATAAGAAAACATATTTTCTGCAAAGCTATTTTCAAGTCACAGTGACAGCAGGGGTGTAAGAAGGTGATTAACATATTTTGTGCATCTACTATGTGCCAACAAGTGTGCTTTATACATATGGTCTCTTTTAGCAAAACTGGCAGATATTTGCTAATCTTGTATCTAGATAGTCTCCACAACCAACAACAAATGCTTTTCTTTATGCTGTAAGCATATAACACTTGTATAATGAAAAAAGCATCTTGTTATATTCAGCAAACTATTTTTCTTAGAAGTTGTATAGAATTCATCTCTTCCACTAGTCTGGAAGTCTTCACACATCAGCTAACTTTATTGGTTATATTTTTTGTCTATCTGTCATGACTTAGTGTCCCAAGATGACATTTGCCCGTAGAAAAAAATTGTGAATGTAGATACAGTTTCAATTATTCTTTCGGATGACAATGAAACTCACTCAAGGAGACTAGGTAACTTCTTCTGCTCCACTTCAGAACCTATTAATACTAAGAACAGAAACCGTAGGAACAAAATATTTAGAATTCTGGAAATTTTAACTCTGGATTAGAAAGATAGAAAGTTGATTTTGGTGACTCCCACTCTAAGAAGCACATATTCATTCAGTGATACACAATGCCAAGAGCCAAGAAATATCAATCCCATTTACTTTTCAACTCCAGTCATTTAACTAATTTTATTAAAATAAAATTTATGCATATCAAACAGTAAGTTTATGTTGTATGTTTTTAAATTATAATAAACCATGAAAATGAAAATCCTACTCATGACCGTTATTGATATGTTTGTATTTTGGTGTATTTTAAACCACAGTTTTATAACTTTTTGGTTTACTTAATGTTTTCTTGTATGAGTAGTAAAGGCCGTTGTAACCTAATATCGGCTATATGTACCTTCCAAAATTTCACTTCAGCAAATATTTATTGGGTGCTTAATATACCTTATACTGTTAGTTACAGTTCAGTCTATCATATATAGCTACAGGTCAGCACATTAGATGGTAGAAGTGAATCTCTCAGTTTTTCTGTGGTTTCCTCATTTGATCTATTGAAATGATGTCTTCAAAACAGTTAGGATCTGTATGAACTCAGAGAAATACGAGCCGTGTTATTCACTGGGGACCTTCTTTATGTTCTATGTGCCACGCAGTTGTGTTTCCAGATTCACACTGTGGTGTACCCATGGATAGATAAGCCAAAATGAGAAATGGATGTAAACTTGTGGATTGATTAAATTTGGTCATGCTCATGAAAATATCCACAGGTTATCTGTGCCTGGGTTTGTACAAATATATTGGATACATTTGTTTTCCCATTCAATTTCCTTAAATGTTTATGTTAAATAAGGCAAAATAAATGGCAGTTTTATTTGATTTTTGAAGTTTTTGATGGACATTGAAAGTTATGATTGCTATGCGCGTATTGAGATGAAAGAGTTAAGGATTTTTATACCTTTTATTATGGCTGCTATTAATAGCAATGTTTGTTCAGGGCAAACTTGTACAAACATACGGAGATCTACATATCCATAGGACATAAAGAGCCGGATATATTTCTTTCGTGGATATTATGTGAATGAAAATTTGCTGTTCTCTTTGCAGCATTATGGAAGAAGCTTTACTAGTCCCCAAGGAAAAGTCAAAATCTGCATTTAAATAAAGATATTAATAACTTGAGCTAGGGCTCTCTTTAGAAAGCTGTTAAGTGGTTTAAGATATTTTGTATAGGTAAGAATGTGAAGTGAATTGCTAATGACACATACAGAATGATTTTGAAGGGCTCATCTTTTGTCATTTATCACATTGTATGCAGTAAATTACTAGTTACATTGTAACCTGAATTCTAATAAATGTATTATTCAGGAGTTATTGATAGAATTTTAATAGAGATATATACAAGTTTAGTTTCAGTATGCATTTATTAGTAGTATTCGTTGTAATAATTCTAACACATTTCTATGTGGATTGTGTCTATATATATGCACCAATAGAAATTTAAAAAATAATACCTTCATATTATTAATCATTCATATTTACATTAGCTTATTGAAAGTAAGACTAGCAAATGTTAACACTGCAATTCCCACTGCGTGATAATTTTTTCAAGTTTTGCTATGCATCTCCTTTATTTTTTATTGAAATCTCCAACATAACTTTCAAAAATTGCCATATACATAATAATTATAAAACATATAATTTCTTCTGTAAGACTCAGCATCTCTGTGAAATCCAAACGAAGTTCAAATAGGCTGCCAGAGTTTACTATCTTCGATTGTATATGAAACTACAATCGTCAGTTGGAAGCTCCTCAATTCCCTGTTGCAAATAAATTGAACAAAAAGTCAAAAATGTATAAGAGGTACTAAGAAGATCTTGTAAGTTTGTGATCGCATATTAGTATTTAAATGGAATAAATATAACTAGACATCATACAGTTTCAAATAAAATAATAATGCACTGATCTTTTATACTTTAGGAAATGATTCAGTATTTCATTTAATTAACACCACTTAGGATAATTTTTTAAATATATAGTATATAAAAGCTTTGCTCTCAGATTCTTTCCTCTCATTCAGTGCTTTCCGAGTTTGGGAAGATTCTAACAATAAGACAGGCTTGGATGCTTAAACCATAAAACTTGATTAGAAGGTTCTTGACTAGAAAAAAAAAAAGATGTTAAGATGAGAGTTCTGGAATCATTTTCAGTGACGTGGCCATGGATGCCCGTGGTCAGTTACTTTAAGTAGGAAAATCAACAAGGCAAAATTGATGTAGTCTAGATTCATTTTTCTTTCTGACAAAGATGAACTACATTTCTATTTTAAATGAATGAAAATGTTATATGAAGAAATATAATTTGGGAGAACCACAAAATAACCCAGATCTTGACTCAACACAGTTTCCCTTCCCTTATTTTACATATTTCTCTGATAATTGCAGGATGGTTAGGAGGATCCTCTGGAGCTAGATGCCCAGGGTTCAAATTCCACTCTGTCACTTGGTGGCTATGTACATTTGGACAAGATACTGTAACCTCTGTTGCCTCGGTTTCTCAACTGTGAAAGAGAATAATAATATGGCCTTCCTAGGGCTGTGGTGAAGGGTAAACATATTCAACATAAGCAAACTGATTTACATTGTGTCTGCCACATAGAATATGGCATTGTGTTAGTTATTATAATGGTAAAGTAAAAATATATCAACGATTCATAGCAAAGAATTACACAGCCACAAGTTGATCGACTTGGGATCTATTATAATGAAATTAACATTATCACCAAGTTTTCTTTTTGCAGATTCCTTGAGTAAATCTCGGTAGCAGTAACCCTTTGATAAGAAAAACAGCAGCTCTGTAAGTTCAATTAAATAGAATTGACTGTTTTAGCTAAACTTGTAGGAGCTGAGTAACTGCTAAGAATGTCTTTTTGCTTATTTCACAATTGGTTCTTTTTGTTGTCAAGGTAACGATTTAACAATCACCTTTTTTCACTGCCTCCCTCCCCTCTGAAAAAAGGCATGTACAAACTGATCAGTCCTTTTAAAACTGTAGCTAAAAATATGAGGCAGAAAACACAGATTGATTTTTGTGCAAGTAGCAATTTTTTTAGGCTCTAGGCAAGGGTTCTATGGTGGTCTCATTTACAAGGTAAGGAATAACTTCCCCCAGGTGCTGAATAGAAGTACTTTCTTCATACCAGATATTAACAATTGAGCATTAAAAATGGCTGCCTTTTATTGAGTACTTATTACTTACCATCTGGGTGCTTTATCCACTTCACATGCATGTCTTTAAAAAAAAGTAATGGTTCTTCTAAATCACCTAAGGATCAGATATCATGTGTCCATTTTATAGCTGTGAAAGTTTAGACTGGGAGAGAAAACTCCTTTGTCGAAATTTGCACAGTGAGAAGTAGAGCTGGTAGGATTTGAATCCAGTCACATGTCTACACGGTCTTTAATATTGATTTCTGTATGAGCTTCCAAACGTCTTTGGATTTCAAGACCCGTGTACAGACACGCGCAATCCCACTTGGCTTTTTCCTCTAGTTATTTATACGATTTCATGTTTTTAGTATTTTGTACCTCATCGTGGAGCATAGAGACGTGTCTGTGTATGCCATTGAGTGAGGTCCTGCTTAGGTGAGCTTTTCTTCACAGTTAAACTGACCCAGATTCTTGTAAGTCACCAGATACTCTTTAGGAATATTGCACTTTTCAAAGATGCATTAACACTTTCAGATTTCCAGAGTATTTTAGTGACTGTTGGTAATGTACTTAGGGAATTGAGTTAATGCATCTTATATAAGTGCCTACATTTTAGGGAGTAGGCACTGGATAAATATGGCACACCATGTGTTGGGTATGCATATGTACTAAAATTCAACAGAAGGATATATATAATTCTAAGTATAAAAATACCTTAAGTCATTCTGTTTCTTTTTGGATTTTATTTTCTTGTTATTTTCTCTTTCTCATCTATATGTATATATCCATACCTACAGATGTCACAGCTCAAACTAGCAAGGAGGGTCTGTCATATTCTTTTAGTTATGGACGTAATTATACTAATATAGACGTGACATTAATCAGTACTCGCCTAGTCACTTAGAACAGAAACATTCCTATGAAACAAAAAAACAGAGAGGAGAGAGAGAGAAAGGTAGAGCTGGCAGATTTCAGGAATTCACCAGAGACCACTGTGGAAAGTGGACAAAGTCTAGAAAGACAGGCAGACGGTGTAATTCACAGTATCACCCCTCTGTCATTAGCTTTGAAGGACGATGAAAGTGCCCCTGTCCATGAAACGCTGTGGCTGTCTTTATCAGCTACAGACATAGCAGATAAAACGTCCATGATAGAAGAATAAAAGAGAGAAAGGGTGAAACTAGAGAGAAAAAGACCAAACCATTAGGGAATGAGAAGCGTGCAGAAAGCAGTAATGTGCAGCTCCGTAGACGAATAAGAGGTCATCTGGGATACTACATTTTCCATAGTTTCAGTGTGCTATCATCACGCCTTGAAGAAATATTTTATAATTTTGAAAGTAAAATATAATACAAATTATCAGTGGCATAGAAGGAATTATATCAGTATCATGGATCGCTTGTAAGTCAAGAGAGAAAACGGATCCAGTTTGAAGTATTTGGTTACAATTTGAGCACTTTCCTTTTTTCTTTTTTCTTTCCTTTTCTTTTCCCTTCCTTCCTCTCCTCCTTCTTTCCTTCCTTTTTTTCCTTCCTCCTTCTCTTCTTTCTTCTCTTGCTTTCTCTTTCCTCCCTTCATCTCTTCCTTTCTTCCTAGTTTCTACAATTATTGCCTTTTGTAAATCAATATTAATATACTGTATATTTAAGAAAATATCTGATAAGACAACATAATGTGCTTTTGTCATAGCAAATGTTTCTTTTTGTGTAAACAGGTATGTTACTATCCTCATTAAAACAAATTAAACTGTCAACTGTAACTGCATATCTAATTATTAAATTTATAAGCAGCTTTGAAGCAATATGAAAATAAATTATAATTAAATTTAAATAAAATGGATACAATGCAAGCTCAAAATGGTAATGAACATTAGCAAGACATTAATTAGCCTTGCAATAGAGATATTTTTGACCCAAATTCTTTTTAGGCCCCATAGACATACACCCAAGCATACACACACACACACACAAATGCGTAAACAAATCTTTTAGAAAGCATCCTCACTTACATTACGTTTTCAGAATAATGTTTTTGCATATATTTTTGCCCTAGTTTATCCTTCAGTCCTGTCTTTTTGGGTGCAGAATGTCCAGATCTGGGTGAGTTTGCTTATAACTTCAGTATTTAAGCCTCTTTAGGAAGATCATAGAAGGATCTCAGAAAATTTCTCTATAGAAGGCGTATACTCAGTGTTTTATTCAACTCATTATCAATGTGAGATACTTGTAGATGTGGAAACAATGTGTGTAACCTAATTGTTAACACAAATTGTAGGTGCACAAGCCATTGAACAAAGGATTATTTTATCATCTATGCTTTTTCCATGAATAAATTGGGACACTAGTCAGAAATGCATGTAACTAGTAATGTGCCTCGTATTTGAGAGATTCATTTAATAGATAGTATTACCATTATCACTAGATTTGAGGCAGTGTATATATTGTCATGAAGTGCAAGGGATGATGAATCTTCTTTTCAAAAACTAGAGTATGAGAGTGGTTAACAAAAATTTGGCGATGCTGAGAGCCTCATTACTAGGTGAGTCAGAGAAATGGCAGTTATCTGTCTTATATTTTTAGTTTATTCTCGATTCTATGTTGAGAATAGAATAGGTCATTAGAGAAGCCTCTGAGATGATGGTGGTTTGGGCCAGGGTGGTGGCCATTGACATACTGAGAAGTAGACTGATTCTCAATTGATTTTTAAGGTAGAGCACTTCCTGACAGACTGGAGGTAATATGTAAGAAAAACAGGAAGGATGATTTGAAGGCTTTTAGACTTTGCTTCTGAAAGAACATGGTGCTGCCATTTCCTGGGACGAGAAAGATTGCAGGGTGAACAAGGTGATGCTTGGAGAAGAATAAAGTAGACCTGTTTGGGACATGCTAAGTTTAAGAAACTTGTGAAACATCCAATTGCAGATATGGACGAGACAGTTGGATAAATAAATCAGGAGAGGACAGCGAGCAGTACAAGTTTAGATTTCAGAAAAGAGAGGCGGAGGAGAAAGTACGATTAGGACTTAGAATTGGCTATGGGATTTAGTAACAGAAAGATCACTGTTGACATAGGGAAGAGAGGTTTCAGGGAAGAGAAGTAAGCATGAAAGATTATTAGAAGGGGCTCATAAGAGAATAGAAAGAGATAAATTGAAGAAGCAAGTATAACCAACTTTTGAGAATTTTTTGCTACAAATGAGAACAGAGAAATGTGATAATTGGACTCAGATGAAGGATCAAGATAGATTTTTTTGTTTGTTTTTGTTTTATCTCATTTTTTTTTTTTCTTTTCCTTTTTCTTTTTCGGATTGATGTGATCCCTTCAAAAGAGAATGTAGATGGTACTGGATAGAGGGATAATGACTGGAACAATGTTCTTGAGTTAGCGACAGGGAGTAGTTTTCTAGACCACAAGGGATGGTTTCTGGAGCATGTCCTTAGAGGCATGGGCAATTTAGTCATAGAAACAGGAGGGAAGACTGAGGATATGGACACAGATGTAAGTTGGCTGGCAGATGTTGGGTGCTTCTGCTTTCTCAGTGAAATAGATAGCAAAGTCATCATCCAAGAATGAGGTTGAGGAAGAAGGTGTTGGAAGTTTGAGAAGAGAGGAGAAGATATACAATTCCTAGTGAGTAGATTTGGATATTTTACTAGGTGTGGAGGATCTCTCCAAGAATCGCAAGAAATCAAAAACAGAAACAGTAGTTGTCTTTGTGGAGGAAACCTGGTGAAGCTGAGGGTTGGGACTGAGGAGACATCAACAACTTTTTATTGTGTTAAATTTAGTCTTTTCATGCTGTTTGAATTGCTTTTACATGTGTACATATTAAAATATAGGTAAACATGTAAAAGAAAATATGAGCTTAGATATTGTCTTTTGTGAAGACTTTTGCTGTGTTCCCCAGGTTTAATTAACTTCTCATTGCTCCCTTGGAGCATCACATTTTAAACTAGTTAGTTTTCAAAACAAATGTCCACTTCTCCATTGGATTAGGAATTTTTTCATGTTAGGGGGCATCATTTATTAAACCGTTTTTAACCATCATCCTCTTTGCAAATCCTGAAACAGAGTCAGTACCAAGTGGTGAGTGAGTGAGAGAGATCTTTTGAGGAACTTGGTATTTCTTTAAGTTATCTCAAGCACATTTAAATTTAAACAAAATTGTGAATAATTTCAGGTACTCTTATCCATATGTCGTTCCTCTTGGTCTAATGTGGTTTCCTAAACACCTATATTAGAATCACCTGAGATACATGCTAAAACAGTTTCCTGTCACTCGGTATATTAAATCATTATCTCTTTGAACACAAAAGTTTGAAAACCACATTTTTCCATAGGAAGCCATTAAAGGAAAAGTAGTGGGGATTACATATCATTTTAGAAAGATTACTTTTGAAGTAACATTGAGAATAAATTCACTCCATGGGAGTGGGACTTTTTAGAAGCTACACTGCCTGTCTTAGTGTGGGGTCCTGAACCAAGGCAAAGAGAATGGAAAACACAAGTAAGGTCTGAGAAATCCTTAAGGAGGTCTTCAACTCTATATAGGATTTGAGGATTCAAGAGATATTCAGTGAGTGAGGGAATGGAAGACTTGAAAGAATCTTCTGTGAACCTAAGAAAGTTTGGATGAAGGGAGGGAGAAAAGTGAATTTTACAGAACCGAACTGAATTAAAAATTTTGTCGAGAGATATAGTTGCATTTCTGTGAGAGAAAAAAAGAAGAATTTGCCAATATTTCAAAAAAGTAATTCTAGAATCTAGGTTCTATATTTTTGATTGTGAGAATTCTTTATTTCTCTTGGTGAACTTGGTGCTTCTTGAGAAACATAACATTTGACTTAAGGCAACCTTTCTTTACTTACCACCTTGTAAGGACTTTGCGTAAGAATCTAATGCTATTTCTTTCCTTTAGCTTAGGTGAGAGCTTATTGAATTTATTATATTAATACATTTTAATAAAATATCTTGTTGGCTAATACAGAAGAGCTTTCACTTAAAAACTTTTACATCTATTTTATGAAAATAAATGTAGGCATCTAATTTCTGTGGGATTATTAAGACAATAAAAGGAAATTCAGTACTTTTAATAATAATAATAATTTCACAAATGAGGAAACTGAGGCACAATGACACTAAACAGCATTTCCAGTATTAGAGTTAGTGGGAAAGCTTAGTTCAGGGTTCATCCTTCTGTAATACTTTTGTTACTTTAAGCAAAGCATGAGAAAGATTTTTGATGTGAATAAAACTAGATGGTATACTGCCTACCTTAATAGTATAATTATTTTGAAGTGTATAAATCATACTAATTGAGCTGTCACATATACTTACATTCTACTAAAATTCATTTAATGTGTGTTTAACTGGCAATTTAGTTGCAATCCAAAGCTCAACTACTTAGTCTGAATCATTATAAATACTGGTAGATTCAGGTTATGACAAGATTTAAATAATTTCTCACGTCTTTTTTTTTGTCATCAAAATTTCTATGTTTAAATTCCTGAATTCAAACATATTTTGGTCCCCTCTAACATTCTTTTCATCATCTGAAGTTTGGGAACGTCAAGATTGTATTAAGATCATCCGAGGTTACGATCCTGATCGTTTGGATTTCCACAAGCTGTTGTTCTGTTGATGCTGCAGTGCAAATCAGGGCTCCTTCTTGCTTTTACATCACTCAAGTCACATTTCCCCCAAGATGCTACAGATGTATAAATTGCTACTGCTGAAACTTCACTTTCCACCAGATGTTCAAGGAAGGCTAATATGCTTTCACCCTAAATAAGGCTTTCTTGTTGCCTTTCTATAGAAAATATGTGGTAGAAATAATAAGATGGTATCCTTAATGAAGGCAAAGCTTGGTGTGGCAAAGTAGAAGAGGATGAAACATTAACTGCGATATGTTAGACATATCCTTTGTAACTATCTCACGTGAAACAGAAGTTAAATCTTTGAACACAAGAATAAAATTTCTAGAAGACACACCAATGTTAAGATACTTGTCCATTTCTAAATCTTCGCTTTCCTGAGTGTCACCCAAATTTAGGAAGCTGGACCCAAGCACTTTCCTGATAATTGTCCACATGCGGCCCCTTATCTGGAGTAAACGGAAAAGTAACAGATTTGTTCCTTTAAGCATGTCCAAGCCTTTGATTACTTCTATTACTGCAGAGTCCCTATATCTGGCTATTAAATTGTGCAATTTTCCTTCATCATAGAGTCGGGCTGCTTCAGGTTGAGCACAGTGTACTCCGTCTTCTAATTCCAGTAAAGTCAATTATATAAACTCTTTTGCTTTTACAAAATGCTCTTTAGCACTGGCTCCCTCATAGCAGGCAGAGCCAAGCAAAAGAGAATTGTGAAACCTTTTCAGGTGTAGCTGTGTTCTGCTCAGCAGGTACATTTATTACTAATGGGTAAAATAGTCTCCTTTTTTAGCTACATAATGCTTCTGAAGCCTTCCGTTTTCTGGTTTTGATAGACATTCCGGTTACACTGAGAGAGGACGGTGAATACCATTGATCACACTATGAAGCTGCCGCGGCAGCACTTGCTTTTTTTATCGTTCGCTTTGCTTCGTAAGTCAGTGACTGAGCTTGGCCTAATGGGCTGATTTGCATTGTATGCTGGGGTCCTCCTTGGCTTAAACGCTTGAATCTGCTTACTGGTCTGTGCAAATACTTATAATGAGAGGAGACTCCAATATTTTGGTTTCATATTTACAAACTAAATGTTTGAGCAGAGAAGATTCCATCGATCACTTGGGTGTATGTAGTGTAGAACAGACATGCTGTGTAATTCTGGCATCAGTTAAATTTAAATTCTTAATGCTGATAGATTGTTTTGCCTCCCCCCCCCCGCAGCACCTACTTATATATAAATAAGTAATACAGAATCATTCATAGATTCATGGTTAGCTTACGCCAATACCTGATAAAACGTTCTTTGCTAAATGCCTAATTGTACCTTTGAGGGAAATGTGATGATTTAGGGGGGTAAGGGGAGAAGATCGTGTCTTCTGCTGGGTATATGATATTTCTGCCTCTGAGCACCGTATTTTCGTGCCTCCTCAAAGAACGTCAAGGGAGTGAATCCAGTGGATCCAACAAACTTTTTATTCTGGGCATTTACCACCTTGCTGTTCAAAATGAAGGGAATGAGCCAAGAAACTTAACAGCATCAGTTTCCCCTGGGAACTTGGTGAAAATGCAGAATCCCAGCCCCAAACGTCCTAAATTGGAATCTATGTTCTAAATGCACATTAAATGCTGGAAATCCCTGGTTGGCCGACCCTGTTTCTGCCTTCTCTCCCTCTCTCTTACACACACACATTTGATATATGGCACAAGTGCATGTGGCAGAGAATGATTAGAGTAGAAAGGACATCCGTCAAATTTTATATAACATGTTCTAAGCCATTCTGTTTTCTTAAACTATCTGGAATTCTACCCACCATTCAGAAAAAAAAGGAGTGCCCTTTGACTCCTGAGAGAAAGCAGTCTTGTACTCTCTTGAATTCTTGGTATGGCATGCTATCATTTTCACTTGTTTCCAGGTATTTTTTTATTTCTTCTTTAATTTCTTCAATGATCCATTGCTTTTTCAGTAGTGTGTTGTTTAGTCTCCACATCTTTGTGCCTTTCTCAGCTTTTTTCTTGTAATTAATTTCTAGCCTTATAGCACTATGATCTGAGAAGATGCTTGTTATTATTTCAATTTTTTTAAATTTGTAGAGGCTTGCCTTGTTTCCCAACATATGGTCTATTCTAGAGAATGTTCCATGTGCACTTGAGAAGAATGTGTATTCAGGTCCTTCAGGGTGGAGTGATCTATATATGTCTATTAAGTCCAATTGTTTTAGTTTTTCATTCAGCTCCACTATTTCCTTGTTGATTTTCTGTCTGGATTATCTGTCCATTGATGTGAGTGGGGTGTTGAGGTCCCGTACTATTATTGTGTTGTTTTTAACATCTTCCTTTAGGTCTGTTAATAGTTGCTTTATGAATCTTGGTGCTCCTGTGTTGGGTGCATAGATATTTATAAGCGTTATTTCTTCTTGATGAAGTGTCCCTTTGATCATTATATATTGTCCCTCTGTGTCTCTCTTTATCTGTCTTATTTTGAAATCCACTTGGTCTGATATGAGAATTGCAACACCTGCCTTTTTTTCCTCACTATTTGCTTGAAGTATTGTCCTCCACCCCTTCACCCTGAGCCTGTGTTTGTCCTTGGGGCTGAGGTGTGTTTCCTGGAGGCAACAAATTGTTGGATCTTGTTCTTTAATCCATTTTGCCACTCTGTGTCTTTTTATTGGAGAGTTCAATCCGTTCACATTGAGAGTGATTATTGATGCATGTGGACATAATGCTGTCAATCTGTAGCTCATTATCTTGTTTTCCTGTGTTTCTTTTCCTGTGTGCTTTAGACTACCCATTTAATACTGCAATTTCTTATGCTGGGTTTCTTAGATTTTTCCTTATCTATGATTTGTGACTCTATTCTGTACTTTATTTTAGCGTCTACCTTGAAGTTTGTATTTAGAATCTCGTGTATAATATAGTCTATTCTCTGGTGGTCTCTTACTTACTCGACCAATAGTGATTTAGACCCTTTGCTCTTCCCCTCCTAAATAATTATTTTCATTTTTTATTCCAACTCGTCTTATTAATTTGTAGTTAGAGTGCTAAGATCGTCCTTGTTTTGGTAGTTTCCTTATTTTTACCCTAATGCTATAGTTGAATATTTGCTATCCTGTTCTGGTTCTATCCATCGGTCTCCCTAGTCTGTGGCTTGTGTCCCCTTTCTCCCTTTTTTCTTTTTTCAAGTATGAGAGCCTTCTTGAGGATTTCTTGTAATGGAGGGCTTTTAGTTACAAATTCCCTTAACTTTTGTTTGTCTGGAAAAGATTTAATTTCTCCCTCAAATCTGAAGGAAATTCTTGCTGGATAGAGTATTCTTGGCTGAAGGTTTTTATCCTTTAAAGCTGTGAATATATCACTCCATTCTCTCCTAGCTTGTAGGGTTTCTGTAGAGAAATCCGCTGACAGTCTGATAGGGGCTCCTTTATAGGTTATTCTCTTTTTTTTTCTTACTTCCCTGAGTATTCTTTCCTTATCATTCCTATTTGCCAACTTTACTATTATGTGCCTTGTGGTGGGTCTTTTTACATTGACAAATCTAGGAGATCTAAAACCCTCCTCTACACACATTTCTCCGTTGATCCCTAGATTTGGGAAGTTCTCTTCAATAATTTCGTTAAGCACACTTTCTGCTCCATTTTCCTTTTCCATATTCTCGGGAATTCCTATGATCCTTATGTTCTTACTCCTCATTGAATCCATTATCTCTCGGAGATTTTCCTCATTTTTTTTTAATTCTTAGTTCTCTTTCTTCCTCTCTCTGGCGCCATTCAGCCTGTCTGTCCTCAATTATGCTGATTTGCTCTTCTATGTTGTCTACATGGGCATTCAAGGAATCCGTATTCTGTTTCATCTGGTCCATTGTGTTTTTCATCTCAAGTAATTCTGTTTGATTCTTCTTTATGATTTCAATCTCTTTTGTGAAGTAACTCCAGAACTTGGCTTGTTTCTCTATCTTTCTCTCTACCTCATTGAGTTTTTTGATTATAGCTGCTCTGAATTCACTATCACTTAGTTTACCTAATTCCAAGTCCTCAGGACTTAATTCTGTGTTTTTATTGTTTTCCTTCTGGTCTGGGGCTTTTATAAATTGCTGGATGGTAGAGGAGTGTTTTTTTCTCATGGTGGTAGAATTCAGTTGCAGTTACAGCCTGTTGCCACTAGATGGGGGTCGAGAGCGGCACGTTAGCTCTCCGCCTTGGGGCAAGATGGCTGCGCCCACTGGCTTTGTTTGGGGGGAGGGGCTGTTACTCACACACACTGGTCTGGGTTCAGATCAGTTCTGTTCTCTGGTCTCCCAAGGCCCTTGATTTATAGGGTCCCCGCGGGCGGAAGCTTTCCCCCTGTCAGCGGGTCTCCACTGAATCAGCGGCAGGAGTCCTGGATGATCCCCCAGTCGAGCGGCCCCTCCCCCGCTCCTTCCCTACCCGCGCCGCAGCGATCGCAGATTCTAGGGGAGGGAGCGATGTTCTCTCCTACTGTTCCAGTGCCTCCGAGGCCATCTGCAAGGTTTATGATCTCTGCCTTCTTGGTATTGTAGGTCTCTAACGAGCTGGTATTATGTTTATTCTCTGAAATTCAGTTCTTCCAATCTTTTGTTGTATTTTGGAGGGGAGAGAATCCCGGTCAGCTCACCCCGCCATTTTGCTCCGCCCACTCCTTGAATTCTTGTACTTTCTAGAATCAGGCTGATTGTTTACAATCTTAATGAATTCTCTCTATGGGAGAACATATGCCTAAGGAGGTAATTCTCTTCCTTACCAAGTATCACTTAGGAAGTGATTGAGCTACTTCTTCCACCACAGTTGAAAACATTGTGGTATTATATTTGGTGAGCTAGGCATGCACCATGAAATGTATAAGGCATTTTATTTCGGATAGCTTGTACAAGTGGTGACATCACATCTCAGTTTATATCACAAACAACTAACTTTTTTCTCACAATTCCCTGACTACCAATTGTTAAATTTTGGGGTTAGTGCAAAGCGACCAAATTCATTTTGCTGAACTCCTCTTATGTGGTAGAAAATAAGAGTGTCTTTCTCCCTCAGCTCTGAGGAATGGCAGTACCTAGCACACTTTGAGAGTCTGACCTGAAAGGTCATAAAGCTTCTGACATCTCCATTTCTCTCTGTGTTTCAGGAATTTAAGGTATTTAAAGATTTACAAACGTTTGGATCGTAGACTAGTATTTCCAAAACTTGTCTGCACGTTAGAATCGCTTGGCATCTTTAAAATATTCCAAAGCTCAGACAACGTTCCAGACCAATTAACCCACAGTCTCTGGGGGTGGTACACAGATGTCAGTGTTTTTTGAGGTTCTCTAGCTGATGCTAACGTTCAGACAATTCAGGCAACTGTTGTCATAGACAAAGATGTGATCGTGGATGATCTGAACTCTCATATTTCGCTCTCCTAGTTGTTCCACTGAATTTAGTCCCTAGGTGAACAACTCCTGTCCTAAATAAACTTCCCAAAAGAATGTCCTTCCTGAATTCTGTTTTTCTATTAATGGCGCTTTCATCCTCCAAACCATAAAGATTTAAACTGTCTAAATTAGCTTCGACTCTTCCTCTTTTCAGTTTTTAAGCTTTGTCTCTCCTATCCAGTCCCTTCAAGTAAGTATGTTAAGAACTGACACTGGGTTTTAGTTCTTATTTTTTGCCCCTGTAGCACTCTGCACAGATTTTTCTAGATAATTACAGTAGTGTATTAGTAAAGGGACTGGGGAGAGGCATGAGTTATGCCATTTGCCAATTTCCATGGTGTAGATTCTCACATCATGGCTGATTTCATGGTAATGATGGCTTGCGGAATTCATAATATTTAACAACCAGCTCTTGCAAGCTGGTGTGAGCTGGTTTCAGAGCACCACTGCATCAGGTATGCAAAAAATACAGATGTTGAATAGGATCATTGAGTAACGAATAGGAATACTAGGGTAAGGGCTCTGATTACACATGAATTTTGACATTAGTATTTGTTCACTTATATGTTAAGTTGTTTAACCCTATAATCCAATATAGTCATTTATTTGGGGAACAAAAAGTAGTATTTGTTACTAGCATATTTTTCTTCACAGTTTACCTGGTAATCAAACATTGCTTAATGCAGTTGATGTTGTATCTAAAGTAGGTGTTTATTAATTTTCAGGGCATTGTATGATAACGTTTCTCTGAAAAACGATAGGACTATACATGCACATAAAACTATAAACTTCTAAAATTGTAGGCCTCACATTTTATGCATATTGCTTTAATGTCATCATGTCTACTGCAAATAAGTAAAATTACAATCTATGTTAAGCATAACATTAATTTTTTTTGCATAGCTGATTATGTGGACATGGGTTTTTTAATGAATTAGGTGTATCCACTAAAAAATGTGTTATTAAAACTAAAACCTTTAGACTGCTGACCTGTTTTTTCAAGATCAATGTTATTTCTAAACATTTTTCTGCATTGCACACAAAATACTAATTTTAATTCAGTGAAGTCTGAGAAGAATAGAAATGTACAGTATCCCAGAGGAACTTGAAGATTAAAAAGCATTTTTTGGCTAAAGATGATTTATTTAGTTTTGATATAACTGAAACTATGCTAAGGGAATTTTCTAAAATGCAGCAAATGTGATTTGTAGTCTTAAATTCCACATGAATGAATAATCAAAGGAGTGTGTGAGTCAGACATAATCTTTTAAGAAGGTTTAATATGGTAGTGATACCTTAGGAACTGACTCCTGATTAATTTATTTTAGCATTTTGAGACAATCTCTTGGGGCTTTCCTGAGTGATGATGGGTGAGTGGAGGACATGGAAGGTCTAAATTGTGGACCAGCATTAATCTTTCTTGTTTCAGCATCTAATAATTTGTCTGAAGAGATATGAAAAACCCTTGGCCAATTTCTCTTATGTTTTTCATTCCATATATGCTAATAATCTAATCAGTATTATCTTTAAACATGAAGAAACAACTGGGGTGTAGGTAGAAGCTTCCAGTGTTGTCATCTCTGCTGAGATGCTATAATGATTAGCATGGTGTCACCAGTGAGGGGCTTACATGCTGGAGTAGTTCAAGCAATTCTGCAGATGTTGAGTGAAAGAAGATTCTACAGCTTCTGCTGTCTCTGTCACTCAGCAGCTGTGCTTGTCTCTCCCACTGATTCATCTATGTGACCTTGGAAAAAGTCACTTAACACCCCAGGTATCTTTATCCCAATACCTTTAAAACAGGAAGATGGTTTAAATTTAAACATCTCACACTAGCATTGGTGTAACATCCATTCAAGGCTTTGCAGTCCCTGTGAGAAAAGGCCCAGGTTTTTCTAATTTTTTGTTATCCGTTAGTTGTGTTCCTACTTTTGAAGTTTGAATTTCCCCTCACTTGGCAGAGTTTTCTGAATAACCACCATTTCTCTCCACAATTATTGACATCCTACTGTCACCATGTAGAAAATTCTCGTTAAGTAAGCCGTATTGGGCAGGCATAGAGTTCATTTCCCCATAGTTTCCTATTTCTTGTTGAAGTAGCTTCAGGCTGATAAAGCTCTTCAAATTAGAAAAAGTTGCAGTCCTGCATTTAGATATTTGTATTATATTTATAAATTATAAAACTTCTTTCCTCTATCTTTCTTCTCTCTCCTATTTGTCGATAATTCAGTATATTTTTACTGAATTATATATTTTTATAGTGTCATTGATTTTCTGTCATGCTAATTTCAATTATATATTTTAAACAACATAAACAATATTTATATTTTATGTCTCTAGCTGGAAGTCAATACCTGTCACAAAATCTGTAAAAATTAAACAGTATAAGATAGATATGAAAATGGCACTATTGATTTGACACATGAAACAGCACAAATTTTATGTTAGCTGTCTTGTGGTTGCTGCTCCTTACTTCTTTTATCTAGAATATAGATGCTTTTTAAATAAACAGACTGTAGCTGTACACTGGAGGTGGGTTTAGATAATGGTGTGCTGTGTGAGAACAACAATTGCACACCTCCTCACCATATTCTCGTGGGCTGTGTATTATTTACACAATTTGTAAAAACATTAAAGGATTTAAAAGCAAGCCCAGAGCTAACTTTGAATCTAGAATCCAATTTGATCAGGAGATATTTATTAGATGCTATAACATTAAACGTTAATGCATAGCTTTAAGCATGATAGTACCTTTTGTCTTCAAGTTCATTAGGAGTGTGAGGCTAACTGGCATCAAAGTGATTGGATGCTGAAGTGATAATCTTCAAATTGCCTTTCTGGTACTCCTCTAAGAACAAACTATTTTTCTAGTATTATTTTCTGTAGTTGTCATCTATTTTACAGTTTATATTTTTTAACCCTCCAGAAGTTTACATCAATGAATATACCTTCAATACATTAACCCAAACCCAAAGGTTATTAAGCACCAAAACTCTTTTTTTAATTCAAAAGTAAAACCTCATGTCATTGCAATCAATAGCTGCTAAGTGGAAGGCAAAAATGACTATCTTTCTATTTTTCACCCAGAGATGGTACCGAGTGTCACCAATGCTGTCAATTCTCCATTCCTCCGCCCTGTTGCACTAAGTGACGGCTGTGGGTAGGAACTGGACCCTCCAACATGTAAACAACGCTGAAGCAGAACCCCATAAATATACATGCTCCTGTGACTCAGCTAGCTGGATTCTTTTCATCTGAGTCAACCTCTTCACAGGCGGCAACTTACCACAGACTTAATATCTTCCACCTGAAACATCAGGCCGCTGCAAGTAGTTTTCCTTGCAATTTCAACTGTAAACAAGCCACACTGAATTATGAGTTATTATTTTCAAGAGCCAGAAGCAGCATATTTTGATCCTTTTGGAATTAAAGTACCCCTACCCCTACCCTCCACAGAGCACACTGCTTTGATTCCATTTAATGGCCCTGAGATATGTGTCACTAGCTTGAATTTTTCAATCATATAAACATTACTACCTTCTGCAGAATGTCATCTTAGGGGAGAGTGATAAACAGTTGACATAATTTGAATTAGAGTTATTTAATTTTTAAACTAAATGTCTAGGTCCTCTTTATTACAATAATCCTAAAATACATTTTCTCGAGGGAAAAATTCGGGAGTGTCCCAATTATTGTAGTACACAGTAAGTTTTTGTACTCTTGAAATGTCCCTGTTTGTCTTCTCAGTCAAAATGGGAACTGTCTTAAATAAGATTTTGGACAGGCTCAAGGTACCTTTCCTATCGTACTGGTGATGTATGTCACCTGATTCCATTCCATCACAGTTTCAGTTAAATTAAGTATACATACGTTCCACAATTTATATTATTTTTGAGAGTGATGAAGACAGTCAGAGATGGAGAAAGTGAAGAAAGCAGTAGAAATCAGCAAAATGCAGATGACAGAAAAAGATATGTTCTGTTTGCGTGTTTGCTTCTGTTGGAGATGTTGTGGCCTCTTTAGCTTAAGCTGATTTCAATACATCGATTTCTTTGTACTGGAGATAATGCTCTGTTAAAAAAGAAAATATTCTTTGGAGCATAGATTGTTGGCTCTAAATCTAAATACTATGTAGTTTCTATTTAATTTAGATGTGATTATATGTAAGTAAATATGAATAAAATTATGATCTGAAATAAGCAGAAAATTATTTAAATAACTGCATATAATGCATAAGGTTGAATCAAAACAAAGTCTAGAATAAAACAGCTCAAGTATTATGTATGATTTAAGGGGCTTGGGACCAGATTTTAGAGAGTTATAGTTTTTGTTCTGTGCAAGATATCATTATGAGCAAAAGCATGATTTGTCTCTCTGTGTGTGGCCCTTTGTTAGCTACTGTACAGAGCTAATGAACTGACCTGTTTCCAAATCCTTAGGACCTTGCAATGTACAACTGATAACAATATAAATATATATAAAGGACTTAAAAGCAACAGAGACGAAACCTGAGAGCACAGTGAGTTAAATAATTTAAGGTATATTATTCAGGGACTAGAGCAGGCAGTTATAGTAGTAACGTGTAAGGAAAGTGAACCAAGAAAAAAAAAATTCAACACTGTCTCAGGGAAAACTTCCTAGAGTAGAGGAGGGTAATAGGAGTTAGCATGCTTGAGGCTACAAGGAAGGTACTCGAATCTCAATACTTTAAATAAAAAATGGCTCAGCATAACTCACTGGTTGCCAGCTCTGCTGTACTTTGCAATTACCTGGGGATCTTTTAAAAATATTAATGTCTGGCTCTCACTTCCAGATATTCTGATTTGATTATTACAGGTTGTGAGCTAGGCTTTGGGATTTTCAAAATCTCCCTAGGCTATTTTAATGTACAGCAGTGTTTGGGGATCACTGACACGAATATAATGCCCTTTAAAAAAATAAAATATATCAGAGAAGCTATTTTCTTTTTTTGTAAGCAATAGCTTTTTGTATGTGTAAGCTTTCCTTAATTGTATATAAATGTAAATATAACTTTTATTTTAAAATTGGAAATGTTCCCTTTTACTACTTGGATTTAGCAAGCATTGCTGGTTATTTCGGTTATCAACAGCTGATAGACGCATTCAATGAAATTCTATTTAGCATTAAAAATGAACATATGGGGGCTGGCCCCGTGGCTGACTGGTTAAGTTCGTACACTCCACTGCAAGCGGCCCAGTGTTTTGTTGGTTCGAATCCTGGGCGAGGACATGGCACTGCTCATCAAACCACGCTGAGGCAGCCTCCCACATGCCACAACTAGAAGGACCCACAACGAAGAATATACAACTATGTACCAGGTGGCTTTGGGGAGAAAAAGGAAAAAAATAAAATCTTTAAAAAAAAAAATGAACATATGGGGGCCAGCTCTGTAGCTAAGTGGTTAAAGTTCTGAGCACTCTGCTTTGATGGCCTGGGTTTGCAGGTTCAGATCCCAGGTGTGGACCTACTCCACTCATCAGCTATACTGTGGAGGCATCCTGCATACAAAGTAGAGGAAGACTGGCACAGATGTTAGCTCAGGGCTAATCTTCACACACACACATACACACACAAAAGAACATATTAAAGCTTTACATATTAATGAGGATAAATATCAAAATAATAAACTTAATTGGCAAAGGAAATTCAAGAAGCATTCATACAGTTTATAATATTCATATAAAGTATAAAGAGATGTAAAATAATTGCTTTTGTTTTGTTAACAATTTAGCACATTGAGAAAGTGTGAGAATTGGGATGCTGCAGTCTTATCAAAGGAAAAAATGAAACTCAGAATTGGGTTTTAATACAGTAAAACTGAAATAAGGGGACACTCAATAGAGGCAATTGGAGTCCTAGATTTAGCCAGTTCTTTGTTACTAGAATGTGGGTTTTAAAATTTTGGCTTGAATTTTTCTGATAATTTTATTAAATTTTTGCTTTTTTTAAAAAAAATCAACTACCAGATAAAAAGTATTTTATTTTTAATGTTTTCATATTATTCAAATGTATTGGAATATGTTCACTTAGAAACTTTCCGTAATATTTTCTAGTAGGAGTTCTAAAGTCTCTTTACTAAGAGATCTCTGTGAGACATTTGAAGATCGATGGACTCTCGATACAGAAAAATGAATATATGTGTTCAAGCAGCATTGCTCATGCAATTTCATGGCCTGTGTAGACCTCTCTGAAGTTTCTACAAGGTCTCCTGTCTGTCTCTTATCTTTAGAATAAAATAACATTGAAAATAGCCTCTTTTTTTAGTGTATGATGATTTAACATAAGGCATTATATTGACTGAATATTTTCACTTAAGATGAATAATAACAATTAACAGATAAAATATTACTTTCCAAGTTTGTAATACTCTAGAAACTATTCTTTAGCATTACATGCACAGTTTTGCTCTGAAAATATAGATGTGGTAAATATGAGTGGACACACTGAGCAATTTGAGATGGAAGAAGTCTAGTTTGCAAGGATTATCCAACTGCAATTAACAAGAATTTATTCCTTTCTTCTTTCATATTCTCATTCTTAAAACGTTTATTGGAAGTCCAAGAAGTACCTCATACTGGATCAAGACTGAAGCATAATAGTTTCCCTTAGGAATCTGATATATTATGGGAACAACAAAGAATATTTTCAGTAGTATTTTGTGCTTTTATTCCAAAAAATGATTAAAAATGATTGTGGGAATGTTCTTATGAATGGAAAACAATGAACACTTTTATGGGGGGATAAGAATTTGTAAAAAAACAATTATATTTTTTAATAACTTTTTAAGTTTTAAATATAGAAATATGAGTGGGAAGGCAAGAAATATATGGTCAATATTGATCAATGTCAAAACAAGAATGGTAACTTAGACTGAGGTTAGGAAAATTAAAATGAATAAATATAAACAGAAAAAATTATAATAGTTTATTTTATAATTGAATTATTAAACTTATAATTGAATTAGCTAGATGATAACCTTACTTGCACTTTTTTGTATAACTGCAGATATATGTGAAAAGAAAATGGGCAAACATTTCTAAAAGACATAAAAATTTCAAAGAAAATCAACACAAATAATTGCCATACTCAAATGCTTACCTAGTTAGAAAATAATTCTCATTGTTCCTCAAAAGGATTCCCTCATGTCAAGATAGAAACTTCGTAATTTTTGCAATCACACATTCAGGAAGATCAACTAATAAACTCTTAGGACTAATTTATGTTCTCAAAATTTCCTTTTCCTACATCTTGCCAAAAATGATATGCAAAGATCATGTTTTCTGTGAAGAAAGAAAACTTTGCCAGTAAGCTCCTGGTAAAATTTCATTCCTTCTCCAATCTGAGAAAAGATGTCTGGGTCTCTTTCCTTCAAATCCTCTGTAACTTTAGGTAACGCATCACTAAGAGATGGAGAGCACAGCTTCCCATAGGTCCTTAGTGTGCGTTCCCATTGACTAGGAAGGAGGGAATGCCTTCCTCAGCACTGCCTTCTGTTGCCCATGATACGTCATTGGGAAGGTTAAATTTTATTTATGTTTCAGATAGGAAGAGAGAACCTTAGCACCTTTTCCATTACAGTTGTTTGATTTGAGTTTAGTGCATCTGTGAATGTTCTTAAATATTATACGTGCTCATTAAAAATCTGATAGTGAGGAAATCCAAGTTTGCTGTTTTTTTCTCCTACATTCTAGCTCATTATATTTTATTTGCTCAGATATAAACTTTTATGTAGCTGTAAGAATGTTTTTTTTTAAAAAAATACTACCTCATAAACTGCATATTATTTTTAGGAAGAACATACATTCCTTTAAAGAAAAAATCTTTATTTGGAGACATATTTCCCCCAGACTAGTGGATATATTTTGGTTTGGGCTGAAATTATGATACTATTCTTATCATAAAGGACCAAAAAAAAAGGCTCTTGGAAAGCTTTTAGTTCCAAATTTATACATTTAAATATAAAAAAAGTTATTGACTATAATATAAAAGAATCATATTTATTATTCCAAAGTCAAATATGATATTTTCATCTAATTTTTAAAAAGTATTATAAGTACTTTTGGATTGAGGTGAATTGTGATGGAGAGATTTATTTTGTTTGTTTTGATTCCTGAATTATTACTAATGAGATCTAAGCATATTTTAGTAATAATTCAGAAGTAAATAATTCAGGAATATTCCTAATAATTTGAGAATAAAAACCCCCAGCTTTGACCAATGTAGAATCCTTCAATATCCTAATTTCAAATTCTCAGAAGGAATCTGATTTAGCCCAGCTTGGGCCCTACACTGCAGCAGAAACATGGCTGCTGGGAGCCTCCAAAATGACATTTCCACAGATGTCCCTGTGGGTGTCCACAATGGCTAGAGGATTACTAGGAGGAGAAGCTGATTTAATTAACTTCAAGAGTGTTTGTGTTAGCACAGTTAAAAGTAATTCATCATTATAATAGGCACTGGGAGGAACAAAGAAGAAGAACCAGAGTCTGCCTTTGAAGAACCTAGTGATTTCCTGGGGATAGATTATAGTTCTGGGGACTTACAGAAAGGAAATATTAGAGTATAATATGACTTAGACTATCACTATGTTGAAAATGCACTCACCAGCTAGTAAAAAGGGTAGCTCTCTAGGTCAGCTCACGTTGTTGAGGACAGCTTTATGTAGGAAGTTAGACTTGAGGTTTTCTTTGAAAGAAAGAGTGGAGTCAGATTTCTTTTAAAGGCATGGTTTTTAGATGGTCAGAGATAAGAGGAAGGAAAATTCTAAGATTTAGCTTAGGTGTCACCTCTTTCTTTTCCTGGCTTTTGCAGGCTGAGTTAAAAGCCCTTTCAAATTCTCCTATAACACATCTTATCTGTAGCCTACGCTGCCATGTAATCAAGTAATTTCTGCCTCCCCACTTGACTGGGAGCATCCTGAGGACAGAAAAAATGTTAGTCTGTATTTCTAATATCTAGCACAGTGCCAGGCACCTCTTTCTTAAATGTGGGCTATTTGGCTGGCGGGCTGGCTGGCTGGATTGACAGAAAGATGGGATGGATAGGTGGATGGGTGGATGGATATATCTTAACTGAAAAGATCGGCTTAGTCAAAGTCATGTAAGAAGGGATACCTAGGAAGTGGTAATAATTATGAGGGAAATGTCCTGTCTTAAACAACATATGTTTAGGTAAAGTAATGTATTTGGTTGTATAGGCAGAGTGAAATCTATTTATGAAGCTTCTCAGAGGCCAGTGATATGAGTCTGCGCTTGACCTAATAAGCTTTGGGAAAGTCATTGAGAACTCTTAGTCAGGAGAGTGGCATCATGGAAGGAGTAATTCACGTGGACTGAAAAGACTAGAGACCAAGAGGTTATTGCGGTAATCTGGGCATAGAGCAGTGAGGTCATGGACCAAAGGAGTGGCAGTGTGGATGTAGCAATTCAGGCAAGTCCTAAAACACTCAAAAGAAAGGATCTCCAAGAAATGCATATATGTTATAAATGGGGACGAATAAAAGTGAACAGTCAGAAATTGATCCCAAATTTTGAGGTTGGTTTCTTGGGAAAATGCTAAAATATCGGCGGAATTGAAAATTTGGCAAAAGATGGTTTGCTTGAGGGAGGTGTGTAAAAAGCTGTGCTTTGGGCCTATCAAGCATAACATATAATACATTTTAAGCAATATAATTTAATAGCAGTGACAAAGGCCAGTATGGACCACATTATTAGACTAGTTCAGACACCCTTTCCCCCTCCCCAAAGCATCCTTTTCTCCGAGTGCCCCACATGCTGCTCCCTTGCAGTCTTGCTGTCAGCTACAATATCAAGTAATTTTCTCTCCAATATCAGCTGATAGAGTTGTTATCCATCACAGTGATATGTTCACATCCTTCAGAGGATTATTGAAAACACAAGAACTATCAAGCCTCAAAAGAATATTTCCGAATTTAGAATCTCCATGACAGGCTAGGCCCTTACTCAAGCTTAAAACAAACAAGCAAACAAGCAAAAACGCTGAAGGAATATTGTTAGCATTACCAAATTATTGCAAAAGATAGTTATTATCATTATCGTCTTTGAACTCTATAGTATGTAAATTCATTCTAAGTTTCTTAATAGTTTAGTGAAAATAGACTATCACAGGATCTCCAATTTATAACTCTAGGTGAATTTGCCACATGTTAATAGTATACTTTAGATTTTTATATGTTCTTTTTTTAATAGAACCCTCACTACATAGCTAGATATCAAAATGCTTGGTTTTTAGTCTTGCTAGCTTTGTGACCTCTGGAAATTGACATAGTCTTTCTGAACCTTAGATTTTTCATTTGTAAACAGTTTTTGAATGTGCATGTGTATTGAATATAAAAGGCATGATATGAGTATAAACTATTGCTAACATTATTTTTTATAATATTATTTAAAAGTTTTTTTAAACTAATTATAGTAGCTCTAGAAATATTAAGTAAATAATAGTTTAGTAGATAAAGGTATATTGAAATTAATCAAAGTTGTTCTTTTGTTCAGGTTCATATTCAAATAACACCACAGCACCTGCTTTGGGAATTTTAACTTGAAAGAATGGAGCCTATCTATTATTTTGTAATCTCTAGATTAGGTAAATTATATCAAAACGTTATGTAGAGGGAATTCTGAAAACTGTAAAAAAACAGACAGCTGTCTAAATTAGATTTGTATGTTTCCCAAATTTCTTTTGTACAAGTAATTTCTTTCATTCATTTTGTACAGCATAGACCTGGCATGAGAAGTACAGCTTTTTGAGTCAATTTTAATACCCATTACTTTCCTAAGCTATCGAAAATGTTGGTATAAAAATTACATAAGCTATCAAAAATTTTGGTATAAAAATTACATAAAATATAGATTACTATTTGATGTTATTGGAAATGTCACAACTCTGCTTGAAAATACTATTGGTCACTACTTGTGTTCTTCAAATATGTTCTGGTATGTTCAAATGCTTGCTTTTTCTTTCCTCTCTCCTGGTCTCCAATTGAAATATAGATCTTTCTAAATGCTCAATCTTCTTTCAGTGTCTCTACAGACACCTCCAGCCAACAAGACAGTCCTTTCCCTTCTCTGACTCATCATTGCTGCGTAGTCGTAGTTCTCTAGAAAATCTCCTGTCATTCATTACCAGTATTTAATCACTTTTTTTCTCATGTTCTTAAAAATGAAAGATTGTTGAAGACAGGGACTCTTTTTAAATGCTCTCTATATCTTATAGCATGTTGTGTGATAGCATATATATAAAACATTTTCATTAAATATGTTTTCTTAAATTGTTGCAAAGTGGCAATCAATTTGTTTATGGTGGTATTAGCTAGTTGTACACAATCTAGATTTTGTACAATTTTGAAATATTATGGATGAAATCAACTGATGGCCACCTACATTTTCTTGGATCAAATTTGGATGTCTATATTTTTCATTGTTTCTTTATTCTTTGAAAAAATAAACTCCTTTGAAGTGAATGATTGGAAGTGTTGAAGTCTAAACTTCCACTGCCTTCTTTATAGTTTATGATGGCAATTTACAAAGCAATATTCCTGTCTATTGTGTAGAGGAGGTAAGGCTCCTGAAATATAGTTTATAGAATATTTAACTGTTTTATGTTTTAGAAGTCAGAAATGTCACTTATGTACAATTAATGTAATTAGTATATAAAGGAAAATTTTTTCTCTCTCTTGAAAAGAATCATGTATGGATGCATAATAATTGTATTTGTTAAAGAAGTGTTGTAAAGTAGTATGCCTACACTAATGTAAAATTGGGATATTGGGGTTTGACAAAATTTTAGAAAGGCTTTATGCATAAATTTAAATGTATATTTTGATTATTTCACTCATTTGGAAAACCTGCCAAACAGGTTTTGATATTAGTTGTGGCATGTGGGATGCTGCCTCAGCATGGCCTGAAGAGTGGTGCCATGTCCCCACCCAGGATCCAAACCGGCAAAGCCCTGGGCCACCGAAGCAGAGCGCATGAACTTAACCACTCGGCCACTGGACTGGCTCCCCAGTCAGTTTTTCATAGAAGATTGTATAAGCTCACTAGCAGGGACAGATAATTTTGTTCCTTTGTCTCTTGCTGAGTTGAATTAAGAGGACTGTCTGGACTATAAAATTTCTTTATATCAAATGATTCTCACTTCTGCTGTGGGCTTCAGGGTTGACTGAAACTAAGAAAGAATTGGACGACTAAGAAGACCAAAAGCATCAAAATTTGGCTAAGTTTCCATGATAGATATATTTTCAGCTGGAATTATTTCATGATTCAAAGAAGATCTTGCAGCATAACTTTATTTCCTGAAACAAATCTACTAATTTGATTGCATGGCTGAGAAACTTATTTACAACTCAAAAATAGTAGGTAGCAAATATCTTGGTTCTTTCTGTTATAAACCAATAGATTTTCCCTTAGCTGTATTTCCAAATATTTTCTTTTCGTTGATATGGTAGTTGTAATATATGTTCTAATTTACCTTTGTTAACCCACGATTAAATTTCTGTCCCAGTTTCTTTGATGTAGCATTCTCAAAATTGCATGTGCTTTATACATGTCACCAAGATAGGTCAGTACATGGAATTTCAAAGATTTTCTTTTTACATGAAGACTTTTAACCTGTCCTCATAACTCAGTCTCTTCAATCCTAGGATTAACCTAGCTACAATTCAAGGGATCTTTTCTTTAAAGCGTTGCAATGTCTTTTTGCTATGTAGTGAAAAGAACTAACGCAGGACTCCAATTAGGGCCTGGCCCTTACGGTGTGAAATGCAGCCTTCATTCAGTTTATCTCCCACCTACACGTGCACGGTGCATACACGTTCACTGCACACAATGTACGCCTAGGTCTCTGGGGATGTAATTGGAGTTCTGTGGGTCTGAGTTGTCAAAAATATACTTCTATAGCCGCTTCTCACAAAACTATGTGAATTTCTGGCATTAGGTCAGCCATAAATAGCATACAATATAGATTTTGACATCTCAATTCCACCATTATCTTGGACTTGAATTTGTGTCTATTTTGGCCTGAGAAATTCCTTTCTAAAGAGCCAATAACTAAATTTCCCACTGGCTTTTTATTTTCTTTTTTACTGGCTAACGAGATAAAAGAAAGGAACTTATTCAACCACATATTACCCAATTAGGACCCAATTACAGTGTGATAACTAAATGATTAAGGCATAAATGACTATGGTGAGGTTCCTATAATGAGAAAAAGGTAGGATTTTTGTAGTTCTCTAAACTGATAGAAATGACCCAGATATAGTGTCCCTACCTGATATTTTACAGTACTTGAAAATACGTTGAGCTGAATTAGCGATTTGGTAAAGATAGAGGCAAGCTCAGGATCTAAACATGTTTTACTTTGTCCTTAGACCATTAAACTTAAATTGTTAAATAGCCAGGTTTTTACAAATTATAAGACAACTTTTACTCCTTTATTTCACTCATTAATTTTTCAAGTAATCCTCACAACAAATTAACTGTATCCCAGATAACCATGCTTTCTGTTTTTGTTATACTAAGTTTTGTAAACTTTAAGAACCTAGCATTTTTAAAGGACTACATTAAGCGGCAAACTGATAAAAAGGAACTCAGTGCTGATTGCCTCATAGAGATTTACTTGGGTGCAAAATATTAAAACATGAAGTAGAAAGGAATGTGAAATTATTATTAATTTTTTTTGCAAAAAGAAAGAAAAAGTCACAGGTAAATATTTTGGGAGAAGCTGCATTGGCATGGACAGATGCCTCTGACATAGGCTCGCAATGGGTGGTAATTATTCCCAGTTATATCTCTTAAGGCATTTGCAGTGTATTATGAACACAGTGCAATTTATAAGCCTAATATTAGACTCAAATCTCCCAGGCTATTAGTTATGTTAACTCTGAATACACATGTTCAAGCAGAGTTGTGTTGCAAATATCATAAAATGAAGACTCATTTGACAAAGGAAATTTATTTTGCAACTTAAAACTGTATTAGAACCTTTTCGACAAATTTAGTGTGGCTTAGAATAACACGATAAAATTCATTAAACATTTATAGTTATAAATAGATGATGAATATAAATTTTATATCCTTATTTTTGGTCAAAAAACTCCTGCTGTCAGAGTGAAGAAAAATTCTTTAATTAATTAAAGATCATTGATCAAGATCAAATCATTGATCAAAGATCAAGATCATTGTCATGTCCATAAACCTATGAACAAGCTAAATGCTTAGAATGAAAATGTTAACTGTATAATTTTAGAGCCCAAATTCCTAGTTACATTTTAGGGAATCTTTTGCTTTGTTTCTCTCCACTGATTTATTTATAGAATGTACTATTGATTTAGAAATGCATTTTTATCTGTTTATCTTTTAGAAATAATTATTTCTAAATATTTCAGAAAATTTCTATTTCAGAAAATTAGAATAAAAATTAAGGAATTCCACTTTTCAGAGTCCACAGCTTTACTAGACAAAAAAGGTTCAACACTTAACTGATTCCACAATTTTAAGACTTCTGAATATGAGAGAAAACATCAACATCCTTTCATTTAGTATGAACCTGTTGTTTCTTGATCTTCAGTCATTACCCAAGGGAATAAAAACGAAATTTGTATTCACCTGCTTTGCCTTAAGTATAGAATGTGCTTTAACCGATAGAACAGAAAACTAGCAACATTCTTTTCATATGTAGCAAGGATCTTTTAATATTCCTTACAAGTCCTTACAAGGACTTTAGATAATTCTAGGGTCCTCTTTTTCCTACCTATCCTTTAGAAATTCCAATAACATTTATTTTTAACTGAATCACTATACATTGGAATTAACTTACAAATCCATACTGCTTATTTTATATCATAATTTCCAGCTGTCTTCTTTTCCTCTTTTACTTCCAAGTGTGGATTTTGCCTTTAATATAAGGATTAAGTGCTGAGCTGGCAAGCTTATCAAATGTTGACTGGTCTTTTTCTAGGGTTACCAGCTGGACGCTGTAATAAAACTCTGCTAATGGACTTCCTGTTCAAAAATAAAAAGATGCAAATGTTTTCACCTGCAACAAACACAGAAATATATGTATACTCACATAATCCATACATACACACACACACACACACACACAATGGAGCTCTGAGCATTTCTCTTTTAGTATCTATTAGTTTTGAGTGTTACAATTCTTTCTACTATGCCAATATTTTCTAAAATTTAAGCTCTTTAGGATTACAAATTATTTTTTCCATTAGGACAACAAACTTGCAATGAAACTCTCTTTATAGGTGTACCACTTCTGGCTGCAGTTCTTATAAAATTTCTTTTCAAAATATTTTCTTTCCAATGCATAATATTCTTAGCAGGGGAAAAAAAAGTCTTACTAGGAGAAAGCAAAATAATTTCTTTCCTTGTGGAAGCTTTCTAATAGTTAAAACTCATAACTTCATTTCCTATGCCTCTGAGCTATGCTATGTAGAAGTCAGTCCTCGTAAGTTATAATTAGACATGTAGGATAATTCTAATGATGTCTTACAACTGATGAAATCAGTCTCAGCCCTGTCTACCACCTGATTACCATGGAAACCAGTGCTGGCCAACTGAGTAATTCTGATCAAAAGGAATTATTATTAATCCTCCTAGTATATGTTGGATAGGGATTTGCACAGTTTTTGTTAAAGTTTCTTGTTGAGGCTGAAAGGTCCAGTAAGGGTAAATATTAATTCTTAATGTGCTGGAGAGCAAGAATGGCTTAGTCTCTGTGGGGCACAACTGGCTTTCGGTAAATCAGATATTAACAGATTATAGGATCAGCCTTGCACTACCCAGGGATTAGAGATAAAAGGTGAATTTGTAGAGGAGGAACATAATTTCTAAAGCTGACTTAACCAAGTCATTGCCTTGTCAAATTGGAATTTAAACAAGGAAGAAAGAATGTGCAAGAAATTTGAAATTTGTTAAATAACATTTACAGTAATTTCCAAGAAACTGGATGATAACAATGAGCAATTATTTTCCTCCTTTGCATGTGTATGGGTATGAGATGTGGAGGGTGGTGAGCAAATGTCTGTGGTGAGAGGCATGGTGTTGCTTAAAGATCTTTTTACATATCTTTATCTAGATATTTACCATCCTAACTTGCGCACTTCAAATATTGTTAAGAGGGTAGATCTCATGTTAAGTGTTCTTAACCCATTAAAAAATGCAAACCCCCCAAAATAAGTTAAAATTCCAAAATTATGAAATTAGACTTGACATCAGAAATACTGCCAAGAATTTCTGACAAGTTCTTAATTAAAAGAATCATTATGCAAACTCATGTTGTGTAAAGCTGTGACAAAACCGTAAGTGTTTTCCCAACTTTCAGTTTACATTCCAAAACTAAAAAGAAGAAAAAAGAAAAAGAAAATCAGCACTATTAGTTACAGTGGCATTTGTCACCATTAACTGTGAACATTTTTAAACTCTTGTGTCTTGCTGGTTTATTGGTATTATTGGTTTGCAGAAGCTCAAGATTAACAACAACATAAGAACTAATTCATTCAGACCAGTGGAAACTTAAAACCTTGAAAAATGTCAAACTTTTTAAAAGATTATGTCAGAATTAAAAGGCTACACCCTCTTCAACCAATTAACATCCATTATCAATGCCAACTAAAAAATGTTTCAATCTCCTGGCCAAGGAGATGAATGAGTTTGTTTCGAAGTACTCATTGAGTCTGTGGCTTTAAGTCTGTTTATTCTATGAAAGATAAGATAAACTCAAGCCAATATTTTCTGAATTCTTTCTTGGCCACTCTGACCTTGCATGTTTCTTAATATGTTTGTCTGTTTTAGTTTTCTGATATGGGTAGTGAGCCCATTGCTTTGCTCTTGTTTTGGCATTCAGAAAAAGTCAGAGGGCTGACTTGGCACTCATGCCGTGTATTTTTGGCTTGCCCTGATGTAATGTGTTAATTCTGCAGCTGTGTAAACTGAAAAAGGAAATAGCATGTAGCTATGCCTGGAATTTGGAACTACCATTTACATGTTTTGCTCACTTAATAAAGTTGATCATGAAGGTAAATTATGTATATTTTAGTATGTTTTTTCGTCAGTGGTTAAATCTCAAAAACCTGAAAAGAAATAATACTATGATGAGCAAATAAATGCCACTGTGATATGAGACTTCAGACAATTTCAAAATCAAATAATCATTTATTACTAAATTAATATTTTATATTAATAATATCTCTAAAGCTCATTCCAAAATGATTTAGATCAGATAAGACTGAAAAGCAACAAACTAAAGGTGGATTTATTCTTTTGGGCAATTGGAGTAGCTCTTTCTAGTCTGGAATTTAAAATTTCTTTATTTGAATTGTTAGGTATTTTACATATATTAATAATTTATCCCTTTCTTTGGAAGAGATCATTCATTTGTTCATCATCATAGATTTATTCCATTATGTCCTTTTTCAATGAAAAGAATGCTGATCCATGACCTGATGAACAAGAGAAAAAACCAGTTTTTGAACATTTCTCCAACAATTAATTAAAGACCTGATTTAACAGTAACCTTTGACTAGAAACCTCTGTGGTTTTAGATAAAAGAGGAAGAATATGCATCCTCTCTTTGAAAGACTAGAGTGTGCTATTTTATCCCTACTTTCTCCCATTCTTTTTTAAGAGTGACTTCACGTACCCTGATATTCTCCAGGGACATTTGTGGTGATCTCTAACTTTTTATTTATTTACTTTTTCATGCAGCCATTGCAAGGTACTCACAGGAGAGTCAAAGCCGACTACTGCACGTAACAGCCAGTTTTGATACAGCCATGCTTTGTCGCTAGACAAGAACCCTTGTAGAAGCAAGAGATAGAATTCTCCCCATTTCTTTATGTGCTTGGAAAACTTAACATGTAAACTTATGATGTGCATACAACATTCAGTTTAGATTAAGAACCCAACTAGATTACTCCTCTGAAGTAATGAGATTCAAATTCTATTTGCATACATAGCCTGGCAGCTAGGTGTAATCTTAGGGTATATGAAGAAATGGTTTTAAGATTTATAATGTAGAAACCCAGAGACTCTGTAGTAGAGAAGAAATGTAGTACTTAGAAGTCATAAAACATGCACTGCTTTACTCTGTTTTTTAGATATTTTTAGTGTTTTTCATTATTCACCGACAATTACTCTTTTCCTTTCTTAATTCATTAAAATAAAAGCCCTAAAGAATTTATTAAAAATATAGAGTAATAAAAAATATATATAAAAGAGCTAGCTTAATGGTGGTTTTTGTTCTGAAGATCATTAGTGATGTAAAGATAGTTTATTAGCTTTGGAAACTCTGTCCTGCATTTAGGAATTTCAAAATAAACCACTGAGGTTAAAACACTCTATGCGTATATTTTTTTGAAACATCTTTTGACAATTATTTAAGAGAAAACAATTCTGTTAGAATTGAATGTATTTAATACTTATCTTGCTTTGCAAATTTACGTTCTAAAATTAAAAGCAATCTTTCGATTCAATGTATTTTCAGGTGGCTGTCCTAATCATTTTCCTCCTCTCCTTCATGACATGGAAAAATTAAAAACAAAAATCTCACCCCAGTCTGTTTTTATTGCTTTGAGAATACGAAATTTGTCTCTAGCTTTCGTGGAGAAATTTCTGAAAACAGTGGCAATATTCAGACTTGTTAATGCAGCTTGTCTGCCCATGCCCATAGAGAAAGCGCTCCATCCACCAGAATTCTTGGAGATAACACGCTTCACTTCCTGATGAAGTCACATCCAAAGAGTGCTTTTAATGTTCCAGAGATGTAAATGGCATGATGGTAGAATGGCAATAAAAAAGCAATTTTGTCTAGGAAAACTCATTTCTTAGTGTATATCCTGTGAAGGGATATTGTTTGATTAAAATAAAAGACCTTAAAATTCAATAAAGACAGAAAGATCATGGTTGAAGGAAGTTGAGTCATTTTAAAGTTAATTATGCTTGTGGTTGATCTTGTGGCTGCGTATCTGATATACGTGAGGCAAAGTCTGTATGTTTCCATGAAATCACATCTTGAAAACAACATGAGTAAAGCCTCTATGTTGGAAGCATGGAGGAACCTGCTGGCAAGTAGGAAAAAGAGAAGAAAAGAGGAACAAAAAATAAGAATAAGAAGTCTTCTTTACAAAAACAAAAAAGTTTGAAAATTACGTTTTGTTAGATACATTTGTCAAATATTTGCATTAGCGAAAGAAGAAATGCAACAGGGCTTATGACCTGCAGACTGTGTGACCTGTATGACTATGCAGAAGACCTTGTCCATCTGAGTCCCTGCTGTTGCCATTTGTTACCATTGTGTCTTCAGACATGACTTCACACCTTTCTGAATTTATTTTCTACCTGTCATTTGGAGCTAATGGTATCTGTTCTACATGTATTGCAAAGAATGCAAAAACATCATGTACTTTGCAAAATTAACATAGTTTCAAAATATCTTTATTAGTAGATGTAGTATTTATAAATATAATATTTAGAAACTGATTTAACTCTCGAAGGATCCAGCCAAAATCTAAAAAGCGTTTCTAGACATCAATCACAACAAGTTGATAATAAATTAAGCAGTGGCCTAATTTCTTTCGGCAATGATTTCGGCAGTTTCCTCTATAAATAAAGGTGGCAGTGACATCAGCGTTGGCATACATGCCTCCTGGATCAAAAAAATAAAGGCGTAAGGGAAATTCTGAGACATTCTTTTATGATTAAACTGCAGAATTTCCCCATACAGTTGTTGCTGTGTTGGCTATAGATGGCCTGCTTACAACACATGGAAGGGCTTACTGATACCAACTGTTTGAGGGAAGAACTCACATCATGTGGAGAGACATTTGTGTCCACCTTTTGTTCAGTGTAAAGAACTACCCCTCAAGTATGTCACATATTTAAGAATCCTTATTGTTTTTCACTTAATGTGATTTGGTGTTTTACTTTGTGAGATGCATGTTTAGTTCAAGATAAACTCTAATTTGCTCAACAAATGTACACTTGAGTAATTAAGGATAAAGTAAGGGTCCCCATGAACTTACAGACTATAATGGCTTGTGGAATATAATGTTAAAACAATTTCTTCTAACCCTTTATTAACTCCTCTAACACAATAGAGGCAGCTTTTAGGGGCACACAAAACCAAGTAGAAACTCATGAAAGCCATGGCTAACTCCAGAAGACGTGGTGAGAAACTAAAAGAGATGTATTTACAATTTTGTATCATTTATAAAATTCCGTGCGTCCTAGTGCCATGAATAAATTGTATGAATCAATAGCATGAGCAACAAGATCTTATTTTAAAAATATAAGCCCTAACTAAAATCTTTTAATAAGAAGAAAAACACTAACAATAACAGCGGTGGCAGCCACCATTGACTGTTCACTGCATAAGAAGCAGCATACTTTACCTGTATTTAGTTTTTAATCAACTAAACAAATATACTGTTATATTGTTAATCACATTTCATAGATGAGATAAGTAATGCCTATATACATTAAATTTCATCGCAAGTTCACACAAATAAGAAGTAGCTATTTCAGATACAACTCAGGTGAACTATGAGAAATGAATTAAGGCAATTACTATTTGAAGACACAAGGTTGGGCCAGGAGTGAGCAATTGGGATGTTCCTAAGGACAAAGGCAAGGGACATACTCAAAATCCAGGAGGGAATGTTTGTTCCATCCCATGCTGAATCACAATCTTTGTACAGAATTTTCTGTATGAGTGTTTCTCCATGATCTTGGGTTTCCACCAGGCCCATTTGCTTTTGTTTAGGATCAGACTATCCAGATTATAAACATGATGGGGTGTATTGGACCAAATGTTGCAGCGTTGGGGAAAAACTCCTCCTCCTTTTCATCCTCCTTGACCGTTCATAGCTACCTTTGCTTACTGAGTTGGCTTCAATGCTAATATTAGAGAAGGCTTGCTATTATAAAAACCCAAATCTCAATGACAAAACACTATACCAGTTGTTTCTTCTTCTTTCACTGTTGAGAGTGGATCAGCGATGAAGTTCTTTGTTGTTACAGTTTACTAGGTCTTGGACTCCTCTCTTGATCCAGTGACTCTGCCAGGCAAGGAGAGAGAGATGAAGAAGTTTGTGTGGGGCTTTTATGGGTTGGGTCTGCAGGTGGTGAACACTCATGCACACATTTCATTGGTCATATCAGTTACATCCCTGCTATCCACCAACAAGAGAGAATGGGAAATACTTTCTTGATGTATGCCCAGGAGATAAAAGGAAATTGTTTTGTAAATAATTAATCACTTTCTGCTATTTTGCCCTAGAACTGTTTACTGATTCAAATAAGCAATCAACAGTTATTCAGCACTCCTTCCTTGGCTAGTGCCTAAGTGTATATGACATATGATGGGAATGCCCAATTTGTTTGGATAAAATGATTTGCCTCGATGTCAAAGAGTACTCAGGATCCTTTTTTTAAAAAAATATATTAACTTTCTGTTAAAATATAATGTAGTTAAATAAAAGTACATGTATCATAAGAGTTATGTCATAAACTGAAAACAGCCATATATGTGGCACCCAGATCACGAAGCAGAATATTACCTATATCCAGAATTCTTCCTAGGGCTCCTTTCCAGTTCCCTTTTAGTACACATCTTTTGGTGAACATATGTACGGTATTATTTTAGGTGTATACATAGGAGTGAAATTGTGGACCATACGAAATGTGTTTTTTCAGCTTCAGCACATACTCCCAAGCCAAGTAGTATTCCAAAGTTGTTGTGCCAATTTATGCTCCACCACAGTGCATAAGACTTCTGGGTATGTCGCATCTTCTCCAATAGCTGGTATTTTCTGTCTTTTTCATTTTAGCCATTCTGTTGGCATGTAAATTATTTCATTATTGAAATGTCCTTGATGGCTATTGTTATTAAGCATCTTTTCAACCATGGAACTTTATGAACCATGTGATGAGAATCGCACTCCTATTTGTTAATGTTTTCTGCTTATTTTCAAAGTGTAACTTGAAATTTTGGAAGCTGTTTTGTTTTTCTTCCCTTGTTTTCAACAAGATGAGAATGCAGGAATGATCTACAGGTTCAGATCTGCATCCTAGACTCCAGCTTTCTCATCAGGGAGTGAAGTTTTGTAGTTTATGAAAAAATATCCACCTTGAAGATATCAATAAGAAATATCTAGCATTCTATTGACTAGAAATTGCTCATGAAGTTTTCTCTTATCATTTTTCTTTGACTTCACAAAAGATTGCAATCATATGTTACGTATAAGTTTAAGCAATTTAATGGGATGGAGCATAGGCCTGTGTTATCTTTATGTCAACAATTATGACAATTTAATTGGACTTAAGGCACAGTGTCAGTTTCCAAAGTCAACTCAATATGGAAAAAATGACCTCAGAGGTAAAGTTAGTGTACCATGCTGTGTTCAGAAGGAGAGTTCAGGACAGAGAGAGAAGCAGAATTGAACAATCCAGAAGCAAAGCTGAGAAAACTAGAGTTATTTTTGGTGTATTAAAGATAGATTAAAATCTTAACACTATCCAACACTACAGAGATTATGGTGACCCTCCTTATATTCACGCAATCTAAATTAAAATAATACTAAATCATAAAGCAAACAAAAAAGTCAAGCAAAATGAGAAGTATTCTTATGGTTACTAGGCAATGATTTTTTACATATAAAATTATTTTGAAAAATAATGCCCTTGCTTTGCTGACATCCTAAGATTGCCAAGTATATGAAGAGTGGGAGAGAATCATTGATATGTGGGGTTCCAAGATAATATTAAAAAGTTAGAGCACTAGATAAAACCATTTTCTCTCCTCAGACCTTGGCTCCCATTATAATCTCCAAGCATGGATCTGCCTTCAACCCTGGGATCCTAATAACAAGATTGTTTTTCTTAGCTGTTCTGCTTTTTGTGAATATCTGTAGATGATTAAAACAGGCATTTTGTAATCCACCATTAAAGACAACATTTTTTTATTCTTGCACAGTATATAATATCTCTAGTCTCAACTCTGTCTTAATAAATTCAATTTTAATGAATATGATTTGAAAGTACTTTTGTTATAGATAATATTAAAGCCTTAGCGTGTGAGTGAACATGAAATGAGTTCATCTTAGGAGAGTTATTAATACATCTTAAAGTGTTATCACTGCTTTAACATGTTAGTGACTTTCACACACCAAGTTGACTCATGTGATAAGAAAGCAATTAGCATGCTACCAATGCAAATATTATGATAAGAGTTTTATATTGAATTACCGGCTTTGATAAAACCCTGGTAGTTTCCATTTAATAAGTCATCTATATGCTCTAGCTAATGTACTAATAGCCACTATGAACATGACATTTAACGAGTCATATATCCTGTTTTTCTTTTTCCAACTGGATTGCCACTTAAAAGGAACCAGATATAGACCGAGTTACTTGTCAAAGGCACAATAATTTACAGTTTCACTTAATTCTTCAGTCACAAATAATGATTAATTGTATCAGCCACTTTTCCAGGCTTGACTGCTGTCATTTCTCCCAATATATGCTGCAGTACTTATTGAAAAATCAACCAGTTTTCTCAAGCCATTTATGAATTCATTTGCACTTTTGTCTTCTCCCTGGAATGAACTTCTCGATTTGTGATTTCCACACTCTGATTTGTCCTTCCAATCTTAAGTCAAACCTCACTTCCAGTGCCGCCTGTGCTGATTTCTAGGCAGTTAGACCTCTCCTTCGTTGGTTCTCTTAGCACGTTTTTTTCACACTCCATTATAGCATGTTTACATTATTGTTGAATTCTTTTTATACATCATTCTTCTTTTTATTGACTCAGAATGTGACTCATAGACTTCTAGTATTATGGATGGCATATAGTAGAAACTTTCACAAATATTTTTATGAGTGAATGAATGTGTTATAGTTTAGCAGTAGGAAATTACAAATGAAGTTAAAATGTGTGAACATCATTTTCAGTTTATATGCATGCCATTTTAAAAACTACAGGTATTCTAAGTTCATGGGAATTTATTTTAAATGATGACAATTCTTACTACTATGTTTCAGTTTTCTTGGCCTTATTCATACTTTTATCCAGTCACCAAGCATTGATCACCCATTATATGTTACACGCTGAATTATGCTAATGAGGCAACAGTGAACAAAACAGAAATTCTCCTCTTTACTGTACCTTACTTTGGAGTCAGCGAAGGCAGAACATGAACAAATGAATATGTGACATATAATGTAAACCCAAGAAATGCAAAGCCCTTTGATTAAGTTTAAAGGACAGTTCATTTGACCTTACCTTCTAAATACTGAAATTCAGCTGAGAATAAGAACAAAAATTACCTGAGATGTTGTGTTTTCTGTGTAAAATCCAGAATGTGTATAGAGGTTCAAAAGCTCTAGGTATTTGTCAGTTTAAAGAGGATTGGAGAGATTCCTGTGACAACCATGTCATAAAAATGAACTGATGTCATCCAGGATCAAATTGGCTTCCTTACAGATTTTGATACAATTCTTGAAACTTCTAACCGTTTTCACAGACTATCTTGATAATTTTGTATTTTATATATTTCTATTTTTCATATCCACTTTAAATTAAAGTGGCAATAGATCCAGCTGTTTCAACATAACTGTATTTAACTCTTAGATCTAGAAAATTAATTATTGCCTCTTGACCATAGATAATATCTATCTGAGTACTCTGTTGATTTCAAGCAAAATTATCCCAACAAAAGATCAGTTAACATCATTGAAATAAAGATCCAATTGCAAAAGTCTAATTAACACTCTTTCTTCAATTTTTACCAGGGAAAATGCTTATTTGACTTGCACTGTAGTTCAATATTAAACTTACAGTAAGAGAGACTTCTAATTTGAGAGTACGTATGTAAAAATAACGAAGTATATTTTCTCTAACTTAAATATGAGCAAACTTGAATGGAATCAATCTTTAAACTGTATTTTTAATATCTAGCATATTAATTCATTGAGTGAGATATTTAATATCTGCTATAAGAATTTTAACATTAGATTGTAGCTCCGGTTCTCAATTACCATAAACCAATTAAGAGATACAGTTTAATGTGAATTCATACATGTTGTTTAAATGGATATTAAGAAAAGAATCCATTTCTGTAGCATATAAATTGTTCATATTAGCATTCAGGCATTATTCTCTGATTCTAGATTTGTTTATGAAATAGATAAATAGCTTGAAATATAAGGAAGATTTTCATTAGTTCTCAATTACACGTTAATTAAGATAATTTTTATGAGAGCATTTTTGTATGTTCAGGTTAGTTAGATTTAAGAAACTGATGAAAATAAGGGAAGATTAATTGCTTAGTAATCATAAATATAAAATTTTGAAAACTCCAAAGGCACTAAAATTAAACTAATAGTTAACGTTTATTCTTTTAATTAACATTTGGCAAGCTTGCTATTGCAAGTTAGTCTGATATAATTTAGTTGATGAAAATTCTAATTGACATTTAATAAGTGTGCTGATTAAAATATATGTTGTTTTGTCTTCCATTTCAAATGACAATTACCTGCTTAAGCATCCCTTTCATTTCACAGATTAATAAGAACAATAGAATTTTAATATTCCTCTAGCCCCAAGACTGTTACTTATATGATTTATACTTTATGGGATTTTCACAATACAGAATTTACTTCCTTATAGTAGGTTAGGCACTTTCCTAAGGGCATTGAGCCATATTTTTCTGGTGTGCATAACTATGCCCTGGGAGTAACTGAAGCATATTGGGAGCTGTGTCAACTCATATAGGCCAGTGTGGTGCTATTTAGTAAATAACTACTTAGACTAAATGGTATTCACCATTTCTTCCTCATTGTTTTCTAACTACCATCCACAATTTTGCTGTTTTGGTTTCTCCCATGTCTCCAGTCTCATGTTCACCCATCATAGGAACATACAGTGGGCCAGAAACTGTTAACAGTGAGAGGGTCCCAACAGCTGAGAAAGACAGGACCTAGTCTAGGAATTTCTCTTCTATCCTTTCCTCTCATCTGATTTTATTTCCCTCTATCCAGCATCTTTCTCTCTTCTCTAGTTTTCTGTAAGGACTGATGAGAAATTATGGCTTTCCTACCTTACTCATTAGTCATTTCTCCTGTAGTCTGCATTTTTCTTTCTACTACATCCTGCTACTTAAAGAGGTGTCTGCCCAATTTACTTTTCATAGCAAAACATTAACTCCTCTAATTTTACGAAATATTGCATATTGAAAAAATTCTATGTGATCTGACAACTTTCATGAAAAGAGATTTCATTTGAGGACATCAAGTGTGTTATCACGTTTATAATAAAAATTTTGGAAAATTAACTATTGTTCTGAAAGTACCCATGTTCTGCTTTCCTCAGGTGAATTATCTCAAGTTTCAGACATCATGTTGTTGGAAATTTCCTGAGGTAGCTTTAAGCAGCCTTCTCATCTCATATTCTGGGCCTGCTGTATTGTTGTCTACATTGGACATTTTAGACCTGATAATGCCATAATTTTCCATTTGATTCAAGGGTCCTATATAACTAAGTTTTACCTAAATATAAACATTCAGATAAAAATATTAACTACTTTATTTGCTAATATTTTCTTATACTATAACAAATAAACAGAAAGAACTTGTTTAAATAAAGCAACTTTTGCTTTCATGCAAAGGAAATTTTACACAGAAGAAAAATTTACATCATCAGTATCATTAAAAACAATCAACAAAAAACTCTTGCTTTTTGAAGCATCTTCCTAGAAACTATTTGGAAATACTACATTGAATATAATAACTAGTGTTGTTAATAATCAAAACCAACAACGTTAGAAATCTGCTCATTGACTAAATTGGCTTGTCATTCCACTTGTCTTGTTTCAATAGTCTATGAAACCATATCAGAGAGAATGATGAGACATAAACCCTAATGAATCTCAGAAGTCATTAAAATGCAATTGCCCATGTTCTCATAAAGCTTTTCTTTTTAAAACCTCTTTCTATATTGTCAATTTTTTTAAAATAATCACTTAATGTGTTTGTGTCTTGGTTTTGAAATATAAGACGTTGAAATGAAAGCCTTTTAGGTTTCCTTTTATTTTGATGAAGAGGAGGTAAACACATATTGTTAAACCCTTGTATGTTAATGGTACATAGTAGAAAACTGGCATTTGAGTAGCAATATGGAGCCTTAAAAAGATATGTTATTATTATATATGACGCATTTCCTTTGTGGACTTTCAATTCTAACAAACTATACTGTTGATAAATCAACATAAATACTGAGCAGTTTGTATAAGAACGTGGAACATAGAAGAATACAAACAGATTCTTTGTGTTTCGATCTCACCTCTGCCATTTACTAGCTTTGTGATCTGATCAATTTGTTTAACCTATTTGTTTATCAGTTTCCTATTTGATAAAATTTGGATAGCATAACTTACCTCATAGCATTTATGTAGTAATTAACTAAGCTAATATATATAGAGTACTTTGTATTGGACTTTACACATACAAGGTGCTAAGTACATTTTAACTTTCTTATTATTGAATCAAAAATTGACTCAAATTTTGCTCCCTTGAATAAGAGTGTATAGTAATACAACTCTATGATCTATTATAGACACATATCTGAACTAAAGGTAAAATTATTCTTCCCATTTCCTTGGATCTACATACATATACTGTATTCAAATTTCTTGAGAAGGAGTCATTCGTAAGATGTACAAATATTGCAGTTTCTTTGAAACAAAGTGTTCAAAGATTTTTAATGAATTGACATTATCCAAGGTATGCCTCACAGCTAAACTGCACATTTGCAAATTGATTCGCGAATGTACAAATTGCTGCATTCAAACTCTTTATGATTTGGGAATTAACAGTTCAAATTTCTCTCCAACTTTGAGAGAGACTGTTCTTTCGTGTCTACACTCCAGCCCTTTTGTGCCTATGCTGCACTTTGAGTCTGCACTGCATTTCTAGTGCCTGTTTACACATATGACTCCCTTCAGTTCAGTTCATTTAGCAACATTCCAGGACTCTGCTATGTGTTAGTGATAAAATGAATCAAAGATGTTTACTGCTATTCCAGAGTCGACAGCAGGGTGAGGAATCAGGGAGAAACTCTTGATGACAAGACCCTGTCACCATGTGGCGTCTCTTAGCTACTAACACAGGGCCAACACCTAGTTGCCACTCAGTGTGTGTTTGCTGAATGAATAAATAAATATACCATGTTATTGCCTTCCTGGAAGGATTTAACAACATCTTTAAAAATGCATCCCCCACTCTTCCTCACAGACCACCCAGAGCCAAGGTTTGCAGCTGTGAGGAAAATAGAGGAGCTAGTTTCTCTCATTCTTACTCTCCTTTCAGTTTAGCCTATTCGTATTTTGACCCAAATTTATTATATTTATTGATGTGGAAATATGCCCTTGATATATTAAGTGAAAGAATTAGGTTAAAACGAGATGTGTAGCACGATCTCATTTTTAAAAAATGTTTGAGTGTGCCTGTCCTTAGTAAAACTTTAAGTGAATATAAATCAGAATGCTTATAGTAGCTGCGACTGTGTGGTTGAATTAAGAGTAATCTTTATTTCTCTAAATGTTTGTAATAAGTATGTATTACTTCTATAAATAGAAAAAATAAACCATTTTAAAGAGAGAAGCAACTTTGACTGGAAACCGAATGTAAATGGACGAGAGGTCTGAATTTGGGTCCACCTATGTATGAGAGGGCTCTTCTGCCTCCTTCAGTAGTTCCCAGAGTATAGTTCCTAGAAACTTTACCCCCTTCTACACCCACCTCGTGGGTGAAGGGGGTGAGTGGATGAACATATGTTTGTTTGTCTCACTAGCATTTGCATTCTCCTTAATGAGCTCTGTGATGCAAAGGATGATCCACTTCCTAACTTGCCAACTTCACCATTGGTGCTAATGCCTTTAACCAACTGTCCTTGACTGTCAACAGTGATCATTGCTGTGTTCTTGTCTGCTAGTGATTCAAACCAGTTGACCTCAGCCTTAAGAACTTTTAAAATAACCAGCAAAAGTTTTTTCCTTCTTCTTCTTTAGCCGGAGGCCATTGTTCTATGTCCTTCTATCTTCTGACATTATGAATGATGTCCTTCCCTTAGTCACACAGTTACCTTGAAGATATTTATAGACCAAGTTCAGATCCCCCTGAGGGAGCCCTTCAGTTTGCATGCTTCAGGCTCACTGTTTTGTATCCTCCACACCACCTTTTCTAACATATTTATTCTGGCAAAAAGTTCTGTATTAAGAAACATTTTTTTGGTGTATTCCTCTTACCCACTGTGGGTGCAAAATATAAAACTTTAAAAAGGAAATGAAAAAAGACCCGTCAAGTCACACCAGGAGATTTTTGTTGTTCACATAGTCATCATTAAATATTACATAATTTGTACCCCCTCTCCTATTTATATTGCTTGTTCTTCACGAAATGGCATTGGCTCATTTCTCCTAGTGCACTAAATTCTTTTGTGCGCATTCTTGTTAATCTCTCTTGCTTTTCTCAGACACGTCATTCTTTAAATGAAATTGCAGTCACAACAGAGTGGATTTTCCTGTATAAACATATTTTACCACAAAGCAAATAGGACACAGTATGTGTTCTTTCTTATTTTGGGTCACTATTGTAAAACGGCATGTGCCAGAACTAATTTAATCTATGCAGGCTACAATGAAACTAAAATTCTCTTCCTTCTTCCACCCTTTCTTTTAGACTGAGATCCTGTTGTATGCCATGACAATAGGAACATTAATCCACTAAATGTTTAGTTATTTGATTATTTATAGATTTATATCACTTTTAGCAAATTTAACTTTTTAACGTTGGAGCATATCATCTTAAAAGGGTTGAATATGTTCAGTACGGTCAGATATGAGCTAATACTCCGTTTTTATTGATTAAAATGATTGACAAATCAAGTGCTGAATTTAATCCAATTTATAAAAAGTAAAGAAGAATATCTGAGAATGATCCAAATCTGTTAACCCTAGATATCCCACACACTCAATCATGCAGCATGCATTCCATTGTTCTCTCTCTCTCTATATATATGTATATATCATTCAATCCTTATAGTAACCCTTTAGTGTAGATATTTTCCCCTGCTTTACAAATGAGGAAGCTGTACACAAAAAAGATTAAGTAAAGTATTAACACTCTACTATTTTATACATTTCATTACATTTGCAGACTAATATTTGTCAATAAAACGCTGACATGATGCCTGTCCTGAGGGAGTGCAGACTTCTATAATTTTATATGCATTCTGTACAGTTCTTTGCCAGAAGCTTGATCTAGTCTTATGCAAGTCAAGCTGATGATACAAATTTTGGCAATCTTTTATACAAAGGTTCTGCAAGGACACATACCGTTTCTTAAGACCTTTATTAACTGCCTCTACTTCTCTAAGAGAAGTTTTCTTGATATTTCTAGATTCATTGATTGTGATTTTTTTCCTATCCTTTATGCATTGGGTTATACAGAACAAAGTCAGATGTTAAAAAAGGATTGTATAGAAACATTATTCGCCATCTAATATGGTATACAAAACTTCCATTGAACTTTTTCAAAATATCAGCAACAATAGTATAGACTATTGCCCAAAACGCTACTACTTATAGCCAAATACTGTTTCTTTAAATAAAATATTCTTATAATCAAAAAGAGAGAAAAAAATATCAAAGCTTTAGTTTGCAAGCTTGCTTAATATTTGATTAAAAATCTATAATGCTAATTCTCTGGTTGTATTATTTATATCTTTTGGCATTTTATTGAGCTCAGTTAATTTTCTTTCATCATTATCAACATGAAATACTTACTAGGAGTGATTGCCCTTTGTGATGACCGAGGTTACTGTGAATAAGACATGCTAGATGGCATACTTGATGCCAAAGACCCCCAAATCTGGTTGATGCAACTCACTGGGGCTTCTTCATAAGACTATTTTAGACTTCGCTTAATCCTTGATGAATTTAAGAAAGAAAAAAAAGGTGGGTGGAGGGGTGGCTAAAAAAGTTACGTTATCTGTCCTGAAAACATTCAGTAAGTAAAGAAAGCCATCCCATGAAGATGCAATTCAAATAGAAATGGAGCAGTTTCCCAGATTTTATTCCCGGGCTCCTGACTTCCAATTTATAACTATGACAAGAGCAAACTTTCATATCTGAAACTAATACAAAACAGGTGTCTAAGTAAACTTGTGAGCTCTTAGTTTCCCATGTTTGAGATTAAATAGATTTGAAAGGATATTCATTCATAAAAGAATAAATGCAAACAACGAAAGGAAATGGAGAGATAGCATATCAATAAGTCAAGTAACTAAACATGCTTCTGTTCATTCTGCCAGTGAATGTGCAGACAAGATATAGTGTAGGCAAGCGAGGATTGTGTAATTAGAACTTATCTGTTATGGTGGTAATTCAGCTTTGTAGTCAAAGGTATTTACCAGATATATTAAACAATTATTCTTCACAGGTTCATGACATACATTAGTAATTTAAAAAATTAGTATTTTTCGAGATTTTGAGTTTTGTTTTATTCACATAGAAAATATTTTATTAGTCTTTTCAAAGCAACAGTGTCAAATGTTCTTATGTTGACCCTGTAACTAAAAGCTACTCACCCCCTTCTTTGTTTTTCCATGTGTTTGTATGCCATAAAAATGACGGCACGTAGCTCATTGATTTCAATTCAATATGAAAAGCAGAATCAAATAGACAAACCAGACAATAGTTATTGTAACATAAATACTATGACAAAATGTTCTAATTATAAATAATGTTCGAGAATTATTTTTAATGGGAACTTCTCTAATACATTTATTACACAAAAGAAGGATATCCATTTTAATATATCTTAAAGGAGTAATTAATAGTAAAATATACATAATTTATTTAAATCTAGTAAAATTTTATTAAGATAGTAGTTAAAAATGTGGAAAATTACTTAGTAAGGTGTTGGCCTTTAATAAAGGCCAGATAATTTCAATTAAGATAATTAGATGTCTTTTTTTTTAAGTTGGTACCATAAATTTCCAATGAATTAGAAATTCACTGTGTTTAGTTTCCACACATTTTCTCTTAATAATAATAATAAATAATGACTTTTGTGAATGAACTTTCAACATAACATAGTAGAATTTTCTTCATGTTTACAAATAGCATCAAAGGAAACTTAAATTTGCACTGTTGATAGGTCAAGCTATAGTCTGAAAAACAAAATGGAGTGAAATAGATGCTCCAGTAAGTTAAAGGACTATTTAAAATACTAACCACTTCAAGGAGGTTTTCTCTCTAAGTGTGATTCAAATTCAGAGAATATACTTATGGTTCATATATTCTATTGAATATTCTGTGGTTGAAAAAAAAATACAACTATGGGATCTGCTGCTCTTGTTAGACTGTATTAACATTCCTTAGTCCCAATTCTCTGGTAATGGCAGGGAATGGTTTTTCTCTTTCATTTATGTGACGAGTTCAATAGAAAGATAGAATCTTTCTCCTGTTACCCACTGAATAGACAAAGTATCCGTGTGGCCAATTTGATCCCTTTCTTCCATAATCAGTATTTAGTACAAACCAAGAAAATTTTTACTCCCAGCTCTCTTTTTTCTGACATGTATATTAGTCCTGATCAGCTTCTATGATTACGACATTACATCACGACGGACATGTTTATAATTAATTAGACTATAATTTATCTTTCATTAATTACATTTTAGATGGATGTCTTCATTTCTTGTTGCTGATGAGATTTGATGGAGGTTAAACTTCTTAATGAGATTCAGAAGTCACCCTTGTCTCTTCAACAAAGAGTACATTTACTAGACCCTTCTTAGGATACTGTTTTTTCTTTGGTATACCATCCACAGATGTCCAAATTCATCCAATTTAGGATAAATACTAGTTATCTAACCAGAATGATTCTGTATAAAAACTATTTCTCCAAACGTTTGGCCTGTACCTATACAATGTAAAATGCTATGATAGCTAATCCTGGTGACCTGAACGTATACTATCTCAGCTCCCTCCTCCATTCCTAAGATATAATTTATGCCTTTGGAGAATTTTTCAAGAGGACTTTTGTAGAGCAAAAGCACATCCACAGGATTTTTTTTTTTTTTCCATTTTCTGGAAATAGGATAAACTCTGAAGCCATTAGGATGGATTTTCTTCCCTAAAAAGAAGAACATAAAGGTCTTTGATGAGATGGGGAAATTTAAAAATAAACCTACAGTTTATTATCTATGTTTTGGTTGTATTCTTGCTTTTATTATTGGCAAACCGTGGGAAACTGAGTTATACACTCAGTGTGATGGGAAGTCACTGAATCAGTCCAAATCACATGTCTGTTGCACCATTAAATGTTAGCTTCAAAGGCACTTCAAATAAAAGGTTGTCTGTGACCGAAGTTGTCAAATTATAATGGTCTTTATCTGTAATGTCTTCTCAAATCTCTTTCGGCAAGAAGAGAGACCAAGTGTTATTTATTTGATAGTGGAATATCTTCAAACAAGATATCTAGTGCAAACAAGACATCTAGTGCAGGATTCATGATTCTTTTGTATTGAACTATAAGTACCATAAAATGATGAATGTAATAGAAATTGAGATTTTTGATTCAAATTATGCAAAATAGTTGATATACATTAAAATATTAACATTTCATTTGTTACAATTTGACTGTCTTGGTGCAAAAACATTATTTCTTTAGCAAATGAACTGCTATGGTATGTGTTGCTTTTAGATATAATTCCAAGTATCATTGATGAAGTTTCCAGGTAGATATTTCTTTACTTTTCACTATAATATAAGTAATTAAAGATTGGCTAGCATAATCCCAGATATAGCTAAAATCTTGTAGAAGATTATCCATAGATTTAGCCCTGTGCCTCTTACTTGCAAACTCACGAGAAGTTTACTCAAAGAAAAATTAAATTGACGAATCTGGTAGTCTGATGACCTTTTTCTTTCTCTTTTTTACATCTTACTTTTTTTGTATGTGTGTGTATTTTAGTTGGTAATACAAACCTTTGGCCAGTGTACAGGAGATGTGGTAATAGGACTTCTTCAGGATGATTACGAAAATTTATGGGCCAATTGGGAAATAAGCCATGTTGTCATCGATGTGCAGACTTGCACTTAATTCATCTTAAGTTTTCATCGTCTGATGTGTTGCCCTTATAGATGATAAAGTCTCAGGGTTAGAGGAAACCATCTGTACAGGTTACTCAAAACTTAGATTCTTTCTATACTACTCCCAAATGGTCTTCCACACCATGTTTGAGTAACTCCAGTGAAAGGAGTGCATCCTTCCTCCGAAGAAACTGAATTTTCTTAGACTTGCTCAGATTAAAAGATTTTCTTTTTTCAAAAATGGGACAAAAATTCATCTCATTACACAATCATCCCACTCAGGATCATACGGAAAAAAGTCTAATATTCCATCCACATTATAACACTTGAAATATTTGATGACATTTCTTTTCCCATGCATATCTTCTCCTTCTGACATGGGTCCAAATTTCTACACCATTCAGATTGTTTTCTCAGACTGTGTCTCCTGACACCTTCACTGTGTTTTCCCTTTCTCACTCAGGGCTGAGCACAGTAATCTCAGTGGCTTCAGACCAATGCAGAGAAGCCAGACTTTCAACTTCACTGCTGCAGATGAAATTCGAAACGTGAAACCTACAATTTTGTTAGTACGTGTTTCCTCTGTCACCCAGGCCGCATTCCTGTTGGGCTTCCTGCCTGCCTGGACCTATACTGAGTTCACACCCATGATAACTCCCTGCTGCAAAATTCTGCAGGCCAAATTTGGCACACTAATACAGATTCAGGGCAATGTTCACTGTAACTCTGGTTTCCGAAAATAACATCCTATCTTAGGGCATTAGTTATTCTAATTTTAGAAAAATATTAAATTTTAGATATTTGAAAGAACTTATGGATAATATTACAGCTTGAGATCTACTGCCCATTCAGTAGACTTTTGGAGTCCTGAATATAATCTGAAGCACACTTTGTAGGAATTCTTATGATTTCTTTTTGCTTTTTTTCTTCTTTTTTTTGTAAGCTTGGCTTCTTTGGGTTAGTAATATAGACTGTCTGCGCGGTGCACATAAACTGCCAACAGCATCCAGATGTTATGTCCTTTCAACTTTGACTCACACCATTCAAAGAGAAGATGGTTTCAGAATTCTCAGGTGATACTGCTTTCAGGGTGTGCAGAAAACCAAAAATATACAAAAGATTGTTTCCGTATGCCATTGTCGTTCATTAAAAAATATTTCCTCCCCTCCACCCCAACAAAATAGAAATACCTATGAAAACAGCTTGGAATTCACTGAAGCAACAACACTTAGAAGTTAGTAATGAGACATTCCTCTGCCTTCACATCTGTTAACATTTTGCTATAGTCTAAATTTTGAAGGGAAACCCGTAAAAATTCCTGACAGTAATCAGGAAATAATCTGAAGAGGTTACACATTAGGAGTCCCTTCTTATAATATTTAATTTTTTTTAAAGTGTGGCACTATGTGAGCTCAAATGAAGTGATTTGTAACCTCGCTGTATATTAAGACACCAATCTTATAGTTATACTACTTTTACATTACTTGTCTTTTAGAATGAAAAGGTGAGGTATAAGAGTAATGCTTCTTTCACGTCCCTTAGTTTTTCCTATTATTTTATATCTCTTTTATTTTTTATGTCTCTATTTTATTTTCTTAGCATTCTTATCTGTCCGCCTTTGAAATGATATGTCCTTTATTCTTCGAAGTTGAATGAGGGTGGGAGGGAAATGAGAAGTGCCTTCTGAAGAAAGACAATGAAGGATAGGAAATGTAAGACAGCAGAAGTCAGCAAATGGTGGAACATTCTGTAGCAAAACAATCTCGACAGTTGTTATGCGTTGGATACTACCTAGCCTGTTGTAGTAGAATTTATTTGTGGATGGTGAGAAATGATATGCCGTGGATTCTACCCATGAAGAGACGGCATTTATCATAATGTGGACAGAATTGGAAGTGCGGCAACGTAGAGTAGGTGGTCAATGAATCTGAAATGTTTTCTGGAGCAGATGGATTTTGGGGAAGCATTTTGGCAGATACTGTTTCCATTATAAACACTCTCTTAAGCTTTTAGTTCATAGCACAGCTATTTTCATTTAAAAAGAAAAGCATGGTAACGGGATAAGAGGAGTGAGATGTGGAAGATGAAAATAATGTCGGAGGGGGAACTTAGTTTTGTTAGATATTTAAGGATGTCTTTAGTCAAAACGCTAGTTTCTTTTTAAAAAAGTTAACTTCCAAAATATATTCAGTTTGCCTCTTTTGAAAATTTAATCCCAAATATTACACTTGTGTAGAGATTGGCTCTACACAATCTCATCAATTTCTCTCATTTTTAACATGAAAGTTTTAATGTATTAATACCATAGAGATGGCTAGGAAGTTAGGAGTATCTTCCTCTGAGCAATGCTAGTTCTTTTAAAAGCATATCATTTATATGCTTTAAGATGTCATATTTTGTCCTATTTTCATAAGTCTGTTCATTCACAAAGGAAAGTGGATATGCGTTTGGCTTTGTTCGTGCATCCGTAACATTTTTACTCTTTTGAAATTCAAATCTGTTTATTTTCTCAGGGGCAAAATAGAAAGTGTGACATAATAGGTTTCATGTTGAAATATTACACTTTCCAAAGCTGACAACAAATTATAGTGACAAGAACTGTACCAGTAATTTGATCACATGGGCAAGTCTTACCTCTCCGAAAATAAGATATGTTTCACATTTTTGGCAATATTTAGTGGCATCCTGCAAAATCTCTAAGCCTTTAAACTTAGTTAACTCCTAGACTCCATTAACCACTTTCGTAAGCCATACAGAGCTCAAGTGCACAAAGCAAATATATTTGTGTTTCCGTAAATTTAAAATAAGATCTTCCTCAAGATTGTAAAGTAATCCATACCCCTGATAGCTTTTGTCATGCCAAATGTTCTCTACCAAGAAAGGGAAGAGTCACAGAGAGCTACTTTCCTTTCTGTCCCAAAGGGGCTTTGTCGATATAACAAACCGGAGGCTGTTCAGGAGTTTCACATAAACTTTAGATAACCAGACACTATGCTATAAGAGCTGTACAGTGAGACACATGCCAAAGTAAACAACTGTTGTAGTTAAGTCAGGATCTCTACAATTTTGTAGAAAACCAAACCCATTTGTTTATTTTCATTGCAGTTGAAAAACAGCGACACATGAAAGCAAGTTGATCAAATCTGTTCCAAATTGCAGAGTGAAATTTAAAGTGTTAGGAAAGAGATGAAAATAAATGAAGTGCATAAGATACATGTCTAGTCTTTGAGTTTTTTCAATGTAGTCTTCTTCTTAATCTTTTAAGATAGAAATGTAGTTTTTTTCTCTCAATTTTCAGGTGTTTGAAGAAAGGCCCCTTTTCTATCTATTAGTCTAGACAAGAATTTTATATAGGAAAGGAAAAAAAAAAACACATTTTACAATTAAATACCAATGGGACCTGTCGAAAATCTGAAACTGAGTATGTGAAGTTGCGTTAGGAGACACTCTGGTGATACTGTGCAGAAGGACATTTGGTTTTCTGGTTTGCCCCATATCACAGGTAAGTAATTGGTTTAAGTAAACAAAGTGCAATTTTTTTCTTCTCAACTTATTACAGCCCAATCTGTTTTTCAAATAAAAAACAGTCAAAGGTCTGAGAATTCTTGGAATAGATAATTTAATCAAAAATGAATAGCTCTATCTTTTCAATAGCTTATAGGTTAAATTTGTGGCATGTAGGTACATGGACATTCATAGAAAAATGCATGACTAAATAATTATGAGCCTATTAAAGTTGCAGTGACTTCATTTTGGACTGTAGTTAAATACAATGGAAGTATTCAAACATGCAGAACTATATCCTTGAGATTATAAGCAAATGGGCATATGGAAAGATAGTAAGATATGGAAAGATGAGGAACGAATTATAAACACTTGTATTTTCTCCTTGTCTTGTGACAGTTTAAGTCAAACATGTAGTTGTCAGCTTGTAGAACAACCTCCTTGGAAGTAGGTACATGATGCTTCTTAACGGTAACAAGCCTTATTAATTCAAACCTCTGCAGACCCCACTGAAAATATCCTTTTGTGCATAGGTGCAGCAAATATTGAACATATTCCCTGTGTGTATTTGTTTAGCCCAAGCAGTGACTTCAACTTTCTCTATGAAACGTTCCAGACATCTAGGGCAATTTACCACCTGCCCTCAGTTCACTCAACATCATGCCAGATTATTTTTACTCAATTAATAGAAGGACAAAAATCGGGCATTGGGCACAGGGAAACAACTAAAGTGCTAAAAGTGAATACAAACTTGGACACCAGGATTGGTATGGAAAAGTTGTTAGCTTGAGGAAAAAAGAACATAACTTAATAGCATTGTTCAGTTATCTGATTGTATCTTATATTGGGGATACCAGTTATCCATCTCTGCTGAAGCAAAAAAATTATACTTAAAATTAAAGAAGAGTTTACTTAATTATAAATAAAGAAGAGCTGTAAGAATTCTATGATAAAGGTAGTAACAAAATAAATAAAATCTTTTTTCCAAAGAAAGGTGCGTTATAGAAAAACCCTTCTGTCTTGCCTGGCTTACATTTATGCTAATTAAGAAAGTGTGTAGTGATATCCCTCATGATATACTATATAACTCTGAGTTTTGAAAATAATTTCTACAACGTCCCAATCATTTATCTCTGCTGTCAAGCTGGATTTGACAGTTCTATATGTACGTTCTCCAAGGAAAAGTTCAACAGCAGAGAATTATCTGATATATGTTCTTATGCTGCCTATGTAGATCATGGAATTTGTTTGTTGTTTTTAAGGGGGAAGTAACTGCTTGAAAATGCTCTGCAGGGTGATATTTCTGTCTCCCATTCCAGTGAAGAATATTGGATTTTGGAATTCATTGCCACATCATAAATAGCTGTCTAGGTCAATATTGAAATAAAACATTCAGAAAAGGTTGACCTTACACGAATAAAAATTGTACACATTTCAGAAAAACTATCTATTTCTTATATATGCGCATATTGAATTTCTCTTCCTCACTGCCTCCAAGATGTTTATTTTGGGATATCTATTTATCAGTCTATCAATCTATCAATCTATTGGCACTGATCAAAGTCAGCCAGGTCTTCAAAATCTCAATAGCCAGCGTTTCAGGAATTTTTCTGTAACATTTTAGGCAAAGATAAGTGACATTTCTTTAAAACACTGCACCAAGAAGTGATTATCCAATTTATCTAATTTATGGAAAGATTTCCACTGATATGGAATGTCAGCTTTCATGTAGAACTCTCTAGTCACTGAGAAGGTCAAAATATTTTTTCCCAGTGATAAGACCAAAGAATGCCAATCGTATAAGTAATAATCTACATTTTGGACATTTTAAGGATTAGAATCAAAAGGGAAAATAAAATAAAATATATTACTGATGAGTAGTATGTCTTTTAAATTCTACTCCTTACCACTGCAGAGACTAACAGAGGCTAGTGTTGAATTTGTTTGAAGAACTCTCTCTGTCAGCAGTTAGGTATTTCATTGTTTTGGATCTTGTGGGTTTTAGACCATCTTACTATTCATAGAGCCCATTTCTTAGTCAGCAGTGTTTTCCAGATCTTTGGCAATTACCAAAATCTTTCATCTTCCTTAGGAAAAAAATCAGCATTTTATCTTCCATTAAGATAGCTGATACTAAGCTTGTGGGCCAAAAATAATTGTATGATTCTAACTCACAATCTATTCAGAAGCCCCCATTCAGTGAGCCATATTCAGCTTCTCATTGACCTCTGTACCTCCCCAGGCTCAGCAACATTTCTGTCCTGCAGGAGCTAACCTGCTCAGGAAGAGGTTTAGATAAGAGTACAGTGGCTGGTGAGTTTCTAAATCTCTGGTCTTCCACTTTTCTGGAACACCAGAAATCATTCATTTTGAACAGTAACATCTGGCTCTGAAAGTGGCCTTAATAACTAAGCAAAATAATTAGAAAGTGACATTGGCACAAGCTATAGTTTCCAGTGGTCACTCAGGAATATTCAGCATTACTTATGGGATTATATCTAATCATTCGTCCCATGTGATTATAATTTCCTATTCTATACTGTTCCAAAAGGTATGAACAGGCTACAGGTTTGGGCATTGTAAAACTATGTTAGGATGCTAATCCTTACACAGAAAACCACATTTCTACATTGTAGCCTTTCTAAAAATGTCATTCTTTTAATGCTACTGTGCTGCTTTTTTTTTACGGAATAAATGATTTCAAAAATACAATTTTATTTTTCATATTTCCATTATTATCACTGCAGATAAAAATACATGCAGAGGCTACTTTTCTCATACTTGGCAGTTATAGTTCATTGCTTGATATCCAAGTTAAACATCTAAAGTTGATTTCCCGTGTGAAGCTGGTTTTAGCCAACCATCTGCTTAGGAGAGGGGAAAAGCAGACAAGGCTCATTCTTTCCTGCTGCTGCTTCTCACTGTTGTTAGGTGGCTACTGGGAACCTTAAAATAGGACTGCCAGGTTTAACTTTTCAGAATATGGAGTAGGCATATGTGTCTACCAGGGATTCGGGGCAGGGCAGGTTGTACGTAGACCAGTGGGACTAACTTATTAGATACTGAAGCTGCTGAATACCATAGATGGGAGCACAGATGTCACAACCATATCCTGCTTCCCATCTCACATTCATGATTCAGCAATAAAAAGTGGGATGATCTTGAATATATGGATCACTCGGGAACCTGGGTCTGGAATTAAATGTTATTTTAATACCTAGATTGCTTAATCCAGTGGACTGCAATTTTCAGGATGCATATGTTAGAGAAAACTAGTTTTAGTGCTGGCTACAAATTAAAGGAACATCAAGGGAAAAAGAGAAATTATGGAGCTGAAGAATTTGTGATGATGTTTAGATGCAGAAAATGTTGGAAATGTTTACTGTTCACGGTGAGCCCAATTGTGGAAGAGAATTTCTGGCATTATAGAATTTGCAGTTGCAGAACGTGCTTTAATAGGGAAGAAAAGTGAAAACCATTAGTGCAATACCAAACTAAATACTTAAATCTGATATATGAAGCTAGATTTTTTTTTTCCTTTTTTGGCTGAGGAAGATTCTCCCTGACCTAACATCTGTTGCCAATTTTCCTCTTTTTTTGCTTGAGGATGATTAGCCCTGAGCTAACATCCATGCCAATCCTCTATTTTGTACGTGGTTTGCCACCACAGCATGGCTGACGAGTAGGTCCACGCCAGGGATCTGAAACTGTGAATCCTGGACCACTGAAGTGGAGCATGCCAAACTTCATGCCTGCCCCAAAGCTGGGCTTTGAAATACAGCATATACTTAAAAAGCATGTTTTAAAATACTATGGAATTCATAGAAAGAGAACATAATATTAAAGATGTTTTCCACTGAAATATGAAAAAAAATCATCTTAAGCCTTGTATTTATTTTCTCATATTTATGGATATTTTCTTGGCTTCCTGGCTCCCTTTCTTCATTTATCAAAGTCTGTGTGGTATTCAAGCATTAAATCTCTCTGCTTCTACCCAATTCAGTCACACATGTTTGCACTCATCCTCATTTTAATCTCTTCCTCTTTCTCTCTCCCTCGCCTCCCTGCTATTTCTTTGTCTTCCTTTCATTATATCACCTAATCCTGACATATAAAGAATTTCTATACTGTCTGTTTTACCTCACAGAATCTCTTAAATATGTTTCTATAAATTTCAAAGTAGGAAGATTTTCTTCCTTATACGTCAGTATAGAATTTTTTTTTTTTTCCAGAAAACCTCAAAGGCTAAAATTTATCAACCGAAACAGAAATAGTAATGTTGAAACAGATAAATGTTTGCTATTTAATGCCATTTAACTTAAATCTAGTCAGTGATTTAGTGTGCCTGAGCTCCATCATTGTGATTTGAAAAACAAAGGAAGAAGAAGGAAAGGAGGAAGGAAAAAGAATAGGAGCGTGGGGCAAGGGAGGAGGGAAGGAAGAAGAGAAGAATATATGTATTTGTAGTTGGTTCTTCAAGATCAAGGCAATTAGACATTCACAAGGATGTATCCAAATGTTTAAAGTAGGTTCTCCTATTTAGCTGAAGTAAAGCAAATCAAAACCGAGTCACAATTATCTTTTACTCTTTCCAGAGTTTGAAAGAATATAAGCCGAAACATATCCATGTGTTTTTCCATTATTCTGTTTTTATCCTCTGTGTGTGCTACCGTATATCCAGAAAAATAGTGCTGTTTGTTACATTTACCAACATTTTAAATTCTGTACTTCCTGTCAAGAAAATGGTAAATGTGGACAATTCACAACGGGCTGTACCCTGCTTCTTGCTGCTTCTCTGTCCTTCAAAAGCGACCCCTGCCACTATAGGATCTGTTTCAATTCTGGATGTTTTCACTTGAACTTTGTTCAAAGTCTCAATTATACAATTCACTGTGGTCCAGTGAACCTGACTTTATTTTCTTTATCAATGTTTAAAATAGTGAAGTCTGATAGGCTACTTAGATAAAATTTCACTAGATAAGTGCATGTAATTTAAGGATGTCAACGGACCCAACTGAGGGATTTTTTCTTTCGGTGTTGTAGGGGTCTGGAATTGGCCACCCCAAGGTATGTCTCTTTGGCATGATGATTATTTGAGGCTAGTTACTTTGCAGACAAGAAAACAACTGAAAAGTAGAATTTACTGACCCTTTGTTAGGAGACATTTACATTGTAAAGGAACTCTCCATCTGTAAAGATATCTCTAGAAACTCTTAATCAATGGGGAAGGCAACGACTTAAATCTGCATTTGTTTATTGTGCTTCTCTGGTAACCTCCTGTAACTGACTTCCCTCCCCCTCCCAACTTTGGCATTTCCTTCTGGATTAAGCATCTTTCCTTAGGCTAGGAACTGATTGCTGTGCTCACCTGTGACCACCCAGCTCAAGACAATAGACTTGCCTCCTGCTACGCCCACTGAGATAGCAGACCCACTATCTGCTGTGTCCATCAAGCACTTTGCCCACAGGGCAATCTTGTGACTATTGTGGGAGGGACATTTCAATCATATGTGAAATATCCTGTTTGGGGGTATATAACCACTCTGTGCACCCCACTTCTTCAGTGCCCTTTCTTCCTCCGGGAAGAAAGGCCCTGGGCCATGGTTCCTCATAAAGCTTTGTTTAATTTTCTCTTACTATTCTGTCTCATGTGAATTTAATTCATTCTCCGGCCAGACGAACCCACATTTTGGATAGAGGAAATGTCTTCCTCCCCTACAGTGTCTACAAACGTATTCTGTTTTATTTTAAATTGTCAGGAATCTCAGGAATACCAAAACTGAGGGATTGTAGTTCTTCATGTTAAATGCTCAACATAGTAAACTTTAACATTAATAATTGGTGATGATGGTAGGTTGCATTTCTAATCCTTTGGAATGAGAAAAAATGAAAACAATTTTCCCACGAATGTTGTAGATGCTACATTGAAATATTTAATACATGATTCATTGAAATGTTCTAAATTATGTTTTAAGTACACAGAAATCACATTTACAGCAACAGCATTGAAAAACAAAAATTCCCCTGATGGCTACAATTAGATGAACACTACCCAAGAGAGGGCCACACAACTGGCTCCCTCTGTTATACAATAAATTTCGAATGATAAAGAACATCTTTCTATTAGTGAGTCCAAACCTTTGTCCTTTACTGAACGCAGTATATAGCATACAAGAGTGACCATAGATTAGAAGACCATAGATTCTCTCTGGGAACATTCCTAAGATTCTTATTGGGAAGTTTTTTTGTCTCTCGGATATATTTATGCTTAAACACATTTATTGCTGCTTTTTTCATTGCTTTGTTAGTATTGCCAACACTTTAAACTTTGGAACCTTCCCCGTTGTTCCCCGTCTCTGAGGAGAAATGGTGAAAGTCGTTTAATAGGACGAGGTTGCTCCAGTGGAAAGGTTTACCCTCTAATTCTTTTTACGTGTGTCTTTGGGGTCTAAATGGGATCTGCACCTTGTTTGTGAGCTGAACATATAAACTCTGTATTGGGAAGGCGTTGCTTTTCTTTACGTGCCTCTTGGGTGTTTCTTTCTAAACCACTATTTATGGTTTTGCTGAAACATGGAAAATAGAATTTTTCGTGTAGCTAAAGATCTCATATGTATTTTAAACAAAAGTTGGCAATATTAGGTGAAAAATATGATAAGAAGCTACAACTTTGTGGCACTTATAGATATAGGATCTATGAATTTTACTGTCATTAATGCTTATGTGGTTGATTTTCTTGGTTTGGTTCAGTTTCTGCACTGTCTCAAGCACTGGTGATAGTGTGGTGAATAACACCACATGATTTTCCTTAGAGGGTGTAAATTCTAAGTAAATTAGACATTAAGAATAAAACTTTGGATTTGAGCAGACCTAAACTGTAATCCTAACTTGGCCAATTACTAGCCCTGTGAAGATGGATATGTGTTGTAAGTTCTCTTGAGTCACAATGTTCTCATGGGTAAATAACTGATAATAATCACTCTTTGGAAGCTTATGTTACATGATTAAAATGAGAAGCCTAAGATAGCATTTAACTTCCAGGAAATGTACAATAAATATTAGTTATTAGCAGTGCTTTACATGTGCCAAGATTCTAATAGTAATAGGAGCAGTTGGTACATTGACTATGTGCGTCACAAATATCATCTGCAAACTTCATAGCAATCCTGTAAGGTGTGTACAGCCATCCTGCTTTACAGCTGAAGAATCTGGGGCTTAGGGCAAGAGTCCAGTTCAAACTCGCCCAGGTTTCACAGCTGCTGCTTCTCAGAACAAAGACTTGAACCATGTTCATCTGATGCCAAAGCCCATGAGTTTCTACTGCATTAATCTGATACTTAATCCAAAACTTGCTTTGCTTGGAGAAGCTATTCTTCTATTTTTTTTTTCCTCTTTGGAAGAGAAACAAATTATACCTTTCCCTGTGCCCAAATCTGTATTCTGAAAGCAGCAAGACAGTCAGCTAACTTCCTCATAAAAACAGCACTCTGGCTCCATAACCTTGGAACAGACTTTGGCCTTCCACTATTAAAATAATCTCTCTTTAGCATCACCTCCTCCCTAAATTTTTCCACTCCTGATATGTCCCCTTATATGTAAGGTCTCCATATAATTTATCTCCCAAACTGGCACACTTTGGGGAGTAAAAAGAGGCATAATGATAATTATTCTGGGTTAACAGTTGTAAACTGGCTCCATCCTGGAGAAACCTTGATGTATGGTCACCCTATTTATGAGTCCAAGGTTTAGATTATATGTTAGATTAGGAAAATCTAATTTGAGCATAAAAGGGAGAAACATTCTTTGCCCCTGTATATGGATACAGAAACATTTTCCCCTTGAAGCCAGAGTGAAGTCACTACATTACTAATGCAGCCTCGAGCCCATACTCGGTCACCTGCTCTAGCTGTGTGATAACCACTTCCATGTTTCTTTGCTCCTTCAGTTCAAGGAGCAATGAATAACTGGCACCTTCTCCTTATAATATGTAAATAATCTACTTTCTGTTCAGTACATCTATGTATAAAAATATTTTATTTTCTCCTGCAAATCCTTTGGGCAGTGCCCAAATATGCAACGTATGTATTTGGAAGGAAATGTGCTGTGTAAAATAGTTGGTTCAATCATCGCTAAGTATCTCTGCTAAGGAAGAGGCCTTTGTAAACTGTAATGCAAATTTTGCTATTACAGCAACCACCAGTTATTCGGAACAGTTTCTTACTGCAGCCGGCATCTTGGAAACTGATTGAGAGGTTAAAGCTTTTATAAAGGAAAAATTAAGAGAAGTGAAGAGATGATAAGCAGAGTTCAGTAAGTGATTGAACTCTGAGGGAAGGGGGGCAGAAAGGAAAAAAAATAGAGCAAATAGAAATGAGACATAAAAAAGCTATTATGATTTCTCTCAGGTGTTACTGAGTTTTAGGATCTGTTTAGAATTAGTGAATTTGCTGAAATCGTTTGTCCATCTTTACCGGGAGTCTGTGATGAAAGCAGATACAGCTGATTTCTTTTAAAACATTTTTTTTTGTATAGATATAGCATTTAAACACCATATAAGCTATAAATAAGTGGAAGGAGGATGGACTGTTATTCTGGTGTTACGGTATCATAGTGATAAGCAGGAATGTTTCAACAATTTACCATAAAGATCACATAAAATGCATAACTGACAGAAAATATATCTTAATCTGATAGAAACTTAACTGAACTCAAGGTAGAAGAGAAAAAAAGGCCATTGAAGAGAGAGATGCAAATAAAAATATTAAAATATATTTTCGTTTCCAAAAAAAACCTTATTAAAACAGCATAGGCCAATTATAAAGTTTACAATTACCTTGTGAATTTCAATGATGTATTTAAGCTGGATGATTCGTGTCCTGACCCATAATTTCATTTCCTTTCTTTTCCTTCCCTCTATTCCCTTTTCTTGCTTGCTTCAGTTTTTAAAAATTTCCTCTTCTTTACTCACAGTTCTGAGATCATCAGTCTCTTTCTGAATCTAATTTCCTTAGAAGAGTCTTCCCCCTCCTTCTTCTTTACTAGCTCTCTCTATAATTATACTACTACATTCTATTTTTAGGACTTTCCTCCCTTATTAGTCCTATGTTTCAGAATTCTGGCAATAAAACCATAAGTTTCTATTCTTAGAAATGTTGGACCCTGCTCATCTAAAATTGCCACCTGACTATAGTTTCTTTTCTTTATTACTTAAAATATGAATTGCTCATGTCTTTCAAGGAGTCTTATCACTTACACATAAACAAGCTTCAGTTTTTCCTTATGTGTCAGAATTAAGCCAGGAGTAAGTAGTGCCTCTATTCATTTCGACTTTTGGTGAGATAAAAGTGACTTCAAGGCAAGTCTTAAATGTTCTCAGATATTCTACTTTTAGATGGAATACTTAGATGTTGAGATACTTTTCCTCCAATCAGTTGTTCTCTTTGAATACTTGCTTGAAAAACAACGTACCTCCCAGCGCTTGTCTCTTCATTTTACTCCAAGTTTTCCTCCTATTACTGAGTCTAGTTGTTATCAAAGTAAGAAGGCTGGGCCTCCTGGGGGTCTGGAAGATCGAAACTATTTTCACAATAATGCCAAGACATTCTTTGCCTTTTCCACCATAACTCTCTCAATGTAGAGAGGAGTTTGCTAAAGGCTACATCACGTGTGATGGCTTTATTGCTCTGATCGCTAACTGGACGTGTGCTTGGTATTCTTGTGTTTTTCTGTTTAATTTCTAATATGGTAACTGTTGATAGATATAACTCACATAAACAAAAGTTCTTTAGGGTCCTCAGTATTTTTTAAGAGTGTAAAGAGTTCCTGAGACCAAAACGCTTGAGAACCGCTACCAGTCAAGTCATGGGCAGTGTTTTGCCAAGTCACAATAATAACTATAAAATGTACATAGTTTGTGTAAAGTTGCAAGGATATTTTCCTTATTTCTCACTTCATGAAGTTATAACTATATGTCTTAAGCTGAAGTGATTTTAGCAGCCTTTTCTGTGATAGTTTCTCTTGAGTTACCGATACTTCTCCAGCATTTTGTTGTTCTCTAATACACCTGCTATATGTCTAGGAGGCTTTTTGCCTGAGGACAGTGTGCTTTGTTTGTTAAACAGTATTTAGAGAAAGAGACGTTCATGTTTATTTCTGTAAAGGATATTAGTGGTAGTATGATTTTAGTCAACTGCCATCACCTTTTGATAAAAATAAATAGCTGGCATTTGGAAAGTTGATTTAAAACACATAAGGGCATAATGTGGATTAACTTTTTTTTTTTTTTTAAAGATTTTTTTTATTTTTTTTCCTTTTTCTCCCCAAAGCCCCCAGGTACATAGTTGTGTGTTCTTCGTTGTGGGTTCTTATAGTTGTGGCATGTGGGACGCTGCCTCAGCGTGGTCTGATGAGCAGTGCCATGTCCGCGCCCAGGATTCGAACTAACGAAACACTGGGCCGCCTACAGCGGAGCGCGCAAACTTAACCACTCGGCCACGGGGCCAGCCCCAATGTGGATTAACTTTTGCTTATTATCTTTGTGATTATTGTATCCCTGTGATGAAGAACTTGTATTTTTCATTGTCTACTATTATCTTAAGTACATTTTGCATGACTAAGTTAAGTGTCAACGTTATTTCAGCTTAAAATGCTGAGAAACAGAAGTTTTCAGCAGAGGTAAATTTAACACGTTACACATTTATATGACATGTCAGCATTAATAAGAATTTGAATTTATAACAAAATTAATAGTGACATCTCTGCTGCATCCATTAAGCTGATTTAATAAATCAAAGATCCAGGTCAATCGACAATCAGATTGTGATCATTATGGTTTCAAAGTGTTAAATTAGGAGGATGGATATAAATCTTTAATCTAAGTTATAGTGACACTTTATGTAACCAGTAATAATATATAATAATAATAACGTAGATATTAGGTATGTTAATGAACATATTCTTAGGTAAGCTTTTAGATGCCGTGTTTCTCTTATTAAAGAAATATATGCAAATAAAATAAATCAGATTTCTGCTAACCATAAAGACATTTCTTGTTTACTTGACAAGAACTCTGGACATAGTTTCAGAATTGGTTTAACGGTAGTTTAATAATGTCATCAGGGGCTGAGTGTTTTCTATTCTTCTACTGTGTCACTTTTTTCCTCTTGTTGGATTCAATATGGCTGCACTAGGCTCGTTTCACATATTAGCTCTGTCTTCCCTGGCAGAAAGCAATCTGTGAGAAAGAGAGACAATTTATCTATTAATTTTTTAAAACAGGAGGGAAAGGCTTCCTCAGACAACCTCTGGCAGATTTCTCTGAATGTCGCCCTCCCCAGAAGTGTGTCGCGTGGCCATCCTCTAGGGCAAGCAAAGCTTAGAAAGTGAGTATCAGGTGGAAAGACTAAGACTTGAATATTTGGTTTATACCTCTCCGTGACCTTCTGGGTTGGGCACATTGATATCCTGGGAAAAAAATGCTAATTCTATAAGGAAGGGAAGGGATCATTCCTGCTGAATGGGAAATAAATAGTTTTTGCCATAATCGATAAGTGATAAAAAGAAAGGCATGCACAGGATGCTCAGAAACCCAGAGGATCAGAAAGCCCCATCTGAGGAGCTGGGGGAGACAACGTAAAAGGGAGGATTAGTGAACCAAGTTTAGAAGGCAGAGGTAGAGTTAAAGATGTGGAAAGATGTGGAAAGGCAACCAGAAAGATATTATCCGGGGTCTTAAGTGGTCTAAAAAGTCTGAAGGGATTTCAATAATAAAGGCCAGTTTTCATTCTGTAAATTGTATTTGTTAGAAGGCAATTACCACGCATTTCTCCCCAGCTTGGCATGGGTATGTTTCTGGACTCAAGCGGGGTTAAGATTAAACCAGTAGGATGCATGTCCACATAGCCCTATCATTGCACGAGGTCAACGAAGTGCTTTGACACACTTAGGATTTTCCTACACATTTAAAGTGGTGTGATGAAGCTGTGTCAGTTTTGGGGGGTTTTTCCTCTGTTAGTTCTCCAGGGAGGCTGGATTCCTTATTGCATTTTGTGAGATTACATTATCAATTCCTGGTGGGGTCTTCTTAACTTTTAAAGCACCAAAGAATTGAAATCACTGAGCCAAGAGTCTTGGGACCCATTGGCTTTTTTTTTTTTTTCCCCTCAGAAACTACACTCAAGCTGAGCACTTGAAATCAAACAACTCTCTTTTTATTATAATTGCTTTATAACCATTGTTAAGACTATGCATTTTCCACACCAATTTACATGAGATTCAATCAGTTGTTTGTCAAATCCCTCAACAACCTTATGGTCCCGTTAGATTAGCCTATTGTAGTTTACCTGGAGAATAGATATTCCATGAGTTTGCTTCCGGTGCAGGTGGAAACACAGTAATAGTGGCTGGGCTGTGTCTGTCACTCTTGCTATTCATTACTGCAAATGCAAATTTATAAACTTATCTGGATATAGTGTGACTCTTTCGAGTAGGGAAAACCATAATCGGAGAGCAACTGCTAATTATGGATAAATGATGATCACACAGTTTTGCCCTTAGGAATTTTGCCCTTAGAATCATATTGTATAGATATGATCTATTATTTAGGCCTTGCCTTTGGTTAAGATTTACTTGTAAAGATTAGAAACAACATTTTTATTCTACTCTTCCACTAATAATGCCTCCTTGCCTAGGACTGATACTCATTGTATGCATAACAGATTTCCCCCTGGCATAGATAAACAGAGCTGTATCTTAAGAGACTTGTATGTTTAACCGATTATTACAGGTCAAGTGGATAGACTTCATGCCAAAACATGGAGATAGAGTAATACTTTCTCTAAATCCAGTTTTTGTTTAGATGACCTGTGACAGCAGGTACTTCTTGCAGTGAGAGGATATGAACAGGCTGTGTTGCCCTGAAGAGATGGCAGAGCGTGAGCGAGTGTGGACGCTTTTGAGCTGTCCCGGGAAGAACCGTGATGTTGGACTGCACTGGGAATAACTTTGCTTGATGAATCCCAACTTCTCTTAAACTCAACTGGAAAATCAGAAAATAAAAATATAAGAAAATAAATTATGACCCAGGGTCTAATGCTTGCTTTTCTTCATTTAACTAAACCAATTAATTTGAAGATGTTTGTGTATATGAACAGATATTTCTTTTTCATTGGCTATTGGATTGCATTTTACTTAAGAATCCAACTTGGTTTTATTTTTTGGTTTCTTTCTTCTTAGTTTCATTGTCTCTTTTTCCTTTTAACAAAACATCATTTTCTAGAGTAGATATGTAAGGGGAATTGCAGTTGTGTCTTATTTGTTTTAAATTTAAATGCTTTTATTGATATGCCTCAGAATAAAATGGACAAATTGCCATTTGGCTTAGGTACACATCTTACCTCAGGGGAATAATCAAATGTGTTTTTATATTTATTTACTCTGACTCTCTTGTTCTAATTCGAGAGTGTCAGTAACATCACCAAATCTGTTTTCCCAACTTCCTATTTTAAGCGTTACCAAAAGAAAAGGGGGGAAAATCTTCAGACCTGTCTAAACTACTTGAACTTCCAAAATAAGATGCTGACAAGAGATAGAAAGCTACAGGCCAACCTCAGGCTTACGGCACATCTTTCAGAAGTTTCTTTCTTGCACAGAAAATGGCACAGTCCCACCTTGGGTGAGCTTATGGATTTGCCCAGCTCAGATAGTGGAAGACCATAAGAAGAGACCCAGGCTGGTTGTTCAAGAGAAAAAAAATAATTGAACAAGTATGGTGCTAGGCTCTATTTCTGGAGCCTTCCAGTACATGTTCAGTTATACACTGTAGCTCTACAGGACAGGGATTATGATTCTCAATATTTACAAATGAGAAAACGCAAGGGGGCTCCCTAGGTGGCACAGCAGTTAAGTTCACGCACTCCAGTTCAGGCACCCAGGGTTTGCCAGTTCGGATCCCTGGCACGAACCTACATACGGCTCATCAAGCCACACTGTGACAAGTGTCCCACATATAAAATAAAGGAAGATGGGCACAGATGTTAGCTCAGGGCCAATCTTCCTCAGCAAAAAATAGGAGGATTGGTGGCAGATGTTAGCTCAGGGCTAATCTTCCTCAAAAAAAAAGAAAAAAAAGAAAAAGTAGAAAGAAAAAAAGCAAGGCTCTGAAAAGCATTATAACTTGTCCAGGGTCCACTATTTTGAGTGGTAGTGCCAGGATTCAATTACAGGTGTACCTAATTCCAACCTTTTCCCACTGCATAGCTCAGTGAAAAGCTACTATCTTAATGAGGGGTGGGATTCAGTACTGGCTCATCCCTTGGCAGCAGCATCAACAAATCTCACAGCATGCAATTAAAAACTTCCTCCAGGTGCATGCTATCTACAGACTATGTATCACTTTTGTTGTTTGTTTTCTTTTCTCCTTCTTATAAGTTTGTTGTGTTTAGTGGATGAAAATCACACTTTCCTTTATAATAAAAGTTACTCTCATGTTTCAATAAATATTAGCTATAATCTGGTGATTGACATACATAGTGCATTGGTCCTAGTTTTTTGTTTGTTTGTTTTGAGGAAGATTAACCCTGAGCTAACTACTGCCAATCTTCCTCTTTTTTTTTGCTGAGGAAGACTGGCCCTGAGCTAACATCCAGGCCCATTTTCCTCTGTTTTATAAATGGGACGCCTGCCACAGCATGGCTTTTACCATGTCCTCACCTGGGATCCGAACTGGTGAACCCCGGGCCACCGGGAAGCGGGATGTGCGAACTTAACCACTGTGCCACCGGACTGGCCCCAGGTCTGAGTTTTTGAACTTTCTTAGTAGGTACCAAAATGTTTTTCTCTTATATATTTAAAATTTTATGTGTTAACTCCAAAACTCAATTTAAAATTCACTTAAATGTGATCTATAAATTTTTCCTTTCTTCTTCTTTCACATTTAATGAGGATACCTCAATTTTACATATTCTTGAGACTTAACAAAGAGAGAGTGAGGAAAATCTAATGGGGATATAGATTTTCTTAAGTAGAGAAATCAGATCCTAAATTAATTAAAATATCTCTAAATCTCCAAGGTCTTTTGTGCTCTTCGCTAGTGTGAACCTAAACCCAAGAGCCTGTTATTTATCAAATGAAGTCACAATCATTCCAACAGTAGAGTTTCTAAATACATTTATTGAATATGTTTACAATAATTCAAGAAATATTGACCTCCAAAATTCTGCATTCTCTACTGAAAATTTATCCTTAATTTATACATATCGTTTAAGCTTACAAAGCTATTATCTTCCTGTTACACTCCTCACTCCAGATTTTGTTTTAAAGCATGGGATATGGTATCTGGTGGCCTCATTTCTTCCAGTCCTAACTCTGCCTTTCATGTACTATATAATGTCGGACAAATCACACAACCTTTTCTAATTTCAGTGTTCTATTCCATGAAATGAAGGGTCAGCGTATTTTCCAGTTCTGAATAACTAGGATTAAGTGAAATTAAGTATATGTTGCCATTATTAATTCTACAATTTGAGTATATCTCATTTTTGTTTTCTCAGAAACCCTGATTATTTCACAAAGCCAATAATAATTTTAAAATCTGCTGTACAAATAACAGTCACTTCACGCCAACAATTTTTGTTATGAGGCATTTGTATGAGAAGCTTGTTGTCTGGTTATCTTCCTCTTCCATGGAGAATAAAAGAAGATGCTTAGAAGAAAGGAAAATTAGTTCACTAATTACAACAACATTGTTTAGCCAGTCAGTGATAACAAGGAGCATGGAGAACACAGTTTCACAAAGATATTTTAAAATAAAGTATTTTAAAATAATCTTTGTATGGTTTGCTATCATTGTGTTTAGAAACAGGGCTGACCACTCCTTTAATACATTTCGGTCAGTGATTACATGATATCAACCACTGGTATCTTCTTGGTGTGGGTGCGCTTCCTAAATTCAAAACATGTTAATGATTCCAGAGATGTGGCCATACATTTTGCCAGTATGCTGAATTATTTTATTTATATAAATAAAAATTATTTATTATCAGATAGAAGATCTATATTTACATGGCTCTGCACTTTCAGTAATATTTACTTTTTTAAGTAGAATCATAGAATGATACCAAAATATATTCTCCATGTCTCACCCATCTCCTTTTTTCCATCCCATTTTATTAATGTTTCTTTCTCATTGATTTTTCTCATGCTTGGTCCTATATCACTTACATCTCTTTGTTAACTCTCAAATTCAGAATCTGCAGTTCTCTATTCAGCTGAAAGCTTATATATGGCAGGCCCCAGGATGAGCATTTTCATACACATTATTTTATTACTTACACCAACTACATGAATAAAGATGTCACTGTCCACATCTGTGAATTTAGTATGTAGCAAGGCAAGAAATTGAACTGAGAGTCTTGCACTCCAAGTCATGTCCTTTCCCCTGCAACAGACCTGCCTCCAGACTCACAGATCTTTGTTTGTTGCTTTGTTCATTAATTTCCGTTCATGGATAGGAATCAAACATTGCAGGTTGTAATGACTAGATAAGCATTTGTGGCATTTGGGATCATTGTTGACGTCACAGTGAATGGTAGCTAATAGTTTGTGTAAAGTAAGCCTTAAGTCAGGTCCTCAGCATGGGTTCATCACACACTCTATCAAGTGGGTTCATCACATGTTCTAAAGAAGCTTCTGTGCTTTGGGAGGTGTTAGGCTCCTGATCTTAAAAAATATGAATAAGACAAAAATCTGGTCTTTGAAGAACTTACAACTTAGTAAAATAGATATCAATGAAGGAGGAGTTGAGAGGAATTCCATGACAGAATTATCCCCGCCTCCCCTGGATGGCTCCTCTAACATTATGATAGTCCATGAGTGACAGGAAGTGTTCAGTATGTGTACTTTGCTCCGCATTTCTTTCCTTAACCCCTTCCCCCCATTACACTAGTTTTAAACTCTTAATCTAGTTAGATACATGCTAGCAAACTCAGGCCTCCTACCCATACTTTCTCCAAATATTTTTATTTATATATGGCTCCCTCAATAGATTTAAATCTTCTTTGAGAAAAGAAATCTTATTTATTTTTTATCCTCATTCCACAAGCTATGCTTTCCCCTTGGTAGGAAATTTTAAAATGTTTGATAAATAAATAGCAAGTAGTATAATAAAACTTTGAAGTTAATATAAATACACTATGAAAAAGATAATATAAATGAAATTATTTTTTGTATTTTTGAGTGTACAAATTTTTACCTCATGTCTTACTCCATAATTATTAAGTGCCTAGTGACTTTTTGATTTAGGACAAACCAGTAAGAAGACAGTATTTTGCTGACACAAAACGTTTTTCTCATTATATTAATATGTTCTGTGGGTACTGTCTGAGCTCAGTCCTATTTATTTCAAATCTTCTATAGATGATTATTTTTCATAAAGTCATTATTTAGGGAAGCATGAGATTCTTGAATATCAGTAGTGCTCAAAAAGATCCATCAATTGTGTATTAAATGGAAATACTGAAGGAGTTTTCTTTATTTTTCCCATCCCTTGAGGCCCAACACTAAAATTTAGAGTTTCATTGAATGTTTCATTGGTATTTGAAGCCATATATGAGGACTAATGTCATGTTTCCCTTTTCCAAGATGCAGAACTGTACAAACAAACAAATGCACAAAAGAGGACATGGATATGACCAATGTTGTTTTGCAAGAATATTCCGTGACTGCCACTTTTGGAATTTCTCTCTTGTTGAGAGACCAGCAGAATTACTTAAATATATATGCTCATGATCTGATTATTGGCATACATTACAATAATTTGTTTATATTCAGTATATTTTATTCAGTATAGGATAGACTCCTTTTATTTTCTGGTTGTCAGCTACATTTACTTAAACTATGTTGCGTCCTCTACTATGCATAATTGTTCTTTTTATTCATTTAAAAAATGGCGAGTGTTCATTAAAGAAACATTATTATCTATTCCACTCTTTTTTCTTGTCCATTTCTCAAAGTTGTATATCAATTAGAACATTTTGTATTTAAATAAAACATTAAATTAGAAAGAGGGCAGTTGACATTCTAAAGACGCTGGCCCCTTAATATATTTTAAATGAGATGGAAGTTTGAAAATTATCAGTCGTTTTCCGTAGTTTGCAAAGAAAATGTAAATGTAGATATCCCCAGGCCACCCATAAATAAGCATATTTAATTCTGTTGTGGGCACGTGGTTATGTTGTAAGTTTTTATGTAATTGTTTATGGTCAACTATAAAGAAAAAAGCCACAAAACATGGAAATATTTACTAGTCCCAATCTTCAAGTCAGGCTTTCTTCTCCTTCCCATCCCCAAGTAAATATGTACATCTCTAAGTAATCATCATACAGGTAAATACGAACTTTTTTCTGGAAATGATAGTAGGTGATGAATTTTAATAGAAGGACATCTGTGTGCTGATATTTATTAAACTAAGGTAACTTCCTTTATACTTCACCAAAGAATATCTATTTCACTGAAATGCTATAGAAGTGAACTTTACAGTTTATCATTTAGACCAGTAACCCATGAAAATCTGAGAGGGTTCTCCCCTGTCACTCTGTTATCAGATCCTCACGATTCTGCCTAGATAATCACAGCAGTTTTCTAACTGGACTCCCTGCCGCCAAATCCCAGCCCACTGAGTCCCCTTCCACATTCCCACCAGATGAGACGTGAGATAGCATTTTATTCCTTGGCTTTGAACCCATCTATTTCTCCTTTCAGCTACAGCATAATGTCAAATGCCTTAGCCTTACACCAGTTAGCCCCTACCAGACTCTATAGATTCATTTCTTGCCTCTCTCTCCTTCTCTCTTATTCGGTAAGTATTTCCTAATAGCCCAGGAGGCTCCAGGGATAAATGAACCTCAGTCTTGTCATCAATAACTTACAGCATACTCTTCTTTCAAAAGACAGCTCACAAGCCACCTCTGGAAATGTGTCCTTACCTTCAGTGAACCTGGATCCTGCCCTACTACGCTTACCCACAATTCTGTATTTCCAGAATAATTTATGCATACTTGTTTTATTTATTTGTGTGTCTTTTGCATGACCTATCTTTACAGTTATTCACTCATTCAATAAATATTTATTCAGCATTAATTATGTGTTAATGACTCGTATTGCCCAAAGCTACTTTGGATTCCTGCCGGCCTTCTCCAATGGCATGAATCTTGCATGCCTGTCAACGTGTCCATAATTTGCATTATTTTCAATGTTGCTGAGTTTCTGTTCCCCAGTCAGACATCAGCTTCCTCCACCACTGTGCCAGCTCCTCTCTCTGCGGAGCTTTGAAGACACGGTGCCAACTCTGCTCTTTACAAAAAAGGAATTAGCAGTGGTGCTTTGCCTGTGTATATGTTTACAGGTCTTGTTTCTCCCTATTCTTACAACATAAATCATTCCTTGTTTTGTCTGAGTGGACACATGGCTATTTGCAGACGTGAAATGCCATCTACATTCTGACTTTTCCATCATCAACGTGCAGACATTTTTTAGAAGGAAAAAAAATTTAGATCTAGGATTTTAAGCATTGACAAATAAGAATTATATCATTTTAAGACTCGAAGGAAATGTATACTTGGAATAATCGAGTCCAAACCCTCCAAGAGACCAGCTCAAGGTCACACAAGTCAGGTAAAAGCAAAAGCATGGGTCAGTGTTTTAATTTGCGTTTTAAAAACACCCAAGATTTAAAGAGCTATCAATGTAATAAATGTTTACACAGGAATAAATCAATTATTCCTCGTCCAGTGGATTTTTAAAGTCCTGCCGTAGGAAAGAAGCAATGCCCTTACTTTTACCCTACTTGCTCTTTTGAAAAGAAGAGCAATGTGTTGCCTACGGAGATAAGGAAGCTCCCCCTAGTTCTAATATGGTGGGCAATTTGGAAGGAGAGATGCGACCTTTCTAGCATTTTTTACACAGCTTAACCTGAAGTTGTGGTGGCTAATTTTATCTCCATAAGATATGAAAGTGTGTAATTCAAACCTGCAAGTGTAGACTGCCAAGGAAAATATGTTTAACCCGCTGACCCATCTCTGCTTCACTTGATGCTCTGTAGACTTTAAAGTTTGCAGTTCCAGAGGCACACAACTCTGTTTCAAATTTAAAGAGTAAGAGAAAATTGCACCCCCCAACAGAGAGGAAGAGTTTAAGGAATAAAGAATGTGTTGTGGGAGAAAACAATACATGGTGTTATTACTTTTAGTTCAGTAAGTACTAAAATGTTTTGGGGATTAATTATAAAAGATATGACCTGAATTACATATCCAACCATATAAAAATTTCCGAAATTAATGTAACAGATATCTTGAAAATTATGAGCTAGCTAAGTAAATTTTGAAAATGTCATGAATAATAATTCTGTTGTGTTGCAACTTTTTCATCTATCACTAACATATATACATTTAATACACTCATCTTAAATGTATGTCTAAATTGGCTTAAAAATTATTTCCTTGGGGCTGGTCTGGTGGCATAGTGGTTAAGTTCACCTGCTCTGCTTCGGCCGTCTGGAGTTCACGGGTTTGGATCCCCAGAACAGACCTAGCACTGCCCATCAAGTCATGCTGCCGTGGCATCCCATATAAAATAGAGGAAGATCGGCACAGATATTAGCTCAGCAACAATCTTCCTCAAGCAAAAAGAGGAAGATTTGCAAGGGATGTTAGCTCAGGGCCAATCTTCCTCACCAAAAAGAATAATTATTATTTCCTCAAATTATTAGCTGAAATAATTTTATTTACCTTAGAGAAACATGTATTTTTTCTTCAGTGACTTTCTTTCTTAGTACTTCAATTTGGTTTCTTTGGACAAATTTCTATTTGATATCTACTGTATGTCATGTAGTACTCAGGCTACACAATTAGCAAGACAAAATTCCCTGTTCTCAGTGATTCAAAATTTGTCTCTAGTTCCTAGCTTTATATAGCAGTAGAGTTTTTTTGTTTTTGGTGTTTTTTATGCTGAGGAAGATTCGTTCTGAGCTAACATCTTGCTCCACTTTATATGTGGGTCACCCCCTCAGCATGGCTGATGAATGGTGTAGGTCTGTGCTTGGGACCCGAACCTGTGAACCCAAAGCAGAGTGCACTGAATTTAACTACTACGCCGTGGGGCCAGCCCCAGCAGTAGGTTTTGAGAAGGCTGCAAGTATGTCAGTTAATATATTGTTTTCTTCTACCAGAAGTTGCCATGTAAACTAAAAATCCCAAACCTACATATGTGTATATATGTGTGAGTATAAATGTGTGTGTGTGTGTATATATGTGTGTGTGTGTGTGTGTATGAAGAGATTGAAATGTATTTTTACAATAAATTGCACATCATATTTATTTTGAGCAACCTGATACCATACAGGACAGATTGGACCTAAATCGCTTTCATAAACTGAGTCCTTTAAACTGAACACATGATAAATTCCTTCCCTAAGACTTCTACGGTATGAGCTACCTTTGAGTTGTTCATTCATTTATGAAGGTTTAGGTTTGGTTCTCTGAATTGGGGGAAAAATTGCAATTCATGATACCAAGAAATGAGCATAGACTTCTCGCCATGCAACATTGAATTTGTGAATCTAACCTGAATATATAATGCGAGTTTCCGAAATTCATTGGCAAGTTCCTCCTTTATGAAATCACTGAAGCTCAAGGCTCTATTAGATACACTTGTTGACACTTGGGTGCCTTAAAAATGTACCTGTTCACTGAAGAAAATGATAAAACAGGCAGAGCATTTGTAGAGTTTAACAGTATTTGGAGCCTCCTAGTTATATTGTACAACTGTCATTAACAACTTTCAAGGCATTGACATGAAGAATATATTTCTAATTGCATAGCTTGTCAGCAGGCAGTACATACGCAGGTCCTAAAATCTTGAACAGGTTCTGATCACTTACTGCAGCACAATTCTCCCTCATAAAATTATTGGTTGTTATTGGATGTTGTTTTTTTTTTTCATTTTACTTGTGACAGTTTATTTTATATTACAATATTCTATGGAAATAAGGTAAAAAAGAATTAATGAATTACAATCACTGTTAAAGTAAGAGATGAAACTTTAAACTAAGGGATGAAGGTAATATAACATATTATATGCTGCTTTACAATGACCGTGTTAGTAAAACATAAAGCTGTCATTTGAGTTTATTTTCTCGAAGGACTGCAAACCAAAAACTGGAGTTGTTTTCTCACTTGATCCTTTTCTCGTGGTGGAGTGCTGGATTGAGATACAGGGCATGGGGCTAGGAAAAAGACCCTGGTGTTTTCCACTCGCCACTTAATAGAAATAAATACTAGTTTAAGTAACAGCATGGGAAACCTTGAAAGGAAAAACAAAGAAATGGCAGCCTAAGGTCTCAGATAAATGGAGGAATGAATGGATTGATAACCTGGGAAGCTAGTCCCATTTCTCCATGATAACAGTTTCTATGCTCATCATATAGATTCCATCCATTTCCTAGCATGGGACAGTGGAAGGCTGTAAGGTATAAGACGTCGTCTATGAAGCAATGTTGGGGGTGGGATGGTCCTGCTCAGATTTTTAGACAACTGCTAGGTGTCGCATTTATTTCTTGTTGCTCTCTCCCCAGGAATTATTATTTATTCAGGAGATCTACTCTACTAGAGGATGTCATCTAATCTTGAGGTCACAGGGTGACTTCTATTTTTGGGTCAGTATGGAAAAATGATGGAGGGTCATGAAACAGACCAACGGCCTGAATTGATTTTTCTTATCAAAGTTAACTCAGATTTAATCTACCATGCTTGCCGCTTGTCCACCATGTTTAAGAGGAGACACAATTAGATCATATCTTTGGGGAAATGTGCTCTTTTTTGGGTCAGCATTTTGAAACAGAGATATGTGCATTTTAGACATTGAATATCAACCAAGATTTTTTAATGAAAAATGATCTAAACAAACATATTTAGATGTAATCATACACCTGGAAGTTATCTCCCTGTCTCTTTGTCTCTATTTCTCTCTCTCTCTTTCTCTCTGACTATGAAAAATCTGTGACTATGAAAAGCAAATATTTTTGTGTGCCTATCAGTAGTGGCATTTTCTTCCAGGAAAGACAACATTAAGGAGATAGTGTTTTAATTAAAACAGACATGTCTGTCTATATAAAATGCAAATGAAAGCCTTATAAAATACTTTCCACTTTTGTAGTTGAGGTCAAGATCACTATCTGGAAAAGAAGAACTTCCACAACTAAAGTCATTGACTACTTTTTTGAGTCTGCGTGAAACTGGAAGATTAGCTTCTAGGAAGCAAAAACAGATCAATATGACTCTGCTTATCTGCTATTACATTTAGCCCCCTCTAACTAGTCAAGGGAATTGAAATCTCTTTACCAACTAAGTTTGAGCCAACCGATAGCACACATAAACAGCAAGTTTTTAAGCTAGTTTTGGACCCTGTTTTCATATACAAGGGAGATGCTGTTGAAATCAGTTTATATACCATTAGAATTTATGTTTAAATCTTAAAGCAATTTGGTTAAAATTCTGTCTATCAGGGTCCTAGAAAATTAAACAATTTTTTGAGATTTGCTATGGTTTCAATGGGTCACCCTTTATCCTTGACTCAGAATTTGGCTTATGTATAGAGGCAGAACGTATTTGTTCCTGTGTTTTTAGAAATCACTTTCCATGGGCCAATTCCCTTGTGCATCCAGCATACAGAAGAAGGTCACATTTCTTCAAAGATCTTCCACGTTGGATGCAACCATTTTGAAACAGACTTTGGGGAGGGAGAGGAAGCCGAGTGTTGGGAAATATGAGACAGTAAATAGACCTCAAGATGGTACTTTAAAACACGTTATAAAGATCATGATTAGATGCTAAAATTTGAGATTTTTTTTAATCCAATGATTTCATTCATAAAATAAGGAGAGTTTACTATCGTATCTCTATTACTATCATGATTTTGCAAATGCAAGTTTTAAAATGTAAAGGAGTATATAGTAAGCAAAACACATGGACAGAAGAAATGTAATTGTTTGCACATACAATTTAAAGGAAAATTGTGCATCACAATCTGTTTTGGAATAATTTAAAACATAATAAAATATGGCTAATTCACTACTGAATATTTATGTTGGTTGTTACTAATTGCATTTCCTGGAGCTTTGATCTGGATGTATATGTAGGCTTTACTCTCTGAGAGGCTACATTTTGACATATTTTATGAAAAATGACCTTTTTTACAAGAGACTTGCATGATCACGTGTTTGTGAAAATATATGTTGGTTAACAGGATTTTGAAACAAGTATTCATGATATCCTACAGTATAAGTAATAGTATCATATAAAGCGGAAATTTCTACCCTCAAGTCACAATGAACTTTTGAAACTTTTCTTTACTGACTTTTGTGAACACAAAAGTCATGACACTTGGACCAAAGATGTGAACATTTTTCTTTTAATTTTTGAAAAAAGCGTTTGTCCACAGTAAACTATCTAAACTTCTCACAGTCGAAAATAAAACCATTGTCTTTAAAGCCACCACCTATAACCATTAAATATTACTGAAAAGTCTAGTGGAGTAGTTGTGGTGGGGAATAGAAGGTGAAAAAAGACCTTGATAAAATCATAAATACCACATTGACTATCTTTGAACCTTGGTAACAGTCACTGTGAAATCTATACTAACCCAATAAATTAAAAAGCTAAAATCGGTTCACTCGAGGTAAAATCATTATCTAGTATAGACTAATTCTATTTCCAGTGAGTAGGGAGTATAATTCTTATGAGTATAAACATAGTCATACACCTCACAGTTTCATAAATATAAATGACGTATCCCCAATACCTTTTAGTCTAGAGGAGTTCATTCTGTTGGCAAGCACAATTATTTAAGGGGAATATATCTTTACTTTGAGTGATCATGGATAAAAATTGGGACAACTATAAATTAATGAGATCCTCTGATAAAAGGCTCTTCGAAAATATGTTTGCAATAATCACCCTCTCCTTAGGTATGTATTCCAAGGAGTTTGACTGGCATCCAGATAATAGCAGGCTGACTTTTTAAAACTGCCCAATACCAGCTTGAGGGAAAGAGCCCTGTTTATATCTATTTAATTCATTCAATTATTTATTCATCAAATAATTGGTGCAACCATGCACCAGACACATAGTAGGCTCTGGAGACAGAGACACGAATGGAACAGAAGGATGCATTTGAGAACCTCTGGCTGAAAATCACAGAAGGAATAATTGCAGTAAAGGAGGTTTAGTCAGTAAACCTGCCCAGGGAGCTCAGGGAAGGAAGCAGCAAGCTCTTTGTAATTTTATGGGAAATTCCACACTGGAAATAACTTTTGAGATACATTTGAAGGATGAGTAGAAATCAATCAAAAGGTGGGAACTTTTCTTGCTTAATTGCTTGGCTGGGGAAGAAAGTCTTGTAAGTGGTAATAGTGTACAACCAGGAGAAAAAGACAAGGTAAGATAATGCATTGTTTCTGAGGGTTTTTTTGGTCTGTTTTTTAAAGGATTATATCTGTGAAGACCATTTCTCCAAAATAACTTATTATCTTTAGAGTGCAGAATGATAAATGCCTATGTGAATATTGAGTATTAATTACAGACTTGATTTTTGTGTCTCAGGAGCCATTAAATTGACACATTATGATTTTTCTTGGTAGGAAGCAAAACACTTAAGAATTATTAAAACCACAAGTATAACTATCATGCCATCACTACATGAGTTGAAGAACAGAGGAACTGTGACATCATGTGGCAAAGCTGATGTTTAGTGATACAGCGGAATAACTTGGACTATTTGACAGATCTCTGCCTATTGTTCCAAATAAAGTAATGTTAATATTAATAGATAGTGGTGCCATGTAACACCTGCATTGCTCAATTTTGTTATTAATTCACAATCAAGTTAACCCTCCACTTCTGCCAATCACTACTAGCGTATTCCTATGACACTGTAATTTTTGGAATCCATTTGTAAACTAGAGACTATAGTATAACTAATCTATAACAGATTAATATGATTGATAAATAATTACAAATAATTTTACTACTCTTAGTAAGGCTATGCTGTGTGAGTACAGTGAAATAAATCATTATGTTTTAAAGTTACACTTATTAAGCACTTCCTTTATTCTTTGATAGTATGAACCATTCACCCAGCTCAAACTTAATTCATTATTTCACCCCAAAAAACTAAGGTATATTCATTGTATGTTAGTCAAGGACTTCATGGAGCAGAGTGGAGTGTAAATGAAAAGAAGTAAAAGATGCATTATATCACTTTCAAAAAATAAAAAAACACAACCTTCAGAAATGGAGAGAGGAATACATTTCATAAGATTTTCTATTAAGATGGAAGATTTAATGTCAGTTTCATAAAATAGTAGTAAGTTATAACGTTAAGAGAAAAATGTATAATGGCAAAGTATTATTTGTTGAAGAGTGCAGACACAGTGCTGTTTTTGACTAATGGATAATATGCAACATTGTTGCAAAAATATATAATTTGTCTATGTATAAGTGAAGAATCTTATGGACCATTAAACTGATTTATTACCAACATTTTTAACTCTAGTTAAAGATACCTTTTCTTCTCTTCCTTTATCAGACATATTTCTTAGAACAAAATAGAAAATACAGTTGTAAAATCTTTCATTTGCTACATTAAACACATTTAAGTGCCTGTCCACCAAAGATTTTCACATTCCATGCTTTCTCTCAAGATTGACATACTACTCCCCAGAGTTCTAAACCTGATTTTGTTTTCTATTAAACCCTATCAGACAGGTTATATTTGAAACCGCTATTAGAATTAAATTGTAACTGAACCCATTTAACTCTTATTACAATGACATCTTACTGCCTTCTTGTAATCTTACTGTTAGAATCCTCTAAAAATCCATAACCATTTGATTACTAGCTGTAAATTTAAATTATAAGTAAGAGTAATGAAAAAGAAGACAAAATCTCTGAGAAGCTGTTGATCATATCATCTTAAGTCTGATTATTTCCATGACATCATCAACACCTTATTTAGATAAAATGAAACACACTGTGGTTAATTTCTTGGACTGGAATGGGGGAAAGGAGCATTCAAATGCTGAGTCAATGGTTGGGTTAGTGATTTTGAAGCACTCTTATTTTTGAGGGGATAAGGCAAAGTCAAGGTAAGTATGAGAAAAAAATTACATAGTGGATTCCATTTATATTTATTGGTTTTTTACTTTTTCTGATATCTCAGTAAAAATATTCTTCATGTTTTCTTACCTAAAAATTTGTTGCAACTCTTTTTCTTTGCACTATAAGCAGATGTACACAGTTAACATTAGATTTTATGAGATTTTAAAACAGGAGGCTTAACTACCGATCAGAGTAAGTTTATAAATGTTAAAACCAAAGAGCAAATATTCATAATGTCCATAGCTGGGATGCACAAATAGAAAAATCTTCCTTCAGCTCTTAATCATTTTTATAAGTTACATGTTGTCAAAATAACCATTTATACTTTGATCAGAGGTATTTTTATTCAAATATAGTGATTTAGTTTAGATACGGTGTGTGAAATCAAAGTCTTGGAAAACATAAGCATATTTCAGGGAAAAATAAACCAAGCAGGTATAATTAATAAAAGTCACTAGTCACCTATAAACAATTAATAAAAATAAATAATTAACACTTTTCAGTAGAAATATTGTATCCTTGAAATGTTTTTATTGCTCCTCTGTTAGAAGATCATCTTGCTAAGGATATTTTGTCTTAATTATTCTTATTTCGAAATCTTTTACAGTGTTTTTAGTATCTTAATATAGTTGCGTATGGGGAAAATGAGAATTAGTAAAATTAGAGTGATTGTTAAAAATTCCCAGGAAGTGAAAAGATTGGTATTAGATCATAAATGAAACACTGGCACAAGCAAGATGTACATATTAATGGTTTCTTCCTATTGAAAACCATGGTGACACTGCCTTTTTGTAATTATTGCTGATAATCTGGATGCCCTGTCATCAAACTCGCTTCCCCTAGAATTGCTGCTGGAATAACTAGGTAGCATTCATAGTTCTTGGAAAACAACTAAAGCCAATTAGCAAATTGACTTTGATGTGCGCCATCCTTGAAAATGACATTGCACTTCCCCTGAGGAGATATGGTATTTCGGAACATTTCAAATGAAACATGAACACCAAGAACTCACATTTTCTTAGAAGAAAGGCAGTGGGATACAGTGCTTTTAAACCAACTGTGTGGGGGTGGAAAATGCAACGAACAGGAGTTGCAAGATCTTTCTACTTATATTTTGGCGAAATCCTCATAGAAACGTGCCATTTCTTTGTGTTCACTACATTTCATTTTCCTCATCAGATAAATGTTCATAATGTAATTTTCCTTCTTTTCTGACAGTCTTTTCATCAGCAGAAATTAATGCCTAATATCATTTAATGTGAACTATATTATGCTTTATAAAGGTAAGGTACGTTTTCCCTCATATAGGAAATAATTAAGAATATTTTATTATCCCTAGATCATAGTTGAACATTGTCTTTTAATGATAGAAAAATTACAAATCCTCACTATTGGACAGCAGCTTTCTGATAGATGTTCAATTCATCTCTGAAAATAGTTTTGTTTCCAAAAAAAAAGAAAAAGTTTATTAAATGACCAAGTGAGTTCATAAAAAACATTCAAACATCATTATAATTAAAACAGCAAGAATGTCATATGTATTTCCTTCTATTTTAAGTTTTTAGTAGTTAGGGAAACAGCAATCGGTAATTTCCTTCTTGTCTGAAAGAGTACACTGTTTTTTGTTGCTTTTTTTTCATTCCACAATTGTATTGTGTCAGTAGCCACCAATTCTGCCTCTCGACATTAATATCATCCTCATTTTGAAGTCTCACCAGATAGCTTTCCTTACCCATTGGTTAGGTGACCTATTCTTGCTAATCAGATTCATTTCAAAGAATTCGACCTATCAGTACACATTAGATTTAAATTAGGGTCATTTTTATGATGTACATTTGTTTTCATAGTGTATTTAGAAGATGAAAAGTTTAACAATTAATAGATTTCCAAGGTAAGAGTTCACTTTTAAGCATAGCTTTAAAAAGGAAGGTTGTAATATATTTCCTCTATTCAGTTACCCTTTCTGATCTTCACATACCCAATAACTTCTTTTTAGAAATTACTGGAATGCCTAACCTGCACCCTTTACACAGGAATCTATGCTAAGTCACAGGTTTTCTTTCTTCTTTTTTCATTTGAATAATTCTACTCTTATGCACCCCTTATCACATTGAGTTTGCCCTTGGCATAGACGGCAGCGCTGTGAGTGAGGGTCTAATTAGAGCCATTTAGAGACAGCTTAAAAATTCCTGTCTAATTTACTGCAGTTCTAAAGTAGAGTCTGGATGAGAGTTTGAAAGTTTTAAAACTACTATTAAATAAGATACTTACAGGGAGGTGTGTACAGTTTGAAAATTTTTTCAAGGAGAAATAAAAGAATCAAGAGACTTTTTCATAATTAAAGTCACATGATGAGGCCTAGGTTAAAATTTTAACTCCCTTACTTTTGCCTTAGAATTTGATGGCTCAATAGCCCGGCTTTATGTTTATCTTTTCTAAGATGGCCTTCTGAGAACCTTTTGCTATACTTGTGATTTAGGACTCTTCTGTTGGGTTTAGTTTTGTTAGAGAAAACTGCTTTAAGTCATAAAAATTCAATATTATTTAATTTCAGTACTAAAATGAAACCTTACAAAGTCTGACAGAAGGAAAATCATCTTGAGTTATTTTTACCTCATACAGAAGCTACTTCAAATACGTATGATAGGTTTCATACACCCAAATTTTCTCTTATCATTTGAGAGCACATATTTTAATCAAATATTTTATGTCACTATAAAAGAAATAGATGCTCCAAGTACCTCTCCTGTATGTTTTCTTTGCCATCAAATGCTCAAACTCTATTTTTCCCCCTAATGAATTCTGATCCTTTATAAATTATAAGAGGTAGGTTTGTCTCTTGAAGAAAGTTAAAGACCTGATTGAGTTTAGAGATGAAATCACTACCCCTAAGACACAGGCTATTGCCAAGACAATGGTCTTCAGAAGGAGAAAAATTTTAACTGCTATTTTTAAAATATAATTTTGAATTCTATTCTTCAAAGAAATAAAATGATATTTTTTTTGGCACGTGTAGAGATAAGCGTACTAGTTTTGCAAGTATTGTATACACTGATAGAAACACTTTTTTGTATTTCTCTTACTGAAGGGTGACAGGAATATGTCTTTCTCAACTTGAATCAAGGTTATGTTTCTAGGTCCCCCCAAAAAAATCTGATATATCATATTTTATAGACCATGGAGGAAAATGTGATTTTCTCCCTTACAACAACCACAATCCTTCTCCATCTTTTTTTCCCCTGCAATATGTGTCATCTCCTATACTTATTACAATGTCGATTCACTGTGGAGATCCGTATTGCTTACTTGTTATCACTTCCCAAGTTCCTCAGATTGTTTATGGTTGTTTCAGTGTACTGTTTAATGAAAGTTCTGAAATAGGAAAAGAATTTGTAATATCTTCAGGTAACACTGGAATGGACAGTTTTCTGAAGTTTTTGTCTTGAACTTCCAAACATAGAGCTGTCATTTTATCTAGTTTGACTCTGTCTTATCCCAGTTTTGAAAGCCACTTATCATAGGTCCGTTAATTCATGAAACACAGTATATTCCTTGAGATTAAAATCTTTATGACTGCTTCTAAAATTTTTATGACTAAAGAGCCAATTTGTTTTGAAAGAAATTAGGTATTTTTTCTATATGCTCCATATGCATCCCTCATCTCAAATGTGTGTTTGGATGACTTTTGGTTTCACTAGGTCCACATATATTCTAAGTGTAATCCTTCTTTTATTTTTTGTGAGGAAGATTGGCCTTGAGCTAACATCTGTTGCCAATCCTTCTCTTTTTGCTTGAGGAAGATTTTCGCTGAGCTGACATCTGTGCCAATCTTCCTCTATTTCATAGGGGATACTGCCTCAGCATGGCTTGACAGGTGGTGCTAGATCCGCAGAGGGGATCTGAACCCTTGAACCCTGGGCCACCAAAGTGGAGCATGCGAACTTAACCACCACGCTATCAGGCCGGCCCCCCAATCTCTTTTCGCTGATCTTTTTCTCTAGGTGGAAAACAACCTCATTTTTGTGTTTTGTTTATTGTTTGTTTGTTTGTTTTTAAAGCACAGGCCGTTTTCCCCAACCGTTCAGAACTCTTCTTATCAAACAATGCAAAATGTTTTCTCCTTTTTAAGAATAATTCTGGAAAGCTAATTGCCTGCATCAGCTGTATATGTACATGCACAAATATTATACAGGGATACGATTTTAAACTTTTTATTTATGTTCCATTTCTCCAAGTGGATTTTTCTCTCCTTCTCCTTTTCCCTTTTCTTTCTCCTCTTTCTTCTCCTCCTCCCTTCTCCTCCTTTCCCCTCTCCTCCCCCGCCTTTTCCTCCTCTTGCTCTTCTTTCTCTTCCTCCCCCTCCTCTTCTCCCTTCTCTCCCTCTCCTCCTTTCTCTTCCTCTTCTTCTTCCTCTTCCTTGGCAAGGTCACTATGACACACAGCAAGCTAAGTTGCCCTGAGTCTGCACACAACCGCCTCATCCCCAAGGAGGAGTCTCAGGTCCACCAAGGCCTGTGGCAGCACTCACTAATCATATCTGTCACCCAAATCCTGCCTCTCCATGCCACCTCCCTGTACATCAATGAGATTATTTTATCTTTGTAATCATTCAACAAAATTTTTTTTTACCCAGTTATGTGTGCTAGGCGCAGAATTTCTCTTATCCTACATTTAGGCTTTGAGAGTATGGATTAGTTACTATAACACCTAAACTATATTAAAATATCATGCTGAGTTCTGATCTGATGTCAACACCAATACCAGGGTAATCCAGTGGTATAGATACCATACCTCTTTGGCTCAGAGCTTTGTAAGCTTGGTCTATGATAACTTGGCCTATGATATCCTGCAGCAGCCCTTTTCAACTTTTGTTTCATCCATATGCACATAATGGGTGTCATACACAAGAAACTGACTGATAACGTGACACTAATTTATTTTTAAAAAATATGTAATTCTTAAAACCTTCGGCTCTTCAAGTAACATTAGTGACACATTCCTTACAATATTAATAAAAACTCTTATACTCTAGTGTCACACTGCTGTTGAACGCCATCATATTGCCACTCTGAGCAACTTACTTGTAAGTTGCACTCAGCTGTCCACCCTTCTCACATCCTCTAGTGATGTGCAGCACACATGGTGGGACAGATGGCCAGAGAGAGGTGTTATCTGTGCTCATGCAGCACTTTCTCTGTGCATCCTTACCCACAGCATATGACTCTTCTGCCCTTCTTTCCTTCATATGATAGTGTTAAGTGAAGTAGTCACATCTGCTGTACAGATTGTTGGGATCCTCGCTGCTAAACAATTAGGTAGCGTTTGCCTATACAGTGGAAAAATTCTAAGTGTGTTTCTGCATGGTTTCCCTTGAGAGGCAAAGGCCATATATTGACAGCTTGAAGGTGACTTGCCCGGTGAACTTTTGTCATCTTCCTAATTCAGCAGCAAACTGCAGTTTCACAGAACTGAAGAACCAATCTTTTCTTATTTTAAGACCTCCAAAATTTTTAACCTTACATATTAGTCTTCCCTGTGAATGAGAGAATAAGACCTCTTATCTGTAAATATTCGACTGGTTAATATGTAGATAGTTACAGCAAGTTCTAAAAGCTACAAAAATAGCAGTCTTCCTAGATCTTTCCTCTTTCATATTTAATAAATATTTAGGAACAATGAATAAGATGAAGATATAAAGTAATATTTCCTAAGCTCAAAAGCTCTCATGCCTCGTTGAAGAAATGAAAACCTGTAGCTTCTTTGAAGTGCATACTATATTTGGGGGTGGAGCGGGTAGAAGGAGATGTGCTTTTACTTATCTGGGAGATACAGAACCACAATATTACACTTGTCAAATATGATGCTTTAGGGTAATGCTGTGCATTGTATTTTTCTCTTTTGGATAGGATGGTATTCAAAATGAATTAGGTCTTAATGTCATGAAGTAATTGCATTCAGTGATCACATTAAAATCCAGAGTAAATGGCATTTACTTAATATTCTATTGAAAACTCCTTTTACTACATACTATTTTGTATTTAATAAAAGTAACGTCAAAATTTAGTTTTGTACTGTGTCTGTTTATAAGCCTAAAGCTGTGATCACTCTCATTTACCTTCTGCATACACACAGAAGAAATTTCCCTATGTTCATTTTGTACCTGCACTATGTAAAGACAGTTCTGATTAAAAAGTGCACACCCCTTATATAGCAAAGCATAGTTATGTTCTAGAACCGTAGTTCTTTAGTGAAGGCCCCTGAAAACAGAGCCTCACATTGCTTTCAGGTTTCTCATTTAGCTTTGAAACAATGACCCCTGCGTGACTTAATGACACTTTCTGATGGAGTCTGTGTGAGAATGTACAGTTTTCAAAAACACACACACATAAAGGTTCCATATTGTCCCGATTTCAAAAACTATTTGACAGAGAGCATAACTTCGGATCCCAGGCAGGCACTTACCTATCTCCAGTTAAGGAGCTAACAACTGTAAAATGAACTCAGGATGGATTACTTCTCACAAAAACCCAGGGTTCAGGCAAGATGGTATAAAAAATTATTACGTCTTTGAAATGTTGAACGGAAATAATTCCAGCACAGTTCGTGTGATTAAATCTATTTTCATTTCAGCACACAGTTTGCACTTCTCTTCATCCTCAGGGCTTTCAGCAGAGTTATTTCTATAATCAATCCTTTAAAGAGGAATGGAAAGTGTAACCTAGAGTCTCTCTGTGAATGAATTTTCCCTTCTCTGCACCATTTAAATTTCTTTGAAAAATGTTTTCCAAATAGATTTTAATCTATTATACTAATGAACAGAATTTACCTTTAGGATCAGCTTGTGCCACAGTTGGAGCTCTTGCTGAAATATTGACTTTAAAAATCTCATTTGTGATAGTGACTACACTTAAAAATACAGAGGGAAAGAAACAATAAGAAGAAAAAAAGTGAGTATCAGACACAAAAGGTGAGGGAAAGGAATGATAGGCACATGGAGATGAGAAGGTAGATTGTACGAAGCTTGTCAGTTACCTCTAAATTGCATAGTCAAATTCCAATAAAAGAGACAGATACGGTTTTATCAGTCTGCTTTCAAAATATTTCTTAGCACATGCCAAGTCACATTTGTTTGTTCCTACAAATACTCAATCACCCTGCTTTATTCTTTGGAAGGAGAAGATTTTCTGGCTAATTCCTTCAAAATCCTTTATATCATTGACTCTATCCAACTGTGAGATGCATCAGTGGAAAACCAGCTGGTTAACTTACGTATTGAATTGTGTATATAGACCTTGTCTTTTGCAGGTAATTTCAGCCTCCCTAAGATTTTTTAGATTGCAAAATTATCAAGACTAAAACTATTTTGTTTTGTTCTGTTTCTTCATATTTTCCCCAAAATGTGGTCCCTGGACCACCAGGAACAGTATCACCTGAGAACTCCTTCGAAATGTAATCCTGGAGCCCCATTGCAGACCTCTTGAATCAGAAACTCACGGTGTGGGGCTCAGCAGTCTTGGGGTGGGGGAGCTCTCCAGGTGACTCTGATCCTTCTAATGGAGAACCACTGGCCTAACGCATGCTCCTTGCACAGTGAGCTGGCCAGAGTAGGTGTCCACTAAAAATGACATGATTGTCCCACTGCAGTCCATGTGCATGGAAAACTAACAATTCAGGCTCAGTCAACCACCATGATTGCTTACAAATGACAAGAGAACCGTAGCAAGGTACAACAGCCCCTCTGTGCCTATTACATTCTAGGAGGGCGCCTTGAGTAAACTGGTTTCTGGTGTTTTTGGCAAAGCTATTTTTCATTATTTTGCTACTATTCATAATTACATACAATAGAAGACCTCAGAGCTGATGCTGTTGGCCCAGGTAGTTGGTTGATTATTTATATACATTAATTAAAGTAGAAATAATATAAACATTTCAATTTAAAACATGTTAATGTATAACCATTTGCCAAGCTTTTTATGTAATACCAGGGCCAACTTTTGGTTAGTTTCCTTAAGGGACTTGTATTAGTTTCTTGATTAACTCCTGCTATAATTCATCTGTTTTTGTAATCTTCTAAGTATAAAATTCTCTAGAATTTAAAGATACATGTAAAGAAAGAAGTTTCGATACAGAACTTTTCTGGATTTTTGTGACATTTCTCTCCTAAGTTACACACATTTTACCCAGACATAATTCAAAAATACTTTTTGTTTTGTTTTTGTTTGCGTAATCTGCTTCATTTTGCCTCTCTAGAGAAATGACTGTGGTTTTCATGGAAAAAAATACTCTCTATTTTACACTTAAACTTCAATGGTGTATAAAATATTTAAACTACATATTTATAAGAAGAATAATTGCAATAAAAAGGTCATATTAATTGAATTGGGTCATTTATGAGAACAATTAGAGGGGCCAGCCGCAGTGGCCTAGTGGTTGAGTTTGGCTCACTCCACTTCGGCAGCCCAAGTTCGTGGACATGGACCTACACCACAGCATGGCTGCAGCAGTGACCCACATACAAAATAGAGGAAGACTGGCAACAGATGTTAGCTCAGGGCGAATCTGAAGATTGGTAACAAATGTTAGCTCAGGGAGAATTTTCCTCAGCAAAAAAAAAAAACCAAACAAAAAAACAATTACAATATTAAGTTTAAATTTGAGAACAGTCAAAGGAAACTTGGTAAGCAGGCAGTGCAATTGATGAGAGCTGAAGACCAGGAACTAGTGAACCAGAGCAGCTGCAGCCGTCAGCCTGTGAGGGAATTCCCTCTTCAGGCTTTAGACAACAACAGACATCCTTTTATCTGGTGTGTTGGTTACAAGCAAGGTAATAAGTGACCCTCTATTGTATTAGGATCTGGGCTAATGTGCTAGGTTCTCTGACTCAATTAACCTTGTTCTAGTCCTTCTATTTTAGGTGATGGCAAATTTCGGGGCATGGACTTTTTTTCTGCATTTGTGCATGAGTGATTCTAATCTTTAGGGAACTTTGAATGAATAATCTTTAGGAACTTTGACTCCATGGGAAGTCAGTCATGAGGATATTCCGCCTTTATTTATGTTTGTGTTTTGGTTGTAAGTTGAACATCTGTTTCTTGTAAGATTCTCAGCCTTCACACAGGAGGGCTGAAGCATGATTTTTTTAAACTGATTCTAATAGAGGCTCAACTTATGCTTTGGGATGACGGAGTAGTGGTGATGGGGGTGCAGGGCGTCTATTTCTGGCTCCAAAATGATGATTTTAAACTCTGAAATACTACATTTACTCAAGTCATATTTCATTTTAAATAATAGTTAAGTCCATTATTATAAACTATTCTCAATTTGTTACCTGCACTTTCTTAATATTGCATGTAGCGTCATGAGTGTTTTCTAGCATGGCTGTCTTCACCTTACAAGGCAGGAAGAAATATTGCAAGATCAACTTTAAAGCCCTGACAGTCACCCTCACTGCATATTGAAGAAGCACAATTCTGTTACTTGTCCTGACCTTTCTTATTAAAATTGTACTGAAATATAAAGTTTTACTTGTAATGAAAAAGAATGGAAGGGCAACTATACTGCATATTTTTTCTCGTCTTGTTGATCAAAATAAAGCAATAACCTAGTTTTAGGAACTAGTGAAAAGAGAATGAAATTAGTATATCAGGAAAAGATCAGATTCACTGCAAAGATGGGAAGTGAAAAGAGCGAGGGTTGCTAGGTTACAAACTTACCTTTTACTGATTATGAGTAATAGTGCGGGGTTGCCTCCAAGAATTTTGCTGCTCAAATTGAGAACACCACTCATAAGTAGGCACTTGAGTAATAATATGGAATTACAAAAATGTAATCTAACTCCATCTGGCAAATGCCGACAACTTTTGATAAAATACCTATGCCATTGACAATGAAATTTCTATTATCTGTTAGTAACAAGTTAGATGTTTCTAATAGAATTTTCACGTATTAGGCCCGAATGGCTTTAGAATTTTCATAAGTAACATTAAGCAACTCAAATCTGTTTACCTGAAATTGGCAATGTTTTCTGAAGTAGCAACATAGTGTACGGGAAGAGGGCCAACTGGTTGAGTGCATTTGGACAAATTCTTTCATTTCTCTGGGTCTGCTTGTCCTCAACAAGAACATTAGCTGTGGTGATCTCTGAGCGCGCCTTCCGCTCTAAACGACTGACCTGTCTGTCCTCATAGAAGAAATACATTTTGCTCAGCACAGGAATATACCCTGTTTTATAGACGTATGCCCTCCAGTTAGAGACAGTTTAGATTTAGAAGATGAAATGCCATGGAGATGCGAGCTTTCTGGTAAACCACCTGAGTGCATTTTGAGAAGTGGAAGATTGGTTGAATGGTGTTATCGAAAATGCCTGGGCACAGGAGCTAGAGAGAATTGTCTGGAAACCCACCCACCATTTACTACTTGTGTGCTTTGGGCAAATTACTTTTAGTGTCTTCACCTAAAAAATGAGGATAAAAATCTATCTTCTAGAATTGTTGTGAAAATCGAATAAAATAAAATGTGTAAAGTGCTGAGCTCAGTGATAGAAACTGCTGTTCCCTCTCTCCCTAGCTTCCTGTCGGCTGAAATTTAAATGGAGGAGAATTCCCTAATCAAATTTCTAAAAGTACTAGTATTCCATCACTTTGAGTTCCTTCTTGATGCTCGTTTTTCCTATCTCCTTATCATATTCTGTCAAATTCATGCAGGTCCCCTGTTCCTTTCCCACTTCTTCCTTTCTATTGCTGTGTAGAGAATTTACGTGAAAGATCAACACTTATTAACAATATGTAGTAAGGAGGAAATAAGTGCTGGATTTTTTCAAGTAAATTACATTAACGTAAATAGACAAACATGGTAAATGAGTCTAAACTTTTGAGTCTAAATTATCTAATTTGTTCTCAGCGCTGACCACAATGCCCTGTGTGACATTGGTGACTGATAATGGTTTCACCTGCCTTTGACAGTCTCTGGCAATCCTCTTGGCAGCAATTAACCTAGAAATTGCTATCATTGTTTACACAGAACCCATCAAGGAGGTCAGTAGATGATAATAACATTTGCCTTTCTTGTATACCAAGCACTAATAAATGCATTATTTAAATCTTAAAATAATCCCGTGAGATAAGCAGGTATTATTATTTATGAATTGTTTGTTTTATTTGAGTCATTAAGTGACTTTTCCAAGATCTTATAAATAAAAAGTGTCAGAAGCCAGGACTGGAAGTTAGGCCTCCTATTGCATTATTCTCATGCTCACATAGCAGAGATTCTTTGAAAACCTTTCTTCAATGGGTTCCAATAATTAATTTCATCCATCTATTAAAATAGTACCACCTACGCTTACGCTATTTCTGCCTTGTTCATGTTGCTCTTCAGTAGATTCTGGTAGTTTTTCAAGGCCATTTCTGTTTGCATTCTCTTTCCATTTTGCACTGTACTGAAGGAGTAATTCTGATTAAACATATGTATATATGGCTGTTTGATTCTTTTCTTTTTTTGTCCATTCCCTTTTTTTCTTTACTTCCCTGTTCTTCTTTCTCTCTTTTCAAATTTTAAAAACATTTTAATTGGGATGAAATACCTGTAACATATAATTTACCAGCAGAAACATTTTTAAGTCTACAGTTCAGTAGTGTTAAGTATATTCACATTGTTGTCCAACCAATCTCCAGAGCTTCTTTTTTTTGAGGAAGATTAGCCCTGAGCTAACATCTGCCAATCCTCCTCTTTTTGCTGAGGAAGACTGGCCCTGAGCTAACATCTGTGCCTGTCTTCCTCTACTTTATATGTGGAGTGCCTGCCACAGCATGGCTTGCCAAGTGGTGCCATGTTCGCACCTGGGATCCTAACCAGCAAACCCCAGGCCACTGAAGCAGAATGTGCATATTTAACTGCTGTGCCACGGGGCTGGCCCTTCAGAACTTCTTTATCTTGCAAAACTGAAACTCTATATCCATCAAACAATTCCGCATTTCTCCCTCTTCCAAGCACCTGTCAACCACCATTCTACTTTGTTTCTGTAAGTTTGACCACTGTTAATACCTCATATAAGTGAAATCATACAGTATTTGTCTTTTTGTGACTTGCTTGTTTCAGTTAGCATAGTGTCCTCAAGGTTCATCCACATTGTACCATGTGTCAGAATTTCCTTCCTTTTATGGCTGAATAATATTCCATTGTACCTATATATGCCACATTTTCTTTATCCTTTCATGCATCAATGGATATTTTGGTTATGACCACCTTTTGTCTATTGAAATAATACTGCTATGAGAATGAGTGTAGTGCTATCTTTATGAGAACCTATTTCCAATTCTTTTGGATATACACTCGGAAGTGATACTGGTAAATTATATGGTAATTCTAATTTTTATTTTTTGAAGAACCACCATACCATTTTCCATAGCAGTTGTACCAGCCATCAATAGTACAAGAGCTCCTAGGAGCCAAACTAAATCAGAGTCATCTAGGACTTTGTCTGCTCTCTGCCTTATTCTCACTGATCATGTTTTAAAAATTTTATCTCTTCAACATATCCTGATGATTCCATGCTTATAAACCAATCCTCCTTGCACCCAGATAATTATAATTATGTACTTAGGGACTTGTCTTGCCAATGGTCATTTTCTCCATCCAATATATTTTTAAAACTCCCACCAGATAGTCTCCTTAGAGTATAGCTCTGATGCTCTTGTTTCTTTGTTTGATTTTTAAATGTCTCCCCATTCACTGGCTGCCATATAAAATCAAAACTGCTTAGTCTGGTGACCAAGATTTGCTATGATTTTAACCTCTTTTTCAATCTAGCTTCCACTATTCCACTTTACCAAGCCTGGGTTCCAGGTGGGTTGAATTACTTATAGACTTATAGTATTTTCTACACTTTTCGCTTTCTGATCTTCTTGCCTCTTTATTTGTTGTTCACCATCTGAAATGTTTTTACACATTCTTACTCTCTCTCTCATCCAAATCCTTCATGTCCATCAAGCCCCAGCTAAAATTCTGAAATCATCTCTGATTTCATGGTTCTATAAACCTCTCCAAACCCAGGACCCGGGAGCACTTTATCGATTGTTCTCCTACAGCATTTATCACTTTCTATCGTGTACAATAGTTATTTATGTACTTTAAATTTTAAGTCTGAGCTTCCAAACTACAGCTTGAGGGCAGATGTTGTGTGTGTGTGTGTGTGTGCATGTGTGTATTTTCATCTTCTTGTCTTCTTCAGTGTAAGACAGAGTACTTTGCACATAATTAGCAACCAATACATATGTTTTGAGGGAATGAATCAACAAATAAATTAACATAAGTATCGTGGAATGGGACAGACAGTTTCTTCAGATTTTTAAAGGTGGCAAAAAGTTTATATTTGCTAAGCTGTGAGGAAAAAGGGCATGAGCTATTCAAACAGGGCTGGCATTTGAACCTGAAACCACAAATCTTTTAAGGCGGCCTACTTGCAACTTTTCTGTGCATTCAGGAGATGTTTGAGGAAACAAACAAATCAAAAAGTTTGACTTCTGAAATACATTTTCAAGGAAAAATTGTAAGTAATGGCAATATGATTCTACTTAGTAGCCAGAAGAAGTATTTTATTTAGTGGTTAGTATTCTGTTTTTTTAAAAAAAAATATTATTTTTTAGTTTACTAGCCTGAAAGCTAAAAATTAGCTCAATTTAAAATTAATTTAAGGGCTATTTTAGTCTGTTAAGTGCTTCAAGTTATAGCTCTGTTTTATTTTAAGAGTATTAAAAAATTGAAGGGAAAATACTTTAAAGAGTTTTAATGTAGTCAAGCAGATGTAAAAGATATATCATTTTGAACTCACTTAAATTTTGCCTTATAAACATTACAAAATACATCTCAGTACCCATCCCTCCCAGGCAGGGCAAAGCTTTAATTAATTGAAACAAAAATATCTCCTTTGACATTTAGACAAGCTGTTTTCTATACAGCAGAGTACATGGAAAGTCAAGTAGCGTTCCAGCAAATTGTATGCGTGTCTGAATCATAAGATTGTGTGATCCCCACGTAGCCAACAAAATCTCAGTATCGTGTTGTAGTGACAAGTTGAAAGTCACTGAACTAATTCCCTCATGTTCCTTATGTTGATTGACCTTTTTTCTGGGAAATCCTTCCTTATAATTAATAACTTGGAAAAAATTTTGAACAATATGATTCATGAAAGATTTTCTCAAATATACACAATTTTACCACCTTTGTACTGTCTTTGAACTAACCACATTACTTTCAGAAATAATCATCTTACATCGTCAAGAATGATAACATAATCAAAAGAGAATGTTCATGATTTTCTCCAAAGCTCATTAAGCTGTAATCAACTAAATCTGTGTCATTATCACTTCTACAACTTTCTAATAAATGCGGCAAAATATTACTTTGTAAATTTACCTATGTCCAGAAGTTTCAAAATTATAATCAAAAAACATGGTTCTAATTCATAAATTCAAAGAAATAGAGACAATTGTAAAAGAAAGATTGTACCAGACACTGTTAAAAATAGCAAGTAAGGGAGGCTGGCCTGGTGGCATAGGGATTAAGTTCATGTGCTCTGCTTTGGTGGCCCAGGGTTTGCAGGTTTGGATCCTGGGTACAGACCTGCACGCACTGCTCATCAGGCCATGCTGAGGCAACATCCCACATACAAAATAGAGTAAGATTGGCACAAATGTTGGCTCAGTGACAATCTTCCTCAAGCAAAAAGAGGAAGAGTGGCAACATGTGTTAGCTCAAGACCAATCTTCCTCACCAAAAAAAAAAAGTGAGACCTTATTCAAGACTATTACAAGAAGAGTCAAGACTATTGCAATAGGGGAGAAAGCTGAACTTGCTCTGCTGACTCAAAAGAGGGGTGAGCTAATGGAAAAGTGTTTTAGGGAGGAGCTTGGTTTAAATGATTAGGTCATTTGTGTTTATTAATTGTTCCTTATCCAAGTTAGTCTCCTACCTTCCCACAGGGACTGGGCAACAGGGGCCCTATTTTTCTTGATAATTACATTTCAAAAGGATGGCTCCCAGGTCCTGGAAAAAGGCATTCCTGGGGTGTATAAGATTTATATCTCAAAAGGGTAGAGAAAGAATTTACCATTTTGAGTTTTCTAAAGTAAATGCTTTAAGAAAAGGGAGCTCAGGGGCCTAGAGTCAGGAAGAAACCTGTCTGAAGCAGACAGAAGCCGAGGGAAGGTTAAGGCCGTCTTGGTCACAGTAAATATTTGCTTTTTAGGACCATTAGCTACTTAGCAAAAATTCTGAATTTGTTCTTTGTTCCACTTTTCAGTGGGGTGATTCTGACCTAATAGGTGCCAAGAATTCATTCCAAGCAAGGTACTTCCCACTGTTCTCTGGTGAAAGTTAATGTTCAATACTTTTGACAAATAAAATGTCATACCCAGAGGATTAGAAATAGACCATTTTTAGGCCTTCTGTCAACAATTTCTAAATACCAGTCTTTCTATCAAAAGTATTTCTGGCTGGATCATTCATAGTCCACCCCCACCATATACCCTGCTTACTTACTTGCTAATTTAGAGAGAACTGCTGTTATTTCTAAGTATTTAAGTTCACGTTCTTTGACAAAAGAGATTCCCTATGTTCTTTCATCCATGGTAGAATTATTTATATAACCAGACAAGTAAAATAAAATAACTTTCTTTTTCAAAAATAAGTGGCATTGTACTTACCTAGGTAGCATGTTATTTTAAAGCCAAAGTGATTGTCGAAGAGAGGAAGAAACCAAGAGAACTCTGTTTTCTATCTCAAGAAACTAGCATTTTACTGAAGAAAAGAGAAATGGAGGAGATCTTAAGTTTCCTTCTCACCAACTCAGAATCCCTGTTAAAGAAAAAAAACCTAATCTGATTCTAATTTTATCTTGTAAACTAATTATAGAAAACAAAATTGTGTTAAGTGTAAAGTGGTATGTCAGTGATACATATAAACCTGTAAATATTCCTGATTTATACTAAATAAAGTGAATCAGCAAGTAAGTACAGTGTACAAATTTAACCACATATCCTTCCCAGATAACCGTCAAAGTATCTATAGAGTTGCAGAAAAGGGCACAGATGTTCACCCTAAAAAAACCTGTAATTAAGACACATTTATGCTCTGCAGATGCAGCCATTTCTAAAGACTACCAAGTACTCTTGTAAACACACCCAAACCAAAGGAAAATCTTTTTGAACTTTCTTCCTTTTATTTTAACAAGAAAACCAAAACAAGGATCCTAATCATACAAATGTGGCAGTTTAATTAATCTAGGATTTGCTCTCCATCCGTATATATTTTACAGGATGTGTTGAACTTAAATTCATAATATTTAATGTATTTTCCCCAGACACTATTTCTGAAATTTACCGGGAAGATGTATGTCATTCTCATGCAATGTAAAATTAGAGGTGTCACTGATTTTAGTAAACACAATATAAATCAATATTTGAACGCTAAAAGGAATTAACAAACACTTACTGATGGGAAGAGGGAGATTATCTTAAAATATTGCTTTGACCATGTTTTCAGTAATTTGGGCACATGTTTTGATTTTATGTTGAAAATATTGGAAAATAACTGGATACATCCATTATTCAGAAGTGAATAGTGAAAGAAAGACAAATCTGCATACTTTCAAATTAATTTTTGCATTAAAATTTTAACTCATTTAGTAGTGTTAACAAGGACAATAAGAAAAAGGTTCATTATCTGGTCTAGAAAGGTTAAATTTAATTACTATCCTTACAATAAAGAGTCCATTGTTTTTTCTTTCCTTTTTAAGCTAAATATTGTATACTTACTGTATTTTTGCTGCAAATATTTAATTTGTCATTTAAATTTCTTAATTTAAATATTCAATTTGCATTTCAAAAATGTATATACATCTTGACATCTTGATTACACTTTAAGAGATGTAGTTTTAATATCACTTCTAAGGATTGCGTGGAAGTTGTGCAAAAATAGATTTCATTTCTTGAGTTGTATCCTGAAGGCATCTTTTCCATCCTTTCTAGGCTTTACAGATTTCCTGGAGTTATCTTTCTAAAACAAATTTTATTACATTTCTTCAAAAATATTTCAGTGGCTTCTGCCCATCTTGGTAATAAAGTCCAAACGCCTGAGAAATATATGAAAGCCCCTCAGGAATGGCCTCTTGCTTTATTTTCCCAAGTTTTCTACCATCAGCCACCCTCAAACATCCGGGACTCTGTCATCATGTGACATTCCCCATGCATGCCATTTTCTTTGTTTCTACAGGGTAGCGTGAAACCACTTCCTTTCACCAGCCACATCTGAACCCAGAATTTTTCAGTCTTGATGTTATATTGCAGTTAACCCGTCAAGAATTCTTTTTTAAAAGTGCTGGCCTGTAGAGTGACATTTGAGTTTTAACAGTCAGCCCTTAACAGCAATTCCAACACAATATTTAGAATTGAAGCCATACTTTGGTTGACTAAGAAATGTTATTAAATGTGTATTTATTTTAAATAATTGGTTCTTGACTTATATACATGGTAGCCTCTGTTCAATACTTGTATAGACATAGGCTGTGTTTTATTTACCACTGTGAACACCTTCTTTTTTTTTCTTTTCATATAATTTTTCTTAAAATGAGTCAATCTATTGGTTACCTTTGTAATTTTTTTTTGAAGGGAAAGGATACACAATAGAAAAATAAAATGCTAGTAGTGGTGAAAACAAAACAAAATGGATATTTTGCCTACACAATATTTAATGTTGGATTGGTTTGGGTAGACGTGAATGATATTGAAAAAATAATTGTAGCTTATCAGCACAAAAGAATATGAAAATAAGTTGTGTTATACATTATGTGTGATATCAAAACTACAAAACAAAATTATGATTAGTGTTAAATCTTGTTAAACAAAACCACAGTTTATGAGACTTGCTATGATTTAATGAGTGTGTAACAGTTGAGGTCTGTTTTATGCTGATGGACAATGGTGTGTTGTACTGTTTTTACCAGATACTTTAAAAATAACTTAAGTGAACCTGGCTTATTTAATTATAATTATATAAACTGTCCAGGTATGTTGTGTTATAATGAAATCAATTATTCATTCAACTTCTGTAATTTTTATCAGCTAATACTTTTTAGATACTATGTATCTGGAAGCTTTGCACACCTTTAATCTAAAAATATGCAATGTTTTATTAGAAATTATTGAAAGGATGCTACCTTTACCTCCCTCTGGAGATGTACAATTTAATTAGGTAAATAATATAGTCATAAAAAATTTAAAAAATAGTCAAGAAAATAATAGAAATCTCATAGTTCATGACTAATTTTAAAACCAATAAATGCTATCAGGAGTTTATAAAAGAGGGAGAAATCAATTTTGGTATGGTTTCACAGAAAGATGGAGTCTGAGTTAGAGTGAACTGAAAGGTATGGAAGAAGTAATGGAAGAGGAAAATACCAAAGATTCTTGAGAAAAGATTACTTCAGTGAATAAATTTAGATAGTATGCTCATTTCATGGAAATAATCTAGTGGCATTAGGTGATACCTAAATAGAATTAAAGAATGATTATAATCAGGAAATAAACTTTTTAATTCTGCAAAGGTCAATTTTGTAATAACAAAAATGGAATTTTCAATAAGAAAAAGATTTTTTTTTAACATGAACTTGTGGAGTTGGAAGGATCCTTGTAAATCACCCAGCTTCAATCTGAAGCCCAAGGAAGAAATAATAGGTTTTCTTTGTGATTGTTTTATCCTCATTTTAATTTGGTAAGTCCAAACAATAATATAACTTGATAGGGGCTGGCTAGTGGCGCAGAAGTTAGGTTCTCACATTCCGCATCGGCGTCCCGGGGTTCGCCGGTTCAGATCCCAGGTGTGGACATGGCACGGCTTGGCAAAAGCCATGCTGTGCTAGGCATCCCACATATAAAGTAGAGGAAGACAGCCACCGATGTTAGCTCAGGGCCAGGCTTCCTCAGCAAAAAGAGAAGGATTAATAGCAGTTAGCTCAGGGCTGATCTTCCTCAAAAAAAAAAAAAAAAAAATATATATATATATATAACTCGATAGAACTTTTTTTTTTTCGTTTTTTTAAAGATTGGCACCTGAGCTAACAACTGTTGCCAATCTTTTTTTTGTTTTTTTCTGCTTTATCTCCCCAACCCCCCACCCCTGTACATAGTTGTATATCTTAGTTGCAGGTCCTTCCAGTTGTGGGATGTGGGACGCCGCCTCAACGTGGCCTGAGGAGCCATCCCATGTCCGTGCCCAGGATCCGAACCCTGGGCTGCCACAGCGGAGCACGCGAACTTAACCACTCGGCCAAAGAGCCAGCCCCTCGATAGAACTTCTTAATGCATGTACACTTTAAGTTATTTCGAAACTTTAAAAATTTTCAAAAACAGTTTTATGCTAAAACTGCTACTACTACTCCTATATGATTATATGAATTCTATATATTAATTATATTAATTTGTGGTTATGATAATTGATTAAATCACTCGTTAGTCACTAAACATTTATTGGGCCCTTGTTACATATCAAGAGATGTATTAGGCACTGATGATTCCAAAATAAACAAAATTTGTTACTGCAAAGAGAAAAATCACAGGGTAGTTGAGAGGAAGTCAAAATGATGTTTACTTGTCATCCACATACCTAAAAAAAATACCATTCAATCATTTTTCTCTATATTTTAATTTAACAAGCCCATTTCTCTCAGTCTTCTCTACTGGGGTGCAAGAAAGACAAAGGAAATAAACAGATAAACATAGCTGATTATCAACAAACACAATAGTCACACATTTAAAGGAATAAAAATGACACCCACTCTGAAGGGGTCTGTTCCTAGTACTCTAATTCTTACTTGAGTTGGAAGTCACCGTTTTCACAGCTACTCAGCTTTGCCTGATTTGATGCAGCTGGTGACAATGAGCCAGTTAAAACATCATCTGCACGTGTTGACAAGTGTCTAAGGGGGAGAACCAACTGTTTCAAATAGACCAAGATGACTCAGAAAGAACTGTCAGACAACCCTGTTCTCCAGAGGTGACACATCACCTGGACTACAAGAGACGTTAGATGACATTTCTCCAAGAGGGAATCTTGTTCTGTTCCTGCCTGTTGTAGGGGATTCACTCTTGCAGTGTGACGAGCCAGAAACTAGAGTAAAAGAGGGTACTGAACAAGTGTAGGAGAGCGAGGTATATTTACTCCAACTATGTGCAGTATAAAATGAAAGAAATTAAGGTCATTAGTGTTACTGCCTTTTAAGACAAAGGAAGGGCTGATGCTCTAAAAAGGACAGTTATGATAAAAACCACGTCTGAGTATGCACCCATCCTTTCTGAAATGCAGAGCTACAGAATTAAAGGGATGGAAGGGTCTGTGAGAAATATCTCCTGAGCCTGTCTCTGGTTTTGAATTTGTTAGCATCAGAGCCTCTATTTGACTTGAGTCCTCAATTCACCTTGGCAGTTGTACAATTACATTCTCTCCTGTTTTCAGCATAATCTTTGCATCTACTTTGCAGAATGCAAGAAAATCAATCTTTGACTCACATTTTTGAAGGTTGTAGCAGTATCTCGCTATTTTCTCTCTCCAAAGTTTTTTTTCTTCTCTAGAAATCATTTTCTTTCCTTAATCTGTGGTGGGGTTTCACTCTCTATTTCATTCCGTTTTCTCTGTACACTGGTAATGTATTTCTAGCTGTCAGAAAATTAGAAAATTTAATGCAGTGGGTAGAAAGGAGATATTCCTAATCATTTCCTCATATAGCCTAAGTATATTAGTTCTGCAAAGAAGACTTTAAAAAAATAAACTTGCTGCTGGATAGGATCATGCTTCAGACAGCCGTTAAAATGAAATCATCTTCTTTTCAGTATAAACATCTTAAATATTTACCAATTACCATCAGTATTAAAGCTCCAGTGATGGAAGACTTGCTGAAGGCTTAGACTGATCAAATAGTCAACCATAAAGGAAGGTTTGAGGCCTCTTCCTCCCCCAGCTCCATGGCTAAAGGTATATTTGTAGACAGTTGAATCAAGGATAGTTTATCAAACCTGCTCCACCGTACCAATATGTGTTTAAATAAAATAAACACAAAGGTAAAAAAGAAATGAGAAAATAAACTTAGTTTCTTTAGAAACTGTGAAAGTAGTAGGTTCAACATCATTATACCAAACCTCAATGTATGTGCATGGAGATATGTACACATTGACATGGGGAAGAGAATGCATTATGCATGAATGGAATATGTTTACATGTACAAATATAGTTGCTCATATTTAAGTTCATTTTCTCATATGAAATTCAGTAAAATTGAACTCTGCCATCTGGATTTTACATATTTTGGTTATAGAATTTACTATGGAGTTTGTCTTGAATCTATAAAATAAGCAAAGAGAACTTGAAATAATATTCACAATTTTTCCTTAAATTTTAAGGATGTACCTCTTGGGGTAAACTTTCCAAAAATACTATTTTAATACCAAACTTCTGTTTTATAATTTTCTTTATTCTAATTTCATGGCTTATCTTTTTATTTCCATTGAAACTGATATGTGTGGTTCTCAACTGATTTGTGGCTAATGCTTAATCTTGATATTCTAGTGGACAATCTTAGTCTTGATCCTTTTCCTTTTTGTCAAAGGACTTAAAAGATACATGAAAATATATTGTATTTCTAATTTATCAATGGATAAAAATCTAATGATGCGATAAAACGAGAAATAAAATAAATCTAAAAGATGTTTCAATTGTTTAGTCACAATGAGAATCACAAAAAAAAAAGGATCTTTACCTAATCATCTCCATTTTTAGATGAGGGGAGATATAAGCTAGATAAAGTATATGACTTGTGTAAGATATTGCTCATAGTTAGCACAAGAGCTGCAAATAGTACATGATATGGTTGTCCTTTTATTACACTTTATCCCTCAATTGGTCATTGTTGATCAGTTTCCAAGATCATGCATACACACACACCCCTCAACCACCTCCACAACCAAAGCCAAGTACAGACTGAGACAGAGAGATGGAGAAAGAAAAAGAGAGAGAGTACACAACAGAGAGAGAGTCAGAGACGAGAGAGAAGGGAAGAGAAAAACGCATACATACTTCCCTCAGCTCTGGGAACTTGTAAACTGCTAATCATTTTATTTCACACAAAGAAAACGTCCAGAAGGGCACACCCACAGATAGAGGCTTCTCACAATGGATAGAGGCTTTCATCATCATACATTCTCATCAATGACTTTCATCCCAGAATCCCATCCAATGTTGATATAATCCCGTGATAATGACTTTGAGAATAGCTCCCCGATGGGAGGGCCCAAAATTTGACTAATGCTTAACCTAGATATTCTTGAATTGTAGTTCTCACACAGGAGTACTAAATGAAACAACAATTTTGACTAAAAGATAGGTTTCCATTATGTTTACATATCATTGGGAAAGAACTTGTGTTAAGTTGATAGACTGAGTTTAAACTTATAAAAGATTTTAAATTATTGTTAAAACACACAGAAACTCTATCCTTTTGAAAATGTTATTGGTTGATTTTACTGAATGATAACAGAGGAAATGCAGATCACATTTAAAGTGCATTCTAATGACATTTAGTCCTCTGTAGCAATCCTAATAAAAATCAGTTAAAATTTCCGAAGTGCTGTCAGAGTAAGAAGATAAACCAAAATCTTGACCAGGGATTGAAAATAAAACTCTGCCTAATTTACTCAAAATCTTATCAATTTAAAAATCTGACATTGCAAAATTAAGAGATTTTTTTTCTCTTATGTTTAAAAATGTTGATTTTAACATAAGCCAAGAAATAGTATTGCATTAGACAGCCAAGTAAGGAATTTTGGGTAGCTGCTCAAACACTCCTGGAGACAGTAGTTATCACTGCACATAAACCTAGACACTTTTTGATAAGCTTGTCCTATACTATATACTTTTTTTAAAAATCCAATATTTTGAGTCATTTATAGGTTGAAACTTATTTTACCTAAAACATATATCTTGGTGATCAATAGATAAAATGCATTGAATTTATGTGGTAGATATTTGGTTTTCACTCCTTTCTCGAGCATAGAAAACATCTTGAAATATATGCTTTAAAATTATTCCAAGTATTCACTTTTGAAATCTCATCTTTACTAGGATTTTCCTCACACTGGAGATATCAAATGAGTGACATATTAGAAAAAGAGAATCCTTTCAGCAAGAAAAACTAATGACGTGAAGGACTAATGTATTTATTAAATCACATTTTTTACCTATTTCTAGCTCCATGTGAATACTAGTCTGTATTGTTTTAGATATGTTTGCTTTAAAATTCATTAATTTGAATTAATAATTATTTACAGAAATGTAGTCCACATAACATACATATGCAAATAATTAGAACAGTGCATTTTAACTCATTTAATTAGAATTATACTCGGAATGATACTTATTTTACTGCCAACAGACAAAATTTGAACGGAGTGGAGGAGTAAAGGGGTATAATTATGAGATTAGTGCACAACTCTTCCTGTCGGATGAGTAAAGTCATTGTGGGTCTGTAGATCCAGTCCGCTTAATAGATACCAGTGGTGCTTTTGTATATAGTCAATGCCCCATTGAGTTAATAGAAACACACTAGGACCATGTTATTATGCAGATTACCTCATCAGCCATCCAGCGCTGGGCTATATGAGAACACTTGAGGAAACACAGTGGTAGCCGCACTTCATTTGCTCTCAGTGACCTATTGTTCTCAATGGTGTTCCATCAAAAATGAGCTCAGCTGGAAAAAGCAAAGGTTTAAGAGATTATTAGGTACTCAAAGAAATTCCGTATCTAGTGCTGGGCAATTGGAGAATTGGTTACTATTAGTTGTCCCTCCAACTCAAAAAAAAAAAAAACCGATGTAGTAAAAAGGTATTGATGAGGTTAAAAAGAACCTTCATTTAACATTTATTTCAGTTCACCTTGAATTCCACTACCACTTTAATGCAATCAATCATTGAGACTCTGGAACATGAATTATGGCAATTTTCAGTGATTTTCAGAGAACCTAATATTACTTTCAATTTTTAATGTACAATCGACTCAAGCCACATTCATTACTTATAGGTAGAAAATTTGAGTACTAGCATAAAAGGAAACCAACTTTCAAATATTGTCAAATAAAGACTCTAAGTAGTTGCTCAAACTATCTATGTTTCTTTTAATTAACATTCATAAACACATGAGAAAGAAAACCTCTGAGTTTTAAACTTAAATTAAAAATCAAGCTGTTTTAGTAGAGGGCAGGCATATTGCACACCAAAATATCCTTTGAGAATCACAGTTAAGGTTTAATAAACACTCTCCCCATTTCTGCTGTGGTGTGAGTTTCATTTTGCATATGCTGACCTTGGTTTAGGATATGGAAAGTTTGTTGTTAAACACACAACCTGCCATCAAGGTGGGCATCAGCTTTTTCAAAACAAGCTCATCCACATATTTCTCATTTTAGCAGCTTGTCTTTTCAGCTACCACACTACTATCCAGGGCATCAAACAAGGACATATGCAAAATAGGACTCTTAATTCTTGTGCAGATGAGGCTGTATGTAGTAGGTCTGCTCCACAGGGCACTGTGGGGTCCTCCCCAACGTATCTTACCAGCTGCCACATCTCCCACATAGATCAAATGTCCTTCCACCTGAAACAAAAGCACCTTTGCTTAGAGCTAGCCAAACAAACCTTATTCTTGCTTTCACATCACACCTAGAGATACTTGAAAGAGATATAAATAACTGCCATCACTCTAACTTATATTCATCTATTTTGTATTAGAAGAATACATACTTATACCTTTAACACAGGGAATTATATACTGATTATGAGCTCAGAGGTAATAACAGAGATTCTGAAAACTGAATAGCCTGAACAATGGCCGAATGAGTGAATTGAATGGTTAAGGAGATAATATCTAAAGATGGTGCTTTGTTTCCATTTAATTCATACCTTCCTGTTCTGCCACCTTCAACTTAAGACACAGAAGAAATAGTTGTGCTTTGTCCTCACTGTAGTAGATTTGCCACTATGTTACCAGACACTCTCAATGTTTCCCGTAGAATGTAATTCATCTTCATTGTTTCTGTGCCGACAGGATGGAACCTGCTTACAAATTTTACAGCTAGCAATACTTTTTATTGTTGTTCTGAAAGGGCTCCTGAGGGCTTTCTATTTTATTTTTAGGAACATTCTGAATTTTTTTCCCTTTTATGCTATACTTTTCACTATTATGAGTGATGACCCTAGAATACTGGGGAGGAAAAATAACCAACACCCACCAAACTCTGTAACTGTCATAAGTTTTAATGCAATCTTCCAATACTTTGATATATTGCAGGTGCTACATTTTAACTGTATTATAGCTAATGAAGAATATCACAGGCCTTTGTGGAATGCTGACATTCCTTCAAACTAAGAAACCTTCAGGATGGCGCAAATATCTTTCAGAGGAAAAATGATATAATAAGGAATGTGATGTTTTTCTTGTGCTTTTAGGTATTGAATTAAAATTTTAGGCATCTAAAATGTAGTCAATTTTATGATGAAACTGTGAAATTATGTCACTCAATGTGATCTGTGATCCTTTACATGTTGTATTTTACTCCTACGATATCCCTCAGGCTTGATTATATTTGAAAGTAGTCAAAAAGAAGCCCAAGAAAACAATATAATGTGAAATCACTGTTAACAAGTATCTTTTGCCTGAATTTTAGGACTAGTTTATATGATTTCACAGGAAAAAATATTATTTACCAAACAGTAATGGGAAGGGAAAGTGTAGAAAAAACACATAGTTTGTAGCATTTAAAATGAAACTGAAAATGAAGGTGGCATTTTGTATGTTAACATTTTATGGACTTCTGTTTAGAAATCACCCTGGGAGAGGTCATTTGTCCTTGTATGAAAAATAGCGTGGGCAAACAAACACACACTGTGAAACTAATGGACTAATGGTTAGGTTGAAGATGGAGGTAGCCCATAATGTACCAATACACTTATTTTGTGTAGGAGAGACAGATTTGCTCTCTTATTCTCTCACATAATCAGGTTTTATACTAATGTTGAAATCCAGTTGTCAACTGTTTTGTAATGGTTTATAAAAAATAAATCCAATCCAAATCAGCATTCATAAACATCAATGCACATCCTGAAAAAGAGAGCTTTCCATATGTATTGATTACTAATTTTTTAAATGAGAGTTTGTAATTGCCCAGTATCGAAAATTGAATTTAACCAGTTTTAAAATCATTTTTGAATTTATGAAGGACTTTTTCCATCATGCAAGCTGTGAAAAAACTATATATATACCTTATTATAATAAAATTGTGTCTTATTTCTATGTAAAAATAGCTATATGAAATCTAGTAAATTAGTTCAAACATTTTAAATACTTTATTTCCAGAGAAAGGGTAATAAAGATGCAGAAAATAATTAAAATCCTGCCAAACATACCATACTGATATAAAAAGACCATGCTATTAACATTTGATAAAACTGATATTTTCCTTTAATTAGTAGTTTTGTTTAAATTAAAATTATTAATAATTTACTGCATGTTGGATTTGGGAAATGATAAAATTATCAGTGTGTTATCTTACATAATCATCAACTTAAACTCAGTTTTGGTAAGCAATTTAAGTCTATTGCTTACATTGTATCAAATTCTAATTTTAATTAGCCTTACAATTTATGTTGCCCTACTCACAGTATATTACTGATAAATATTTTTATGCTAGTTGTAGAAGCAATACACTCATTCCATTTACTGTGACAATAAAATTAAAAATCTTGTGAGCTTTCTACATTGATAAACTTACTGCGAAATGCCTAAAAGTATATGATATAGAGTATATTTGAAGGGCACTTCTGCTAATATCAAAAGGTATGTATACAACACAGAAGTTGTTTATAGTTATCTAAATTTTGTTTTCTCATTTGTAGAGAAATTGTTGAGCATACAAGTGAGTTTTAAACAAAGTGTATCCTCAGCAATCTACTAAACATTGATCATGAGATAATTTCTATTCTTTGTGGTCTAACAGTGCAGGGGATAGACATCTGAGAGGAAGTAATCATGTGAGGTTGAATCTTTGCATGCAATTTAGCAATGGCCGTTTTTACACATGCTGTCAACTATGCACCTATGTTTATGATTTACCTTCTTCCGTGAAGAGCCTGAAAGTGGCTGTAGTGGGTTTGAGAGGCTGCTGGTTTAAATTACTCAAAGAATTAATTGATAAATTGTTTCATTCATTTTGGCATCTGTGGCTAATCACTGTTAGAGTAGACAATGGACTCCCTAAGTTCACCCGGAAAACACATTCACTTTTCCTAACAACTCTCCTTTCAAGGTTTATCTCCCTAACATTGCCCTGAAGAAATACTCAGATTCACAAAATCTGATTTCACCAATGTCCTCACTCAAGCCTTTTACTTTTCTGTTTGTATGTAGCAGTTCTCTCCACTTCTTTTGCTGGAAATGCTATCCACATTTCTCTTTACCCATCAGGATCATGCCTGCTCACCAAAGCCCGTCTTGGTGCAGCCTTCTTTATGACAGTTTGAGTGGGTCTTCTGAATTTATTTATTTTGCTTAAGTTGTCTGAAAGCCTGATTGTGTTTTGCCTGTCACACTTTGTGCTTCTTTTCTTTCTTCCGAGAAGTTGCAAGTTCTGTATTGGCAGGGAATATACCTTACATATCTTTCTAATTTTTTTTTCCTGCACAATGGTACAGAGGAATGGAAAGATGGGCCTTGGAGCACACACCGGGCTTGCTTTTCAGAACTGCCAGGCACTAACTTTGTGACCTAGAGCAAATAGCCCAAGCACTACACATCAGTCTCCTCATATGATAGTCCAGTCATCACAGGAATGCTGGGAGAGTTAAATAAGATACACGTGCTTAGCATATAGTTGTTCAGTGGGTAAGTGATTTGGCTGTAATTGTAGGATCTCCTTTTGCTCTTAAAAAATAGTCTTTAATTTACTCTAACTAGACCCAATACAATCACTGTTATGGTCCTGACACACCATCTTTGCTTTTGCACTTTGTCTTACTTGCCTTTTGTGAAGAAGTTATGTTATTGTCTTTGACACAATGATGAATTTTAAAACTCTTCATTTGTTTTTCTGTGTGATCAAAAAGATTGACAAAAAAAGAAAATATCAGTGAGAAAGACAACGTTATATAATCAGAGATCCTATATAAGGGATGTGTAGAAGAGGCTTGAAGAAAACAGGTTTTGGTTTATCAAAGACAGCAGTTGGAAGAGGAAGTATATTGTAGAAATTGATGACCTTGTCAAATACCTAAAGAGGAAGATTGTTTAAAAGAATGGTTTTCAAGCTAACCTTTAAAATTCAGGAGCTCTGTGAAGGGACTTTAGAGATTCTGTAAGGCATTTTAGTTTTAAATGTTTTATATGGTTTTAAGGCTGTAATTTTAAAAGTATTCATTTAAACATACTGTATTTTCAAATCATTAACACATTGGAGCTCACCAATAGTTCTTTTGTTATGGTGAATGGTTTTTCTTTTAGTAAATATTTTAATTTTTAGTGCATAGAATTTATTTATTCTAATAAAGTTTCACTTTGTCTGTAGTATTTGTTGTTTTCCACACAAGTGTTCATTTAATAAGCTATTTTTTACTGCTTAAAAATAGTTTGGAAGCATCTGGTTTGAGAGTCGGTTGGAGTGGACACCCAAAAGGGAATATTGTTAGTCAGAGCGGACATCAATTTGGAGTGTATGTTTCTACTGAAGTTTTCTCCTGAGTCAGTTCTTGTTATTTGCAGTGGTTTTGTTCTATAAAGTCACCATAAGCACTGAATTAGCCAACACTGAATCATTGCTCCTTGGGGAAATACAGGGTTAGGTTTCTGTGAGCATCTGGTCACAATATTTTCATCAAACAATCAATACATAGCCTTGTTTTATGTGTGTTTCTGTTTAAAGGCACCTTATTTAATGTATATCGTTGAATCATTAACATTGAACTCATGGCCAACAGCACCATAACTCATGCCCGAGCAAAGTTTATCCAACACATGCACTTTTTCCGTAAGGCACATCACAGCTCTTACTCTTAAGAACACTAGACAGCACTTCAGCCCTATGCTTGGGGTCATTTCAAACAGTGAAATCACCAACAAAAAGCACGAAAATGCAAAAAATGTAACAGTAAATAGACCTAGAAAGGACACTTGTTTATAATGTAAGAGCTGAAACAAGAAGGCAGAAAGTCACCTTGTTGAAGTTCAGCTGTGAACTTGGACATCAGGGAACTCAAATTTTCTTCTGCTCTGTGCATGAGTATGTGCATGACTGAAAAAGTGTGGTCATTGATTTTTGTGGTTACAAAGAAATTCTAGCAAGTAGGTGAATTCGCAAATACAGAATGGTGAATAAGGAGGACCCACTATACTTGCTTCCTAATGAAAGTGGGGGATAAAAATCAGTGTTCACTTGACTTAGGTTGTTACTAACGTGAGAAAATGCTATACACAGTCAATGACACATCTATAAATGTGCTGTTAGACTGAATTGTGAAAACTTGCCTTCGGCTTGTACTCTAGCCTTGTCACTCTAGTGTGGTCAATGGACCAGCAGCATTGACATCACCTGAGAGCTTGTTAGAAATGCAGACACTCAGGCCTCATCCTAGACTTACTGTATCAGGCTATGCATTATAACAATTTGTATGCATATCAAAGGTTGAACAGTATCCGTCCTGCCATGCAGTGAATTAATCTCTGATCAGTGCAATGGTGATAATAACGTGTGCCTTGTATGTCCAGGCAAAAATTGAATGAGGTAAGTTTAAATGAAAATTCAAGGTAAGTTCTTAAATGCAGTGGGCCTAATGGTGGTGGAAAGAGGGAAGAGCATTTCTATTACTTAGCTAAACATCTTTGTCAAAATGAAAGCTTTTCTACTTTTGATTTTATTTTCTAGGCAGGATTTCCTTAAAATCCATTTTTTCAGCAGCAGCAACTCTTTTCCATTCTCTTTTTTTACTTTTGTCCCTATTCTAAAGTGTTTGTCACTTTCTACTATTACTTAATTACATTTAGAAAAAAAGAGATGTGTTGATTTTTTTTCCAAAGAAGAAGGTTTGCAACTAATAGAGGAAATTAGACTTAAGAATACCATTCTCAAGATCTTTGGGTCATATAATTTTTCTCATTAAAAACAAAACAAAAGAAATAAACAAAAAAACCCTCACTTTCATCTTAAAAGCAAGAGACAGCCACATTAGAGTTTCTTTAATGGATTACGGTGGTGTTAAATACCTTCATATTTTATTTCAGCCTTTTTGAAATGATTAAAAGAATATCTCTCTTTTTAAAAATATGTCAAAGAGATTTGCAATTACAGAATAAATCTCCTGGAAAATCAGAGGGAATCTGATATTTAATCTTATGTTTTCCAACTTTTCTTTGGGTAAGGTTAAGAAAAAAGAAAGGAAAGAAAAGAAAACCCACTCAAATCAAGTTCAAAATGCATCTGGTTATGAAGAGAGCAAGAGAGAAGTAAAAAGGGAAAGGAGTGTTGTTTTCATTAAAACATTATCAAAGCTACTCAAAAAAAAAAAATTGTTTCCATGTTAACGTGGAGCTCTCATGTGCTGCTGGATTCTAACAAGAGGATTTTCCTTCCTGCCAGTTGTTTCCGTTCACAATACTTAGCCACCTAGTGACTGATTTGTGCCAGGTGGAATTTTTCCAAGCATGCGATATTTACAATTCTCTATTTACTACTTCCTGGAGCCAGTTAGATAAAAATACAGCGGCAAATAGTTCTTTCTCCAGACAGGGGAATGTACTTAAGTATCTGAGACTCAAACACAGACAGAGCCCTAAAATGCATTGTTTCATGCACAAAAACCATCTTATTATGTTTTTATGAAGATGAAAAATATCATTGTATTAAATAAGCATAGAAGACTTGCCTTGGCTATGAGATGAAAATCTAAAAAGGTTATCAGCTGTATAAAGTGTCAGTAAAAATCAAAAGTGGTACAGAATAAATAGTAAAGTGTATATAAAATTGCCTTATGAGCACTGAGAGCGCTTTCAAGAAATAACCTGAAATTGTCTCAAAAATCAGAGTTGAATGAAGAGTGATACTTAAACACGTCATTAACAGTCTCCTTATGTTGTTTTATTTTCGACACTCACAGATACACTGCAGGAAGCTGTCTAAATTGATGTATGAACTACCTACCTCCTGTTAGCAATGGGCATCTCTTAAATTCTACTTCTTAAGTATGCTCTTGAAATTTAGGCATTAATATTTTTATTTTTCAACCTTTTCATGCCTTCAAGGTTTTATAACCCTATTGATTTCAGTGCCAGGGAATCATTATGTTTTTTGAGGACCACTCGCTTTCTACCAGTATGTAAGTGAGCTGCTGTAAAAAATGTATTTTAAGGAAACCATACTTAGATCACAAGAAAAATCAAAAGAAAGGAAGGTAAAGGAAGGGATTTCATTGAATCTTGAATCAATAGTATTTGACCTTATCCAGCATTTAATTGATTGGCTCTTCAAATCTGTAAAATGGAGGATTACCCTCCCTGGTTAGAGAGGCTGCTTTACAGCCACTATGAACATGTGTATTGATCATGACTGTGCATTAGGTCGTGGTTATCATTTAATGGATAGATCAGAATGGAAGAATCCATTTAAATGTTCCAGTGTTGTGATCTATCTGTAAGTTTCCAGATGTTTGTGATGATCAGTGTCAAGTGGCAGCTTTATTTTGGAATTGTAACCTGCTGGAAGCATTTTCAGCAACTGGTTATAGAACGTGTTGTGCAGCACCAGTGACAGCATAGATTACTGTTACGGACTGAAAATTTGTGTCCCCCTCAAATTCATATGTGAAGCGCTAACCCCCAGTGTGGCTGTAGTTGGAGACAGAGCTCTAAAGAAGTATTTGAGGTTAAATGAGGGCATGAGCATGGGGCATTGATGGGTAGGATTAGTGTCCTTATAAGAAGAGACACCAGAGAGCTCGCTCTCTTGCTGTCTGTCTCCACGGAGCACAAGAAGAGACTTTGTGAGGACACAGTGAGATGGCAGCTGCTCATAAGCCACAAGAAGAGTCCTCAGAATGAAACCCACCTTGGTGGCACCTTGATCTTGGCCTTCCCAGCCTCCATAACTGAGAAATGAATTTTTGTTGTTTAAGCTACCTATCTCATGGAAGTTTGTTACGGCAACCTGAGTGGACTAGTACTGATTTATAGGGTATAAAAAAGAATAAGTGAATGCACAGGCATGGATCATGTCAAACCTTTGAATTAGATAATTTACAAAGAGACAAAGTAGGTATCTTTGGTTGGAATGGCTATTAACGTGTCACTAAAGTTAAGAAGCTCTTTTGAGAATGTGTCCCTGAATAGCATCAATTCCAGCTTTGAGGGAAAGAATGCAATATGAAAAAGGAATGTATAAAGGGGAGCAAGTTTTTCATTTGGTTATGGGGAATTGCAGTGGGCTGAATCGAGAAGATATGGCTTGGAATATTGATTCAGTCAATTTTGTGCTTTATGATCCTGGGCATGTCAGTTAATCTCTTCAAAAGACAGTTTCTTCATGTATAAAATCTGGATAATAATATCCTATGTGGTAATTGTGAGGATTAAATGGGGTAATATCAACTAACTCAGCTCAGTGCTTGGTACCTAGCAGCGTTCAAAAATATATGAGGATTTGGAGTGCTGTTCCCATTTTCTATTATTTCATAAATGTTAACCTGATTAAAGAAAATATTGTGCTTTTTAAGATAGCTATAAATCAAACATATATCTTCTCCTTTTACCCATTCCCTACTTTAGGTATATAGTAAATAACCAATTTCTTAGAAAGGACAGAACTAGCCTCATGACTGGTAGCTTTGGGTATTGTTAGCGGTAGGAGATTCCTGATATGAAGACATAAAATGGGCAAGTTCCTTTTCCACTCTTACTTCCTATCATAATCCCATTTTCTTTCAGTCTTCTAAATGAACTTGTCCAAGATATGCCTAGCCAAGCTGGGCTTGTCTGCTAAAATTTGGCTATGGTGCCAGAAAGGATAATTTTAATAACTAAATTATGGGGTTGTAGAGAGGGTTAAATGAGAGAATACATATGACGTGTTTAGTATTGCATCTGGCCTGGAGTAATTTCTTCACAATTGATTATTGCTGATATAGTTATTATTCATTTCTATCATTATTAATATTATAATGTTTATCCTATGGGTTACATAGTCCATCTTCTTGGTAATGTACAGTTGGTCCTGTATTCTTTGGAACAAAATAAATGAGAAAAGATTAGCCATGAAGTTTGGTAAGAAGGCAAACAGCATTTTGGTTTATAATATTATTTCTAAATCTATTAAGTAACATAGACATTCTCAGTGATCCCGTGAGTAAAGTGAGATGGAAGCTACAGGAGAGTTGTGAAGAAAGGAATGACATAATCTGACATAAATATTAAGAGATTCACTCTGATTCTGTTTGAAAAATAGGTGCAGAAGGCAAGAAGCAGGAAGCTCAGTTAGAAGGTTATTGCAATAATCCAGGGAGGAAATGATGGCAATTTGGACAAGGGTGTTGTGAGAAGAGTCAGATTTTGGGTTTCTCATGAAGACCCACAGAACGTGGTTGTGCATTAGATGTGGGGTGGAGTAAAAGTCATATGAAATAACTACAAGATTTTTGTCATGAGACACCAGGAGGATTGATTTTTCATTGACTGAGAGCCAGACAAAGGAAAACTGAGACTAGATGAGATTTCTTCTACAAGGAATATTGCTAGAGAAGAGATGAGGTCTGAAGAGTAAGGACTGTGCCCTGTAAGGCTCCGATGCTTAGCAATCATAACAAAGAAATTGGAGAAAGAGTGTGCAATGATGTCAGAGAAGAACTCCAAAAGTGTTTTCTCAAAGCCAAATGAAGAAAACACAGAATTCCGCAAAAAAAGATGTGATCAACTGTGTCCAATGCTGTGATGTCGAGGGTTGGAATTACTGGAAGATTTCAAGCCTATATAATTGTGAAAATATTGTTGCTTTTAATATGTATTGGGAGTCAGAAAGAAGAAGTTTGGGGCAGACGCTAACGAACTTGTGTTAGACAAGTTGAAATCGTGGTACGAGTGAGACATCACGTCAGCTATATTTGACCTAAACTATGAGTCTGGAGGTCAGAGCGAGGTCAGGACTGGAAGTTATAGGTTGATTATCATGTAAATAGAGATTATGTCGAAGCTGTGGGATTACATATTATCAGTGAGCATATAGTGTGTGAAGTGACCAATGGAAGTTTCTTGGGAATGCCTAACATTGAAGGGTAGGATAAAGAAGATTTAAAAGGAAAGAGGGGCAGTGAGAGCAAAATGGACAGAACCAGAACTGTATGATATTTTTAAAGTCAAACATGTCCTTTGACTATATAAATCAGTAGCGAAAGGCAATCGGGGTATTAGTAAGAGCCAGTAGTTCCCTAGCATTAACCCTTCCTACCTTGTAAGACATGTACTTCCATAGGCTCCATTCTCTCAGCTTGTAACTGGTGTCTGATCTTTTCCTTCTTCAGCCCTCTTCTGTTAATCCAGTTAGCAAAGCTTCCAGTACGCACTAAGCCAGGTAAAGGTGGCATGACTGCTAATGGGAACTCCTGTTGGTAATGCTATCTCTTGTTGCTCCAAAGCCACTGGTGCTCTCCTCAGCTGCTGTTGAAGATGTTGGCACTTTGTGCCCCTGGCACATCAGATGCTAGGAGCCCCGCCAGGCCTTCGAGCACTGCTGCTGTGCAAAGAGTTCTGGATGTGCCAAAGCTATGACACATTTTCTGTCTCCTCCAAAGCACAATGCCACACTTTGAGACAAGAAGGAGGAAACTCCTGTCACCTTCTCTATATTGGTCACGATCGTTTCTGCTTTGGGTCCCAAATATCTGACACCAATAACTTGTCATCTGTGAGAAAACGGAAACTAAGCAGGAGAAAAAATGAGTGAAAAACACAGTATTATCATTTAAATCATTACTTCGCTCCAACATCCAAGGCAGGCATTCATAAATTCATTTCTTCAGCAAATATTTATTGAGAGCCTAATATGTGCCAGCATCTTTCCTCCAGCAAACACCACCTGCCGCTTACCATATGATGAGGTGCTTTCCTCATGTAGCTAATCTCAGCCCTGTAGATCTCTGGATCTATGCTTGACAAACTCTCAGTATTTCAGAATCACACCATTGCAGTTTCTGATTTAGGAGGTCTGGTGTGAGCCCAAGAATCTGTTTTCCAGATAGGGCTGATGTGCAGATACATTTGGTCACCACTGCTTTGGGCATCCCCTTTATGTCTGAATCATACTTTTGCACAAGGCTTAAATCCCAGGCTGAAACTCCTAATGCACAAGGAAAGAGGAAACTTCCAAGTATGGTGAGCTGTATGAGTGCTGGAGGGAGGACAAAGAACGCGGCTGCCAGGAAATAAAATGTAACTAGTTGATGTGGACGTCAGATGTGACCTTGAAAAAATAATTTCAGTCAGGAGGAGGGTGTTGATCGCAAGGATTTAAAGGGTGATATGGAAGTGGAGTCTATTAGGCATTAGGCTATTAATCATTAGAGAAACTTGGTAGCAAAAAGAAAGGTAAATTGCAAACACATAAGCACTTGAGAGATACAGCAATGAGGTTAGGGAAAGTGTTCTTTTTCTTGTTGAGTTTTGTTTCTTGTTTTATGATGGGGGGCAGTTATTATACATTTCGACAATGGAAGGAGCCTGCAGATGGGGAAATTGAATGGAACTGTGTCTGTGTGGTCAGGGAGGGGGGCATGATTTACTGACCAAAATCCAGTGGTGTGCTGGCAAGCCGGCAAGATGCCAGGACAGAAAAAGAGGTAAAAGAAGGGCCAGCCCTGGTAGCCTAGTAGTTAAGTTTGGCACACTCTGCTTTGGCAGCCCAGGACTCGGTTCCCAGGTGTGGACCTGTGCCACTCATCTGTCAGTGGCCATGCTGTGGCGGTAGCTCACATACAAAAAGAGGAAGAATGGCAACAGATGTTAGTTCAGGGCAAATCTTCTTCAGAAAAAAATAAAAAGTTAAAGAAAAAAAAGAGGTAAAAGAAAATAGGCAAAAGATTAGGGGCAAAGCTGGGGATAGGTTCTTTCTCTGAGAGATTAACAAAGAAAAGAAATGAGTGTAAAGGAGAAAAGATAAAGAAAATAAGGGTTTCGGTAGATTCAGTTAAATAGCAGATGGTGTCATTTGCCGAAAATGAGGTGTTTAGGCCAGAACTGAAGCCCTAGGAGAAGCTATCATGTTGAATTCTCCCATGAGTCAATAAGCGATCGTTAAAGGAATGGTTGACCACCAGGGAAGGTCAAGTTGAGGTGGAACAGCACAGATTTGTAGAAGAGCCTGTCAACACCAGTTTCCAAATTGCTCCAGCGATAGTTGTCAGCTCAGGAGAGAAGCAGGGAAAGCAGAAGGTTGAGGTCTTTGCAGGCGGAAAGATAAGCAAGGAGGGCAAAGGTCAAAGTCTACAGAGCTAGGCTTTATAAGGTCCTTGTAGGAGAACCCGAAATGGCTGAGCACGGGGTAAAGGCTGGGCAGGAGGGCAGTTGGGGCCAGAAAGGAGTTAATAAACTAGGGAGTAGGAAGTGCCTAAGGCACTATAGGTCTCAGTTAGGATGAATACATTCAGTAGGGCCAGCCCAGTGGTGCAGCAGTTAAGTTTGCATGTTCTGCTTTGGCAGTCTGGGGTTCGCTGGTTCGGATCCTGGGTACGGACTTCCGTATCACTTGTCAGGCCATGCTGTGGCAGGTGTCCACACATAAAGTAGAGGAATATAGGCACAGATATTAGCTCAAGGCCAGTCTTCCTCAGCAAAACAAACAAACAAACAAATAAGCAAAAAGAGGATTTGGCAGCAGATGGAAGCTCACAGCTAATCTTCCTCCAAAACAAAAAACAAGAATACATTCAGTAGACACAAGACAGAAGATGGTGAATTTTGTTTGTAGATAATTTCAGAAGTCAAGTTTTTTGGTGGTGGTGCAATACTGAGTGGGACAATTATTTTTGCCTATTTTGACATTTCTTTTGGTCTCCAATTTGTGTGTTAACCATAGCCTAAGGCCTGAAATGCTTATACATTCGAAGTACAGAGTGATAAGGAAATTGTAACTGTTAAAGATACTCTTTTCCATCTAAACAGAGAGACTCACTAAATCTATTAAAATTCAGGATGTAAATGCAAAATACTATTGCATTCTATTTGTGTATTACATATGTTCAGAAACATGAATACATTAAAATGCACTTGGTATGCAACTGAACAGGAGCTTTAATATATTTTTCTTTGGAGACATTCTTAAATTTCCTGTGCCAGGTACATTTTATATCAGTGTATAAAATTTATATAGCTAGCTGTAACTTATAATTGTAATACGTAGTACATTTTTAGCTGTAAAGATGTGTTCTTTTGACACAAAACTGCCCAAGGCCTGAAAGAGTTAATGTACCCCCATAATCCTAAATTTAATACAGTGAAATGACTTTATTTGGGGAGAAAGCATTTTTCTTTTCACTATTCTTTTTTGCTTTTGTTATGAGCCTTTCTGACTCCTATGCATTTCTTTAGAATTAGTAAAAACATTTCTTAGGGCGTTTGGGTTCATTGATTCCTAGAGTTGGGAGATGCCATTTGCACTCATCTCGGTTAATTCATTTTAAGGATGAGTAAAGCCATGCCAGTGCAAGTTATTCGACACATCGCCAGGGAGGGGAAGAACTGGGACTGAAGGCAAGGGCCCCTAGCCAGTACTTTCTGCACTGTGTAGCGCATGCATTCTGTCTCATTGGGGAAGGTATTTTAGAAATAAAACTCCCATTTCTGCGTTTCCATAAGTGTCCTTCCAGAAACTCAGGCTGCCCCACCAACCCCAGGGGCCATGTTGCGAGTCATTGCTGTAATTGCTGCATTATGATGGATGGCTGTCAACCCCTGATACTAATGCAGAAGGTTTCACCTCTTCCAAAATGAGCCTCTTCACCTTGCTTTCAAAACTGAGGGGGGAAATGCCAAACTTTTATCACAAAAGGTTATTTCAACAACTACATTTTCCACTTGCTTGGAGCTCGCACACACAGTGCACGCAGTAGACTCGTTTCTGTATGCACATAAGTCCCTAATCAGGAATGAATCTTTCGGTGGTCATGTGCTCATCATGGGAGATAACCAAAGGTGAATACTGACAGGAGGCTTATAATTTCTTCCTCTTTGGGGACATTTGAGAGCAATCAAGAAATGTCTGCTGTTTTGTTCCTACCTCAAGAAAAGGAAAACGCTTCATATTAATTGAATGCATTTGGCTCGGCAGTGTAAGTGTGACATATAGAGATGTGCCAAACCGCCTGAAAATAATTTGGGTCATCTGCAAATCACTGCGCCTGCCAGTTTGCCGACAGTTCCTGGTCCTTGTGGTCTGTCACATTCCTTTCCATTAGCTGTTTACCATCTGATGAGTGGAAGAGGGCACTAATTTATTTTTTGAAAACAGATATCCTGTTTCATTGATGTTTTCTCCCCTCCAAGCTTATGGTTGTGAGTTGTACACTTCAATATCTTTGCAAATGCTCACTAGGATTTTTCTCGTAAACAGGGAGTGTTATAGTGAATGAGAGAGAAGAGCATTTTTTTATGTCGGCCTGGTCTGCTCTATCGTATTGAAATGACAATTGTTTTTAGATTAGCTCATCCTCAGGATATGCTTCAAGACACCTGAGGGAGTCTTTATGACAGTGGACATGGCGTATCTTTGTGGACTGGACAGCCGGCAGCTTTCCTGCTCTGTGACTGAGGTCCAAATCAGCCTTATGCTCCTGAGTTTACTGGAAATTCAGGGTAAACCTTTTATTTACAAACAGGGAATACTTGCCAAGATGGAATAAAAAAGCAACTGATTAATCAGCAAGCAGCCTTCATCTTGAAGGGCCTCGCTGCCTGGCCCTTTTCAACGTTCGGGAGATTGGCCTTGTGTGAGAAGGATGTAGTTTGGAAATGCCTTTGATAGCTCCGTGATTGAGTCTATCATGCTTTGGAAAGGGACAGGACTGGGTTTAAACAACCCTGCCTGATAGAACACAGAGTGTGCATGGCTGGAAAAAAAATTACCTCATTATAGCTCAGTGCTGTTGCCCTTTGGAGTAAAATGAGAGAAAAGCTTGCTCTGGTACTTCTGCTGATAAAATTCACTTTCTGGAACACAACCAAATCCCAGCATATATCATCTGAGAGAAATAAAGCAGTCAAAAAATTGTATTCCTAAATAGGCCTGGAACATCTTGGCAACTGCTAAAGCAACACAAATAAAGAACAGTGCCCTACTAGCTCGACCCTTAAATTATGCAGCTGTTCATTACCCGAATTATACATCTCAGGCTGCCCTTTGGAAAAAGGCATGGAGCACAGAGCTGGAACAATCCCTGAATTATAGTACAATAAGAAAGACCTCCTAAAGTGTCACATGCGTGTAGTGGAAGATAAGAAAGGCCAGCTTAAGTTCTTGGCATTTTAAAGAAGGCAATCAAGAAAGCCTTTGAATTCCTTCGTTTTCTTTCTCTGCGGTTCATTTGCATTTTTGTGTTAGTTAGACAAAGCATCCCGTTCATGTGTCAGCAGTCCTGTGTCAGTCTTCTGCTCTGGAGACGTGCGTGTGTGTTTTGGTTTAAGCTGCACAGTATTTACAGATGGGACCGTTAAAAAACATTAATAACCACAGCAGCAGGCCTGCCGCATTTAGAGAATTAGTAATGACAATATTTAGTATCTCAAAGAATATAGACATCATAAAAATAAAGCCATCATAGAGCTTAAGGGCAGGACTCCAAAATTCATTTTGCCGCCTGTAATGGATTTTATATTTCTGCAAAAAGTGAAACATATTATACTAGTTAGCTTCAGACTTGAGCAGCACAGTTGGTTTATTTTGTTGTGATAAGATTCTTATTTCTTCCCTGTACTATATTAGCAATACTAACATTTGCATCCCCTTGGTTGTGTGAATAATAGGTGGGTACACTTTTGAACCACTATCTGGTTGAGTTAAAAGATTTTATGTTCTCACCCAGTTTGTAATTCTTTTGGACAAAAGTTAATGAGGATATCGACATTTTGTATCAGATTTTTTACTTAAATTACATGGGCAAATTAATTTTTTACAATTCCCTCTTCAATGAATGTTTGGTAAAAGATTTAAGACATCCTTTTGCATAAAGCACATAGTTAAAGTTTATGGGGGTTCTCCCAGTGGCGTAGTGGTTAAGTTCACACCCTCCAATTCAGCGGCCTGGGGTTCACAGGTTCGGATCCCGGGGCTTCACAGGTTCGGATCCTGGGCACGGACCCAGTACCACTCATCAAGCCAACTGTGGTGGCAATCTGCAGAAAATAGAGGAAGATTGGCACAGATGTTAGCTCAGTAACAATCTTCCTCAAGCAAAAAGAGGAAGATAGGCAACAGCTGTTAGCTCAGGGCCAGTCTTCCTCACATACACACACAAGATAAGATACAGATTATGTATGAGAGGTAAGCATTATATTAGGCAAAATTATGTTATTGCAAAGTTTATTTTTGGTCCTCCAGTTAGGCTGTCTGGGCTCCCTTACTCTCCTTCCCTGCTTCCAAACCTAGTGTCAAAGGCAGAATGCCCCCTCCCAAAGATGTCCACGCCCTCACCCCTGGAAATTGTGAATATGTGAGTGTATATGGCAAAAGGGACTTTGAAGATGTAGTTCCAATTATGGACCTTAAAATGTGGCAATTTCCATGGATTGTCTAGGTGGACCCAATCTAATCACATAAAGCCGTAAAAGCAGATAACTTTCTCTGACTGAAGCCAGAAGATGAGCGGTAGAAGGAGAAGTCAGAGAGATTTAAAGTGGGAGAAGGATTCATATGTTGTTGCTGGTTTGAAGATGGAGGGGGCGGTGGGATGAGGGATGCAGTCGACCTTAAGATGCTGAGCGTGGCTTCCAGCTGGTGGCCAGCAAGGAAACAGGGCCCTCCACCCTACGACCACGAGAGACTGAAGTCGGCTAACTACTTGAGTAAGCTTGGAGGCCAATTTATCCCCAGAACCTCCAGAAAGGGACATGCTGCTGGTCCCCCGATTACGGCTTCATGAGACGCTAAGCAGAGTACCCAGCTCAGTCACTCTGTACCCAGTATTCTGACCCACAGAACTGCGAGCTAATAACTGGACTTTGTTAAGTTATTAATTTGGGGTAAGATGTCATGTCAGCAATAGAAAATTAATACACCCGTCCTCTGGTATTCTTTCTGAAGTTTACCTTTCCTGGGAATATCTGCAGTTTAATCATTACTTTTATTTATGGAATAAAAACTTGTTACTAGCTACAGCAATTACAGATACCAGTGAAGTTGTTGTGGGTTGTTTGTTTATTGTTTGCTTGCTTGCTTATTTGGAGAGTGAGAATGAAGAGTGATTCCTGATCAACAAAAAAGTAAGACAGAAGGTAGTAAAGTGTAACACTTGATTAAATGGGCTCTAGAGAGAGATTGAAAGGATTTCAATCCTGACATAATCACTTACTAGCTGTGTGACCTCAGGCAAGTTACTTAACCTCTCTGCGCCTCTCTTTATCTGTAAAAGAAGAATATTTTCACCTATCCTGTTATGTAAAGTAAATAAGTTATTACATGTAACATTTGGCATATAAGTGCTTTAAAAATATTAATTATTTTGATGATTATTATACTTGTCCATCATTATAGTTGTAGAAAAACACGTTTAACTACTTCAACAGGAACTCTTTATTTAATATGGGAATTGTCATGTTTTGTTAATTTTACAGTATGTTTAAAAATATAATAGTAACAGTTCTGGAGCTTATAATTTTGAAACAAAATTGATATTTCTTTCAAAATTGAAACGTGACCTTAAGTGATCTTGAGTCAGCTTTCATGTGACAACTGTGCCAGAGTATGGATTTTTAAAAATCTGTATGTTCAGATTAATTTTAATTCCAACGAGATGAGGTAACAGTTTTAGTAAAAGTTCTTTCCTTTTTAGGAATAGTGATGTCAAGTTTCTCCCTTTGAATGTATGAAGTCATTAGTAATGATCCCGCTGTCCCCACCTACCCAACAGGAGAAGGGACGAGAGTCCCATTTTTTATTTTTTTCAGTCTTACTGAGACTTCGGTCTCACTCGGGTGGACACTTGCAACCTGCGCTGCTGCTAGCAAGGCGCGTGTAAACACACACTTCAAGTGTGCATATTTATGTCTCCCCCGAGCGTGTGGGGCCACAGCTCTCCTCCATTCTGCCTCTGCTCTGCCCTGACTGTGCCCTCATTCTGGAGATTTATGACCATCGCTGCCCAAAAGCCCTGTGCCTGTTAGTGCGAGAGTCATTCTAGCAAACCAGCTCGGTGCAAGCGTGCACCTTGTACCCCGGAACACACAGAGATCTAAAACGTTTGTTTTCTCTTTGGGTCAGTTGTGCAACCAAAAATCAACAGTCATTAATTAGATCGGTGCTCAGGCTGCATTGTGCTTAGAAATCACCAGTGGGTTTGTTAAAATGTGGATTTAGATTCAGGAGATCCGTGGTGGGGCTAAGAGTCAAAATTTCTAACTGCCACACTTTGCATAGCAAAATTAGAGCACCATTTAAACTGTAAGTAATTATCTTCTTTTTAAGCAAGTCATTGTTGGCTATGAACGCACGACAATATCTTTGAATATGCACTCTAATTCTTAATCATTTCAAAGTACTTACATCTCACTAGGAGGATATACCTTTGGTATCTGCTCTGATGTCGGGACAACTAATCAAGATAAAAGCTTCTCTCTTAAACTTAAATAATTTCCCTTGAAATAAAAGTATAAATCCCACAGGGATTTGGCATTTGGACTTTAGTATTAATACATGCAGAAAATCAAGTAATCAAACAATCTCTAGTAATTCAGATTTGGGGAAAGCGTAAATGTCAGTTTACCTCTGAGCACACAGGCGGCCTCGGGCAGGTCCCCTAACCTCTTTGTATAAAGGGGGAAAGAGTCATACCTGCCACTGGAGTTTTTATGTAAGAATTAAGTGAATTATGTATGTAAATAGCTTAGGAAAATGCTTAAAGAAATAAACCCTTTCCAAGAAATTCAGTAGGTATATATTTGGCAGATTGTTATTGAAGAACATTTTTAAGAGAAAGTTTAGTTGTTGCTGTAGGGATACTAATCTATGGGCATATCTAAAATGCGGAAGGAACTGTTTGATTTGTTGTTAAAACTCTAGCTCTATGGGACCATCCAGGTGGCACTGTGATTAAGTTAATGTGCTCCACTTCAGCAGCCTAGGATTCACAGGTTTGGATCCTGATTGTGGACATACCCACCACTCACCTAAGCCACGCTGTGGCGGCATCCCACACACAAAATGGGGGAAGATTGGCACAGATGTTAGCTCAGTGACAGTCTTCCTCAAGAAAAAAGAAAAAAGAGAGGAAGATTGGCAATAGATGATAGCTCAGGACCAGTCTTCCTCACCAAAACCAAAACCATATCATTTCATATCATTTAGATTTATTCTAAGCCCATTGTTCTAGGGCTGGAAAAACAAGCTGCACAGTGGAAAGTGTCACCATGAAAACTATTCCCTCAAGGGGCCAGCCCAGTGGCACAGCAGTTAAGTGCACACGTTCCTCTTCAGCGGCCCAGGGTTCACCAGTTCAAATCCTGGGTGCGGACATGGCACCACTTTGCAAGCCATGCTGTGACAGGCATCCCACATATAAAGTAGAGGAAGATGAGTATGGATGTTAGCTCAGGGCTAGTCTTCCTCAGCAAAAAAGAGGAGGATTGGCAGATGTTAGCTCAGGGCTAGTCTTCCTCAAAAAAAAAAAAAAAAATACAAAAACTATTCCATCAAGAAAAAAATACAGGATCTTTCATATCTCCCAATTCCAAATTTCTGCTAGCTGAGAAAATTTGCTGCTATCAAACTAGTTGAGAACGAGAGGAAAAAAGAGCCTGAGGACTTTTAAAACATTAGCAAATTCTTACCAAATGAATTTTGGTTTCATATATAAGGAGTTTAATTGGAAATATTTGAAAATAATATGGCATCATCGTATTATTTATTCAATTGGGTGACTGGATGTTTGTAATTACGCTGGAGTTTTTAACTGAGGAAAACAATGGATAAGCGTCGGTTTTAAAAAGTTTCTCTCTCCTCGTCTTTTCCCTCAAGTAGAGTTACATAGGAAGCTTATGCCCGTAAGTTACTAAGCCTAAAGAACAATAGATTTTTAAGAGGTGGTGAGGGAGTCAACTTCAAAGCGAATGAAAATTATGTGCCAAGAGGAACAAAAAATGAATAAAGAGCATTTTTGATATGCTGAAAGGGTTGAAGAAAACCAAAGAAGTGAACTAGAAGAAGCCACAGGTTGCTGTAATATCTCCTTTCATAAAAAGTGACTCCAAAGGGTGGATAGGGCTGTCTTTTTCCCATTCTGCTATTTGTCAACTGCAATTGTATGCTTGAAAAGATTAAAATTAAAGCAAAAGTGAACTCTGTTTGCTTCCCACTGTTTGCAAGTAGAGCAATGCATACACTTAACAGCAAACAAATATAGCCATGATATGGTATATTTGCTTAGCAGTTTTATTCTGAATGTCTCATTGTACTTTAGATATATTATCTCAATAATTTGTAACAAAGTATCTGTGATGTAAGAGGTAAGTAAAAATATCTCTTTTATATATATATAAAATTAAGTAATTACTATTGCAGCTGGAAAGCCAGAGGACTGAGGTCATCTCTAAGACTCAGGATAAGCAAAGCGATGTAGAAAGAGTTCTCTTAGCATCAGCCTTGTGCTTCTTTTGTTCTCATTTCTATATACGATAGAAAATTGAGACGAATACCTTCCTGAGTGTTTCAGCTCACCTGTGATCATACGGGCTGTAACTGCAGCCACGCTAAGAGTGGAAGCTCCGTTTTCTGTCTTCTGCTCTAATACACTTTTAGACTATTGCCTATGTAAAAAGCTCAAGTCTCCTGAAACTAAAAGATGTGCATGTTTGTGGTGAAAGTTTTCATTAATAATTTCAAATCCAACGCTGCCAAAGATCTGCCACTGTTTCAAGTTACGGCTGTTTGGAGCGCTTGTGTTTTTCTGCCAATGTGAAAATTGGTTTTGTGGGATTGTTTATTGCTGCTTCTTTACTGCTTTTTTCCCCCTCCACCAAGAGAATACTTCTGTTTTGCAGAAGCGATGGAAGCCTAAAAAGATAGAACGTTTTCATGTCAGAAAAATTAAAGTCATAAAGGAGATAGATTTCCAGAATTAAATTAGAATTGAACAAGTCAGTTATGTGTACATCCATCAGCCCAGTGGTCAGGATCTCATTTCCACTGAAGCAAACTTAGCTAGAGGGCAGATAGAATTTCTACACAGAGAACCCCCCCACATCTTTCACAGCGAATTATGCTGAGAAGAGAAAGCACTCACCTGCCAGGGAGGGGAATGTCTCCTCTTTAAATAAAAAGTAGAGGAAGATGGGCATGGATGCGAGATTTTGATCTTTGAGGAAGATTGGCCCTGAGCTAACATCTGCTGCCAATCCTCCTCTTTTTTGCTGAGGAAAACTGGCCCTTTTAATCTTTAAAAAAGCATTCTCCTATTTACGAATGCTGTTAATTAAGTTTACAAAATATTCTAAATGAGTATGAAAGCAGATATTAAAAAGAGTTTCAGGATACAGTGACTGGCTCTGTCATACCCAAAATGTAATGTTGATTCTTGTGCATCCATGTCTTACCATATTAAAGTTAGTAAAACCCCTTGTTTTGATTATTTATTAAATAATCAAAAATGTTACCAAAAATGTTAAATACTCGTCATACTAAATAATGTTTACGCTAAAGAATGTTTCTAATATGTCAGGTATTTGCTCACATATATATGAGTCAGTAAGAACTGTTGTAATTTTGTCCTTCAGTTGAGTGACACTGGAAGACAGACATCAGGGAGGCAGAAAAAGAAGGAAAAAGAAAGAAGAGAAACATATTTATTGGACACCTACTATATTCTGTTTTATTTTACTTATGTGTTTTAATAATCTTTGAAACAGTTTTTAGAGGTACATCCCAAACATTATAGAATTGAAAACTGAAGTTCTGGCTACCTATTGAATTTACCCAAAGTCACAGCCTCACGTATAAAATGAGCAGTGTATCAGGAGCAGGGTCCATCTGAATCTAATGGAGAAGAGAAAATCACTCACTGATATCCAACTCTTTTGCCATGTTCTTAATGGTACATTGATTTTCCGAAATCAAGAGCACAGATTTCCCTCCCAAGGTCATTCTGAAGATCTATTTAATTAAATTATTATTAATTATTATTTTTTTTTTTGAGGAAGATTGGCCCTGAGCTAACATCTGCTGCCAATCCTCCTCTTTTTTGCTGAGGAAAACTGGCCCTGAGCTCGCATCCGTGCCCATCTTCCTCTACTTTATATCTGGCATCCCTGCCACAGCATGGCATGCCAAGTGGTGCCATGTCTGCACCTGGGATCCGAACCAGTGAACCCAGGGCTGCGGAAGCAGAATGTGCGCACTTAACTGCTGCGCCACCGGGCTGGCCCCTTATCTTTAATTTTAAATAAATGTTTCTCAAATAAATTGGAGATCCACTGCCCTTTTATTTACTTTGTGCAATTATATATAAGGTAATGCCCACTATTCTGTTCTTTTCTAGTCTGATGTTATGGGCCTATAATGCATTGGCCTGTAGTTAAGGGTTTTCTTAACCTTAAGGAAGGTTAAATATTTAAAACGTCCCTAAGTGACTTGCGCAGTCCTTGACTTAGATCCAGAAATTAAAGTCGTTAACAGACGTGAATGGTCAATTAGTCTGTATTTTTGTTTGCTTCCTTTTTTCACAAGTACCTCCAGGTGCTTACATCCAATGGGGACATTTAAAAATACTAAATTGCAATTCAGTAGCATAGGTTTCAGGATGAACCAAAGTTTTAAGAGGGATGTGACCATTTTAAAAGCCAGATACGTGAGCCTCATATCTCATTCACCAAGGGCCTTCCGGGATGGTAAACCCTTAACTTTAGGCCAAATGATACTGGGCCTTTTAATGTAATCACCTAGCTTCTCCAAGACTAGTCACCTTTTCTTGTGTTTGTATTGCTCTCCAGAGACCAAATCAAATATCAGGAAATAATTTTCAGAGCACTCATATTTCTAAATATATGTAAATTGAGTTGAAAGTCATAATTATTTTGAGCCTAGTTTTGACCTCATGTCATTTTCCGTATTTTTTTTTAAAGTGCTTTTAAATTTGATTTTGGAAAGAGACCACATATTACTTTATTGTTGTTACTGGCTGATGATGATTTTGTATACTTAGTCATTGAATCCTCTATTCAGTATTTAATGTTCACTTACATTCAAATAATCTTCAAGCTTTGTTTTAGGGAAAAGAATATTCCCTAAGAAAAAGCTCTATAAGAAGAGAATTATCTGATTATTACCCAGTATCTTCTATAGTTGCAAAGGAGAATTTTGTTATTTATTATTTCTCTTCACTTTGTTTTTCAAAAATTTTTTGTTAGTTTGCGTGTAATATAATTTATTTAATCGAAGCTGCCTATATTTAGTTGCTAAGCGATATGGAGGATTTGTAATTAAGAAGAAACTGATTCTTATGAGACATGAGACAATATTCTGAGCTGATGTTGACAAAACAGTTTAAAAATAGAATCTATATTGACTTACTCCTCTAGGTTTAAAAAAAATGATATTGAAGCACCACAAATTACCACATCCTTTTCACCATTTACAACTTAGAAAATATACATATTTTCAATTTAACTTCACCCTGCTTGCGTCCAAATAACAAAGCTCATTTATTTTTCTCTTAAAGCTACAGGAATATTAAACTATTTTTCTCCATTTAGTTCCCTTCAAAGGTTATTTAGCATATTTTGTGGGATTTTTTGATGAGGAATATTTGCCCCGAGCTAACAGCTGTTGCCAATCTTCCTCTTTTTTTACTTGAGGAAGATTAGCCCTGAGCTAACATCTGTGCCAGTCTTCCTCTAGTTTGTATGTGGGTCACCACCACAGCATGGCTTGACTAGTAGTGTAGTGGGATCTGAACCCATGAACCCAGGCCACTGAAGTGGAGTGTGCCAGATTTAACCACTATGCCAAGGGGCCAACCCCTATTTACCACTTTTAAAATCATCTATAAGCTATTTTATATTAATATATCATATATTATTAATTTATATTAAAGTATTTTTATTCAATGATCTTTATTATTAGAATAATTGAGATAACTTTGATTTTTCCAGAGTGTGTTATTTTTTTTTTATTGGTACCCAAGCTAATGTCTGTTGCAATCTTCCTTTTTTTCCTTCTTCTTCTTCTTCTCCCCAAAGCCCCCCAGTACATAGTTGGATATTCTAGCTGTGAGTGCCTCTGGTTGTGCTATGTGGGAGGCCGCCTCAGCATGGCCTGATGAGCGGTGCCATGTCTGGACGAGGATCTGAACTGGCAAAACCCTGGGCCACCGAAATGGAGCACACAAATTTAACCAGTTGGCCGCGGGGCTGGCCCCTCCAGAGTGTTTTATCATCCTTTTAACTCAGTCTGATGAGCTCTGAAGTGAATAACATAGGCCATATAGGTCTACATCGCGGTTTTTGCATTTTCACACCAAATCTCCCTGCACTGCTGGCCGTCCAAATAAGTGTTCATGGTTGGTATAGGTCTCTGGATTTTGTAATCAGGCGAACTTCTTGCAACTTAAAGACTTTGGATGGGGTACTGAGAAATATAGGAGAAATTATTTCATGTATATACTTTTTAAATGGCACTTTTAACTTGATATAGTCATAAGGTCTCAAGCAGTACTCACTCCCGTGAGTAGAGAGTGGATTTCTACAGACCCCACAGCTGAGGCCTTTCATATCTGCCTGGGTTTGGAAGGGTTCTCTTTCCATCATGTGCCCGTTACCACACATGATTCTTTCGCTTTAGAAAGGGCTACAGCCCAGAGGATGTTGGGGGATATGGTTGGGCGATCTATTCTTATAGGATTTTCCAGTGTGTGCTTTGCCAAGGCCAGGTCGTTGCTGCATCACTCTTATGCAGCAAACCTTACTTGATGGTGACAATATAAGCATCCAGAAGCCATGCTTTCAAGTTCAGTAGAAGTCCCTTGTACTTTTTACTAATGTTTTCCTGGCTTACAAAGAGGAGAGTCAAGTTCCTCTTGTTTATTGTTAAAGATCGTTAAAAACTGCCAAGAAGAAGGTTGTAAGTTCAAACCACACTTCACAGCAGGGAATATTTCATCCTGCTTACCACTGTGGCCTAAAGTATGTTTTGTAATCAGACAACCCTGGGTTTCATCCTGGCTTGGCCATTTATTAGCTGGGCTATTTTGTGCAAATTAATGTCTCTGGCTTTCTGTTTCTTCTTTGCTAAAATAAGAATAAAAAGGCCCACCTCACAAGGTTATTAATATTTTTAAAAGATATTGCATATCAGATACTTGGCATGGTGCCTGGTACATAAGTACTCAAAAAATGTGAACTTTTTTTCATTTAATTTGTTTTATGTTGGTGTTGCTTATTATTGTTGTCACTGTTATTACCTAACAAGCTAACCAGCTAGGAAATACATAAATATGAAATGGATCAAGCACATGCAAAGGGGTAGAGCAGGCTCTGAGTTAAGAGGAGATAAGTAAGAGATGAGAAAATGCTCGTGTCAAATGAGGAGGAAGGAATTAAGATCCAGAAACTTAGTACTTTGAAGTCAACAGAAGTGAGGTGTCCACCTATTGCTTTCTTCTGTATGTCATGCTGGGCTCACCTGTGATCGTGGCCTGAAGAGGATAGTTAGGATTTCCAGAGTGTGTATTTTTGACTTAGATGATATGATGTGGTGGAAAAACCAAGGGTTTGAAGTCTCTTGAGGTGAATTTCAGTCCTAACTCTGCCACATTATTTTATGTCTTGAGGTCAGTTTAGGCTGCCTGGGTTTGAATCCCAGCTCCAATCCTTGGGTCTGCTACAGGACCCACGCTCAGGAAATGATTTTCCCTCTGCCTTTTCTCCACTTGAAGATTTGGACAGACTCTTTCCCTCATTTATCATCTATGAGATAGGTATAAAAATACCTACATTTTAGGTTTTGTGTGTATGGGTGAAACTCAATAATTTGAAATCAGTGAATATAAAAGTGCTGTAAAACATCAAATTGTTATTTGGAGAAGTTTCTAGAATTATAGGGAAATTCTTAGAGGTTACAATTATAGGTTCAGGTATAAAGGATCATACTAGTATCCGTTCCGTATAAAATATGAATCAAAAGAGAAATTGTTGTTATAAGAATAGGAGTTTTTGCCCTGATCACAATCATTCCACTGCGTGAACATCAAAAGTAAGTAATGAAGAAAAATTAGTTGTATAGTATAATCCGACAAGGAAACATTTTTTTTTTGTAAATAAAGAAGACGTACTTACTATAAGGGTTTGTATTAGTCAGGATTCCCCAGAGAAATAAAACAATAGGATGTATATACAGAGAGAGAAAGAGAGAGAGAGAGATGGAGATAGAGACATAGAGAGAGACAGAGAAACAGAGAGAATCAGAGACAGAGACAGAGACAGACTTATTTTAAGGAATCGGCTCACGTGATTGTGAAGACAGGTAAGCCCCAAATCTTCCAGGTAGGATGGCAAGGTGGAGACCCAGGGAAGTATTGATGTTACAGTCTGAGGCAGAATTCCATCTTCCTTGGGGGACACCTATCTTTTTTCTTTTAAGGCCTTCAACTGATTGGATGAGGCCCATCCGTATTATGGAGATAATCTGCTTTACTCAAAGTTTACTGATTTAAATGTTAATCTTGTCTTAGAAATATTTTCACGATGACATCCAGACTGGTGTTTGTGCAAATATTTGGGTGCCATGACCCAGTCAAACTGATACATAAAATTAACCATCATAGGATTGTATCCATTATTTTTCAGAATTGAACTTAAATCATTTGTTATTAACTAATCATTCTATTACTAATAAATACCCCAACCATCAGAGACAAACATGCAACAACCCCTCAAAATCTATTTCTTTTTTTTTTTCCTGCTTTATCTCCCCAAATTCCCCCGGTACATAGTTGTATATCTTAGTTGCAGGTCCTTCTAGTTGTGGCATGTGGGACACTGCCTCAACGTGGCCCGACAAGAAGTGCCATGTCCGTACCCAGGATCTGAACCAGAGAAACCCTGGACCGCTGCAGCGGAGTGTGTGAACTTAACCACTCGGCCACGGGACCGGCCCCCAAAATCTATTTCTGAAAGAAACATCTTTTATTTAAGCTTTCTCTTCCCATTCTAAAACTTGAAATTTTTTTATAACAAAAAAGAAAGAAAATGAGAAGTAAAGATCTTTGTTCTTAGGTCATTCCTTTTTAAAATTTCCATCCAATGTAATTTTTCTCCTTCACGGAAGTATGTGGTCCTTGGGGACCCCACTGTTTACTTCAATACAGAGGAGAAACAGCATTGCAAAGGGACAAGCTGCTTGTGGCTGTGTTGTGAAAAACATGGCACCCCTGCTGGTGTGGCCTTCGTGGGGGGTGTCTAGTCCCTCATTCTTACCTCAGTGCTATGTTGGTGTACAAAGGGCATTGCAGCTTTCTGATGTCTCCTGCAGTTACTGTCTGGGACCGGGTTAAAAATAAAATCTCCATCTTATCCTTTGACAAATATTCTGAGACTATTACACCATTCCGGTTCCTGAAAATCTACACACACTATATGCTTCTTTCTCTTACCTAAGATAGAGTTCCTGATTCTTGTCTTTTTTAGTTTACCTTATATTTGGTGTTTTGAATGGAAACATGCTCGTAAGAAAGTCTTCCTTGCGATGGGGATCCTATATGTTTTCAATTCTATCATAATTAAGAGGCTTTGCCGTTGTAAATGCCACCTTTAGGTTAAATATAAACTAGGCATCTGTCAGCATCAATGTAAGAGGGCAAATAATGCCATAAATGCTAGGAGAGTAAAACTCGAACTGCATTGCAATGAGCTTGTCATCTCAATGAGCAGTGACAAACACATCCCTGTTTAGATCTGTGAAAGAGCAGAGTTAATAAGTACATATATTTTCACGTATAGTGATATATATATAAACCTTTCCTTAGAGTTGTGTGGAACAATGTGTGGTTTTCCAATGCACACTGCTCTGTCCCCCCTCCTCCTTCCCAAAGAATGGGTCCCAGGAGCCACCTCTCGAGGGAAGCTTTCCCTGACCACCCCTCCCTAGAGAAGCCAGACCTCCGTGCTCCTATGGCACACGAGTATAGCACCACCGTGACATGTGCCACCCTACCTGTTGGCTTGTATTCCGCAGGTCTTTCTTTCCCTATTACCCAGCACTGGGGTCTGCATAATCAGTATTTGTTGAGTGAATGAATTAACATAAAGTAATGAATCCATAAACAACTGGTGAGTTCTGTTGATTCAAGAATTATGATACAACTCTGTAGATTCTACTAATAAATGGGCTTGGCAGCAGTCTCTTTTGATAAAATGCAGATAGTCGTGGACAGACCACTGTCAGTGGCTTGTTTAGTGTTGATTAAGGGCCCTTTCTAACATGGTGCCCTCTGCCTCATATACAGCTTTGCTCTTTTTGTTTGTGGTCCCCTCTGTCTCCCCCGAATCGTCACAGCAGTCATCTCTTCGGAGTGGAGAGTTCCTTAGCACCCCCAAATGCCTCAGCAATTTGGAAGGCACTTCTCGCCCAGGTGAGCCGAGGAGGCATGGAGAGTTCTTTGAATCCTCTTCTTAGTGGGACCACTGAGGGAAGCCTTCTCTTTGCTTTTTAGAAAACACCCGCTGGCAACTTTGATTCTCTCTATTCTCTCACTCACTGCATACTCTTCCGTTGCTTGACAGCATTGATCACCATCTATAATTATTTTAAGTGTTTGGTTATCTCACTGCAGTGCCGAAGAAGCAAGGCAGAATCCTCCCTTCCTCATCTCCCTCTCCTGGAGCTTGCTTGCCAAGGAACGGCTGCTCCAAGTTCCCGGATAGAGAAAGTCAGGCTTGTTTATTCATTTAGTGCCACTAAACTACAGTCCTCATGGGGGTACGCTGTCTTGTTCCTAGCTGGGTCTCCTGTCCCCAGCAGAGTGTCTGGAACAGCTAGGGGATCACTAAAGGTTTGCTGAATAGTAAATCTTCTGCCAACTCATTTGGGTTGGTCACCAGTTTAAATAAAGTTTTCAGTAAGTTGCAAAATATTTTATAGCAGTTTATGCTACTTTTTAAATTTTATCAAATCCTCAGAGAATTTTGGATCACTTATATGATTGTTCCTTAGTGCACATAGCCATGCCTAATGATAAATTCCAGCAAATGTTAAACCAAATAAAGAGATTTATTATAACCCTCTACCATTTCCTCTGGCACTTGTGTAGTTTGGGGCCAGAGAGCTTCCATAATAGTATTTCAATATGTGTTGGCCAAACTTTGTCCCTTCCATGAATGGGTTTGCCAAGGCTGGGCTTTTTCCAGTGACAATCACTACTTTAATTTGAAATGTCTCCTGAGTTGTGTGGAAATCATGAGGCCTTGCTTACCCTATGTCTTCCATGCATAATAAATACTTGTTTTATATTACTATGTTCCAGGAAACACAAACACACACACTCAAATTTTCTCTTCTGAGCAGAGTTCAAAGGTTGAGTCTGGTTTTCTGCGACAGATACAACCAATTCCTGATTTGTATCCTTCCAACTACACTTTTCTCTGAAAATGGAGAACCGCATTTGTGAGACGTTATCTCAGACATAAATAAAATATCCCACAACACCCAATTATTCCCAACACGCGACCTAGCCTTCAGATGTGAGCCTAATTTTTCCCAAATAGTATCCTCTTTCCTTAAAGTATAGTAGTCAATTCAAGAACTATCTTATGCTAAGTCTGGATGTGATGAATATAGGCGGTTTGTACTTGAATATGTAACATACTGAAGGCATTTGTTTTATACAGAATTGTATGATTATGTGCAGGATTCTTTTTTTTCTCAAGTGACAAATAAGGCTTGAACACCTTTGAGATCTATATTCTACCTCTACTATACCAGAAGAATCCTAAAGAATTTTTTCTGGAAGTTATTTTGTCCTGGATCTTTTCTTTTGAGGTACGGTTTTGTTTTTATCCCATTTCTCTCCTCTTGCCTTAGCAGGGAGTAGGGCGGATAAACAAACCAGCACTGGCAACAAATCTGTCCAGCGGGCCATAGGCAAAGCCCAGTAGGTGTTGGCAGAAAGGATGAGTGTCTGAAACATGGTGAATATGCAGCACAGCCAAGTGCTTCTGGTGCTGAATTTTGCCGCAGGACATGCTGAGGCAGACACTTGTATAGACAACTGCTTCTAAATATGTCACTGTATCAGCAGGAAACAGAAGATCTCCCCACTTCTACTTTTCAATTCCGAAAATGGGTCCCCATGAGCAATTACGTGGTGAATTAGCAAGCATCCTGAATAAGCAGCCAGTGCCAAGCTATTGGACAAGAGGATTTTAAAGAGCAAAGAAAAACAGGAAAAGACTATCAAAATAAGCGCTAAACAGACTTCCACATGATTCATGCCATGTGCAAGTGGCGTGCAAGGGGAAGAAGTGACGGTGTGTAATGTTTCTCAGGCAGTCCTGCTATCGAGCACTTACAAAGTGTTTTTAATCCTCTAATTGGGTTAAGTTCATTTAATTAGCACTGAAAAGATGCAGTTTAAGTGTTGAATGAAATGTTTATATTCAGAACGGCTACCAGATGTTTTTCATTGTAGATGTGGAGTTACGCATTTTTTTCTTCTAGAAAATCAGTATTTCCATATAATCAGAAATACCTGTTTTGCTTCAGTAGCTGGTGGCTAACCTGAGAAAAGAAAATTCATGTTTATGGTGCTGTCACTACCATTTCAGAAAGATCTTTGTTTTTATATTCTCCATTCGGCCCATCTGTGTACACAGATTCACACATCCTCCGCAAATGCACATGTGCACACACAGGCACACACTCTTCTGTTAAGAGCTGAGCCACAGCAAGGCTTCCTTTGGCTGACAAGGGTTGAAGAGGGATCCCTGAATGTTTTATTAAAAGCCCATTCCATGTATTCGCCGCAGGGAAAGACGTTAGAGAGCATCATGAATCATGGTGTCCTTCATCAACTGGAGACATTGTCCTTAGCGTGCTACGCTCTCTCAAGGAAAAAGGATCTGGAAGAACATTGAGCATAGATTCCTCTGGGCAACAGTGCTGGGAGATGGGGCGGCGGTGAGCAGAAGTGTGGTAATAAATTGAAATTATATACTTGAGTTGAATGAGTCTTCACATTCCGTCATTGAGCAACTCCCAGAATCAGTAGATAGTAACTTTTTTTTCAATCTCTATAATGTAGCTTTTCTACATTGCGGTACAAATCAGAATAATTGTTAAGCACTCAGAATCTAGCAATCACGCTGCCACGTAAGCAACCACGGCTGTGGGCTTTGACTCAAAGTTACAGTTATAAAAGTACTGAAATTACCCAGATTTAGTTTGTAGAAAATCTTTCTTGGTTAAATGGTATTTGCTTTATGATGTGGCTAATTATTCCCTGTCTCTCCCATTATTACTTTACTGATTCCTAAATTCCTATAGTTAACATAGAGAAAAAATATAGAATTATCTGGAAAAAAGAACTATTTTTAAACTTACTTTCTTGAAAACAAGAAAAGGAAAATAATAATAGGAAGCATTGCTACAGAATGACATCTTTGAATGACTAACTGAAAGCTGACAAATTACAATATTAACTAATCTTTTAAGATGAGGTTGAAGAATTCCTTCTGTAAGTTATGTTCCTGTTTGAAAAAAGAACATTCAACTTTTAGGGCCAGTCTCCAAGAAAATATGCTTTGATATTTCTCCAAAGCTCAATTCAATATCTTTGTCTAAGGAAAAAAAAAAAAATCACATCTTGACTGTAGAAATCATATTGAAAGACTAAAGTGCGTACCTGGGCTGCTGCTGTCAGTCATACTCGTCACACTCAATGACTGTCCTCAATCCAGGCAGAAAACCCATTCTCAGTTAACACGGATCAATTGGAAAAAAATATAAACCACTCCACTGCCCTTAAGACATACAGACGTCAACTCTCACACAGGTTATTTGAGTGCTCAATAGGAATGGAGAGCAGCCCAGGAGGGTTCCTGATACACGAAGAGGTTTGATCGTAATACCACATTGTACATTTTCTGTATTTTATCTGAAAAATAAAATAAAATAATTGAAAATGGTATATTCATGTCCTACCTTAACTATTGCATCATTTTCTATAAATGACAATATCGTACTTCTAAGGCACTTCTTACTTTTATACTATTTTTCTTCTGATGCTGTGAAAGTGCTCGTTAGTTTAAGTGGTGTGAGCCCGCTGAGTCACAAACAGACCTGGGCCAATATTACTTATGCCTGAAAAATATCCTTAGTTTGGTTTCTGGAATTACAAAACCAGAGGATAAAAGTAATAAATGATAGTACTTTGTTAAAGCATTTTGTTCAGTGGCGCAAAAAATATTTTGGAGGAATGAAATATTTCTGGCTTTGATGAGAGTAAACCTTAAGAAGATTAAAAACTCACTGATGAATTTCATGCAACTAATTATAAAGTATCTTGCATTCATTTTTGATACCTAATGGGCTCTTTGAAGGGTCACTGATATTTCTTATTTATGTTTTCAACATTGATCTTTAATAGGTAACTAAAGGCTTGTTAATTAGATGTCAGATGCTGCCACATCAGTTCCAAGGATTGTGGAAAAATACAAGTAGTTTTAGAGAGATTAAAATTGCAAACAAGGATAAATAAAATTCAGTTCATTCTAGGTTTCATGGCTGAGGAAGATAGAGTACAAGAATTTCGATGCATTGACTATATAGCTTTCACTTTATTTTTATGGTGATTACTCCCAATTGTCACCTAATACATTTATCCAATTGATTTTGAACCTCACAATAACCTCATAATGAATCAGCTATTATATTCCACAATTGTAGAGATGAGTTTAGGGTACAGAGAAGTTAGATAAGGCCCCCAATGTCCGCTCCCTACAATGATACAGGTATTCGAACCTTGGTGCTCAGGAGCAGGTCCAAAGCTTTTTCGCCCACATTATGCTGCCTCTTATGAGATTATGTTTTACGTATTTACATGGTTCATTTTTCTGGTTACTTCTGGGTTAATATTTTTAAAGGAGTGATTAATATGGTACATTTAGGAAAAAGGGAGACTTGCGAAGGAAATATTTCAGGACAAAATAAGTTCTTTTGCTTTTCAAAGTTCTGTACCACATGGTCTCGCATTCTCCTATTCATAGAGGTGAGCTCCCCCAAATTAAAGTAAATAAAAGCAAATTTAAAGATAGTAGTAGTCTCTTACTGTCCTTTCCATCAACTGGAAAACAACGCTGTTGCTTTCTGGTATAGGAGAGGGGATTCAAGTTAGCCAAAGCACCAAAAATATCCCTGATATCAGAAGTTTAACTCCTGTTGATCTGGTTACAGAGTTATTGTTGGGGTTTTCCCTTAGCATCCAAAGCAAACGTACATACATTTCATTCTTAGAACGGTGACTTGGTGTGACTATTTCAGAGTTTGGTGTGGTGACCCTTAAAGCTACTTCTAAGGCTTTATATACAGAAGAGTGTTCTAATCTTTTGAAAGATAATTACATAAAGAGAGATAATTGTGATTGCCTTGGAGAGAAAAAAGTAAAAGAAAGAAAGACTCTTTATGGAGACATGAAGCCTAATCTAAATGTACTGTAGTTGCCCGAGTGAGAAATGGCGGATCTTAAACTAAGGCAGTGCGCTTAGGTTGAGTAGCGGAGGAGAGGCATTTGTTTTATTCTTTTAATAGCTTAGTTTTACTTAAACTCAATACGTTTATTTTTATATGTGAAGTTTAAAAATTGAGTAAAATTTCGTGATTCCTTTGTCATTAATTTCACCCACAGGAGTATAATTATCATGAATTAAAATGCATTGTGCATCTATGGAATTGCCCTGGTATCTATGCGTTTTTATAAAATTATGTAGAGGACTTAGCTCAAAGGATTTCTAATTGGGAAAATGAAAGACTGGGAAACGTACAGCCAAGAGAACATCCATGGGGTTACATACATGCAAGTGGGAAGGGATCGATAATTACTTAAGTTTTATCCATCCTTGCCCTGGTTTAAACCATGTGAAGATGTGATCAAGGGAATAGAGAAGGCATGTAATTTTGTTGTCATGGTATTTGGAGCAGACTAGCCAAAAACGTGAGAAGCAGGAAGCTGGAGAAAACAAGACTATTAGAGTTTGCTGAATGTGAAACAACCAGAAACTGGACAGAGGTTTGATAGAGTAATGAGAAGAATAATGTGCCTGAGACATATTACGAGGAAAAAACAAGCCGCAGTTCCTGTCAGATTTCTGAATAAGAGGTGGGAACGATCTGCCAATTTTGCTTCATTACCATTGTAATGAACCTCTGCTTCAAGGCTATTTCATTCTAATTCAGTCCAACTCCATGGACACAGGATCACATAGTTTATCTAATTCTGTGACTTTTTTTCTCAGTATCTTTCGAAAATACTTGTCTTCATTAATAGCAACCAAAGTATTAGCTCTAACAATAGTGAATGAAATGAGTGACCTCTCACAGGTGTATTCTTGGATTAAACATACATAGCAGGAACAGTGACTCTATAGAAAATTCATGCAGTCTGTAAATGCAGGTGCACAGAGATCATTCTTAAATACCATTTCTCTAAGTAAATTCTAGAATGAGAAAAAGGAAGACATCCTTGTATTTCTCTGAATGCTGGCTCATTCAATAAAAGAAAACCAGAAATTTAACCTTGTCAGCTCTAATTGTGGAATAGACTGACATAGTTTAACTCAACACAAATGTTATCCCTGCCCTTAAAATTTTCTTGGCCTCTGGAAACTTTTTTTCCATCTCATTGGCTAAACACAACTCATCACAAATCCTGAGATGTCATACATGCATTTAAACCTTAACCCATGGAAGCAGGAAGCAATCTGTCACAAACCTGAAGATATGCACTTATCCTTCTGGTCTTTATAATAATGACTAGCTTTCTGAATAATGATTCTCCCTTAGCAAAGAACGCAAAAGCCAACCCTGGAATGGAATGACAAACATTTCTCATAGAGAACTGAAAGTAGCTAGGGACCACATTGTAAAACTGTGCGTGAAGTTTGTACTATAGAGACCCTGCCTGTTTTGTTGTCCAGAATTTGAGGGATGTGGTAGATTTCTGGTGATAGGTTTTGTTTCTGTCATGTCAATAAATGATATTTCTCTGAGCTATATTAAAGGCCCAATATTGGTAACTTAAAGTGGAGAAACTGACATCTGGTTTACCAGAATGGGGGTGAGAGATCACGGATGCTCTAAGTTTGTGTGTGTTCAGATTTCCTTATTTTCAGCAGGAGGTTTTCAAGGTTTGGATGACCGACCCAGAAGTATTAGTCACAGATAGAACTTTACAGGGATAAACCTGTCACTTCCAGTCACTTGGTGAATTGATATTAATCTAAGGCTTCTGAATAATTTCAGTTTACAGACAGCATATTTCTCTGCTTATAAAGTTACTTTCTTCTATTTGCTTAGGAAATTTAACTTTCTGTAAATTTTTTTTGCCTTGTGATCAGTTTTTCTGTGCCATCCTTACACTATTATTCTACCTTTTCAAATTTTTTTTTCTTCCGTAGAGTGACCAATGACTGTACCTCCACTTTAGACTATTCTAATTGGAAGATATAGTTTTATTTTATTCTGCTTATGCTTGTTTTAATTACCATTATTTACCTAAATTTAATGTCCTCTGTTAACAATAGAGAAGCAGCAGCATGCAGCACTGTTTTGGGAATTAGCAGCTCTAAATCCTGACCTAGCTCTAAGGAGCTGTGTCACCGTTGGCAAGTCACTTTACCTCCTTGAGCCCATCTTACCTAATGAAAATGATGGGGCTAAGGGAAATGCTTTCTAATGCCCCTCTCAGGCAATTCTAAAACGTCTAGTCTTATCTATAATATTCACCAGAATATCTACTTTTTTCCTCTTGTGAAGAGGAGAACATGGCAGGATAGCAGATTGAGAGAATGCATTTCATAGCACCAGTGGTATTCTCTCAGATGCAAAAATGAAAACCCAGCCTCACAGATTTCGTGTGGTCTTTCATGGTTGGCTGTTCTATTGTACAGTAGGCTGCTCAAGTCTCTCCTTTCTTCTTCCTTTATAGTCCTTCCTTAGGAAAAATAAAAATAAAGGAGAGAGGAGCTATGGCAGAAATGTAGTCAGAAAGTAAGCACTATTTTATAGAGCAAAGTCCCAGCATATGTATGTATGTGCATTTCAGTGACACAACTTCAGCTATGCTTGATGGACCAAGAGAGTGAAACAGAGAGGAGAGAGACAGTTAAACTAGTCAAGATGATTCTGCCGGTCATTCCTCCCACGAGAGTAAACAGATGCCTCTGAGTAAACTGCTGTGGGTGACATGAATGCCTGTCCCCCCAGCCCCTTCACACTTTTTATAATTTGAACAACTTGACATGCTGAGTGTGCTTCAAGGGTGGTTCTGACCTTACCTGTATTTTACCTTAAGCACTCACTTTAAAACTGACTTAAGATGTGATGCCACTATAGGTTTCAAAAATATAAGTTCTAAACCAAATCAAAACCAATAAAAAGAAGACTTAACAATCAGTTTATCATAAAAGAATCTCCACAATGCTCATAAAATCTATGGTTTAGAAGCAATAATTCAAATTATGAGAGAAGCCAAAGAAACAAAACTCTTTAATTCCTTAAAATGAAACCAAGCAACACTGTTTCTTCAGTGACACAATGATTTTTTATTTAATTATTTGTGTTATTATTATTATTATTAATGTTTTAGAACCTCGCTCTCCCTACACACACACATGCACACACACACGCTTCAGTTGTCTGCTATTGCCTCTAAAGGACTCACTGTTCTGAAATTGTTTCTTAATCATTTAATTCACCAAGAGCAAGTGTAAGTAGCTGGTTAAAGTGTACCAAGAGGTTTCCTCTGAAAAAATTTTTATAATAGTTCCTTTCCTAAAGTTAATTTTTGAGGTAAGGTCAAATGTTCTGGAAAGGTATTGGTAGGGGGAGGTGAAGATCCTCATTTAAAAAGATTGTTAGAGATCCGTTTCCTTATTCTGCTGCATAAGCCAGTCATAAAACCCCACAGCGGACCTTAGGGCACAAAGACCAAGGATTTTAGGTGTCTTGACGAGTCATTCTATATATCATAATTAACATCTGCACTGCTATTCTTGTCAAGAAAGGAAAACACTGAATATGTTAACGCTTGGAAATGCAGTAATTCTTTTCCTCTTGATCTTAATAGTTCTGTTAAAACTATATTTTTCCTTTTAAAATGGAAACTCATAATGTTTCCTAATTCACAGTGGAAGAATTTTCCTCTTAAGTAAGATTGGAAGAAATAAAGAAAAAGAGCCAGAGAGCTTTACCAACCCATTGTTTTTGTAATCCATTTGGACATGAAATATATAGGGATTTTTTTTTATACATCTAGTTTTGTTAGCAAAGCTTAGAGTGAACATATGTGCATATGCAAATGAAATTAAAATGTCCACTAAATACTAGCTATGAAATCTTTGGATCTACTACAGAAAACTTCCATATTATTGGTTTCTAGAGTATATAATTTCCAGCCTTCATAGAGCACACTTTCCTATCTGAAAATACAAGTTCTTGAATTAATAAAGACTGTAGGCATGCAGTCACTAACAAGCGTGCTGTAAAATAAACAGAGGAAGTAGGGCCTCTGCCTTGTTCTCCAATGATATGAAGGCAGCCAATGGCTCGAACAAAGCTGTGTCAGTCCAAGCTGATAAATCATGAACAGGAATAGATTGCCAGCTTACCTCAAATCCAGCCTGTTTTCTAGTCCCTGAAGCTCACTAAGTGCTGCCACTCAAGTTGAACTTATGTCAGCTTTTTGATTCATGTCTTCAAACACTTAGGGAGTGTCTGTATGTGACAAACTGAGTTGTGGCCATTTTCACAATCAATACTGATCATCCCAGCCAGAGTAGTCATAGGTTAATTTACATCTGTCACTGAGACAACCAGAGAGAATGGAATGGCTTGGCTTCTCTCCATTCATTTGGTACATTGTGTTAGGTACTTGAATACTATGACCCAGGAATGTATTCTCATGGAAACAAACAAACAAACAAACAAACAAAACCAGTGTGTCGTTCTGGAAAAAAGCAAAAATAATGTGACAGCGATTTAACATCAATTCCAACTAATGGTGATAATTACACAATCCATGCTCCCCAAAATACAGTCTGTAGGCCTGTTCATGTAATTTGGGTCATCAGCCTCACTTATAATTTAAGAACAGTTAGTGAGGCAGTAACATCACAGGCATAGACTATTTCCAGTCCACTGGCACTGTAGCTGGGTACAAAAGACTCTGTGGCATTGAGCTAGTGAAGAAACAAAAAAAGGATAACAAGGAAGCAAACATCTACTCCATTGTGAGCTACAGTGAAGAAACTTCAAACAACCGAGAAGGAGAAAACACTAAGTAGTAATTTCAAGACTTACAGGAGTTCAGAAAACCACATGTAGAGATTGCTTATCTTGTCATGTAGCAATTAGAGATAATGAATTTTTTGAAAAAAATGAATGCTATATATGTTTATAAATAACTTGTTTGTCTGTAATGACCATTTTAATTAACAAATAAAGAAATGAAAGCTACTTTGAATTTCATGTATTGACCTGACCACCTTAGGGATTCAAATGGCTCTTGGATAGTCAGTCAGACAATCAGCACACTTTCAAACAGCATTAGCTCCTAAAATAGTAGTGATGACCACTAATCAAAAATAACTTATATAAATATAAAAATGTCGGTGTCATGTTGACTTTCATCCATGCTCGTTCACCTAGATACCAACTTCAAAAATCTGTTCTTTATATCAGGAAAATATATTTTGCAGTTGTTATTTCCAGTTTACTTTTTGAAATTAATTAGAATATCAACCCCTCACCACCTACAAGCAAGTAGATTTTTAAAAAATCCTTGATTCTTTGTATTATCACAAGCAGAAAAATCTAATGGCAAATGAATACCCTCCATTTGAGGAAAATCTGTGGTATGTCTCCTGGTTCACGACTTTGGCTTTCTTCAACTTTATGCCATAGAAATTGAAGAGCAGTTTGTAATGGGTGGTATGTATTTACAGTTCAGGCATGATCGTGTAGCAGTGCCAGGTCTACGTGTTAAGTTAGTTCTGCATAAGGTGTTTGTAGCATATTCAACTGAGAGGAAAATACATTTTAGTGTCTATAAGAGTAATTACCAAGAATCAATGCTTTCGATTTAGTGAAAAACACTCTGAAAGGGAAAGAAATTTGGTTCAGTGGCATTGCATAAAGGAAGAATGCTCAAGCTATATGTGATCTTAAATCATCTATGTAATCCAAAACACCATTGCATCTTCTCTCATCTATGCCATCTTTTAGTAAAATGAGGCTTGGAGACTATAATTAAGAGCCACATACTATAGTTTTGTTAACTAAAATAATGCCACTGTCAACTTGGTAACTCTAAGATAACGAGGTTATGGATAGATAGATGGATACATGTAGATATATATTCCCCAAGTAATAACCTCAAGTAATTTATTTGTTATAAGATGGTTGTGAAATATGCTGTTTGTCGGAATTCCATTTACATTCCCTTCTGACAGGGAGAACATTTTGAGGTATTTCAGCTAGATAAAAAATAGTCTTAGTGATGGATTTTGAACCAAAGCCATACCAATTGTTCTACATGACAACTTAACTTTATAAATCTTGCCAAAGGTTCAGAGATCTCGAAACCTTTGACTGCCATCTAGATTAAAAAGGCAAGGTTCACTCTGCAGTTCACTTCTATTAGAGAGAAACAAACTGACATCCTAAGCAGTATTGATAATATTTGGCAAGGCCCAGCTGTCTTATGCTTTTATTGATGTGGTAGACTGAGGCACAGAGGCCAACTCAAGAACTCACAGCAGGAATAAAGTGTTTTAACACTACTTTACTGCATAAAGTTAAAAAGACACACGGGCCAGCCCAGTGGCGCAGCGGTTAAGTTTGCACGTTCTGCTGCGGGGGCCCAGGGTTCATCGGTTTGGAACCTGGGTGCGGACATGGCACTGTTTGACACACCATGCTGTGGTAGGTATGCCACATATAAAGTAGAGGAAGGTGGGCACGGATGTTAGCTCAGGGCCAGTCTTCCTCAGCAAAAAGAGGAGGATTGGCAGCAGATGTTAGCTCAGGGCTAATCTTCCTCAAAAAAAGAAAAAAGACCCAGAAACTTGAATTTATAAATTTACTAATAATTTTAATTTCCAATGAAGATATACTAGTTTGGTTATTTTATGAAGATCTGTGTATACAGTGTGGTATTTGGTGAGTATAATAAGTACAGCATTTCAAGAATTTTTACTAAAGTATTAAAAAAGACAATGGAATACTTCACTCATTCTCACTAGCACTATTTTCATCAAATCACAAGGCTGCTTTGAAGTTTTTTTTCTGCTTTTTCTCCCAAAATCCCCCCAGTACATAGTTGTATATTTTAGCTGTGGGTCCTTCTAGTTGTGGCATGTGGGCTGCCGCCTCAACGTGGCCTGATCAGTGGTGCCATGTCCACGCCAAGGATCCCAAGCAGCGAAACCCTGGGCCACTGAAGCAGAGCGTGCGAACTTAACCACTCAGCCACAAGACTGGCCTCCTGAATTTTTTAATAATATTTGTTCTGCGTTATTATTTTACTAATTGGTTTACATATTACCTATAGTTAATTGGAAGTATTGTTTCCAAACTGATCACCTTGTCTGGATTAGTGGTAGATGACCGTACTGGATTTTGAGGTTGTGTTTAGACCACTTAGGCCTTTAAAACTTGGATTCAATTGGAAGGTTATCTCAAGAGACATTTATTGGTTTTATATCTAGTGATTGCCAAAATAAACAAAAAAAAGCAGAAAACTTTCCTATATGTGTTCTTGTCATTTATGTTACAAGTGCTCTTGCCTGTGGATTCTCTGGTTTCCTGCATAAATTCTTTTGAATCTTCCATAGTTCTCTCTAGATTCCTGGCACGTCGCACACTCCCCTTGCCCCTTCAGGCCTGGGAATGGTAATATTTTCCTAGTTTTTCAAGTCCTTGCCTCCCTTACCACTCCATATTCATTCACTTTCCTCAGCCCACACTCCATAAAGAGTCCCTTCATTAAACTCTTTTCAATTAATCCTTTTGAGTGTCATCTCTTACATGCCAGGAATTGAAAGATGCCCAAGCTATGCCAGCTCATGGGGTGGCATACTTTCCCATTGTGATTTGATGGATGTCTCAAAGCCTTCTCTATCTCAAAATTACATTCATCAGCCATCATGCCTCAAGCATTCGTGTATTTGGACTGAAACAGCTTTATAAGGCTCTTATTGAAGTGTAGATATTTTTCTAAAGGATAACCATTAGCATTTTGGTCAATAACATTGTAAGATTAATGAGCTTATCCGTGTAGCCAACCACCAATTATGCCCAAGAGACAGGTCATTTTGATGAGACAGATTGAAGATAATAAAAACATATTTAATTGCAAAGGGACAGCAGATCTAGATAGGAAGCAATGGTGATTAGCCATAACTCCTGCAAAGAAGTTGTTGAAATAACCCAGAGGAAGAAGAAAGACAACCCCTCAGAAGACAAGGTCAAATTTTGCTTACCAAGAATTTTTCTCCTAGATGTGGAGTTAATAGCGGTCCCTTTCCCGTATTTTGTTTTCATATATTCACCAAGATATTTTATTCTAAGAGTAATACTAGTTTTCCTAAAATTTTGCATGTAAATGTCAGCTTAATCTTGAGAAATTTTTAAATATTTTCATTAAATGTTAAAGTACATTGATGTTGCAACAAAATTTGTTGCAACAAATTTTTTTATCTCAGAAAAATGATAAATGATTCATGTCTCATAAAATCAAAATGACAAGTAATGTTTTTGATGATAAATATGGCAACATTATATCTATTGAATAGTTGGGAATTATGATCAACTACCAATAAAATAATGAGATGCTAAAGAGATGTAACTTGTCTTCTATCATCAGAAAATTATACCCTGGTTGGCAATAGTCAGAGCAGAAAATATGGGAGGAACTCTCAGCCAAATTTATATAGATGTTACAAAATTCACATGTAATACTTATTATTTTAAGAGAGAAATTTATCTTTCAAAGACGTATATTAATGAAGTAATTTCTCTGGATTTACAAGGTGCATTCAGAGATAAACATACATCTCGGTCTGGAATGGGTAATCCTGGGCATCACCCTGAGAGGACAAGATATCTCTCCACAATACTCTATTATGTAGGCCATTTTCAATAATTCCCTTAGGAGATTCTTTCAAAATGTAGCATTATATTTCTCATTTTTAAAGTAGTTTTTCTTTATGTATAACTGTGTTTAAGCAATGAATTTCAGCATGATATTCTATATGTAATCTAACGTGGCATGTTAGCCTCTTCTAAAATCACCTTTTTCCCTAAAATTTGTTAAAAGTAATTTCATCCCTAATAGTTGTAGGCCAATATATTTATAGAGAGCCTAAGCTAGCTTAAATTTTTCAATACGTTCCCTATTCAAATTAATTTTTTCTAAATATCATCCAATTTACCAGGACATATCTGTACCATAGGGCTCAATCCGGCACAGTTATCTGGATCTCATTAGCACTCTGCTTCAGAAAAATTGCTAATAATTACTTTGCTGTTTTCAGGCTTTAAAGAATTGTTTTGTTATGTATCCTATGAATCTGGATTTCTGAAGACATCTAAAGAACTCTGTTGGTTAAAAGAATTATGACCTTCTGGCATGATGAAGGAGTTCCCTGGGGTATAGGAAGCAACCTAATTATGTTTCACTTTGGAGCATTCCCACTTGCTTCAACTCCAAAGTAAGGTAGAACATAAGTGCTTTGGAATTCAGCTATTTTGCCTTTATTAATACCCTTCATACATTGCAAATATTGTCTTAGTGAAATTTTATGCTGTGAACTCTTAGCAATGTTTCTTATGTACAAGTAAGAACTATTTGATTATTAACTATTTTCTAAATGTAAATTACTTCTTGCATAATGTTTTACATACAGTGTTAATGTTAGCTCACTGATTTGGGGCTAGCACATACGTCATTTATTCTTTCCTTTCAAAATAAATCTAGTCATTATCTACAGTGGGCCAGGCCATGGTAACAGATGTCGAGGATGCAGTTATCAAAAAGCAAATTACCTGGCTTTGTGATGATTATATTCTAGTAAGAAAGCTAGATGATTAACAAATAAATATAATGTGACAGGTAGTAATGAGTGCTATCAAGAAAAATACAGCAGAGTAAGGGGATAAAGAATGACTGAGTAGAGCATATTATTTTTTTATAAGGTGGTCAGGAAATGCCTCTATGAAGAATTGAATTTGAGGAGACATCTAAATGAAGTGAGGGAGTAAGTTACTCTAAGGCCAATGAGAAGGAGAGTCCAGGAACAAATAATGGCAAATACAGAGGCCATGAGACCTCATTAATCTTGAGGTATTTGAGCCACAGCAAGAAAGTCACTGTAGCAGAGCAAAGAGAGTTGCGGGGGAGGGGGTGGGAGGGAGTGTTGAGATGGGGGATATGAAATCAGAGAGTTGGGGAGGAACCAGATCATGTGAGACTCTCTGGGCCAAGGAGAGGACTGTGGCTTTTACTCTGTGATTGGAAGCAGAGAAGTGAGGTGGTCTGCTTTAAATATCGTGTTAGGCTGCATAGCCTCCAAACTTACCCACATTCCAGTCCCCAGAACATGGGACTGTGTTGTCTTACATGGCAAAAGGGACTTTGCAGATGCGATTAAATTAAGGCTTTTGATATGAGGAGAATCTCCTGGATTATCCATGTGGGCACAGTGTAATCAGAATGGTGCTTAGAAGCAGGAGGAGTTAGAGGAGGTGACATGATAAAGGAAGTGGAGATTGGAGTGATGTGGTTTGAAGATGCAGGAAGGACTCCAAAGCCAAGGAACACAGATGTCTTCTAGAAGCTCAGAAAAGGAAAAGGGATGGATTTTCCCCTCAGAGTTTCCAGAAGGAATCATACCTGTCAATACCTTCACTTTGGCCTAGTGAAACTGATTTCAGACTTTTGACCTCCAGAACTGTTAAGAGAATAAATTTATGTTGTTTTAAGCTACTAAGTTTCTGATAATTTGTTTCAGCAGCAATAGGAAACTAATGTAAGTATTTTAGTTATATAGTTAGAACTATATATATACATATTTGCCTCTAGTTAGCAATTGGAGAATAAAATATCAAAAGAGTGGAAGAAAGGAGTCTTGTTAGGAAATAGTAGCTTGGGCTGATGGGTTTGCAAAAGAGATAGGCTAAAGAACTTGCTGATTGACTGTGTGAAGAGGAAAAGATAGATATATTGTTTTTTGTTGCTGAGTAATAAATTAGCACAACTTAGTTTATAGCAAAACAAATGTATTATCTCAATTTCCATCTATTCGTTACCGCCCATGTCCAAGTGTGCTGGGCATGCCTGGGGGCTCACAAGGCAGAATCAAGGTGTCAGCTGCTCTGAGGCTCTGAGGAAGAGTCTATTTCCAGCTCATTCAGGTTGTTGGCAGTATCCAGTTCCTTGTGGTTGTAGGACGGAGATCGCTGTAGCCCTGCAGGCTGTGTTGTTCTCAGCCATTAGAGGCTGTTCAAGGATCGTTTCCGTGTGGTCCTTTCCATCTCCAAAGCAAGCCCACTGCGTCCTTCTTGTGCTTTGAATCTGAACTCTTTTCTGCTATCAGCTGGAGAAAGCTCCCTGCTTTTCAAGGGCTCACATGATTATATTATACCCACCCAATAATCTCTTTTTTGATTAACTAAAAGTCAACTTTATTAGTACAGGAGTAACTTTATTACATCTGCAAAACCCCTTTTGCATTTGTGTTCGTCAGTCTGGGCTTCTATAGCAGAATACCATAGGCTGGGTGGCTAAAATAACAAACATTTAATTTCTTTCTCAGAGTTCTGGAGGCCGAGAGGTCCAAGATTAGGGTGCAGGCAAAAGTGGTGTCTCATGAGAGCCTTTTCCCTGGTTTTCAGACGGCCACCTTCTTACTATATCTTCATATAGAAGAGAGAGACAGAGCTAGCTTTCTAGTGTCTTCTTATAAGGTCTATTCGCTAAACCCATCATGAGGACTCCACCCTCAGGACCTCAACTAAAGATAATTATGTCCCAAAGGCCCCATCTCCAAATACCACCCCATTGTGAAGTAGATTTCAACTTATGAATTTGGGGGAGGGGGCAGAAATATTCAGTCCATGGCAGCCATATAATTTAACACAATCACTTGTGCGATATCTTATCATATTCATGGCCCCAAAGATTAAATTGGGAAATATTTAGGGGAAGGACATTTTAGATTTCTGCCTAACAGGTGCCAAGGCTGACTCCTTTTTATTTATTTTTTCTTTCTGAATTGAGCAAGCAGGTGATCTGTGTGCCATATACAAGAGTGGTAAATACAGGGAGAGTAGCAAGTTTGAAGAAAGGAAAAGTAAGGCAAGAATTATGTAAGTTGGAAATGCCAATTAGGTATCCAAATGATGCCAAGGAGCTGGCAGTCAGATAGACTGACATGACTTCTCAGGAGAGATATGGGGCTGGAAATATAAATTGGAGAATCACCAGCATATATATGATATGTAAGGCCACCTAATTATTCAAGCCCATTAGATGGAGTGAGAATAACAAGCACTGAGCATTCCAACATTTAGGGGTCTGGAAAAGGTTGTGGTGCCATAAAAAGAAACTGAAACAGGGACGCCCGTGGTGGATGGGAGAAATCAGGAGAATGAGGCAGCACCGCTTAACTTGTTAGAATTGAAAACTCTTGGTCTCCACCCCAAACCTACAATATCAGAAGTTCTGGATGGGGTCAAGCAATTTATGTGTAAAAAGCCCTCCAGCTAACTCTGATCTCATGCAAAAGTTAGAGAACTCTCTTTGTTTAGACCACTGGGAAAGGACATAATGGGGATAGTTAAATCCTCAATGTCCTTGCTTCTCAAAATGGGGTCCTTGAACATAGCAGCACAGAATTTGAGATATTGTTAGAAATAAAGGGACTCAGGACCCATTCCAGCTTTACTGGATCAGAATCTGCATTTTAACGACTTCCTCAGATGGTTCATATGCACATTAACATTTGAAAAGCACTGATCTGTGCTATGTATTAATTCAAAGTGGTGCTAAAACAATCCTGGTGTAAGCATACATACACGCACGCCCTACAGATCACATGCACCATAATTGATGTTTTATTTCCTTTAAAACATAACCTTTAACGTCTTTTTAAATATGTAAATTGTCTTTAAATCCTTAATAACTTAACAAAGTATTTCCCCCAAATTTCCCATCTGGGAGAAGTCTCTATGCTCTGTGAAGACTGTGAGAAGTAGAATTTCTAGCCCAGAAACGAGGAGGGGAATGAGGCTGCAGTTATGTGTTGTTGGTGGTGTCAAGTCAGTTCCAACTCCTAGCGATCCTGTGTACAGCAGGCAGAATTTTTGCACTAACCTCTCACCTCCGGGGCTGTATCAGAGTATGTGCCACTGCTCTTCACAGGGTTTTCATGGCCAATTTTTTCCGAAATAGGTGGCCAAGTCCTTCTTCCTGGTCTGTCTTAGTCTGGAAGCTCTGCTGAAACCTGTCCACCACGGGTGACCCTGCTGGTATTTGAAATACCAATGGCATAGCTTTCAGCATCACAGCAACATGCAGCCACCACAGTATGAAAATTCAGACTTTGTGATGTGGTTCCCTTACTTGGAAGTGAATGCGGGCCACGTTGGGGAGAACACCAAATCTTATCCACTAGACCACCAGGGCTGGCAGTGATAAGTGCCCCAGGTGAAAATTATCAGAGAGCACTGGGCAAACGAAAATTAACTCTATCAGTTTTTTCCCCATTCTAATTAAATTTACCAGAAATACGGGGAACGGTGGAAATTGCTCGAAGGCTAATTACTTCACAATATTGTGTACTACTGGCCTGGTTTCAGACAAACTTCTGAGAGTTTTTTAAGGGGACGTAAAATTATATAATTTGCTTCTTCATTTTTAACTTAAGATTGCAGCCTGAAACTAATCTGTAAAGAATTGCTTCATTTCTTACCACCTTAGATTTACTCTTTAAAACTTGTAGCACACCAAGTAAGATTTACCATTTTTTTAAAAGATACTATACAAATTGCAAGAAATGGAGAATAATTTAGAAAATACCAGTCCATGAATGAGTTTTTAAAATGAAAGACATCAAATATGATTAAAAGAAATCGTGAACTTTAGAGGGAAGTAAATTTGATCTGCGACAATGTAAATAAGGTGTTTCGCATCAAGCAATTGGATCAAAATTTGAAAGTAATTTAAATAATCAATGAAAGTCTATCCCATTAGATTATTGTCATTCAATTGATTGCGACGTCAAATACTAACGGTGAATAAATAAAATTATCAAAGATAATTTTCTTTTCAGCAATTAGCTTTAGCAGATGAGAAAAGGCAGTTGATATTCATCGCACAGAGAAGAAAGCTAAAGATTTATAAGGAAGTGCTCTCCATTCTCTGTGAACTCTAAAGTCTGTTCAAATAGCAATGTCCTCTCCGGCGGAGAGTCTGCCGCTTGGGCTAGCCATGTGTTATTATATTTGGACTGTCTCCATCTGCAAATGTTGACTTTTCATCTGTGACCAAGGAAAAAGATCTGTGAGGAACGTGTAAAACATTTAATCCTTGTTTACTTGTTAACCAAAGGTTTTGTCAAATCCTGCTAGTGTGGGTTTTTGCATTTGCCTCTCAAGGTGACTGTAGGTACATGCAGAAAGCTGTGTTTAAATCTGAGCTATAAGCTAAAACTCTGATTAAACCATTAGATTTTTACTTAGAATTAGAAATATAAATATTTGTTCTAAATATAGTTTCACGTTCCAAAATATAAGTGTGACCTTAGTAATAGAGGAATCTAAAGGAACAATCGATTCATAATTTCTTTGCCCTGTCTTGGGTTTCTCATTAGTAAAATGAAATCTGAAAAGTTTGATTGTCTATGACAAACCACAGTGATATTTAATGAAAGAATAAAAGAATGATAGAGATTATACATCAAAATCTAGCCTTTTACTCTCAATTTATAGATGAGAAACTGGCAACAAGAGTATTTAAAATTACTTTCATAAAGTCCGCACTAATTCATTGTTTTACTGGGACTTCAATTCATTTCTCTGTTTATCCTCCCTATAATGATCGTGTTACTTGAGATTTCTGGACTAGTTCTGATTGTAGATATTCTATGCAACAGTCTCTTGAACCTAACATGAGATCAAACAAAAATTATTGAATGAATGAATGAATGAATAAAAAACGTTTTTCCGAGGGCCAGCCCAGTGGCATAGAGGTTGGGTTTGTGCACTCTGCTTCAGAGGCCCAAAGTTTGTGGGTTCAGATCTTGGGCACAGACTTACACACTGCTCATCAAGCCATACTGTGCTGGAATACCACATACAAAATGGAGGAAGATTGGCACAAATGTTAGCTCAGTGACAATCTTCCTCAAGCAAAAAGAGGGAGATTGGCAACAGATGTTAGCTCAGGGCCAATCTTCCTCACCAAAAAACAAAAACAAAAACAAAAAACACAACCAATGTTTTTCCCATGAGTATACATACTCAAATTTGCCAGATCTGTTTAGATTGTCCACATAACTATGCTATACTATTTCATATATAAATCTGAATAACAATTGCAATGAAATTTATACCCTTTGATTTTTTCCTGTATGATAAGAGCGAAGTAATAACTGATATTTATTCCCATGTAACACTGATTTAAAAATATCAGTTGGGCATAGTATAATGTGATGTGACAAAGAAATAATGTATCAAAAGGGAATGTGGACAGTGCTGAAAAATTTCCTCTGTTTATCATGCCAACGCTCATATTTGAAATTAATTTTTCCATATTTAGATTGCAAGTAAATTGATTGATCTGATGTGTAATAGCAATTATTTAATCAATATAGAAAATGATGGAATAGTGGCTATTAGGGGTGACTATCAAGTGAATTTGCCTGACATCTTTTCAGGTTCCTCCACATTTATATAAACATTTAGCTTTAGCTTCTGTTCCAGGTAAACAACAAAAAGATACAATGTTGTTATGCTGTTATATTTGTCTCAAAAAAAACAAAAAAGAACAAAAATAAATTGAGGGTGATAATAAGCTAGTAAAAATATTAAATTTTTCTGTATTGGTCACCTAGAGATACTAAAATTGACTTAAAATGTAGTGAGTGCAAATCTTCGCTTCTCTAAATTTTATTATAGAAAAGATTGATCAAGGCCAGTTGCAAGTATGAAAACTAAGATTTCCTCAATGTGTTAATAATAGCAAGTGCAAAGCAAAACATAGGATAAAGGCCTACATAACATGGAAATTTCTTTAAAACAAGTAAAGAAATTTCATTACTGGGCCTAAATATCAGGGAAACTGCTTCATCAAATCCACATCAGTGGATGCATCTTTCACTTTAACGTGTTTAGTGATTCACAATTCTTTGCATACTACGCTCCTGCTAGGGTAAAATCTTGGGGAAATACAGCAAAATGGAACTTAAGAGCAATCGTTTTGTGTAAAAATAGTGATATATGTTCTTTCCACAAAAAGGCCATTATAACATGACAATTTGATGTATTTCGCATGGAAGAGGTACTTTTCTATAATAAAAATTGAACAAAACAAAAAATTGAGTGAGATGTGCTGAGTTTGATCCAACGTGATATAAAAATGACTTAGCTATTTTACAATTCAATTTTGGCACTCTCTTTAGTCTTATTTTACTCAACAGTAAAAATTCTAAGGAAAATTCCTTCACATAAAAGGCTAAACCTTTATACAGTGTGAAACATCTCTGGATTTTAAAAAAATATATCAGTTTCCAGCTCTGGAATTAAAGGACTTCAATTCATCAGGTTGAAAAGCTGGTGGTCAACAGGCCAGAAGGTACATGTTAATGACAGCAGTGAGTTAATCAGTGAAGTATCAGATCTGCTTCCAGGTACAATAAAATGAGATCAAGGCCCATTCATGTATCCTACCATTTAAGTATAGTTGGAGATCCATTAACCTGGATAGTTTCACATTTTAAAGCTGCGTCTTTAAAAGTCAGCAATTCAAGCAGCTCTCTGACAGCTATTGATGCATAAACCACAGAAAAAGTATTTTGTTTGGTTTTGAGTGAGAAGGTGAGTTATACAAAGATGGAGAGGGAAATACACTGAGGCCTGATATAAATATTAATGGAGACAACTTACAAGGAGCTTTCTGTTATGTGCTTTTGTTTTTGCTTTCAACACTTAAATGCAGAGACAGATGGCTTGTACAATTTACCGGCACCTGTGTCTTTCTACATTCAAAAACCAAGAACGATAACTAAACATGTAGATTGTGGATTGTGAAAGGAACAAATCATTTAGGTTTTTTAAAAAAAAATCAATAAATCTTTTGGTGTTAGAAAAATCATGATGGGGAATTTTAATTACTTCATTTTTATTTATTTTTATTTTACTATTATTATTTTTTTTGGTGAGGAAGATTGGCCCTGAGCTAACATCTGTTGCCAGTCTTTTGCTTTTTGCTTGAGGAACATTGTCACTGAACTAACATCTGTGCCAGTCTTCCTCCATTTTGTATGTGGGATGCCTCCACAGCATGGCTTGATGAGTGATGTGCAGGTCCATGCCTGGGATCCAAACCCACAGACCCTGGGCCACTGAAGTGGAGTACACGAACTTAACCACTATGCCACCAGGCCAGCCCCTTAATTACTTTATTTTTAAGAGAAAGGTCTAATGCTGATATTATAGAAAGTATTTATAAGCAGTTTGGAATCCTGATCTGAATTCTAAATAGATATTGTGTGATAGAGCACAAATAGAACATTACAAGATGTATGAAAAAATTGAAGAAACAGGAAACACACACGCATGCAGACACACACACACACGCATATAAAATCTCAAGGAATTTATTAAGAATCCAGCACAATATCTTATTCATGAGATACATGTTAGTTATTCAATAAATACCTGTTGAAAAAATGGATGTATTAAAAGTAAATATTCATCAATTAAGATAATTACTTAGTGATAACATTAAAAAATAATTGTATCAAAGATAAAGGGTAATATTTTAGTGCATAAACTTTTTGTAGTATTACCAAAAATTGCCTGATATTTTAATTGCTATACATTTGATGGATAATCATAGATTATTTTCAATCATATTTTAGAAAATGACAATATTCAATATCATTTATTTTAAAGAATGTTTTTCTCTTTTTTAAAAGCATAAAAATAATTCAGTCAGTGGTTCTAAAATTGAGGAAAATGAATTAGAAGCTATTCAATGTCTAGCATGTTTCAGATTTTGAACTTTTAAAGGACAGGGACTGTATTAGACCAGTGGAATGACTGTGTTCCTTTTAATAATCCATCATCAAATTAAAAAATTTGGGGGTTGGCCTCGTGGCCAAGTGGTTAAGTTCGCGCCATCTGCTTCGGCGGCCCAGGCTTTCGCTGGTTTGGATCCTGAGCATGGACATGGCACCACTCATCAGGCCATGTTGAGGCGGTGTCCCACATGCCACAACTAGACGGACCCACAACTAAAAAATATCCAACTATGTACTGGGGGGATTCGGGGAGAAAAAGCAGGAAAAAAAAAAGAAGATTGGCAACAGTTGTTAGCTCAGGTGCCAATCTGTAAAAAAAAAGACTCTGGCCTTCAGAAGGGGTGGAGCTGGTAAGGACTCCTCTCAGAGTGGTGCCTGAAAGAATCTATTTCTAAAAAAAAAGCAAAATTTTTTTTCTTCTTACCAGTTCATGACAGATTTTATGGAAGAAAACTTAGAAGCATTGTTATTTCCCAAAATAAAACACATTGTGGTTTTTTTTTTTCTTTTAATATCAGGGCAACTATCAGGAATTATATGTAGGCCCAAATAAAAAAAGTAAAATTTTCCCTAGTTAATGTCATGTCCCAAAATAAAAATTTACCAAAGCATAAAGCAAAGCATATTTTCCAATAATACAGCTCACCTATCTCAAGGACATAAGCAAATTGGTGTAATATAACTTAATTTTTTTTTTGTTTTAATGCTGTCTTGATGCAGTTCTGAGACCCTGGCTAGAGGCTGGTCAGTTCCCTTTGTTGAGTAAGTCCACACCCCCTACTTCCCTCTGGAAGTTCTCAACTCCTGGGTCACTATGTACCTGCCATAGTTGCCCAGCGGTCAGGATTACCAGATGATTTGAGACAAACCCCTACGCCCTGAAGCCTGAGAAATTACTCACATCAGTCAATCCACAGAGACCTCTGGAAACCTAGTTAACCCCACCCTGTCTGCCATACATAAGCTGTCCCCAACAGTCCAGTTTGCTGTTACTCTGTTCTTGGTACAATCTGCTATGTGGTCCTTCCTGGTGGGCTTTTCTCCTTGGGAGCTCTAAGTAACTGAAACGTCTGGCTTTCATCTGAGTATCACTGTTTTGTGTTCCACGTTTTTGTAAGTCTTTAAATCTTATACGACAATCAGCTACCTAAAAGACTTACCTAAACATCTACAAAACTTCTGTAAACTTGTAGACTTTATCAAAGCCTTTAAATTTATTTACAAGAATAAATCATAGGAAGTACAGTTCTCAAAGAGCAATTAATATTATTTAATGAGCAGAAACTCATTTTTTTTGCAAGTTAAAGATATTGTATGGTACACACAAATTTTAACTGTAAATGTTTTCAATTGTCAATGATAAAATGGTAGAAATTACATAGTTTGGAACAAAGCCCGCATTATCTTGTAAAGCAACAGGTCTCTCTAAATCAGTTGACTGCCTCCTATTTCTTCCCAATGAAACCTTTCTCTTCCCTCTCAGTTCACTGCTTTTAAGGCAATTATTTATTTCCCAGGATAGAACAAGAGCTCCATGAAGTAGTGTTGACATCTGTTTTATTCACTGCTATATTCCTGGTGCCTGTCACAGTGCTAGCACATAGTACATGCTCAGTAAATATTTGTGGACTAAATAAATGTTATCTGTTCTGAAAAAAAGTATATACTCTATTTTTTAAAATATTTCACTCAATGCTGAAAACTTAGGGTCCACATATACTTATAAACACACACACATTGTTCTCAATCCTTGAGTAATATTCCTTATTCTCAGTCCTTGGGTAATAAGATGGCAATGTATGTTGGATAAGGTTATCTTAAAAATAATTGTGTGTACTCTTCTATTTTTGATGTACTCAATAAAAACCTAATTCTATTGATATTTCTGAAGTAGCTGATAATTTATTTTTTTCTTTTGGAGATATTAACAAGAAAGGAAAATATTAATCGTGCTGGGAAAGGAAAGATTAAGGGTTGGTTTATAGGGCTCAAGAAATATTACATATCAAATTGATGATTATTTTATCTCCAGTGGTGTCTAGAGAGGAGTGAATATGTTTAACAGAGAAGTTACTTCATTTATTAACTGTCACAAAATATTGCTAGGCAAAAAGATTTATTGTTGCAGAAGCTTTTGGTGTGATGTTTGTGCAATCAGCATCTTCTAATATAATTACTTCAGGTCTACCTTTAAGCAGAGGATATCTTTAACAATTTCGCAAAACATTTCAACCTCATGAAATTTTATTTAACAATTAACATTGTTCATAGATCCTCCCTATTGCTTAGCACTATAAGGAATCAGAAGACTGATAAGTCATTTTTTTAAATCAATGGATTTCAAATCTAGTTGGGAGAAAACAAAAATAAAAACATATACTCATGAGTATACAGAACCTGCCCAAAAAGACAAAAATGGCATCAAGGTAAGAGTTGAGGGAACTCCAATAGGAAATGCGTTATTCATCGATAAGGGGAGATCTGTGGAAATCTCGAAGCTGCATATGAGACATGAATTGGTTCTGTTATGGAAAGTTATGGAAAAGTTGACCCTTGAAAGACCCAGTAGTTAAATGAAAAAGGGCCAGGTAAAAAGCATCTTCTGAGCCTCTGATGCTGGTGTAGAGAGCATGGATTGGTTTGAGCCAGTTGTATTTGCTTTGTGGATACAGAGTCACCGAGCACATCAAAGTGAACCCAAAATGGAGAAATTCGTTTGAACTTTTAAAGTGTGGGCAGAATTCAGAGGGCAAAGAAAGGTTCATAGAGAAGTTTAAATTAAATATCCTAGGAAGTAAGTAATCATTGGAGCTTTATGAGAGAAATAGTTTTAAGTAATGAATTGTGTTTAAACAAAATAAACATGTTTGCTTTTGAGGGGATGGGAATATGGATTGGATGGGAAGGACTTTTAAGGTTATTCTGCAGAGCAGATTTTAGATTTCAAAAATGACTAAAATTTGAGTTTGTCTGAAAGAGTACATTTTAGCTACGTTTTTTCATGTCCACTGTCCATTCTGATGTAGCCTGTGTTTTGTCGTCTCAGGTATTTGTCATCAACTGTTGCCTTACATCACATGTAAGAAATATCTAGAATGTTATTTGGAAAAACATATAAAATACCCCACAATTATTGGGCACTTATAAGTGTTAGTAGTACTAACTTGGATTTTAGCAAAGACCTACATTCCAATTGTATAGTTATTTTAGTTGTTGACTAGGCAAGCTTGCAGGTATGTTTTCTTCTACATTTTTATTCCGATGACTCTCTGCTTTTGAAAATGCTTTATGCTTCAGGCATTCTTGCCTATCCACTTAACCTCATTCATAAAATCAATTCCTAATTTCCAAGCTATCACTTATGGCTTGACTGTTTAATCAAGGGGAAAAAACACAAGTTTTTTCTTTACCATTTGGCAGTAGTTGTTTTTCAGTAAAGGGCTGATTTCCTACACAATCAGAAAAGAGTTTGCTTTTGAAGTCATAGTTAAAATGTATGTTCTCAATTGCCTGCTGGCAAAAAAATAAAATAAAATTGAAACATCTATGGTGACTCTTTTCCCCCAAATATTAGACTCCATGTGATCCAATTTGCAACTTAGCTATAGTTTTATACCCTTAGAAATCTAGAAAATAGATTAAGCTCGGAAAGAACCAAAATGCTGTCTTTGGATGCAAATGGCTTCTTTATTTATTTGGACTTCAGAATGCTTGCAGCAGATCAGATGTGCCTTTGGTAGCATACTTTATTTAAAATATTCTTTAAAATGATTAATTTTTAAAATGTTGTGAAATTATTTTTATGTGATTTCATATATAAAAAAAGTATTTATAGGAAAACATGACATTTTACATAACTATTTAGAATATTTATTTTTTAATTTTTTTGCTGAGGAAGATTAGCCCTGAGCTAACGTCTGTGCCAGTCTTCCCCTACTTTATGTGTGGATTATAACCACAGCATGGCTGATGAGTAGTATAGGTCCGCACCCAGGATCTAAACCCGTGAACCTGGGCTGCCATGGGGCCAGCCTCTAGAGTTTTTATTTTTAATGATATTATATTTTAACTAGTACTTTTGCATACTTTTTCATAGAATTGTAACATTTACATATTCTTCAACATTGCACATAAATCTTTTCTATTTCTCATAATTTCTCATAAATATGAACTTTTCATTGAGAATTAGGACATAAATCAGTAATAATACATATGGCATGGAAAGAGTTGATCAGAAATAATATATCATAGATATATCTGTTTATCCATGTTTGTCTTTTTCTCTCTGTCTATCTATCATCTGTCTATTACCTATCTCTATTTTTCTGTGTGTTTATGTTTCTGGATGTAAAGGAAGGCATAAAGAGGAAAAGAGATAAATGTTACCCCCAGAACAAGGAATTTGATTTCTTCTGTGTTAGTCTTAAACGGATGGGCAATAATATCTTTGAATTTCTTAATAAAGTTTTCATGAGAAAATGAGATCACCAATGAACTTTTTCTCAAAGAAGATAATTGTAAATAAAAATTCTAACCCCTTTCCTTTATTTTCTGTCTCTTGTCCTCTGCAGATGGGCCTCTGGGACCCCGAGGGTTAGCTGAAGCTACAGAAATGTGCACTCAAGAGTGCTTGGTTTTGGGTCATTCTGATAATTGCTGGATGCCACCTGGCTTGGGTCCATATCAACACCCTAAATCTCCTCTCTCAACCTTTGCACCCCAGAAAGAATGGGTCAAGAAGGACAAGCTTGTGAATGGGCACACCCTGACCAGAGCCTGGAAAGAAGACAGCAACAGGAACCAGTTCAATGACCGTAAGCAGTATGGCTCCAATGAAGACCATTTCAACAATGGCAGCCACATGACAGACATTCCTCTGGCAAATCTGAAGTCTTATAAGCAAGCAGGAGGTGCTATTGAGAGTCCTAAGGAACACCAACTCTAAAAATAAAGGCTATATGGGACCTAATAACTTTAATCTAAATAGACATGCTAATACCGTGTGTGTCAGAGCTTTATGTATTCAGTAGATCTCTACAACTATGCCCCTTATAGCAGGGAAATCCATAACTTTGTGTTAGCACCATGGAGGAGTCAATGTTTCACGACATAAGAGAGAAAATAGTTCTACTAGCCATGTGTTTACTAGAATTGATTAAACTCTCTAGAGATCTCGCCATTGTGCAAATATCCTTTTTTTTTTTTTAATTGCATTTTATTTTGACCCTGGACTGCTGCTACAAACAATAGAATATGCATTTGGAGAGTAAGAAAGTTCCATGGATTAGAGTGACTGACAAACATATCCAGTTAGAAAATTGTGCTCTTTTTGTCATTGATTTGTGCTGGGACTGCTATACTTGACATTATACTTCAAAAAAAACTTAAAAAGATAAGCATTAAACCTATTGTGCTGTTAACAACGTTAGTGGACACTTGTAAGTCAATCAGTGTTAAAGTATTTGTAAATAGAAGCAAGTTATTATTAACAACTTTTGTGTACTTATAACATTCACCTAAAAACTGTTGTAGCATAATTCTGTGTTTTATGGTTGCTTCCTTCCTTTTTTGTTTTTGTCTCTTTGTCGTTATTTTTGTTGTTTCTTTCAGTGAGGTGTTTCTGTGTTAGTAGTCTGTCTTGACACACATTGTTCAACGGATCTCAAACACTTGTGTTTAAAAAAGGTTCTGGAATCTTGCTTCTTTTATGATAGCTTATCATGCTGGAATTATGTAAAAAATAAACATAAAAAACAAAAACTTTATATAAAAAGAAGGACTCCTGCAAAAGCTTGGAAATTCAGAACCTATTTTCTTGACATCCTTATTTTCAGAGTAGGCAAAAGCAAAATCACTTAATTAGTAGCATTAAGTGAGAGAGTAATGGGAAAGTGTTATCCTTCAGAAAGTGATATAATATTCTGTACTTGTCACTCATGCAAAACTAATGTATCAAAATTAGCATATCTTGAAGAAAAATTACTATTCAAAACTAGTTTCAATTGGGCAAATGTGTGTCTACAACTTTGTTGAAATGGCAGAGTTTGTGTTGATCCTCATATACAATAATGTTGTTGTAACACAAGTGTTAGACCATAGCCACAAAATATTTAATGTGTTGTGCCTTCATGATGTAACAGAACATTCTCCAGGTAGGCTAGTTGGGGGAAATAAAGGGATAAATCTCTAATTATTGCTGTTTAACTGTTTGTTATCATAGTTGGTCAATGCCTGGCAGGTACCAGCATCTCGTCACTTAGGTCAAACCAGCAGAGTGATGACTAATGTTTAATAAGATCTCAGTTGCACGTGCAAACAAATCCAAATTCGAACATTCTTAGGAGGTTTTTGTTAAGGCATGACAGATGATTTAAACAAATAAATAGCATGCAACAAAATGTCTTTATTGAGAGAAGTGAAAGTTATCTTAATGCCACGGTTCAACATCAGTTTAAAAGTTAAAAAAAATAAAATAAAAAATAAAAAAAAAGGTTTGCTAATCTGATAGTTAATTTGTTCTTACCAAAAATAAAATTACTTTGTAAATAGCAATTCACATTTTTCCACAGTATAATGGAAAATAATGGGTAGGGGTGCATTGCTTATTGCAGTACATTTTTGTCGGTTTGTGAGGGGTGTTTGATGACTTTGACAGAATAAATATCTAAACAATTACCCTTGTTACTGCTTTGCCAGTTCTACGTTATTTACAATTATTCAGCTCTTGCAATAAATGTTCTGAATTCCTGATTGTAGTGTGTTAATTCTTGGTCAACATCCCAAGTGATCATTTCTACTCTAATTGTTGGATAAATATTTGTTGATAAAATTTAACTTTTAATTGGAAATCAAGGAAGATTTGCTAGGGGTTTAATACCTATGTTCTGAAAATATGGTTCCAAGTTAGAATTAAATTCCCCTAATGGTCTATGAAATGATTTTCTAGGGAAATTCATGGAGAAAGTTGGTTCACTTTCTAGTCAATATTCGTGCAAGTTTCATCAAAGGGAAACCAGAAACAGGACAGGTAGCACTGGTTGGTTAGTGAGGTTATCTTCTTGACTCTTAGTCTCTTTACTAAGATTTCATGAAATAAACTCTCAGATATTTCATTTTTAGCCACGGCAGAAGAAGACTATTCTGGGATTAAAGTCTTGAAACAAGGGCCAAAACTTCACCTAAGTTTCTTTTGGATTAGAAAAATACTTACATAAAGCTGTCAAGGATAATATAAGACACACTCACACATACGCCATGTGTTTATATTCACCATAGAGCAACTGGATCAGTGTTCACTCATGTGAGAGTTTTAGCGTAAATAAGTAGGCTTGACTCTTCCTCTAGAGCTTTTTGAACAGCTGGGAAATAAGACTTGAGAGAAAGAGACATGGAAGTGAAGATATTTGCTTGGACCAGGGGCTGTATGTGAAACCCCTGCCCTTCACTTCTGAATAAGCCGCGAGTCTGAGGCACATGGATAGCACCTCCCTCCTTTATAGGCGCAGAGCCTGAAAACAGGCCACTCCCAATGAATGAATGAATGAATCCTGAAAACAAGCCACTCTGTAAAAAAAAGGAAGAATCCATGCCTTCAGAGTCCCTTTCTCCATTTTTCTACCAATCGGATAGGTTATTCCCCTCTGCCCTGAAGAATAAAGGATGAGAGAAACTAAAATAATTTCTCTCACACTTTTTTCTTTTCATAAAGAGTGGAATAGAAATGCCTTCCTCTCTATGAACAAATCATAAGTTTGGAAAAGAAATTCTTCATCTCCACCATATTTCTTCTGATAAATACAATAATATCTACTTTTATCAAGGCTTTTAGTTATATGCTTTGTGAAATTTTAAGATCAATAATATCATAAACCAAACTGAAGTATTAACTCATCAAGTAAATAAACTAATACATTCGTAATGACTATCCCTTAAATATTATCCACGTTGTTTTATTGTGTAGACATTGAATGTTATGAATCATCATTTACCTGGAAATCAAAGCATTTTCATTTCCTAGGAATGCACAACTATATGAAATATATGAAAATAATGACTTTTAGTTTGCTTATCAAATATTACAATGCTGTGTACTAACACATTTTCTAAGGTAGGTATAGAAATACATTTTATGAAGCTGAGTAAGACCTATTTGAATGAGCATTTTTACACAAACTGACATAAAATATGTATTTAAATAATGGTCATTCACTAACAGGTAACAGAACAGTCATTTTGCTGCGCTTATGCTATTCAGCAAATCCCAGTCAGCAAAGAGTAGTGTCCCCTCCTCCCCATTATTCCACTGCTAAAGCTAGAAATGAAGCTGAGCCCAGAAGCCATTCTAGTATTTACTAAACTCTCTTGGATAGAAGCCAGGAATGGCTAATTATTAGTAGTAAGGAGTTTTGGCAGCCAAGGATGAAAAAGATGCCTTGTTGGTTTCAGTTCTAATGTGGATGGCAGGGTGCTACTTTGTAAGAGGACAAACCAAACTGTGAAAAGGAGTGATGTTGTGAGTCTAAAAATGCTTCATTGTTCTCCTTTGTTTTAGATAGAGCTGATCTTCTCTCTCTAAAGGAAGCTCCTTCATTGGTTCTTTTGAAAGAGATTGCTTTGGAATTCTCACACTGTTCTTAAAGGCACAGTGATCACATAATGAATTCTCTGTATACTATTCTTCCCCTTCCACAACTACCAATTTAAATTTTAGTAGATACCAACCAGGCTTTTCATGTTAAAAAATGTAAAGTTATTCTCTTAGTACTAAAATATCTTTATAAGGTATGCACTATTAAAACATGACTATCATAATGATATTTCATTCACATTTAATTCACTCAAAGTATAAATTAATGGCTATTCCAAAGGTACCAATTTGCAGTTATCTTGATGCCATCATGATCTACTTTAAAATATTAAATAAGGACTATATTTTCTACTTCTATATATGCAGTTTATTTAATTATGTCTTAGAATTCTTAAATGGTGTACCACATTCAAATCAGTTCTGTCCACATTTTTATTATCCTAACATATTACATTGTTCTTGAGACTTTATAGTAAAAATCTCTTTTTAAATAAAGTCTTTGATTTTTTTATCTTCACATTTTCTTTTTAAAGTCCTATGATTGAGTTCTTATTAGCATATATATAACATAATTATTATTAGACCCATTCAATGCCAGATATTATAAAGTCCACATATTTGCAAATATGTTCAACTACAGTGATTTTTCAGGTAATATTACAGTACTATTTAAATTCAAACTATATATTTTATGGATCTGTGTGTTTTTTTAATTGAGATATAATTGACATATAACATTACAGTTAGTTTCAGATGTACTACATAATGATTTGATATTTGTATATATTGTGAAATGATTGTGTATATTGTGAATAAATCTAGTTAACATTCATCACCACTCATAGTTACAGATTTTTTACTTGTGATGAAAACTTTTAAGATCTACTTTTTAAAGCAACTTTCAAGTATACAATACATATTATTTACTATAATCACCGTTATCTTTATGGTTCTTCGGTTCTATCAAGAGTTTATTTTTCTTACTTCCAAATTCATCATTGTGTTTGGCATCATTGACATAATCCTGAATAATGATACCCAATAATAATAATAATAAAAACTTGATCTTGGAACTCTAACACAATCAAGATTTCTTGTAATATAATATTAAGTGATTCTAAGTAAAATTATACTATTTTTATGTTTAATGACATTACATCTATTTTCTTTTAATGGACTGTTTACATAAGCGGTTGTGATCTAAATTATATGTGAAATGCTTTTGCTTTATTGCATAGAAAAATCATGAATAGATTTAGGTACCATCAAATTCATTTACTATTAAATTCATGCACACCCAAACATACTTCAATGTCAGTCTAACTGACAATTTGGCCTTCATGATGGGGTGTCAAACCTCTTAATTACAGACACACAACTGAACACTCCCTCCTCCTGGAAATATTTTCTTTTCCTGGCTTCCTAGAAACCACAACATTTTGATTTCCTCTTGCCTCACTGGCTATTCTTGGATCTTTCTTCTTTTTCAGTGTAAGTGTTTATAGCTATAAATTTCCCTCTGAGCACTGCTTTCGCTTCATGCCAGCAGTTTTGGTATTTTGTGTTTTCATTTTCATTCATCCGTAAATATTTTTTAATTTCCCTGGTGATTTATTTTTTGACACGTTGGTTGTTTAAGAGTGTGTTGTTTAATTTTCACATATTTGTGAATTTTTCAGTTTTCCCTCTAGTATTGATTTCTAGCTTCAATCCATTATGGTCAGAAAAGATCCTTTTATGATTTCAAACTTTTAAAATTTACTGAGACTTGTTTTGTGGCTTAATATATTTGACTGCCCCATTTTAAATTTGAAATTCCTCCTCCAGCATCCCAATCCCATTTGTACCCTACTTTACTTTTGTCTCTATAGCACTGACCACCTTCTAACATAGCTATAATTTACTTATTTGCAATGTTTGCTTTTCATTGTCTATCTTCCCTGACTCAAAGATAAGCCCCATAAGAGCAAAGATTTTGGACGCTTTCATTCACTGATGTATCCACAGCCCTTCAAATGGTACCTGGCACCTAGAATATGCTCAATATTTGATGAGTGCAAGAATGAATGAACTACCACCCTATCTCTCAGCCTTTTCAGTTCTACTGGCTGTATGCATGCAATAGAGAAAAGTTGACCCCTCTTTATCGACAGCTTAGTTTTCAGACAGATAACAAGGTCCTTAGTAAAGATAAACTAGGAGACTTTTAGATTACATGATGAGGAAATTGTAACAAAACGCATTGTTTGCAAAACACTGAAATACTCTACTCTCCACATTTTACCTCTTCTATTCCCTTCAATCTACTTAGTGGAATTTATCTGTTTTTCCCCAGAGGAACTCCAGACTTTTTTTTCAGTAAGTTTCAAGTACAAAATTATTACATTTCTAGAAATTTGCTGGTTGGGAAGAAACTACTTAGGAAGAAAATAATTTTCATTTTATCTAGCTCTTTTTCTTCATAGAATCTATTTTCCTTTCTGAACTCCTTGAGGTCTGCGCACTGCATTGACTGTGGTATGTGATCACTGCTTTTTTAGGTTATTGTTTCTTCTTTAACACTTCATAACTTGAGGTTACCACACAAGCTTCCCTCACACTCTGTTGCATTCCCTGTATATACCCCACCCCAGGGCTGTGCACCCCCATCAAGGAGATGCTCTCTGTGGCCATCAGCCTTATGGAAAGGCTAAGGTCTTAGAAGCTACTATTTTTAAACACATCTTATTTCTATCACAAACAAGTTTTAGACTGCATTTTTTCCCCAAAACAGATAAATCACAGAACAATAAAAATATCAGAAAAATTACGAAAAAGGAACAGAAAATTAAGGCAGAGGGAATGTGTGTGTCTGTATTATATATTATGTATAATATATATTAGAAAATTATATATGTTTTATTACATATATTTTATATATGTTATATATATTTCATAAATTCATGTCACCAATTCTGCACGCTTTCCAGGAATAGGCCATTTATTTGTCTCTGAGATTATTAGGACCCAAAGAAAAAGAAAAACAATCAATCAAAAGCATTCCATTTACAGTAAAGTATGTTTTCAAGTTTTTGTGGATCACATTCTATCTTTGCAATTTTCTCCAAAGTCTGATAACCAAGGGACCATTGGAAACAATATATTTAAATAGACTCATTTTTTCAAAGTTTAGTATTGTTTTAAGTAATAATTTGTGTAAATCACAGATATCACTATATAAGCTACATAAAATACATTTTTTACTTCACTTATAATAATATTGTTAAAATATTCAAGTGTATATGACTTAAGTAATCTTGCTTACAAGTTCCACCCGTTGGAAAACATCATAATAGTGGTATCTATGCTGGTCCCCTGACAACTCATACCACCAAGCTCTCTGTTACGATCTAATTCTCCTCTCTGCACCATAGAAAAGACTGCTTCCCTTAGGAAAGCCTAGAGTTTCAAAAGGAGAAAATAATTTCCTTGGCTGCCAGAGACAGGAGGACCATAATTCCTATAGAACAAAACATATCCAGCCTCAATAATGGGTCTTCATTCTCCCCCTTTTTAAAGCACTCCTAATAAAATTCTGTCCAGAATCTAAAGGACCATTGTCCCTGGATATGGCAGAGGTTACAAAAGATTGTTAATATATTTACTGACTAGTGCATGTGGGTTAGATGACTTTTAGTTAAGTTCCATAATATGACAGCAGATATATAGGATTTTTTTTTTTAACATGGGCACCTCAGCGAACATCTGTTGCCAATCTTTTCTTTTTCTTTTCCTTCTTTTCCCCAAAGCCCCTCAGTACGTAGTTGTATATTCTAGCTGTAGGTCCTTCTGGTTGTGCTATACAGTATTTTTAAAATTAGGGTTTTATTTACCTTTCATTGGGATTATTCCAAACAGCAGTGGAAATAGTGGGGGCTTTAATCAGGGCCCAGAGATCTTCAGAATACCTGATAGAGAAGCCTGCCTTACACATCAGAAGACAGTATAATTTCCTGGTAAAATCTATCTAACTGCACAATTGTCAGACTGAAATTCAAATATATGGGAAACTAATTTACTGCCCTTTGTTTTTCTGCAGCATATAATTATCCTTCAATGAGGTTTAGTCTTATTTATTCATTAATAATTATGATTGTACTTACTTAGCACTTACTCTGTGCTCAGAACATTTCTAAGGATTTACATGTATTAACATTTAAATTTTCTCATTTTGTTTTTTAGGTATATGCTGCTTATCCATTTTATATAAGAGGAAACTGAGATACAGGGAGTTTAAATGAATCTACTCTAGTTCCCAGAATGAGCAAGCAGCAGTGTCAGCCTCCTGCCCTGACTGTAGTCTGAGCTTTTAACCACTATGCTATAGTACCTCCTTATGAAAGATTTAAGCACTTTTTGATTCTGGGACTGAATGATAAATTGCCTTTTTTAAAAAAACAGCAGTAACAAGATGATTTATTAACTTGTTCTGAAATAAATCTCTCTCTTTCACTTAGAGTTTGGTTTACCTAATGGATGACATATTTATATGTTGATTTAAATACTTTATTTATTAAATGTGTAACAATTGTGCTATTTAGCCTTGGGACAAAATAGCACCATCTAGAATGGCACACAAGTTTAGAGTGAGTACATCCTAAACTGTGTTACTGGGAAATCTAGCTAAAGTCCCTGCTGCTAGATAAAAATGCTGAGTTCCTTTTACATGCCCTCAGTGTGTCTATTCACAGCTCACACCTTTTTACACGAGGCACTTGCCTTCTGTTCCCTACCTTGGAAAATTAGGTGAGGAGCAAAGTGAGCCACATATCAGGCTTCCATTGCCAATAAACAGGGCATTAAAATGAGACCAAAATCAGTCTGATAATTAACTTTAGCAAGCCTATTTTCTTCTCGTCACGGAAATGCAGCTCCCATTGACATCAAGGGCAGCTAGGCACTCACAGGGTGAAGACAATGGACTCCTCGAGCGTCACGGAGAAAGCTATATGTTAAGCTTCAAAGCATAAATGCCCTCTCTCACTGCATCACCAATTTTAGTCAACTGTTCTTACATCTACAGTTTGGCGTATTATCCAAATGGAGAATTCTCTCTTAATCTGACAAACAAGAATTCCAGATTACAGATATGAAATAAATCACTTACAGTGCCAAACTCATACCACGTGGTAGCACTTCATTAGCCTTCCCTTTCCCCCAGGAAAGGCCGACCATAGATTTTTAAATGTCAACTTCCTGTAGTTTACAATCTCACAGTGCACTCTTTCGTGACGGTGTGATAACAAATGACATAAAGTGTTAAATATAAGTATTCAATTAATACTAGTTTAACGATATCATTCCATAGGCCATTGTTCCATTAAGCCACTTGTATAGGGAAACCTTTCTTTTCTCTTTTATATTTTGATCTTTAATTATTTGCCATAATTGCTGGTGTAAATAATTGGAAATTGAGTGCATAGGAAATGTCTTTTTATGCACACACAGTAATCAGTACAAGAAAACCAACAATATTAAACTTTTTGCTAAAGAAAACATACAAGGGCGTTTCTTTTAAGAATATTAACCTGGGAATCTTTGAATGTTTTGTCATTTACAGATAGATATAGATATAAAGATATATAGTTATATAGACCAATGTATGTTATTTTTGGTATTTATTACTAATAACTCATATGATTATTGTATGTGTTAATTTGGTATTGCTTGTATAATTTCAGAATTCTAAGCGAAGAAGTTCATCTAGCACAAACACCCATTTCCCAGTGGGATGGCATTTAAACTCCCTCGGGCGGATGAAATATCACTAGAGAAGAGATTGCTTTGGTTATGCATTCTAGGGCCTCATGAATTAATTTAAACTTAGATGGTACAAAGTGAAATCCTTAACTATTTAGTTCACGGTTGATGCCTTCAGCAATAGTTAGGGGTAGTAAAGTTCTTTATAATATTTCAATATTTATTAAAATTAATAATGGAATGAAGATAAGGAGATTTAGCTTATAAATCCTACTTAGGTAGAAAACTGTAAAGGAGATAATGGTCCCGAATCTCCTCAAATGGAGAAATTTCCATTTTGCAACATAAAACCTGGCATTTTATATAATTGACACAATCATCTCTTAATAAAGTAAAATGGGGAGAATAATATTCACTTCATAGGCTTATTGTGAAGATTAAATGGAGTGATTCATTTATAGAGCTTAGAATGGTGCCTGGAATACCATAAGTACTCCATAAATGCTTTTATTATTATTATAATTATTATTGTTAGTACTAGCAAGAGTTTAGTCAAAACCTTTTCAAATCCCAAAACATTTAAAATATATTAATTATACAGAATATCACTAATACAGTTTTCTTTAGCTCTGCTCCTACCTCAAGTGTTCTAATCAAGTGTTCTAATCAAGATTTTCACTAATGAACTTCCTTCTACTCTCAGAGCTTTTGCCCCTGACTCCAGACAGCAGAGATACTGTTAGTCAAGAATTCTCTCAACTTTTTACTCAAACAGGTAGAAACTTAGCTGTGTCTCTTTGCTTCTTTTCTTTTTCACTTCCATCAAAATTCTTCAACTTTTCTGAATCCATATTTTTCAGCTCTTTCAGGCTTATTCTATATTTATTCTGTTGTTATTCCATAGGTCAGCCTGCACAAATTCAAACACTTACAGAGGCCAGTTCAGAATAGACAAATGGATAGAGCAGGAAATCATACTTACTTCCTTTGGAAGACATGGTGTCTGTTTGGCCACCACAGCCATTTCCATAGAGAATAGGGGGCCCAAGAGTTGCTAAACCTTCCAAATTTTCAAGTGAAGCCTAAATTCCATAATACCATGGGAAATTTCTCTCTAGAATACATTATAGGCTTGAAACAAAGAAGCAAATCTATAGGCCACTTATGGCTCAGTGTAGCAGGTTCGCTAACTGGTCAAAAATTCTTTCTTCTATTTTCTTTAAATTCAACTTCTTTTTTTTCACTTGCTCATGAGCTTATGTCTTTTCATAAGCATTTTGAAATGCTCAAGTCTCTCTAACTTAAAACAAACAAAAAAACCACAATCAAATAAATAGAAAATCTTTTTCCACTCACTTTATCTGCTGCCCCATTCGTTTCATCCACTTCACGATCTTCTTGAAAGTGTACCAGTCCCTCAACACACCACGGTCTTTTTTTCCACCTCTCATAGCTACAGCAAAATTTCTCTTGCTAAATTCTCCAAGTTCTCTTGCTCAAAGTTATTCCTAAATCTAAAGGCCACCTCTCAGGCTTTACTTCGCTCAGTCTCTTAGCAGGATTTCACATCTTCTTAGAGCGTTCTACTCCTTTCTTTTTGAAACAAGGAACTCTGCTGGGTTTTTGCTTATATCCTCAGGGCATGTCTTCTTAAATATTCTGTGCAAAACTCCCTCCTCTTTCCAAGTTTTGAGTATCAGTGTTCCCCAACGTTCTGTCTTCTCTCACTCTTCATACTCTAGGCAATCTCACTCACACCAATGGTTCAATTACAGGTGCCCCAAATCTGTAAGTACGGTTCAACTTTTTCTCCTACACACCAGATCCATGTAAACAACTGACCAATGAAATATCTCAGAAATGCCTCAAACTCAATTTCACTTGGCATCTCTGTACAGCTTCTAGGGAAGTCAGATCTCATGCTTCTAGAACATGTCCGAACCTAGAAGTAAAGAAGGAACCAGAGCCCCTGTGTGCCTGAGCACAAGAGCTGCTCTGGGTCCTGCTATAGGTGGTAGGATGGAGGTGTGTGAGAACAACCTCACAGGGGGAGGCCAGGATAGCTAATTGTGCTAGGACGTGAGGGATGATGTGACTGTTCTTTCCACTAAACCCCTAAAAGCCACTAAAGCCACTGAGGGCCTAGTACTAAACAAATTGGAGGCATTGCTTAAATTGGATCCGATACAGGTACCATGATGGGAGTAGTCAGCTCTAACGTATACTTCTCTGCTTCTTGACTGAAGTCTTGAAAATCTATTCTCCACAAGTAGCCAGCGTATTTTGTCTAAAATGAAATCTGATCATATCTCTGAGTTAAAACTGTTCAAAGTTTCTCTATTACTCTCAGTCTAAAAGTCCATACGTCTTAAAATAGCCTGCAGACTCCAGCACACTCTCCCTCTGACTACTTGACCAGCCTCTTCACAAGCTACCCCAAAACATGGAACACTTGATGACTCAGCTAAATTGAACTCGTTTGAGCTCTTTGAAAACAGAATGCTCTTTTTTGCTTTTGGGCCTTTGTGAGTGTTCTTCATTCTGCTGGTATATTCTTTCTTTTTGTTCTCTCCCTTGAGTAGAGTTTCTTTTTGTTCTCTCCCTCTTTACCACTCTTCGTGTCAGAGCTTAAAATATGACTTCCTTTAGAAAGGCTTTTCTGACTGCTCCCAAATAACCAGATTCTATTGCCGTATCATAGCACTTACACTGTATTTTAAGTGTCCATTTACTTGCCAGAATCCCTCATTAGACTCTAAACTCCTTGAGAACAAATAGTATGTCTCTGTTGTTCACTATTGTGTTCGCTGGACCTTTGACATAGTATGGGTTCAATATCTGTTAGTGGAATCAATGCATGTTTGTAGAGTCAATTCATAACCATAATCCAATTGTAGGGTCCTATACAAAGAAAAGTGTTTTGTGTCACATTGAAACTATTCAGAGAACCAGGACAACAATCCAAGAGCTTGTTGTAGGGGTATTACGGGTGTTATAAAGGCATTAAATGTATTATTCAACCAGTTGGGGAGGACTAGTCTGCTTTCTTCTTCTCTGATATATTATGTTTTAGGTTTTTTCTTTATTCTTTTTTTTTTTTTTCTGTCTGGGAAAAAAGTTGACCTACTTTTCGATAGAAACCGATTTAGACTTTACTGCCTTTGCCAGGGTGCAGCTGACACAAAAAGGCAGGAGCAGAAGTGACCATACAGAGAAACTGATTGGTTCCTCTTTGCCCAGGTGCCCCTCCTTATCAAAGTATTATCTCATTAAATTGTAAGTATCAGTTTATCTGTTGGCCACTCCTAATAGTTGGGAACTATTTGAAGGCAGAGACTGACTTGTTAACTCTGTGAAATAAACATCTCAGACAGGGCTTATAATATGGTAGGCATTTAATGAATGTATAGTGTGAAATATGTTATAAAACTCTTCTGCTTCGAGAAGTAGCAAGCTATGATTTCTATAAACATGACAACCATTTGTCAGAATTTTTAAAAGATACATCCTTCAGATATGGGTTTGATTAAATGGTCTTTAAGTATTATTTCTTCCAAATTGGTGTTCTTTTTTTTTTTTTTTTTAAATTTTTTTTTTAAAGATTTTATTTTTTCCTTTTTCTCCCCAAAGCCCCCCGTACATAGTTGTTTTGTATATTCTTCGTTGTGGGTCCTTCTAGTTGTGGCATGTGAGACGCTGCCTCAGTGTGGCTTGATGAGCAGTGCCATGTCCGCGCCCAGGATTCGAACCAACGAAACACTGGGCCGCCTGCAGCGGAGTGCGCGAACTTAACCACTTGGCCACGGGGCCAGCCCCCCAAATTGGTGTTCTATAACACTTTGTAACACAATAAGTAGGATATATTTATGGAGAAGGATACAGGGTAATGTAAGTTTGGAAAATAAAGATCTATAAAACAAAGCAGAAAATTGAGACCCAAAGTTGTCTGTTTTTTAGAAATGTAATTATTTCATTGGAAGTTTTTCTTTATTTTTATTTAAAATTTTTTGTGTGTGTGTGTGGAAGATTGGCCCTGAGCAGATGTTAATCTGTTGCCAATCCTCCTCTTTCTGCTTGAAGAACATTGTCGCTGAGCTAACATCTGTGCTAATCTTCCTCTATTTTATGTGGGATGCCACCACAGCAAGGCTTGATGAGAGGTGCTAGGTCTGTCCCCGGGATCGGAACCTGCAAACCCCAGGCTGCCAAAACGGAACACGTGAACTTAACCACTATGCCACTGGGTCAGCCCCAGAAGTTTTTTTTTAACATGATAATAAAGCAGACATTGGACTAGTTTACTGCAACCTGAAGTTAAAAAACCTCCTGCTCAAAGTCCTTTTTTGATTTCCCCTTCTTCAACTTTATATTATAGTATAAATAATTCAAAAACATTTCAGATTTTCAAATTCAAATATGAACTACTCAAGAATTATGCCTCAATTGCTAAATAGCACCATAAAATAAAATGGTTGGGCTGTGAATATGAAAAGACTATACTCAAATACAGTTGTTCAAAGTTTCACGCATTAAATACTGAATTATGAGTTATCAGTCATTCTTAAAAGATGCATTTTATTTGAAATACTAAAAGATATTCCATAAGAGATAGTAATTTGCACTTACTCGATGCTTCAATGTATGGAAGCAGTAATGCTTATGCAGTGGAGATAAACTGCTATATACATTTCCTGAGTTTCTCCTATTGCTCAAAGTGGAATCTGGATTTTAAAATTATTGAAGCTGGCAAAATGGCAAATGCGAGATTTGTAAACAAATTCTGAATCTTAGGTTTGACAGTGGAATTGTGCTTTGGAAATACTTTCTGCTTATTCTGGTCATGTCGACTGGAGAGCAACATTGACTCACACAGATGTGCGGCAATCTTGAACCAGTGATGAAGACTGAATGAAGACAACCAGAGTTGTTATGATGTCATTAGGGCTCAGTTAGAGCTGAAAAAGATTACTATACTGTTTATTCATCCTTTCTTTATCCCTCCCTTCTCCCTACCCCAAAGAGGCGTAAAACGAGAGACAGTGGGAATTTGACTATAAGAACGAGATCAGAAGTTGACCCTAGGCAAAATGATTAAAAAAATCAGATGGTCCTAGAAGTGAAAAGGGCTAGATTCTAAGACTATATTATCTGATACTCATTTTTAAGATGTCCCTTCCTGCATATAATTCTTGATATTATAATCAAACTTTAGCAAAGTCGTATTACATTCTACAAACTGGTATTAACTGCGCTGTGCAGGAATAGTGCAGAATCATTGTCTTGTCTGCAAAATGGTAGCATTTGGAGAAGCAATTGAGAGCCAAGAGGTCACAGAGAATCCTGGAACAACACTGCATTAAGACATGGCAAAATGCAACCAGGTTCAATTTGTTGTATTAGAGAAGCATTTCTTGGGAATCCTCTGAAATAAGAAGGAAGATAAATCTGTGAAAGATACACATTTTCTGCAATCAAATAGGATTGGGAGCTTAAGCTATATTATTTTGGTGTTACTGGAAGAGAAACTGCTTTGAATGAACTTGGCAAGTGGAAGCTCTGGATTTACGTGCATAGTATAGATTCAATTAATTCACATTAACAAGCATTCATGCACTCTTAAATAGGTCATACTCCGAAAGTTTGCTTGGATATTGAATAGTAGAAATCTGGATCATTTTTCTCAAAGAGAGAGTTATATAATAGTTATGTATGGTAGATAGATGCCTCAAAAACTTCTTTACTTTATTGATTTTTTTCTCTAATCCTCAATGCTTGGGTACCACATTACTATCTTTCACGGCCACAGTCTCCTACTTCCATACAAAATTGATGGCGACAACATGGATCAAATCATAGTCTTGATTGCAAACCAATTGCTCTTTCGAATTTAAACATTTATTGACAAACAGAACAAGAAGAAGCTCTTTCTTATGACTCACTTCCATCAAGACACAGGTTTTCCCTCCCATCTCTCCTTTTTTTCTTGCCTCAACTTTGTATAAAAATACAAAATTAAGATGAGTTGCTACTGGTGGAACTTTGTGCATTGAGAGCAGCATCTGCAGCAGATCCTGGTTTTCCTTGACAACTTAAAAAAGCAGAGAGTTAGGGATGTTAGACTGGGACTGACTGGTCAAGCCAGTAGCACTACTGAGGACAAAGGGAAAGGTCACTATTGGACCTGTCCTTGGGTCATGATGAGAAGTAGAGCTGAGGTGGGCAGAGAGGTAACATTAGGCTACAGTCATTGAAAGGGAATGAATGGAAAGGCTTTGAAGAAAGCAAATTCCAAGGATTAGCTCCAATGTTAGAAAATTCTAAGAAACTATTCTTGGGATCATGACCTGATATTACTTACACACCAGACTTCGCTTTTCTCTTTCAGTAAAAAATATTTATTAGAACAATACTCTTCATGCTTGTTTTATATACACTGAGATGAAAAACTTTTCTCCAAAAAATTTAACCAGTTTATCCCACTTTTGTTCAAGTGTAATTTTCATTTTTTACTAGAAAACTTATTTTGGTACGCCAACCAAAAATACAGTCATTAACTTTGGTTTGTGCAATTTATCATCTTTGGAAAATTAATACTATATCTTATCTCTGTGATATCAATTATTTAAATGTTCATTGCAGTTTACATTTCTAGAAATCTATACCACATCCATTCCTTTAAAATATAATCTTATCTTTATGTGTAATTGCATATGAAATATTGAAAAGATCAGTTACAATTACTGACCACCTGTGGCTTTAAATCTCCAAAAGCAAGTCAAAAAGAATAGGAGGAAATCAAATCAAGATTATTTAATTTAAAATGAATGTTCAGCAATACAAAGTTATTAGAGAACCACTGCCTACTTAATCTTATTAACTATATAAGCATCTGAGAATAACTCTGCATTATAGTAGTTATCTTAGATTTCATGTCATATTCATTAAATTAAAATTAAGTAATGTATGTTACATAAATAAAATATGCCTTGACTTATTAATTTTAAATATTGACATTTTAAACATTTTTACTGAAAAACTACAAAAAATGAGACTTAAAAAATGTTTAAGTCCATTTCTATTTTTTGTTTTAAACTATTGTGATATTTCTATCCATAAGATGTTGCTAAAAATAGCAGGTAATTATAAATTTTCAAAATCTAGACCAACCTAGCTGTTATTTTTTTCTCTGCTTGATATGTTTCATAGCTGCCATATGTTTAGTTTTCTAAAGGTAGATTTCTACCTCTCAACAGACTTAAGACTTATTGTCATAAGTTCAAACGAGCTGAGTGTCTTCTTGACAATTACAGGTATAAAAACTTCTCTTTTACTACAGAAATATGTTCTCATAATATTTTTGTTAAATTACTGCACATATGATCCTTTTTATTACTGAGGCTGAACTAGGTCAATAAATTTTGAACTCTATGCCACTCAATGGAATCAAGCCATGATTCCATGACATATTAATTAAATACATATAAAATATGGTTAAATAAGAAATGTTTTTCTTTGGTTTTAGGATATGTGTCTAATGTATGATATTTGTGATAGGCTTACATATTTAAATTTTACACTGTTTGGCCCTGAACCAAATTCAATCGTAATCAATTTGTTTTCTTCTGTTTTTAAAGAGATTTAAGAACTTAATAGATTTCATCAATCACTGGGCTTCTAAAACATTTTTTCTCAGATACTCCTGGATTTTTGTACAAAAGTTATTTCCTACTTTTTCCTTAGTGCTATATGCGTGATATTGTTCAGAAATTGAACAGGTTTTCTTTAATTCGCTGAAGGTGGAACTAGTCTCTGGGATAAGAGTGGAAATGTAACAAAGTTCTAGCCAATGATATAGGAAGGGAAGTCTTCTGGGGAACCTCTGGGACTGTTTTCTGTTTTTCTTTAATAAAAAAGATGTCTTGATTGGGTGCAGCTGTCTTGTTCTGATGAAGAGAAGGCCGAGGGAAGGGAAAGATGCTAACGCAGAGCCCTGAGCATATTGAGTCTGTATGCTAACCCAGCAACCACCAAGCTTGAGACTTCCTAATAGGGGACAATCAACATCCTATGGTTTAAGCCACTGTCACTTAAGTCCTCAATTAATTATAAAAAGCATGCCTCACAGACGGATAGCTTCATAGATGTAGCTTAGACAAGTTTGATCTCATCTACAAATAGATGTAGCCTCAACTTCTGACAGTTTAAAAACAAAGAAACGAAACCAATAGGGTAGAATAAAATAAGTGCTCTTGCAAATCAAAGAGGGAGCTCTATGAGAAATGAATGTGTCATATGTGTGCAATGAATATTAGGTGCCTTTATCATTACATCTGACTATCATACTGTGGTAATCCCAGCCTAAGGCATTTTCACTTGCTGTCCAGTGAGAGATTCAGAAGCCAGTATGATTTGGCTAAAAGAAGGTGAAATGAAAGCCAAGACACCAGAAATGGGTATTGGTTCTAATCTGGTTTTTCATGAGTAATCTAATAGCCTTTATGCAACATCACAAATACAAGACAGTTAACCTGTTTTAGCAAACACAAAAGAAATATTCTGGAAGTGCATTAAAATAAACTTTATTTTCAAGTTAGCAATTCTTTGTTCAGATGAATCATAGATATTAAATCTACATATAGTCAGGATCAGCACTGTGAAAGCCATTCATTGTTTTAAATTGGGAATCACATTAAATTTTAGGTCATCGGAGTATGGTAGAGGGAAAGCTGAGAAGAAACCCGTATAAAAAGAGTTAAATCATAGTTAATTTTATTAAGCCAAAATCCTTGTAAAAACACAACAAAAGCAATGATCTAGAATGTTCTTTGCCCTCCTTTTTGAGATTCACCAAACCACAACCCTGTGACCAAACAGGTGATACTAGACCATGAAAAAAATGTGTATTCTCTTCATCTGTGATGCTTATAAACTCTTTTTATTTTCACCTAATCTCTCTCATTTTTAAAGCAATTTTCTTTTATTCTCTATGCCACGTATAGTACTTGATTAATAATAGATGCCTAATAAATCTTTTCTGATATATCAACAAATTTCCAACCTCATTAGAAATAAAAATACAAAAAACCAATGAGATATAATTCTTTCATCTATCAAATTAGTATTTTTTTAAGGAAACTGTTCAGTATTGGAGAGGTGATGATGAAATTGGCCATTTTTATCCATTGCTGGAAGGGGAATAAATTGGCACAGTATATACGAGTTATGCATGTTTCCTGATCTGTAAAATAAGGAAAAGAATACTTAATTCACAGATATGGAGTAAAAGAAATAATATACAGAAGCATCTGGCACAATAGTTGGCACAGAGTGACACAAATCATGGTGTCATACAAAAAAAAATAGAAGCAATAATTGGACACCTTTTTGTATTTCTTATAAATCTTGTGTCTCCCTCTTGACCATAAACTCTATAAGGTTGGGTATCATATCATCACATTTAGTGTTGTACCCTGATACATTATGCAGTGGCTTCCATAGTGCCTTTCAGTAAATACTTGTTAAATTCATTGAGGTCATTTAGCTCCCTTAATTACTAAAGAGAAATTTCATATGCAGAACTGTCCTGGCTATCAGCGGGGAAATGTATTGCATTTTATCTTCAATGAATGAGCGTATATGAGAAGTAAAGTGACATAGGAGGAAAGCACAGGCTTTGAATTGGAGGAAATCCATTCAAATTCTAACTTGCTATCCACCATTCACAAGTTATTCAACCTTTCTGAAGCTTCATTTATATTTATGTGCTTCTAGAGTGAGGGTGATCCATCTCATGGAGTTTCTGTTCTATTGAATGAGAATATATGCATTAAAAGGTGCTGTATGCTTTACACAATTACAGCGACACGGTAGGTTGGGACTCAGATGTATAACTATTTCACCTAAACACAAAACTTCAGATTGGAGACTTTAGAGAACCTCTTTAAATGTTCTAGACAAGGCCCTTAACCAGGCTCAAAACTAGTAACATTGTAAGATTCCTGTCACATAGTTTGTGCTCTTTTCATCTACTTTTCTTTTTCGGGTTCTCTTTTCCTTAAACGATTACAATGCCTGAACATTGTATGTTGTCTGTTTTCCACAGGAACCCTATAGTTTGTGTCAGGGAATGAGTAAGAAGAACAGAGTGAGACAAAGCCAAGGAGAGACACTAGTGCGTCTGGGTGGGTGTTTTGTTGTTGATTGGCTGAAGAGCTCGCTCTTCTCAACATAGCAAACAGCTAGATATTGTACATTTAATTTTTGTCTATTCTGTCAGGAAAACAAGCATTTGTTCTTAAGGAAGCCTTTGTGTAGTTGTGTTTGCGATTTGAAAATAAAGTTCAAAAGATATAGAGAGGAAGAAAACACAGGAGAAATATTTTTATTTGTAGATTATCCCTCAAAGTTTCTACACATCAGAACCTGCATGAACAAGTTTAATTTTTTAGGATTATTAATAAGTGTTATTTTTATCACTAATATTGGTCTACAATCTATAAGAGTGTTTATAAATATAGCAAAAGGTGCTCCACGATCTCATGGATTCTAGTATTTACATAACACCTTTTACCTAATTAGACTGTGCTCAAATATACTACCTCATTATTCCTCACGATTTCACTGGGAAGTTGGGATGTGAAGACGGAAAATTTAAGCAAATAATAATAACAATAACAAATGATTATTGAGCATTTCTTATATAGTAGACACCACATTAAGTGATTTACATCTAGTAATTTACTGAATTCTCACAGCAGCTTTGTGAAGCAGAAGTATTACCCCATTTTACAGATGAGAAAATGAAGGCTGAGAGAATTTATTTATCCAACATCATACAACCACACAGCTATTTAATTGTTGTGAATTCAGTAGCCTGGCTCAAGAAAATAAAACCATTCACTAAATGTAAGCTAATGATAATATTTAATCTAGAAATAAAAATATTGGGTTTTATTCAGCAGATCCCTTTACATGGATCACAAGTAGACATTGCATGCATTTTCACAGTTATCTTTTCTAAGCAGGAAACCAAGACCCCAAACCAGTAAGTCTGTATGTGCAATGATACGTTCACTCCGTGAAGGAGACAATAGGAGCCAGAACCGTCAATCTTTCTTCTAGTATTTCAACAACTTTTGTGGTTTCATCTGGCAGTTCTGTAGGCTGCATTGTTAACTGAGTTGAGTCTTTTGATTTTATGTCTCTTTGGAGTTTTTAATATTTCCTATTTTCTGACAATTTTTTATAAATAGGGTAATTCGCATTCAGTATTGTGGTGATTGTTTATAGAGTTTACTTTAGCTGTAGATAACGGAAATGTCTTTCGTAAAAAGTATCATTTTATTAAGCTGAAGGTGGGCTTTGTTCCTTTGATAACTTTTTGACATTGAGACTGCCAAAAGAAGATGGATTTGTATTTTAAATGCTTTGAAGTTGGGACAATTTAAATGAGGGAAATTTCAAATGTCGCATTGAGACAGAGCAAATTCCTTCATTGCCTGAAGCTGATAAAGAAAAAAAAAAGTCTGACTTATCTGAGTTTTTCTTTTAAAGCAGTTTTAAAATTGTAATGATGGAGTGTTTATATTTGTTAGGAGTTTTAAGGCTTAGTGACATGATTAACTGAAAACCAATAATACTCCTGGTTGATAAGATCAACATTTTCATTAGGTTTTAACTTTTTGAATAGTGTCTATAAGTTTGAGATTTAGAAGGTAAGTCTTGGAAGAATATTTTATTTGCCAGAATCATCCCTAGAGAGGTGCACATTTTTTTTTAAAACCTTGTTTCCCATATTTCTCTATCAACATTTATGCAGGATAAATCAGATAAAAAGCAACATTCATAAAACACTTGAATAAAGGAAAATAGCATAAGATACAGTATGAAGAAGAATATATAGAAAGTGTTGGGACTACTTCTTCCCCAATTCCATTTCTAGACCACATAATATCCAACTTTTTTTATTCCAACCCACAATAATACATATATATTATAGTTATTACCACTTTTCATTTTATTTAAAACAAAATTCTGGCCATTACCACTAAACAACTTTCATGATCCACTACTTAAATCTTTGAAGTTTTGAAGAGGAAATTGCCCTTCCTTTACGCCCAACCCATGTCATTACTAAGCGTCTTTGTGGCCATGAAAAAGCCATCACTACAATTTTAGGTCACTTAATAGCTGTATGCTCAGATGGTCTATTTTATAAAACACTTAAAGTTTCTTTACAGTTAAAAATACAAATTTTGCTGTGGCCTGATTTTAAGGGATATGCATTTACTATCCTTTCTTTTTCAAACACTATTCAAATGCATTTAAATTGAATACCTTTTGAATCCCTAAAACAATTAACTGATAGATGTATTCCTTGCCGATAAACATGACTATTTCCAGGTGATTTAAGGTGTGTCAAGCTGTGTTTGTTGAAGACAAAAATCCTTTTTACAGAAGCAAAGAAATGAATTTTTCTGAAAATATACATGTTAAATATTTGCTTGTGAATACCTCACATGTTATATTTATTAAGAATGGGATTAAACTATTTATTAACTCTCACTCCTTTCTTCTCATTTCTTAAGAAATCACTTCACCCCTAGAGATCAGCCATAATCTTAAATTAGGTCAAGCTGACTGGAGTCTAGACACTGAAGGTTTGCAGAGCAGCTGCAGAGGAGCTGCATGCAGATTTGTACCTGCAACCAAATGCAGCCTGAGGCTCTCTAGTGCCTGTCTGAATTCTCTGGTGTCTTAGCCCTGCCTTTGGGCTGCTTCCCACAACACTCCCTCTCTCCCTCTCTCTCTCACACACACACACACACACACACACACACACACAGACTTTCACTCCTTCCCTTTCCAGGAAGCTATTGTAACCTATAGTCTGCTTAGCTCAACTCTACTTGATCACTCTCTCTCTCTCTGTTTCCATGGCACTGCATTTATTCCTAGAGTCCAGCATTCACATCTGGCTCTATTCTCCTCGTAATGATTTACATTTCAATGGGTGGCTCTAGATGTAAGTTTTTGTCCCTTGTTCTCAAACCTCGTTCTCAAATAAGGCCTGCTGCTTGCTGCAGCTATTTCTTCTTTACCTGTTTATACACTTCCCTACATTTTAAAAATCTACAAGACAAATATTGACCTGACTTATGCTCCATCTCACTTTCTCACTTATGCATTCTCCCATTTGCAATTTGTCTCTATGGATTGGCCACTACCTCTCTTACTCTTTAGCAATCAGCCATAAAGTAAATTTCTGGAAAACGAGTCGTGATTTTCCTTTGAGTTATATTTAAGAGGAGTAGATATGTTCCTTTGGAGAAAAGTCTAAGCTGAAAAATTTACTTCATCATCTTCTCCCCTACATACTGGAAATTATTCTTTACAATTATATTTTGCCAATCAGATATTTTTCTAAATATATGCTCTGATCTTTCAGACACTTTAGATTCCACCTTCTTCCTGACACTCTCAGTGTTTTAGGTAATAATATCAACTTGCCTTGAGGTGATGCATTCTAACACAAATTTTTATTGATACAGGACAAGCCTCTTAATTTCAAATATTCAATTAATACAAAATAAAGTAGTACCAAATTGATCAGTTCTATCAAAACACAGATTTTATTTAAAATAATTAGTACACAGGCTGAGAACTTCCAATGTGTGTCAACTTTGTCTGCCTCAGATTTCTAGAATCCAGCACGAGGCTTCAAAATTTCTGAATGTATTTGTAAAATTAATTAAATAACGAATGCTCATGTCGTCAATTCAAATGCCAAAATTAAGACAGACTTAAAGAGAACTTATTTGTCAATGTAGGTAGGGGAATTCATAATCTACTTTGGCACAATCAACTATCATACTCTCAAGAAAAGAAAAAAAGAAAGAAAATTGAGTAGAATAAGGTAATATGTACTAAGTAATGCTAAAGCTCTTCTCGTTTCAGTTTATTTTCTTAGAGTTGTTAACTGTTACAAAAGATGCCAATATTAATTGTTCTAAAGTAAAGTTTCATTTTTCTTCCAGAGACGCAGGATGCTTCCATGAACACAAATTGGAACCCTTCAAAAATATTTATGTTAATCAGTAATGACTTGAGCGCACGCTCAGCCCAGTTAGCCTCTTTGATTTAGGAGAGCGCTGGCAAGGGGGAAATGAGCCTGCATGCTCCATCTCCACCCTCCCTCTCCACATTACCTACTTGAAATACTGCTAGTTCTACTTTATATGTATATCTGTGGGGTATCTTACAGACGTCTCTCTTTCCCACCTTTGAGGAAAGGACGGGGCCAACTATTCCTGTCTCACTTGGCCTTCTTCCATCAGCGGTCACTGTGGTGGCATAACAAACACAGTATGACAGTTAACCCAAGGAAGACAGTTTGTAAGAGTATGAAACAATAACTAATGGTTCTAAGGACCCACTCGATTTTTCCATGTAAATCTTCCTCTAGCTCCTTTGAGAATATTTGAATAGCTTCTCCCTTAAAATCCTTGCCATCCAGCCAGACACTGGGTCAGGTAGCGTCTCGGCAGGTCAAAGAAAACAAGTTCTGTGGAAATCGCACTCAGGTTGAATGTACTTTTGGTGTCGGCCTGCCAGTGGCCTGCACATTCCCGAGCGACAGACAGGCTCATGGTAACGCTCGTGTGGAAAGGAAATTGTGAGGCTGCTTCCACTGAGAGACTCTGCAGGCAAACTTCTGGACTTACTCCAGTCATTACACATTTGGAAAGGGTTTCACACAAAGGTATTTTGTGCATGAATGGTCTAGAGGAATAGGTTTCTGGACCAACTGGTGTGTAGCTAATTTTAAAAAGTCAGTTTACCATAACAATTATTTTATGGGCTACAGAGCAGATCTCATTAAAGAAGGAAGGGAATCGTAAATTAGAGGAGAAGCAAACACATTAATATGTCTAATGCTGCCTCTCTTAACATGAACACTACAAATAGGATTAAGAATACAACTTTATTTTCTCCTTATTTAAAAAATAAAAATGACTTTAATGAGGATTTTCAAATATGGTATCTCTTGATTTCTTTGTTTGGTTTCTTGCAAACATTTACAGAATACCTACTAGCTTGTCCAAAAACTTCTCCAAAGGTGTCCTAATTATTTTATTAGTTGACTCAATTATCACAGCTTCTTTGGTTTTATAGAAATATTTGGAAATGTCTTGTACTATTATTTTATTTCTACAGTGGCCACCCACTTTCTTCTAAAGTCTGTTTTGGAATTAGAATGAGCTGCTTAAGGCTGTTCTTGGTAGCTATTAGAGAAAATAAAATATGTATACTCCATCACATCTTTTGCTGATAAAAGCTCAATATTTGCAGCCTCATTTATTTGATTTATTTAAATATACTGGCTTTTGCATGTATTTTTTAAAATGATTTGTTTAAAACATTCATCTTTCTCTTTTGTTTGTTCCTGTTTCCTCTCACAAACTTTCCCCCAACATTAATATATATTCTCATATTTTTTTTCTCCAGGAAAAGATTGCAATATATGCAAAGTGCTGAATACTTTTAAGATACTTTTCCCAAGTTTTAGGGATAGTTCTAGAGGTCCCTTTTTATAAATCTTACCATCCAATCTGTTTTATATGCATTCAATAATCCTATAAATATTAATTGAATATCTACTATGTCTTAGGCAGTGATGGACTTAGAATTTTGGAGGCTGTCTTTAATAAAAGACTATAGAATAAAACATTTTACAAAATGACAAATGTTTAATAAAAACATACGAACTTGTGAAAACATTGCTTGGGGCCCTCTCTTGGCCTTGGAAGGGCCCTGTGTAAGGAATGGACCCCAAAGCCTAAGGACTTTGTTATCTTCGTGGGAAATCTCTCTCTAGTTTCAAACACCATGTCTAGTGCTGGGAGTTCAGACATGAAGTGGATACATTAAGATCCCATTCGTAAAGTTCAGAGTCTAGAGGGAAATAGTGACTTTATACAAACATCATATCCGATCAACCTTTCTGTTCCTATTCTGCTCTGGGTGATGTGTCTGCTGATTCAACCTCTCCCATCTGAACTCCTTTCCAATTCTATGCAGCATGGCTTCTGATACTCAGCTCATTGTATTAAAATTGCCCTACTTTTCCCATCACATCACTTATTATTCACTCCAAGCTTAGCCTTAGTTAGAACCTAGCTTAATCCAGTATCATCTCTTTGCTTGTGGGTAACTCATGAATCCGCTGGCCATTATAAATTCTTGAGAAACAGAACTGTAAGCATTCTTCCAACTCCGTGGATATTTTACATAATTTTATTTATAAGAAGTGATTCCATAGTCACACTAGGTAAGGAGATATATTTTTACAATCATAAATCAGTATTTTTGTGACTCCTTCCTCAACTCTTCTGGAATTCTGGATACCGTCAGATTCCTCCAAAGAGATCAGCGTGTCTTCAAGGGCATGTAACCAAAGTACTCTCCAGACGAACCTCTTGGCTCCTGTAATAGCTTCTCTCAGGGTTCTAGTTTGCTGTAATTATATCTACAGTGACTGTCATTGTCAAAGGCCACAGCTTCTCCCCAAGGTGCCACGATAGCTGTGATGCCTGATAAAGTCAACACGGAGGCTGTAATGCTCAAGGTCAAAGAAGCTAAGATCTGAACCAAAGAAAATGTCCAGAGTTTTGACAAAACAACTGGAACTTTTTCCAGTACTGCAGAGGTTTAGACCCTGATGTACTAATGTCATGAAAACGCAGAGCCCAAGCTCCGCAGCAGAGCAAACAAGAAAACAAACATCCCCATCACCACTCCATCTTTTTTTCGTTTCCAGCATTTTGTAGGAAATTTTCAAGCATACAGAAAAAATGAAATGTTTTAGTGAACACCTATATAACTGCTATCTTGATGCTACTACTACCATTTTACTGTATTTGCTTAACCACATCTCTATCCAGCTATCCATCATCATCTTGTTTTTTGATGGATTTCATAGTACACTTTTCCCTAAATACTTCAGCATGCATACCACTAAAACCAGAGTGAATGTGTATGTTTTGGAGGTGAAGACTATTAAAATAGAAATTCTTCTCTTTTATTTCTTATGCAAGACAAATCTTGTTGTATGGTCATTGTTTTCTCTGTTTTTTTACCCCCTAGGGAAAATTTTCCTGTATCTTTCTGTTATGGGCTTTCATCATCTATCTTCAAATTCAGATTGCTCTCTGCAACTCATTAAAGGACTTGGTAACCTTATTCATAGTCTACTTCTTTATGTCAACTTCTGCTCTTCTTATAGGTAACTCATATCGATTAGCAACCCATTTCCATGGATACAACTCAGAACTTATCATCTGGACACAGTCTACTTGTGAGATTGTTGGGAGGCAATACTCCCTGGGATTTCTACACATTGTGTGGGCTTATCTTGTCACAGACTTTTGAATAGACATTCTCCTGGGACAAAGGTTGGGCAAGGTTGCTAGAAGGCCCCTTTTAGATTTGGTATTTCCTAAGCTCGGTGTTCCACAGCGTCAATCACACCAGCTCTTTTAACCTGATCCAGACCTACCATCCTTACTAAATTACATTTCAGAGGGTCGCCCACCCCTGCCTTTTCTTCTCTTCCTCTCATACAGTTAACTCACATCTCGACCTATTCTATTGCTGTTATCTTAAAATTTCTTAAATACCATGTTCAAGTCTGTGAACATCCTATCCAATTCCACAGGCTAATGTCTCTATTCTTGCTCTTGAACTTTTGAACTCTGCTCTTTAAAAAAGGGAAGAGAGTATTGACATCTTTAAATATTTAAAGAATATAACTTTAGTTGGGTCATTAATCCTACCAGCAATTTTTCCTTTTGCTTTAGTCCCTTTTGTTTCCCACTTAATGTGTAGAATCCATCAATGTCTCCCATGATTTTCATGATGAAATCCAGACTTCTGAGAATGGTTAACTTTATGAATGATCTGGTTCCAGAACACAAGTCTAATTATACTCCACTTGTATCAAATAGCTTGCAGGTCCCTGAGTAGGGATGGTCTCTCATGTCTTGAGGCTTTGCAAACGCTGTTCTCTATCTGAATTGCACTTTCCTCTCATTCTACCCAGTGGGTTACATGAATGCTCCCAAACTTGGTGCAAATATCACTAACTCTTTTGACTTTTCAGAAGGAAAGAAAATTTTATTAGCAATAACATAGCTTTGGAGATTGACTTGCCTGGATACAATTCTTTAGCTTGGACATGCTCCTGAACATCTATAAATCTTGTATTCCTATAAAATGGACATATCATGCTTTTTAAGTTAGTTGTGCTAGAGAAGTAGGAGGAGAGTTACACAGGAAATGGATAAATTCCCCCCGATATCTCTACATAGTGTAACATTAGGCTTGTGTCAAGTCAGATCATAAGAAAGTTTGCTTTTGCTCTTTCACTGATTGCATTCTTTACAATACTCCGCACAGGGAACAGCTGGTTTAGGAACATGCATTCTCTCTACACAATCCCTTTTAAAGTGAAAATGAAAGATACTTATTTTGCAATGCAATATTCATGAAATAGGTGTCATGACAAATTTACTTTGGAATTTAGTATCTTAAAATAGTTTTTATTCCTTAAAAAATTGATATACTTTCCTCCATCATAAAAAATAAATCATGTAACCCTGGAGTGTCAAAAAGCTCAGAATTTAGAACCAAAGTTAGTGTTATAATAATGGTGACTAGGCACTGGCCCAGTGGTGTAGTGATTAAGTTTGCACACTCCACTTTGGCAGCCTGGGATTTGCAGGTTTGGATACTGTGGACAGACCTACACACTGCTCTCAAGCCATGCTGTGGCGGTGTCCCATATACAAAAAGAGGAATACTGGTACAGATGTTACCAGGGACAATCTTCCTCAAGCAAAAAGAGGAAGATTGCTAACAGCTGTTAGCTGAGGGCTGATCTTCTTCACCAAAATAACAATAATAATAATAATGATAGCTACATTCCTTTCACAGACACTGCTTTTAATTTCTTATTTCCATTGCTTTGATTTTTCTCTATTTTAATCTTTATTTCAGTCCTCAGAATTTTTAAAAACAGTTAGATATTCACAGGGAAACAAAAAGGAGATAGCTAATTATATTTTAAAGTACAGTACATAACATCAATCAATTTGTTATTCAAAATCAGCTTACATTAAAAATGACTGGAATAAAACACTGAACTTGAAAATAAAATTTCAAAAAATAAAGGGCAACTTTTATGAAAGGATTTATTATTTAAAATTCTACTAATTACCGCAAAATATGTACTGTGTTATTTAATATATGCTTTCAAAAAGATCATTTTATTTGAGTCTCAAAATACCTGTCTTGGTCCATTTGGGTTGCTATGACCGAAGTATAAATTGGGTAGTTTAAAGAACTAACATTTGTTTCTCACACTTGTCGAGGCTGGGAAGTCCAAGATCAAGGTGCCAGCAGATTTAGTGTCTGGTAAGAACCTGCTTCCTTGTTCGCAGACAACCATCTTCTCTCTGTGTGGTCACCTTATGGTGGAAAAAGGGAGGGATCTCTGTGGGGTCTCTTTTATAAGGGCACTAATCCCACTCATGAGTTTCCTGCCCTCATGCCTAACCAACCCCCAAGGGCCCCACCTCCAAATACCATCACATTCAGGATTAGGTTTCAGCATATGAATTTAAGAGGGACACAAACTTCAGTCAACATCCATGAGAGAAGTAATAACAGAACCCCACTCAATGGCATCCCGTAGATTTCACCCAAAACTTTAAAACCCCAATGCTCTTTATTATCTGAACACTGCATATTTGAGAAAACAAAGTAATAGTTAATTACTTCGCCTCTGGATTGATTTGAAATTCTTACTCAGCAATTACCTACTTAGGGATTTTTGGAAAGTTGCTTAGTTTTGAGTTTCTCCATTTCTTTATCTGTAAAATGGGGAGAATATAACATCTACTGAATAGTGCTGTTATAATAATTAAATAAAACTATAGTTTAAAAAAAAGCTTAGAAGTGTGCCTGGCATGTAATAACTCTTCAATAATATTAGTTATTTTTATTTTACATTTTCAAATTAAAACTGTCCTCAGTCACAAAGGCAACAAAAAGGGAAAAGTTATTTATACCTACTCTAGAATAATGCTGGAGGCAGAAGGGCCGGTAGGGAGGATGTCACTGTAAGGCAGTAGAGAGATTGTTACAAAGCATTTGTTTTGGGGAGGGTAAGTAAGTTATACAGATATGTGATTTTTATGAAATAGTAAAATAGTGGCAACTTTTTGGGCCCTTTTCAAAAATCTCTGCAAGTTCACTTTTAAAGACTCTGTGATAAATGCTCACTTTGAGAATTCAGAAAAGCCAAGAAGCTGCTGTGAATATCAATAGTCCCATCTTTGTTATTTTGAGGCACTTTTAGCTTAAGCAATCTTGAATGTGGAATAAAATCTGAGTCTGGATTGTGGGAATTAGAATGTAAGAGGGGTGATTAAAGATGATGTAGAAATAAATGAATTTAGCAAAAACTCTAGTATAAGAGAGGGAAAATAGCACAGAGGCAAATAACCCCTGAGAGACTTATATTTATTCAAAAATATTGTTATTGAAATAAATCTCTGGAGTGGCCCAGGGACTGATTCCTTGACATCACAAGTATGAGACATACTAAGATATTATCTGTGCAGTACAGAAGTCAAGGAAAAAGAGAATATAACATTGATTAGTTATTTTTCTCGAGAAGATGTAATTGGAATACAGGGACTGTATTTTGGATAGAAGTCAAATAGAAAATAGGTGGACTAGAAGTTTAGCCTATCATGAACTAACAGCATATATAATTAGCCCTCAGAATTGAAGTTTGTGATGTAAATTTTATTCTTTCCAAATTGATGATGGTAATTTATTATTTTAAGTCATTATAATTATGCTAAAGTTAAAAACCAAAGCACGTCCTCAAACCTCTGTTCAGCACGCCATCCCTGGCATGGCTACGATTAAACCCTCTACTGGGGGGCTGCCTGGTGAAACAGCAAGAGGACCGTCCTGCAGCCAGAAAACCTGAGTTCTAACCCTATTTCAAACCTTTAAATAACGTAGCCTTGGATGAATAACTGTGATCTCAGAGCCTCTATGTCCCTATTTGTATAACGGGGATTATGATCCATGTCCCACGGGCCTGCTATCGTTGAAGGTCATTGTACAGAATAGGAGCTCAATAGATGTTTCAAGGGATGTATTACATAGTTGAGCCATTTTTGTGCCTTGGGAAGAAGAAGACCGTAGAGTCCATTAAAGCTGTGGCCTCGGGAAAATTAATAAACTGCTCTAAACTTCAGGTCCCTCATCTGTAAAGATAGAGATATTCATGCCTATATGGAAAAAGTATTGTGAGTATTAAACAAGATAACGTGTGTAAACTGCCTACCGCAGCTCTCTGCGTAGAGTGGGCTCTCCACAGATGGGAGCTATTCTTGTTATTAAATTACCCAGTAGAAACTCTTCTAAGTGCTTGCTTGTGCATGGTTTTAAAAGCAAATGTAAATAAATATTTAAGCATTTACCTTTTTAAAAGAAAATTATAGGTATGCATGAAATTTTATATACCAGAGTACAAAAATTTCAGTTGTGTTTGCCAGGGTTTGTTTTTCCCATTTTATAATAGCATTTTTTTTTTCCCTTAGAGGAAGGGTAAGGGGAGATTTGTCATTGTGTTCGTAGGATTGGACCTCTCTTTGCCCGAAAATAGGATAAACAAGTGTTTGTCATACTGAGTAGTAATAACAACAATAATAATGATAATTGCAAAAACAAAAGCTAACAATATATAGGTGCTGTCATAAGCATTTTACGTGTATTATCTACTTTGATCTTCTGAACAACCTTATATTATCAACTTTCATTCCCCTCATTTTAAAGTTGAAGATTTTAAGAACAGAGAGATTAAGTAACTTGTCTGAGGTCACAGAGTAAAGTAGTTATCTGACCCTAGTGTGAAAGCTGAGGGTTAGAAGCAAAAGCTAGTTAAAATCTAAGGAAAAGAGAGAGAGAGAGAAGGAGATTTGGGATCTTATAACGACCACTTTTTTGCTCTCTTTCAAAATAAAACTCTGTGTTTTAATTTGTTTTTGTATTAACCGTCATCGCCATCTCCACTTAGTCATCTTCAATTCTCTTTTCTTCAGACTCCAACTGGAATTTGGACCTCATGATTCTTGCCCACCCTCCACACTGTACTCAGGCAATGTCCTTTAATCACAAGCTGTTAATATTTCCCCTATGAAAAGAATTCTGAAATATAAATCCCATCTTAGAGTTCTTACCTGAATGAAAGCACACCAACACTTTTATCCCAAGTCATCTGTATTTCAGATAATGGCACTGCTGTCTATCTACCTGTTTGGGTAAAAATCCTAGGAGTCATGTTTAATTCTGCTCATTTCCTCACATCCACTCTCAAGGCCAGTCACCGCCATCTTCAAATTGTAATTTACATGGAACTGTTTGTATCCCTAATGTCGCACTATGTGCTGCAGTGGTCTCCCGCTGGTTTCCGTCCATCCCCTCTTGTGCCTCCATAATCTATTCTCCACATTGCAACCAGATCATATTAGAGCAGCTCTCAGATCACATTGCAACTGAACAAAATTAAAACCCCTTACCTGGTCTGTAAGTAAGGAAACCCTATGCCTCAGATTACCTGGGAGGGTCCTCATTTACATGGATTGTCTTGAATTGCTCTAATCTTCTACTCTCAATGCTTTTTTTTAATGTCTTGTTGATAGTGTCCTTTCCACTCTAAAAATTGTCCAGTTGACACAAAAACATTACATAGCCTCTCTAACCAAAAGCTCCAAATGTCTGGAAGCCTGCCTACCTTTCTGTCCCTATCTCTTATCCTTCATGTCCCCTCCCAACCCTGGCCTTTTTTCACTCTTTTCTAGCTGCACAAACTTTCATTATACCTCACAAGGTAGTTCCTGCCTCAGGATCTCATACCTCCTTTCCCTCTGCATGCAGTCCCTGGTCCCAGATGTTTATGGTGGCTGGTTCTTTCTCCTCATTTAGATTTTTAGACAAATAACACCTACAGAGATGCCATTCTTCCCCCACTTAGCTAAATTGTGTGTTCCCTTTGTTTATTTTTTTAGTAACACTTACGGTAATCAGATTATGTATCTATTCCTTATCCATTTACTTGTGTATTTTATCATTGTCCATACCATGTTCACTTTTTTAACCCAATTAAGCCAATTGACTTGAGCTTTCTGGGGCTATTGGCTCCATTTTTGCCATCCCTCACAAACATCTTAGTCATGTGTCAGACACCTCCCAGCGAACCAGCTATTCTTTCTTCAGGCATGCAAGAGTCAAGAAAAGGCATCTACAGTGATGAAATATTTATTTTATAGTCATTGGTTCTCCTTTGGATATGGGCAACTTATTTTTCCTTTTTTACGTCTTACGTAGGGTATGGGCATCCAAAGAATCCTTGAGAAAATCTTTTAGGAGTCTGTAAAACTAAGATGCACACTAGAGAGAAATGATAAAACAAGCCTGCCATTGAATACAGGCTTTTATAGATGGACAGATAAATCCTGCCTGAGATGTTTATACCATGGCTGTAATGAAGCCCTGCCATAATAATTGAACTGGCAGTTTAGCTGAGGTTTGCAACTATTCATTAGAGATGAGGGACTGGGAGTTGATTAAGAAGAAATTTCAAGGAAATCTCTAAATGATTCTTACCAAGTTTTAAAAAGGAGAGAAAAAGTATAAAACAGATGTGGAAGACAGAATAGCGGCCCCACAAAGATGTCCACATCCTAGTCCCTTGAGCCTGCGAGTACTTTGTAGCTGTGATTAAGCTAAGGACCGTGAGAAGGGGAGAGCAGCCTCAGTTGTCCAGGTGGGCCCAGGCTAATCACATGGGTCCTTAAAAAGTGGAGAAATTTTCCCAGCTATAGTCTTTCAGGGGAAGATGTGACTATGGAAGAACAACCAGAAAGAAGCAACAGTGCTGGCTTTGAAGATGCAGGAAGGGGACCACGAACCAAGAAATACGTGCATCCTTCAAAGCTGGAAAGGCAAGGAAACAGATTCTTCCTTAGAGCCCCCACAAAGGAACAACAGCCCTGCCAACACCGGAGTTGTACCCCGGGGAGATCCACGTCAGGCTTCTATAGAACTGTAAAGTCAAAAATGTGTGCTTTAAATGTAAGTGAGGTCATACAGTATTTGCCTTTCTCTGTTTGGTTTATTTCACGTAGTATAACTTTCTTAAAGTTTATCCGTGTTTCACAAATGGCAAGATTTCCTTCATTTTTAAGGCAGAATAACATTCCAGTGCATGCGTGTCTGTGTATGTGTGTGCATATCACATTTTCTTTATCCGTTCATCTGTTGACAGACACTTGGGTTGTTTCCATGTCTTGGCTATTGTGAGTAATGCTGCAATGAACAGGGGAGTGCAGACATCTCCTTGAGACAGTGATTTTATTTCCTTTGGATATACCGAGAAGTGGGACTCTTGGAACATATGGCATTTCTATTTTTAACATTTTGAGGACTCTCCACACTGTTTTCATGATGTCTGTACCAATTTACATTGCCACCAATAGTGTACCAGGATTCCCTTTTCTCCACATTCTCGCCAGCACTTATCTTTTGACTTTTTGATAACAGCCATCCTAGCAGGTGTGAGGTAATTATCTCATTGTGGTTTTGATTTGCCTTTTTCTGATGATTAGTGATGTTGAACACCTTTTCATATATACCTGTTGGTCATTTGTATGTCTTCTTTGGAAAAATGTCTATTCAGTTCTTGTGAGATTATTTGGGTTTTTTTGCTATTTAGTTATGAGTTCCTCTAGATTTTGGATATTAGCTCCTTATCAAATGTCAGGTTTGCAAATATTTTCTCCTATGCCATAGGTTGCCATTTCATTTTGTTGATTATTTCCTTTGCTATGCAGAAACTTTTTAGTTTGATGTAGTCATGTTTGTCTATTTTTTGCTTTTGTTGCCTGTGATTTTGGTGTCAAATCCAAAAAATCATTGCCAAGACTGATGCTTCCTTCTAGAAGTTTTATGGTTTAAGGTCTTATGTTCAAGTCTTTAATCCATTTTGAGTTGATCTTTCTGTATGGTATAAGATAGTGGTACAGTTTTGTTCTTTCACGTGTGACTGTCCTGTTTTCCCAACACCATTTAGGAAGAGACTGTCCTTTCCCTATTGTTATCCTTGGCTCCTTTGTTGCAAATTAATTAACCATATACGTGTGAGTTTATTTCTGGGCTCTATATTCTGTTCCTTTGATCTACGTTTCTGTTTTTATGCCAATACCATACTGTTTTAATTACTGTAGCTTTATAAATTAGTTTGAAATCAGGAAGTGTGATGCCTCCAGCTTTGCTCTTTTTTCTCAAGATTGTTTTGGTTATTCGGGGTCTTTTTCGGTTCCATACAAATTTTAGGATTGTTCTATTTCCATGAAAAATGCCATTGGAATTTTTAAAGGGATTGCATTGAATCTGTAGGTTGTTTTGGGTAGTATGGACACTTAAACAATATTAATTCTTCCAGTCCATGAGCATGAAATATCTCTCCATTTATTTGTGTCTTATTCAATTTCTTTCATCAAAGTCTTAAAGTTTTCACTGTACAGGTCTTTCACCAACTTGGTTACATTTATTCCTAGGTATTTTATTCTTTTTGATGTGATCGTAAATTGTATTATTTTTCTTAATTTCTCTGCTGATGGTTTGTTATTAGTGTATAGAAACACAGTTGATTTTTGTCCCCTTGTTTTCTATGAGCACAAAGAATTTAAGTTCCTGAGGTCAGTGACTGTTCCATGCACACTTTTTTCCAAGACCCTGGAATGTGGCCCTGTACCTATTTGGATCAATGTGTCTGACATTTAGATGCCTGCACTCCATCTCCGAGTGAGCTTCCACTGATAACCTGTTACCAGAAAAATGTCACTGACAACTAATTTAGAGATCTGAGAGGCACTTAGGGGGCCAGGAGTTGTGTTGGGACAGAGTTAGGACTGCAGTACTGGCTGCTCAAGCTGTTGGTGAAAGAGTAAGGCTGCCTGGGACTCAGGACCTAGCCTGTGACCATCTAGGCATCGGATCCATATGTCTGTCATTCACCTGGGATTAAATGCCTCGTTTGATGCTACTTGGCTTTGAATCTCCCCCTACAACTCTTTGTTCACTCCACTGAGTTGAGTTCCTATAATACTCTGGGATGCTTACAAGCCCTAAGAGACCCACTATACAATCATAACAATTAAGTATATCTACCTGTATTGGGGGAACATGCAGAGGCATTTTAGAATACCCTGAGGTGGGGACAAAGAGAGGAGATACTCCTAAAACAAACGATTACATGAGAAAATTCCAAGAAAAGTCAATCAATTAAATGAATCACATTTCTTTTTCTTTCTTCTCTTGGATATTTTTCAGATCATTCCAAGTCAGGATACATGTTGTATCTGTATTTGCCACTCTTCATAAATCCTTATGGTTCTTCTGTGCTGCTTCAGTCCTCTTGAATCAGAAAATTCATATTTTTCTGCCTGATCTCTTGTTAATAATTTTCACTAGCAATTGACTTCTCAATGTAAAAATTTCCTCCAAGTTTCAGTTTACCCAATAACTGAAGACAATCTTAGATTTCTAAATTTAAATTTCTTCCATTAGTTGATTTTAAAAAGTATCCAAAAATAAACCAAGAAGCTCACATTTGCTTTTTTAATGAGGAGTAGGGATTAGTGCTCTCCTCCATGTTCAGTCCCATCACCACAACTTACAAGGAAATTGTTTGTTCAGTGTGTAATGCCTATGTCAGCTCAATCTTTCTTGAATTACCAGTTAATTAACTTCATGGAATATTGCTTTTCTTGGTAATCTTCAACCTTCTACACACCACTTTCTCTCTCTCCACCCCAAATTCAGCACTACTTGAAATAGCTGAGATGTTTGATAAGTTAATTTAACAAAATTCTTGCTAACATACTTTCTAGAAAGTATCTGGAGTATGCGGTTATTAAGAGTAAATAGATATGCCAAATATTAAGCCAATAAGTTGTAATTAAATTTTTCCAAGCCACTTACATCTCATTCTTCTGATTGTTTTTCTCTGTGCTCTCATAGATTAAGAGTGAGTGATCTTCTTCATTTAGACTTCTCACTCGTTTTTGTTGCCTATAGAGTGGGGAGGTCTTGATTGTGTTAATATGAATGAAAGGAGGGCAGCACCTGGGAGATTGTTGGAAAAGCAGAAACTACCATCACCAAGACCTACTGAATCAGAATCTGTATTTGAGTAAGATCTCCCAGCGATCCACACACGTGTCAGACTTTGAGAACCACTGCTCTGGAATGCAATCCTTTCAAACCGGTACTAGTAGGGCTGGTTCTTTGGAAACACTGAGACCATCTCACTTCTCAGTCCTGTTATTCTCAGTCCCTAAACAGTAGGTAGGCACCTACAGGAAACAACTTATCTTCTCTTCACTCTCATCCCTCCACTGTTTTGCCATCTTCCCTGAACTATCCAGTCCTGTTCCTTCACCCTCAGTCTTTTCAGCTGGGCCCTGGTCAGACTGATAACGGTTATAGGAATAATAACAACAACAATGATGATGATGATAGAATGCTTCTTCCAGCATCTGTGACTTAAGTGACACTCTCTGATCCTGCAAACAAAGATACAACTTCCTTACAGCCTTCTCAAAATGTTGTTACTAATTCTGCCTTCCTTGGTATACTTCAGAATCTTGAGAATACACTCAACTACTTTTTGCTTTAAGATACAATTTTTAGGAAACCCATTTTTCACTCTCACAGAAGAGGCTCTGGTCTTTTAAAGCTTATGACATCAGGCTAGTCAATCAGCTCTTCTTCTCATCATTGCTCTTATCGTCTGCCTTCTCTGTCACTCTATCTTACTCTTCTAAGGCTTTGAAACTGAACCTCTGTCTTCGCTTATAGAACTCTTTCATCCACATGATTTTCAACAGCGTAGTTTGACCTGAATTTTAATGAATTTTATTTCCACGTTTTTTAATCTCTCTTTCCCAGACACAACTGGACCTTGGTATTATCCAAAATTACTACACCTCTGCAATCAGTATGATTTTTAAAGAAATGACTTTATTGTGTTAGAAAAATCATTCAAACTTCCCTCTTAATTTTACTCAATTTCCAAAGTCCATTATTATTATCATTTTCTTGAAAAAACTTTTAACTATCTTAATCCTCTCCCTCTGTCCTACGTGCCTTGTAAGATTGCAATTCTACTTGATCCAACTTTGTGGCTTCTCAGCAACGACATCTAAAAAAGTAACTATTGCTGAGAGAAACTACCCTAGACTGCCTGGTTTCACTTTCAATTTGTTACCGCAGACTGCAAAGGTCCCTCAATTGCTCTGAAATTCTCCACATTTTCTCACGCTCTGAGAAAACAGTTTTATAGTTTCTCTTCTTTGCTCTATATTCCAACATTTTTTCTCTACCTCATTCTCAGCTGATGACCTTACCAAGATAAGAATGGGACAATAAATGTGTTCGGAGAAGAAAAATGTTATCTACCGACTCCAAACTTAAAAACAATACCTGAGAGTTACTGACCACTAATTGGCGCCTGGCATTGCATATCATCTCATTTTATCCTTACAATAAGCCTATAAGGTAGTGTTCTTATTATCGCAGATGAGAAAACAGGAACAGGGAGGTTAAAACAACTAATTGCAGTCGTATTGGAGCCTCGAGTCAAACCAGGTGGTCTGAGTGGAGCCCAGACCTCGATCTGCTTGCAAACTGTAGGGGAGGAAGACATTTCCTCTTCCCAAACGAGGGTTCGTCTGGCCGGAGAACGAATTAAATTCACATGAGACAGAATAGCAAGAGAAAATTAAACAAAGCTTTATGAGGAACCATGGCCCGGGGCCTTTCTTCCCGCAGGAAGAAAGGGCACCAAAGAAGTGGGGTGCACATAATGGTTATATACCCCCAAACAGGGTGTTTCACATGTGATTGAAATGTCCCTCCCACAATAGTCACAAGATTGCCCTGTAGGCACAGCACTTGATGGACACAGCAGGTTATGGTCTGCTATCTCGATGGGCGTAGCAGGAGGCAAGTCTATCCTCTGGAGCTGGGCCGTCACAGGTGAGCACAGCAATCAGTTCCTAGCCTAAGGAAAGATGCTTAATCCTTAAAGAAATGCCAACGTTGGGAGGGGGAGGGAAGTCAGTTACAGGAGGTTACCAGACAAGCACAATAAAATGCAGATTTAAGTCCTTGCCTTTGGTATTGATTAAGAGTTTCTAGAGAGAATGTCATCTCCTTTCTTCTTCCTGGTACAGAGAGGGAGGCACCTTTTACAGATAGAGATTTACCTTACAAATGTAAATGTGTGCTAACAAAGGGCAAGTTCCATTCCTCAGAGCCTCCTTCCCTGTCCCAGTTTATCAAAAGCAATCAGCCTCAAATAATCCTGATGCCAAAGAGACATATCTTGGGGTGGCCAATTTCAGGTCCCCACAAAACCATAAACTGATGTGCACCGGCTTGTTTTATTGCTGTCACCTACTCAGTGACCACTATGTGCTAGACCGTGTTTGTGGTGTTGCGCATAATAATTATACCAGAAAATGTCTACCAGAAAATAATAATCATTATCAGTGTGTTTCTGTTCAAAGGGTACTAGACTTTGTCAGGAAATCAGAGTTTTAGTCTCTGCTCTGAATCTGCTCATCTCTTTCACCATGAGCAACTCCCTTGTTACCACTGGGCCTTAGTTGTACCATTTTTAAAATGAAGAGGATTGAATGAGCACAAAGGACCACCCCAGGTTTAACACATTAAGATTTTTGATAGCAATATGCACCGATCCATTTCTGGTTAGTGGTGAATTAAAGATAACCAGAAAATCTTCTTTCTTTTTTTTTTTTTTGGTGAGTAAGATTGTCCTTAAGCTAGCATCTGTGCCAATCTTTCTCTGTTTTGTGTGTAGAGGCACAGCATGGCTTGATGAGTGGTGCACAGGTACATATGCATCTGGGATCCAAATCTGAGAACCCTGGGCTGCAGAAGCAGAGTGCAGGAACTTAACCAGCATGTCACCAGGTACGCCCCTATGATGACAAGAAAATCTCCAGTGCTCCATTCATTGAAATGTTGGGTCTATGTGCCTGCTTCTTGAATCTGTGCAGGCTCTGTGACTACTCTGACTAGTAGAATAAGGCAGAAGTAACATTGTGCCACATTCTATGTCTTGGAGCACTCATACTTGAAGCTCTATGTCGCCATGTTAGAAATTTGACTATCTTGCTGGAGAGACCACATGGCAAGGCCCTAAAAACTCATAGTGAGGGAGAGTGTAGCCCATGGGGGGACACCATTCCTGCCAAAGTGCTGGAAATGTGAGTGAAGCCATCTTGGATCTTCCAGACGAGCTCAGCTGCCAGCTGAATACCATACAGTAACCCCATTTGGTTCCATTTGGAACAGAAAAATCATTCAGGTAAGCAGGGTCTGAATTCCTGGCCCAAAGGTTGTGGACCCAGTAAAATGACTGTTGTTTTAAGTTACTAAATTGGGTGTGGTTTGTAATGTAGTAGCAACTAGAATAGTTCTAGTTCTAGAGAGATTCCAGTTCTGCTCACAGGCCTTGACTGCCAAGTTTGCTTTCCTGCCCAAAACCATTGCAGAAAGAATAAAACAACTATAAACAAAGCAAGTTATTGAATCATCTACAAATTGAGGGAAAAAAGTTTGCAGCTGAAAATGGAATGTCAGATCCTCAATGTCTGTACATGCCTTGGCCCAATTAAGAGTATACTTAAATGGGAGCAGGTAGGAGCCCCAACAGGCATTGAATGAAGTTGCTGACAGAGCCAAAAGACGGCCTCATAATTAGGGACCTCTCTTAGGAGGTTGTTCTCTGAACACAACATTTCTCACACCGAAACAATATAATCAACACAATTTATTTTTCTGTTCATTCCCTCCTCATTGAATGTTTTTGTTTCCCTAACCTTGAGAAATAAAGTCTATTCTGATAGTGGCGGCCTGAATTTGAGGATATGTCTAGGCCTCACTCAGAGACTATATGACAAGTAATTGCATGTAAACAGTAGAACTAGTTAATTGAATATTAAAATTGGTTAATAGAATATTTCATATAGAGTGAGTTTAGTAATTAAGAGACTAACTCTCTTTACCCATTCTACAATTTTCCAGTGAGTGAGTGCCCAAGAGAAAGAGAAATAGTAATACAAGTGAAAATCAATAAAAATCTGATGTGTGTGGACTGGTGGGACTTGCAGGGGACTCTGAAAAGCCAGACACAGCTAACAACTAAAGTCAGACCATGGAGGGAGCGCTCCTAGAGAAATACATGAGAACTGCAGCTTCTAGGGAAGCTGTTTTCTCTGTGTAGCTGCTCCCAAATGGGTCCACAAACAAGTGCCTGGTAGTGAGCTTGGGGCTATTTGATCTGCAGGACCAACACTTGGGATGAGAAACAGGAGAGCAAGGACCAATGGGGACCCTCTGGCCCCTACACTGTTGGTCTGTCACTGTATCTGATTGTGTTGACCTTCTGAGAGAATGACTTTCCTTTCAACTTCCTTTTCACCTCCCTAATCTCTTAAAAATTCCTCTTCTGGCTAGTTCTAACTTAGAATCTCACAGAGCATGGGATTCTGGGAAAATATTTCCAGCTTTGCCCCAGTTACCGTTACACAATCCAGGACCATGTGACATATACAGTGTAGGGAAGCTGAAGGTAACCAGTTATTCTCTGACTGAAGCAGTTAATACTTCAGGGCATACTCTCCACCCCCATTCTATATAGAATATTACAAATAAAACTCAGAAGAGGAAAGGATCAAATTTACATGTTAAAGCTAAAGGACACATTTACATGTTTATGATATTTGCTGGCATCACGAAAGCAATCGGTATATTACACCAAAGACATAAATCTTCATTAATGTTTGTGTAGATTATATCTTTCTTAAGAATTACAAAATTTCCTCTGATATTAGCACTCCTCTTACTTTAAAACTGTAGCCCCTAAAATTCAGAGGGGTTTTATGAGAAGAAAATTAAGTGAAAAGTTTTCAAACTTGAGAATCTCACCTTTAATTTGGAGGTGTCTGTATTCAGCAGGTTCTAATCTACATTCTCATTTGATGACCTGATCAAAATCTTTTAGATTCTTGGGATCTTGTTACATCAGCATCTGTTTCTAGCCTGGAAAATTAAACAGATGAACCTTGACTCCGAAATGTCACCTTCTCATTATCTACAATCAGACCATTGAAAAGATGATATACCTGCTGAGGTCTCAGCTGTATCTAATTCTGCAATCACAGAAGGATGAGCATTCAGAATGTAAGAGGACCACAAGAGTTTCTCAGAGAATCAAAGAGAAGGGGAGAGAGGGCCAGTTAGCTAGACGGTGGAATTTTGCCACTGGGTATGTGACAGAGCTTATTTTAAACCTTTTTCATTGGTCCTTTAAACCATGCTTAAGTTAAATCTAAGAAAAAAAAGTGTAACTTTATGGAAGAGGCCATAAGTTAAGAATTGTTAAAAAACAAAGAAAAGACACTGATAAAGAAAGATAGTTTTAAGACTTTTAAAAAAAGACCTAGAGAACACCTAGAATTTTGCAAATAAAATATGGTTGAGTCATTTCAGACAGGTATAAACACATTTAATTTAGATATATGCAGAATTTTGACCCCTCTAAAGCTCTCTGAATTCCATTGATCCATTTGAACATAAAAGATACTCTTTTGACCTCGCTCTGCCTCTAGGTCAGAATATCTGCTGTATCAACTAGGATCATAGGTGATCTGCTAGCTTCCTGCCCCGGGGGATGTGGCAGTTCATTATCTTCAATTTCTTCTCTACTGGATGCAGGATTTTCACAGTATCTATTCCCCTTTATCTTTAGCGAGAATGTAAATCTTCCTAAAGGAACTAGAATCATCATTTAAAACCTTGCACTTAGCTCCAGAATGATTCAAGCAGAGAGAGTAAGTCCCTTACCAGTGATCCTTAATTTTGACTTACAGATTTTGGCTCGATAGGAGACATTTCTGTGTCTGTGTTCAGGCTGTCCCAGGCTTCCCTGATGAGACTGATAGAAAAGGCATTGACTTGCATCAATTGTGATGATAGGTTTTATGACTGGACTGAGATCAGAAATTCATTTTACAGACCACTGAACAATTGCTAAATGCCTGCTCACCTCAGTTTCCAACCATTCACTAATAATTTTAGTCCTGGGGTGGATTTTGTGAATACTGGTCAAATGCCACAAGAGTAAAAACTTGAATCATTGGAAAAAGAAGGATGATAATGCTTTAATATGTGACCTCGTTGTTCTCTAAATTTCCTTTTCAATGTGTTTGTTGTGAAATCTCTTCTTAATCCATAAAAGCAAATAATTTCACATATTAACACTCTCACTGCCATTTTAAATTAAGGACTTTATAATGGATTGAAATAAAAATTAATTTACCATATATTTTATCTTCTTTCTGGCATTCCCGTTTTTATGTTTAGACTGTTAAAAAGAAAACAGTCCTCTACAGCTAGCTTTCAATAGAGACTTTAAATGTAATATCGATTTTAAATAATTGTAGACCCCTATCATCAAAATTACTAGTGTACTATGTGAATTTGACCTGTGTGAATCATACCCTGGCCACCAGCTAAATTTGAGTTATGAAAATATGTTGATAAATTAGCGATGGTAGGCTAAATCTCAGTGGTTTAGAAAGCAATAAAGTCATTTTTTTTAATTGGTGTAATAGTCCAGGTGGAAGTTTCATGTTGCCTCCATGTTGAGGATTCCAGGCTGCCATATACATTTGTCTTTCAAGACATTGACAAGTGCAATTAGCTGGAAGGGGTGAAAAGTATGGATGGGTATATTTGAAAGACTACAGAGAAATTTTAGAAGAAAGAAAAGAGTTAAGAACAAGAGAATTCACAAATGGAAGAATATGTATGTTAGATTCTCCCTCATTAGGACCCTTGATTTCAGGTGACACAGAAACCTCTCCAAGTGGGAATGTGTTGGCTTATACGGCTGAATACAGGGGCTCAAAGAGCATCATGTCTCATTTTTTCTCGGTCCTTGCATTCTACATTCCTCTGTGTTGGCTTCATTTTTAGTAGACTCTCTACTCCTAGCTACATACACAGTGCCAAGGATACACCCTCACAGTCTCACTGACACTATAAAAATAACATTTATTTTGTTATTATCCACCCCACCCCCCAACCCTTGCAAAAATAAGCCCTTAACATTTGATATCCTTAGTTCTGTCTGACCATGTCTGGGTCACATGCCCATCTCTGCAGTCAGGGGATACATTTTAATTCCATCAGAACCACCTGGACAGAGAATGATACAGGGAGGTCCCCAAGAAATTTGGGTGTTTTTACCTTATGAAAACACAGACCATTCAGCCATAATCCCTAAATGTCCTTTACATATGAGGAAAAACATATTTGTGTAATATGCTAACTCTTTAATGTGAAACTTCTCCTATTACTGTACTTTGATTTTTTTTTTTGCAGTCAAATATAGTGTTTTTTAAACCAAGGACTCATTTTCGCCTAGTTATGATTAATAACCCTGAGTTTCAAGACGAGCCTGAAATCTAGATTTTGATATGAAATAACCCAATTTTTAAAACTAGGGCTTAGGCCACCCCAAAATACTTCTGTGGGTTGGTTTCGGTCACTTAGGCTACAATTTTGCAACCTCTGCCCTAAGGCCATTAAGGAGATAAGTTGTAAATTTCTTCTAGAATGGGAGGTCTTGAAGGCTGGTTGCATGTGTGTAAGAGAGGTGGAGATTCCTCATATTGGGGGAAAAGAGAATGCCAGATTCTCAAAGTGACCAAGAGGGGCGCCAGACTCACCATTAGTGTATTAAAGGCTGAGGAACTTGGACGGGAATAGGTGGAGAATATCTGTGGTGATTTGAACTCCAAGAACTTTAATCTTGGGAGGTAGGTAAAAGTCCCTAAGATCCTGGTCAAGAAGCATGAGCAACAGTGACAGCTATTAAGTGAGAGACAGTGGACTCCCTTTTTACTGGACTATGGCAGCTACAGCTTTCTGGTAAAGCTCAAAGGAAGGAGAGAGAAGCATGAAAAATGACTAATAGTGGACCTCATGCCAATATTGGTGAGTAGAGGATTTGAATCAAATTTTAAAAATAAAAAAGAGTGATACATCTTACAGTATGTCATGGAACATTCATACCTATTACATTAGCATAGCTCAGAAATCTGAGGATGGCACACTCATAGATCAGGTATTGCTCAGTGCTAACAGCTCCTGGCAAGGAAACACACACAGACACGAACACACACACCACTGAAAAAAATGGAATAGATGGAAGCCTGAAATGAAGTGCAAATCATACTAAATTTTTTTGATAGTCCCAAACAAATTGAAAAAGTGACAATTGAAGATTGGGATGCTATAGCAATGTTTAACAATAGAAAAAAAATTAAACTGTGAAAAAGTAAGATGATTAGCCATTATATTGTCTTAAAATGAACCATTTAAAGTAGGCAGTGTCTGAGATGAGTGACACCCCCAAGAGACATACTGGCCTCTTCAACTAATGAGGAGCTTGATTCCACTTTGTTTTGAATGGCATGTGATTTCATCTCACTGGAATTACCGGGGCAAAGGTGCTATAAACACACTCAAATCACCATCTCACACTAGTTAATGACACCTCTGCCTGACCCAGGCCTGCGTCCCTGACCTTATCCACCTTCTATATCAGGAGAAAATGAAGATCATTATGGTTATTTTTTCTACCTGCTTTAAATCCTCACTGAGTGATAGATGCCATGTTCATGGGGGAAAATGTTGGGGTGGGCATGGAGGTGGGGAATAGGTTGCCTCAATAGTCTGGTTTTAAGCCATTCACAAAGAACATGTATGCAGTTTTATTCTCTTTCCTTCTTTTTCTCATTCCGAAAAAAAAAATAATATAGAAGTAATTGCTTTTGGGTTATACATAAAAAAGGAAACAGTACTGATTATATAGTTGGAGGGCATTCTTATGAGTAGATAAAAAGGAGATATAGTGAAAAGAGATGCTAATATGAAAAGCATGCTTGAATGATGAACACATTGGAAAATACAAAAAATATTTGTGTCTGTTTGAAATATCCTTTTTATTATTTTGCAATACTGGGATAAGAAATACAATATTTAAGTGAAACGGTATTAAGAGTTAAATTACATTAAAAGTATGATATTAGATTTTGTCTTTATTTTTAAATCATAAATTAAATAATGATTTTATGATTAAATCACTTACAATTTACGCAATTTTTTTCTATGCTTTCTGGAATGAAGCTTTTGTAGAGTTATAATAAGGAAATAATCCAACTTCTTAAGGCAAATAAAAGTCAATTTTTTTCTTTTTTTTTTTGCTTTATCTCCCCAAATCTTTCCTGTACATAGTTGTATATCTTAGTTGCAGGTCCTTCTAGTTACGGCATGTGGGATGCTGCCTCAGCATGGCTTGGTGAGCAGTGCCGTGTTCGGACCCAGGATCCGAACCGCCGAAACCCTGTGCTGCCACAGCGGAGTGTGTGAACTTAACCACTCAGCCACGGGGACCACCCAAAAAGTCAATTTTTAGTATATGTGGTTTTGCACTCATGAAGAAACAAGTATTTCTCACATAAAGCCAGAAGACTCAATTAATAAGTATGCTGATATAAAACCTTACATTTATTTTTGAAAATTAAAATTGGAACATGTCATTGTCTACCTTCAAATGCACTAACATTTTATTAATTGAAAAATGGAGTTTGTCTTTCATTTCTCTTTCTTCCTAGACAGACATCACGGTTGTTGACCTCCACCAGCTGCAGCAGCACCGCTGTGTGCCTCTCGCTTCCCCTCCTGGCAACACAGGCATTGTTCCGCAGCGGGAGCTCCTAGAATTGGTGGGAGAACTTAGGCCAGCGTCCATGTCTCACATATTTAGAAAAAGAGACTTAGTTGTAGCTTCAATTCTGAATCTTGATTGAATAAGCACTCACATGTGAAGTTACAAGTCAGGTTGATTTAGGATTGTATTTTTTTAATTATTAAAGCAAATAATCAGACCTTGGTTTATTAAAAAACCCAACTTTTCAATATTAATTCACACTGGCTGCTTTTGCTTTTCTCTTGTGTTGTCCAGTAAAAAGAGTGAGTTTTCAAGCCAACTAGAAAATGCAAAACTTCATAGGCTGTAACTCTTCATTGACTGCTTATCCTTTTACCACATCCAGACCTAATGCGTTGCCATCCTGGGGAAGGAGAATCAGCTAAGTTGTTAAACTGCTGCCTGGCTAAGCGCTCCGTGAAGAAGAACGTGGCTATGAGCAGCCAAGGGCCATTATGACTTAAATGCTCACGAAGGTCATCTAAACTTGGCTTCATCTTTTCCCCGTTTTCCACAGTCCGTTTAACAATTGCTACCGTTGACATTCATCCTTTCTTCCATCTTTGTTCAGGTTGATTTGACCTTACCAAAGCAGAGCGGGCCTCTGGCAGTGCCGCCAGGGAGGGCTCCCCGTCCGACTACTGGGGCTTAACCAGCTCGGCCACACATCAAAGAGTGATATTAGTTTAAGAAAAATAAAGGGAAGAAAGAAACAATAATCTTTCGCCTGACAGAGCAGTCTAAGAATGTGAAGGAGTTTACTTTAATGAGCTTCCGAACAGAACTCCAGCAAACTTTTAAATGTATATTACTCTATTCTAGAAATTCTGTAAAATGTATGTATTCGGATCCCCTGGCATTTTTCTGATCTCGAATGAATTTTAGTTAATTTGTTTAATTATTTTGCCAAGATAATGTGTCATGTAATAAACAAATCTGGGCTTCGTAAGGAGAGATTTTAGGATCCGGTAAGTGGGGAGGCATTGCATGTGGCTGGGGGACCTTTGCAGTAGGGAGAGCTCTCCAACCGCACATCTGCAGGTGTCTGAAGGGCTGGGCAAGAAGGGATTTGTCTATTTTAGGTTGGAGCAAACAAGGCTACAAAGGACTGGGTGTGGGGAAGTGGGATGAAAGGGTGGCATTAAAGGACAGTAGATCAGAGAATGTGTTACAATAAGGCAGCACGTACTCAGAAGGGGCTGTATGCTGGCTCTGGCTGAAGGTATGTCAAAGATCCTCCTGGGGAAGGAGAGGGGCTTAACAGAAGTTTGGGCAACAAGCATCTTGTTCTGATTGATGCGTGAGGACAGTAGACCAGCTAATGATTTACGAGGCAAAGAATGGGAATTTGGAGTCTATGTCTGGTCTTGTCATAGGGAAAACAAGAGGGATATTCAAGTTTTCAAAGGTTTTAAATATCACCAAGAACTTTGAAAAGATGCTATAACTTTAATATAAAGAACAAAAAAAGGGAAACAATTTATAATAAAATAATCTGAATTTTAAAATGTAAATACTCAGGTAAGAATTTGCTAGAAGTCAAAATGAAGTTACATGAAATTCTTGCATTTGCACATGGAGTCACCCAAAGCGAGAGAGCTGCAAAAAGCAGACTTAAACAGGTGTTTCTTTGGTGGTTTAAAATCTGTGATCAGCATGGTCATTAGTGACATGATTTTCTATAATGAGGAACAAATCTTGGTAAGGTTCCAAAACAAACAAACCCAAAACAATCTTCCCTAAATTTAAAAGTTAGCTACATTCCTGGATGATGCGTTTCTATTGAAACCATGCGAAAATATTTGTGTCCATACATAAAATGCAGTGGGTTGCCAAGCTCTCATAATTATAAACAGTTTTATCACTTATAAAAAAGCAGGAGATGGGACCAATTTTTTCCTCATGTGGGACCTGAACAAGAAGGCCTTAATTTTCCCCTCAGCTTGACTAAACTTTAGAGGAGTATATTCTCTTTTTGCCGCTTTGAGATGTAAATCTTCCAACCTCTTGCCAGTTTGAAAATCCAGTTTTGCAAGGACCCAGGAGCCATCTCTTTGAAATATAATCTTCAAGGAAGTTAGAGCCCCTGTCTTCCATTCTCTGTGGGTGGACAGGAGCCTAACTTTGATAAACAATAATTAACAAACACAGGCGGCCTAACAACATTGACCAACCGGCCAGTAATGTCCCCCAGTACTTTTCCACTAGTTTACCACAGCGCTTAAAAAAAGCTCCCACTTTTTGTTCCAGGGAAGTTAAATTCAATCTGTCTACCTCATTGCAAAAGCCTTAAATAAAGTCTTCCTTGCCTGTTTAACTGGTCTGGTGCAATTTTTCTGTGACAGACTCTCCTGCACATTGTGGTAGATCCACATCTCAGACCCCTGCCCACTAAATGTCAGTGACTTTGCCCACTTAGAATATAACCAAAAACCTCCCATACTATTTTCAGAATTCCTTCTGCACGTGGTCTGACTCCCTGGAGATCCATTGATTTAAAGTTTAAGTATCTGAGACTTGAAGACCAGAGTTCATAACCTATTTTCATACCACTTATTTGTAGGTAACCCTGAAGATGTTGCTTAAACTCTCTGAGATTTAGTTTTCTGATGTTTATAAAGACACTGTAATGATGCCAACCTTTTATATGACTAATCGAAACATGCCTTACACTGGAACCACTTTATAAGTAAATTACACAGAATTATCACAGCACACTTGTTTTCAAGTTATCTCAATTCAACTCCATTTGAGAGAGAGAAGGCGGCTGAGAACATTCAGAGTGACTGGCTGGAAGCAGGTGGTTATAGGTTTCCTGGGCCTCCTGTAGAAAGCTATTGAAGAACTAATTAAGGGCCCAAGAAAACATTGCCTAACAAACACATGTAGCCGGGAGACAAAGGTAAAACAACAAACAGAAAATGGGTGAAAGCCTGGTGATTGTACTGAAGAATTCTATAACTGAAAGGCTTGACTAAATCAATTTCTAAATATGATCCTTCCAGAGAATTTTAGATAAAATATATCAGTAAATACACCATGCATTTCTACATACACTGATCCATTTTTGAGTTGTATGGACAAAAATCAGTTTACTACACTTTATGGATGATGTAAGAGATTTTCAAGAGTAAATTTGGAAATTGCTCATGAAAATTTTGCACCTTGTGTTGCATGCACTGACTTTGGATTCTAACCCTCCAGGTGATTCGTGATTCCTCTGGATTACAGAGAAGAGTCTCCAGACCACACTTAACAGCCAAGAGTTATTGGACATTTACTGTGTGCCCCACATTGCGCTAAGCCCTTGACATTCCTGAATTCATTTAAATTCCACAACTCTTTGATCTAAATACGAGTTTAGATGCACTTGATAATTTCCCTTCCCTTCAAAAAATTTCAAAATGTGTTTAATGGTTGCCTGATGTAGGAGGTACAGAGTACAAGGAATAAACATTATCAGATTTGCCTCCAGGGAGTATAGTCTGTAGAAAAAGGAGAGCGGAAAATAGAAAGTCAATGTCCCAGGAAATGCAATAGAGATAAAATCTTGAATAGCACTTAAGAAACCATGCAAAGAAAAATGGCTGCTAGTTAGGGAGGTCACAGATGTGGCCTTTGAGCATGCTATATGTTACATAGGTAACAAGGTACAGAAGGAGGCGAACTGTGCCAACTGCATTAGCGTTGGAATCTGAAGACGCAGCTTCCTGTACAAAGTCATTTAACCTCCCTTGAGCTCCGTTTTTTTCTCTCTGTAAAAGGGGGATCAAATAAAGGCTGGATCAGGATCCAGGGCTACTGTTTAGCCAACATGTACTCGTTCATTATGCTGGTTGCTTGTGACAGTATTTGTTCTGCTATTTGGGGTGTTCATTTTGATTGGTCAGTGTCCACACTGTAGCAGTTGGTAACTATTCTGAATATCACCTCTGCTTATGCCACAGGAGCTTTTTGACTGTACAATTAGTTTATGTTAAAGTATTTTATAAAATTGTACATATATAATATGTATAAATTATTATATTGTATCGTATAAAATATTATATAAATAATAATAGTTATGTTTGCTCAGTAAGTATTTTGTCAATTTACAATTTGAAACAGTTTGCAAGTATAATTAATGCATTGAAAAACCCTGTCATATTTATCTTTGATTTCCCCATGCTCCTCTGCCCTAAATGGAGAGGTTCTCTATGTTGTGACCTCGTCTGCTTTGGTCCCAGTTGAATAAGAAGAGTGGATACATATGTTAAGGACAGGGGCCTGAGACTTGTAGCATGGCCTGGGAAACAATTTGTATAAATCAGATTCCTGTTCTTGGCAATTTGAACTAAGAATATTAGAAGGGATTTGACAATTGGTAGAGAAACAGAAGGGAAAATAAAACAGTAATTAAAAAAATAAACAAAACCAAATCCAGATTTCTGTTCCGTGCTTGAGTCTCACTACGGCAGGACACTAGAAAGTCCATACATATTGCTAAGGCCCCAGGGCTTCCTTGAGTCTAGAAAACTTCCTCAACTTGGTCTTGAGCAAGCCCCAGCCTTGTCTACATTTAGTCCTTAAATTTGTATGGACTGCTCCTTATTACCTCTGACAACGTACATTCTTAATTTGATCTATTTTTGATGAATCTTTTATCTTTACAGCAAAATTATCCTAATTAAAATAAATGACTTACTCAATTTTGTATCCTAGTGTCTAGCAAAGTGTCTTGCACACAATAGACAATCAATAAATATTAAAAAAGAAAATATCTATACCTAAAAAAATCTTCTTCTAATGAGTTTTTGTTTGAATTGTCAACACTACCATTTGAGTAGCAAAATAAAATAAAAGGATGAAATACAGAAGAATCTTAAAACCCACTAAAATGAGAATTTTCCCTTTTCAAAATGCTTTTAAGAGATATAATTTTCCCTAAAGACATATGATTTGACCTAAAAACTCCTCCCTTTCTCCCTCTTTTAAAATACACACCATAAATTGCCCTCAGACAGCATTTGTATTCCTGTTTGGGTTGATAAAAACCTGTGTAGTTCACTGCCATCTTCATTATGCATGAAATGTGACTATATGGAATATACTGTGACTCTAGGAGCAATAATGTATTACCCTGAGGCTCACATAGATCAAAATCTGATGGCTAGACTGAGAGAGAGGATAAAATGCAGGTTGAGCAAACACTTTCAGTTGAGGTTTCTTGACTTGACAGAATAAAGGTTTTATGACTATTTGGGCTGTTTTATAGTGAGTATTGTGCATCTATCAAGAAGGCTGATGACCAACCTACTCCACTATTGGCTCTAATAATATGCGTTCATCTGTTTCTTATGATAATATTTTGTCATTCAAAACTTCCCTCCTTATTATAGTGCATCGAAGCATATTTTATTGCCACAGTACTTCTCACAATGTCTTGTTCTTAACGTATCTCTAATAAATATTTGTTCATTAAATAATTCATATTCTAGTCCTGGTAATAGCCCAAGGAATGTAAATCTTGGATAGAATAATTTAAAGAGAATGTGACAAAACTCATTGTCCACTAACAATTAGAACTATGCTTGTATAGATTTACTATTTGTTATGACTAGGGCTAGTTTTCTACCAATCTCAATTCTCTCTTTTCGTTTTTAATAGAACTTCTGAGTTTTAGGTGGGCACAAGGCTATTCAGCAAATTACATTTCCCAGCCTCATTTGAAGTTCATTGTGATTAGAAGTTATGTAAACCACTTGTATATTGCTCCCTTAAAAAGAGATTTTGCCCTTTCTTCCCTCTCCTTGAGATATAGACATGATAGAAACATCTGGAACAGCTTCCTCAGATCTGGAAGTTAGAATCTGTGTTTTGCAAATGGCTGTGCTACCATACTAGCCAGCCATATTCTTCTGAAACATACTACAAAAGAGAGAGAGATAGGACTTTAAAGATTCTATAATTTCCATTCTCTTTGTTATAGCAGCTCAGACTATACCCTATTAGTACACTAACATGTTAAAATGCAACTTCCAATTTATATTTCCATTCACCTCCTCGTGTTCTTGCCTCTTGAAGAGATTATTCCCCATTGTCCAGCTGACAAAGCCTTAATGATTCTTCTATTTCTATATCATTATTGCCTTCCATCATCTCCTCTGGGCTCTCTTCTATTTTCCTAAGCCCTCTGGTTGCCCCATTTTCTGCAGTGATTTGTAAACATTTTAAAATCAGCCTATCACCCTTATTAATTTGCATATTTCCAGAAGGCAGGAATGTAACTAATACCTATGTCTTCATCCTCAGCTCTTAGCACATTGCTTGGCACACCCTATAATTCAAGAAATGCGGCTTGGATGAATGAACACAGAAAACCTCCAAAAAAGGGGACCAAAACCAGAAGAGAGCACCCTGGGGATGTTGGAAGGGGGAAGGAGGAGCTGCCTTTCCGCGGGGCTTCCCTAAGGACAGAGGAAGAAGGGAGAACACCAGGAATCAAGGCTTGATTGTTATGCATGTGTGCCTCAGGTTGTTTTTTTTCCCCCTTAATTTTAATTTCAATTTTTTAGCACCAGCTGGCAGAGCCCACTCCTCCCCTGCCAGCTGCCTGCCTGAGACGTTGGCCAGCTGCCAGCAGCTGTGCCTGTAGAAAGAGGGCACCCCCAGATATTCTAGACAGGCCACTGAATATCACTCTTTTAAGCTTTCTTGAGAACTTGTATTTTTTTAGCATCTAATCATTAAGCTAGTTATCTTTTGAACAACTTTCTTCAAGAATTAAAGTGGTTGTGGCTCTCTAAAGAAATGTTTAGTTCACATCAACTTTATTTTAATGAAAGCATTTACATATTCTAGACACACTTTAGATTTTTGTTTGCAATTCTCAAGTGTACAAAGAAGTTCCAAGATCTAAATATCATAACAAAAATGGGTACTTCAGTTGAGTGACTGCTTATTTCTCTGATTTTTCATTGCTTTTCTTGTCTTGGCAAATGAGATAGTTCAAGAAGTTCTTCCCTTTTCTTTGGTCTCGGGTTTGTGTCATGATCCTATCTGTAAGTGACCATAAGTTGTCACCTAATGGAATCAGTTCAGTGACCTGTACAAACTAAATTAGCAATCTCTGCCTAGTTTCTACTAGATATGTGTCTAAATCACAGTTGGCTGTCTTGTTAGCTGCCTCAGTTAGAAGTTCAGGGAGAGAATGGACCAACCTGGCCTTTCATCCCCGGGGGATGTCCCTTAGCATCTTAGAGGCTCATTAACAGAGCTTTCGCCCTGAGATTGACCATAGTGTATTTGTTCTAACAGGATTTCTTACTTTGAGACACGGTAAATGTCTGTTGCAAATCCAATTGACATTTAATTTTTAAATTATCTTCTGTATTTGTTTGTAATTTACTCAGGAAGTACGCATAGTTCCCATCTGTTGAAATATTGATTCTGATTTATGATTTAGTAAATTAAGAAATGGTTGGTTCGCATATTAAACTTCACAAGTGACTCACAGTATTTCACATTTATATTGCCCTTTAGAGTTCTACAAAGTCCTTCCATGAACGCTATCTGTGAGCATACTGGGGAAAAGAATCATGTTTAATTCATCTTTATATCCTCAGCATCTAACACAGTGCTAGCACGTGGAAGCTACATAATACGGGGTTTTTAATGAAGTCATTTGAGTTTCTCAGCAAGTCAAAGAAGATGATGAATGTGACAGTTTTACAACATGTCCAAAATGCTTTGATACTCCTTTTACTAGTTTCCTATTTTTGCTATATAACAAATTACCACAAAGTTAATGGCTTAATACAATACAAATTGATTAGTTTACAGTTCTGGAAGTCAGGAGTCCAAAATGGGTCAAAAATCAAGGCAGGGCTCCAATTGTTTGGAGGCGCTGGGTGAGAATCTGTTTCTTTGCCTTTTCCAGCTTCCAGAGGCTGCCCTGCCTTGGCTTATGGTCCTACCTCACTCTGGCCTCTGCTTTGTCATCACACCTCCTTCTCTGATTCAGACTCTCCTGTTCCCTCTTAGAAGGACTTTCGTGATTATATAAAGCCCCCCTGGAAAATCCAGGGTAATCTTCCCTTCTCTGGATGCTTAATTTAATCCCATCTGCAAAGTCCCCTCTGCCATGTAAGGTAACACATATACAAGTTTCTGGGATTAGAACATGGACATCTTTGGGGGGGGCATATATAGCCTACCCACTCCTCAAGAGGAGGAATATAATTCCGCTTCCCTCGAGTATGGACTGGCCATAGTAATTTGTCTATAGAGTAAAAAGCATTGGAAGCAACACTACCTCATTCTCCAGGCTAGGTCATATGAGTGAATACAGCTGTACAGCTTTGACCTTGCTTTCTCTCTTTCACCTGTCTCTCTTGGGAGATGCGTTTTGGAATCCTAAATTATTTTATATGTATATAAAAATAAAAGGTCTGGTTACATTGGGGTTACTGTGTTAGAAAAATGACCTGGCATCTTGCAAGACGTATGAATTCTACAGATCTGCTTTACAATATTGTGCCTATAGTTAACAATATTTTACGGTGCACTTAAAATTTGTTAAGAGGGCAGTTTTCATGTTAAATGTTCTTAACACACACACAGAAAATGAATTTGGAGCTAAAATTTGGAGGAACACGTAAACACAAAAATTAACCCCTCTGGAAGCCTCAGCAAATTTTGGGAAGGTTTGTATTTTTATAATTACAGGAGATGGGACCTGTAGCATTTCTCTGGATATTAAAGAAAATGTTAATTCCAGAAGTCTGGAAGAATTTGGTTCTAATCCCAAATTTTTATCCCAGTCTGGATGTTGCTCCAAAGCAACATCTTAAAATAAAAAGCTCAAGAACTGAGTTCAATGTTTTCTCCCATAATTACTCACTTCCTCCAATATTCCCTATATTAATTGCACCTGTACACACCTGGTAGTCATCTCTCACTTTACCATCTCATTTCTTACATGCAACTGGTCATCAGATTTTAAAGGCTCTACTTCTTAATGCTTTCAAATCTTTCTCCAACCCATTACCCCTGTGCACCCTTCTATCCATACCTTTATTTCTCACGTGGGTTAACTCCATCCACAGGCCCTGGATGTTCTTGCCACCTCTTGTTTTCTCCCTTTCTGAGTCATTCTCCTTCTTCCTTTTAGAGTTATCTTTCTATAGAGCAAATTGGATAATGCTGTCTGAGGGACTGATTCAATTTACTGAGTTCTTACTATGTGTCAGCTCCAGTGTTTCACCTTTTACCTATTGTATTAGTCTGCTTGGGCTGCTGTAACAAATATCATAGACTGGGTGGCTTAACCGACAGAATTTACTTTTTCACATTTCTCATGGCTAGAAGTCCAAGATCAAGGTTTCAATTTCTGGTGAGGGCTCTCTTCCTGCCTAGCAGACAGCTGTGCTCTCTCTTCCTCCTGACATGGCCTTTCCTTGGTGTGCGCACATGGAGAGAGAGAAAAAGAGAACTCTCTGGTGTCTTTACTTATAGGACACTAATCCTTTCAAATCAGGGCCCCATTCTTCTGACCTCATTTAACTTTAGTTAGTTCCTTAAAAGCTCCATCTCCAAATTCAGCCACACTGGGGGTTAGGGCTTCAAAATATGAATTTTGTGGCAATACATTCAGTCCATTACATCTATATAAGTTACTTAATTTTTTCATCACAACTAAGCTACGAGGTAGATATAACTATTACCATTTTATAGGAGAGCATACTGAAGCAAAAAAAAAGTAACCTCAATTAGTATTATGTAATACTAATTAATATACAATTTCCTGGTTATAAGGTTCATGATTGTAGCCCTGGGCATTAATACTCAACCATTAAGCACACTACCTTTCTCTGGGTTCCTGTAGATTTTACAAATAAGTCACTTTCTAATTTCTCCCACTGATTGTTTGCCTCTTTCCTTTTGCCATCCTAATTTATCAGCTTGTAGGCCATAATATGTAAGCTTCTGTGCCTTTGTACATGATGCTTTGTCTAGCCAACTTTCTACTCGTTTTCTAAAGCTTCTTATGTTTGTCACCTCCTGCAGGAACCAGCACTTACCTACTCTCAACTGAGTACCTTGTAGGAAGTAACTCTCTTCCTATGACCTTCCATGACACCTCTTGCTTATCTGTTACCACACTGGGTGGTCATTGTTTTCTCTGCTGCCCCTCCAATTGTTTATGAACTCTTCGAATTTAATGACTGGGTCTTGGATTTCTCTAGCAGATAGCATAGTACCTGACACATAGTTAAATTTCCATAAATGTTTGTTAAATCAATCACCTAAGATTCTGTATAGCAAGTTTGGGTCATCCCTTCCTAGCATCAGAAGGTATAGTTTGTCATCCAATCTGTTCCTAGTTATGTCGATGACTGAGAAGTTCAGCGTTCCAAAAACTTTTCCTACCTAAAAGGTGTAATATCTGTGTACAGATTTAGTAATGTTTTTTGCATTTTAAGTAACAGTGCCCATTCTTTTGGAACAAACTTTACCTATGCCTCAAGACATGAGAATGTGGAACTTACAGAAAATTTCATTCTACTATTAAACTTCGGAGTGTAATTTTTAAAGTGGAAACAGAATCCAGGAGTTGTATTTAGTTTCTAAATTGGCATTTAGTTGGAGCATAGTATTGAAAATTCTCTCTCAATTTTCTGTTAGCTTGTCAGCTGGTATATAGTTCAACGACTTCAAGATATAATATCTGCTACCATAGTAGCCTAAGTACCTTAAAAATGATCTGTGACTAGTAGAATTAAATTTTGTATAGAATAGGTGTCTTCTTATATACTAATGATCATAAAATACTGTTCTCTTATATCAGGAACATAATAAGAAACAGTCATGATTTTTTCATTCCTAAAGGAATAAAGAGTTTGACAAAAGCCTTTAGGCTTGTGGTGTATTAATAGATAACAACATGTTCATTTTGCTTATCTGAATAATAATTACATATTTTATGAGTTCAATCATCAACTTTGGAAAACTCATTCAGTAGCAATCCCTGGAATCATGTATTTCCATTTTGCATTAATTAAATAATGCCAGTTATAATACAGGTTGCCAAGATAAAGACATTTTTCAGCTGTTAAATTTCATAGTTACTTATAAGACAGGAGGAACTTTGAAGTTTCATAACCTGGTGCTTATCATCTTAATTGTAAAGACCAAATGTCAAGTTGTCTTTACAACGATATTTAACAAAGCGATTTTTGAGACTCTTGCACCTTATACAGTCTATTTGTGTTTTAATATTCAGGCATAGGTTTTAAGATGAAAGTCGCTCCCCTCCTTGTTATGTTTTATCGCTAAAGTAAACACTTCAGGGATGTGTTAAATACAGCTACCATCTTTTTTTAAATTTCAGTGTAATACATTCAGATTAGCATTTCTATGAGACATAGGACAGAGCAGATTTGTGTCAAGGTAAAGAAAATAAGAGAGAGAAAAACAATACTAATACGAATAAGGATAGATCTAAGGTTATGCATCATTTATCAAACTGCTTCTGAGAAATATTTATAGTATCAGCAGTTATTTTTTTCTTTCATTTTCCAAAGAGAAATGTGTTAAGTTCTTTTCTATTTTCATATTGTTGTTATCATTGCCTTAGCAGAGTGGAGGGAGCATTGGGCAGTGTATTAGTTTCCTAGGGGTGCTGTAAAAAAATACAACAGATCGGGGGATTAAATAACAGAAGTTTCTTTTTCATAGTTCTGGACACTGGAAGTCCAAATCGAGGTGCTGGAAGGGTGGTTTCTCCTGAAGCCTCTCTCTATGGCTTGTAGACTGTCACCTTCTTGTGGCATGACCTGCACTCTGTGTGTGAGCATCTCTGGCACCTCTCTGTACGTCCTAATCTCTTCTTCATATGAGGACACCAGTCAGATTGGATGAAGGCCCACCCTAATGACCTCATTTTAACTTCATCACTTTTTTAAAGGCCCTATCTCCAAATATAGTCATTTTCTGAGGCATTGGGTGTTAGAGTTTCAATATATGAATTTTGGGAGGACACATTTCAGTCCACACCAGGTAGTGTCAGTAGATTAACACAAGCCATGAGACCTCTTTCCCTTTTATGCTTTGCAATTTAAATTATTTTTATAAGAAAGAAGGTTTGGGAGGCCTGTAGATATCTATATTGAAAGAGTTATTGTGGTTTTCTTATTCAAAAGCCACATAGGTTTGACTTATTAAGGTAATAGATCTCATTTAAATAATAATTTTATTGTCATGTTCTCTAATTTTATGGAATGGACTTATTTATTGTGATTCCTGTGTACTTGTTTGTGTATTACAAATCCTATTTATTAAGACTGTGACATGAGATTAACCTTTCACTTTGGCCCAGCCTAATGGGAGGAAAGTGAAGAAAGAATTCAATGTGATTATTACATTGAATGATATCTTTAAGGAGAATATACATCTCAAGGAGAAGAGCAGTAGAACTATAAATGAAAAACTTTCCTCGTGTGAGGTCTCTAAATATAAATCTGAATGCCATCAAGTCTTTTAAAACTAATTTCCCAGAAAAGTGAGGAAAAACTATAAAGGAATGAGATTTCTTTTTAATGAAATAGAAAATGTAACAGACCACTGGTTTTTTAAAACCCTATAATATGTTCACTATGTCGCACATTTAAAATTGGATTGTTATAAAGTATATAATTATCTATTTGCTTAGTAATTGAATTAAATATCTTCCATCAAAAGCAATGACAGTAGTTGATTCATTCAAAGAGTATATCCATGTAGAACTATATAACACTTAAATTTGTGGCATTAGCTCAGTGTGAAGTAGCATATTTATCATAAAGTGGCATCATGGAGTGCCTGGAAAACACAAATGTAACTCAGTGTTTGACCTACCTGCCATGACTAGACAAAGACCTCCTATTGCTCTTTATTTCCCATACTGTTAAGGAATTGCCACATCATTATTTCAGATACTATTTCGTCTGTTATATATATCTTTCTTCTACCCAGATTTCTAGTTTTTGGCTTTAATGGTTTCTTAATAAATAATTTTTCTTAAAAATACATGCAATTCTCGTACAAATTATTGTCCTTGGTTGAGCCATTGATTGGGTACCTCTCACCTCTCAATAGGCATTAAGAATACAGACAAATTAAAGGGAAACCTCTTGCTCTCAAGTTGCTGAGATCTACTTGTGGAGATAGAAAAGCAAATTAACTTTGCAGGATGACGTGATAACTGCAAAATTAGAGGTAAACATACGGTGCTTAGAGGCAAAGACCGTAGATAATTAGTTAGATTCATGAGTTAGGTTGAGGATGGTGTCATGGAAGGTTCACAAAAGATAACAGCATCAGAGTGAATTTTGACAGCAATAGGAATGGGTGCAAAATGAGGACTACTCAGTGAAAAATTGTTCAACAGTTCTGATGTACACCTATTAAAGCATGATCCACGTTTGAAGAGGAGTGTTGAAATGGCTTGATACTAACCAGGAGGGACAATTTAAGTATTGAGACTACAGAAGGAAGGAAGACGTTTTACAAAGAGCCTTATATGCTCTACTAAGTTGTAGGCAATGGAAGCTTCAGAGAGCTTGATGCTGGAATAATATTTTTAGAAGATATTGTACTCAATACAAATTACTGCAAACTTAGCAGCTTCAAATAACACACATTTATTATCTCATAGTTTCCACGGGGCAGGAGTCCAGCCGTGGCTTATTTAGGTCTCCTGCTCAGGGTCTCACAAGGTGTCAAGAAAGATGCCAGCTGGACTGTGTTTTCATCTGGATACCCAACTGGGGAAAAGTCCACTTTCAAGCTCCTTTAGGTTGTTGACTGAATTCATTTCCATGCGGTTGTATGCTGAGGGTCCCAGCTTGTTACTGGCTGTCAACTGGAGGCTGCCCTCTGCTCTTGGAGGCCACCCTGATGTCTCAGACATGTGGCTTGTGTATGAGGAGTTCACAATCACAGCATGGCTTCTTGTTTCTTCATGGCCCACAGAATTTGTCCGTCTTTGGTCTGCTAAAATAGATTCTTAAATATTGTAATATAGTCATGGAGTGATGTCTCATCACTTTTGCTGTATTCTATCAGTTAGAAAAAAGTCATAGTCTCCTCCAAGATGCAAGAGGAGCACATAATACAAGGGTTTTCAATAATGAAAATAACAAACAGAATATAGACTAGATCAAAATTATTCCTATGGACCACACAAGCAGCATCAGCAGTTCCTGGGAATCTGTCAGAAATTCAAATTCTCTGGCCCCAATCCAGATCTATTGAATCAGAAATTCATGGAGTGGCACCCAGCATTCTGTGTGTTAACAACTTCTCCAAGTGATTCTGATGCCTGCTAAATTTTGAGAACCACTGATGTAGGTGGTAGATCTTCTTGCTCTCCTGGAGTCAGGTTTGATGTACCACCTGATGATACTACAAAATAAGCTGGGGAATGTTTTCAAAATCAGATTGTATTCTCCAGAATTAACAGGAATTGTAGAGGTGAAAGAAAGCAAAGAAGAGAAACTAAGAAACAAGAAAGTGTGAAGCTAGGCTCAAGCAGTTAAATCATTTATAGCAGTACATGATTCAGGGATGGGAATTTGAGGAAGTAGGGGGTGAATGCAATTCCTGAAGGAAAGCACAAGAAGATAGAGTGAATTTTTATCTGTTTTCTATATTTAGGGGCCTGGCTTGAACATTAGGGATACAAAAGGGAGTAAGACAATGGATGTTGGTGTTTTTATCCAGGGAGAGTCTATTGAGTGAAACGACAAAGGGCTGAGATATGTCCACTTTCCAGGGGCAGATAAAGAAAGAAATCAATAAACGTAGTATTAAAAAATGCAGGAGGGAAAACTAGAGAGATATATCTTGCAAGTTAAAAAACAGAGGGCGTTTTCAAGAGTACCATGTACCACAGGACACTTAGAACACTCTCAGTTATGAATGACACAGACTTAATTGAAATCATTTAAAGCAATACATATCTGCATAAATGCAATAATTTTTTCACATTCATGGGAAGTCCAGGGTGATGACTGACTGGATCAGTTATGGCTGGATCCAGGGTTTTAAAATATGTTATCAGGAATTACTTTCTCTCTCTCTTTGTCTTTCTTCCTCTCTCTCTCTGTCTGTCGCTGTTTTTCTCCATCTCAATTCTTTTTTCCCTGCAGTTCCAGGCTCATCTTTCATTCCAGAGTGGAGGAGGGGGAACATGACTTTCTCTGCTCGAGCATCCATATAAATTCTGTAAAGGACTATCCTTGGATCACATGACCACTCCAAGAAGATAAACTATGTCACCTGGCCAGCCTCATGTGCCCACTCTTGCAAAAAAGCAGAAAGGACTAATTGATTGACAGCCCACCAGAAACATTATTATTGCTAGTGAGGTAAGTTCTGAGAAATGTCCATTGGTTTTGAGCATCAAAAGGTCATTGATGAGCTAACCCTGATGGCCTAGTGGTTAAGTTTGGCATGCTCTGCTTTGGTGGCCCAGGTTCAGTTCTAGACACTCATCTGTCAGTGGCCATGCTGTTGCAGTGGCTCACATATAAAAAAGGGAAGATTGGCAATAGATGTTAGCTCAGGGTGAATCTTCCTTAACCAAAAAAAAAAAAACCACAAAAAGCAAAGGTCATTGATGACAGGGTTATGCTGGTAGCTGGGTTTCTACAAAAGTGAGATGGCAATGGTTTAAGTGTAAAGAAAAGTAGGCAGTGGTGAATTGTTCATGACCCCTGAAATGGCTTCTTCCAGAGAAATTCATCAGTGAGCTCCCAGCCAGAGTTGTTCAGCTTTCAGTTTAGTTTTTAACATGGTAAAATGAGAATTTAAAATTATTCTTACTTTCTCATCTGAAATAACTACCATTATACTGAAAGAAGAGTTTCTCTATCTGGTCTTGTGCTTTCCAGCTGCATATGTATCCAAGGGACAGAAAGTCTCCACGGGTCAGGGGCCATGCTCCATTGTGTCCTGGACTCCAAATTCCCTGCTCAAATGACCCCAAGTCCACTTCCAGGGCTTGCAAATTTCTCTTCTCCATGTTGATCCTCCAGAAGAAAGACCATACCACAGCTGGACACAACCTGAGGCTCAACAGGTGACTTTCTTGTTATCTGAAGACAGATGAACTTGGAAATGTGGACTATGATAAACAAATGCATGGCATGAAGCTTTTCACAGTGCTAGAGCTGGGGAAAGAAGCAAGGAAGGGTATGCTGTGGACCAGCTCTCCTTGGCTTATGAATTCCAGCAAGGAACTCCAAGAAATCCAAGATATTTGAAATTGGGCTTCCAAGTCATTATGAATATATATTTGTCAAAGTAAGAGACTAGTCTATATTTTATTTAACACTTGTTAGCTTGATTTATAACTTTTAAATATTTAGACTTGTGTTATATAAACCTCCATTTGTATTCTGGCTTCATGCTCTACAACTGTTACGGGCAGATTATATAACTGCAGGGAACAAAGGATAGTATATATTGTAAAGTCCATCAGTTAGTTATAAATTGTCAATAAGTACCATGATGCTTGATGTTATAAAGTTCTAGTTCTTTGCTCTGACAATTTGACTTCAATAAATGGCCATAATTATGCCTCTACTTGTATCTATGCTCTTGGGTAGTTACTTCTCACAATGATTCTGGCCTTAGCTATGTGAATTGGTTTGGCCAATGGGACAATATCAATGTAACAGACACTCATAAAGTGTCTTGCCATTGGCTCCTGCTACTCTAATATTTCTATCATGGGAAAAAGTTTGAGCTAGTTTGTTGGGTGGAAAGAGACACATGGCCAAGCTATTCTAGCACCACAGCTGATGTCAAGCCTCTATCAGACATCTGAATGAGGCCATCTTAGGCCATGCAACCCCAGCTGAACTGCTTTCTGACCATACGAATCAGGTGAATTAGACCAGATCAGAACAGTCCAACTGGTAGACAAAACCTAAGAAATGATAAGCATTTGTTGTTTTAAAGTTAATAAATTTTGAGGTGGTTTGTTACACAGCAAAATTTACTGAAATGTATACCTGGAATTCTCACTCTTAAGTCATTCTTCATTTCCTTTTAATTTAGTCTAAATTCAACATGATACATGAGATCCTCTAAGATCTAATCTATGTTTGTTTCTTCAGCTTTCTCTCTTTTACCTCTCGCCGTCTCTAATCCTTGTATCCCATCTTACTGCCATTTATAGCTGTTTGCTAGCTTCTAAACACCACAAGTTCTTTCACAAATAGTTAACTGTTTTTTCCTCTTATCCTGCCTGAATTGCTCTTCTGCTTCATGTGTTGATCTTCTTCAAGAGGTAAATATCTGCTCAATTTTTCAACGGCCATTTTCTGACTTTGAAATCTTTCTGATCCACTGACAGAATAGTGCATTCTTATCTTTCTCCCATTACACTACAACATTTAATTGTACTCACTTATTTATGTTTATTGGTCTCTTTCTATTACATTATAAGTAAGGCAGCCCCTTGGCAGCACAAACTGTTACCTAGGTGCCTCTGCATCCTCAACTTCTAGTAGAGCTGATGATATATACTTAATGCAGATTTATTAAATGACAAAAGAAAGAAGGAAGAAAGGAGGGAAGGATGGACCATAAGAAGAAGGGAGGCAATGTGTACAGATTTCTTAGTTTGTTTGAAGGACTGAGATGGAAGAAAGGCAATGATAAAACAAGTGAAATGTTTTTCTTTTTGTGGTTGTGGATTTTTTTTGTCTTTTTAAAAGTTTTCTTGAGAGGTTATCCTAGAGCATGTTTTTATTATGAGTAAAAAGAGTCAAAATAGAGGCAAGGGGGTTAACTTTTATATTAAGAGTCTTGAAGACGGCACAGTTGGATGTATTAGGCTTCCCAGCAGTCCATATAGAAGGATACTTCTTTTTCTAATATAGAATGTAAGGATATTGGTGGCTGTGTGTGTGTGTGTGTGTGTGTGTGCAAGCAAGCAAGCAAGTAGTGATATAGGAAATTTAGTGAATACTCTACCACATTGTCTCTGTTTACACCATGAAATTTTAGGTAAGCAGGGAAGATGTTATACTGTAAATGAAAGGGAAAGAGGAAGATAGAGGAATGGAGGAGTCCAGTAAAGGTCTGGACCAGCCAATGAGTTGACATTGAAAGAGTGAATCAAGGATGTTTAGGGAATATCTAGGCAATTTGAATTTTTCATTATCTTTCTTTGTTAGCAAACTTATTTATTGTGCTCTTTCTTTCTTTTTTTTAAATCAGCATCCTCTCTGCCAATCATACTTTCTCATCTTGTTACAGAACTTTTCTTGGTTTTTAGAGGATAGAATAATATCTTTGTTATATGTCATCCTTATCTGAGTAAAAATGGTTTTACAGTTGTAAATCTTTTGATTTTAATATGATACCCAAACTTCCCATAATCATTTCACTTTTATCCATTTTCTGAGAGAATCAACAGTCAAGGAGCTTTATTCAGTTTGAGTTATTTAACATCTGGAAGGATTAAGTTGACAGAATTGTTGTGATAGAATTAATATCTCCTTTACTCCTTGACGTAGAAAGATGTGAATAATTTGAAGTCTGACTCTCATCCCTCCCCTTCAATGTGAGCATCTTGTGGCTTCTCAAGAGAAGAGCTACTTGTATCAGAAATGGCTTATACATCTCTCATTAGCGTATGACTGTGAATACATATCTCTAGAATAATACTGTAGTAAAAAAGTTTTGGCAAGAATCAGGGTGAAATGAAAAACACCCAAATTTTGGAGTTAGAAAAAGACCTGGGCTTAAATCTTGACTTTCCTTCTTATTAACTTTGTGACCAGGAACATGTTTCACACTCTCTCTTAGGGACAGTTTCTGGATTTGATATAATAGGATTACTGTTAATATTAATGGAAATAGCTCTTCTAAAGGGGCAAGCAAAACGGGTGGCATATAATAGGTTCTTGATAAATGGTTTGCTCCCTTTCTCTTTACTACTCCCAGCAGCAGCAAAATAAAAATTTACAAACAAATGGTCATTTTTTTGTGAGTAGGTATTTCTTTATGAAGAAACAGAGGTTTGCATGAATTGTGTCACGTGCTGGGGGTGTTTAACTTTATAAATTATATAGAACACGATATATAATTTACAATAAAAAATGTTGAATGGCTTTGAAACTTCCTTAGGGGTATTTGTTTTGGCAGTGCCTCATTTACTTCTCTGTTCTATGTTTTAGTAAATTCATAACAGGTAGTTGGGGAGGCAAAATATCCAAAAACTATTCAAGTATGTGAACACTCTTCAAATATATTTTGTCCAAAAAGAAGTGAGTAGGGAAAAATGTGTGCAGAATATTTTTTTATGGTAAAATCACTATATATCATATATGTATTTCAAGCTGGAAGACATTTGGGAAAGGAGTTCCTGGGTATTTTCAGGATTCTGATAAGAGAGATGAAGAGAGAGAGAGGAGAGAGAGGGGGTGAGAGAGCATGCACACGTGTGAGCTGGATTTAGTCCCCAAGCTTAATTGGCATTCCTAAAGTCATCTTATCAACCACTCCTGCTTCCTTCCAGCCTCAGACAGCAGACTGTCTTTCAGATCTCCTCTTTGTCCTGAGGGCATAGACAAAGAAAGTGTCATCAAGAGGGACCTCTCACGAGCAGGAAATCTGACCAGACCTGGCAGGTATGTTTGGCCTGCGTCAGCATGAAAGGCAGTGGAGGGCCTTTGGGAACAGTTGGAGCAGCTCTCTCTTCCTTAGCTTTGCTCTTTGGTCTCATGGAAGCAGCTACTCTTTAATTCTGTATTCATTTTCAGTTTGATTCTGGATCCCTGAGCCACTGCCAAGAGTTGCCTGGACTCAGAGTCTAGAGCAAGAAATTGCTGGTAATTGCCTGTTACAGGCCAGGGACAATAGAAAGGCAGGTAGAGAACATCCTATACTCAGGAATTTAGAATTTAGTGGGTGAGACAGACTCAAAACCAAAGAAATATACTAGCAAGTTAAAATAAGATATGAAAGAAACAGAATTTTAAAATATAAAATAATGATGCATTTCTAATGAAGAAATTATTTATTATGTGATTTATTTCCCTGAAGAGATGTGATTTTGATGGCCAGGGAGGGAAGCAGATCGAGAGGTTTGGGTAAAGGGAAGTAGTAAGGATGAAGCCTTCTTTCTTTGTAATAAATGCCTCTCTGTGTTTTTGGGAAAATATAGCAAGCAGCAGATCCTGGGAATTTGCAACAGTCAATTCAGCAAAGAAGAGTTGGCAAAGCTGGATGGTGTAGTACCGAAGATTTCAAGAATCTCAAAGCCTGAGTTTGAATTTCAGCTCTGTCACTTACAGGTGGTAATCTCCAATGTCTTCATCTGTTAAAATGAATATTATAATACTACCTACTCCATAGGATTGAGAATTAAAAAGGTGATCCACATAAAGCACCTAGCACATTATATTGTCTATAGATATTGGATATTTTTGCTAATGTGAAATACGTTTTGATAACTGTAGTCATAAGATTATTTTTTCATTTATTCCACCTATAAATATCTCTGTATGTATATATATGAATATACGCAGTTTGCAACTAGAATGATAAAATGTTGGAAATATAAATCAATTTTTTTTCAAAACTGACACATTGCTAATGTATATAAAAAATGTAAGTCCATTTTTTATTGACTATTGCCTCCTTTTTGAAGTCTTTACTTCAATTATTTTTTACTTTGCCTCTTATTTTCCTTGGACTGTTGCTTGCATATAACGCAGTTCCTGGAACATAGTTAGCACCAAGGAACCCTCTGTTGCATGAATGAGTAGATGTATGAATGAATCACTGAAAGATGAGATAATGGTCATTACTACAATAAAAATTCAGAAAAGGGGTAGATTCACAAATTCCATAGTCTAGAATATAATTGGCATAACTGTGGCTATCTGGAAAACTACATGTTGCTCATGATACTTCTCACACTACGTTAACACCACCAACATTCACGAATTACGTAGTTTGTATGGGGCCATCTGCAAAGAGTTATATACAATTCAACTTAAGAATCTCTTCAGTCCATCGATGGATGAATGGATAAAGAAAATGTGGTATACATACACAATGGAATACTACTTGGCTGTAAAAAAGAATGAAAGTTTGCCACTTGTGACAGACAACATGGATAGACCTCGAGGGCATTATGCTAATTGAAATAAGTCAGAAAGAGAAAGACAAATACCATATGATCTCACTTATACATGGAATCTAAACAAAAACAAAAATCCAAGCTCATAGATAGAGAGAAGAGATTAGTGGTTGACAGAGGTCAGGGGTAGGGAGTGAGAGAAATGGATAAAGGGAGTCAAAAGGCACAGACTTGCAGTTATAAAATAAATAAGCCACGGGGATGTAATGTACAGCACGGTGACTATAGTTAATACTGAATTGCGTATTTGAAATTTGCTAACAGAGTATGTCTTAAAAGTTCCTATCACAAGCAAAAACATTTTTTTCATAACCATGTAAGGTGACAGATGTTAACTAGAATTATTTTGGTGACCATTTTGTAATATCAAATCATTATGTTATATACTTGAAATTAATATAATCTTATATGTCAATTATACTCCAATTAAAAAAAATAAAAAAGATATCATAAAAATGAAACTTGTTTTAATATAAATACACATAATTGTGAAATACACATAATTATTAAAATTGAGTGTGTAATACTTGCTGAGGTAGATTGATTACAAAATAGCACCAGTTCGTCAATCCTCCCTGTATTCATATACTTTGCAGTGTGACTGTGGTTCTCCCCACAACAAAAAAGGGATCTATGATTTCATTTGGGATAGCCTTCATACTTGCTTTTGCCAAAAGAATGTGTGGAGAGTGACCTTATGCTGGTTCCCAGCCTAGAGCTTGAGTGAACTAGAAGATTTCCTCTTTCTTTTGGAACCTTGACACTATCATGTGAACAGATCCAATCCAACCTCCTGGATGCTTGGAGACACATGAACCATGCCCAGCACGCCCGATGACGGTTGGTTAATCACATCAGTGAGCCTCCAGGTAAACTACCACCTGATCACAGCAACATAAGCAAAACCAGACAAAACCAGCTGTCTTGATTAGATTAGCAAAATCACCTGGCTGATCCATAAACCTAGGTGCAATAATAAATTCTTTTAATTTTAAGATACTGATTTTGGTGTGGTTTGTTATACAGCAACATATGACTAATTAACATATATACTCTATGGAATCAGTTATATGCATAATCATTCACACGTTATACGTGAAATATCTTTATAAACTTTACATAGATATACACATTTATATGCACACATATAAATATCTTTATAGAAATGGAAGAAGGGAGAGAGAGTGTGTGAGTTGGGAAACTCATTGTTTTATCTCTCCTTCAAGAACACCATTGGCAACTGAGAAAATTCTAGCTTTATCTTTCGGTTAGAGATCTGCTGCTGCTAGTCTCTCTCCATAAGTAGCCTTAGCTCATAAATTTCCTATAGGCAGTAGCTGCCATTGAGTGGTGGTGCCAACTATAGCAAATAGAATAGGAACAGGAGAGAAGTTAGAATCCCTCTGAAGATTAGCAGTGAAACATCAAGCTTAAAGCCCTGGTAGGTAACCTATCCTTGGTCTCAAAAATGTAATTTCTAGTATATGTAGAATGGCCAGGATCCACGGGATGTCGTAATTTTAGACTTTATCCTCTAAGGAAGATATGGCCAAACTTGTCAAGGAATTAATTTAGTTATAAACATATGAAAACTCTCAATTTTTCTTTTTTTGTAGTATTCCAACATTCCAGTTCAACTCAGATTGTTATTTATAATATTCTCCTAATATTCTAATACAAAATGTCCCTATATAATTATGATTATTTAATCATATGGTTATGTGGGTCCTATACAGAATCTTAATACCTAGTCCTCTTCTTTTATTCCAGTTTACATGTATGAAACACAGAAAATAATATTCTAAGCACTTCTGGTTTTGGTAAAGGTGTGATGTCATTGAGAAAAAAACCTTTCAGTTAAAAACAGAATGCTTTGAAAGCATAAAATAGAAGAAAAACAGTAAAGAATTTCAGGCAAATTGTGACAACTGGAGAGGCAGCCCAAAAATATGAATGCCTGAAGGCTCTTGGCAATCAAGACCCAATCAAGTTGCAAATTGTACCTTAGTCTTGAGGCCTTGCAAAGTAAAAGTCAAAATATAGAGTATCTGGTAGATCCTTCTGCTTATTACAATGAGATCAGAGTAAGAGCAAATCAGAAGAAAACCAGCTTCCTTTATTTCACCCAGGAGATGCAAAGGAGAATTGCCTTGGCATTGACCAGAGAGAAAGAGAGAGAGAGAGAAAAGAAACAAGGGAGAATCTTGTCAGCCCTATCAACAACGTGCAGCCAAAATTTTCATCACTAAAGTAGTCTAGGGAACTGTCTCATAGTAAATTGTGTTTTAAGTAATTCTGTCCTAGTCACCTGGCAACAGACGGAGCAAACACTAATCCATAATGGAAAAGCCATATCTTTTGTACACCTTTAGAAGTATCCACAAAAATAACATTTTGAAAGCAATAAATGATGCAGTGGTTGAGATGTTTTAAACTTGTCATTTGAAAAGGGCCCAGAAGAAGGCTTTGGTGGAAGAGAGAGATTCTAAGTTTCTGTTAGACTGAGAAGTTGAAGGTAAAGACTAGAGAAGAGATTAAGAATATAGAAAATTTTATGATGACCAACGTTAAATTTCAGCAGGTGCAAAAGGATGCAGGAGTTGGAGAGAGGTAGAAGATGGGGTCAGGAAAGGGATTAGGGAAGGTATTTGTGATGATGACCAGGCAATCATGAGATTCTTGTAGGAAGTGACATAACTCCAGGATATAAGATATTCTGTGACGAATCTTGATCTCAAGGCAGAAGGTTACAGTATCTATGAATGTGGAGATTTTTCTGGGACCATGTAATCTCCTGGAGTTGGGGCTCTTGCCTGACTCCTGAATAACCAAGATCAGAGCAATCTTATACCCCAAGTTTCAGGACAGCTTCTTAACCTCCCCTGTGAGTAACCAAATGATGATACCTACCATACCCACCTCTAAAAGCCCACCAACTCCTAAATTCCCTTGATTTTAAACACTCAATAGAGGATTAGCATTCTCCTCTGTTCTGGGAGACTGTGACTGACCAGCATGGGTCTTCCTTACCACAGTAAGCAATTAATTCACTTTTTATTTTTGTTTCAAATATAGAAGTATCTTCCTTTGAAAACTGCTTCTATTTTGATGATTATGCTTTAAGAAAATCTTTTAATTTGTACATATGATGAATTACAAGAAGTTTTTGTTTTTAATGTTCAGCTATTCCTGTATTTCTTGTATAAATTGAGCTTAGTAATCATGGGGCTTTGTTCTGTAAATATAAATTGATGGATTCAAATTGTTGACACTGTAATTAGGATTTTGCATCAGTATTTGTGAGACTGGCATGTAATATTTTTTCTTATGCCCTCCTTGACAACTTTTGCTATCAAGATGTTTTGAACTTTGTAATTTGAATTTTTCTGTATTTTGGGATGAGTTACATGAAATTGGAAATATCTGGCACAAGTTATCAGCTTGTTTTGGTTTGTAGATTTATAACTACTTACTTTGCTTATCTCTTATAGGCCACTTCAAAATTCTCTCAACCTTGTCACTGCTACAGTACTGCTTCTATGCAGATGTTCATTTGCTTTATGCAAGGACAGTTGAGCAACCCATCACCTCAAACCACTCCATGTACATCTCATTTTCTACCGTGAGGCTACCTTTAGAACCACTCTTCACCCATTCATGCACAAACTGGAAGTGCAGAGAAATTAATGACCCTTGGGCTACAGTTGACCAATGAGGAATGAGAGCAGATGGATATGTGCTTCTCTCTTTCAGGTGAGGGTCCCGAGATATCCTCTTAGATCCAGCAATATTTACCTAGAGTTGAGGACAATTTGATAATCCTTAGGTTGTCTGTTCTTTTTTTCTGTTTCATTCCATCTGTCCTGTACTCCTGCTCCATGGCATCACATAAGTACCACATAAGTACCACATGCAAGGCCTTATATCTGGTTCTAAGAACACCCAGGCTAAAGCATTTTTCTAATATGTATATCTAATTTTTCTGTCTTTTGTGTTATATTTTTGTAAATAAGTCGGTTTTGTCTAAATTTTCAAATTTATTGACATAAAATTGCTTATAGTGCTTTTTTATATTATAGTCAGTCATTTATAAGATTCACCACAAATTTACCTTCCTTTAAGTAAAAGAAACTTCACTAGTTAAACTATGACATATTTTTGATTGTAAGGAATCTTGATGTTAAAATATAAGAAAACATACATTTTTAGATTTTAAATCCTAGCATTGATTTTGTGATTTTGATCCTTTCAATTGTCTATTTTTTCTAATTTAAAAGAAAATAAGCTTTTGGTTTTATTGGTCCAAATGTTTTATACTTTTGTTTTATATTGTGGTTTTATGTTCATTAGCTCCTTTCTTATACTTTCTCGAGATAGTTCTTGAGTTGGTTTTCTAGCTTCTCATCCTGTACTCTAAACTTTTTAACTCTCGCTCATCCTTCACCTGATGTAAATTATGGAAGTAAAATTTCTCTTCTAAATACTATTTTAGCTGGATCCAACAAAGTTTGGTATGTAATTTTGATTACAAATTGGTCTTAAGTTTTTATGTATTATGACTTACTCTGTGTCCTATGAGCTATTTATATATTCATTTAAAATTTCCACATGTATAGGGATTTTTAAGTTCTTAAAATGGAATTAAAACTTCTTTATGCTGTGATTCGGGAACATGCTCTGAATGATGCTCTTTCTTTGTTATTTGTTGAGAGTGATTGTTGTGAAATTTATTATATTGTCACTTTTTTATATTTATAAATGTTTCATGTAGGCTTGAAAATATGTTTATTCTCAAACTTTTGGGCTCAGAGTGCTATCCTCCTATTTCTTATGATCTCTCATTTTTGAACTTCTATTAGATACATGTTGGGCCTTTCATATTTTCTCTCTCTTTGTATCTCTGTTTTTATTTTCTGTAATTTTCCAGCTATATCTTCTACTTCACTAATTCTTTATTCAGCTGCATCTAATTTGATAATTGATCAATCCATAGAGGGTTTTTTTAGTATATATTGTATTGACAGAAGTTCAATTTTGTTCATTTTCAACCTCCTCATTAATTTTCAAAATGTTTTTATATATTTAAGCATTTTATTGATCATTTAAAAGTCTGTGTCTAGTAATTCTATTACATAAAAATCTTGTTTGTTCTGTCTGCAAATTCTTACTTTTGGAAGACTGTACAAATATTGTGCCACTTTGGGTTGTGAGTTCACATTCAGCAAGACTTTATCTGTGGAAATCCTCTCTCATCTAAATTAAATTTTGTCCCTCTAGAACACTTTTGCCATGTTTCTGTCTCTTTGAGTCCCACTTGAGATCACTTTTTTGGGGGAAAGATTAGCCCTGAGCAACTACTGCCAGTCCTCTTTTTGCTGAGGAAGACTGGCCTTGAGCTAATATCCATGCCCATCTTCCTCCACTTTATACATGGGACTCCTATCACAACATGGCTTTTGCCAAGTGGTGCCATGTCCACACCCGGGACCCAAACCGGCGAACCCTAGGCTGCTGAGAAGTGGAATGTGTGAACTTAACTGCTGTGCCACCAGGCTAGCCCTTGAGATCACTTTTTATATTAATTTGTTGGCTTGGGTGTTCCTGCATCAGACAAAAGATAAAACATTCAAGCTCATATGAGGCCACACTCATGTTTATTAATCCTCAGGGAAGAGTACTTTTATTTCCACGTTAATCCTAAGCAAAGATAGATGAGTTTCTATTTGCTAGCTGTCAAAAATTGATTTTTTTCTAACCTACCTGTTCAATGATAGTCAAGTCCTTTGACTGTCCAAATAAATGATGATGTAGTTCTTTAAATGTTCTAAGTTTCAGTTGTCCACCATATGAGAGCCCAATTTTGTGGCTGTTAAACCAAAAACTTTTGTTACTGAGACTGCAATATCCAATCCCACCTCATTATCCTTTCAGATAGCTGCAGTTTTTGATTTTCTCTTGAAATTATACTTTTCAGTTCTTCTTCATTTTTGACCCATCAACATTTCCATTCCTATATACTCAGCTACAGGTTTATAATAGTTTACATCAATGTGAGATTTCAGTTGTACATTATTTCTTGACTGTTACCACATAAGTGCTCCCCTTCACCCCCTGCGCCCCCCCATCCCCCTGCCCCTGGTAACCACTGAACTGTTTTCTTTGTCCATGTGTTTGTTCATATTCCCCATATGAGTGAAATCATCTGGTGTTTATCTTTCTCAGTCTGGCTTATTTTGCTTAGCATAATTCCCTCCAGGTCCTTCCATATTGTTGCAAATGGGATGAATTCGTCTTTTTTATGGTTGAATAGTATTCCATTGTATATATATATATATATACACCACATCCATGAAGAATGTCATTGGGATTCTGATTGGGATTGCATTGAATCTGTAGATTGCTTTGGGTAGTATGGACATTTTAACTATGTTTATTCTTCCAATCCATGTGCATAGAATCTCTTTCCATCTCTTTATGTCACTATCAATTTTTTTCAGTAATGTCTTATTGTTTTCATTGTGTAAGTCTTTCATCTCCTTGGTTAAATGTATTCCTAGGTACTTTATTCTTTTAGTTGTGATTGTAAATGGAATTGTATTCTTGAGTTCTCTTTCTGTAAGTTTGTTATTAGAGAATAGTAAAGCAACTGATTTTTGTAAGTTGATTTTGTACCCTGCAACTTTACTGTAGTTAATTATTTCTATTAGGTTTCCGATGGATTCTTTGGGGTTTTCTATATATAAGATCACATTGTCTGCAAACAGCAAGAGTTTCACTTCTTCACTCCCTATTTGGATTCCTTTTATTCCTTTCTCTTGCCTAATTGCTCTGGCCAAAACCTCCAGCACTATGTTGAGTAAAAGTGGTGATAATGGGCATCTTTGTCTTGTTCCTGTTTTCAGGAGGATGGCATTCAGTTTTTTCCCATTGAGTGTGATGCTGGCTGTAGGTTTCTCATATATTGCCTTTATTACGTTGAAGTAATTTCCTTCTGTCCCCATTTTGTTAAGAGTTTTTATCATAAATGGCTGTTGGATCTTGTCAAATGCTTTCTCTGCATCTATTAAGATGATCATGTGGTCTTTATTCCTCAATTTGTTGATGTGGTGTATCACATTGATTGATTTGTGGATGTTGAACCATCCCTGTGTCCCTGGTATAAATGCCACTTGATCATGATGTATGATCCTTTTGATGTATTGCTGAATTCATGTTGCCAAAATTTTGTTGAGGATTTTTGCATCTATGTTCATCAGTGATATTGGCCTGTAGTTTTCCTTTTTTGTGTTGTCCTTGTCAAGCTTTGATATCAGAGTGATGTTGGCCTCATAGAATGTATTAGGAAGTGTCCCATCTTCCCTAAATTTTTGGAATAGCTTGAGAAGGATAGGTATTAAAACCTCTCTGAAAGTTTGGTAGAATTCCCCAGGGAAGCTATTTGGTCCTGAGGTTTTATTCTTTGTGATGCGTTTGATTACTGCTTCAATCTTTTGGCTTGTGATTGGTCTATGCAGATGATCTGTTTCTTCTTGATTCAGCTTTGGGAAGTTGTAAGAGGCTAAGAACTTATCCATTTGCTCTAGATTATCCATTTTGTTGGCATATAATTTTTCATAGTATTCTCCTATAATCCATTGTATCTCTGTGGTGTCTATTGTTATTTCTCCTCTTTCATTTCTAATTTTGTTTATCTGAGCTTTCTCTCTTTTTTTCCTTGTAAGTCTGGCTAGGGGTTTGTCAATTTTATTTATCTTCTCAAAGAACTAGCTCCTTGTTTCACTGATCCTGCATACTGCCTTTTTTGTTTCAATAGCATTTATTTCTGCTCTGATTTTTATTATTTCTCTCCTTCTGCTGACTTTGGGCTTTGTTTGTTCTTCTTTTTCTAATTCAGTTAAGCATAATTTGAGATTGCTTATTTGGGGTTTTTCTTGTTTGTTAAAGTGTTCCTGTATTGTGATGAATCTCCCTCTTGAAATGGCTTTTGCTGTATCCCATATGAGTTGATATTGTATGTTATCATTCTCGTCTTTCCAGATACTTTTTGATTTCTCCTTTAATTTCTTTGATGATCCATTGCTTGTTCAATAGCATGATTTTTAGTCTCCACATCTTTGTCCCTTTCTCAGCTTTTTTCTTGTAATTAATTTCTAGCTTTATAGCATTGTGATTATAAACATGCTTGCAATTATTTCAATTTTCTTAAATTTATAGAGGTTTGCCTTATTTCCCAACATATGGTCTTTCCTTGAGAATGTTCTGTGCACACTTGAGAAGAATGTGTTTTCTGCTGTTTTAGATGGAATGCTCTATATATGTCTATTAAGTCCAACTAGTTTAGCTTTTCATTTAATTCCACTGTTTCCTTATTGATTATCTGTCTGGATGATCTACCCATTTATGTGAGTGGGATGTTGGGGTCCCCTACTATTATCATGTTATTGTTAATATCTTCTTTTAGGTTTGTTAACAGTTGCTTTGTGAACTTTGGTGCTTCTGCGTTGGATGCATAAATATTTATGTCTTATGTCTTCTTGATGGAGTGTCCCTTTGATCATTATATATTGCCCCTCCCTGTCTTTCTTTATCTGTCATATCTTGAAGTCTACTTTGTCTGATATAAGTATTGCAACACCTGCTTTCTTTTGTTTGTCATTAGCTTGGAGTATCATCTTCCATCCTTTCACTCTGAGGCTGTGTTTGTCATTGGAGCTGAGATGTGTTTCCAGGAGGCAGCATATTCTGGGGTCTTGTTCTTTAGTCCATTTTGCCACTCCGCGTCCTTTTACTGGAGAATTCAATCCATTTACATTTAGGGTGATTATTGATGTATGAGGGCTTAATGTTGTCATTTTATCACTTGTTTTCTGGTTTTCCTGCATTTCCTTTGTTTCTCATCCTTTGTGTTTTGGTCTACCTATTGAATTAGCCAGTTTGTTATGATGTGTTCCTTTATTTTCTCCTTATTTATTATGTATGTTTGTGTTCTGGTTTTTTTTTGTTGTTGTTGTTGTTTAGTGGTTACCCTGAGGTTTGTATTCAGAATCTCCTGTATAAGATAGTCCATTTTCCCATGGCCTCTTATTTCCTTGGTCTAAGCCTATTCAGTCCCTTTCCTCCTCCCCTCCTAAGTTGTTTTTCTCACAATTTATTCCATCTTGTGGTATGATTTTGTGGTTAAAATGACAGGATTATCTTTGTTTTTAGTGTTTTCCTTCCCTTTAGCTTAATGCCATATGTGAGTATTTGCTATCCTATTCTGATTCTGTCTACCTATTTATCTCCTTACCATGTGTTTTGTGATCCCTTTCTCCCTCTTTTTTTTAGGTATGAGGGCCTTCCTGAGGATTTCTTGTGGCGGGGTGGGGGGGGGGGGGCTCTTGTGGCTATGAACTCCCTTAGCTTTTGTTTGTCTGGGCAAGTTTTCATTTCTCCCTCATATCTGGAGGATGTGTTTGCTGGATAGAGTATTCTTGGCTGAAAATTTTTGTATTTAAAGGGTTAAATATGTCATTTCATTCTCTACTATCTTTTAAGGTTTCTGCAGAGAAATCTATTGAAAGCCTGATAGGGGTTCCTTTGTAGGTTACTTTCTTCTGCTTTGCTGCCCTGAGTAGTCTTTCTTTGTCATTTATTTTTGCCAGTTTTACGACAACATGCCTTGCAGTAGGTCTTTTTACATTGACAAATTTAAGAAATCTGGAAGCCTCTTCCACACACATTTCCCTCTTTCCCTAGGTTTGGGAATTTCTCTTCTATTGTTTCTTTGAACATGCTTTCTGTTCCATTCTCCTTCTCTTCTCCTTCTTGAATACCTACAATTCTTATGTTGCATTTCCTCATTGAGTCAGATATTTCTCAGAGATTTTCTTCATTTCTTTTTAGTCTTAGTTCTCACTCCTCCTCTATCTGGAGCATTTCAACATGTCTATCTTTGATTATTCTGATATGCTCCTCTTTGATGTCCACATGAGCCTTCAGGGAATCCATATTTTGTTTTATCTCTTCCATTGTGTGTTTCATCTCTAATATTTCTTATTGACTCTTCTTTATATTTTCAATCTGTTTTTTGAAATATCTCCTGAACTTGTTAAATTTTTCTCCACATTCTCTTTTACCTTGTTGAGTTTTTTGAAGATAGCTATTTTGAATTCATTGTCATTTAGACTACATATTTCTGTGTCCTCAGGACTGAATTCTGGGTTCTTGTCATTTTCTCTCTGGTCTGGAGATTTGATATAGTGTTTGATATTGCTAGAGGAGGTGGCTCTGATCTTACGCATTCTGATATTATTTGGTTGCAGTTACTGCCTATCGCCACTGGGTGGGGCTCAAGAGCAACATATCCTGAGCCCTCCACCTTCAGCTGAGATCCCAGGCAGTGGGGCAGGCACGGGGTGGGTGGGGGAAGGAGTGCTTTCTCATTTATGATCTCTGGGCTTTCTCGCTCTGCTCTCACTTTCTTGTGTCCTGGGGGTTGGCTTGATGAGATCAACCCCTGTGAAGGCTCTCACTCCAGTAGCATTCTTCCCTATAGGCTGCACAGGCCCTCATGGGTCTTTGATGTTCTCATGAACGAATGTCCCCTTCCCCGTTCCTTCCCTCACGAAGCCTGCTGTGGTCACACATTGCAGTCTTTAGGGGAAGGAGTGAAGTTTTATCTTTCCCCATTCCAGCTCCTCCAAGGAGGGCTCCAGCCTCTCTGCCCTCCTTTGTATGGCTGTGAGTCTCAGTGACATTTCTGTGTTGTGTTAGGTTGTCCTCTGTTGGAGTATGGTTGCCCCTTTTCATTGTATGTTGGAAGGGAGAGAATGCCAGGCAAGTTCACTCCACCATGATGCTGATGTCACTCTTCAGCTATAGTTTTTAAATAACCTCTTTAGCATGTATGTGGAAGGATATTCCGGACATATAGTTTACCCAAACATTAAAAAATGAAATCAAAATTCATTAATTTCTTAAATTCATTTCAAAGTTCAATGAAATAAAATCTTCAAGTGCTTCACTTTTTGCCTGATGCGGGGTAAAAAGTGTTGTAATCATATCTCTCTACGTAGCAGAACTTCACACTTCATATATGGACACATAGATCCCTTAACAGCAAGCTACTCCAAATCATTGTACAACATGGAAATCTTCAATAGCTTTGCTGGTAGAAGAGAATATAATTGTAGGCCTTTCTATCCAACCAAAATTAGCAGTTGCTATTTTTCTACTCCAGAAAAATGCGTCTAATAGCAGTTTACTGAAACTCCATCATTGCAAAATGTCACTAGTATAGGAAAAAAAAAAACCCACTCATATAATCAGAGAACACTATGTTTAGCTCATTTCTCCAGCCTATCAACCTCTAAATTTAATAGTTTTAAGTACAACACAGCAATGAATTATGAAGTTATGAAGAAATGATTCATTATATAGGCCTTTGATTCATTCACTGCCACTAATGACTGTAGCCACCATTTAAAGTATTACTCTGAAATAAATTTTTAAGTATTATAAATGTGTAATCTTATAATGTGTGAAAATCCTTAAATAAAAAACAAATGCTCACTTGATTTGAAATTAAATATACAAATACAGAATTGATGATTTAAGCAGCTTTAAAAAGAGTTGCATGGATAATGTTGTTCAAATGAGGTATCAAATCATATTTTTACAAGATATCTGCAGTGAATATTTACCATGACACTTGCTGATTTATTATCCGTCAGCTCCAAATGTACCCTTTCTTGTCTTGTCTTGCGTTATTGGAGCTGCTCCACCCTTAGACAATTTTTCTTTGATACCTGGTACATGTTTATCATTAGATGACATTAAAAGGAATATGGGAGGAAAAGTAGAAGGAGCTTTTCTTCTTGGTTCTCAAGCGTTTTATTTCTCCTACCTTTGATAGTCAATGGTTTGAAGGACACCATTTGGAACTGTACCTTCAGCAAGATTCACCAGTATCCCAATGGGCAGCTTCCTTGCTGGCGGTGTGGGTGGGACCCAGTGGTGCACGCCTTCTAGCGAGTTTCACATCCCTGCAGAGTAGGATTGCCATATTTAGAAAATAAAGATATGAGACACTCAGCTAAATTTGAATTTCAGATTAAATTTTTTTTTAAATATTTAGGATATACTTATACGAACCTTTTATTCATTATTTATCTGACATTCGAATTTTGCTCTGAATCCTCTATTTTATCTGGCAACCCTATATCCAGTGGGAGTTTTCTGCTTGCCAGCCCTGCGCAGCTGGAACCCTGTTTGGCCGCTCTCTGCTGAGCAGTTCTGGTCTCAGAACCTCTGTAAATCTTGTTATCCAGTGGACCACACCCACAACTTCAACATAGACTGAGTGTCAGCCTGGGTTGGCGTGGGGGGTAGTTCTTCCAAGTTTTTTTCCTCCTTACATACTCTCCCTTGGCCTTAGATGTAGTAGCTGCTCCCTACCTTTGCTATTTCTGTATTTTTTAAGACTTTTATTCTCTTTAGCAGTTAATCACCTTTAATTAGTTAATAATTCTTTATATTAAATTTTCCAATTACTGTAATGGATTCTATTTCCTAACTGCAGAATTAGTACTGGAAGTGGCTCTGGGAGATAAACCTTTAAAGATGAGATTTAGGGATTGCTTTGGTCATGCCCACGGGCTTGAGCACAGTGCTGCTATCCTGACCATTGGGACACAGGATGTTAATCATTCAAGGCATGCAGTGGCATCACAATTAATCAAACTACCACCTGTGGTTGATTCTGATGAAGTGCCCACTAAAGTACGTGTGTTGGGAGCCTAAGTAGCTGCAACACTTGACCATTAAGCAATCATGATACGTGTAAGCATTGTGGTGTGAGAGGAATCTGCTGAGTGCACCGGAACACTTACAAAAAATAAATGACAAGCTCAAGTCCTTTAACCCTCACTTCAAATCATAATCTGAAAATCAGACAGCTGTTATGACAGCCCTCATAGAATCTCTTATTTTTTTAGCCATAGAGCTGATATTGCTCCAAAATCAAACACAATAATTGTGCGGGTTGCTACATAACGTCAATTGAATTCATAATGTCATCATGTGGCACAGTTTTTCATGTGAACATTGTTGCATTGATTGGGCAAGAATGGAACCAATAATAGAATTGAAGACATTTGTTTGGACTTAGATGCAATGGACGTGTGAAGCTCACAAGTCAATCTGAGTTCCCTTGAGAGCGGAAGAAGCTTTTCCTCTTTTGTCAGAGAAGACAAGGCACCTCTTGTTTGAAAACGTCGTGATAACCTCACCGTTTGCAGATGGCTTGAAAGAGAATGCTTTTTCTCCACAAGACCCATCACAATTACCTCTTGATGCCACTAGACACACAACTAGATCAAATATCAGATTGCTGCCAGTGGTATGAAGAAGATCCAGCGGCTCTCACCCTCTAGCACATTTCTAGCATCTGAATGAGCAGTTTCCTTGCTAGTACTGTGTGGAAGCACAGTGGTAATCACCCTCCAGCAAGTTTTACTGGCAATTTACTGAGAGGCTTCCTGGTGTGTTTTGCTGGCACCCCAGCAGGTGGCATCCATGGGAGAAGCGAGCTGGGGATCACATGGTTTTCACCCTCCAGGGAGTTTGCCAGCACCCTAGCACGTGGATTCCTTGCTCTTTGTGTTCAGGAGAGCCAGGGTTGCACACCTTCGAGTGAGCATCATTAGCAGCCCAGCAGGCATTTTCTTACTCCCAGCTAAAAGGAACGGCTGTACGTAAGCTTTTGGTAAGGTGGTGATGAGGAGCAGGGGGAAAAGAAGCATTGTGTAGTCATGTGATTAGATCTCAGTCTTTCCACGAGACTCTGCTTTGGGCTGTGAACTATACAAGGGTTTCTCATTCCCCCTCCTCCCCCATTTAGGTGGGACAGGATGGCTACAGTGGGCCAGAGTTGGGCATTTCCCTTCACCCATGTGGAAGGCTAGAGCCAGCTGCAGTTGGCTCTGATATCACTCCAGCAGGTTAGGCTCTGGCTAACTAGTTTCTTCTGAGGGCAGGCCTGGTTAAGAAGAACAGAGTGTTCTGGAGTATTTAAAAATGGTTCCTTTTCCCCTCCCCCTGCCAGACGCAGGTGGGAATTTTTCTCTGATGTTTACTGTGGGAATCTCGTTGAGTTCCTGGAAGCAAATCACGATATTGTGGAGGCCCCCCTATGCTTGGGTCTCCCTGGAGTTTTTAACTCTCAGACTTGTCCACTTGGAGCCTCTAGCAATTCATCAATTACAGTTCATCTTTCCCTGCTGGCACTGATTCCAGAGGAGATTTCTGCTTGTGAATATCAGCTACTTCTTGTATTCACTTATCTCTCCAGTCTTGGGGTAGCAGTTTTCCCTGTGTCCTCCACACAGGAGCTCTTACAGATCCAAGAAGAGCTATTGATTTTTCAGTCTGTTTAACTATTTACCTGTTGTTAGGACAGACTGGTGACTTCTAAGCCCCTTACACATGGAACTGGAAACCAGAAGTCCATACATTTACTATAATACTATCTGTATCTGTATGATCGAGAGTGCTCTTTATTTTAGTAATCAATCACTTTTTACTAGTAGTAATTTTTTACATTAAATTCTTCTTCTTTAGATAATTGGTGTGTTTTCTTTCTCTTGACTGGACACTAATAGATTTATAATTATATTCTGCCCTGATTTAAATATCCTTGATATCTGGGAAGCAATCTGATGGTTTCGTGAATTCCACCACAAATTTACAATAGGCAATTTTAGTTAGATAGCATATGTGGTGGCTGTATTGTTAAAGGCTCTGTAACTACTGCAGTAGAAAAGCTGTAAATTTATAACAGCTGCATAGAGACATGGAGATAAGTATCCATAGACCTCAGAGACCATTCCTGTTGTAAGTTTATGCCCCAGCAAGGTTTTTCAGCCACTCACTGAGTGTATGACCTTTTTGACATAAATTTAATTAATTCTCTTTAATTTTACATTAACTAATGGTGACCTTTATTGTTTACAACCAAAACCCTGACAAGTATAGCACCAAATATGAAGGTAAATGACATGAGAAGTTCTTCAATAATTAGTTGAGAAACTTTTGCTAGGCCAATGATTTAAATCCATCTTTGATTCAACATCCATTTATGATAAAACCTCTCAACAAAGTGAGTATAAAAGGAATATACCTCAATATGATAAAGTCGATATCTAGCACAGTTGGGCCATATATGACCTACAGCTAACATTACACTCAAGGGTGAAAAGTTGATCATCACTTTTATTCAACATAGTATTGGAAGTCCTAGCCACAGCAATTAGGCATGAAAAAGAAATAAAAGGAATCAAATTGGAAAGTAAAAAGTAAAACTGTCACTATTTGTAGATGACATGATAATATATACAGAAAACCCTAAATATTCCACCAAAAAACTATTAGAACTATTAATGAATTCAGTAAAGTTGCAAGATTCAAAATCTATATACAGAAATCTGTTGCATTTCTATATACCAATAACAAACAAGCAGAAAGATAAGTTAATAAAACAATCCCACTTAAGATTGCATCAAAAAGAATAAAATACTTAGGAATAAATTTAACCAAGGAGATGAAAGACCTGTACTCTGAAAACTGTAAGATATCAATGAAAGAAATTGAAGATGACACAAATAAATGGAAAGATATATCATGATCATGGATTCGAAGAATTCTTAAGATGTCCATACAACACAAAGTAAGCTACAGATTCAATGCAATCCCTATCAAAATATCAATGGCATTCTTCACAGAACTAGAATAAATAATTCTAAAATTTGTATGGAGCCAAAAAGACCCTGAATAGCCAAAGCAATCCTGTGAAAGAAAAACGAAGCTGGAAGTATTATGTTCCTCGATTTGAAATAATTCTACAGAGTTATAGTAATCAAAACAATGTGGTACTGGCACAAAAACAGACACCTAGATGAATGGAATAGAATAGTGAGCTCAGAAATAAACCCATTCTTATATGGTCAATTAATCTATGACAAAGGAGACAAGACTATACAATGGGGAAAAGACAATCTCTTCAATAAATGATGATGCAAGAACCGGATGGCTACATGCAAAAGAATGAAACTAAATCACTTTCTTAAGCCATATACAAAAAGAAACTCAAGATGAATCAAAGACTTAAATGTAACACCTGAAACCATAAAACTCCTAGAAGAAAACATAGGCAGTAAGCTCTTTGATATCAATCTTAGCAATATTTTTTGTCTGTATCTCCTCAGGCAAAGGCAACAAAAGCAAAAATAAACAAAATGGACAACATCAAACTAAAAAGCTTTCACACAATGAAAGAAACCATCAACAAAATTAAAAGGCAACCTAATGAATAGGAAAAGATGTTTGTAAATAATATATCCAATAAGGGATTAATATCCAAAACACATAAAGAACTCATACAATTCAATATCAAAAAAATCAAACAATCCAATTAAAAACATGGGCAGAAGACCTGAGTAGACATTTTTCCAAAGAAGACATACAGAAAGTCAACAGACACATGAAAAGGTGATCAACATCACTAATCATCTGGGAAATGAAAATCAAAACTATGAGAAGATGTCACATCACACCTATTAGAATGGCTATTATCAGAAAGACAACAAGTAGCAAGTCTTGGTAAGGATGTGAAGTAAAGAGAACTATCATACACTCTTGGTAGAAATGTAAACTGTTGCAGCCACTATGGAAAATAGCATGCAGCTTCCTCAAAAAAATAAAAAATTAAAAGCCATATGATCTAGCAATTCCACTTCTGGGTAGTTATCCAAAGAAAATAAAAAACACTAGTTTGAGAAGATACATGCACCCCTATGTTCATTGCAGCATTATTTACAATAGCCAAGATATCAAAGCAACCTAAGTGCCCATCAATAGATGAATGGATAAAGATGATGTGGTATCTATCTATCTATCTATCTATCTATCTATCTATCTATCTATCTATATGTCTATATATATATCTATACATGCACACATATACATACCATGGAATATTACTCAGCCATAAAAAAGAATGAAATCTTGCCATAGATGACAACACAGATGGACTTAGAGAGTATTATGCTAAATGAAATGTCAGACAGAGAAAGACATATACCACATGATTTCACTTATATATTGAATTTGAAAAACAAAACAAAACAAATAAACTCATAGATATAAAGAACAAACTGGTGGTTTCCAAAAGGGAGGGGGGTTGGTGGTGGGTGGAAGAGATGAAGAGGATTAAGAGGTACAAACTTCCAGTTATAAAATAAATAAGTCATGGGGATGTAATGTACAGCTTAGGGAATATAGTTAATAATATTGTAATAACTTTGTATGGTGACAGGTGGTTACTAGACTTGTTGTGGTGATCATTTTTTAATGTATATAAATGTCGAATCACTATGTGGTATACCTGAAACTAATAGATTATATGTCAGCTACCCCTCAATAAAAAATAAATCCATCATTGATTTGGCATACAATTAAAATCTTGACTCGTGATCAACTAATTTTTTCTATTACTAGAACTATCTAGATTAAAAGATAAACCTAATGCTAAGAACATACAATGGAGAAAAGATAGTGTCTTCAACAAATGGTGTTGGGAAAACTGGACAGCCACAGGCAAAAAACTGAAAGTAGACCATTACCTTATACCATACACAAAAATAAACTCAAAATGGATCAAAGACTTGAAGTTAAGACCTGAAACTATAAAACTTCTGGAAGAAAATATAGGTAGTACACTCTTTGACATCGATCTTAAAAGGGTCTTTTGGAATACCATGTCGTCGCGGACAAGAGAAACAAAAGAAAAAATAAGCAAGTGGGACTTCATCAGGCTAAAGAGCTTCTGCAAGGCAAAAGAAACCAGGGTGAAAACAAAAATACCACCCACCAACTGTGAAAAAATATTTGCAAATCATATATCCCACAAGGAGTTAATCTTCATAATACATAAAGAGCTCACACAACTGAAAAACAAAAGAAAAACCATCCCAGTCAAAAAACGGGCAGAGGATTTGAACAGACATTTCTCCAAAGAAGATATACAGATGGGTAATAGGCACATGAAAAGATATTCAACATCACTGATAATCAGGGAAATGCAAACCAAAACTACACTAAGATATGGCCTTACACCCATTAAAATGGCTATAGTCACCACGATAGAAAATAACAAATGTTGGAGAGGTTGTAGAGAAAAGGAAACCCTCATACGCTGCTGGTGGGAACGCAAACAGGTGCAGCCACTATGGAAAATAGTACAAAGATTTCTCAAAAAATTAAAAATAGAAATACCATATGACCCAGCTATCCCACTACTGGGTATCTCTCCAAAGAACTTGAAATCAACAATTCAATGAGACTTATGCACCCCTATGTTGATTGCAGCATTATTCACAATAGCCAAGTCATGGAAACAACCCAAGTGCCCACTGACCAATTATTGGTTAAAGAAGATGTGCTATATATATACAATGGAATACCACACAGCCACAAAAACAGATAGCACTGTCCCATTTGCAATGACATGGATAAACACCCAGATGAAGAAAACAGTTCAGGGGTTACCAGGGGAAGGGGGCTGGGGCCTGGGCACAGTGGGTGAAGGGGAGCACTTATATGGTGATGGACAAGTAATAATGTACAACTGAAATTTCGGAATGTCGTAAACTATTATGAACTCATTAAACAAAATGAACTGACCATAAATGGAGGGTTTATTTCTGCACTCTCTATTGTGTTTCATTGATCTATATGTTTATTCTTATGCCAATGTCTCACTGTCACGATTATTGTAACTTTAGAATAAGTCTCAAAATCAGGTAGTGTAAGTCTTCCAATATTGTTCTTTTCAAAATTGTTTGGCTGGATTTATTAAATACAACTGAATTTTATACTTAAAAAAATAAATAAACATAAGATCTGGCTGCAGAATTTTTCTTAATGTGTGGCTAGCCTTGGGTGGAGGGTTTGGTTTTAAAGTTTCAGCCATCTGACATATCGTCTAATGGGCAGGAGCCAGAAAGAGAGAAAGTTTAGCTGATCTGTTTAGTAAGTTGTTACAAATTTGATAGCAGGGAATTTGGGTATGTACGTGCGGAGGGCTGTTAGATGATACAGGTGGGTCGTGAGAAGTTCATTGATGGTGGAGGGAAACTAACAGAAGACAGGGAGGAGGGGATGGAGCAACTTGGAGGTAAGTAGAGGGGTCTATGGTATAAATGCTTGCCAGTGAAAAATTGCTGATGGCAGGGAAACTTGAAGGATTTTAAGAACAGGGATATTGACAGGCTGGGTCAGTGGCATAGTGGTTAAGTTCATGCACTCCACTTCACGGCCCAGGGTTCACAGGTTCAGGTCCTGGGTGTGGACCTACAAACCACTCGTTAAGCCACCCTTTGGCAGCATCCCACATACAAAATAGAAGAAGATAGGCACAGATGTTAGCTCAGGCAGGGATAATCTTCTCCAAGCAAAAAGAGGAAGATTGGCAGCAGATATTAGCTCAGGGACAATCTTGCTCACTAAAAAAAAGGAAGAAAAAGAAGAGGGATATTGAAAATCAAATTGTAAGTTCTTTTCAATTCAAATTCAAATGGATGATCTCATGACTACTAGTGTTTATTTAAAAGGTAATTCTTCGTAATAGTAATATATTTTATAGCATTACTTAAAACATTTTACATTAAATCTCCCAATTCATCTTTTTAAAATTTGGATGTAGCAATATTCCAGGCCACTGTAATACATGTAATTATTAAAATATCCATTTTTCTTTCCTGCAACTCAGAACTCCAATTGGCTCTCCCCACTCCATTTTCTCTAAGAGTGGCCATTTTGATTTTCCACATACACATATTTAATTGGTGACCATTTACTTTTCAAATGATTTCTCAGTATATGTCTCAAAAGTTTGTCTCACCATTTCCAGAATAATGGAAATAAACATTTAGACATAGAGAAGAATTTTAATAAAGATGGACATTCATTAACAATGTATTTGCATATTTATGTCCCAAAACTTGGATGAATTGACATGTTTATAGATTTGGCATTGAGAAATTTTACAGTTGCCAAGAAAATGACACCATAAATCGACAGTAAAATTGACCTCCCTGTCTCGGCTGTGTACGCAATTGCTTAGTCTGAATTCGTTTCACAAACAACTCTCATATGATCAGTGCAAAGAATGCAGTGGGAGTTTTGCCCAGGAAACGGTGCAGAATCTAAAAGCTGCTTGTGTAATGCAGAATACATTCTCAAAATACAACCAAAATTCTAACTATAAAAACACAAAAGGATGTTACTATTATTTGTTTATAAAAGAGACTTTAAATTCATGAAGCATAAAAATATATTTGGATCATATCTTAACAGGTGATATGTATTCCGAAATAAAACTATGCTTTTCCAGTGACACTAAAGTTTTTAAACGAAGTTAATGACCAGCTATATACAATAGAGGAGCAGAATTTTAGGACCTAATTAATTGATATATATTATGCATATAGATGAGAGTTCTCAGTGGAAATTTTAAAAATATATGGAAATTAATCTAATAATTGTATGAGTGTCTGAATGAGGGCCTGGAGACCAGTAAAAAAATACGTCATTTAGAAAAGACTAAAAAGAGTTAGCTTTGTTAAGAGATAGACAACAGTGACAAGGGGCAATAATAAGACACTGTCCACTTATTTAAAATAAGAGGAAAAATTGTCACCTATATATTATCCTACGAAATTCATACATAATGGATGCAATCAAAGTTTTCCAAAATCACCTCAAACAGACCGACTCAGTGTAAGGCAAATCGTTACAGTAACTTAATGCAAGAGTTCGTTTATCTTTAGAAGGTTCAAACTTGAAGTGGGAGTTTGGTTAGAAGAACGAGAAGAAAAGTGAGTCAGAGAGATTAAGGCCCGCAGTGCCAATCAGAGCCGTTTTGCTTAAATCAGTGGTTTTGAACTAGGATGCATCTGTGCTTTCCCAATACACATGTCAGATTCCTACATCAACACACTGAATCAGAATTCATAGTTTGGGGAAGTGAGATTTGAAACAGCTCCCCAGGTAATTCTGATGCTCACTACTTGAAAAAATTACTGACTTAAAATATCTGAATACTTAGAAGGTGAGGTTGAGTATGTTGTAGATGGATTTGTTTAGTTAATTGACTAAATTTGCTAATAATTTTTCAAATAATAATGTTAACCTTTGTTTATAAATTAAATCTAATACAAAAAAATGTTTACTAAGTATCTGATATGTGAATAGTGAGAACTCACATTTGTAAAACACAGTTTGAATTTTTCCCTCAATGTTTAACTGTGAACCTATTTTCTTTTTTCAAAGAGAAGAGAAACCAATAGAAGGGTTCAAGATCTTCAAACAACCATGTTCTAACCAACAGAATTGTCTAGTTTTATTTTATAGAGGATAAATATTTTTTAATAGAAAAAATGTATCTGTGTACATTTTATCCAAGAAAAGGAAATTAACAATTATCTTATTAGCGTTATTATAGCAATAGTGTGATGATAAGGAATATAATGCCAGCATTTAATACTAGGGAGTATGCATTTAAAAATACACTTAGTGTGCTAGTAAATCCAAGCTCTAATCCTCAAACTTAATTTCTCCCCTGAGTTCCAGTTCCATGTGCCCCACAGTTTAAGCGACAATTTTCTTTGGATAGGGTTCTCAGTATTAACATAACCAACAGATTATTTTTTGTCACAAACTCTTCCAGCCCCAGTCTTTCCCATCTTAGTAAATGGTACCTCCCTTACTCAGGACTTAGGCCAAAAATCTAGTTGTCAACATGGACTTGTCTCTTTGCCTCAAACCCATATCCAATCCATCAGGAATTTTCATTTACTTTCCCTTCAAAATATACCTGGAATCCAGCCTTTACCTAGCCATCCCAGCCCAAAACCTTGTTTTATCTCTCCGAATTGCTGCAACCACCTCCAGTTCGACTTCCTGCTTCTACCTTCTACCTCCCTTAAAGTCAGTCCTCCAGACAGTTGCCAATGTCATCTCATAAATCTGAAAACTAGTTCGTGTCACTCGACTGTCCTAAACCCTGCAAATGCCCTCCAGAAATGTTAAGAGTAAAGCCAAACTCCTTATCAGGTCTACTGGTCTTCCTGACCTTACCTAATCTGCTCTGTGGAGGTCTCTTACCTCACCATTCTGCATCATTTCTTCCCTCCTGCTGTTCCCTTCACAGTCAAACTCTGACTTAAGGGCCTGGACTCACTATTCCATCTGTCTAGAAGATTTCCTTTAGATTTTGGTGCAGCTCACTCCCTCTTGTCATGTATATGTCTGTTCTCTTAACATAAAAAAGAAAAAGACAATTTAGGGAAACAGTTAAATGCTCCTGAAATCTTCCTTGAGTTCCTTGGGGCAATTAGTCTGTGACAAGTCCTTTCTCAAAATATGAGTCACCTCTTTCAGAATGCCCGAATTACCTTAAACTTGTGAGACCCTTTTGTCCATTCTGCATTACTTTTCCTTATTTAAGAGCACCTAATGGACAATGAGAGGGCGGAAGCTCAAAGCATGATCCTTCAACATTCATTCTCTCCTATCAAATCCTGCCACCACTCATCTGTTCAAACCTATGTCATACGCGAATTCCTAGACTTTTCCATTGCAACTGATGACAGACAGATTTTTAAAAGACTTTAAGTTTTTCATTTTACACATACTAATTGAGTGTTTTTTATATATTTATAACTAAATAAAAACCCAACACCCCATTCCTCACTGTGTCCCCCCAACACAGAACTTGTTATATTTAGCCGACATCCAAACTCTCCCTAGTTTCTGCCTGTCAAGTCTTACCTCTGAATACTCCCATATAGATATTCTAGAATATCCAGATCAGAAATATTCGCATACAGATATTCTAAGATAACCTATCAGAAATGTTACTTAGGTATCTAGAATATACAGAAAGTGCTAGATACAAGATGAGGGATTGATGAAAAGAAACAAAAAGAGTTATGTTTTTATAATCCACTAGGTTATGAGCAAAATTGTGGGGATATATATGAAAAAGACTTGTCATGAGTTGATAATTCTTGAAGGTGAGTGAAAGATATAGGAAAGTTTAACATTTTATTTATTTTTTTATATATATGCAATTAACTGATTCTCAGTTCTCCACTTGCTGAAATCACTCATACATTCTAAATGTTAAAATAGAGTATGTTTTAAAAGCCCTAAATGTTTACTTATATCTATACAATTGACTGAATATTAGCCTTTGCATCTGTATGCTTCAAGTTAGGTAGTCCTTGAAACTCACTATTTGCCAGGAGACCTGTGCTTTTGTGTGCCAGATGGTTCGTAGACAAAATGTAAGACATCAGGATCACATTGTAAATACTTTTAGGTGTTTGCTTGAGGCATTCCCATTCACTTAAGGGGAGAGAGAAATAAAAATTTGTCTCAGAATGTTTCAATTTACTTTTTATTAGGCAAAAATTGTCACTGAAGGGATTTCAAAAATGATTAAGACATTTAAAGATATTAAAATAAAATTCTTGCCTTTATTTGCTTTTTGATGGAAGGAGGGTTAAGTTTATATCAGTGTGTTGTAATAGGAGGAGAGGTATAGAAAAGAGAAAGAGGGAGGGGATATGCATATAATTATTGCAGGATAATACCTTTAACGTAACAGGGAATTGATTTAGTGGGTGTGTTAGTTTTCAAAAACTTCCTTAACAAAGTACCACACACTTGGTGGTTTAAAACAACAGAATGTCTCACAATTCTAGAAGCTGGAAGTCTGAAGTCCAGGTATCAGCAGGGCCGTGCTCCCTCTGAACCCTGTAGGGGAGTCCCTCCTTGCACTTCTGATGGTTTCCTGGCCATCTTTTGTGTTCCTTTGCCTGCAGTTGCATAATTCCAATCTCTGTCTTTGTCCCCACTGGGACATGAGTTCTCTGCATGTGTCTCTGTGTCTTCCCTCTAAAGACACTAGTCACATTGGACTAGAGCCCTACCCTACTCCAGTACCATCTCATCCTAATTTAATTACATCTTTAAAGACCCAATTGCCAAATAAGGTTATATTCTGAGATACTGGGAGTAAGGACGTCAGCATATCTTTTTGGAGGGGGACACCATTCAACAATAACTGTGGGTTATGAGAAATATGAACAAAAGTGTATTAATTATAGGGACACACTACATGACAATAGAGATGTAATGAAAGGCTTCTCAAATGAGTAAAAGATTTTAGACGTATCTTGACAAAAGTTAAAATATTGACAGTTGAAGAAAGTGGAGATTGTATTTGGGAAACCGTGAATGTACAATGAGTCTGGAGAATAAACTGTGTGTGAATATCAAAAAGGAAAAGAATTAAAAACTGGGGCGGCTCTACTTTAGGAAGAGGCTTGATTACTAGACCAATGAGTTTGTCTTCAGTTCTCTAGACAATGTATAGTCAGCACATGTCACGTCAGAGGTGGATCTGATGGCATTTGTGCATTAAAGATCAGTGTAGTAGAATGTTGTTGGTTATTTTGGAGTAGACAGAGTGCAGACAGCTGGGGTAAAGTCCAGGTTAGAGAGATGACACCCTTGACTAGGGTGGTAGAAAGGAGCATGAAAAGGAGGTGTCAGATTTCTTTTTTAATCCATGTTTAAATTTCTTTATAATGGAATACACATAAAGTGTAAGATTCATTTTTATTCCAAGCACGTTTTCCTTTTTTTGTTTAATGACAAATGACAGAACTCAAAAGTCATTCCCCAACATTTGGTGTTTATATTATCTCTGGAAAGTTTTGTATGAAATTGCATCAAAGCAGTTAATTTAAAATTATTCCAGATTTACTTTATTTAGAGAACACTTTATTAAAATTAACCAAGTTCCATCTCTGTTTATATTGTTATAATTTATTTTGAAAAAGTTATAGTTTAAAAATATCTCTTTGATATTTATAAGAAGGAAATTGTATTTCTACTTCCTTTCCTACACCTGAAAGCTTTTCTTCTCAGGAAGAAGCATTCCAAAAATATATTTCAGGAAACATTTTATCAAGTCAAGAAAAAAATCTATTTAGTCATAGCTAAGAATAAACTTGTGCACATGAAAACCACATGCCAGACAAAAAAAACCTTATAAATGTATTCATTCATTCAAAAGAGTTATATTGATTACCTATTATAATTAAACCACTATATCCAGTAAAATGTGGAATAAGAAAGGTTTTTGGTGCAGTCTCTTCTTTAAATTCACTTGTATTCTATAAATAAATATAAGACTTTTACAAAAGTAAGTAAGTGCAGTTCAAGGACAAGAGTGGTCATTGCAATAGATGTGGGATAAATAGTGTGTTTGTCCCATACTGTGGTGCTGATCCAATAGCACCATCATCCCTATTGTGTTTGCCATTAGAATTCCTGCATTGTGCAGGTGGCAGAAAGCCAAATGCTAGCTGATCTTGATTGGTCTAAGGCCAAGTGATCACGGTACTACTATTCTGTCTTTCTACAGATAAGCATGTGAAAAGTCATGTGACATGATTCTAACCAAAAAGATATGACTGTGCTAGACACATCTGGGAAAATTGTCCTCACTCTTAAAAAGGAACGTAAGGAAGGGGCATGTCTTTTTTATCCTTCTGCTTTTTCAAAGACATCATTTTTCTTTCACACCCGGTGCAATGGCAGCCATCTTAGAATCATGAGGTTTGCTAACATTATAAGGATGGCAGAAGGAAAGATGAATCCAGAAAAACTGGATTCTTGATGATTTGAGCTAAGTTTATCAACCACAGAAGCATTCCATCTTTTTATTCTCATTATGTGAATATTATATTTTGATTATTTAAAAACTAATTCTAGGTGCTGGCCCAGTGGCATAGTGATTAAGGTTGCACGCTCTGCTCCAGTGGCCCAGGGATTGCAGATTCTGATCCTGGATATGGACCTACACACTCCTCATCAAGCCGTGTTGTGGCAGCAGCTGACATACAAAATGGAGGAAGATTGGCACAGATGTTAGCTCAACGACAATCTTCCTCAAGCAGAAAGAGGAAGATTAGCAACAGATATAAGCTCAGGGCCAATCGTCTTCACAAAAAAACACCCCTGAAATAAACAAAAAGAACCACAACAACACCAAATCTATTTTGTGGAGAAGAGTGATGTGGAGCTGAAAGCAACCTAACTAAAAGAGAATTCAAACTAGATGGCACCGCTTCCAGTTCGTAAAGAATCATTAGGTTTTAATAAATGCTGAAGTGGCAGGAGACGTAGAGGGGCAGAAGAGCTGAGTGAGAAGATGAAAAGGCCCATCTAAGCCTTGCATTAGAAAACATTTCAATGTCAAATGAATCGCTACGTGGAAATACCAACGTATTCTATTGTTGTGTTTAATCTCAATCAACGGGAGGAAATTGCTATCATCTATTTTTATTTATATATGTATATATTTTTTGACCTAAAACTTCCAAATTTATCTAGATTTAAAAACCATGCATGATCTTGTAAGCGTTCTTTGCACGGTGAGTGATATATCTTAACTCAAAGAAAAAAATGTCTTTTACCTTGTTCTTTCTTATTTCTTTAACTACATTTCAAGGCCCATGATTTAGCACTTTACAGAATGCATCTAAAACTGCACAAGTAGGCATCGCATACAGAGGTATGAAGCATACATTCTATTAAAGAATAGGATTAAATAAGCAAGAATCAAGCAAAATATAAACTTTATTTCTGAGGTTGATTTTTATGATCTTAAAATAGTCATTACTGTCAGGTCAATTGCTTTATTCCATGCTTAAAAAAAATTGCATTTGTTAATTTCAAATTCTAATATTCTTTATATGTGGACCTCTGAGATGCCCAGAAATCCAATTAAATTCCAGGAGATTGAAATGGCATATTAATCTAATCTACTTAAGAAACATGAGAACAAAGCTACACCTATCTGACAATACTTGCCAACAAAGCTTACCTCTGTAAATAATATACATATCCTTGAATAAAGACTATTATGGATCATGAAAGGGGTTTAGGAAAACTGGAGTGGGGCATACGGGGAGGGCTGACATTCTGGTAACATCGGATCAAAGCTGCTGATTATTTTTGTGGGCCTTTCAAAGTCTCTCTTGTTTTTAGTAAAGCCATGTGTGCCTGCAAACGATGTATAATATGTGTTATTTCTGGATGAATGCACTTAATTATCTCTAAAAATCATTTCACCAACAGATGTCTCCTCCTCCTTTTCCTTGTACTAATCATTCTCTGCAGTTGCAAACTTTTTTTCCCTGAGTCCTTGTGTTCCCTCTCTTCTTCTTTCTGAAGGATTTCTCCTCCAGGGCAATTCTCCCGCTCAAAACCAGAATGTGTAGCAGCATAAAAGACACCATAAAAGCTTTGAAAATGTTCCCTGGTGCATATTTTCCTATAACTACCGGATTTGTTCAAACAAAGAAAATGAATTTTCATCATTTTAGTAATTTTTGCAATGGCACCATAATCCAGATTTATCAATTTATCTGTCTCTTATTTATTTATCCACTTAAGTGCAGTCATACTTCATCGTTATGATGGTGATTAGAAAATGAAAAGAACTGTACAAAATTTTATTGTTGTTCATTCCTTTTCTATATCTCATTTTGTGAATCACACCAATTAAGTTGTTTATACATTAGCATCACACAGGGCTTATTGGGATAAATCTCAGCCCAACTTCCAATTCTCTAGGAAAAAAAACAAACATCACCTGGGTTTAGAAATGCAAAGAAGACCGGTTATGATTCACATATATTAGAGTTTTATTAGGCCTTAAGCCAATAGTACTATCACGTTTTAGATTTCATAAGATCTTGGCTCATTTAAAGTGATTTTGGTAGACATATTTGCCTTCTAATTTCTTATCCAACTAAGGATTTGATATGATACAATCAAATTAAAGCCAGTCGTGTTCAAAAATGACTCAATGAAAATAAAGAGCTCTTTATGTATGAAGATCACACACCTAAGTCTGCCAATTTTTATAGCTGTTTTAATTAAGGATGAGGTTTTAAATTTCACAAATTTAAATTTTATCTCAGGTCTTTGTATTCAATTGGTCTTTAAGTAAAAATGTCCAGCCTTTGTTCTGAGAACCATTCCTTTTTCTTTTCACGTATCAAGAGGCTAGAAGTGATTCTTCTCTTGGAATTAGCCCTGCATTTCGAGTCTGAAAAATCTCCTGAGATGATGATTTTGATGTGTAAGCCTGATGAAGAACTGCTAAATTGCATGATTATAATACAGTACATTCTGGCCTGGAAAGTTATGAGGAGGGCAGATCTGTATTTCCTCAATAGAATAGTTTCAAAATTTCCATTAGATTCTGGAAAGGATGCAGTCTCTTCAAATTTGAGTCCATTCAAAAAAGTACTCCTAAAGTATAAGCCAATTTGAAGAATAAAGATCCAATTGGAAACTCTAAGGGAATTCAGATATATTATACTAAGTTAGACGTGACATACCTAGAGAAGAATGTGACCTTGAGAACATAATTTAAAATTTGTAAGCCTTCTTTTACTTCTCCATACAATTACAATATTTATCTAATTGCTCTTTTAGCTCCAAGATTCTATGTTGTGTTGATACTCTATCCAATAGATTGAATAATTATTTCATAGTATTTTACCTTTTTTCACAAAGGATGTGAAAAGACACACCAAAAGAAATGTTTTATCAAGCTAAAAATAAGATGAGAAAATGAGGATTAAAGTAAAAGACCAACATTGACAACATCAAGTCAATAAAGTTATTTTTATTGGGCATCGCCACTTCCTCTGGGCTTCTCACCAGTCATTATACATAAGAAATGAAATGATAATGTCTAGAATAATGATGTTCATAGTGGGATACTGTAAAAATACTAGCATTTCTAATTATATTTTTAAGTGCATATTTTAATATCCATTTTTGTGTATGCTTTATGATATACATAATATATTTATACAGGTTTAATAAAAAATATATATGTCTAGGCAAGATTGCTGAAAAAATGTTCATGATACTGTAAACATTTGGAAGACATTGATATAGGGGAAAAAACTACCAGTTCTTTAGCAAAGACAAAGTTTTCGTGGTTCCCAAGTGTTGAGAGAAATTGAGCGTGAGCCGTAACACTTAGAAATATAATAGATAAGGCGAACAGAACACAGACACTTTCAAGAGTCAGCCAGGAAACATAAATGCTTAAAGCAACTTTCTTTGACATGGCCAGGCATCACGGTCTTGTGTGATAGGGACAGTGCCCTGCCTAAAAGCATTCAAATGTTATTTTATACGTATATATAAAATGTTTTATATATATAAGTCTTCAGATGTGTTTGGTATGTATATGCGTATATGTGTGTGTATATGTAAATGCATACATTTTAATGTTTAAATACACTTAATATTGTATATATTTAATATTTAAAGGTATATATTTAAATACATATTTTAAATATTTAGTATTTAAATTATATACATTTCAAATATATAAAAAACACGTATTGCTTATATATATACACCAAACACAACATCTGCTTAAGGTTTAGAATTTTTTATTCCTTGAAATACATAGTGCCCTCAACAATGATTTCAGAACAAATAAAGAAGAAATCATAGGCTTTTTAATTTATTGACCTTCAGTCTAAGTTCAAAGAGCAATATTGAAACCCAACTTTGTAAACGTAACTTAAAAATATAGCATAAATAATTTTTTTTTGTCTCCAGTGGGGTTTTGATAGAACCTAGAATATAGTTAATTAAAAGTTATGCTATCATGGAGCTAAAATGAAGGTATCTTGTACCACTATATCAGATAAGATTTATAAGGAAGCAAGTCAAATAGAAGTTAGGAGAAAAATTTTATTGTGAACGTTGAAGATCCTAACCAAAATTCTTAACTGAGTATGTCAGTTCATATATTCTATACAAGAAGATAGGTTAAGGAGGAAGAACCTCCTTAAGAAGAAGTATTTTTACGTGATCTATGAATTGAATCAAAACTGGATTGATATAAAAACAACTCCACATCATAGGCTATCGCAGAGTCTGAACGGTTTTCAGGGCAAATGTTGCTACTACGTTGAAAGGAGGCCACAAGCCTTAGAACGCAGGCAGCCTTTACAAGCTGGAAAAAGCAAGGCAATGCATTCTCCCTGACGGCCTCCACAAAGGAATGTAGTCCTGCTGACGTAGTTTTAGCCGGTGAAACCCGTTTCTGGAGGACTTCTGACCACTAGAACTGTAGGATAATAAACTTATGTTGTTTAAAGCCACAAAATTTTAAAAAATTTGCTAAAGCCACAATATGAAAGTAGAACAGTATTTTGCGAACCTCTGGTATAATCATTTCCTTTCATTTGGATTTCTAAAATTTTTCTGTTAAAAGAAGCAGTCATATTTGCTATATCTGCACAATTTTCTATATGGCTCTCTCTTATTCCCAGGTAGAATTATAAGTATCTCTTTACGGAAAATTGATGTCTCTCATTATTACTATTTCACATACTTTTTACTTTATTTTTCAGTGTTTAAATAATAGTACATATTTTTCTCTCAAACTATACACTTTACTTTTAATCATGAAAATTCTTTAGATTATTAGATAGCATTACTTCATTTGTCTGGTAGATTTTCATGTCGCTGCTGTGGAGGACACATATATAAACCAATACCCTTTGATCCCCCATCTTTTCACATTCAGTAACATGTACTTATTCTCTTTCTTGTTAGTCATATAATTGCCAATAATACAAGATGTTCTTTTCAAGTAAACTGAGGTTTATTGTTTAAGTCAATGTAAACTCTCAAAATGAAGGAATAAAAAATATAGATAGTGAGATGAATTTGTCAGACATTTTTTCTCAAAATTGACGTAATACTTGTGATATAAAAATTGTAGCCCTCAGAGACGATTAATAAAGTAGTTCATTCTTTAACTGTAGTTTTTGCATATAGACTAAAAATGTCCTATGAGAAGAAAAATAAAAGGATGTTTCTATGATGTTGGGTCTCAAATAAAGGATTTCTAGGAATGTTTTTAACCTAGGGAAATTGAAGTTGGAAGGTTTGATCAAAGCCATATCACTCTTTATTGGAAATTTGAGGATTCCTAGCCTTGTCACCAGACAGACGCCTGGAGGTAGTCACCCAGACCTAATTGTGTGCTGTGTTTAATAAGGTTGCTGCCTAATGGACTCCATCACAGGGAAGTCTTTATTGCCCAAGAGACCTTGACATTAGGAACATTATTGGAAGGCTTTCTGTCTACACATGTATCCAGCTATTTACCCTTCCAGAGTTAACATAAGCCTTTTTTCTAAAGGTTGATTGGTTCAGTCATCACTTTGATTTCCTGTCTCCTGTCACTTTTTGCAGTAATCACATAAGTAGTTTTCGTTGTTGTTTTTTAAGCAACCTGGGTTAAGGAAATAGTTTTTCACTTGTAGTAAGAGGTGTTCTTCATTAAACAACCTGATCAAAGTTGCTATTTTCAATTTATATGCTAATAAAGTGTACTTTAGAACTTATAAACATGCGTTACCCACTGGGATTTTATTTCTGGATCCAACATAATCTATGGCCTCCGAGGATCTCTTCAGGTTATAAGAGCAAGAGGAAAGTGGCTGTCAATTGAAAAGCATGAGGCCATATTCACAGTGAGGCAGAGGATTAGAGCAATAAATGATAAATTTAAGAAATATTAGAAAGAAATGTGGCTATAACAAACATCATATAGAATTATTTTAGTATTAATTATTCATGGTTCTTTTTTCCTAAGAATGTTGTACACGATATGATTGCTTTAATTGTATGTTTATTTCTTGAAAATTCCCTTACGTTCTTTTGTTTCCAACACATATAATCTACTGTAATACCAATAGATATTGCCTTGGTCATAATAAGTCTTGTAAGACCAGCCATGACTGCAAACAGCTATGACCGCTGTTTCCTTTTGAGATGATCACTGATCATGATCTCTATTCCCAGTAGTGAACCTAAAAAATCCTACAGAGGATCATGTTTGTTTGTATGTGGCGGTTCTTTGGAAAAATCTGATGGGCTCAATGTAAGAATAACTGATTCAAAGGAAACCAATATATAGGTCAAAAAGTTTTGTATAAAGTGGCTTAAAATTAGAGTTCTGTGCAAATAGGCATAATGTAGTTAACTGGTTAAGATCTATTCTGAGAAATTTAATTGTACCACACAGAAAAGCATCATGATTTGATTATGGAAATATCACTTCCGGAGACACATGGAGACTTTGAGACAACAGAGGCAGAAGCTATAAGTAAACAAGCTAGGAGGCAGTAGAATTTGTAAGTAAACAGAAATCAGAAGTGATGAGGACTCAGAAACCAAAAGATGTATTAAAAGTTGAGGTTGCTGGAGTGTGTTCACAACAGCAGGGAATGTAGAAACAGAGAGGAGATGAGTGTTCAAGATACAGTTCTCCAAACTCCTGCTCCTGAATCAATAGGCCTGAGATGGTTCTGGATTTGAAGGCAGATGAGTGAAAGACATAGTGTATTGTAGAATTCAGTGATTGGAAGCAACTGATGAAATCTTCTAGATATTGGTGCCTTAAATGGAGATTTTCCTCCTTAATTTGATGCATTAATGGTTTTGGAAATGAAAGTGAGAAGCCTATGCTTTCACATGCAAGTGAAAGATCTATCACTCAGGGTGGATCATCTACTTTCTTTTTTTTTTAGACCCCTTTTTAAAGATAGTTCTTATTTAAAATTGAAAATTTTTTCCGTGCATTATTAAATAATCTCATTAAAAAACATTGTGCTTTCCGTTGCTTTCTAATTTATACCTAACTCCTTTAGTATAAATTAAATACAGAGGCTTCATTGCCATCCTCTTGGGTAATTTACATAATTTGGGCATGGAATGAGTGTATGTGTGGTTATGTGTATGAGTGTGTGTTTGGATGTGGTATGTTGAGCGTTATGAGCAGCAACATTAATGATTTTTTAATTTAGATTACTTAACAAAAACACTTTCAAAGCATTCCAGTGGTGGACACTTCTACTATTTAGTGATATCTAATTGTCTCCTTCTGGGCAAACAAGTAAATTGCATGTACTCATCTCCTTGAAGAGAAATGAGGCTATATGACTTCTTGTAACAAATGACATTTGAACTGAAATTGCATGTATCAATTCTAGACGGAAATATATAATCATCAAAGATAACTCTACAATTTGTTGTTTCTTCTGTTGCTTGAACATAGAGCTACATGTTGCCGTATAGATAAAACATCCACCATATGAAGAGCAACCACAAAGAGTAGTAGCAGGCTGCATGAATTGCAAAGAAAACTGTTGTTTTCAGCCACTGAAATTTTCAGGTCGTTTGCTATCATAACATAGTCTAGTCTGTTCTGACACAGCCATAAAGGAGGAGAATCATTACCAAATTCTGTAGGTTTTAAAGATAGAGCCCTTTAACCAGTAAAGGTTATTCCCCAAATGTTTCCACACTTCAAGGAGAGAATTCAAAATATGCAGACTCATGTTCTCTTAATCAGGTAAAAATCTTTAATGATACATTATTTTAGAAGTAATGATAATCACTTGTGAACTAAACTTTCAGAGCAAATATGTTAAAAATAATCTCATTTGCAATCAAGGGAAATATTTTTCTACCTAATATTTATGATTTTATAAATAGATTGTATACTACTTCTTAAGGAAGATTAAGGCATTAGTTTGCAAATTCAAGTTTAACAAATCAGATATCTAAAATGTTTCCATGTCTTACTCTGTCGCTTAACCTTTCTTTACATATGAACTTCTAATATTTGCGGCTGGAAATGTTCAATAATTAATTTTTGCTTAGTTAAAGTGTTATTAAATTGATTATTTATGTCAGTTAAATTATTTTTTATTTACCTTGAATGGTGGTAAGATATCTTCTTTTTCTGTTTTCTTGTATCTACTTCTATAATTAGATTGATCAAAATAAAAGGAAGACTATAACTGTTTTACTCTTTCTGAAATTGACTTGGTTCTGCTCAAATCTAACTAAAAGAAAATGTAGAGCAGCGTCCAAATATTCCTCCATTTACTAAGAACTGGCTTATAGGAAAACATGTAATTATAAAAGCGGCTATGTGACTTGCTCTCATTTCATTGGCTGAAGCAAGTCATACGGCTACTTGCACTGATTATATTCAGTAGTGACAAAAGTGTGTATCAGTGCCCTGTTCTTGAGCTTATGGGGATGGTACATAGGTTTCCCTGTTTTGTATGATGTTGGCTATTAAAATTAGTTCAATCCTGAAAATTTTTCTTACTTTACTAAAAATTTTTATCGGGAATAGATGTTGATTTTACCAAAAGCTTTTGGATTCTACTAAGAGAATCAGATAAAGTTTTTAAAATTTTTACTGTGATTAATTATATAAATAAATGTTTGATTTACCCATCCTGGTCCTCCGTAAACACACTCTGTCTTTGATAAGGGTTTCTCCTTTTTCTTCTTCTTCGCTGCTCTTCCTCTTCTACTTCTTTTTCCTCCATTTTTTTCACCTTCTCTTTTTGTACCCCCTTCTACAAGTTCAATTTGCTAACATTTCATTTAGGATTGTTGTATCAGGGTTTGTATAAGTGAATCAAGCACAGTCTGTTCTGGGAAATAGAAACCATATCAGATATTTTAAAAAGATAGTTTTATATATGAAATTGATAATGCAGGCACTAAAGAGGAAAAAATAAAAAGGGAGAGAAAGAGAAAGTCCAAAAGGAAGGTAATACGGACATAGCAACTAGGGAAGCAGCCATCAACCTCAGGACAGGAGGAAGAAATGGAAGATACAGTGTTACCAGAACCTAGAATATACTGTAGCAGGAGGGGCCCCACAAGCTGCGACCTAGACCTCTGAGGAGAGATTGCTTGTACCTCATGAACTTGGAGGAGACCCCTGAGGAGCTGGAACTCTGAGGAGGGGGCACTGGCCATCTGGTCTTGGTACTTCTAAAGCTGCGCAATTGAAACCGATTCTGAGATACGGAGGGAAAAAAATAAAAACACAGAATTTGAAATATCTGTTTCTGCTGAAGTGAAAAACTGTTGCTGAGATGATGACGACAGGGACGGCAAACAAAACAGAATGAAGCTTCCCCTTCTCCCTCCTTCCTGCCGGTTTCCCTTTGACACCGCTGATTGCTGAAAACTGATAGACAGCCAGCTGACAAAGGAGAAATGTGGTTTTCAAAGGCCCAGCTCCAACAACAGGAAATTGTATAGAAAGGTGACTTCCGAGTTAAGAGACAATTGTTTAATAAATGACCCAGGGGAACTGGTTTATAATTTCTATTTGAAGTATGGTTGGCATGGTATTATAGATAGAATAGGTTTGCAAAACGGAAAAATAAACTTTTCATATTTTCTTTGTTCTGGAATAGTTTACATAACATGAGAATTGCTGTCCATTGAAAGTGTAAATGCAATTCGAATCAGCTCTCTGGGATCAGTGCCATTGTGGAGGGAAGTTAGGACAATTTATTTAATTTCAGCCATGGTTACTAACATGTATATGTTTTCTATCTTTGCTTAATTCTTGGCTGCTTTCTGACACGTTCTGGAAAAGCTTACTGTTGCTGCTCTCACTTTCATTCCTTCTACTTTGGCAAAACATTGTCACATAATATGTAGTGTGGTATTGATCTTTGAAATAATGAGATAAAGCAATAATTTAGAACGTAGAGGTGTTTTGTAACACAATAACAAATACACCTATAGGGACTTAAACATATATACCAATATACTTATAAATTTACACAAATAATCACATTTTTAATAATAAAATCTGACTATAACACTTTTCTCAGATACATATGGAATTTTAGAATACACTTGATTGATCACTAAATCATAGACAACAGTTGAATTATGCTTGCCCTATATGGGTCCCTTTTAGCAGGTGCTTAAAAATCTTGCTTAACTTGGATGGCTTAAGATTTGAGGACTAATATTAATTTACCTTAGAAATAAACAAAGTCTGATTATACTTTGTTTAGTCAGTGCAATTTATCACTGGAATTGAATAGGGACTGTTATTGAGATAACAGGAAGGTGAGAAAACTTTTGAAAATAATTAGTTTCCTTTCTTGATTTTATAGATCTTTAATGCTCTATGTGCCTTCTGGGGCACTTTCCTTCACTGATCATTTGGGCCATCTTACCTAGAGATTCCAGGCCACACTGCCTTAGAAGAAATCGCACCTTTCTTTGTAGCTGGCGATTTCCTTTTTCCTAGTTTTTGGATCTTTGTTGAACAATTGTATTAATTTTACAATCTCCAATATGAAGCCAATGATAGTGGAGTTAAACTTTCTAGTGCTTTGAAGTTGATACATTTAATTCCTCTTAGTTTCAGGTGCATTTTTCAGAGCATATCAGGAAGGAAAAATTTGTTTACTTTTTTTGAAGAAGAGAGCATGAAAATGTATTCAGGCATTATCATCCTTTCACAAACCCTTCCTGGTTTATGACAGACATTGTTTAAAAGATGTTTTATTATGACAAATAACAACCTAAAATTAAAAGATCAAATTTATTTAGGTATATAAAATATGTTTCTTAGGGATACAAATATGAAAGGAAGAAATTTTTCCACATTTCATTTTATTAATGTTTATGAAGGCATAAAAACATTTGCTTTTAAGCTGTTAAAAGTCAAAAGAGGAAATTTAGGGGCCAGCCCTGTGGCATAATGGTTAAGTCTAGTGTGCTCTGCTTCAGTGGCCTGGGTTCATGGGTTCGTATTCCAGGCACAGACCTATGCCACTCAACAGCCATGCTGTGGTGGCAACCCACATAGAAAGTGGAGGAAGACTGGCACAGATGTTAGCTCAGGGCTAATCTTCCTCCGGAAAAAAAAAATTAGTTTTACCGAGTGTTTTCAGAAGAAAATTTTGCTCTTGATCCTATCTTTTACAGTCATGTTTTGGATCTGAGAACATTTTCCCTGCTCTACCAATAGAATTATTCTTTTCTTCTGTCTTTACTAGTAGTGTTCCAAAAACATGACTAACCACAAAGCAAATCTCCCAATGCATATGTCAAAACAATGTGATGCGTGCCCGAGTGCAATACCAGAAACAAAGCTCTGGTGTTATTTCTAAAGCAACTCTTAATTAAGTTGTTGTTCGTGCAGTAAATACAACATCAGACTCTGGGGTCCAGCAGTCTGAACCAAGGGACAACACAGCTTCACAGTCTCTGATAACAGGACATGCTTCGAGTAGAGAAAAAATACTCATCCAGAAGGGAAAGCAGACCTTTTAGTAGATTATCTGTTAAAAACTAGTTTTCCAAGCCCATTTTATTTTAGAGGCAAGAATAGAAAATGGAAAAAGTATTGAGATAATTGATAGAAGTGTCAAACTAAGCAAATTAATAATAGAGAGGAGTCATCTCACTTTGATCTTTAAAAATTAAGTTAAATTATAATTAGGACAGACATAATCTTATTTCTTATTTTGAAATCAAGTTTAACCCTTTACACTAAGATAGGACCATATCAGCCCATGCACAGTGAAAGCATGTACCATGGAAATAAAATTCTAGTAAAAATTACTAGGAAAATGAACTGTTCATTTTAAAACCTAAATGATTCTTGTCTGCTGATATTTTATCCCTTTTGCTAGCTTGTCTAAAATGAAAACAACACAAACTTAAGCTCCATGATGTTAATAAATGAGAAGAATTTTGCCTGAATAATAAATGTCTTTCTCTTAATTTTAACAAGTCAATTTAGGAGCTAGTTAAAATTCAAGACACTTTTTTTTATTGTCCACCTTAGGTCATATTAATTGTTCAATAATTGTACATTTTGAATATATTATAGAGGCAACACCTGTTCAAAACAAATTCTGATGAAATAATATAATAGTTATCTCTAAGCTATAAGTTATTTCTAAATAAATGAATAATTGTTTATGTACACAAGTTCTGATTTTAGCCTTATAGAGTGTTTCTTCCCTAAATTGTAGAACAATGTTCCAAAAGTTGAGTTAGTGACACAGCAAATATGCCAGGTAGCAGCAATGTTGCAGAAACACAGAACTGGTTAACGTACTTACACAAAAAGACAGAAATGGGATTTAGCAGCGTCAAGGGAGAGGTAAGCAGTGTATAAGACACAGATTTAACAAAAGTCATGAATAATATAAAAGGACAAATATAGGAAACAGTTGGGAGGTCAACATAAATCACTATACCAGCTTGTCATAGGCATTTGATTTGGCTCTCCCAAACTCTAAGCCAGCTTCATTCAATTTGGAGATATTAGGAAGCTGAAAACAACCTCTCCCACACTCTCTTACAGATAGGACTCCTGATAATTGTATACATATAAGGCTTGGAAGGCAGAAGTGAGCCAAAAATTGTCTCCTGCTATTGTTTTCTCTTGCAAGCAAGATCATGAGACATGAGAAAGTGTGGTGACCAGACTCGACATTCCGACATCTGGTCTCCAGCTTCCTGGGCATTGAGAAGCACTGTTGGCCGGTCTTTGTGGCTGCAGTATCAACAGCATCTTCTCACATTGTGGATTGGAGCTAGATGGTGGTACTTCACATCATTAGTAAAATGATGGTTCTCTGACTGCGGCACCCCCATGACTTCCAAGGATTTTGGAAGCTCTTAATTCTCTGCATTGAATTCCTTTCTGATTGAAATAAGGACAAGGGTTTGTGTTTCCTGCACTACACATTGAGTGACAAGGCTTAAAGATTTGACTACAGCGTTAGGGATGATAAGGAATGAAGGAGGAACAAAGGCAAGAAAGGAAGGATGTTAAAAAAAAAAAAAGAAGGGGGAGGAAATGAAGTTTGTTATTGATTATTGATCACCTAAAACACAGTGGTAACCGTCCGTGTCACTTTCACATGCTCGGATTGCCTAGATGACAGATATGAACTTGGAAACAACAAAAATAATAAATCTACCAGCATTCTGGTATAGGTTCAGGTCAGATAATAGCAGAAGCAATAGGTACCCTGTCTTTCTTAAAATACACACTCTCAGACACAGCCAGAGCTTATACGACATCACTAGAAGCACATAAAGCTTGGAAAACAACAAGTCCCTTCCTCACGTGTAATTTTATAACTAAATTATAATTTAATATAGTTGTTAATAATCCAAAAATACTCTGATTTTCCCATAAGGACTACTTTCATACTTTGATGAAGGGTGATATATCAAGAATTTCTTCCAACAAAATTTTGAGGTTCCTGCTAGCTAATGCCCTAAGGAAATGCTGATATGTTGATTGATTGTCTAGCACTGCTCTCAAACCCTCATTCCCTCTGCATCTCACTCCAGTCCAGTGGGGCTCACTTCTTCATCTCGATATCAACCACACTTAGAATCCGTTGTTCCAGAAGTAAAACTCTATCCCTCCTGACCAATCTGAATTGCTTCTTCTTGGTTCTTCCTATTTCTAGTTTCACTCAAAGACTAGAGTCCTAGCCCATGTACCTAAGACTTTATTTACCTCTCAACCTTGGCCAGTTCCATTTCCTTTGGAAAGCCCTTTTCCCTCTATTATTGAGTCTACTAACTGGAATCTCCAACTTTTGTATAGGCTAATCAGAGTGCTACTTCTTCCCCTCAGCCTTTTATATTCATTCTCCTCATGGATTTTCCAGTGCCACACCGAACAGATATGCTGAAAACTATCCCTGTTCCCTACTATTATACACCAACCACTGGCAACAACTATTCACAGAGCTCATTAGGAATGACACAGCCATACTCTTTTCTCTGTACCCTAATATGAAATCTCAGCTCTCTCTCCATAACAGCCTTTGTCTACACTGGCCCCACCATCTTTACCCACAACTCCATCTTCCTCTGTTCTGATAGGTGGATATATATTTTGTTCTAAAACAAAATAAAAAATAATTGGTATCAGAGGGAGTTCTGGTTCAAGATGGCAATGTAGGGAGGTCCTGAAGTGACCTCCTCCCACGGGCACAACAAGTCTACAGCTACATATGGAACAATTTCCTTTTAAAAAAACCTAAAGGCTGGCTGAGCGACGACTACACGTCATCAAACAAGAAGAAAACTACATTGAAGTGAGCAGGAGAGGCTGGGACACAATCTTGTCATAAACCCTACTCCCAGTGTGGCAACCCACAACTGGGAGAATACTCAAAACCCAGAGCTTTTCCTCAAGAAATGTAAATAGCCAAGCTATGAAATATTTATAATATCCAAAATTATTTCTAAAAGTTATTTTATTTTATACTTCATTTCATTTAGAGAAAGAAGCTTACTTCTAAAAGGTAAGTTCCATCGGGATAGATATTCTATTTTAATAATTACTGTATCCCCAGGTCTCAACTAATCCTTCATACAAGGTAGCACACACTTAATAATTTTTATATGAATAAACAAAAATGAATTAGTGAATTTGACTTCACTCAAAGGTAATTATTATTGACAGTATTTGTTAACTATAATTAATTTATCCTTGAACATTATGGCTATAGGCACACGTTCAGTTTTTCCACAGAAAATGTAAAGTTTTTATTTCATGCTGAAAAATATATTGTATGTTCAACTAATTGCTACTATTGATCACTTTAAATGTTCTTAGTTCAAACAAAAATGAGACAGAAGAAAAGAGTTATCTAAATGTCTGTGAAAAGAAAATCTGGTCAAAATCAAGGAAGAGGAATGCACTAATAAAATGAGGTAATAAAAGAATTGTGACATATCTTTCACCTATGGATCAACTTTATCTTCCTCTGAAAGCCCAACATATTTCTCATCAACTAACCTTATAGCTCAGCTGGTAAGCCATTTTCCTTGTACATAGGAAATTTAAGCTAATTCAAGTTTTTGCTTAAGTAACACACAATTAATAAAGTGGTTCTGTTATCAAAAAATACATCCCCAAATTGGACACAAATGCCTTCTGGATTATTCATAGTTTTGGATAATCCATGCTGCTGCTCTCTGAAGTTGAGAATTATTTGTAAAAACATTCTAGAAATGTGCTAATTACTTAAATAAAAATAGATCATTTCTATACTAGCAAGCATAATTTTGATATTTATACTCTGGATATTTATGACATAACATCTGTCTAAAATTTCATGTGTTATCTAAATTAACTACGATAGATTGAATAAAATTAGTAGAAAGATTTTTATTAAGCTAGAATAACAAAAATAAGGATGTTTAAAAACAAGCAGCATCTCTATATTTTCTATTATAACTTTGAAAGTGATGTTATATAAATACAGATATAATTATTCTTTTTTCTCCAACTCAACCTACTGAGAAATCCTTTGACCTCTGTGAATAGTTAACTTAACATTTTGATCCTTTCTTACCAAAAAGTTGCATTCATCTAATATTTGCTCACCTAGTTGAAACCAATAGTCACTCTAATATCTGATATATACACAGCTAATTGGGAAAAAAGAAGTGACAACGTTTTTTAGAGTTTCCATCTTCTTCAAATAGCTGGCTTTGTTCCATGAAAACCACAGTGGGATGATAGAAAAGTTTTCCAGAGGGATATTAAGTATTTTTTGTAGATAAAAGAAATCAATTTCAGTGTGATTTAGCATCAGATAAAAGGCAAATATGGAAACCATATCTGTCACTATTAGGAATCTTCAAGGCTCTCTCACAGAGTGATTGACTTCTTATTTCATTCACTTACTGATTCCAGAAGTTTTCATTAAGTCTACTGTATACCTAGGATTATGCTAGATACTACCTACTTATAATCAGATTGGCACAGTACTCTCAGTAAATTCCACAATGGAGGTGAGCACAAGGTGCTGTGGGAGCAAATGTAAGGAGTTTTCTACTCCGGGAAATATCTGGATTCTCCATGATTAGTAAGATTAACCCCCTTCTCTTGATTCTCTTGGTCTTCCAATATATTCTTCACAGACTTGCCAAAATTATTTTTGCTAAAAATGAATCTCTTGTTACTTTTCAAGTTAAAATCTTTCCTACTGCTTTCCTGGCAAAAACCAAACTTCTTTTATGGCTCATAAGACTTTTCCTGATTTTCCTCTGCCCACAGCTACAGACTCATCTCTTGATATTCTCTAAATATTCCTCGAAATATCCTACACCATAAAGCCAACCCACAAGAGTTATATTTTCCCAAATTCATCTTTTTCTTATTATTCTGCTTGAATGCAGTTGTCCAACTTGTTTAATCTTACTCTTATCTTTAGACTCACCTTAAATTTCATCAAAGGAGGAAAATTTTTCCAGATCCATCATGCTGTCTAGATGGCCCTCCATGATATTCCCCTATGATCTGGCACTTTCATTTGAATACTTTCATCATATTATACCATAAAAGCCTCTGCCAAACTTGACAGGAAATATTTGAAGACAAAGACAGTTTCATTCATTTCTACATTTCCAGGTTAGTACACTATATGACAGACACATAGTAGGCAGTCAATAAAAATCTGCTAAATGAATTAAATGGTAATTGATTGTGAAGCAGCAATAAATTGCTTTTTTGTCTTTTTTCCCTCAGAGAATTCATCCCAGAGACACAAGGATGGAAATTTATAAGTTTTGGGGATTAGTATGGCAATATCTCTCCACTTCCTAGGTGATGTCTCCACCCCTGGTCTTTTCCTCATTAAATTTGTCCTCAGACTGTGTTAGAACATCCTCTTTTGGACACTTATAATAATCTCATCCTAACTGGGCTGGGCCTGAGCTATCACACTATATCTTTACACATATATATGTTTATTTGCCCACAGTTTCCATGTCGTCTTTTGCATATCCAGTATGGAGTACAGTGCCTGAAACATAATATTTTCTCAATAATTTTCCATTCATCTATTTACTCGTCTAGCAAGTATTTATTTAGGAGCTTCTATTGAGTGGGGAAGATAAACATTGAACAATCACCAACACAGTGTTTGTAATATTACAGATTGAGATAAGCAAGCAAAGGAAAGAATACAATCATAGAGGTCCACTTAAGATGGGAACCTGGCCTAAAAACTGGGCCACCAGGTAAGGTTTCCCTGAATATTTAAGGGGGAGAAAAGTATAAATGTCGAATTGGAGTTACATAGGTGAAGCCGGGCAGAGGGGAGGGCATTCCAAACAGAACAGGAGTACACAAAGAACCAGTGGTGAGAAGCATGCAGTAATCAAGGAATGAAAAGAATGACTGTATGTTTGAATCTTAAAGAGCAAGTGCATAGGTGGTATGAGATTAGAGGAAAGAGGTAGGAAGGTAAGGGTCAGACCATTGAACCCTGTTGGCCACAGTAAGGATTTGAGGTTTTTTACAGATGCAGGGAGAATCAATTAATAGGTCTTGAGCAGAAGATGACATATTTCATCTTTTAAAAAGCAACTAAAGTGTGAGCAACTGAATATAATCAGGCAAGAATAAATATGGAAGACTAGGAATCACACGAGATGAAATAGCCAGACCAGGGTACAAATAATGCATATAGAGTCAATGAAATGGATATTAGGAAGTAAAAGTAAAATCAATAAGATTTAATGAGAGATGGGATGTTGCAGGTGACAGAGAAAGTTGTGTCAAGTTAACGGGGTGGATATTGGGCCATTTTCTAGTAAGACTGTAAAAAGAATAAAGGAATGGATAAGTGAGTGATATGACACAATTCCAAAGGCATAATACGGTAACAGTGATAATAATAATATTGAAATATTTGAACAGAAATTTAAAGTTGAAAGATGAAATCAGGTATAACTTGAAGAGGGTTGATGAAAGGGAGTTCACAGAAGGCTGGAGAGAAACAAATGAAGTGTAATAATTTTCAGAGGTCATTATAAAGGAGAAAGTCCTGTTTAGATTTTTGAGGTTTGAACTGTACTATGGGATGGCCAAGATAAATGTGAAAATCGAAAAGGAAAGTGGAGTGATGTAAAGTTAAAAGTCAGTTGATTAGGAAGCACAGAATTGAGTGATAATAGCGACTGGATTGAGGAGTTCAATAAATCATTGACATTGTTATTAAAGGAACTATAAATGATTAAGCATGAAGAGAGGAAGCAAGTAAGCCAGGTGTTGAAGTCATCAAGGAAGATGGAGGAATTGCATTGATCTTTTGGGAAAGATGCAAAGTTACATGGCATGACTTCAAATAAATTGTGATATCTAAATTGGAAGCAGGAGAGCTAATGTTTCAGTGTGACGTGGCAGCAGATCAATAGTCTGAAAATAGTATATGGGCAGAGTGGATACAATTCCACCTTCAGTTGAGTTGAGGAGAGTGGGAGATGTTAATATTGCCACTTTCGTGCCACACCAACATCTTATATTTTAGCACTCTTGATCGCAAGTTACAAATATACAATTTAAATTAACTTTTCTTCACAAAAAGGGAATTTTTTGGCTGTCAGTTGAAAACCTACTTTAGTACATATCTTAGTATAGGTGTTCAAGTGATGAGTCAGTCTCTCTTCCTCTTCTTTGCTCTGTGAAAGTGTCGATAACAGGAACGGTCTATAACATGGTGGCAAAGATAATTCTGGCAGCTTGAGGTCTACATGGTACTTAGTTCTCGTATCATTCACTCTTCTCAGACAGTACCAGCAAAAATTACGGGGAGAACTTCTATTGACTGTTGTATTACATACTATCCTCAAATAAATCACTGTGACTAGAGACATGTCGTACTCTGGTTGGCGAGACCTCACTCATGGGTCCACCTTTTGGCTAGCGGTGAAGAAGGGGCTACCCCTCTAAAACCACTAGTATGAGGTACACTTTTGAAAAAAAGGGTTCTATTTTCAGAGGAAAAGTGTTCCCAAACCTTCAAAAACAACATTTATACTCAATGTAATTCAGAGTCAACATTTATAAAGTGAAGTCATCTTTCTCTAAAAATCTATTTCTCCTTCTTTACATTATTTCTTAACCAGTGATCCCTTCTTCTTTTTCTTTTGCCCAGGCAGATTATCTGGGATTCATCCATGACTCTTTCCTTTCACACAGGAAATTTAATTTATATTTAGTTAGAAAAGCATTTGAAGGAAAATATATAGGTGTAGTTAAAGTTTACGGCATACAGAAGGAGGAGTTTTGAAGTATTTAAACACTGCCATATATTAATGGTTTTCTTACATTTAGGGACCAATGAATCCAAGAAAAATTTATTACTACGATTTTTCTTTAATTAAGTCATTTTGACATAGTGGTTAAAATGATAGGATATAGAGTCAACAAACTTGAGTATGGCACTCAGTATACTCTGACATTGGACAAGCTTATTTATCTGTAAAATGGAGACAATTATAGAACCTTATTCAGCAATATAATGTCAGAACACAATGACATAATGTGTAAAATTTTCTCTCTATGGTGTCTGTTTCATGGCAGATGTTTAGTGTGTTAAATATTATGTTATTAATAGAACCTGCCTCTGCTTTGTGATTTGGTCTTTTCTCTTTGTTATAGCTTTAAAATGAGGAATATGCTATTATCCTTGTTTCTTTTAAGAATGGCATATGTTTCTGTGTGGATGAGCTGATGGTGTCGAGGAAGACAGGTGCTCACTTTAATGTTTAATAGTGTTAGTTAATCCTTTAGGTTATTTTATATAGACAGCAAAGCAATGGAGAATGGAAACCTGCTTGGCATCTGTCAGTAGACTAAAACCTTTAGGGCCCTACCCTCTCTTCAGGCCCAAAGAAGGAAGAAAGGAAAAGGGAAAACTGATTCTTTCAGAATATAAAAGTAGCAAGAAGAGTTGGAAAATAGAAGTAAATTTGGAGAAACCTTTTGGAACCCATCTTTAGTTTTGCTCCAGCAACCTGAACCTCAATTTTTGCAGTGATTCACATGGCTCTGCCTATCTATCTGCCCTCCTTTTCTGCATCTGTCCAGTTTAAATTTAAGAGTAGGGCTAATTAAGTGCTTCTGGGATATTGTAGGAACTAGTCAAACCCAATTTCAATTGTTTAATCAATAAAGCAAATATGCCTTCTGCAAACTATATTAGTTTTGCTTTTTGCCTCCATCTAAGAAAAATCTATGTATGTACTTAAGTAAAGCTTGAAAAGATAGCATGGATAAAAATACCATTGTAATTGACCACTCCTTCCTTGTGTGATAGATATAAATACAAATAAAAGGTTCAGTATTCTTCTGAGCATGAATTAAACAAATATATGATACAAAGTCAAACTACTTTCAGATTATCTTGATCCTATGCTGTGAGAGTCGATTTAGAAAAAGTGAACAAATCGTATTATGTAAATAGGTGTTAGAGTGGGGATCTTCTTTCTCCTCTCCTTGTGTTTCTTTGTCAAAGGACAATAATTAGTGTAACACAAACTTGGCTCTCTAAGCTTCTTCCCTTATTCTTTAGTAGGGCAAAATGAGTGAATTATTTGATTGATAATTTTTTTTGTGAGGAAGATTGGCCCTGAGCTAACGTCTGTTGCCAATCGTCTGTTGCCAATCGTCTGTTGCCAATCTTGCCAAGATTGGCAACAGACGTTAGCTCAGGGCCAATCTTCCTCCTTTTGCTTGAGTAAAATTGTTGCTGATCTAACATCTGTGCCAGTCTTCCTCTATTTTACGTGGGACACTGCCACAGCATGGCTTGACAGGTGGTTTTAGGTCTGTGTCTGGGATCCGAACTGCAAACCCCAGGCTGCCAAAGCCAAGTGTGTGAACTTAACCACTATGCCTCCAGGCCAGCCCCAGATTAATAATTTTGAAGCAAGAATCAGATAAATGTAATTAGTATCAGCACTCTTCCTTCTTTTAGGGGTCTGCTTCCTTCCAGAGAAAATGAATTCTACACCATGCAGATCCTTTCCATAAGCTTAGCTCAGGGTTTGTCAACCACGACACTATTGACAGTTTGGACCAGATAATTCTTTGTTGTGTGGACTGTCTTATCCACACAAGACATTGTCCTGCATTGTAGGACGTTTAGCAGCATCCCTGGCTTATGTTCCCTAGATGCCAGTAACACTCCCCGACTTGTGACAACCAAAACTCTCTCCACATATTGCCAAGTGTCCCCTAGGGCTGAGGGGATCACTTCCAGTGGAGAACAGCTGCTTTGAGGCTTACCATCACAGGGAGCACTGCCCTAGACTGAATGAGTGACTCAGCCTAATTTTAATTAACCTGAGCCAAATTCTACTCTTTGAGTAACAAAGCTGGTACTTTAATTTCTACCTATGTAATTCCTTTGTCTCTCTTAAACGGTCCAACCTCTAGAAGGAGTGTTGGTTTACAGACCTTCTACAATTTCAGTTCTGGAGAACATAATTAGATTTTGTTTTTGTTTGTTCGAAAAAATTGACTATAAATGCAGTATGAGCCCATTGGTGGGAGGAAAGAGGTAAAATATTTTAAAATGCTAAAATATAATCTTGACTTCCCTGTCAATATTAATTTGTCTGAGAGACACACTCATTTCTTTAGATATGGAATAGATGGCAAGTTTTTGAAAGAGATAAGGACATGGTCAGAGAAAGGGATATATTTTTTCTAGTCTCACTTTGCCTGAGAACTGTTTGTCATACTGTTGAGATTAATTGACAAGAGCGTAGACTCTGGCGTCAGACAGGCTTGAGTCATTTATTAGCTCTGTAAACAGTATTTAATAGAAAAATTTCCTCTGATCTTGTTTTTCTCACCTCTAAAAGAGGGTGATATCAGTACCTCCTTCATACATTTTTATTTTTGAGGATTACATTAGATAATGTGTGTCAAGTACTTATCACAGTATCTGGCATATAAGAAGCACTAAAAACAATTATAGCCATTATTCTAATTCACACTCAAAATGATGACAGCAGGATAATGTGCTCAGGGTGGAAAGCACAGTGATCATTGAGACTCTGGGATCAGCAGAGATGAGAGAGACTATTTAGGACATCAGTCCACAGAGTGTAACCCAGTTGCTCAGCAAGCTTGGAAGGATGATGCAATAAAAGAGACCGTGAGACTGTAGCTTCAGTGCGTAGAACAACACAGTGAAAACATGCAAACTCACAGAGGGAGAGATGGGCATTTTCCAATCGAAGACAGATAATCACAAAAAGCATTGCCATCATTAGTTACCTCAGTCGGGGAGAGAAACTCGTCGTTGTCAGAAAGCACATTTTGCATTTCAGTGAGTGCAGAAGGTGTCAAAGCCCTGCAGACAGCTTCCTTCTGAAGGTCTTTCTATTTCATCAGCAGATAACTGAAGAGGACAAGAGAATAGGATGACACACAACAAATGACCAGTATCTGGGTTTACATATTTCCTTTAACCACAAAAGATTTAGGGCTCCATTGATTTGGGAATGATTGTTAAATAAAAATCATGATTGCTCTGCATATCGAAATTATCAACATATAGAATATATAGTTTAATTTTCTAGTAACTGTTTTTGTGGCTCTCACCTAATTAATTTTTGAAAAGACCCTGTTCGAGCATCATTAAAATGGAAACAGATAAACCCAAGTGGACACAACCAACTGTGTGAACACAGGAAGTGTGCTTAGGAAACACTTTCTCCTAATTGTGTCTGACAGTTGTATTGATTATAGTTGCACAAGTGGTGCCTGAGCTGAGATTGTTACCAGATAACCCATTCATGCAGAAGCAGGTTAAAGAGATGTTTTCACATTATACTAAGCAGGATCAATGACACTTGGGGTATAACCTTTCCCCTACCTGCTTAGTTAGTAAGGCATTGAAACAAAGGTGGCTAACAAGCAAGGAATCGGTGGGGATGTGAAATAGAGTGCTGGCATCCTGCTTTCTTCTTTCTGCCTGCATAGAGATCTACCTGGTCACACTAACTCAATTGTAAAGTCCTATTGCAAGGATAGTAGAGAGTCATTAACAGAGAAAATGTAAAATAAAAGAAAATCACAAAACTTAAAAAATTTTTCCATACATTCTACCTTTTGGAGAGATTTTCAAGAAGAAAGAAAGTGGCATCACTGATTGTTTAATTTTCAATTTTCCCAATTCTCTCTCAATTTACCTTTGATTGTCTTGCAATTCAACACTCAAGCCCAAAGATTAGGCGGTTACAATTTCCTTATGAATAGGAGTTCTGCACTCTGTGGACAGGGGAAAGGCAGTGTTATTACCCTTCTCTTTTATCTTAAGACTCTTCTCACAATTTGAAGTGTTCACGGTAGTCTAGTTCAAGTTTAACATAGTCACTTCCTCACCTTCATTTTACGTGAACGATATTAAATAGAAATCTAGCAAGTAGCTAAAATTTAGTCTTAAGAAATATTTTTACTTTAAACAAAATCCTTAAAAATATCGTGTAATATATCAGTAAGAGATCTTGTTTGGTGTATATATCAGTTTCATCATTGTCCCTGTAAATTCATAGTTTTGAGAGAAACCATCACGTAAATCAGCTGTTTCACTATTACAATTTCACTGTGATGGTATGCAACTATTCTAATAGAAAAAAAAGTATTAAAATACTTCATGTGGCGAATAGAGAACTATATTTTTTAAAACTCTAAATAATCTTTGTCAAAATGCTCTGACCTGGTTTGATAGCAGAGTTTCTCAAAGGACTTTGAAAATGAAAGCTCTATGTCATTATTATAATATGATTTACACACACAGTGTAAAATGGAGAAATGAAGCCAAAACTCAAGCTCAGATCATGGCTTATCTTTTTGACCTTGGGAGGAGATTCAACAACTTGAGTTGATTTTTTAAAATACAGCATTTCTGAGATTTAATTCCTATACAAAGCACACTACATCTTAAGACGTAGCTGAGTACTGTCCCTTTGCTTACAGAAGCTTGAAGAGTAAGGGAAGGCTGGAACCTGGGAATCTCCCTAAGGTAACATGCTCTTTCTGGTCTCTATGGGCTTGCCTAGGCATTCCTTTAGGTGGAATGTCCACTACTCAGTTCAATGGCACTTGTTCTTCAACACTCAGTTCAAATAGCATGCCTCCTTTCATGAAACCTTTCTCTGAATTCCAAGACCAGATTATAAGTGATTCCAGAACACTTTGTGAATATGTAAAGCATATCAAATTTCCCTGGTTTAAATACTGTCTGTCTGACTAAATTGTCCCCTGGGTCTTATGCATCTTTGTGCCAGTCTGACTTCTTCTCCTGTTATTCATCCTGTGAAAAATTGCTAAATAAATGCTGAATGAAAAGTTTATCCATCTCGGATAGTGAAGTTGACAGGGAATAAGACTCAGCTACTGATTCTGAAAGAAAGTTTCATCTGTTCATCTGGAAGATAAGGCATGACAAAAAAAAATCTTGATTCATGATACTAAAATTTATTCTGTCATTCATCCCTAAACCTAGAATTCATCCTATAAAAGCTTCTCTTAATTTATCCCTCATGTCCAATCAGTGATAATTCTGACAATTCTACTCTGGCTCTGGTTCTGCCCCCTTCCTCAGCATACCAAATGCTATAGCCTTAGTTGAGGACCTAACTTGCAATTTTACCAAGAAGTTTGTTGTTCATTTTACACATAGATTTTCCAATAAACAAAACAAATATACTTGTTGCATATTTGGTTTAAATTGTAATACTCAACTCGATTTTATCTGCCTATAATTCCATCTTATCTTTTTCTTAATTAAAACGTTCTTATTAAATTCTTATTCTTATCCTATACTATGCTAAAGGATATGGGAGACATAAAAAAAGTTTATATCACCAAATACCTATCCTTGAGGTTCTTATATCTAAGCAGAAAGAAAAAAGCAAATATAAGTCAAGGACAACTTGGACATCATGAAAACTTCATAAATACTTGTGGAATGACTAAATAAAGTTTAGCTTTGTAAGATAGAGATTATAAGCACAATGGTATTGTAGAAATGAAAGAAATGACTGCATACTCAAGTACAAGAAGGACATGTTTGTAAGAAGATAGGTAGACATCAAAGAGTTGGGGTAATTTGGGGAAATAGATAGTGTAAAACAGTCTAGATGACAGAAACAGATGTTAGAGCCTTTAAGAAAGAAACATAAACAAAGGTGCCGAGTCTGGAATTTTCTCAGAAACTTGCCAGAAATGACTATATTGTATAAAAATGCTTTAGTATCTTCCAAGTTCATGTACTTCACTTTCTTCCTCATGCCAGCTGACCTTGACTTTGAACTTGTCTATAGATCTTGGCTCCTGCATGCTTACTAGGACTGAGTGCTGCTTGCTCTGATTTCTCTGTACCTGACCCCATCATGTTTCTCACTCATCATTGTTTTCATGGATGATATTTTTGGCATGCATTATATGCCTTTGATGGATGTGCCATAGCTACACTGTGAATACATTTTCTAATTTTGATAACGATTTTGAGCTGGAACATGGGCTACAAGCTGGTGGCTCAGTCTGAAAATCACAAACCTTGTACAATCCAACAAGACATATTTCCAGCTAAAAACAAAGCAACAGACCTTTTATTGGCTAGGTCAGAAAACGGCATCTGTTAAGCTCACCTGGCAGAATTGTTGCTTTTGGTACACAAGGGAGCTGATGAAAAGGAAAGTGCAAAACACACACAGAGAACACAGGCCTTCATAGACAGATGTCAGTAATTAGGGGAATTTGCTTGTGTGTTACAGATGGCAGATGCCAGAACCACACAATGTGAATGAATCTGTGTTGTGTACTTGGTTTCTTAGTAGAAAATTATCACTGTTTTCATTTTCTGAGTGTGGCGGTGCCTCCAAGCTTATTCAGTGGTAATGGTCCGCACTCTGATCTGAGCAAGAAGAGATGACTGCATTCATGAGTAAGATAGGCTTCTCTTTTAAAGAGTAGACCTGAACTGCCTTTGGCAACACATTTTTAGAAGATATGCATTTACAGCAAGGGGGAGTTTACACATGATTACTTTGCTGATGCATTCACTTAACACTTGTGGGTGGACATGAGTGGGAAAATTGCCCAATTTTAGTTTTCTGTTAAAGACTGAGACTGCTGGATATGCTCATTGACAACAGCTAGATTCAATCTTTTGAAATAGTTAAGAGTGAACAGAAGGGTGAAGAGACATGAGTGGAAAGTGACTAACCCTCCTAAATAGGGAGGAAAAGTGAGGAAATTGTCAGCCATATCATGCCGTATTTTTCTGATCTTCTTTTTTCAAAGCTGAAACTTTGAGAAAGCTTTATTCTCCGCCCTAGATCTCCGCTCTATCCTGTGTCTTTATTCTCCTCATTATTCCCATTTTATTTTAAAGCTATTGATTGAACACTGGCTGTAGAAGAAACTTGTCCAATATCTTTGTTCTAAATTTAAACTGATATTGTTTGCTCTCTTGCTCTGCTTCGTTGTATGTTATTTCTATAATCGAAGAATAGACAAAAATGTATCGGAACCATGATATTGTTGCAGACACTCACCTTATGGGGATTTGAGATAATCATCAGATTCATTATATTTAAATTGTACATGCAAATGAGAGAATAAAGGGAATAAAGGACAGTAGATAGAGAGAAAAATAATGTACACTTAATATTTCCAGAATATATTTTATGGAAGAGTTAAAAACCATCCAGAGCCAGCAGCTGCATGCAGAATTTGGCAGACTATTCAAATGGAGAAAGATGGATTTGTACATCTGCATCTACTCTGGCCACAGACAAACTCTAGTGCTTATGACTGATGTCCCTTAGCCTCTAGGGCAACATTCAAACTCATGGGCAGAAACAAAACAGAAATGGTTGAGCTCGGAAGAGAGCATTTATGAGAGCATTGCAAACAGCTCATTTAAAAGGTTTTCAAAATATGGTTGTAATATTCCTCAGTGACTTCATTCTGAAGACTCCTAAAAGGCACTCGCCTCAAAAATTGTGAGCTCATAAACACTGCTCTTCCTGTTTCTTTCCTTTTCAGTTCTACACTGTTAGTTTCAACAGTGAAAAATGGAAGTGAACAAAATTGGCCTTTATGATCAGCATGGGCCTCAAATCCCATTTGGTATCCAGGAACCAAAGTCGTTAAATGCTGATACACCTATCTTAAAAAAAAAGGCATTAACACACCTAAAAGGATGTCAAAAATTTGTGTTGATGCTGTGGAGGTCACTAAATTTGTCTCTGGGGTCTGCAGTAAGTTTCCCTAATTGCTAGTATCCCTTGGGTTCTATGTACATATGTGTTTCCCACTTTCCTTTTCTCTAACCCTCTTGTGGATCAACACAAAAGAACATGGAAGATTAACATATTTTTAACTGTCAAAGTGTTTAATAGATGTTATCTTCTTAATACTACTTTCTCTAGCTCTTCAGCCAGAAGTTTCTATTTAATGCATCATCACTAATAATTGCAGAAAGAATAGGGATAGTTCTCAGCTTTAATATTTTGTGATATTGCTTAGAATTTGTGTCTATTTTTAATGAATTTTTTATGTCAATTAAATTTTTGGATAGGGAACCACTAATATGGTTCAAATATATAAATAAAATAAAAATTTACCCAGTTGCCCTCCCCATAGAAAACTACCAACATTACGTTGTTCTATGGACGGCTTTCTAAAGAAAGATACTTTGTGAATTCATAGACCTATGAAAATAAATAAATAAATGGATAAAGTCACCTATTTTTTCATAAATGGCACTATTATATAAAATGTGTTCTGAGTTTTGATACTATGTTATTCATGCTATAGTTGCTAATATATCAACAAATTATATAAAAAATGAATATGTCTCTTCTGGCATATTTTGAAAAATGCTAGGAAGTCATAACTTTGAACTATGTCTTGTCAACTGTGTCATTGTGATGGATAGAGTTTAAGGTGGCCCCCCTCTCCCTGTCCCCTAATATTTACACCTACGTGTGATCCCCTCCCCTTGAGTTTGCGGGGTTACTGTGATTTTCTTCTAACCAATAGCATATGGAAATGGTAACAGCCCGTCACGCCTGTGATTATGTTACATATATCAGAATCTATCTTGCTGGCTGACTTGCTCTAGAGGCTCTCTTTGCTGGCTTGGTGGGGAAAGTAGCTATATTAGGAAAGCTTACATGGAAGGAATTTGTGGGCAGTCTCTAGGAACTGTAGGAAGCCTCTCAGAGTTGAGGACATCTTTCAACAAGAGTCAGCAAGAAGCCAGGTCCTCAGCCTTACAGCCATAAGAAAATAAATTCTACAACAATCTGAGGGAAATGTGGAACAATCTGGAAATGAAATCTTCCCCAGTCAGACTACCAGATGAGCATACAGCTTGTCAAACACCTGGATTACAGCTAAGCCATGCCTGGATTTCTGACCCATAGAAACTATGAGATAATAAATGTATGTTGTTTTAAGCCTCTAAGTTTGTGCAACTTGTTACTTAGTAGTAGATAATTATATGGCTATACACTCATATTTAAAGATTTGACAATGTTAAAACAACAATGAGAAAGTGGAAAGTGGACAGTGAAGATGAGTATAGATTAACATGAAAGAAAAAATAGTTCATGGCAGACATTAGTTTGAATTAAGTAATACAACAAAACACACTTGTATTCTCACAAGATGTACCTTCTAAATATAAAGTAGTATAATATGATCTTATATAAATGTCAATATATGAGACCAATGAAGTTACAAAGAAGAGCAAATGTACCTCATATGGCTTTCATTGTAAGTTTCCTTAAAGTTAAAAGTAAGACCCACTGCTAAAAATTATGCCATATATAACTGCTGTGTCCTAAACTCATGGTTACACTCTATTAGCTCTTTAAAAGGTGCCATTTTTTATATTTATGCTATTCAAAATTGATTTATTGCTTTAGTGGCATGCAATAAATGTTGTGGTGGTATATTCCCCCTTCTCCACACGGAAAAAAGTTATGATGAGAATGAAGGACACTGAGGATCTTTTGGCGCTTGGAGGTGGATAGGGGAAAATGTAGGGAAAGAAATGAAGGGACTGTAAATAGAAATGGACTTGGGCAAAGATTCTCTTGGCCTTGACTTCTATTCTCAGAATTTCATACACCTGGGCCCCTCACACTTAGTTCTCCTCCTGATCAGTCCACCAGATTGAGAGTCAGCTCCAAAGCCAGGGGACTGGGGTTTTTTTCCTGTTTCTCTTTCCTTTTTTTGTGAGATCGTACTCTACCTAAATGTAAGAGCTCAGTGATGCTAGAGCTCAATGATATGGATATGCGTAAAATGGCCCAGAGTGGTCACATAGCCTGCTTTTAGTTTAGGCTTTAATTTAGTGGGTCAAAGGTAGAAAAGATGCAAGCTTGGCTGGCTCAAGGGTCCCAAATATAGTTTATTTTTTTCGAATAACCTTTTTATTTTAGAATGCCTTTTGATTTAAAGAAAATTGTGAATATATAGAGTAGAGAGTTCCCATACACTCCACACTTAGTTTCCCATATTATTTACATCCTACCTTAGAATATTATCACAATTAATGAACTGGTATTAATACATTATTATTAACTAAAGCCCATACAGTTTTTTCAGGTTTCCTTAGCTTGTACCTAATGTCTTTTTCCTATTTCAGGATCCCATCCAGGATACTATATTGCAATGTCATCCTGTCTCTTTAGGCTCCTTTTGGCCATAGAATCTCTCAGAATTCCCTCATTTTTGATGCCCTTGACTGTTTTGAGGAATACTGTTCAGATATTTTATATAATGTCCCTTCACTGGGATTTGTCTTATGTGTTTCTTATGATTGGACTGCGGTACCTGTAAGTTCTTTGTTAGAAGACTGAAGAGATAAGTTCTGTTCTCATCACATCATATCAAGGGTATACAAAGCAACACTGTCTCAGCCAGGTAATCATGATTAACGTCAACAATCATGATTACCTGGCTGAGACAGTGTTTGCCAGGTTTCTCCACTGTGAAGTTATTCTTATTTTTTTTTTTCTGTTTTTTCATTCCAAAGTTTACTCTTTGGAAAAAAGCCACTATGCATCCCACACTTAAGAAGTGGGGAGTTCCATATAGAATTTTAACATTGGTAGGTATTAGTGTAGGATCCTTATGTTGGGATACAGTATAATGATGTAATGATAATATAAACATATTGGCATTGACATATAATATATATTCTAAACTGTCTACCTAATTTATTTCTATTTTATCTATCTATCTACCTATACCTATCTAGCTAGTTAGCTAGCTAGCTAGCTATCTAAAACCCTACTATTTTCCATGTTATGTACGTGTCAGTGTTAGGAATGAACTCCAGAGACCCAGAGAGAAATAGAAAGATTTTACAAAGCTGTGAATTTTCAAACTATTCTATGAAACTTTGCTAAGTCAATAATATTGCAGAAGCTGTAGGACTGACTTAAAAGAAAGAACATAATGAAAAGGAGAAGGAAGAAAATTGATGAAAGAGTTTGGGAGCAGGAAAGATTCTCTGGACTGGAAAGGTATATATCAAATAAGCTGTGAAGGAAACTGTCTTAGGAGCTGTGTATAATTAATAACAGTAGGCAAATAAACAAAAGAAACTTGTTATATATAACATGTTCTATATAATATATATATAAAACACATATAATATGCATATGTATGTGTATATATATATATATATATATATATATATACACTAGAGACTTTGGTGTTTAATCATAAATTCATACCAACGTAGAACAGATGAAATTGTACCACTCATAAGATTGCACAATTCATACCATTATAGAACAGATGTCCAGTTAATAGGACAATTATAAAATTTTACTTGCCAAATTAGGGAAATTTATACAATTTGTCTAATATGAAATCCATCTCAAACAACAGGGGAGATTTACTGGTTCATGTATCTGAATAGCATAGAAGTAAGGAAGGCTTGAGAGCCAGCTTGATCAAGGATTCATCTGCTTCTTTAAGATTTCTCCATTTTTGTCCTCTTTCTTTGTCTTTAGGCTGATTTCATCATAGTTATAGGTAACTAGGAATAACAACTTCATTTTTCTATTGGTAGGAAAAAAACACTTCCATCCTAGCTATTCAAAGGATAGTCCTATAATTCTCTCACAGTGAACTGATAATTTTGACTAGGGGAATGGGATCTGTTGATTGGTTTAACAGATATTTCTACCAAACTGCTCTTACTCTCAACATCCACCTTCCCAGCTTCATCTGCTGGCGAGTTTGTTCCTGAAGCACAAGGGCCCAGTGCTAGACCTAACACAAACGTAAATAAAAACACGACAAGTGTTAGGATGAAGGAAATATAGTGGTCAAATACAGCAAACGTTCTATGCCCTGACATATTAGGAGCAAATTCTTCAACTCATGCTAATGTCCTGTTAGTTATGAAAGAGTTACTATATATGTTCTGCTTATTACCCAGAGGATATGAACCATGTACTTAATTATAATTTAATGATTAATGGATTACATGATTTCAAAATCAGATCTTGTCATATACTAGATATGTAATTATTTTAGAAATTTTGAAAGGGGTCTCAGAACACTGAAAACATGTCAATTTTGATCCTTTTATTATCGGTAGTATAGATACTTTTTGAATTAAGCAAATACATGGCTCCATGAGTGGATTGTGAAATCAGGTGTGTAACGTTTTTCCATCAGAAAGATTTTCAGCTTTGAATGCAAAAATAACATTTTGGTGTTTAGTTTCCTCATGGTGCAATCTCTGAAATGTTTCCTAGTGTATGATTTCTAAGACAGAACTGGAATAAATAAGTAATTTAATACTATCCTTAGATTAGTAAAATATAAATATAAACTGTTCCAATTTGGGGCAAATAATAGCTCAGGCAGAGACAATTATATGTTTACTTAATTATTTATCATTTGTAAGGGTCCATTGATATACTACACATCTGACATTATTGTTATCATTATTACTTCATACTAATTTAACACACTGAATTTAAAAAATACTATAATCATTAATTAGTTATACTTCGTAACACTCTTGTGAGCTAATGTAGTGATTATAGAAAATTAAGTTACAAATAATGCAGGTTGTTGCCCTGAAGGAATTACCACTTACAAGTAAATATATTCAAATTGGAGGTTAGTAATCTGTGGAATTTTTGAGCTTATTGCATTGATATATGCAAGTGTAGATAATAACTCAAAAAGTACGTTTATTACAGCTATGCCATTTGTGTCATATTATTTAATATTATGACATTTAGATACTCTCTGTTCTGAAAAGCTTGCATATAAATTTGCTTAGACTTTTCCATGTTTCTTGAAATCACAGATTAAAAGTCTTGGCAGAAACTTCTGTAAATCATCTATTTATCCATCCACTCGGCCTCATTTTTGTTACAGAATTTATGTGGGCTCTTATTTATTTTAAAGATTCCTTAGGAAATCTCCAAGTTCCCACTTCCTGTATCTCTACTGCATTTCTAACAAAGTCCATGTCCTCCAAAAAAGTCATATTGTTTGTGGCCTTTCAAATACGTGTCACAGTTATTTGCCAGAAAATTCTCCTTGAGTTTGATAAGCTCCCTTGTCCCTTACCTAACTGTCTAGAGACAGAAAGGGAAGAAGGTGGGGTTTCCAAGTAGGTTCAAGTAGCATAAAAATAAGGGAGTGTTTATACATTTATTTAAATAATTATGTTAACATGAACTGTTCTTTTATGACTGTCTGACGCCCTCTTTCTCTGTTTCTCACAGCAACTGAAGAACTCTCCATGACATAGATACCCTAATTTGCCATCTTAATGGTGATAGAAAGCCTAAAAATACTAACATAATTTCTTAATCTTTTCTTCTACTAAACTCAAACTTTTCCCTTAGAAATGGAAGAGGGTTAAAGAAACTATCTTATATGAACAATATAGATTAATATTTTCAAATGTGTCTTCTTGAAAAACAAATTCAAAATGTGCACATTGTAACAGGAGCGGAAAATTTCCAAGGAAGGAACTAATTTGCTAAGAAGGAAGAAAGTTTTTGGAAGAAGAAGGAAAAAAGCATTATCTAGAAGAGAGGTTTCTTGCAGGCAAACACTCGACATAGCACATACAACTTGGTCTTTCTCAGATTGATTAATACTCAAGTAATACATTTATAATGACTTAGAACAAATGGTGCAGGAATTGCAAAGAAACGAATGTGCTTCCCCTTTGTTCTCTAAGCTTCCACAACTCAAATGGGAAGTGAAATTCTATGATTATGTATATGTATATTTATATGTATTTTTATGTACATGTATATACGTGTGTTTGTGTATATTTGTACGTGTATGTAGTCATGTGCCGCATAACTATGTTTCAGTCAATGATGGATCACATAAGCAACAGTGGTTAATAGGATTGGTACCATATAGCCTAAATTTGTAGTAAGCCATGCCATCCAGGTTTGTGTAAGTCCACTCTATGATTTTCGCACAATAACAAAATCTCCTACTGACACATTTCTCAAAACGTATCCCTGTTGTTAAGCAATACATGACTGTATAAGTACATACAGCTTCATTGAGATATATCTACCTTATATAGATATATCTGAGTGTACATAGATATATCTGTGTTTATATATATATATATTTAGATAGGTCTATCTACCTATCATCTATGTCTATCTGTCTATTTACCTGTCTTTATGGATGTATATATGTTTAACCTTACGAAATTGCTGATATTTGGTTAATTTTGACCTACAGAAAAGGCAATTTCATTGCCCAATCACACAGTTGTTACCAGAGAAATTTGCTTAGAAGTATAGTGGCAACACCTGGTGTCATGTGGTTAATACTTTGCTTGGAAATTTGGCTCTGGTTTTAGTTCTACCATTCACTAGATTTATGATTTTGAGAAGGCCACCTTTCTAGGGCACATTTCATTATCTGTAAAATAGGGAAGGTTATCTAGGTCCTGGATCTTTTCTCTTTAGCTTCAAATTTGCTTCTGCTCATTCATTAATTCACTCAACAAGTATTTTGTGATTTTTTTTGACACCTAATATGTTATAGGCAATTTTCTACACTTTGAGAGTACAGTAGTGATCAAAACAGGCAAAATTCCCTTATAAATTACAACTAATACTGATTCATCCTTCATTCTCCTATATTAACAGAAATATTTTCTCAAGAAAATACACTAAACACACTATCTAGGATCCTATAGTTATTCTGAATAGGAAGACCATTCTCTAAATCCTAGGATATCTGCTGAGTGCTGGATGTACAGCGTTGTCTACCCTAATATGTTCTATAGAAGGTTGGAGAATGCACTCAGTACTGCATCTCAAGATCCTTCTGAAGTTGGTCTGCAAGTTTTATCAACTTCAATAGAAATGCAATGAGTTGGAGCAGCAGAAACTAGAAGGCAGTAGAAGAGTCATTACTAAATTTTCATTTGTTTTAAATTCAGGCTATGGCTTCTTCTCAGTGGTCTCTAAAGATTTGTATGTAAAATTTCCTGGTTTTACATACTATAGAAATACTTTACCCTCTTGTGAATATCAGGTAATACCAAGACATTTTTCCATAACAACTAAAGTTGTTGAATCTAGGTTTGTGTTCTATAGCCTTCCTCATTCCATTGATCTTCTTGCCTAGCAACTGCATTCATTGCCTGGGGTGTCCAGAGAACTAGCAGAAAACACATTCTCTTCAAAGGTTGCATTAAACATATTCACACAGATTATTTTTTCTAAATTCTGACACCAAATAAGAGGGGTGTTTTTTCCCTCCTGACACCAAACACATGATCTTTTCCACCATCACTTCTCCAACTCTCTAACACCAGCTTGGTGTCCAAGAATTCAGTTCAATTCTGGTGGTATCTACTAGGAGTTAACATCGGATCCCGCGAGTTAAAAGGTTAGACCTCCACTTCAGAAGCCATTCACAAGTCTTAGACCACTGGCATTTCTGACCAACCATCTGTAAATAAATCAGGGGTTCCCATTATTGCCTCTTAGGTTTAATAATTCACTAGAAGACTCAGAAGAACTCAGGAAAGCACTTTACTAATTATTGCTAGTTTGTTATAAAAGATACAACTCAGGAACAGCCAAATGGAAGAGATTCATAAGGCAAGGTTTTGCGAGAGAGGAGTCTGGAGCTTCTAGGCCCTCTCCAGGCAGATCGCCTTCCCAGTTCCTCAACGTATCCACTGGCGCAGAAGCTCTCTGCACCCCATCCTTTAGTGGTTTTTTTAGTGTAAATTTTCATTACATAGGCATGATTGATGAAATCATTGACCAATGGTGAGTAACTAAATTCCCAGGCCCTCTCCCCTCCCTGGAGGTTGAGGGGTGGGGCTGAGAGTTTCAAGTTTCTAATGAATGTTTGGTATTTCTGGCAACTAGCCCCCATTTTGAAGATATCTTAGAGCCCACCAAAAGTTTCCTTATTCAAACAAAAAACAAGCACCTATCACCCTTATCACTCAGGAAATTTCAAGGGTTTTAGGAACTGTGTGCCTGGAACTAGGAACAATAACAAATCTTTCTATGATGCTACAACCATAGGCAAAAGGCCTTGTAAGACTGCTTGAATGATGCAGTTGTAGCGGTGCTAAAAGAATAGTTTTGGAATAATTGAAATTTGTACTTTTCACTGTTAATTCTATGTATAGTTGAAATGTAAATCTAATAATTGTCCAGTATGGAAAAACAATTAAGGAATCCACAGACTGGTTAATAATACATGTGCAATAAAAGATAATGTGAATATACTTTGGTTTGCACGAGTCTTTGAAAATTATACCCTAGTAATTATACCTTGATAAACTACAAAAATAGCTCTCCTATCAATGTCTGCTATCATTCTCAGGGACTCTTTTATTTCCTCCATTCACAATACCATGTCAACCATTTTATTTGGAAGAACATGGAATGCCTCACACTAGAATAGGAGGAACCAGTAGTTTTTAATCTAATTAAGAAGTTTTGGATTCTAAAAATGTACACTGTGCAGTTATCAATCTATTCCTACTCTTTTATAAAATGCTCTAAATTTAAAATGGATTTCTTATAGCTATTCTACATTTACATTTTGAAAATCTCTAAACTCGTTCCAGAAAAAATCGTATAATTTTGTGGATGTAAGACAATGCGTGAAGATTTTCTTGATATGTTAGGTGTGTAAATGCTACCTAACAAAGGTACTAAGAGCGTTCTTCCTAATATAGAAAGAACAGTGAAGCCAGATTACTTGAGTGCTGAGTTTAGTGATAATGAGCCCGGAGCCCTGGGAAAATTAGTGTGCCTATATCATTTCTGCTGTGATCACAAAATAATTTGTTTTTAACCTTGTTAACAGTACTCTTTTACATACTCTTTTTAAGTGTAAAAAAAGGTTATAAGATCATGGTCTTGACCACTTGTCTTTTGTGCAATATCTTCCATTGACTCATTCCTTCATTACAGTTTTAGCATACTCTGACAAAAATTTAATTTTGCTTATGTTTGGTGTTTTTCTTTTCCTTGCTTTATCAAAGTCTCTAGCAAAAGAGATATTTTAAAGATAGCTTTTGGGGCTGGCCCGGTGGTGCAGCAGTCAAGTGCGCACATTCTGCTTCAGCAGCCCAGGGTTCGCGGGTTTGGATTCTGGGTGCGGACATGGCACCGCTTGGCACCCCATGCTGTGGTAGGCGCCCCACATATAAAGTAGAGGAAGATGGGTATGGATGTTAGCTCAGGGCCAGCCTTACTCAGCAAAAAGAGGAGAATTGGCACCAGATATTAGCTCGGGGCTAATCTTCCTCAGCAAAAAAAAGGTCCCTTTTATCACCCATAAAGGAATAAATCATCTTTGAGTTACCAAAGGTAGTTTTGCTCTAGGGTGGAAGCTGATGTAAAGGATCATTTAAAGTATTAGGAGAATATCTTAGGAGGATTGATGGGTTTTGCCATTGCATGAGAACTTTTGCACTGTGAAAGTCTGAAATGAGAAGCTTCCAGACTTGGAAAGAGAACTGGGGAACATGAGGGTGTGGGGGGCTAATGGAGACTTTGGATATAAGAAATGTTGGTCATCTGAACAAATCATAATTCAGAATTTCAGGACCTGCTGAGAGCCTTGAATTCAGGGGACAGTTTTGAGAAGATTGGAAGATTTTTCAAATGGGCCTTGTGAAAGTGTTCACTTCAGCAGGCATACTAGATGTTCTAGACTCCTATTGCTTTCTGGGCCCAATAACCAGCTGTTTTACTGTCTTCAGTGTTCCCCATTGTGGTCACTGGGAGATGTAACACACCCTGAATTGCTTGTTCATGAGTCAGGACGTTTGCTCTTCTAATCTTTTTCCGACAGAATTTAGTTTGACCAGCTGCCCTCTTCCCAACACCTCGTGGTAATTACTAGAAGAGATTATACACTGTAATTTTCATGGTTGCATTGAATTGGCAACTTGTAGGATAAGCGATAGAATTTTGGGTACAGACTCGAGCATTTAATGGTATCTGGCACTGGTGGAAGGGAAAGTGCTTACTATGGATCAGAGACATAACGAGAAAGATGAGAACATCCTAGCCTGTGTGAAATGCACGTTATGGTAGGAAAAGATGTTCTAGCTAGGCTCTCATGGTTAAAAGGAGAGTCATTCAAGTTATGAAGTATCTAGTAATGAAGAATTGATTTTAAGACTAACTGTTCACCCAAGGGAAATATAATACATAATTAGGTCATAAGGAGATAGAAATAGTAATATTGCAGACCAACAAGAAAATGTAGAAACTAAATTTCTTTGAGTATCTAAGGTGGTACACCAGCTGTAGAAGATTGGACAGAATTGTTAATGATTATGTGCTCTGCTTCTGTGACTCATGACCTTCCAAATTTCTGTCATTTTCCTATTTCGGTACAAGCTCACTTTGTCTTCCTCTTCACTGTGCATAGATATTTGATTTGCCATATAGCTCCTATTTACTCATAACTTTGCTTCCTCATAATTTTGGCATGCCATGAACATTTATGAAGCTGACTCTTCCTTACCTGTCACAAATGACCCGAGTTTTCTTGAATGGGTCTTCCTAGCTTTTATTCCCTGCTAAAAACTACCTTATCACACCCACATTTTCCAGTTCAAATTCCTGAAAGACAAACTATGTTTGCCTAGTTCATCTGTGTTTTCTGTTCATTCTGTTGAACAGGTAACCTTGGACTTGGTACTCATCCATAATCTACTTTTCTGTGGCTTAAGGAAAGGGAAGGAAAGTGATTAAAAACATGGATGTTTAATTTTTTCTTTAGGCGTTAACAGTAGAAAAGCTTGAAATGACTGACTTGTCTCACACAAAGGAATAATTTCACCACTGTGTAAAGAGTACCAATGATAACATCCCATAAAACATATAATGGGAGCACAAGGAGGTAATAAACAACAAAACTAGGAAATCAGAGACCTTTTCATACAGATAATATACTTGAGTTAGAGTTGAGTAGCCATTTTCCAGGTCATTAAGTAGGTGGAAAAGCTTTTCAAAATGAAGAGAACATATGCCAAGGCACAGAGACATGAAACTGTTATATATTTGAAAGACCGTAAGTAGTTTTGTCTGGTGGAGTAGAAGGTAAAGATAGGAAATTGGTGAGCAATCATTTGCAGTAGTAGTTAAAGGCCAAATAATGGAGACCTTATGGATCAAAGGAAATGATTATGGATTTTATTCAATAGATGATGTGAAAGCAAAGTAGTATTATAAGTAGGTGTGTGCTATAATTAGATATGCATTTTAGAAAAAGCATTCTGGCAATACATGAGACAGACTGCAGATGCGCTAGATGGGTGGTGGTCAATTAGGAATCATTTACGATGGTGCTGTGAAGAGACCACAAGGGAATGCAATGGCACTGATGGTTGGAATGAAGAAGATGAAAGGATAAATGCTAAAGCTGTTAAAGAATCAATGGCGTCTTTCTCTGCAAAATCACCATGACAGCTGGGACCTTGTAGACAGATCCTGAAAACTGGAAGGTCTTCCAGGCTCTGACAGCCGCCCAGTACAGTGGAGCTCAGGTCCGTGTGCTGTCTGCACGATCCCACTTCCACTTCGGCCAAACCAACAGCACCCCTGAATTTCTCCATAAATTTCCTACTGGCAAGTTTTCAGCATTTGAGGGTGATGACAGATTCTTGTGTTTGAGAGCGATGCCATTGTCTACCATACTAGCAATGAGGAGCTGCGGGGAAGTGCTTCAGAGGCAGCAGCCTCTGTGGTGCAGTGGATGAACTTTGCTGATAGTAACATAGTACCCCCAGCCAGTACCTGATGATTCCCCACCTTGAGCATCGTGTACCACAATAAGCAGGCCACAGAGAACGCAAAGGAGGAGGTGAGGTGAATTCTGAGGTTATTAGATGCTCACTTGAAAATGAGGACTTTTCTGGTGGTGAACTGTGACACTGGCTGACGTCACAGTTGTCTGCACTCTACTTTGGCTGTATAAACAGGCATTGGTGGCTTCTTTTTGCCAGGCCTTTCCCAATACCAACTGCTGCTTCCTCATCTGCACTACCAGTTCCACTTCCGAGTTGTCTTGGGAGAGGTGAAAATCTGGGAGAAGACGTCCCAGTTTGGTGCTAAAAAGTTTACAGATAGCCAGCTTTAAAAGGACACCCCATGGAAAGAGAAAGGTTCATGTGAGGAAAGCAGAAGCCCCAGGCTGAGGAGGAAGAGGAGAAAAAGGTGGCTGCCCCTAGTCCCGAGGAGGAGATGGGTAAACGTGCAGGCTCTGTTTGCTGAACCAAAGGCCAAAGACCCCTTTGCTCATCTGACCAAGAGTACGTTTGTGTCGGGTAAATTTAAATCAAGTACTCCAATGATGACACAATCTGTGACATTGCTGTATTTTGGGAACCACTTTGATAAGGATGGCTGGTCCTTGTGATACTCGAGGACTACTTCCCTGAAGAACTCACCCAAATGTTCATGAGTTGCCTCATCATCACTGGAGTGTTCCAGTGACTGGGCAAGCTGAGGAAGAATGCTTTTGCCAGTGTCACCCTCTTTGGAACCAACAATAGCAGCCCCATTTCAGGAGTTCAGATCTTCTGAGTCTAGGAGCTTGCCTTTCCCGTGAGTCCAGATTGGCAGGTAGACTGAGTCATATACGTGGTAGAAACTGGATCCTGGCAGCAGGGAGATCCAGATGCTGATTAAAGAATACTTTTCCAGGGATGAGGCCTTCCAGGATGTGAGCAAAGCCTTCCATCGGGGCAAGGTCTTCAAGTGAATGTCTCTTGGCATTGCCAAGCTGCCTGCTCTTGCCCTTCAGAGAAATGGGGGCCATTAAAGAAACTGAACATTGAAAGAAAAAAAAAATCAATGGACCTCCGTCATAGGCTCTTGATTTCAGAGTTAATGAGAAAACATTAACAATATGAATATTATTATTAGATTTCCATATTTAAATCCCTACTCCATTTTATTTTAGTTATGAGATTTTTATTATGAATGACTGCTAAAATTTTATGAATGATGTCTGAAAGCACCAGAAGCGTTTCACAGAAGAGGAGATGATTGAAGGCTGACAGACCATTTATCAGCTTGGTAAACTGAGGGTATGAGGTGGGAGGGAGGCCATCCCAACATCAGAGACTACAAAAAAATATTTCCTCTGCTTCTGTAAAGCTGGAATTCACTCTTAGTTATCGAGGAACGGAAGTCAACTTCATAGTCAAAGGGCTATAAAATTTATCGTAAATTCATTGTAACTTCGTAGAGATATAAAGAGTAATATAATTTATGGACTTTTGTTTATTCATTTATAAAATACTTATTGACAAACTATTCCCTCAGCCTTGGCACATAAATTCTGGTGAGGGTGATAAGGACAAAAATAAAGAAGTAAAATATATATTGTTAGTCAGATACTGGTAACTATGATGAAGAAAAATAAGATGGGGGGGCCAGCCTGGTGGTGTAGTGGTTAAGATTGCACGTTCTGCTTCAGTGGCCCGGGGTTCACTGGTTTGGATCCTGGGTGCGGATATGGCACCACTTGTCAAGCCATGCTGTGGTAGGTGTCCCACATATAAAGTAGAGGAAGATGGGCATGGATGTTAGCTCAGAGCCAGTCTTCTTCAGCAAAAAGAGGAGGATTGGCAGCAGATGTTAGCTCAGGGCTAATCTTCCTCAAATAAAAAAAAAAAAAGAAAGAAAGAAAAATAAGACAGAAGTCCCACCAGGAGCTGGGCTCCCTCAGGTCCCCTTTGTCTCCTGCTCACGAAAACGTGAAGGTCCAGGAAGAGGGCAGTCACTTCTTCATTCTTGGAAGGAAAAAAGATCTAGAATTTCCATCAGACTCTGTTCCTCTTGTTCTTACATCCCATATAATCAGCCTGGTTTAGTTGCTCTCAAAGTTTGTTGTATATGTATTGACCACAAAGTTTATCAAAAATACAATTGCTTTGGACTCTACAACTTACATTCTGACATTATAGAGATGTGGTGGAGCTCAGAAATATGCATTTTTAACAACACTCCAGGTGATTGTTATTCAAGAGGTCTACAAACACAATTTCACAAATGTCATTATAGTTATTCTCATTTCCAAAACAATAGAGTGAAGTTAAGTTATTGACCTGAAATGAGCCAGTAGAACAGGTATCAGAAATAGATTTCAGTGTCTGCCTCAAATACAATCTTTGAGTTTGGCTGCCAGGTGGAATAAAACATCCTGAAAGCTGGCCAGAAGACTTCCAGTATCTCAGAACTGACTGTGCATGGGAGGACATCCTTGACAAGCATTTGTCATATCAGGAGCCTATCGTTAGTTTAACTCCCTGGAAACTACCCTTGGTGGGCGTGTTTTAACCAACCTGCATTAGAGAGGATTTCTTTGATTTATTTAATTTAGGCTTAGAAAATGATTTCCTGCTTAAAGGGTCAGAGATAATCTTCAGAAAATCTACAATAGTCTTGTTTTTATCTTTGCACACAAGTCTAATTAAATTTCAGAAGTTTTTACTTTATGTGTTTAGAAATTTGAAAATTAAGGCCAAAATCATAATTCTTATAGATTTAGTAATGCATAATGTCAATTTATTCTTGTGGTCTTTTACATGTTTCCATTAAATATATGAATTCATATTAATGTTGTGAAGCAAAACATTCACTCTGAGATAGTCCCTAATGTGATGGTCTCAGCCACATTCTTCCTGTCTTTAAGGTGACTGGGCTACATGTGTTAAATATTTATATTTTGATATTGGCAGTGTTTTGTCTTTTTGTGAGGAAGATTGGCCCTGAGCTAACATCTGCTGCCAATCTTCCTCTTTTTGCTTGAGGAAGTTTATCACTGAGCTAGCATCTGTGCCAATCTTCCTCTATTTTATGTGGGATGCCACCACAGCACAGCTTGATGAGTGGTGCTAGGTATGTGCCCAGGATCCAAACCCAGGAACCCCAGGCCACCAAAGTGGAGTGTTTGAACTTAACCACTATGCCACCAGGCAGCACTGATATTGGCAATTTTTTTCTTCCTCATGGCAAGAAACTTGTTAGTATTTTTATTCTCAATAGGGAAAAGGAGTTCAATTTTTATATTTTAATAATATTTGGACAACTAAAAGCCATATGTGTATGGTATACCTTGGCAATTCATTGTGAATGAAAAGGCAGCTGGTTAGCTTCAGCAATAATTTCTACTATGAGCATATTTTTTATGCCTTCAAACTTTTATTTCAAATGTACATGTGGGGTTGTGTGTGGTATTGTTAGTGATCAAAGAATTTTACTATGTTAGAAATGTTTAGAGGCTTCTATTCCTTCTAATTAATCTCAGAAAGTTCACTGATTCTATATTTTCTTTGACTTTCTATTTGCAGGAAAATGGAAGTGCCGATAATAAGCTTGGATTAATTAGAGTAATGGGCTAAGACTGATTTTCTGTAACAGCTGGTAGGATTTAGACTTTGCTTCCGGAAGTGCAATGCACATAAACGTTAACAACAAAGGGTCATATGTATCCTGCATATATCAAATTCACTTTGTTCGCAATACTTTCTAGCCTGCAAGTCAGTGTTCTCGAGGAGATAGTTCCATGCCAAGATGTATATATCAAAGGACATTTTGTTCTTTTAAAAAGAGGAAAGATGAGTTAAAGACAATGACTTTGAGTGGTCCTCTGAACCAAATATTAAATGATTATAAGTTTACATGAATTTGAAAATAATTTAAATATTTAGCTTAATCGATTTAATTAATCTATTGAATTCAGCTCATATTGGCATTATGCATAGGGCTAGATAACTTTAAAATATAGATACTAAAGAAATTCAACAGAGTTAAAGACACAAATTAGAGCTAGAAATGAGGTTATCATAGAAATGGATACCATAAGTGCTATACCTTTGCCAGGAGTGGGCCAGAATTTTGACATTAATCAGTGACCATGAGAAAAGAAACCTAGTTATTTACAAAATTCTTAAGATAAATACCGAATAGTTGTTAAGGAAATGCACGGATATTTCTGATTTAAAAAAATCAGAGAGTGATACTGTAAAGTTAATCCTCCTAACACTGTGAGAATATTGTATATGTAAAATTTATAAAAGTAATAAAAATGTGTAAAATGCAGTATAAAAAATGTTTATATCAAGTAATAATAGTATTCTAAGGCCAAATGCCAAATTTAATGGTATCGTTTATTATAGCATCCTTCAACATAAGGCCCAGCTTGATATTTTACCAGTATTCTTCCTATAGATTTTAGTCAAAGACTTTAAACTCCTAGATTTGGGATTACAACCAAAATATAAATACGACTCTATTACAGTCATGTGTGTCTTAACATTGGGGATACATTCTGAAAGATGCATTGTTAGGTCATTTTGCTGTGGTGGAAACATCGTAGAGTGTACTCACACAAACCTAGATGGTATAGCCTACCACACACCTAGGCTGTATGGTACTAATCTTATGAGACGACCATCGTATAGGCAGTCTGTTGACCTAAATGTAGTTATGTGGTGCATGACTGCATATGAAGTTTTATAATAGGGAAAATGAATCTATAGGGATCTAAATCAGATCCAAGGTTGCCTGGGGGAAGGTTGCCTGGGAAAGGGCATGTGGAAACTTTTTAAGTAATAGAAACATAGAGCTTGAGATGTTGGTTACACGGATGTATACGAGCTGTCAAAACTCATGAAATTATTCGCTAAAAATCAGTGCATTTTAATATGTGTAAATTGTAGCCCAATAAAATAATTTACAAACAAAATTCCATATAAATTAATCTAATTTGTATTTGAATTTTTTTCTACTATGACATACTATTTTTCCATATCAAAAATGTATTATATCATATTGTAATTATTTTAGCCTCTTCATGTTTAGAGGGACAGAGGTGTGTTTATCTTGTTTACCACAATATTCCTAGTGCCTGACCCATGATTCATATTCAAAAATATTTTTTAAGTGAAAATAGATTATAAGATCCTCAGGATTCTATTTTCATTGATAAACTTGAGTCATTTGAGCTTTAGGAGTTTCTTTGTTTGGAAATTAGGATACTATAAAAGTCCTGAAACTTAACTTCAAAGGTCTCTGATTCTCAGAGGAGTGAAACATTTACAGTACTGTAACAACACAGCTGTCTGTATGTCTATCCATTTTCTATGAATGTGTGTGTCAGTGTGTCAAATTATTAGCTTAATGAAACAGGTAGGCTTTATGACACTGCAAGTTTATATCCACATAAGCTGGCTGGATTATATTGACAACAGTGTCAAAATTGCAGATAATTATATTGTTAGTTTTACAAAATATTTTTGTCAATAGTTTGCGTATTGTTATTATAACTTGTCTATCAGTTTTTATTTGATAATGAAATGAGAATAATTCAGAGCTGAACTCAGTGGTACCTTAAATAGTTCCATGCCCTCTGCTTTCCCACTGTATAGGGAATTGTGATATGCTTCCAAGGCGAAAAGGAATGGTACTTTTTTATGCTCTCCAGGCGACTACCTTAGACCACAGAGCTGTTCCATCACATGAGCAGAGCTAAATGTTCCTGAAAACCCATTCTAATCTAAGTCTCTGTAATTCTGTGATCACCATAGGATTCTTTCTTTTGAAGAGCTCACCCTGAAAATTAGAAGATGAGATTAAATATGAAGACTGAGATTATCTTTTAAACATTTAGGGTGACATGGTAGTGACTTTTAGACTAACACTTATTTTCTCATTATATTTCTCAAAAATGTTGTGTCTCCACTGAGCACACAAGTAATGCCTAGAAAAATGGCCCATTGAAATAATTTTCTCTCAACCTCACAGACACTAAATAAAATGAAGAAATATGACTTTTTAAATTATGTTATACTTAATTTTGGATTTTAAGATCCAACACACTACCTACAATTTAGTAATTCTTCAATAGCTATTCATTATTATCATAGGAGAAAAACATAATCAAGAAAGGATTGATCATTGTCATTTATGTATTAGATCATAATTACCTCTTTTATGACCAGTTTATTAGTATTTTAACATTTAAAACAAGGAAAAAAAATTTGTACATTTTAATAGGTATTATGACTTCAACCCCAAAGTCCCTCCCTCATGTTTTTGTGTAAGGCTTTCAATATTAATAGCTTGCACGCATATATACACACATAATTCTTAGCAGATGTATATCCTGTACAGTATTGAGTACCTTATTAATTATTCAAGAAATTGTAGGTCTAGTTACAGGATCAGAAATATCATTAATAATTAATACTGCTTGCTTAAATGCACTAGAATAAGCATTTACTTCTCACAACAGAAACACCAAATGTATAGATTACCCCTGTTTAAAAATTGCTTTCTCATTTCATCCATTTAAAATTCAGTTCATGTTTATTCCTCAAAACTGTTCTATCAGGAGAATATTGCATTCATTCTGTCCTTTAAATGAATCAATATAAATGGACATTTAAATTATTTTCTAACTTTCAGTGTATATTTTAATTGGAAATTCTGTCCAAAGATAATGTCTTTAAACGATATATTTTTTACAAGTAGATTTGGAAAACCTCTTAGCATACTATAAATCTGTAAACACTTTCAAATAGAATAAAAAGCTCGAGAATTTCAAGACTATGATCTGGAAGCTAACGTGAAGTGAAAACTGAGGTAAACATAAAATAGTAGAGGAAAGAAACATGGATATAACTTAGGCCAGGTGCCTCACTTTATAGATGAGGAAACTGAGACCAAGTGTCAGTGTGACTAGTTCAAGTTCACAGATTTTGTTACAATAAGAGCTAATACTAGAAATAGAATTCTGGACTCCTTGGCAGTGCTCTGCTAAAGCATTACCTTATTATACAATTTGTGTAATGTGACTTCAACTCCACTCTACTTGAATTGTGTAATTATCTAAAATTACTTTGCTTATGAAGACATAACCTTAGGGTAAATTGTTTTGCCCTTTTCTCGGTGTATAATCTATGCTTCTGAAATGCTAAGCCAGATACAAAAAGCACAAGCCTCCTTATGGCCATAAGGAAGAAATTTTGTGCAGTTTGTGCAAAACTTCAATAGGGTAATTTTATTTTTATTTGCATGGCAATAGAAAAATGCAACAAAATAATTTTTAAAATATCTGCTAAAAGGTGTTATTTAAAAAGCATTTTCTCAGGGCTGGCCCCGTGGCTGAATGGTTAAGTTTGTGTGCTCCACTGCAGGCTGCCCAGTGTTTCGTTGGTTCGAATCCTGGGTGTGGACATGGCACTGCTCATCAAACCACGCTGAGGCAGCGTCCCACATGCCACAACTAGAAGGACCCACAACAAAGAATATACAACTATGTACTGGGGGGCTTTGGGGAGAAAAAGGAAAAAAGTAAAATCTTTAAAAAAAAGTATTTTCTCATTAGGTCAATAGTACGCATGATGAGGTCTATATGATTTACAAAACTTCAATCAATTTGATCCCCTGAAAAATCATGAGACTGACTATGTTTCTGGGAAAAACTAATTAATAAGGTGATCATTTTCTCCAGTCTTTTTTCGCCACATATTCTGACTTATTCACATTGCTGGTGGGTTTCTCAATGGTATTCTCAGTATTAACCACCTCCATTCCTTCTTTAATTTCTGTCATATATTAAAGATCCTAAGGTACATCTGTGGGTGATTATTGATCATCTGTAGGACAAATCAATAAGGGAGCATCAAGAAATGACGCAGGGGCCAACCCAGTGGCACAGCAATTAAGTTCGTATGTTCCGTTTTGGTGGCCTGGGGTTCACTGGTTCGTATCCCGGGTGTGGACTTATGCACCGCTTGTCAAGCCATGCTGTGGCGGGCATCCCACATATAAAGTAGAGGAAGATGAGCATGTATGTTAGCACAGGGACAGTTTTCCTCAGCAAAAAGAGAAGGATTGGCAGCAAATGTTAGTTCAGTTAATCTTCCTCAAAAAAAGGAAATGAAGCAAATTCTTTAGAAATTTCCCCATTATTACAGGAATTTGGTAAGATGAAATAAATACAAGTGGACAAAACTTGCACACACATAGATAGAAGATGATAGATTAGATAGAGAGATGGACAGATTTTAAAAATCATGTAACTTAAAAACTTAAGAAAAAAATAAAGGTAATTTGAAAGAATATTAGTAACCCATAGACAGGGTTTAGGAAGATTTGCCTGAAATGCTTTTGCACAGAAGAGGAATCTGATTTATAAAAAGAGTTAAAGAGAAACTCAAGGAATACCCAAAGTATTACATAACATCTTTTCTGGAAGCACATGATATATATGGGTTATCTCAGGATATGGTTTACTTCAGCTAATGAGAAATGCTTAAAAATGGGAAATTGGAACTAATGTTAAATTCTGCTTGATAGCCACCAATTAGAAAAACAACATGCTAAGTGTTCAAAAATCTTCTTGAATTAATCAAACATATGGAAGCTCAGATTTTAAAGCACTTAAATTTCTCAGCAATGTTCACAAAATAACATAAAAATCATCACTTAAGTTGCTTTGTATCATTTATATACTTATCGTGATATAGCTGTGTTTTAGTATGGAAATTAAGAAAGCACTCTCAATGAATTTTTATTACTTATTGCCTGTATATTATCAATGGACAAGTCATTGAGTCACATAAATATACCATCCTTTGTATTTCTGCAATTCCCACCAGGCTCCAAAAAGCTACTGAACACTAGTTCTTTGACTAAGTAGAAATTATGTGAGGCTTTCAAGCTTTCACCAACCACATAAACTTAGTTACTATTTAGTTACTTGTAGAGTATGAGTAGCTTAGATTCAGCTCTGTCCTTCCTGCTATCGGAAATTACCCCATTGTCATGTTTTCTCTCTTTGTCTGTGTTTGAGTCCTAATGTAGTCTGCAAAATATAACCCTTGGCAAATGAGTTCAAAACATTTGAATTAGTTCTACTTTACATTTGCTTGGGAGTCAGAAATCAGACTTCCAATATATCAGTGTTTCATATTTCAATAAAATAATTGTTGATTGTTTGGATTGTTCAATGAAAATTTTCAGTTTATTATTTGGCAGACCATTAAAATAAGTACATTTCAAAGTTTATATTTAACTGTACAGTTTATTATAATATAAAATGGCAGGGTTGCTGAATTCGAATAGTATGTTTGGAATCTGGGAATAACCAACCGCAGTGATGATGAAGAACTAAAGATAACATCCACTGGATAAGGAGATCCTCTGAGTTTTTGCTAAGCACACTCAGTGTGCAACAGTTAACTTTGGTGAGCTTTAGTCTGCCAGCTTCACTGGGCACTGGGGCTGGATAATTGGCACTGCTGGTTACCTTAATAACCCTTACCTGTCAATTCCTAGGTCTCGAGGTAGCAGGCAATAGTGTTCATTGTACACGGTTGTTATCAAACTGGTAAGTAAAATCTAGAGGTCTCGAGAGTTACTCTAAATTAAAACACACACGTACGCACTCACAGTCAGAAGAAATGATACCGTGGCTTTTTAAAATTTATTTTGAACTGGGGAGGATGAAAAGATTTGCTTACATAACAAACCCCTCTGAAAACTTTCCTTTTATGTGCTCCAGAGAGTGAGCGGTACACTTGTATTCTGCAAAGAATTAATGTTACTCAAACTTTTAAGACACTTCTATCTGGATGCTTCCTCTAAGAAGATAATGGAACAAGGCTTTATTTTGAAATCAATATTCTTCTTAAAAGACATTATGGCTTCATGGAACTCAGTTAAAAGAACCCCTCAGAAAAGTAACTGAACAAGAGCTGATACCTGACTCTTTCTTTGCTCTTAATTTAAGACAGAAACCTCAAAGTTGCAAGCCCTCAAGCAGTAGCAAAGGTCAAGTGCTGCCATTAGACTACAAAGCAGTCTTTGTAAATTATTAACTTTCCAACTGCAGCACCCAAGCTAGCTTCTACGGAAAATCATAAATATTAATCAGACAAGGAATTATTTAAAATATATAAAAATATTTCAAAATATTATTTTAAGGGGCTGCAAAGCATGTCTTTTGAGCTTTTCTAATTTAGAATCATTTAACCATTAGAAACATTTGCTGCAGGTAACTCTGGCATCCATCACATCACTGGTGTAATTTTCAGCTTCTTCGTTGCTTGAGTTGCCAAATCAAGGAAACTTTCACACCCAGGACAGATGAAGATTCCATCCTCAAAGATCTCCAACTACCAGATCATAAGCATAAGTAACTTGAGTGGTAACATGTGGCATGTGTGGTGATGTGAATGTTTTTTCCAGACGTGAAGAATGAAGGGATCTGTATTGGTCTCCTACTCCTGTGAATGTTTCCCAGTCCTTGAGGACTTTAGTGATGTTGTCAACCTGTTTTATGGCATTAGACTTAACCCAATACCAGTACTGCATGAAATGGGTAGATTGGGAAGAATACAGCATTCCTCATTAAGTGAGGCATTAGATTCCCTTCCTCCCAGGCTTCTCCCCTCTTTACTTGATTAGCATGGATTTAGGTGATGGCAGAGGATTAACCTATCTTCATGGATAATACACTTTTGTTCAAGAAGCTCTGCTTATGATTTTCTAGAGCATGGTCCCAGGAGCATGACTGAACAGCAGCCTCTTAAGCAATATTTCTTATTTATTTACTTATTGTTTTAATGACAAATCTGAGGAGTCCAAGGGATCCAGAAAGGGTCATCTTCTTACATATCATTTTCCTGTTGCATTTCTTTACTCTTTTCTGAATGTGAAAGTGAATGTTGATTTTGTGAGTTCAACATTACTTAACTTTGGTTGACAGGTGAGGTGATATACACAAGACTTTGGGAGTGAAGGTTATATACAAGAATCAAATATGCTTTCTCTAAACTTCAACATTCTTTGTTTGTTAAAGATGGTTTCTATGAAATTTGACAGAAGGGACGCTTTGTGAATTACACTGACTATGACACCATGAGAGAACCCATTGCTTTCCTCTGCTCAGCTAAACCACCCTGAGGAAGCTGCTATTGGACAATGTATTGGATGAGCACATATTGGGTTACCCAAGAAGTAAAAATATGTGTATCTATATCACTAAAGATAAATGTATCAAATCCCAGACAAAGCAAAAGAAAATATTATTTCTGCTGACTTCATACAGCACGATGAATAGTTCCATTAGTTTTCAAAAATCATGTGGAAGATACCAAATGATTACATAAGCAGAGACACCCTAAAGCTGTGAAGTGCTTGAGGCTCTATTGATTTTATGACCTTAAATATGAAAATAAATACATAAATTCAGGCTTTGTGCACCATATATATATATGAACATAAAGGCAATCTGTTTTTATTTTTCAAAATCTTATTATTTTTGCATCAAGGGAAATTAAAGCCTAAAAGACGAAGTTTTAAATTGTCTAAATCTCTTCTTCAAAGGCAAAGTATAAAAGATTCAGTCTGTGGTGCACGTCAGTTGACAGCGTAGTTGCCACCACCATTATTCCTAATTACTCTTGACATTTTGTCCGTTATACCATGAGGGTCCTCAGAGGATAGAAATAATCAGCTGGAAGTAAGGACTAGCTAATTATCTATACTGTATTTAAAAAGTTGTGGTATTGTAGATGAAACATCAATTATGGAAATTGGTGATAAACCCTGACAGTAGAAATATATCTTGGAAATGACTCTTAGCCACAAGTTTAGAAATCTTGTTATCATCTCTTCTCTATAAACCAGTAAAATCTCATTTGCAACAAGAAATACATACAAGAATTGTTTAAGTGAATTGCATTATAGGGAACTATTTTATAAAATATCGTCTTTTAAGCCTGCAAAAATAGTGGTTTTAAAAATTGATTATTTATGTCAGATAATTATGTATACTGTTCTCATCTACATTGAAGAGCAATTGCAATCATTATTTACATTTTGTTCCTAATAAACAAGAAAATGTGGTTAATTTCATAAACATAATGTTATAAGTATAGCTGTAATTTTTTGTATGTTCTTAACCCAGAATGTGGACTATATTATGCTTTTAGATCTGAATGTGTGTTGCTACAAATGTCATTTGCATTGGAACTTTACCAAGGCACCCTTAGGCAAAGGGGAACTTAGGAAAAGAATTAACTTACCTGTAACACTGGAAATGAGGTTGGTGTTTCTATATAATCCTATTAAAACAGACGGGAAAGGGAAGATTATCCTTGTTTTACTGGGAATTTTACCTATATTTTGCAATTTTTAACATCAACATTTTATGTTCCTTGCTTACAATACCCCTTGAACTCTTTTTCTAATTTATAGATTATGTTAGTGAACGCAGCAAAGTGCCAGGTTTTTCAACTCTGTAAATGAAGGAGAATGTCAATCTTACCACTGGAACAATCCCATCAACTGACTGTATCTACAGCTGAGAAAATAAGAACAAACCCAATATGGTCAGATTGCCAGTACTCAGCCTTTTCTCTGGACCTCCAGATCAGTGTTAGCGTCTCAACTAGATGGAGTACTGCTAACCTAGAGAGCATACGGACATTGGGGGTGTTTTTGGTTGTCTCAATGGCTAGAGGGGAGACACTAGCATTTAGTGGGGGACTAGGGTGCCACTTTGTGGGACAGTCTGTGCAATGATAATTTGCCCCATCCTAAATAACTGCATACCAGTGCTAGTGGGTGCTCAAGACAAAATTTGATATGCTGAGAAAATTCTGGAATTTCAATTTCTACTTATTCGTATCTAAAAATGAAAATAAAGTTTTACAATATTGATATATAGAGTAATATAATTCCATATGAATGATTCATAAGGTAAATAAATATGCATATGTTTCCATGTATTCTCAAATTTACTGATGGGAGTTTGCAATAAAGTAAAATAATACAGTACAATAATGTTTGAAGATCCCTGCTTTAGAAAAGAGAATATCTACTAAGTTATACACGATGATGAGTGCATCCTGAGGATTATAAGGAGAGCTCAGTGACGGGTCTATTAGGACATTTCTTTAATTAGCTTCAGGATGAAGGAAAAGTAAAGGTTTTTTATTGTTGTTGTTTTTTGCAATTTTAGTTTCTTTTCCTAGAGTCCAAACTCCTTTTGCTTGACTTGTTTGGGATAGTTGTGTCAGTGAAGTTTCAATCAGAGGAGATTGTATATATGTGTGTGTTTATAAACACACGCCCACAAACAGAAACAGGGCTTATGAAGGGATTTGACATTATGCAATTGTGTGATCTGGTTAGGCAGTCCCTGTAAGATTGTTGTCTTCACATCTGATGCTGGAGTTTAAAGTCTGCAGAGCAGGGTGACACATTACACTAGTCATTGGGAAGATGAACTGTGTCTCCCCACTCTGAGGTTTAAATGATGTATACAATTTAGTTTCATAGAATAGGGATATATTCTAATAGGAATGAGTTGCATGATTTGTAATAAGCCAATGGCAGGCAATGTAAATATGACCCGAGTTGTAAATGGTTACACACTCTGAGGCAAATATATTTTCAATTCTCAGATATACAGTTAATATCTATAGAATTAGTTCCTTGGGGAGTAAATTAATTTGATGCAATATGTTATTTAGATTCATTTAAAATTTAGCGGCTAAAGTAGTATGTGGAATACTTAAGCAATAGAACATGACAAGCAATGCAGTAGTTCTGATTAATGCACTTCTTTGGTGCTTCCAATCTGTGTCAGAAAGGCATTAATCAACTTTACTTTGTGGCTTGCTATACCTTGTTGCAATTATAAAAGGATTCATTATTACTAATATTATAGAAATATTAATAATAATATTTGTATTCTCATTGATAAAACTATATCTAACACCTGAGAATGTGCAGTTAAGTAGATGATTAGATATCTGCATATATTTATCTACGGTAGAGAGTTCTATTATCAGTTATGCAATTTAAGAATTTTAATTGGGGGCCCGCCCGGTGGCGCAGAGATTAAGTGTGCACATTCTGCTTCAGCAGCCCTGGGTTTGCCAGTTCAGATCCCAGGTGTGGACATGTGACCGCTTGGCACACCATGCTGTGGTAGGCGTCCCACATAGAAAGTAGAGGAAGATGAGCATGTGTGTTAGCTCAGGGCCAGCCTTCCTCAGAAAAAAGAGGAGGATTGGCAGCAGTTAGCTCAGGGCTAATTTTCCTCAAAAAAAAAAAAACATTTTAATTGGTAGTGTATGTTCAGTACAGTCAAGGCTAAAACCCAAAGTTGAAATAATAAAAGTGATAGGATCTAAAGTTGAAATACAACACACACAGATACACACACCATATGTACGCATATACATAATTTTTAATTATAGATTTTAGTTACAACTATAAAAGGCACACTTGAATTACTTCTCTGTGGAACTTATCAAACTGCTACATAACTGTTACTTAATTGTATCTGCCCTCACCACACTGTAGGGTATAAGAATTGAGGGCAGTTTGTACAAATATGCATGTTTGGTATACAGAAACTTTGGTGAAAATGTACTACAATATTTTAGAAAAAAAAAGTACCTTTTGTTAGTACCTTCCCTAAAACTTAACTATACAGGTTATCAAATTAAAATAGAGACCTAAATGAGAGACCCTAAAAGTGCCTTCTTCTCAAATTTTTGTGGACTTTGATTCTACTTCAGCTTTAGCTTTCCTTGTCCTTTTTATTAACTAAAAATGGGAGAGACATATAAGAATGAATTTCACATTTTTAAAGAGGAGGAGAAGAATGAAGCTGGACAATGTGATAGCTTTGCCCAGTGTAAGGAACAGTCTTTCTGTGGATCTGCAGTGATCCTATTACAGACACCCAAATTCTACGAATCTTCTCTAGAAGGCTACTGTTCTCTTGAATGATTGTCACTTTTCTCCCATACTGCTGTTTTAGGCAAAGCTCCTAAGAAAGCCCCTCTTGCATTGTTTGATAAGTAAAATCTGCCAAGGGGAGAGAAAGATCAACTTCTTTCGCATACTTAGGTAAATACTAGATTACATTGAATTTTTGGCTGAGTATGGTGCTTGTTTCCTCACCAATATATTCAATCGTAGAATACATTAGATTTTTCCAGGTAAGATTGAAGCCATTGATCCTCTCTTAGAGTTTTCTGGACAGGTCTCATCTCAGTGTTTCCTTCTAAACAGACTCTGAGAAGGAGATTAGCAAGCAGGAGGAATTTTAGGATACAATCTAGAGATTAACACTGAAAGAGTAGAAGGGAAAGAAGCAGGATTGGACAGAAGATGGAGGTGAGCTGTGATACAGTCTCAATACCGACCTCAGATTATCATGGGGAGCTCTGAAGCTGGGATGGACGTTTGGAGTTGTTCTGGGTAGGATCAAAGGGGGCAAGTGGCTATAGCTGCACATGAATCGGTCATTGGCTTCAGACTGTCCTGGGAAAGCACTCATGACTTTGAGGAGGACAATGTGATCCAGGCGAGGCAGTTCTAAAAAGGATAGTCAGCTGAGAGCTGTCTGTTGGCAGACTTCCCACCAGCTGGAGGAATACATCCTTCAGTCCTAAAGGGGCAGGGCATTAGAAAATCTACCACAGAATATTGTCACCTCTGCTTCATGCATTTTCACACCTCCTTTAGCATATTTATTTTCATTCCCTTTATTTGAATCTGAGCATATTAAGCTAACTGATAAGACTACTGAATTTTTGGATTCTGTTTCCTAAATTAATAAACAATGTTTGAGCCATAAAAATGTTAGCTTAAGAAAATGAGTAAGTTTTAATGGCCGTAAAGAAAATATAAGAACACGAAAAGGATCCAAAATCAAATCAAAACAAATCAACCAGAAATAATATGGCAATATTTGAATAGATCATGAGAATGTTATCTGATGTTCAAGATAGATTTCAAGGAGGAAATATTTTCCTCCTCATTGATTTGCTCTGAAAATTTTAGAAAAATACGACTGGATAGAGTCATATGCAGGAAAGTATCTTGACCAGTACACTACAGTTTTGCATACCCTGGAGGTACTAGAATTCATGCCAGAATGAATGGATTCCATTTTAAAAAGTCTAAATGAACAGAATGAACAGTCTGAAAACACTTGAAAATAATTAGACATAGTATTAAAATGAGACCAGGCATGTCACATTCTGAACTACAATTCAACATTCCATTTTATCTCCACATAATTTTAAATAAAGATGTGCCACTCGTATAAGATGGGAGAGAATTGATTGTTGCAAAAAAACAAGTTGAAACTAAAGACTTTCTGCAAAATATTTTTAAAGTATTTGGAAATTAGCCTATAAAAATGTCAATAAAGGTTAAACAATGGAAATACAATTTGGTGGTATCTTTTTATGATAAATATTGCATTAAAATTGGTCTGTATACATAAAAGTCATACAGGCACTTAGCCCAATTATAGAACTTTAAAAATCATAGCAAAATTAATTGATTGTAGATACCTCCTCACAAAACTGTACGTTCATTGATGGCAGCAATAATGTCTTTATAAATGTGAGACAGAGAAATCTTGCAGAAATCCTTTGATGTTATTCAAAGTACTCCTGTTTAAATAATTTCTGGCAAGTAAAATGGACTTAAGTTTTTTAAAAATTTATTTTTGTAGGAATTTTCTAGAATTATTTTTTTCTTCCACTAGATCTTGAACTCCTTAACGGCACAGACCATATGGGATTTCCTGTGCCTAGCATAGCACCTTTCCCACTGTGGGTTCCTAAGCAATGTCTACGAAACTATCAATGAATTAATAAATACATTCTGTAATACCTAGTTAGAGAAGCAAGATTTTCCACAACAGGAAAGAGAAGAGCATAGTATTTTTCAGCTCTTTGCCAACCAAGCATACTCCAGAATATACTGTTTGACAAAGATGTACCCCTAACCCTTCCAAGAGTATAATGACAGGACAGTGCTCGTATTATGGATAGTCATATAAATATCATAGTAACTGTGAGTCTTATCTGAAGTACCTAAAACCTCTTTCTAGCTATGTAATCTGGATATATGGAAATAGTTTAAAAATCCTAAGAAAATAATTTACTCTTGCCCATGGGAAAGCCTATGAGAGAGTTTATACTCTCTCTAATAAGGATGTAAAATTTGTCTTCAGTATTTTTTCAAGATAATTAACCAAGATAAATTCAGTTTTGACTCTAGTAATCTCAAGCATTTCAGATTAGGTCATATAGAGTTAGTAAAGTTATAATGTTAAAATCATATTGTTCAAGGAAAGTCTAGTTCAAGGATAATGGAAAACTAAATACAATATATTAATAGAAGATCAAATCAAGTTGAAAAGATATATTTTTGGATGACTAAGAAACAAATCAAAATTCAGAACTTGTTTTTCACCACAAATGTTTCCTCATTCTCCATTCAATCACTCTCTAAGCCCTATAGATGAACACTGTTGTGGTTTCTATGGATGATTGAATTTTAACTCAATTTACCTCTCTCCTGATAAGGTAGAAACACTGAAACCATAATATTGGTATAATTGATTTTCATATGCATTAATATAAACAAAAGAAAATTTTAAGACGATAGATTTTTTTCTACGTAGGTGTGTATATGTGCAAAAGCTCAAAGCTATCTTTCTAAATTTTAAATAAAGTATTAGGATGATTAATCAAAGCATTATCTAAAAATCCTTTATTCAAAGATTAAATTTAATTTTTCAACGATTTTTATATTCTATGGTCTTACAGAATAAATGCCAAGTTTTTTAGAAGCAAAATGGGTTACACTAATTGAAAGAAATGTTTACGGGTAGAATGGTTGATAAATTAAGACTATGCAGTGGTGAACCAGGCATATATAAATAGAATAATACCAAAGTAAATAATGGAATCTATTTATATCACAACCACAAAACATTAATAAATAGAGTGCAGAGTGGGAAAGAGGAACACAGTGGAAACTTTCTTATGAAGAGTCATTTATTTTTGCAGTTAATAGGGAATTATTTTCAGATGTTTTGTTATTTATACCACTAGCTCAAGCATTTTATTAGCTCTTATATCAATCATGTAAGAGGTTGCCTTTTATAATTGTTCAAAATGGCAAGTGCTGTAGTCAGAAGACCTGAGTTTTTATCTTGACACTACCATTTGCTAAATGTGTAATCGCTCTTTGTTCAATTTCCTTATCTTAAATTGGGGAAAATAATTGTACCCACCTCAGTAAAGTAGTAAATGAGATAAATAATGGATGTAAAGCTATTTGCACAGTACCTAGCAGTAGACAAGTTCTCAATAACTGTCTGTTGTTTTTGTTGCTGTTGTCATTGCTACAAGGCATACAATAAAAAATAAAAGGAAGATTTTGTTTGGATGAATTTATCTTAATGCCTAGTCAATGAAAAATTCATTCCTTCGTTCAAAAAGCATTGTCAAGTGTATGAGGCACTGAGCTAATGGAGTGCCAGAATGGATGCTATATTGTCTCTGTTCTGGAGAAGTGCCTGGTCTAGTGGGAGAAGTGGGCATGCAAAGTGTTATTCCAATGTGATAATATAAATGCTACAATAATAATATATACCAATTTCTATATATTGCAACATAGTAGATGTTGCCCTTGACTTGTGAGAAAAGAAATATAGAAAAATTTTATTTGATTTATGTCTTAAAAGATGATCAAGAGATTTCCAAACTTGGGGATGGGAAGGACAAAGCCAGAGGGAGGATATTCTTGGCAGAGAATTCAATATAGACACAAACAAGGAGAGATGAAAGGGTGTGGTCCATCTAAACAATGGCGAGTGCCATGTGGGGAAGTAGGAGGGGAATGAAAGGGAGCTGGAGAAGTAGTTTTGGGTCCTATCATGGAGGATCTTGGGTGTGAAATTCATTTTGTTGTCTCCTCTATTTTTGTTAACACAATAAACACAGTTATTTTTCCTTATATACTGATTTCAGAGAACAATGTTGCATGGTTAATGAATACTTGTTTATAAGAATCTAGGACTTCTTTTACTCAAACAGAAGGATAGACTTTGAATATAAACAAACAAGAAATTCATCTAATATTTGACAGCCTTCAAGCGTGCTTCTCAAACTGATTGATTTTGGCACAACTATATTTGACAGTATTAATAATCAATTAAGAACAACAGACCACATAATGCAAGCAGCTGAGACTTTCACCAATCATTTTTAAAATCTATTTTTACTGCATAATTAAGCAATTTCTCACTGCATTTTGAAAAATACTCATCTATGGGAAAAGTGATTGGTTCAATGCAGTTTTTTAATGTTTTCAAAAAGTTCCCAGTAGGCTCTACTGTCCAAAACAGAAAGATCTTTCTTTCTTAGCGTCAAGACAAACGTTAACCATTCTCTTATGGCATTTATGATGTTCTAGCATATATAGTAGTCATTTGTTGTAGTTGAGTGGGGCCCATGAAACTCTGAATGTCTATTGCCATGTGCATAAAACCCCTTTGGAACTAAGCAGCCGAAGGCATTTCCTTGGAAACACTTAGACATACTTTGTCTCATTTGATCCCGCAATACTAGTCACTCTCAATTTGACCAGGAAGGATTGACACGTAATCTTCATGGTTAAGCAGATTTGAGTAGGAGCCTAGATTCTACATTTTTAGCAAGCTCTGGTGTGATGCACCATACTGGTCCTGGAACCATACTTTATGAAGTAAAGTTTTAAAGAGGATACGATTCCGTCAATTCTAACTGAAGTTTATTTTCAAATATGGGGAGGGGAAGCGGAATGAGGAAGGTATTAAAATACATGGGAATCCAGGCTCACCCTTGTTGAGAATAACTTATATAAATGAAGAATGTCACAGATGGGAGTGTATAAATGTAATTCTTGTAAAGATTGTGGAGGGAGAAAAATGTGAAAGTCCTGAGCATAGAGTGGAAAGCAAGTTCCTGTGTTTGTTCCACAATACACCAGAAGAATAGGGCATCAATGAGCCCAAATGAACAAAAACAACTTCATGATTACTTACATTAGAAGAATGTGTGACACAATTATTAAAAAAAAATCAAATTTTATTTATCTGAGTGTCTAGTATTTTGCAGAACTTTTGTCTTCTGCTTTTCATCAGCTTTTCTTCTGCAGTGGCAATTTAATTAACTTTATTAAAACCTCTCAAAAATTCAGACATTTAAAGACCAAAATGTCTGTCTATCTATAGCATTGTTTCTGGAAAGGAAATTCAAGTTGAAAAGGCAGAGAACATATATTTAAGTAACATGCAACAACTGTTCAGACATTTTTTCCTCAAAATTCTAAATTTACCAATTTATTTATCAATTCATTTCAAATGTTCCTAAAATACATTTTTGTTTCTCATGTAACAAGATGATAGGAAGGAGTGTATAAAAAGTAGGTAACCAATGCAGTGGTTAGCATCATGTCAAACCAACTGTAATGCAGACCCAAATAGATATTCTGCATTTATTAGTTATATGGTATTTCATGTTGGACCAGAATGATTGGTAAAAATATTATACAGTTCAGACCTTAAAAATGTCATCCTCATAGTGCCTACATGTGTCTACTTTGGAAAATTAAATTTCATTTATATTCATAAAATCAAGATTTTTTTTTAAAAAAGCTTTACATATTGGTTTCTCAATCACTTGTAAATCTATTTCAATCTTCGTTTTCCCCTATATGAATGCCTGAGATGTAAATAGCTTGAGAGGCATAGTTTAATAATATGTGGACCCTCTTTCCCCTAATGGCAGAAGGATGAGTCTCCCTGAATTTCTTCTTCATACTCAAAGGAAGAAAAAAACAATTCCAATGGGCCATACTTCCTTAGTAGATGCTGATATTCGGGAAGACGCCAGAACTACTTTTGTAACTATAGAGACATATTGATTTATCATTTAAGTAGTTCTCCTACTTTAGTTCATTATAAGATTAAAAATAAAATCATCTAGTTTAGGAGTTGAAAAAGCTTTACAGGTGAATTGGCACTCCGTTTGCATTATATTCATGAAAAGTTCACGCTGGTCTTGAGATGGCATTTAAAGTTTTGACAAAGTTTGATCAATCTTTACTCACAGGCTCCATATGGTCCAATTAGTTTCATTTTAAGTTTTGCATTGACTTCTAGCAACGGTTTTGTATTGCTGTGGGGTGTTTTTACTAAGAGCCTTCCTTAGTTCAAGTAGTCAACATATTAATTAAAAGAACCACATACATATCTGCTGATAGCCATGATAAATTATATAGCATTTTCAGTATTAAAATTAATAGTTATTATATGCCTTCCATTTTTATTACTTTTTAATTATATGCTTCCTATTTAGTAACCTCTCAGTGAAAAATAATTTTGGTTGAAAAAAATCTTTTAAATCCATTTGGAAATTCTCTCAGTTTTGCAGGTAAGATACGTGCATAGATGTTAAGTGCACATTCAAAATTGGTGGTACTTAAACTAAATCTGACAATGGGGAGCTGTTTTAAGTTTGCGCATTGTAATTATTTAAAGCTCTGCACATTTGGCACTTACTACGTGAATACATGTCCTTCACAGTGCGAGTGTTTCCTGTGAGTGATGTGTGAGTACTTGTTGATAAAGCTTTGGTAGCACTTAAGCACCTAATAGAGGTGTGGGGTACAGAGGCTATGAAGTGTTTTAATGAATCATGAGATTTTTTTTTAAGTAGCATTGATCCCAGGCTTTATATCTGTGAAGTGATTTGCATTCTCATTTTCAGATAAGAGAACTTGAACTCTAGATGGTCAAATGAACCATGAATGACTACTTCAGAGAGTGAATGGAGAATGAAGTATATTTGCCAACACACCATTTACATAGAGATGTTTCTAAAATAAAGGAATTCAATGGGGTAATAAACACCAAAATGTTCTTGGATTCAGTTTAGCTTTATCAAAAATAGATCAAGTAAGTCTAAATCAGAATAAATGCTTTCTTGGTGGTAGATGTCATTAAGTGGCATTTGTTCTGGGCTGGCCAAATCCGTTTCTTACCTGTTGAGTCACTTAACAGATATGGAGCATTTCTCTTTTGGTGATGATGTGTTGTTTATCTATCTCATCCAGCTCTACACTGAGTTCCTGGAGGGAAGGGGCCATGGTTTACTAATCTTTGTATTCACATAAAGTGCCCCCACATAATTGATAATTAATAATTATTTGTTGAAAAAATATATATATATATAAATCTTGATGCAATTTGTCTATTCTGAAAGGTATTCGTGGATGGTGAAAAAGATCAATGGATTTCAAGCTTGGATAATTAGAATCGCATGGAAGATTTTTAAAGTAATCACTAGATAGTATTAATGGCCCCTAAAACACTGAGTACAATTTATGTCCACTATGGACGCGTCTCTTTGTACCCTTTGATAATGAGGGTCATTTATAGGGGCAAAAGAATGAGTTGAATCTCTTCCTTACAAAGATAAAGTATGGTCTTAGCTGACCCCCAAGTCAGGAAGCCACAGGTGGTGACAGGCATTTCCTCTTCCCATTGCTTGGCTATGCGGACGTGCCTTGTGCATAACTGCAGGCAGATGCGGGAGAACACCAGTAGATTTTGGGAAGCAAGCCATAGCCAATTACAGGTAACAGCCAGGTTATTTCCTCTTGGTGAGAAATAGAAGGGAATACTGACAAGAATTTTAGGGAGAATAATGTCTTACAACTATTAATTCTCATTTTTATCTACTTAATAATCCATATTGAGGACCAACATTATTTCTTCAATTAAATCAAGGTATAGCCTGATGTTATCGTAAAGTTGCTTAGATAATACATTTAGCAGTTCTTCTAAGGGAAAGTGTGTGTGTGTGACATGTTTTAAGCTTGGCCTTAACTGAGATGTCTACTCACTGAATATTCAAGGTCCAGAATTTTGGGATACAGATTTCCCAGGAAGGTCTAGGTTCTGGAATTCCTGGTTCAACCAGCACGCAGGTACAAAGGATTGAGTTCTTTCAGGCAATTAATTTGTAATGTTATAAGACACATTTTTAGTCTGAGCATTTCTACTCATACGAATTTAGCGTTTGCTAGGTGTCGGGCAGTGTGCTTAGATGGCGACACCAGGATAATTCCTCTCACTTTTAAAGAGAATCCTTCATTTCTAGACCAAATTTTCCTTTTCAAGTACCTGTAAAATAATAATTTTTTTTGAGTTTGAAATCTGAGTTTCATAGAGTATGAGCGTATTCTGAAAATTTGAAGTATCTATACCCTGACGGATGCTTTTTAATCTATTTTAGAGTGAATTTTTACATAAATAGATACTCAAAACTGTCAAATACATCTTTTTATGTAGATAATGTAGAATGAACAAGGACAGGGATTTTCCTAATTTCTTCTAGTTGTGCCTAAATAAATGTATTATTGCAACTGTGATTACCCCATCACAATTCTTTATTGCTATTTCATTTTACAATAGTTTTTGAATATATGTTAATATTTTATTTTTTAAAAGTTAAAATTGTAGCTTCTAGTGTCACCTGAAGTCTCTAAAATCAACAACTTATATCCAAGGAAATTGGATTCCACTGTAGGAATTGAAACCCTTCTGTAGTATGTGTAATTTGCCTCAGCAATTGCTTATGTTTAATTTTGGGATCCATTTTATCTTTAAGCTTTGTTCATTTACTGATGCACTAATAAAATTATTGAAGTAATCTGTAAGAATGCTATGTATAATCATCCAACTAATTTTAGTCTTACCGTCTAAAATAAGGGCTTCCAAAATGTTTGTTTCTGAATATATTGGTTTTCCTACTTTTCTTTATGTATGTATACATATACATAACAAATTTCAATGAGTCAAGCCCTCTAAAATTTTAATTATTTTCATGACCTCAGTTAATTGATTTCAGGTATTTGTGTTAAGAATGTCATTAGGTATGATGCAAAGATTAATATTCATCCTAGAGTCAAATAGGAAAAAAAAGAAAAAAATTTGAATGTTTAAGAATTCATACTAAAGTACATTATGGATATTAATATAATGGACTATTACTTATGGAAGATATTTGTAACTGAATGTTAATTGAGAAAATCTGGATATACACACACACATATACAACTTTATATATACGTATGTCCACAAACACACACACATACATGTATGCCTCAAGTTTGCTATCTGTGGGTGTAAAAAAATTGGAAAAAATATGTCAATATATAAAACAGCTGTCATCTGTAGATGGTGAGATTACAGGACTGTCATTCTGTGTATGGCACACGATTGCTGCTGCCAAGATCCTAAATATTTAGCGAATTCACATTCAGGAAGAAGAATTATCTTTATATTGTTTCACTGTCCCCATCTGCTCTACTTTTTCTATAGAGAAAAGCAAAAAGACAGATGTATAAGCAGGAACCCACTCCAAAAACATTAAATATTTAACAAAAATTGGATGCCAAGCAATTTATATAGAAATTTGCAGTTTACATGGCTTTAACTACTCTTTATTTCTCAGCTACAATTTTTTCTGTCTTGTATGGATAAGCCTTTAATTATACCCATATGAATGAATTTATTGTATATTAAACTTTGTCCTTAACTGACACACTAAAATAGTTTCAATTTCTCTAGATACCAGAAGTTCCTGATCATTATGTATGCCACTACAAGGCATAGTTCAAAAATCATAAGATGCTATTAATTAAACAGAAACACAAACATTTTAAAATTGTATGGAAAGATGAAATTACAATTGAACATTATTTTTAAATTTATGTATCACAATTTCCTTGTTCCAGATTTCTTCCCTCCTTTTTATTTTTTTGCTGAGGAATATTCTCCCTGAGCTAATGTCTGTTGCCAATCTTCTCTTTTTGCTTGAGGAAGATTTGCCCTGAGTGAGCATTTGTGCCAATCTTCCTCTATTTTATACATAGGTCGCTGCCTCAGGATGGCCGCCAACAAGTAGTGTAGTTCCATGCCCGGGAACTGAACCCAGGCTGCCAAAGCAGAGCATGACGAACTTAACCACTAGGCCATGGGGCCTGCCTCAAGATTTCTTCCTTTTTAAATATTCATTTAGATATGTATTTACATGGATGATAATCTATTCTACAAACATTTACACTGATTTATATTACTTAAAATCCACGTAGAAGAAAAATTGTAAAGAATAGAAATTAGGCAATGAAGTTAAAAAAGGAACACAAATGTGCAGAATTTTATGGACAAGCATTTTTTCTCAAATAAAACAAAAATTGCTTTTAAGATTTTTCCTAAACAAATGAACAGCAATACATCTTCCAGAATCAAAGTCTACCTAAAAAAATGTTTTCCATGAAACAAATTTTAATAGTGGAAATTTATATATACTGAGGGTGGTAAATAGTAAGTTGTGTAACACTTTTAGTTAACAGTGGACTCAGAAACAGATTTCATGTAGCAAACTTTACAGATATTAGCAGTGAACCCTGATACCTTTGTTACTTAAAACCATTTTCCAGGTACAGGGGAAGCAGCATGAGGATTGAAGGCTGTGGGTTCTAACTCCCCTTGCCCAATGAAAGTGACAGCATGCCTGGAAAGCAAATCTATAACCAAGAAAGAGGCTATAGAATGTTATGACTATTGATTCTTTACTTTCTATTAACTCAGGAAATATGGCCTAGTGGTTGCAACATGGGGTTTGAAATTGTAAAAACTGGTCTTCAATTTGTGTTGTGTGTTTATCTTGGACACTGAACTCCTGGAAACTTCAATTTCTGTATATTTAAAATTCCTGTTAACCATATATATACAAACTATAAACTATAAAATAGTTCATAGTTCATACCTTCAGAAATGAAAAGAAATTACCAAATTATCTGTCATTTTGCATGTTTGGTTCCAGGACTAAGTGTTCATTTTTCAAAAAAATGGTTTCTAGTATCCTCTTGTTGATGAAAAGTTATTCACAATACACGAGTATATTTTAAGATGTGTTTTAATATGTGAAACAAGAACGTTTCACAATGTTATGCGTGTGACTATAATTGGAAAAAAATTTAAAATTTTTAAAACTAAGAAAAATCCACAAATTGAGTAAGTCCATTTTTAACAACTTAAAATTATTGTTTTTTAATTGTTGGCTTTTTGGGCTTTTATTATCCATATTTCCTTAAGTATATGATATTATTCTTTGGTTTTAAAAGTGCATATATTGTAGGGGCTGGCCCCGTGGCCGAGTGGTTGGGTTCGCGCGCTCCGCTGCAGGCGGCCCAGTGTTTCGTTAGTTCGAGTCCTGGGCGCGGACATGGCACTGCTCGTCAAGCCACGCTGGGGCAGCGTCCCACATGCCACAACTGGAGGAGCCCACAACGAGGAATGCACAACTATGTCCCGGGGGGCTTTGGGGAGAAAAAGGAAAAAATAAAATCTTTAAAAAAAAAAAAAAAGTGCATATATTGTACACTGTTTAATCTAGAAATCAGTATCCTTCATTATAATATGACAAGTCGACTCTAAACGTCATGTTTACTCTGTGTAGCTTAATTATTTATATATGCTATACAAGAAGAAATTGATGGCCAAGGAGACTAAACACATACTCTTTGGGTGGTTTAGAGGGTAGAGGGCAGAAAGGGATAAGTAGGCTGCTAATTATCAAAGAACTTTAAGAGAAAGGAATGACAGCATGAATTTTCTGACTTTGCTACAATGACATTTTGGTAAAAGTCACAATTGTTCAAAAGATTAAAAAATGTAGTATGTTGTCAGGGCAGGTGTTGCTTTCCTGGTCTTTAAACACAGGCTAGATAAACACTTGTTGGGGATGGTATGTGGAGAATTTAAGTTTGATTAAAGGGCAGACTAGATGATCTTAAAAACTTAAAAGCTTCTACATTTGTATATGTAAACCTACACCTGATTTTATGCAACTCTACTCTCCGGTTTTTGTAATAAATTGTCTCAAATGCAGGGAAACATATCTCTCAAATCCAGTCTTGTCTTTGCTTTAGTCTATTGTTCCTGTCGCTCTCCATGTTGCTACCAGAATAATCTTTCCAAAACATGAATTTGATTATGTTGCAACCCTTCCCCCATCCTCCACATGTTCACATTCTACTCTGTTTCCCTGCTTCTAGCACAAATGCACACTTTGAAACGTGCCTGAAAAAGATTCACCCTAAGGATTTGCCAGTTTCCCACCATACAACAAACCCTTATTCCAACCATGCTAGACTACATGCTATTTGCTAAAATTGTCATATTCTCCAAATCTCAGTGCCTTTGCTAGAATTTTTTTCTGTTTTGTATATTAGGCAACTTCCAAAGGATTCTTCAGCGCGTTCCCAGAATGTCACCTCCCTGGGAACCTTCCATGACTACTTTGCAGGCAGTTATGCCCTTCTTGAGTTAGTCCATTGATATTTTGTATATGTCTTCCTTATAGCACTCATTACACTATAATTGTGTATATGTTTGCTTCCTTACTTAAACATGAAATTTTGGAGAGTAGAAACCTAAAAATAAATCCTTCAGTTTATTTCTTTGACAGAATGCCAGGCATGTAAAGTAAGATCTCAAAAAATATTTAGTGAATGACCAAGTTAATTTGTCATACAAATTCTTACCAGTCTTCATGTGTTTTGCTAATAATTAAGATTTTGTGTAGGCAATGGTTATGTATGGAATGACTATGAGACTGTAATGTATAGGTCAGAGAAGTTGTGTAAGATAAAGTAGAATTTCTTTTAGCATTAGGACCAATGTATCCTTGGGGACAAATTGAGCAACTACTCAAGAATTCGAAGGCAGAGTACACAAGGTAATTTTGATAGTTTACTAGCAATAGTGTGCGTATGTGAAGGTATTGAGTAGGAAAGTCTGAATAAACAAGAAAAACAATGAATTAGCTTCTTCTGGAAAATAGACTAAATTAGCAGAAAACTGAGATGGTTGTTAATGAGATCGTTTTCATAGGCTTGTCTTCTAAAAAGGTTGTATTTTATCTTGTTCTGTCTATTTATCTATCCTCTATCTAATCATCCATCCATCCATTCACTCATTCATCATCTATTTATCTATCCATATCTAATTATGATTTTTTAAATCTAAAAGTAACAAATGTGAAAATTGCAAACAATTTTAAGCGGTATACAACATAACCTGAAGTCTTATTCCATTACCACACCACCTTAATCCTCATTCTAAAACAACAAAGCAGTTTTTATATGTATAAATAATTCCAGAAATTTTCTAGACTCATGGAAATAGAACTTTTCTTTCTGCATAATGAATGCATATTGCTTGCTTTTTTATCTTAAGAATGTATCTGCAGATTATTCCATACTGGTATATTTTGGTAGAGTTTTTTTAATCAGTTGAATAGTATTTTCTCACCTGGTTAGAACTGTAATATATTCACTTAGTCCTTTATCAATGAAAATTAACATTGTTTTCTGTGTTTGCTCTTACAAAAAATGCTGCAAGGATCCTCCTTCTAAATGTGTCTTTGCGTATTTGTGTGATATATCTGTAGTTTCTATTTCTAGAGGTAGGATTTCTATGATTTACGGTTATTACAACTTCCTGTTAAGCATCTTCCAACATTTTCAATTGTAATAATATGTTGATTCTTAGTTTTTACTCTATTCTTCATTGTTATTGTTCATATATATTAAAAAATCCGTAAATATTTATAGTGCAATTCTGAATTACCATATTCCTGAGTACATTTTGTTTTTTATAACTTTTAGTGTTTCTCTAGGGTTTTAAATGTGTACAATCTTTAAACACTAACTTTGCCGTATACTTTCCAATTATTTTTTCTTGTATTTTCTTGTTACTAATTTTGATGGAAGTGTTTCATGATTAAACATGGTGCTGTGCTTTGCTTTTAAAATTATGTTAAGGAATTATTTATTTGATCAAATTCTATGAAAATATATTTGAAGGGATGTTCTGAATAATCTTGGACAAAAATAAGAGCTGTTTCTAGAACTGTGGAGAATATCTTGTGACTATTGACCTACTTACGTGATGAATTCTATTATATTAACAGAGTTCTTAATATTAAACCATACTAGGATAATTTTACTTGGTCATTGTGTACCAGTCTTAAACTTGTTGCAAGGTTCTACATTTCTAACATTATGCGTGAATTTTTGGATTGACATACATAAAGGAAATTTGTCAGTAGTGTTTGAGTGTGCCTGTGTGCACTTGTGTATACATGATACTATCTTGTATGATCTATCTTTCTAAAAAATAATTAGATAGTTGCCTTTCCAACTGTGCTATGAAACGCTGTCAGTAATATCAGAATTTTCTATTCCTCATGCCTTGATAGAATTCACCTGAGAAATTCTCTTTGGTTTCTTATGTTTGGAGTGCATGCAAGTAATCTTTGCAAACATATTCAGTTCCTTATATAGCAACTGATATGTTGATATTTTCTCAAATCAACTTTAGTTAATTGTAGTTGTATAGAAAGTCATTAATATAATGTGTTTTCAGTTTACTTGCACGGAGTTAAGTAAAATGTTCTCTGCTCATCCTTTATCTTTTTAATCCTTTTCGCATATTTATTTATGTTTTACCCCATTCTTATTTCTATTTAGGACAGTTTTCCTTTTTCCCATCTTGTTTCTTTTTGCTTTTCTTTTCTCTTCTATGTTGGCTGTTGTTTTTCCATTTTAATTTTTTTCTCTTTAAAATAACTCTATATCTGTTTTAACATTAAATAATTCATTTTTTGTTATTGTGATAAGAATATTTAACATGAGATCTATCCTTTTAACAAAATTTTAATTGTACAATTCAGTATTGTTAATCATGGGCATAATGTAGTACAATGGATCTCTAGAACTTACTCATTCCAGGGATAAATCTACTTTGTTGTGGGGTATAATCCTTTAATGTGATGTTGAACTATGTTTGCTGGTGTTTTCTTGAAGATTTTTGCATCTATAGTTATTGGGGATATTGGCCTGTAAATTTATTTTCCTGTGGTATCTTTGTCTGATGTTGTATCAGGGTAAGACTGACCTCATAAAATGAGCTTGAAAATGTTCCCTCTTCTTCTACTTTTTGGAAGAGTTTGAATAGGATGGCTTAATTCTTCTTCAAAGATTTGGTAGAATTCCCAGGTGAACCCATCTGGTCCTGGACTTTTCTTTGTTGGGAAGTTGTTCATTACAGAATCAATTTCCTTACTAGTAATTGATCTGTTCAGATTTTCTGTGTCTCCTGATTTAGTCTTAATAGGTTGTAGGTTTCTAGGAATTTACACATTTCTTCTAGGTTGTCTAATTTGTTGGCACAAAGTTATTCATAATAGTCTCTTATCCTTTGTATTTCTGTGGCATCAATTGTTAATATCTCCTCTTTCATTTATAATTCTATTTATTTGAGTCCTGTCTCTTTCTTTCTTGGCTAGTCTAGTTAAATGTTTGTGTATTTTGTTTATCTTTTTAAAGAACCAGCACTTACGTTCATTGAACTTTTCTACTATCTTTTTAGTCTTTATTTCATTTATTTTCAATCTGATCTTTGTTATTTCCTTTCTTTTACTAAGTTTGAACTTAATTTGTTCTTCTTTTCATATGTAAGTTTTGGTATGTTGTGTTTTCATTTGTCTCAAGATATTTTCTAATTTCTCTTTTAATTTTGTCTTTGAATGTTTGGTTGGTCAAAAGTGTGTTGTTTAATTTCCACATGTTTGTGAATATTCATTCATGTTTGGGAACTAACATGATGTATCTTAGAGAATGATCCTTTTACACTTGAGAAGAATGAAATATCTGTTGTTGTTGAGGGTAATGTTTTGTATATGTCTGTTAGAGCTATTTGGTCTACAATGTTGTTCATGTCTACTATTTGTTGATCTTTTTCCTCTGGTTGTTTTATCCATTATTGAAAGTGGGGTATTGAAGTCTTCTACTATTCTTGCATTGCCGTCTTTTTCCACTTCAGTTCTGTTAATATTTGATTTATACATTTAGTTTCTCTGATGTTGAGTGCTTATATATTAATAATTGTTATATATTCCTGGTTAATTGACACTTTTATCATTATGTAATGTCCCTTTCTGTCTCTTGTGACAGTTTATTACTTAAAGACTAGTTTGTCAGATATAAGTATAGCTATTTTTGCTCTTGTTTGGTTTCCAGTTGCATAGAATATCTTTTCCATCGCCTCAGTTTCAGTGAATGTGTGTCCATAAATCTACAGTGAGTTTCTTGTGGACAGTTTATAATTGGATCTTGTTTTTATTTGACACTTCAGTCACTCTATGTCTTTTTATTGGTAAGTTTAGTTCATTTACATTTAAAATAATTGTTGATAGACAAGATTTTCCTATATCCATTTTGTTAATTTTTTTCTGCCTTCTTATTCTTTGTTCCTCTTTTCCTCTGTTCTTGTCTTTCATTGTCTTTTATTGACTTATTTATATTGATATTCTTGGATTTTTTTTCTCCTTTCTTTTGTGTATCTACTATAGGTATTTTCCTCATGGTTACTATGGAGCTTAGACATAACATCTTTTAGTATTAAGAGTCTATTTTAAGGTGATAATAACTTGACTTTAATCACATACAAAAACTATATTTTACATCTCCTTCCTCCACATTTCATGTCATTTATGTCACAGTTTACATCTATTTATATTGTGATTTCATTAACATATTTTTAGTTATGGATATTTTTAATTCTTTTGCCTTTTAACTTCATACTACAATTAAAAGTGATTTACACAGTACCATTACAATAACATAATATTCTGTATTTTTCTATATATATACATTTACCTTGAGTCTTATACTTTCTCATGCTATTGTATTGCTGTTTAGTAACTTTTCATTTCAACTTGAAGAACGACTTTTAACATTTCTTGTGAAGCAGGTCTAGTTGTGATGAACTCCCTCTGTTTTTGATTGTCTGGGAAAGTCTTTATCTCTCACTCATTGTTGAAGGAGAGTTTACTGGGTACTGTATTTCTTGACTGACTTTTTTTTCTATCAGCATTTTGAATATACCATCTTATGTCCTTCTGATCTGCAAGATTTCTGTTGAGAAATATACTGATAGTCTCATGGGGTTCTGTTTTACACAAAAAGTCACCCTTATTGCTTTCAAACTTTTCTCTTTGTCTTTGACTTTTGATAATTTGATTATGATGTGTTTTGGTGTGTGTATCTTTGGGTTCATCTTTTTTGAGATTGTTTGGGCTTTCTCGATCTGGATGTCCATTTCCTTTCCAAAATTTGGGATGTTTTCAGCCATTATTTCAATGAATAAGCTTTCGGATCTTTTGTCTCTCCTCCTTCTGGAACTCCCGTAATGAATATCCTGGTCTCTAATAGTGTCCCATAATTCCTTTAGGCTGTCTTCAGTCTTTTTCATCCTCTTCTTTTTTGCTCTTCTGTCTGAATAATTTTGAATAACTTGTCTTTGAGTTTATTAATCCTTTCTTCTGCTTGATCTAATCTGTTTTTGAACTTCTCTAGTGAGTTCAGCTATTATATTCTTCAGTTCTTTGATTTCCATTTGATACTATTTAAAATATCTTTCTATCATTGTTGAAATTTTCACTCTTTCATGCATTATTCTCCTGAGCTCAGTGAGCAATTTTATGATGGTTATTTTGATTCTCTCTCAAGTAAATCATATTTCTTCATTTCACTAGAGTCAGTTTCTGTAAATTTATTTTGTTCTTTTGTTTAGAACATATTTTTTTATTGCTTCATTTTACTTTTTCTGTATTGGTGCCTGTGCATTAGACAAAAGAATCACCCCTCCCAGACTTCACATATAGGTCCCATATAGGAGAAAATAAGACTGAAATCAGTTTCTCAGATATCCCCAGATAAATTGGATCATTGGACATTCTGTTCAACTCTTTCTCTCCCCAGAGAGAATCTGTGATCTAGGATTTTCGCCTGTTTATTCTGTGCTGAGCCAGGGAGAGAAGCTGTGGAGATAAGTTGCATGCCAGATCAAACTGCAGTTTTTATTCTCACTGGCCCCCAGAAAGATAGGCTATACTGGGTCCCATCAGTGCTCTGAGACAGACTAAACAGAAGCCAGTTTTCTAGGTATCCTCCAGAAAAGTTAGGGTGTTGAACGCATGGTCCACATTTTTCACTCTTCATGGAGAAACTGAGAGCTGAGGAGTTTCATCCTGATTATATGATACTGTGCCAGGAGTAGTATTTATTGCAAGAGCGTGTTTTGAATTTTCCTACTTGCTTTGATGTGGTTGGTTTCATGCTCATCCAGGATGCAGGGGCCTCTCAACTAGTTTCTAGATTTCTCATAAGGGGAATTTCTTTGCAAATTGTTGAATCAGTATGTTTGTGGTGGGGGGGAAGGGTACAGAGTTTCCTATTCTGCCGTCTTGCTGAACTCACTCTCCAGTTCCTAATTTTATATGTATTCATTCATTTATTCCTCTTTCCTTGAATTTTCTCTCTGACACTCTTATACACACATACACAGACTTACCTACACAATTGTGTGTGTGTGGGAAATATATTTAGACAGTTAATGAACAATAACAAAATGTACATCCAGGTACTACCACTGAGGCCTTTTATCTGTTCCTCACAAGTAGCAACTATCCTAAATTTTGTTAATCATTCTCTGATTTTATTTATAGATTTTACCATCTTTCTATGCATCTCCAAATAATATATTATGTAGTTTTCCTCACACTGCTTCATTCTCTGAGTCTAAGATTTTCTCTTCTGAGGTATTCTTCCTTTTCCCTGAAAAGTAAGCACTTGTTTGGAACTGAGTAGTTTTATCAGGCTGTTTCCTGCCTGCAGAATTTTGAGAGTCCAACAGCTTTATTTCATTTCCTCCTTTATCTGTCCCTTTCAATTCAAACTGACAGTATTTCTGCTGATGTCACATTCCTCCAACAACCTCTCAACAAAGTGGGTATAAAGGGAATGCACCTCAAATTAGTAAAAGCCATATATGTCAGTCCCACAGCTAACATCATATTCAATGGTGAAAAGAAGAAACCTTTTTTGCTAAGATCAGGAACAAGACAAGGATGCCTACTCTTATCACTTTTAATCAACACAGTATTGGAAATCCTACCTAGAACAATTAGGCAAGAAGAAGAAGTAAAATTCATCCAAATTGGAAAGGAGGAAATAAAATTGTCACTATTTGTGGATGACATATTACATATGGAAACCCTAAAGACTCCATCAAAAAACTGTTAGAGCAAATAAACAAATTTACTAAAGTTGCAGGATAAAAATCAACACACAAAAATCTGTTGCATTTGTATGTGCTAACAATGAACTATCAGAAAGAGAAATTTAAAAAAATCCCACTTATAGTTGCATCAAAAAGAATAAAATACCTGGGAATAAATTTAACCAAGGAGGTTAAAGACCGATATATTGAAAACTACAAGGCATTAATGAAAGAAATTGTAGAAGACACAAATAAATGGAAAGATATTCTATGCTCATGGATAAGGAGAATTAATATTGTTAAAATGTCCATACTACCTAAAGCAATATGCAGATTTAATGAAATCCCTATCAAAATTCCACTGGTACTTTTCACAGAAATAGAACAAAGAAATTCTAAAATTTGTATGAAGCCATAAAAGATCCCAATTAGCCAAAGCAATCTTGAGAAAGAAGAACAATGCTGAAGACATCATGCTCCCTGACTTTAAATTCTATTACAAAGCTATAGTAATTAAAACAGTATGGTCTTGGCATAAAAACAGACACATAGATCAATGGAACAGAGTAGAGATCCCAGAAATAAACCCATGAATACATGGTCAATTAATTTACTACAAAGTAGCAAAGAATATACAATGGTATATGGATAGTCTTTTCAATAAATGATGTTGGGAAATTGGACAGCTGCATGCAAAAGAACGAAACTGGACCACTATCTTACACCATCTACAAAAATTAACTCAAAATGGATTAAACCTGAAACTATAAAATTCCTAGAAGAAAACAAAGGCAGTAAGCTCCTTGACATAAATCTTAGTGATGACTTTTTGAATCTGACACCGAAAGTAAAAGTAACAAAAGCAAAAATAAACAAGTGGGACTATATAAAACTAAAAACTTCTGCACATAAAAGGAAACTATCAATAATATGAAAGGGCATCATACTAAATGGGAGAAAATATTTGCAAATCATATATCTGATAAGGAGCTAATATCTAAAATATATAAAGAGCTCATATAACTCAATAGAAAAAAAACTGAACAAGTGATCCAATTAAAAATGGGCAGAAGATCTGAAGATTTTTCCAAAGAGATCTAGTTGGCTAACAGGTACAAGAAAAAATTATCTACATCATTAATCATCAGGAAAATGCAAATCAAAACCACAATGAGATATCACTTCACACCTATTAGGATGGCTATTATCAAAAAGACTAGAAATAACAAGTGTTGGTGAAGATGTGGAGAAATGGGAACACTTGTGCACTGTTGGTAGGATGCAGCCATGATGGAAAACAGTATGGGAGTGCCTCAAAATACTAAAAATAGAACTACCACATGGTCCAGCAATTCTACTTCCAAGTATTTATCCAAAGAAAACAAAAACAGTAATTTGAAAATATATATGCACCCTCATGTTCATCACAGCATTATTTACAATTATTATACGTTATTTTCATTATTTACTATAGCCAAGATATAGATACAATCTAAGAGTCCAAACAATGGATGAATAGATAAAGAAATCATGGTATATGCATATATATAATGGGGTATTATTCAGCCATAAAAAAGAATGAAATCTTGCCATGAACTGACTTAGATACAGGGAACACATTGGTGTTTACCAGAGGTGGGGGGTGGAGGGTGGGAGAAATGGGTGAACTTTTCTTTTCTCCAGTTTGAATAAATAGAACAACAATAATTTAAAAATGCCTCCAAACCTCATGGGTCTCCATTGTAAGTCACAGACATTCATCCCAATAGATAGGAGGCTCCCCTACATGTTTTTCCAACATCACTCCCTCTTTTTTGATTTCTGCTGAGATGACTGAGGGAATCTTTGCATCCTATGCCTACTCTCTTCAAAGACCCCTCTCTGTGACTGAAGGAACTTTTGCTTCTTCTGAGGCACTAGAAAATATTGTTCATCCACATCCTTGGCTTTCTCTGTAGAGCATGACTTTCTGACACTCAGTCTCCTCATTTTAGTGTGTTCTACAATGTGGATAGGCAGAAAATTCTCCAAATCATCAAGTCCTGATTTCTTTTTACTTACCACTTTTTCCCTCAACTTATCCCTTTCTTTCCCCATATTTACTCTAAGCAACAAGAAGAAATCAGGATACACTTTCCACCCTTTGCTTGGAAATCTCCTAAGCTAAATATCCAAATTCATTACTTACAAGTTCTGTTTTCTGTATAACTGTAGGGCAGAATTCAGCTAAGTTTTCTGCCACAGGATAACAAGGATTCCCCTTCCTCCAGTCTGCAGTAATATGTTCTTCATTTCCTTCTGAGCCATCACCAGCAGCACTTTTATATGCATATTTCTAACATAGTTTATTTATGATGATTCAGGCATTCTCTAAGATGATATAGGTTTTCTCCACCATGAACATTTCATTCTCATTCTCATCAGCAGGACTTTAATGTCTATATTTCTATCAACATGCTGTTTTTGATGATTTACATTTTCTCAGACAATGTAGGCTTTCATTTCCTTCTGAGTCCTCACCTGCAGAGAATTTAACATACTTATTTCTGCTAACGATCTGTTCAAGATATGCTCTTTAAAATTCTTTCAGATTACACTCAGTACTCAATTCAAAAGCCCCTTCCACATTTTTAAGTTATTGCTACAGTAGCTCCCCAATTCTAGGTACCAAAATCTGTATTAGTTTCCTATTGCTGCTGGAACAGATTACCACAAACTTAGTGGCTCAAAACAACAAATATATTATCTTACAGTTCTAGAGGTTAGAAGTCTAAAATGGTTCCACAGGGCTGTATTCCTTCTGGAGGTTCTAGGGGAGAATATGTTTCCTTGCCTTTTAAACTTCTATAGGCTGCCCACATTCCTTGGCTTGTGGCCCCTTCTCCCATTTTCAAAACCAGCAGCATAGTAATTTCTGTTCCTTCTTGGCTTCCATCATCATATCACCTTCCCTCTGTTTCTGCCTCTTGTATCCTTCTTATAAGTACCCCTGTGATTACACTGAGCCTGTTCATCTCAAAATCCTTCACTTAATCACATCAGCAACGTCTCTTTTACCACCCATGGTAATAAACTCACAGGTTTCAGGAATTTGGACATGGGCTTTGGGGGTCCATTATTCACTCTGTCACAAAAGAGCAGAATTTAGTGTGATTACTCTGTCCCTATTTTATCACTATATTTGGAGTGGAGCTGGGCAGTGGTGAGGATAGGGACAGATAACTTGTTTTATTTCATAGCCTTCTTGGCCACAATCTGTACTTTAAAGAGAAGAAGCCACATCATCTGGAGATCCCAGACACTGAAATAAATGCATTGACTTTGGTAGGCCTGAAGTTTTTTCTTTAAGAAGGAGGTTGGAGAAGGAGTAAAGAAAAATAAAATATTGACCCTCACCATTACAATTATTGTAGGAGAATCTACTAGATGACCAAGAACCCCTTTAATCTTTCTGGACATATAGGAGTATTGTAATTCCAAGACTTCCTTGACTTGATATACGTCACTTCCAGGCTCCTCCTTAAACAATCACAGCAATTATTACTCTTCCTCTTTGTTCATTGCTTGAATGAGTGTAGAGATTCAGCAGAAAATTCTAAGGATGTCCTAAAAGATGATGATGTGTGATGGAAAAAGAGGCAAGGTGAATTCAGCTTGGAAGACCATCCATGGAAAACCTGATTAAGTTATTGTCATGAGTGAGAAATAAATCGTTATTATGTTAAGCCAGTGAGATTTGGAAAGTTGATTGTTACAGAAACTAACATTACTTACCCTAAATAATATGCTGTATTTTATTTCAGTATCCAATTTCTGTTGTTCACATATAGAAATGTTATTGATTTTTACTCTGATTTTTAATAATTATATGTAAAAATACTTTGGAATTTCTGTGTAAATTATCATATTATTTGGGAATAATAATAGTTTGGCTTATTTCTTTCCAATGCTTCTCCCTTTTGCTTCTATTTCTTGCCTTATTTTGCTAGCCAGGCACACCAGCACAATGTGGAATAGAAGTTCTGAAGAGTAACAGAAGTCTGCTTTGGCTTGTTACTGATGTTAAATAGAATCAGTATCAGTGTAAGGTTTCTCGTATAGTTTTCCTATACATAGCTTTAATAAGATTTTTTTCAGGATAAGAAAAATCCCTTCTAATTCTAGTTTGATTAAAAAAACTTTTTAAAACAATGAAAATATATATAATTTTACTGAATGTTTTCTTCAGCGTGTGTTGATATAATTATGTGTTTCTTCATTTGTTGTGGTGGTGAATTACATTCAGTGATTTTCTAATGTTTATCCAATCAACATGCATTCCTGGAGTAAACTCAACTATGTTATGATGTATTATTTTTTTCCATACATGGCTGGATTTTATTTGCTCATATTTAATTTAGAATTTTTATATCCAGTATCATGAGTGTTTTAAGTTAATAGTATAATTTTTCTCATAGTATTTTCCTATTAACTTTAACTTTCTGAGACATCTGGCTATATCCTTTTTGCTCATTGTATCCTCTTAATAACTTTTTAAGGTCTGAAGAATCTGAGTTATATCTCCTATTTCATTCTTAACGTTGTTTATATGTGCCTGCTGTCTTTTTTTTTCCTGATCAGTCTCACCAGAGGCTTGTCAGTTTTATTAGACTTTTCAAGGAAACAACTTCGGCTTTGTTGATAGCAACCATATGTTTGATTTCTGCTTTATTACTTTCAGCTCTTATCTTGACTGTTTTCCTCTCATTTCTTTAGGTTTGTGTTACTGGTCTTTTATCAGTTTCTTAGGAAGTATACTCTACTAAGCTTACTATTTTGCTTTTCTATATAAGCATTTAAACCAGGGGTCAACAAACATTTTCTTGTAAATGAGCAGATAGTAAATATTTTAAGTTATATGAGCCACATATGGACTTTGTTCAATATCTTTGTATTTTTTCACAACCCTTTAAATGTGTTAAAAAAAGTTCTCATCTCAATAGCTATATAAAAAGAGTGGCAAGAAGGATTTAGCCATAATCCAGGTTGTCAACACCTAATTTGTCTCAAGTTTCCCTGTAAGTATTATTATAGCGACAGCTAAGAAGCTTTGAAATACAGTTTATTACTTTCAACTTATAAATATTTTCCAACATCCAATTGGATAGATTCAGTGTTCTATAGAACATTTAGATCAACCTTTTAAAATTTCTCAATTGAATTTTCTATATATATATAACTAAATCTTTGACTATTCTACCAATTCATTAACTAGGTGTTTTAAAATCTCCCATTATGATTATGTATTTACTTATTTCTTCTTGTCATTTATATAAATTTTGAACCTATGCTACAGTTGTATGTAAGTTAAATTTTTGTTTCATGATGAATTCAGATTGTTATCATTTATGAAGTTATTCGTTTGTCTCTGATAGTTCTTTTTTGCTTTAAAGCCTGTTTGCCTAGTATTAATATTACTACAATAGATTTTGTTGTTTTTATCATTACTTCGTATTTCTTTATTCCTTTTATTTTTTACCTTACTGAATCTTTATCTTTGATTTTTTTCTCTTAAAAATAGCATATACCTAGGCTTTGTTTCTTTATGCAATCTGAAATTATTTCAGGATTTAGTTAATTTATATTTATTTTGATTAGTGATATGTATTGTCTATAGCATCATGTTTTATACTTTTCATTTGTTGTGCTTTTTCTTTGTTTATGGGTGTAGATTTATTTATTCTATTTTATCCTTCTTGAGATTAGTTATACTTCTTTTTTTTTCCTTTGAGGAAGATTAGCCTTGAGCTAGCTGCTGCCAATCCTCCTCTTTTCGCTGAGGAAGACTAGCCCTGAGCTAATATCTGTGCCCAGCTTCCTCTGCTTTATCTGGGACGCCTACCAAAGCATGTCGTGCCAAACGGTGCCATGTCCACACCTGGGATCCGAACCGGCAAACCCCAGGCCGCCAAAGCGGAACGTATGCACTTAACGGCTGCGCCACCACGTCGGCCCCAAGTTATACTTCTTGAATATGCACCCTGATAATTTTTTATCAGTTCTGGAAATTTTTCAGTCATTGACTCTTCAAAGATAACTTTTTGGAGGAAAATGGATAAGAATATAAATGAATCCAAATTGTGTATGAATTAATTGTTAAACTGAGTAATAGACAAATGATGATTTATTAGACTGTTCTACATTCTATATTTGTGTATAATATATTTGTGTATAATACAATCTATATTGTAAATTTGTGATAATTTCACAATTGTTAGGTTTTTAAAAAATGTATATACAATGAGCTACCTAAATGTCACTTCTTATGTATATCCATGGTAGAGTTTGAAAACTATTTTTCCCCCCAGCTTTTTAGCAGAAGTGGCTTGGGCATTTCGGCATTCTTAAAGCTCAACAAATTTTACAAACAACACACTCAAGTAACCTGAATTAGAATAAGCATCCAGAAATCCCCCTCATGCTGCCTCTTGCCTATATTAGATTGATCCTTTCCAAGGATGACCACTATCCTGACTCCTAATGCTATAGAATTGTTTCGTCTGGTTTTAAATTTGTTTAAAATGAGTCATGAAGAATGTACTTTGTTTTGTTTCTAGCTTCTTTAGTTCACCATTGTCTTAATTTCAGTTTTTAATTTTAGTAATTACACTTTTCATTTCTAGAGTTCTCTTTGTTTTTCAAGTTTGCTTGCTATTTATTAATATTTTACATCTGTCTTTTATTTTGAAAGTTATACTGTACTAGTCATATAATCTCCTAGTGATTGTTCCAATATCTGAAATTTTTGTGGTTCTTGAGAAAGAAAACTATGTGGGGTTATCTGTATGGAATACTTGGGGTGGGTGGAGAAGGGGTGAGTGGGCATGTATTTTTTTAAATTGAAACTTAGTATTCCTAGAGCAGTTTTAGATTCACAGTGAAATTGAGGGGAACATGCAGAGATTTCCCATACAGCCCTTGTCCCCCCACTTGCATAAGCCTGCCCCATTTTCAACATTCCCTGTCATAATGGTACATTTGTTACAATTGATGAACTGGCTCACTCATTTTTTATCTACTTGATCTACTCTTCTGGTAATAACAATCTGATCCTCTGATTTTCCTTTCTTGTACACATGCAACATTGATCAAATTGCTGTGATTAAGTGTCTGACTAGTCAGCTTGAGACTACTAAAAACATCTATGATGGTGAAGTTTGGATCTGGAGATTCAGTAATAGGTACAATTAAGTTTGACACTAAAAAAAATGATGTTGTTTTCTAGAAGAATGTGTATGGGATACTTGATAGGCAAAAACAGCACAATGTTTATTAAGGCATAAGATAAATCAAAGCACATAGGGTCAGGTCCTGCAACTGCAATTGGGAAACATTGGCAAGTTTTGTAGGAAAGAGTACTAAGGGGTGAATAAAGAAAGGAATAAAGTTTGATTTCTAGGAAGAAAAAAATGGAAAGCTTTTACAAAGCCACTTTCATAAAAACAAGTATCTATATACCAATTCAGTCAATCCACCTATTTCTTTAAACTATTTTATTTTATTTTATAATGTGATTACATTTTAATAACATAGTTTTCAAAAAAGTTCATTTTGCCTCTGCCTAATATTCCTGCTCTGTATTGGGAAAATGAGGGCAAAAAGACTGATGTATTGAGAGATGGTATATAAGATATATTGAGAGAGGGCTGAGAAAGAAAAATCTAGAAGCAGCTAGATCTTTTCAGCTCTTCCACCTTTTTGCCCATCAGTATACCATCTTTTTTTTTTTTTTTTCTTTTTCTCCTCAGTCTACATCTACAGCAGCAGGGCACACAGGCAAAGCTGCACATTTTTCTAAATGCTATTATACAGTTCAAATGAAATCCAGTTGTAGTTATTAGTATGCTGGATAAGCTGCTATTACAAAGGCTGAAGGGCAGTAGCTAATAAATGTTAAAGTTTAATTTCTCTCTCAATTAATAGCTCAGTCCTGAAATGACAGTGGCTCTATAATATTAGTTGCCCAAGTTCTTTCTATTTTATTAATTTGAGACCCTCAACACATTGCTTCCATTTCATAGTCAAGAGAGCCCAAGGTCCCATTTGTCAAGTCTGTATTTCAACCATAAGAAAAGATGGAAGAAATATTTGATGATGTGCTCCTGGCCTTTAATGGTATGGCATAGAAGTTGAATGCATCACTTCCTGTTCTATCCCAGTAGCCTGAATATAGTCACATGGCTCAATATTGATGAAATCGAGACTGAGCAGTATAGTCTTTATTTGTGTAGCCATTATACAAATATAGTTTAGGGTCTTTATTAGCAAAAAATAAAGAAGGATATCTTGGGAAAACAAGTTTCTGATTCACCAAACAAATCTAAATATCGTAGATGGATCATTAGGTGAATTGATCTGCTTCTAATGAGCAAGAGGGATATTTAGAAATGATATGCACATAAATGCCAGCTAGCACACAGAAGGCATAGAACACATTTTGAATGACTGAATAAAAGGATGAGTAGATAGCTTAGCCATCAAGGACAGGGTTAAAAATGACAATAACAGAGCATGCCAGATTCATAGAATAAATTCAATAAATATTTACTGAAGGACTGTAGGCCAAGATCTTTTTAGGCAATGGGTTGACAAACATAAAGAAGACGTAGAACCTGCTGTGATGTGCTAAAAATTGTGATAATAGAAAAAACTAATCATATTAAATATATATAAACTTTTAATATTCTTGAATTCTCACACATCAATATCACCACTCCTCTGCAGAGTCTAAATCCTATTGGCTTACCTCCAAGAAGAATCACAGATAAGCGTGCTGTAATGCACACACCTCTTCTCAGGCTTGTGCAGATCCGTACATGTATTATTAACCAAATCTGTGAGTCTGATGTACAAGCAGAATGTCAATGGAGCTCTTTGCAATAAAGCATTCTTGCCACACAGACCACAAGACTCAATAGTGACATGATGAATGTCTTTTCTCTCTAGTAAACCTTTGCAGGAAGGCAAGTCACGATAAAGCGTTGCTTGATGAACATGAAATCTTAAAAGCGCATGAGATAAATTGAATATTTGATATCTATGCCAGCCAAATACATCCATTTTGCCATAGATGTTGCTTCACCCATGGGACTGGAATGTTTGTAATATATAGGCAAAATCTTCTCCCAGGAGTGCTGTAGAAATGGTTTCAGCCCTCATTTAACTCCCATACTCCTTCTTTTTTTTGGAGTCACCACTGGGAAATTCTTATTTTTTTAAATCAGATCAACACTGTGCCACCTCAAACCCAGCTCTGAGTTTCTGATTGATACATATGTTGCTTAGCTCTCCTAATGTTTTTTCCGGCAGGTAATTATGGAGCCATTTTATTCCCTTCATGTAATTTTGACTATTTTAAAAATCTTACTCACTGTGTTAACTGCATCATAAAAATTTATTAAAATTCAATAAGAGGTATCTTAGTATATTCATCACATATTTGAGATACAAGGAAAATTGGTCAAAATACTATATTTAATGTACAATAAAATACTATAGAAACACAGAGGAGGGAAATATATTTGATTAAGGGCATCAAGAAAAGCTCTCTAGATAAATAATTATATTTGAACAGGGCTTTGAAGGAGGAGTAAGATTTCATAAGTGGAGAAATGGTAGGAAGCAATTTAGGTCAAGGAATATGTGCAAATAGCACAAAAATTACAAGGCATCTTTCTAGAGTGGCGAGTAAGCTGATATGCCTAGAGGATTGCAGTGTTTGAATATGAAATTATATTAGAAGAAAATTATAATTATTATGTGAGATACCATGATAAAAATATTAATTTCTTGGGGCCAGTACAGTGGTGCAGAGGTTAAGTTTGCACATTCTGCTTTGGCGGCCCGGGGTTCGCCAGTTTGGATCCTGGGTGCAGACATGGCATGGCTCAGCAAACCATGTTGTGGTAGGCATCCCACATATAAAGCAGAGGAAGATGGGCAAAGATGTTAGCTCAGGGCCAATCTTCCTCAGCAGAAAGAGGAGGATTGGTAGCAGATTTTAGCACAGGGCTAATCTTCCTCAAAAAAACAATTAATTTCTTGTTAATATAAATTTAACCATTATTCAGGACATAGATTTTTATTAATTGATCAAAGAGGAGGGATCATAGAATGAATGAATTAAACATTTTCAATGAGTGTGACACAAAAAACAGAAAATTATAGAAAGTAAACCAGCCAAAGAGTTGCTTATCTAAAAGCATTACTCAAGAGAGCATCTTGAGTTTCACTTTCCTTTTTTCCTTCTCTTCTTCATCGTCAGGCTTCCTGAAAATAGCAGCTTGTTGACAGACAAGATTTTCTAGATCCATCGTATATAACAGTCTTTCTTTCAGTATAAAATGTATTGGAGCTAAAAATAATCATCCTGAAAAGCAGACTTTAAGTCTCCCCAATGAAGACAGTACTGTTCCCGCACTTGAGCTCCTAGATCTGATATTGAACACTCAGTAAATGGAACTTCTCTGGAGCATTTTGTCAAACCGACAACAGAAGTCGCCTTTGTTGGGGCACGCTTTTATTACCGGTTCATCCTTTATGCAAAGGAAATATTGTGTATGTGGATAAGAGTAAGAGACAAAGAGAAATATAGATGGAAACATTTTGATTAAAAGCACTGTTAAAAATTGAAAATTATAATTCATCCAATGGTAATTTGTCTTAACATTTGTCCCCCTAAGGTGCCATGTTGCAAAAGCCATCAGTTGTTTAAAATTGGTTTCCAACATGGTGGCTCAGAGATATATCATGGGGATATGCTTGAAAAAATACTGATATTATGTAGAGGATCAAAAATCTTTATCACTTACGAAATGTCCCTGTATTTCTTCCTTGCCATGCTCCTTGGAGAAAGGTCATAGGTGCATGCGAAGCCCAGCTCAAGCGGCATGGTTCTACACCTTACCCTCCACAGGGATTGGCAGCAGCTAGTTAATCATGTCACTTTCTTCCAGGTGCCAAACACAGAGGTAAAAGCTCCACCCAGTAAAACTCTACAGAAAGCTCTATTTTAACTTATCTGGCCGATTGTAAGATGACCCAATCTCAGATAGCTCAACAAAGTTTGTCTGGCAGGAGATTAATTCTGGAAGATCTTTATCTAGAAAAAAGGTGCAGATCATTGGTAGTTCTGAAAACTTGAATATAGCATTGTCTCTAGGCTGATTTACAGTAGCTTCAACACTGTCACCCTAAAATATTCAGCTTCCTTAGAAATCTCATTTTAGCAAAACACAAACAAAGGGAAATTTACTTCAAGTATTAGGGAGAAAAGAGGATGATTCTACAGAAGAATAGATATTGATTTCCCAAGTTTCAGGTCCATGTGCAGTCATTTGAATACTGAGGATGGAGAAGACCAAGGTCATTACCAAGGAGAGGAGAAACTGCATAGTCATAGCTCATCTTTATATGGCCTGGACCAATGACCCTCTTTCAGAATTGACCAAAAGAAACCAGGGAGCTGAAGAAGATGTAGAAAATAAAGTTAAAAAGTAAATAAATTAATTAAAAACATAGTAAGTTCTCTAATAAAAGTTCCATGTAAACTTACTCCTAGATTCCCAAACAACTTACCTGAGGTGATTCTGTTTCATGACTTTTTGCCTAGATATGTAAAAATCCACATTAATGTGAATGAGCAATTAGGGGGGTTATACAAGGGTGTTAGCTGTAGATGAGTCTAATAAATAAGCAGACACCATAGAGGTCCTTTAGAGAGCTAGAGGAGTTTCCCACACCAGCTCTACATACTAAGTGCTGTATCAGTTCAGCAAAACAAGCAATTATTCAATAATTACTATCTGATCATTTCTTTTTTCAATTATGATGACCATATTTTGCTACTCTTAGTTCTTTGAAGACTACACAACAACTTTAATCACCAAGTTTTGCGCTGCACTCAAGTCCTTTCTATTTTTAACAGGTTTACTGATAGCTCTGTAGGGAGCATGTCTACACAACACCATTGTTTGCTTAGGAGTCAACACCTTTGGTCGTACCAGTAATGCAATAAATGAAAGTTAGAACAGGAGATTGCTCCTCTATGTCTAGGCTTGTTATAGAATATAATAATATTATATCATTATAATCTACAATATTATATCATTATAGTTATAATAAGCATTTACTGAGTACTCATGCATGCCATTCACAATTCTAAGTGCTTTGTTTTTAATACTCACAAATATCCAGTTAGGTATCATTATTATGAAAATTTACAGATTAGGAATTTGGAATTTGGGAGTATGAGTAACTTGCTCACGGTCACCTAGCCTCAGTGGTGGAGCTGAAAAAAACAGCCCGGAGATTCTGGATCTCCAGGCTTTACCGCTGATCACACGGTGAAATCCGCTGACGCCTAGCGCTGTTATTTCTGAAGCCAATTTTATCAATAGAAATACTTTAAGTTTTTTCACATGTAATAAATGTTTTCATTTAAAATACTAATTTAGTATTAGTATTTAGTATTTAAAATACTAATTTAGTCTCAATAGAAAGTAATCTTTTGAACAATTAATTTCAAGGCAGTAAGTGCCACTGAATTTTAAATTTGTATTTATAGCCTATTGTGTTTTACCATTTCCAACAGTCATAACTATGAAGCAAGCTTTGGGGGAAAAGTATCATTTCTGTATGTGACTGCTTCAACTGCCTATGAATACAGTGCGACTCATCTCCTGACCGTTAAGTTTCCTGTTTTCAGATGGCCCTTTTTTCACTTGATTTTATTTACTTTCAAAGTGACATTTCAACAGAGGTATCCACTCTCATTTCCACTCTCCTTTGACATTTCTGTGACTTAGAGTGCAAGGAGCTGCTTGCCAAAGACTTGCTAGATTGATGTTCGGAGAAAAGGAAAAAAAAAATCTGCCGATAGCAGATGTTTCTTTTCTTCTTGTTGTGCCTATTACTTTGAAAAACTGACACTGCTTAAAAACAGATTTCAGATGTTCTTTCTTTTTGGCAGCAAGAGTGAATGTGTTGCCCAACTAGGCGAAGTGTAAGTATTGTTTAAACAGGCAAATTGAAGATGGAGAATGGAGGAATGAATAAACTCTCAGTGATGGTTGGCTTTTTTCTCCCTAAATGAACAATTTAATATAGCAATCCTTAAGTTTACTGGGTGACTATCTTAGTTGTAAATTCTACTTCGACCTTGTCTAGGTATGGCTAATACCCTAAATAATACATTATCTGATATATTTTCATTTCTTTCTTTTTTATTTAATAAGTGGCACATTGAAATATTTCAAAACTCAAACTCAGCCACTCAGAGATATTTTCCGGGGAGAGGGGCACATTTCCAAAGTCATAGCTTAATAATTTAGCCAAAAAATATTGTGAGATTGTTATTGTCATCACAAAGGACACCAATCAGCTTCCTGTAAACAAGTAAAGGGTCTTTTACAAATTATAAAAAAAGACCCCCCTCTCCCCAGGTAGGTTAATTGGAAAAAATAGTCTCTCCCATGGGAATACAAATTACAAAAGGGCATCTGTGCTTCCAGGCTAAACGCAAACCTTTGCAGAGCCTTAAGCAACTGCGCATGGGCTGACATAAGTCCCTCCTTGAGCACTACCATATGCATTTGAGCAGGGCGCAAAGTGCACAACGGAATTCTATTGCCCGGAAAATAGACTAAAGCATCTATCCAGAGATTTTTCAAAAATTCTTAATATAATATTCTTATGCAAATTTCCCATACTCATGCTCTGTCCACTTCAATATCCAGAAAATGGGTTTAAAGTAGGCTATGAATGGCAGAAACCATTAGTAATTCGAAACTAATTCGAGAAAATGCAAGAATGCCATAGTGAGTCATAATGCACCTATAAGGTATCTGCCTTCAGATTCCTCCGTGCTCTCAAACTTATCACATGAGAAGTATTTTGTTTAACAGATTAAGTTGCATTATGGACACCATTAAAGCCATAATGTCACCTGTGTTAAGAGAAGTTTGCATATTTTCTTTCGTCACATAAATAATGAAAACGTAGTAGCTGGTGAACCAAGACTGTTGTTATTGTTGTTATTGTTCTTCTTGTGTCATTTATTAATCTTCTCAGGCTGTATAGTAGGATTAAAACAACTCTTTTATTTATGCAAGTAGAATCCTGGCAGGTAAAAGTGTAGTAAAAACTTTTGAGACATTGTTACCGCACAAAAGTTTCCAACCCTTTGGAATGCAAAGCTGCTTTTGGAAAAAAGTGGATGTTTTCCATTCAGAGCCAAGGATCTTATGGGAAATGTGGGAAAGAATCACCAAACATACTCATATTCAAAGTTAGAGAAACAAATGGGATTTTGGTGACCCTATGCAAAATCTGATTCCAGGAAGGCATAGAAGCACAACGAAATAAATGTTTTTTGAAGAAAGGACACATCTAGGGTGACTTAGTTTTAAAAATATTTTAAGTAAGTTGGGTAGAGAATTGTTTAAAGCAAAATGTTCAATTGATCCTACAATTGAGCGATGCTGAAAGCACTTGCCATCTTGATGTTATTTGAGCTTTAGGGAAAAATGACTGCACTTGTAAGAAATAAGAGATTTCCAATTTTGCAGACTAAGAATGGTTTCCAATAGTTCTGCTCAAAGCTATAGCAGTGCCATAGCTGTGGTAGACAAGCATCCATGAGAGCGTGCTGCCCAACAGCAATACTATGGGATAGGGAAATGAAACAGCAGAAATGCATTTATCAGACAACAAATTTCTCTCTTTTTGGTGTATTAAAGCAGAATAGAACCTCATTTTATATTCAGTAACTCAATCAAAGCATTTTTTTAAACAATTGGATAGGGACAACTCCGATGAGGAAAATCCCATACTTCCCGCTAATAAGGCCAGAGATGGCAAAAGTGATTATTTGGAAAAACAAGAAATGTGACTATATTTCCCCTAGATTAATGAAGCAAGTCACACCAGATATATAAAACATCGATCATTATCTGTATAAATTGCTGTGCTCTTTTACTTATCCTGCTATTCTGCAGGATCACAAGTAATCATGTCTATCCTGTACTATTAATGTAACTGTGTTATTATAAAATAGAAAACTAGAAAAATGATACTTTTATCTTTGACAAGAGAAACTCTTATAATCAGATTCTACTCTGCTACAGAGAGGAATTTGATTTGATCCCTTTTTACTATTTTGTTCACTATCATCCCCTCCACTCTATCCCTTTTGTCTATATTCTATAAAAATCAATCAATCAATCAACAAATGAAAGATTTAATGGATTCTAATTCTCAGTAGTTTTTTCCCCAAAAGTTTCCATTATAAAGTATCTTAAAGTGAAATGCTAAAACAAGTAGTACTCTTCCTGGATTTAGGTTTGCTAATTATTAGAGTGTGATATTCAAGTGAAAGACCAAATCATTTATTTATTGATGCCATTAGATTTTACATTTAAGCTTAATAGACCATAAAGCACTGGACATGTTTCAAGAAAATGTTATATTAACATTACATATATGTATGTGTGCACTTACGTTTGTGTGGATGAATTATATTTGCTGAAACCTATCGCCTTGATGTGTTGAGTAACAATTGTAAAATGTACAAACCCTCAGTTGAACCCTCGTAAGCTTTAAACTCAAACGAGTCTGTTGATTCCCACCTATTTCGTTAAGTCCCCTGTAACAGTTCTCAAGATGGCAATATATGTTTAATGCTATAATATAAAATGGTCTACCTTGGAATTTTTCCCATTAAAGAAGAAAATACAGCATATGTAAAAAATAAATTTAGACTTTTTTGGACTAAATTCCATTTTTCAAGAATTAAAATATTATCCAACTTTGACCTAAACTCACCTTGTTATCTAAAGCTAGTTTTCCCACTTGGCAAAGTATTATGAAAATTAACTTTTCCACATGTAAACTGGAAAATAAAATCCACTTAGCTAATAGTACTACACGTATTGCTGAGGACAAAACAAGCTGTGCATATTTTGCTGAAATTTAATATAGATCATGCAAAAATAAAATTCATAGATAAATTCATTTCTTTACATTAGTCAAATAGAAATTGAAAAAATACAAATAAATCTCCAATAAAAGGAGTATGGGACTAGATAAAGATACTGCAAGAGTATGGAAACCAAAAAGAGCAAACTGAAAGTATGTTTAAAAAGTATAGTAATTTTGCAGAAAAAAATACATTGCATATCATATATCATCAGTCCCTAGCTTGGCAGTTGGCGCATGGTTAATGTACAGTAAATGTTAGATGAGTGAGTGAATAAAGCTAGTGAATTGAAAAAATAATTGAGGTCTTCATATCTGGTAGAAATCAGAGATGACCATGGCCAAAACTAAGAGATAGAGAGTTAGATGTTTTGTGGGAGGCAGTAGGAATAGGTGATGAAAGAAGCATGAATGAATAAAGAGATCATTGGGAAATTAGAGATAAAAAAGGAAATTAGGTTAAGGAACTAGTGGCATTAAGTGATTAAACTTTTTTTTTTTTTAATATTAAGGAATGTTAGGCATTCTTACAAGGCCAGTTAAAAGTTTCTTATGGAGAAGCTGATGTCCCAGAAGGAGGGGATTAAAAAGTAAAAATTTATTTGAGCTCAAATATCTTCTAAAATTAATATTTCACCAGTAGCACAAAGAAAGCTTTTATTTTTGTGTCCTAGATACTGAAAATAACCATTTGCTGACTACTTGATATCTTATTGTTAAGTTGGGTTTTGGCTTTTACAAGCATAGAATTTGAGAAAAGCATGAAATAATTCTGAAAGGAAGAGAGAGATAGAAAGGAAGGAAAAATGAACTCCCAAAGTATATGGAATGGAAAGGAATGAGTTGCTTAGAAGGACACCAGGAAACATTTTGAAATATACTCTCATTATACTACCCCATTCCAAAACCACACAAAGAAAAGCCTTTTGTTCTTTAACTTTCCCTTGCTTTCCTTGTTTACAGAGAAGTAGATAAGATGCTTAGAGTTGCAGCAGCCATCTAGCAACTGTGACCAAGGCCATCACCCATATGCTCTCGGCATCTAGTGAAAGAATGGGATGTATTGGTAAATTGGTGGTTTCTCTGAGTCACAGAATCAACAAGCAGACAACCAACTTCGGAAATTAAGTAAACAATGAATGTTCTTATGATTTAGGCCAATTTTAATTCTGTAGTCTCTGATTTGTAGCTAAATGCTCCAGATAATACACATAATAATTATATTTGCACATCATATCAAAATTATGAGTTGATTTTGTATCTTATGGAAAAATATATTGAAAAGAACTTGTCTAAAATGCAGTGCTGTGAGAAAGACAATATAAAATAATTTAAAATGAAAAATTCAAAATCTGTCATGAGATAATTAAAAAGCATTGACAAATTACACATTTAACCATACATATTCATAAATTTCTACTCTGCGCCAGACTCTCCTTGTTTACTGGACACAGGGTACTAAAGTAGGAGAGAGATGAAAACAAGTTAAAAACATATACATATATATTTAAGCAAGGATATGTGCTATAGAAAACGTAATTTTCTTACGATACACTAGCCTAAATAAGGTACAGGCAAACATATTAAAAGAATAAAACTCAGTAGCAAAATCAAGTACCCTAGAAAATTGAAAGAAGACAAAAAATCATCTTTTAATAGCTATGTTATGTTTTAATAATTTTTAACATTATAGCTGCTAATATAGTGAAACATTTCATTATTAGTCTTGAGTCAGAAGTTTGATAGAGTGTTAGTGCCATTTCAGATTTTGTATCATTATGCAATTCAATGTTTGAACACACACAATGTCAACATGATACATATGTGGAAATATGGAATACAACAAAACACTTATGCTGTGAATAATGATAGTATTGAATTATATTTTTCAAAATCACTTACTCAAATCATCACAAAATGTATGCTCTAGAACATACCCATAAACACATTGTTGATATATTAAAACTCTTAAGAATAATAAACACAGTAATCAAAATTGACATCAAAACATTAAGCTTAATAGCAAAGGAATGAATTAAACCATAGCCATTAATCCTTTCATTGGATATTAAATATGAGAATATTAGCTTATTATTAGTAGTGTTCGCTTTAGTAATTAATATCAATTTTCTAATGTCATTCACTGCAGAGCCAAAATAGATTGAATTTTTTTAACTCTTCGGAAGCTATCATTCACAATACACACAGTAGCAAAAATGAGATCAACAAAAAGTGATACAAAAGCAAACACATGTTTTATTCTTGCTTTGAACTGATTTTCGTGAACAACCATGAGAAAGTCTAGTCAGTTTGTCAACTGTTCTGTAAGAGTAATTGACTTAACTTGTCTTCTGGAATGAGAGTAAAAGTTACCCAACCTGCAAAGAAAGTATGGTAACTATGTTTTCCTCACTGATTCTCTCAACTAAATTTTGGTCTTTGTCCAGACATGTTTTGTTGGAGGAGACAAGAGGGACCACTGTTAAGGAATCTAAAACAGAGTCAAGGACCAGCTGTGTGCCTTAGGTGGAAGGTAGAACCATTATGACCCACAGATGACTCTAGCCACTTGGAAATTCTTGAAGATACTCTTATGCCTGCTTCTCTAGATGATGCTTCCTTTGTTAATAAAATGTCTCCGTTCCCTATCTGAAAATCTCCTACTTCTCTTTCTAGACTCAGCGCATAAAAAATTTCTGTGAGACTTTCACTAATTTTCAGCTGAGTTAATTGTGTCCCTTACCATGTATCGCTCCACAGCCCTTTTGCTCAACCTTTTTTCACTACTGTATTCATTACATTACTCTGCTGAACTTACTCTTCCATGCTCTGCATTGTAAAATATTCTTTATCCAGTTTAAACCTATGAATCTCCCTGCTCCCCATCAAACAAATGAATATCCTTCAACTCCCTCTTCCTCCCTGAAGATGACTTGACACATATGTCACAGAAGTTAGACTAAGTTATCTTATTAGATAAGAGTGCTCTAAATTTCACGCTAACAGGTAAAACAATCTATCCACAAACACACTCATCCTCTTCTTCCTGCCCGTTGTAAAATTGAGGACCCGTCCTTTGACATCTATGTGCTCAGTCTGTACCTGCACCTCGGATCCATCTGTTCTCAGGAACCTTATACTATTGCTTAATTCTTTTTCTCCTCTGGGAATTTAACTTTGCCTCTTACCTTGATCATTCTTATCATCATATTATGCTCTTTCATACGTCCTATCTGTGCCAATTACTGTGCTCACATATATATTTTTTTTCCTCATATTATTTGGCTTCTGAAGAGTATTCAATATTTTTCAACATTATTCTTTCTTGAAAGATCCCCTTTCCATACGACTATGACATCACAATCTTCTTAGTATTGTAATGTCTTATTTGGTAACATATTCTTGATCTCCTTTTCAGGTTTATACGTCTGTATGCAGCCATTAAATATTGGAAATACCCAAAGTTCTCACTTAAACTCTCCTCTCAATCTGTACTCTCCTATGGTAATTTTTTCTATGCCTGCTAGGCGGTTTATTAAATTGCTCCAGGCCTAATCTATGAGATAATCAGCTACCTTCTTGACATTTCCATTTGTATGTTTCAAAAGTACCACAAACCAAACAAGTCCAAAAAGTAACTAATACTCTCCCTTTTCCTTGTCACTCCCCCAAACATGGCTTTCATCTAATCATTTTCATCTTAATTAACAGAGTTGTTGTTCATTTGGTTTCACAAGCCAGAAACTTGAAATTTAACTTTTCTTTTTATGTGTACTAACTTTATTATAAAGGATACAGATCAACAGCCAGATAAAGAAGTACATAGGGTGAGGTCAAGAAGAATTCTCAGGGGCTCATGAGTGCAGGACCTTCTCTCCCTGTGGAAGTGGGGTGTACCATCTTCCCTGCATGTGGATGTGTTTACTAACACGGAAACTCATCAGTTCTCATTGTTCGAGGGTTTTTTGTTCTTTGAAAGTTAAATTTGATTTCTCTCTCTCTCATTGCTCCCTAATTTAATCTATTACCCACTCTTATGGTTTTTGCATGACAAATATCTCTTAATTCCATTCACTTCCCTCCAGCTCATTCCAATCCATCATTTTCCATCTGGCTTATGTACTTCCATAGCCTCTTCATTGGTCTTTCACTTTCTTTTATCCTCTTCCCACACTTCAGACACAATGATATTTTAAAAAACCTGCTAATCTAACCATGTTAGTCCATACTTTCAATCTTCCTGCTTTCTATGACCCAGGAGAAAGTTCAATATTTGTAAACTAGTGTATTCTGCCTTGTTTTTGCTGTTTTCTTTTTTTTTCTAGCTTTATTCAGGTCTATTTAACATATGAAACACTGTACACTGTACATTTATTTTGATAAATTTGGACATATGCTTACACCCATGATACCATCACTGTAACCTGGATAATAAATATATCCATCCCTTCTGAAAGGTTTCTTATGTACCCTTGTTTTTTGTTTTTTTCTTTTTTGTATGTGTGTAGTAAGAACACGTAACATGAGATCTACCCTCTTAACAAGTTGTTAAGTGCACAACACCGGATTGTTTGAGCTTCTTACCCTGATCTCTCTAGCCTCATCTTGTACTATTCTCTTTCAATTTGTCAGAGTTCTAGTCACACTGGACTCTTTCTGCTCATTAAATGTGCCATGTCTCCTCCTACCACATGCTGTTTCTTTTGTCTGGAACATACTTCTTTCACTTTTCATTCAGTAAATCCCCACTCATCCCACACATATCAATTCAACTGTTATGTCTTCATGAAAGCCTTTCCTGACCCAGATTACTGTTTCCTTAGCATTGCCTCTCTTTTCTTCATGGCTCTTATCACCTTTGACATTTCATACTTTTCTATGTGATCATTTAATTTATGTGTGTTTCTTTCTATATACCATAAACTCCATGTAGATATGGAATATATTTACTAGTTTTCTCCATCAAGTGCAAGGACCAAGAATAGTGCTTGAAGTGTAGTAGATAATCAATTATATCTGAGTGAATATTATTTTGAAATTTTTAATTTTCACTTTTTTATTTCTTCCTCCCTTAAGGTCAGAGATCATGAAATTATTCATCTTTGAATTCTCATTTCCTTAACAGGTCTTCAAACCTATTAGGAAAATTCATTTTTCATAAAGGGAGGTAGGTTGGAAATGTAGGGGAAAAATATATTAGGGAAAATGAGATAGAGTTATTGTAAATCCTTCAGAAAACATTGTTTATTATAGTTACAACGGCATCTAATAGAACAACACTGAATTTGAAATGACTCCTTTTTCCCTTTGTTTTTACAAGTGCCTTACAGTTTGATTGATTTTCTGTTACCATTTTTAATTTCTGAAGTAATTTAAATAATTTACATAGAGCTGGTGATGTGAATAAAAGAAAGAATTGCCACACAGAACACTTGTCAATTTCTGGTATCTGATGCTTGTAAATAACTAATTTTCAAACTGGCAGCATTGCCTTGTGCTCTCCTGAGCCTATTTATTAACACCAATCCCTAATAATATCATTATAAAGTGTATCTAATCTTCAAATTTTAATTTGAACTTAAAAAGAAATGATGATAGTTTTGTACATTTAATATTGCAAATTAGAAAACAATCGTGATTCTGTTGTAAACTTTTACTTAATCCTTGATCTATAAAACAACCTCCATAAATATTGCACCATTGTAAAATGGGACCTACAATCTGCCAGATATGTATGCATTAATATCATGAGAAATGCCATTCTGCTTAAGCTAAAACTATTTAATGTTTGCATTAAGACATTGAATATCAAAGTTTTCTCAGATATTTGTAAATAATGCTGAGAAAATATTTTGACAGTCTGGACTGAAGTGTGTTAATTAAAAATCAAATACTCTTCCATGATGTAAAATATCATTTTCACTGCTTTCTGTTGTTATTATTTATTTTCCCAAATATAGTGCTTATTATAAGTGGAGAATAAGCCAACTGCATCCCTGCAGCTTGTCTCCAAAAGATAAAAAAATGTTCCCAATTTGGTGTTCCCCAAGTGTGCATTAGTCAGGCAGAGTTAATGGAGCTATCTATCACTTCCAGCTCTCCTCTGTGAGCAGGGAGCAATAGATGACCCAGCTGACTCAGCTCAGCTAGTTTGTTATTCATAGGCTGACTGCAGTGCCGTTATGGTGGACTCGTCACAGAGATCTAAGGCTCAGTTGAGCAAAGGTATCTGAACTACCATGTCAACTCCAGAGGTGGTTCTTGCAGATTAGGTCTTAATTCAAATGGTATCGTCAGAAAAATTATTAATTCCACTTGAGGATAGAAATAAAAACCTTTGAGCTGATTTTTTATAACATCAAACTCCAAAATGGATATTGCTCGTATAAATGGGGAGAAATGGGGAAATATCCAGTAGTTCCAATCAATCTCTGACATAAAGAACCAATCTGACAAGCAGACAGACAACAAAAACATAATCAGTAGGTGCTGAAAATATCTTGGACAAAATTGCAAAGACAAAACTATAAAAAAAGACCATTAATTTTAAAGCTTTAGACATAAGATCATTAACATTTCCTAATATATTTGTACACAGGTTATTTACTAATTGCCAAAAAATTCGCATCAAAAGATATCACTGACTATGGAAGTTAGATGCTAAAAGTTTGCCTTATCCATCTTTTCCCATAATTTCCCAAATTTGAGAAGTTCAATGAACGTGGGAAAAGGGTGAGAAAAAGATTGAACAAATATAATGATGTATACCGCTATAGTCTCGTCCTCGACACCCAAGCCCACCCCACATGAATTATATCATTTTTCTCTTTTGAAGTACTTAATTCTTGGGTATAGGACTTTGTGTCATTTCTTTTCCTTTCCCTAGATTCCACCACTTTTGAATAATGTAGAGATCCAGGCATGTACCATCTTTGACATGTCAGAATGATTATTTCTAGAGAACTGTCAACTTAGATCAACTTTCATCCCTATGTTAAAGCTTGAACTGGAGTATTTAATTCAAGGACTGCCTTTCTGAATTTGACAGTATGACACTAAGAATCTAGTGATAGATGTGAGGTATACAGCTGGAATTTGAATGATTTCCTGAATGTTTGGAATCTGAATATGAATGTTACTAAATATATTAGTTCTAATAACTAATATAAACATTATTTTTGGTGTATAGTGAATGAATTTTTGAAACTTTTCAAGTTGATATTTTCTTATAGATTATTTTGAATATTTGTCACATTATTTACTTAGTCTATGTTAAAAGCAACATAAAAATCTATATTCTATATTTTACTGTGTCTTTGATAATTATTTCAAAATATAGTTAAACAAAGGCTGTTTTAGAACTATTTTAAACATTCTTTTAAATTTTATGTGATTTTTAAAAATCTGCAGGGTCACCATTTTTAAGGTTTTTTTCCACCTCCCCCAAGATATAAAATATGACAGAACTAAATGCTAACTTCAAAGAACACTCAAACCCAGACCAGCTCTGTAGGATGTGGGGCAGTAAGAGGAAAAGTAGCAGTTTTCCAATTCAAAGTTGTCCTTTTTTCCCCTTGAAAAAAATCTTAAATATTTTTTTTCAAATGATGAATACAACAACCTAAGCTGACAGACTGTTCACTACATCTCAGAACACTGAAATAGAACATTCGCTAACCAAATCCCAAATACATTACAGAGATAGAATAGCTCAGTCTCACGGCATATATTTATGTTGTAATGATGAGTTTGCATGATGGATTAAAAAAATACTTCTTAACGCACCCTGTAGAAAATACTTAAAAATCCAGGAAAAAAAAATTAACCCACAGAACATTTCCCAATAGTAAATTAAATGAAAAATATATATAGGTTCCCCATATAGGATAAATTAGGTACACTTCCATGATGCACAAGTTGTATTTTTAAAACTTTTTTTAATTGGGAATTTACAAAAAATAGATAAACCTAAATGTATATGCTAACAAGTAATAGCAATGAAAAACCATTTTTTAACCACCACTCAAATCAAGAAAATAAATATTTCCAGCACTCAGAGGCCTCCATGCGAGTCTCTTCTTGACCACAATAATCTCATATCCTGACTTTTATTAATTCCATGCTCTTCAGTTTTATTACCTAATTATGTCTGTATAGTGTATACATGCATCAAAGTTAGAGTTGAAGTTCTGTTAAAGTTCAGACAGAGAAACAAACCCAGTACAGGACATACATTAAGAGTTTTATTGCAAGAAATTGGCTTGAAAAATTGTGGGAGTTGACTAGGCAAGTCTACAATCTATAGGGCTGGCTATCAAGAAGGGCCGGTTGGATGAGCTGATGCTGCTAACCACGGGCATAATTTCTTCTTCATCAAGAAAACCTCGATTCTGCTTCTCTTAAGGCTGTCCAACTGATTGAGTCAGGACATTCAGATTATCTAGGACAATCTCCCTTAAGTAAACTTAACTAATTATGGACTTTAACCACATCTACTAATACCTTCTCAGAAACACCTAAATCAGTGTTTGATTGAATAACTGGGGACTATTACCTGAGCAAGTTGACATATGAAAGGAACGTCACAGTATGTAAGCCTATGTATACATGGTTTAGTTTTACCTATTTTTTTAACTTTGCTTGAATTTATTTCTACAGATTATATTGTTTTCTGTGTACCTTCTCTTGCTCAATAGTATTCTTCAGGATTTAGCCATGGTATTGATTATAGATGGTGTTTCTTTATCATTATTTCAATAAACCATAACATACTTATTCATTCTATGGTTAATGTATATCTGGGTAATTTTCCATTGGGGTAATCACAAACAGTACTTCTATGAATATTCTTGAATACAAGTATCTTGGTGCATATAAGAACATATCTCTATAGTATAAATAGCTGGAAAGGAATCGTCAGGTGATAGGGTATGTAGATCTTTTACCTGATGAATTTTAAAGAAAAATTACCCTGACACTTGCTAAAACAGTAAGAGTAATAGGACTCAACTCTATTGCAACAGGGAAGAAAGATTGAGCTTAACACCTAGTACAACAAGGTACCATGCAGAGATTTATAGTCAAGGAGCAGAATGAGGAGGTCAGTGGATGGAAAATTAGGAGGAGACAGTAAGGGTAAGGGGATTCTTGCTCATCGGACCTAACAGGATTCTTGATAAAGGCAGGTCAGGATCTTAGATATCAAGGCTGGAGGTTGAGGTATCAAGGGTGGTCATAAGTTAAGGGGAGGAGGATTCTCGCTAAACTGATCTAGCAGGATTCTTTCTAAGGGCAGGACAAGTTTAAGGCTAGTCTAGAAGAAGGCTCAGAGGAGCTTTACTAGTTTGGTCAAGGAGAGAGTTTTTGTCACTAGATAAGGCCAAATTCTTTTCCAAAGTGAAAGTACCAATTAATACTCCTCTACAACAGTGTATGAAAATTCATTTTGCTGATCAAACTTGTCAACAGACTTTTCAATATTAGCCATATTCACATGGATCTAATGGTTTATCATTCTGATTTCCTTTTTTTTTTCTTGGTTACTAATGAGAGGTGCCACACTTCTATCTGTTTATAAGCCATTTGGATTTTAATTTTTATAAAGGGCGTATTTAAGTTGTTTCTTACCTATTGGTTTATGTGTCTTGTGTTTGTTGATTTCTGGTACTGTATATAGTTTGGATATGAGCCCCCAGTCAGTTCTTAGAAATGTCATCTGAGCCTCCCTGTGGTTAAGTTTACTTTCTCTTAATGGCTCTTTTTCATGAACAGCAGTTCTTAGTTTAATGTATTCAAGTTTATCAACATTTCCTTTACAGTTTCTGCCTTTTCTGTCAGTTTAGGATATCTTTCACTACACAGATGTCACGAAGTGACTCTCTTTTATTAGTTCATTCATTTTCCTTTGCACTGTAAAGACAACCTTATTGTAAGTCTAGTGTCCATATATCTGTGAACTTGTTTCTAGTTTCTCTTTATTCTATTTCATTGGTTAATTGTTCTATCCCTGTGCCACTATCACAGGATCATGACTAAATAGTTTTGTATCTTAATATCTGATAGAACACATCTTTTCATCTCTTTCTTCTGCAATAGGTCTAGACTCCTTTTGACTATTTGAATTTCCATATAAATATTATGACAGTTTCTTTAAGTCCACAAATAACTTGTTCAGATTTCGTTTGGAATATCCTTTGATTTATCTCTGAGTTTGAGAATTGACATCGGATTGGTGGGTGGGTCTCATCATGGTGTAAGTAGACTTTCACTAAATAATCATGTTTTTATTCCCTAAATCTCCTCCCTCTGTTGTGCCTGCCTTGACAATATCTACAGAAAATAAGTTTTAAAAAGATGTCTTGTAGCACTCAGAATCTTTGGGAGAAATAGAGAATAAGGTTTGCAACCCAGCAGCTCTCTGATCTCATCTGCCTAAAGAACTTAAATGCTGGATTAAAAAAAAATCTATATTTAAGCAATTAGAGAATTAAATCAGGTGTTTGTCTTAAGTAATTACCCCTTTTACACTAAGAAATTATAGTTCTTTTTGTGGTCTTTGATGCTTTTCTTTGTTAGAGTCATCAGCTACAGACCATGCTGCTCTCCTATGTGATTCAGGTAAACATGAGCCATCAACCTTCCCTCCATTGTCAAATAATTGAAACATTTTGTACTCTATTTTTGGATTTTCTCTGCAATAATACTGTGACAGACTCTATGGATATTATTGGTGATGTTTCAAAGGAGGTCAGTAAGTTCAAGTGACAGAAGAGGAGAGAAAAGAGCAATAATAACACCCAAGGTACAAGGTACAAGGTGAGGCTAGTGAAAAACTTAACCACAACGATAAAGTGTTAGAGATTGCATGCTCTACAATTTTCAAATCAGTAAAAACAAGTAATCCTGCTGTAAATAATTTAAATCTGGAAGCATATGCTTACTCTGAAATTTATTTTGTAAATGGTTTTGCTGTTAAGATTTTTAAATGTCTGTATAATTATCATTTTCTCTCTAATACATATTTAAATTTTCTACCCTTGATTTTATCATTTAAATTCTCCAGCGGCAATTTTTACGTTTGACAAAATGGGTCTCTGTTTTAATGATGGGAATTGGTATAAAGCAGGATTTGATTAATAGAAATCCACCCTCCGTTAAAGAATCATAAAATGTTTCTAATCTGTTAATAAAGCTTGGGGTAAGCCACTTAGAAATATAACTATGTTTAGTATTTGTTATAAATTTCTATTTCGTGACTTTCCAACCCATTATAAAATAACTATAGTCAATTTATTTTAAAAATGTGGAAATAATTATTTCATTTCAAAGAGAATTATTATTGCTCTTATGAACTGTTGTAAATTTAAATGACTCAATAAATGAACAAGCCCTGTGGTAACTGCCTTATTCTCATCTACTTTCTAAGACTATTATATTTAGCTGTGATGAGGAGGATGGTCATATTAGGTATTATTTGCAAGAAATAGCAATAGAATATGTTCAAATGAATGAAAAATGTTCAATATTTGTGTAGTGGGGAAATTCATGTTAATTTAACTGGCAAATTATCAATTAGCTGAAAAATAAATGCATTAAGTATACATCTTAAATTGCAGAATTATTTTAAAGGTAATTGCCTCTCTTCAGGGTGCCTTTAACCATAGTTAATTCCTAGTGTAATGTGGAGTTAGGATTTCACTGCATTTTTAATAAGTGTCCAAAACCACCTTTGGAATTTGCCCCCTTGTGTGTCTTCAACAGATATTTAAATCGTTTTCTAATGACATGCATTATAAGGGGTTTAACAACTAAGGCAAAAATCATTAAACCTCCCATTTTCATTTATAGGGCTTCTCGTTTCTAATCAGTGCCTTTCCTCCCATACTGTTTAAACCATTCGATTTCTTCCTTTTGACTTTCACAAATCCTGGAATAAACCTTGAGAAAACACTTATGGTTAACATTTTAGTCTCTATTTTGTAAAAATTATATTGTCTTTTGCTCAAGGCTTTATTTTAATAAAGAGATGAAAACAGGAGGAAACTATGCTTCTTCTCTCATCACTTTGTAAAAGATGTTCTCCAGGATCACTCGGGCTGTTCCTGTTCCCATCGAACAAAAGGAAGCAATGGGACGATCTGAGGATAGTTTCAGTTTGCAAGTTACCTCAGGTTAACACGATTTTGGAAGGCCTCTTTAAAATAATATGCAAACACAAAATTCATATGGGTGTTGTTAAGCCATGTAAAAATTTAAAATAAGAGACTTAATTCTCACTGTTGAAAATAAGGGGAGAGACTTTACCCTCCTCTTTTTTCTTAGAGCATTTACTTTAGGAAACTTCTTAGTACTTTATTCTCTCTTTGAAATACCTATATATCCTTCTGAAAACTAGATAGGCCTTTTGTCAGCTTTATGTCCCAGGAACACTGTTCTCAAGGACCTGAGCGCCATCTCTTTGAAATGTGACCATCAAGGAAGATAGCACACCCATCCCCAGTTTCTGTGGTAGATTAGATGCCTAACTTCCTAAGAACCTTGCTGCAAGTTCCAAACTACCTCCTGTCACAAAGATATGTACCCTGTCTTTACTTGTTTCCTGTTATGATAACATGACCACCACAGCCAAGTCAAAATTTTCATGAACTAGCTCATTTGATTTAAAATCATTTACAGGATGTTAACAAAAAAACATGACTAACATAAAGTATATGAAATTACTTTAGTTAAAGTGTGAATAGTGAAATCAATGTAAATCATATACGTTCTAATTATACATGCAGAACTCTAATGAATTGGTATGTCTTGGGAAAATCATGTGTGTGTGTGTGTGTGTGTATATATATATATACATTTCTAAATAATATATTACACTCATCTCTTAATTAAGCAACTTGATATATATCTATAATGTATATATAAAGCATACTTTATATATATAACTTATATGCATATTTACATATATATATATAAGTTGCTCAATTAAGAGGTAAGTGTATGTTATTAGCAATTCTTTTCACCACTTTGAATCTTCTAGGAACAGCAAAAAGGTCAAAGTTTCCAATTCAAGACAGTGGACTTAACATACATATGTTTGTTTTCCATACCAAGATGCCCCTGGAATGACAATATAAATTTACACCCTCAAAAATGCTATTAGCACAAAGAGGAAGTGAGAAAAATGATGGACAGTTAAGGCTATTTTAAGAGATTTTGGAAATAAAGTGGTTTTTTAAAATTTGTTTATTATGGTCTAAATAGTTTATAACATTGTGAAATTTCAGTTGTACATTAATATTTGTCAAACATCATATAAATGTGTCCCTGCACTCCTTTTGCCCCACCTCCCCCCTTCCCCTGGTAACCACTAAATGGTTCTCTTTGTCCATAAGTTTGTTTATATTCCATATATGATTGAAATCATACTGTGTTTGTCTTTCTCTGTCTGGCTTATTTTTCTTAAAATGATGCCCTCAAGGTCCATCCATGTGGCTGTGAATTGGATGATTATGTCTTTTTTTTTATGGCTGAGGAGTATTCCATTGTATATATAGCACATCTTCTTTATCCAGTCATCAGTGATTGGGCACTTGGGTTGCTTCCATGTCTTGACTATTGTGAATAATGCTGCAGTGAACATAGGGATGCGTAAGTCTCCTTGACTTGTTGATTTCAAGTTATTTAATAAATACCCAGGAGTGGTATGGCTGGGTCATATGGTATTTCTATTTTTAACTTTTTGAGAAATCTCCATACTGTTTTCCATAGTGGCTGCACCAGTTTTCATTCCCACAAGAAGTGGATGAGGGTTCCCTTTGCCCCACAACCTCTCCAACATTTATTATTTTTTGTCTTGGTGATTATAGCCATTCTAACGGGTGTAAGATGATATCTAAGTATAGTTCTGATTTGCATCTTCCTTATGATTAGAGATTTTGAGCATCTTCTTATGTGCCTATTGGCCATCTCTATATCTTCTTTGGAAAAATGTCTGTTCATATCCTCTGTCCACTTTTTGATTGTGTTGTTTACTTTTTTGTAGTTCAGTTGTGTGAGTTCTTTATATATTATGGAGATTAACCACTTATGGGATATATGATTTGCAAATATTTTCTCCCAGTTGGTGGATTGTTTTTCCATTTTGGTCTTCATTTATTTTGCTTTCCAGAAGCTTTCTAGTCTGATGAAGTGCCACTTGTTTATTTTTTCTTTTGTTTCCCGTGTCTAAGTGGACATCATATTTGTAAAGATCCTTTTAAGGCTGATGTCAAAGAGTGTATTGCCTATATTTTCTTCCAGAAGTTTTATGGTTTCAGGTCTTACCTTCAAGTCTTTCATCCATTTTGAGTCTTTTTTTGTGTATGGAGAAAGATAATAGTCTACTTTCATTCTTTTGCATGTGGCTGTCCAATTTTCCCAGGACCATTTATTGAAGAGGTTTTCCTTTCTCCATTGTATGGTCTCAGCTCTTTTCTGGAAGATTAGCTGTCTGCAGATGTGTGGTTTTATTTCTGGGCGTTCAATTCTGTTCCATTGATCTGTGTGCCTGTTTTTGTACCAGTACCATGGTGTTTTGATTACTACAGCTTTATAATATGTTTTAAAGTCAAGGATTGTGATACCACGGACTTTGTTCTTGTTTCTCAGGATTGCTTTGGCTATTCGGGGTCTTTCATTGCCCCATATGAATTTTAAAATTCTTTGTTCTACTTCTGTGAAGAATGTCATTGGGATTCTGATTGGGATTGTGTTGAATCTGTAGATTGCTTTAGATAGAGTGCACAATTTAACTATGTTTATTCTTCCAATTCATGTATGTGGAATATCTTTCCATTTCTTTATATCATTCTCAATTTCTTTCAGCAACGCCTTATAGTTATCCTTATGTAGATCTTTCACCTCCTTGGTTAAATTTATTCCTAGATATTTTATTCTTTTTGTTGTAATTGTAAATGGGGTTGTATTCTTGAGTTCTTGTTCTCTTAGATCGTTATTAGAGTACAGACATGACTCTGATTGTTTTAAATTGATTTTGTATTCTGGAACATTGTTGTAATTGTTGATTATTTGAATAATTTTCCGATGGATTATTTAAGGTTTTCTACATAAAAAAATCATGTTGTTTGTAAACAGCAACAGTTTCATTTCCTCAGTGCCTATTTGGATTTCTTTTATTTCTTTTTCCTGCCTAATTGCTCTGGCCAAAACCTCTAGTACTATGTTGAATAAGAGTGGCGAATGTGGGAACCCTTGTCTTGTTCCTCTTCTCAGCAGGATTGCTTTCAGTTTTTCCCCATTGAGTATGATGTTGGCTGTGGGTTTGTCCTATAGGGCCTTCATTATGTTGAGGTATTTTCCTTCTACACCCATTTCATTGAGAGTTTTCATCATGAATAGGTGTTGGATCTTGTCAAATGCTTTCTCTGCATCTATGGAGATGATCATGTGGTTTTTCTTCTTCCTTTTGTTAATATGGTGTATCACATTGATTGATTTGTGGATGTTGAACCATCCCTGTATCCCTGGTATGAATCCCACTTGATCATGCTGTGTGATCTTTTTAAGGTATTGCTGTATTCAGTTTGCCAATATTTTGTTGAGGATTTTTGCATCTATGTTCATCGGTGATATAGGCCTGTAATTTTCCTTCTTTGTGTTATCCTTATCTGGCTTTGGGATCACATTGATGTTGGCCTCATAGAATGTGTTAGGAATATTTCCATCTTCCTCAGTTTTTTGGAATAGTTTGAGAAGAATAGGTAATAAATTGTCTTTGAATGTTTCATAGAATTCTCCTGAGAAGCTGTCTGGTCTTCGACATTTATTTTTGTTGAGGTTCTTGATTACTATTTCAATCTCTTTACTTGTGATTGGTCTATTCAGATTCTCTATTTCTTCTTGATTCAGTTTTGGGAGGTTGTAAGAGTCTAAGAGTTTATCCATTTCTTCTAGATTGTCCAGTTTGTTGGCATATACTTTTCATAATATTCTCTTATAGTCGTTTGTATTTCTATGGTATCCATTGTAATTTCTCCTCTTTCATTTCTAATTTTGCTTATTTGAGCCTTCTCTCTTTCTTTTTAGTGAGTCTGGCTAAGGGTTTGTCAATTTTCTTTATCTTTTCAAAGAACCAGGTCCTTGTTTCATTGATCCTTTTCAATCTTTTTTGTTTTAGTGTCATTTATTTCTGCTCTAATTTTTATTATTTCCCTCCTTCTGCTGAGTTTGGGCTTTGTTTTTTCTTCTTTTTATAATGCTGTTAGGTGTAGTTTAAGATTGTTTATTTTAGCTTTCTTTGTTTGTTAATGTAGACCTGCATTGCTATAAATTTCCCTCTTAGGACTTCTTTTGATGCATCCCATAAGAGTTCGTATGGTGTGTTTTCATTCTCATTTGTCTCCAAATATTTTTTTATTTCTCCCTTTATTTTTTCAATGATCCATTGGTTGTTCAGTAGCATGATGTTTAGTCTACACATTTTTGTTCTTTTTCCAGCTTTTTTCTTGTAGTTGATTTCTAATTTCATGGCATTATGGTCAGACAAGATAGTAGATATGATTTCAATCTTCATAAACTCATTGATGTTTGCCTTGTTTCCCAATATATGGTCTATCCTTGAAAATGTTCCATGTGTACTTGAGAAGAACATATATTCTGCTGTTTTTGGATGGAGTGCTATTTATATATCTATTAAGTTCATCTGGTCTAGTTTTTCATTTAAGTCCACTATCTCCTAGTTGACTTTCTGTCTGGTTGATCTATCTATTGATGTAAGTCGGGTGCTGAGGTCCCCTACTATTACTGTGTTGTCATTGATATCTCCTTAGACGTTTGTTAACAGTTTCTTTATGTACTTTGGTGCTCCTGTGTTGGGTGTATACATGTTTATAAGTGTTATGTCTTTTTGGTGGAGAGTCCCTTTTATTTTTATATACTGCCCTCTATGTCTCCCTTTACCAGTTTTATCTTGAAGTCTACTTTGTCTGATATAAGTGTGGCAACATTTGCTTTCTTTTGTTTGCCATTAGCTTGGGGTATCCTCTTCCATCCCTTCACTCTAAACTTGTGTTTTTCTTTAGAGCTGAGATATGTTTCCTGGAGGCAGCATATTGCTGGGTCTTGTCCTGCCACTCTGTGCCTTTTGAGTGGAGAATTCAATCCATTTACATTTAGAGTGATTATTGATATTTGATGGCTTAATATTGCCATCTTATCACGTTTCCTGGTTCTTCAGCATTTCCTTTGTTTCTTGTCTCATGTAGAAAATAGAGTTTTTGCACCTGAAAGGTATTGATGACTATGACAAAGGAGCAAGAGTCACAGCCCAAGGTGAGTACATAAGGAATCTGCAGTGAAAACAAGAGCTGCTGTCCAGGGGATCCTAGAGAAAGAGTGGTCTCACACCTGGGGTGGTTAAGTACTAAGGACAAGAATGAGAATGGGAAGAAACAAATTTCTGTCTATAACATCTGTGCCAATCACCAGTAGCCTCTACTCATCTCCCCTCATTACCCTGCTGCACAAATACAATGACTCTCATACTCAAAAAATGACTGAGAGCCTGGCTTTTCTCTGAGGCAAGAATGAGAAGGGTTTTCTCTAAAGAAGTGAGGATCCTGACTTACAGTAAAGGCACTAGGTCAGGTACTGGCCTAAGTAAGCACAGATTTGTTTGCATTTATGACATTCCTGCCTTCATAGCCTCAGGTCTCAGTCCATAAGCTCAACCTACATCCCCTACATTCCTGTCAATCTTCCTTGTCAGAAGAAACGTAAATGTGGAAACAGATCCAATAATCCAGCAGGAGAGGGAGTCTACACCCTTTACCTCAAATTATCAAGCTCTTTTATTGTTTCATTTTTTTTAAATGTAAATTTTCAGTGAAGGACTTACATGAAGTTAGCTGTTATGAAAGAGAAAAATTCAGATAAACAAAACAGTTAGCCTTATGATAAATGATAATTGTGGAGAGAATATTAAAAAGCATTCTAACTGTCATTCTTAGAGAAAGTTAGGAGATACTGTCTCAATTAAATTTTTAAAGAGATATGAAAAAGAAACCATTAGAGAAAAGAAAAAACCATCAGATATGACAAATATAATGAATAAAAATTCTAAATAAAGATTGGAAGATAAAGTCAACATTATCAAGAAAATTTCAGTAAAAAGAAGAGAAAATTGGAAGTGGCAAATAATGCCAGTCTAGCAGATTCAACTTCTCCCTAAAAAGAAAGATCAGACAAAATGGATCAAAAAGTAATTAAAGCATAAAATCTTGCAGAACTGAAAAAAATGACTCAAGTAGACAGATCAGAAGGCCACATCAACATTGAGAAAGATAAATAATTTAGAAATCCACAAAGAAACATCCATGAGAACTTTTATAATACCATAATTGAAGAGGAAATCTTAAAGTCTTAGTCAATTAATGACCACCAATAAAAGAAACGAATCAGATTGGCATCAGGCTTTTCATCATTGATAAAAATATAAGAAAGTAATGAAACAAAGTCTTCCAACTTCTGAGAAAACAATAATTTGAGTCTCAATTTCCAAACTAAGTCCAATTACCAATTAATTATAAGAGTAGCATTGAGATCATTTGGACAAGCACATATTCAAATAACTGATATTCCATATGCTATTTCTGAAGTTACTTGAGGATGTACAGAAGGAAAACATATGGAGGAATCAGGAAAAACTGACTCCAAATATATAGAAATTCAGGAAACACTGATTCTAGATATGAATCATAGTTACCAATGTGATATCTGAGCAACAATCCTTTACAGTAATGAGTCTACACATAGAAATGAGGTTTAAAGGAAGCTGAGGCAGGGGGAGGGTTTTCCATTTTATATAAAGCATAACTGTGAGGTGGCTAAATTTAGGAGATGTTGAATGCATGCTATTCTTTTATCAACAATAGAAAATAATTAGATACCTACAAAAACAACTGAAGAAAAAATTCAGCATTAGGTAGATTAGAGCATGGCAAATTTTGTGGTAATTGATGGAGAACAGGAAAAAAGACTGTGTTTGATCTTGATGCTAGAAATATTATTCAAGTACACGGTGTTCATGACATTGAAATTTGGAGCTACTGAATTATATTGGAATATAAGACCCCTGAGGATAGGGGTATTTTTGTTTCTTTGTTTACCTGTTTTGTTCTCTGCTGAAACTTCTTTGGGTAAAACAGTGTCTGGCATATGGTAGGTGCTCAATAAATATTTGTTGATTAAGATGATGACAGGTAATCTTAGGATCCTGCAGGGATCTTCAAAAGCCTTTTCATTTTCATATTTAAACTTAAATTTTAAAAAGTTAGGGTATTATTCCCTTTGGAATATGACTGTTGCTTGTACCGTATGATTTTTTCCTCTTCATTTTCAGAGTTCCCTGAAGAGATATCAGTGCAAAAAGTACAACATGGAAAAATTATTCATTTATTAATAACTATATGAGAATCCAATAACATTCACTGAACCTCGAGTTTCTCTGGCTTTTGACATTGAGTATGAGCTTAGGCCTGGAAACGTAGGTGAACTGTTTATTCTTCCCTTTACATTCTACCTGCCCCCTCAAAAACAGACTTCAGTTTACCTAAGCAAGAAGGAACATAGTTGAGGAATTGGAACTGACAGATCAGGCCACTGAGACCAGGCACAGTACAGGGACTGCTTACATCACAGGAGACAAAAGCCTCTGCCTCTGTGACCAGGAAGGGAAAAGGTTGTGTATGACCTATGTTTGTTCAGTGAAGGCAGAATATTTCACATTCTTTGCCATAAAAAATGGAAACGAACCCACTCACAGAACAGCATCATCCTTAAATGTAGAATTTCTTCTCACTAAAAGTGAGACCTAACAATTAGCATGCTGAGACTTATTAAAACTGCAGCTGTCTGGGATAGTATTAAAATGGAGGTGAGGAGAGGTAAAAGTTTGAGTGGATGCATCTCATCTCTACTAGATGTGTTGGAAATAAGAATACAAGAGTAGAAATATCCACGCCCTTCGCAAAACTGAGGACATATTATGTACCTAGGTCTGAGTTTGAAGCCACGTTTTCCTGCCTCTCCCCTCTGGCAAGACAATAGTATGTGCTCCTAAAAAAATAGACAAATACTTACATAAAATGGTATCTAGTTGATGAAAGAAATACTTAAGAAACAATGGGAGATCATGGTAGTCAAGATCAACAAAGTAGGGTGCAAGTGGTACTTCAATTAGCTCTTTAAAAATAGCCAAGATATGGAAACAACCTTAGTATCTGTCAATAGATGAGTAAATAAAGAAATTGTGGTATATATATACAATGGACTATGATTCAGCAATGAGAAAGAAGGACATCCTGCCGTTTGCAACAACATCCATGGACCTTGAGAGAATTATGGTAAGTGAAATAAGCCAGAGAAAGAAAAATACTGCATGGTATCACATGTATGTGAATCTAAAAAAAGAAAAGAAAGTCAAAGTCACTGGAACAGAGAGTAGAAAAGTGGTTGCCAGGGCCTGGGAGGTGGAAGAAACAGGGAGATGTTGGTGAAAGTGTACCAACTTTCAGCTGTAAGATGAATAATGTCTGAGGATATAATGTAAAATATAGTGACTATGGTTGATATTGTATCATGTAACTGAAATTTGCTAGGACACTAGAACTTAAATGTTCTCACCAAAAAAACCCAAAAGAGAGCAAGAGATAAATATGTGAGGTGACGAATGTGTTAATGGGGGCATCCTTTCACAATGTATACTTATATCAAATCCCCACGAGGTACACTTTAAATATCTTACAATTTTATTTGTCAATTATACCTCAATAAAGCTGAAAAAAAACAGGTAAGATATGAAAAGGGAGTGGGAAGGGAAATGTAGACCCATAAATTTGGGGCAATAACACAAAAAAGAGCTTAGAGTAGAAAATGAGCATGATATATTCAGAGGGAGCAAGAAGCTCTATCTCAGCTCATGCTGGGAAGCAGTGAGATCTGAAATTGCACGTGTAGAGCAGAGACAGGATTTTGAAGAGACATGTGAGTCATGGCAGTGAATACCCTATGGGTTCTTTTCTGCTCTGAGAGCGACTCATCTGTTATGATGAAAATGTTCTGCATGTGTGTTTTTGTATAATCCCGCTTGTTATGTTTTGTAGATTGATGTTAGGTTTAAAACAGGCTCTTTGTGAGAAGGAAGAGCATTATGAATCCAAGTGTTAAACTGCCAGCGCTCTTTAGTGAAATTACAATGCTAATCCACACTCTGAATTTTGTAACTCTTAGTAAATCCTAAAGTGGGTGATTTAGAAAGCAAATTTAAGAATAATTGGGGAGAACATACCCAAAGTGTGATAATCTATTCTCATTGTAGCTGCAGAGTCTCCACTGTTGGGGAAATAATTGTTTAAATAAGTGTGGAAAAGTGTGCTTGGGATTCTGTAGCTTGTTAAAAGAAGAAAAGAAGTAATGGTAAATTCTGCAGCCTGCCTACATGACAGGAAGTGAGGCTGATGATTCCCAACCATCTTCACCGAGAATTGAAAGGTCTTCTGACGCTTAGAGAAAGAAGTGGTCACCTCTCACAGAGTGGTTGTCTAGACCAGAGATCACAGGACCCATTATAATTAAGAGGACTTTTCACAACAGTGAAAAGGAATCCTTGAAACTCCAATTAAACCTGGGAAAGCATGGATAGATTGCTTGAGTTTAACACTAATTGAAAATTGCTTTTAGTAGGAAGCAGATTATTCTGAGAAGTATTTTAGTGTACTTTATTCACAGAAGAAAAATCTGGATGTATTTTAATAACCTTAAAGTATCTTCACATGGCAGTAGTAAAACATATACTTAACTCTTCATTGTTATTATTAATATCACTATTGAAACATGATTCCCAGTAGGATCGTAGAAATGATAGCAATAATGAGACAACAGCAATGTTTATTTACTTATTTACACATCTGATTTTGTACCATCCCTTATTTCATCCTGACAACAATCTTAAGAGCAAGATATAATTAGTTTAGCATTTAACTCATTCTCGGGCATAGAGAAATAGCTCAATAAATATATATTAAGTGAATCCACATTTCACTATGAATAAAGCCAACACTCCTAGAGATGATGCCATAGAATGAGTAAATGGTAGAGTTGGGATAAGAATGAAGGTCTATTGGATTCAAAATCCCAAGCACCTTCCATTATGAAATATTTCCTTTCTCTTTTCTCTGTGTCCACTTTGAAGTCCTATTCAATTATTTTCTACTCAAGGCCGTTTTCTTGGCTGTCACTTCTGTCAGGTGGGTTATAATACCTCTCTGGGTTATCCATTTTATTTGGAGCACTTCTCACACCGGGAAACAATCTAAATTCTTTTCGGATGACTTCAAGATTCAGTGCCCTAACCTTTCAGGTTTGTAATGTTTTTTCACCTTTAGTGACTTTGTCTTTACTCAATATTCTTCTACACTGTATTTGATTATCAGCCGAAACTCAATCAATTAGAACTTGAGTTGAAACATTCCTCTCCCAAATCACAAACCAGTTTATTCATCTCAGTTTATATCAAGATACATTTTCTTCAACTTCATATGGTCCTCCTGCTGCTTGAACCCTCTATTTTATCACTCTTTATTCCCCCTTCTCATACTCTCTTCTTCTTCATCTATCTAAAATTCCTGGTCCATCATTTCAAATCTTCTCTAATTCTTCATTTTTCCAGGTTTTTTTTCTGTTTTTCTTTAATCACACTGTCTGAAAAAATATTTATTCTCTCCACACATACACACACACACACACACACACACACCTAGCTACTAAGCACTGCTGGAGATGCCTGCAAAATGATGTAGATTTTTGCCACTGTGAATTTACGACACCCAGCCTCACCTGGAACCTGAATCATGACTTGCAATCTTTTCACACTTCCTCCTTCAGTTCTGACTCCCATTCTTTAAAACAGCCATTTAAATATTTTGCATAAGTCTCCATAAATCTCCCTAAATTCTCCTTAAATTTCCCTCCTCCTTTTTCTCCCACATCCAATAAGATCTACAATAGTGTAGATAACATATATGTTCAACTAATAAATTTTCACATTAAAATAGAAATCATTTAATAGGTCAACCTCAACTTCTTCCACTAAACCAAAATTCTAATCTGTATCTTGACTGTTCTTTAAATTTCCTTTGTGAATGGAAGCAATGCTACTTCTCAATTTTATGCTCTGTTCTCAATTTTTCCTCTATCCTTTGTATGTTCATTTTTGCCCTTGCTGCTGCCTTCTTTCCATTAGTATAAAAATATCAAGTTACCAAGTTATCCCATTAAATCTCTTCAATCTGTTGGCTCTCTAGCCTCCACCATGGCTTTCTTCTCTTTAAAGCATCTCAAAGAGTTTTCAACACTGTCACTTTCTCTATTTCCTCCTCTCTCTCAGTCAAATCATGGCAACTCGTTAAATGCCTCACCGTTGCAGTCAAATTTCTTTCAATAAAGCTCCCCCAAACGGTCTTATTACCAATAGAAAAAAATTAATATTCTTTTTACTTGGCCTACTGGAAGTATTTGAAATTGTGGACAGTTTTCATACAATGAATTATTTGTCTTCTTTCTACTTTTCTTTCTGATTATTTCCCAATTTCCTCTTTGGGCTGCTCATTCAGTGGATTTTGTAAATGGTTCTAAGGGCTTTTTTTCTTTTTAAATTTTTATTGAGGCTTTTCATTTTCAACAAAGAATATTTACTGCTACATTCACATCAAATAGTGCAGTGGCTGGCATATGGGAAGCATTCAGTAAATATTTGTTGAGTGAATGAATTAAGATTTCTTTTTCTGTTAGGACTTGCTGTGTGCAATGTCAATCTGGTTCAGAAAATTTCTACTGCTTAAAATTATATTTTAGAGGTGAGTGTCTATCTTTGAAATATAGGAGGAACTGTGTTTTTCAGACTATTTTTATATGCTGTGCTTTATTTCTCCTTTTTCCAATAGGAATAAAAGAATATAAGCAGAACTATAAGTATCTTTGTAAAAAGGAGATGTATTACAAAAATTTATTTTCTTTGTGAAATGCACAAAAAATATTAAATGAGCATTAAATTTAGGTTTACTAACATATAAATAAATGAGTGCCTGGAATTTTATATTTTGACCAAGTTTATCTAAACTCTCTTGAATCTCTTTTCTTTACTATCTTTACAGGGAAACATCTATGAATGATCGTTTGTAAAAATCAAATTCATGAAACCAATGTAGGATTTGTTTATCTTTTGGTAAGATTGAAAATTTAAGTATATTCAATTTTAGCACAAGACTTGAAACAAAGGTAAATTGATCCCCGAGCTACAGAGAGATTTTCTGAAATGCTGATATGCTGTCACATAATAAATATTATCAATATGGTTCTCAAATCTCTTATGAATTAGATTACCATGAGATGCAAAACAAAACAAGAACAAAAGAAATGACTCTAGCATATAAATGCCTTCTTCAAATGAGCCTTTGTTCTTCTACAAGGCCATGGATTAATTATCATCTTTATTCTAAGCATCTGGTTCACTGCTTTGATTTAATGAAAGGTTAGTTTGACCCCACACTCAAAGCATCTGTACAAAGTAGTGGCAGTAACAATTATTACCTGGAGATTATTTATCAAAAACAAGATTTTCAAGCATGAAGCAATCATTACTTATCAAATAACTGACCTTAACAAGCTAGATAAAGTTGACCTGAACTTTAGCTACTGTAAATATGTTAAGTATAATGAATTTTTCTATTTAAAATAAATGCTCAATTGCCTAATAAAAACATACATTATTCCTTTGATGTGTTTACGTATTAACTTGAAAAGTGAAAGTTTGAAGTTTCTGAATATAGACTCCAATAGTGCCTTATTTCCCCCAAATTAGTACTTATATAGTAAATGCCATGTTATTGCCTCTTTGATGTCATTTTAATGCCTTAGGCATTTATAAGAAAGAGGAAGCCACGAGTTACAAGGTGCCTGAAGGGAAAACTTTATTGTTAGCTGTTCAAGATTTGTCTTTGTGTGTATGTATCTATGCATATGCACAAACATATGTGTGTGTTAGAAACAAGTTTGAAAAGATTAGTGGAAGAGAATCACATTAGAAGAGGACAAGAATCAAATTAACATTGATTTAAATTACCTGCTAGAATGAAGACACGTGCTTACTGACCATTGCCCTCCTCCTACAAAAAAGGAGACGCAAAACCAGGTTTTTCAAAAGCTTTTGCGGAGGCTCTTTCCCATATTTTTGATGTTATAATCTGGTCGTGATTAGGAGGGAAATACCGTGAAGCTGGATTAGGTTTACATAAACTATAGAGTAAGGAGATTTTGTGTTTTTTCTCCCCCAATTTTGCTTGGTCTGGAAGGAGAGAAGGATGAGGGATCAAGGCTTGGCAGGGAGAAGCCACGAGCAAGGTACTGTCCCTTGTATCATGCCAGTGTAAGCAGAAGGTATTCTCAGATAAGAGTGTTAGCTAAGGTGTTAGGATAATCAGCTAATTAACGATTTCGTGTGTAGTGGAAGGAGGCAGAGTCTTACCAAGCTCTTAAGTGCCGGAATATCGAAGCTTCCCGGTCCTGAAACACCAGACGTTACCTATCAACAAAACCGCCAGCAGCTAACAGGACTGTTTGCAACTCGAAGTCCTAGAGTAAACGCTGCAGTTACAGAATGGTGGGAGCCGGTGTTCTTATTCTAAATGAGAGAAGAAAGGGCTAAAAAATATAAACAGACTGAAAATGCCCCAGAGGTTGAGAAATCTATTTATTTGCTCATGTTTTAGGTAAATGTTTCAAAATCTGTTTCGGAATATGTTGCTCTAAAGGGAAAGCTCTATTTCTACTAACAATTAAGAACTGGCTTTCTAAATCGCACTTTCATATTTTGGCATGAGCAGTATGATTTCTAAAGGCAGTGGTAGCCCTACGCTCTCCAGACATCACTCACAAACAACGCAGGCTATGAAGCTACCAAATTGTCTATCTGTGTCAAAACATACACAGCTGGGCTAGGTACTAGAGTCCACAGAATCCACTTTAGGCAGGTACCATTCTGCCATTCAAGCATTCCTTTTTCAATCAGCAAATGTTAGTTGAGGTCCTACTAAATGCTATATATTTCTGTCTCACAGGGAATGCTCCCTAAGCTGCCACCTAGGGAGGATTTCATTATGTGAGTTTGACCACTTCTCCTCCATCATGGCTGATTATCTTGGCACAGTGTCGTATGAAGGACACTGGAAGTAGAGAGGAGAAATTGGAACGAATTCCCCTTATAGTTTCACCTCTCCAGAGATTATCTAGATATTAACAACACAAGTCAACTGGACGCTTTCTTGCCTACATTCACAAACAGAAAAGAAACTCTTTAGGTTAGCTTTAAACACAATGTAGGGAGTGATAAGTGTTAGCAAATGCATTGAAATAAGAGAAACACAAGTTTTAATCTAAAGAGGCCATGAGTTGTGCCGATTAACTCTTGACTTGGAATTTGTTTTCAGTCTAGTTTAAAAAGAAGCAAAACAAATGATTAGGATCAAGCTTTTAGAAACTTTCATAACATCATAAGAAAGGGACAAATCAAAGATTTCAAATATGTCTATATTGACCTAAGCTTTCCTTTGGTTTCTCAATTTTGAAATGTTGGAACTTATATTCTATTAGTAATCATTTTAGCTTAAAGAATAAAAAGAGGAGTCAAAGCATTCAAAAATTGATAAAATTATTCTCAAAATACAAATATCATGATTTAAGAAATAAACATAAAATATGAACTTCTATAAAAAGTTTTATATTGTATCTTTCCATTACATACATTATGATGACTATACCATCATCTATGTAAATATGTATATTTCAGAAATTTGACTTAATACTCTTGTTTACATCCTTAATGAAATATCGACTATAAAATCAAAAATCAGTTTTTCTTGTTGAATAATATTTATACAGACTTTTAAGCAAACCCACTTGCAAACATTTATTTTTATAGATCTAAATTTGTAGATATGATATGTACTTTCTGCCTTGTAGGGCTTTGATGGAATAATAAAATCTTTCTGGAAAATGTTTCAAGAGATGATCATGATTATCAAATTTCTTTGTGACTCCAGAAGTTAACATAAATCCTGTCTTTAGTAACTTAGTATTTCTTCCATAAATGAATAAACTTTATCTCTCCAGATCAAATGTAAATTTTGGTGGAATTATTAGCTCAGGAGAGGATTAGAATATGATCAACAGGTTTTTTGGAATGCTTGGAATGTGACACACATTGATATAATTTAAAGGAGTTTTCTCATCGAACCCCACAATAGAATAAACTGATTCATTACTTTTGATTTTTTTTTTATTTTGCAGTTTTTAATTACAAAGCAACAAAAATATTTTAGCATGAGTTTACTCCATTTGAATAAATGAGACCTGCTGCAAAATAACCCAGCAGATATCCTTTTCTGGTAATCCATTTTTACAGTTTGGAAGTAAATGCATGTAATTAAATGAAGGTTCAGATCACAGAGGTTCTTAACCAGGAGGCATTTTGACCCCTTAGGGGGCGTTTGCTAATATCTCAAGTCTGAAGACATTTTTGGTTGTCACAAATGGTGGCATGTTGTGGGCATCTACTGAGCAGAGGCCATGAATGCTGCTAAACATTCTACAATATGCAAGACAATCTCTTATAACAAAGAATTATCAGACCCCAAATATCACTAACACTGAGGTTGAGTTACACTTTGTGAGAAAAGGCATTCATATCATTTGGGATCTCAAGGTAGGGAATAGGAATTGGTATCTAATAGTGGGGCCTTAATAATTCTCTTCCATAGTTACTAATGGCAGTGACCAAATAAAAATATTTTCATACACAGATATCTATGTTAAAATACTTCCAGAATGGCTTATACAAGTTACAGGTGCAGATGATGGTACATGAAAGGCTTTCAGTCCATATTCCATAAGCATTCATTGACCTTCCGTTATTCAGAGATCAAATTATCTTAGAAAATTAGCTTATGTATTCTATCTCTAGGGAATGATCTTTGCTTTGTTATGGGTATGTTAGCTGTTTTAACAAATAAACCCCCAAATCTCAATAGCTTAATCTAATGGATTATTTCTTACTCAACCAAGAGTCCAATGTGGTTTTGGGAGTAGCTTTCTTCCATGTGGTGATACATGACCTAAATCTGCTCCATTTTATGATTGTGCCATCTCTAGGATCTCAGAATATCAGAATGCACTTCAGACATGCAGAAGGAGAGAACAGAATGCACTTGCTTTTCAAAAACCCTGGTCCAGGGACTTACTCATCATCTCTGCTCACATTCCATTGATGAGAAGTGGTCACATAACCACACCTGGATTCAAGAAGAGGTAAGCAGTCTCACTTTATACCTCATTAGTTTCATTTTATACAAAGGAGAGAATAAACTTTGTGTACAGTTCACTTTTGCTACCAGAATCCAATTCATTTATTCTGCTATCAAATTTTAAAGGCCTATTAACTGCTGAGTACTCTACTAGATTTTAGAGACACACAAAAATTGTTCTTGTCTTCGAAGGATGTACAGTCTAGTAGGCCCTTTAATCATCTTGGAGGTAATTCCTCTGAACTGAAACCCTGTACTTGAAGGAACTCAGCAGAGCACCCTGAAACATTTCCATAGCTTGGTTAGTGTAAAAGTTTCCTCAGTGCCTGTTGTGGGCTGATTGTTTCTGTCCCCTCCAAAATTTTTATGTTGAAATCTTACCCCTAGATGTGATAGTTTTAGGATGTGGGACCTTTGAGAAGTAATTAGGATCAGATGAGGTCATGCGAATGGAGCCCTTAGGAATTGAAGTAGTATCCTTGTAAGAGTCACAAGAGCGCTTGCTCCTTCTCTCTGCTCTTTGCCACATGAAGATGCCACGAGAAGTCAACCATCTGCAACCTGGAAGAGATTTCTCACCAGAGTTTGACCATGCTAGCACCCTGATCTTGGACTTCTAGCCTCCAGTACCACGAAAAATAAATTTGTCTTGTTTCTAAGTCACCAGTCTATGGTAGTTTTGTTAAAGCAGCCCAAGCTGACTATGACAGTAGCATTTATAGTTCTCGCTAAGTGCCTTTGACTTGAGGGGAAGCCTATATGACAAATTGCTCTAATCGGTATCCCTGATGGAAAGATGTGGCAAGAATTTCTAAAAACAAAGAATCTTATTATTAATAATTGTTCCTTCCTTATATAGGGGCAACTTTAGGTTCTGAGGTATTTCAAACCATTTACAAAAACTGGTTTTAAATATTTAGATACTCAACAATCCAAGAAAATATGTTTTGTTCTAGTTATTTCTCCTTTTCTTTAGACATGGGTACATAATGAAATGAAAATAAATGAAATAAAACTTGAAAATATGTCCACTTAAATATGTGTTCCACAAAAACAGATGCTACATTTTACTGTCCTCTGGTTGCAGAGAGGTTTATTTGTTTACTCCGTGATCATTTCTACTCTTCTAAACTGATGTTTCATGAAGGCAGGTCCTTAGTGATAACTAGTTTGATGTTTTCCACGGTGGCAGAGAACTTTACCTGTCTATAACAAACTATTTTCTCCTGTTTTAATAACAGATACTCATTTTTAACTTGGTACATTACCTCTCAGAAAGAAAGATGGCATATTAGACAATGCTTTAAAGGGAACTGACTCAACTTAAAAATCCATGTGTTTTTGGTTTTGGTCATTTTTTTTTTCTTTTTTTTTTTTGCTTCCTTCTTCCAGTCAACTACTTGGCTCTGATAGGTTCATCTCCAGAGGTCATACTGGACCATGAGGAACCTGAAATATAGCCATACACCACCACGATGCAGTGGAAAGATGAGAGTCTGGGTGTGTGATGAATACTCTCAATCTGCCATACCTCACCTGGACACGTCTCTAAACTTCTTTTTTTAGTGAGAGAGAAATACATCTTATTTAAACTGTGTTGCTTCATTTGTTCAATTTTCACCTGTTGTTTTTAGCTAAACTTTATTCTAAACAATTCTCCTTCCAAGATGAGTTATGGGGAATTACACCTATAGTTCTCTCAAGACTCTAATTAATCTTCTTGTTTTCCAGAGCCCTTGCCTCGCTCAAATGCTGTGGGTTTGAGTGAATCCTTCTGTGAACTCATGTAAACCCTGCCATTTTTAATACTGCACTTTATGACTCTTTTTCTGGTTTAGGGAAACTGTTTAGTGAAGGATAACATACAACCCAAAAGGTGCACATATCATGGCACAGCTCAGTGAATTCTCATAAAATAGATATACCTGTGTAACCATCATCAGTATTATAGAAGAGCACTTTGTAATCACTTCCAATTTCTACATGCTGTCAAAGGATAACCATTATCCTGGCTTTTAACAAAATATATTGATTTTGTCTGAACTTATATAAAAAGAACTATACCGTACACACTTTTTGTAGATCTGGATTTTTCCCCTTAATATTATGTGAGTGAAGTTCATTTATGTTTTTGCATGCTGTATTTATTTTCTCATTGTCATTACTTTATAGTATTTTCTAGTATAGTATGTCTCAATTTATTTTTAAAATTTTACTCTGACCAATCAGTGTGGTTGTTTCCAGTTTGGAACTTTTACAGTGCTGCTACTTACTTTTTTTTTTTTACTGACCTTTAGCATAATCTTTCATGTCTTTTTCATTGTATAGCAGAAAGTGGAAGTGCTGGGTTGTAGGCTATAGAGATGTCTAACTTTAGTAGTAATGCCGAATAGTGCTTCAAAGTGGTTATGCCAATTTACACTCCCACCAGCAGTCTCTAGTAGTACTTCATTGTTTATCACTAAATTTCTATAGATATAACTAACTTAGATGTTATTTGTGTTTTCTCCCTGTTACTTAAAGCTTTTTGAGAAAAGTGTCCATAATTTCTATCTGCATATGTTTCTAATCCACCACTTATGAGGTATTCATCTGTGATGAAGGTGTTACTGTGTTACACTGAAAAAATTTATTAAACTCTTAAACAAAGATATTACTACATTTCATAAGTTAAAATGAGTTTGGTAATTTTCTTCACACTCTGAGGCTATTTAATGTAGCCTGTTATTGACTATACAGATACATTTTAGTTTGTTAATTATAAGTAAATAAATTTTTCAAATAAAACTATGAAATTACTAAAAGAAAATTAGTGGTATTTCAGAGTACTAGATAATGGATGTTTTCACACAGCATACATGCTAACTCAAAATGTGTTGCAAACAGCAGGGAAGTTTGTTTGGTGATGAAGCTATTTATATATATGACTAAAAGTAAAGGAGAACCTCCTACCATGTAAACTATTCTTTAGTGAGCTATGATCGTAACTGGCATAACTTGTCACTGGCAACTTTCTAGGCTTTACCTCAGCCCTTGAGACAGATGGTGACTTTATATTACCTAGCTACCTTTGCCCTCAACATTCTGGCTTTATATGTACTATAAATTCATGCTTTTGTGGCAATAGCATGGCCTTCTGGGGTATATGTAAGTGGCATGTGCTGTGTAGAAGTGTTGCTCTCTGGAGCAGGAAGAGTTGTCTTGGCACTAGTAAGAAGGAATATGGATCAACAATGGAAGTTATTAGTCATTAGTAATAAAGTTTAAGAGGTCCCCGGTATAGATCCATACCAGTTCTATGCTGGGAATTTAGAATCAAGGGCAATGTGATCTTTGGGGAACATATCAAGGGCAATGAAGATTGGAGAGAGGAGAGCTATAGATACAAAGCTGAGTTATGTTAGAAACTCCATACAAAATCCAGACCAATGAGAACAGACACTGGATCACCTGTGTGAAATAGAATGGACAAGAATTAAGAAGGGAGCAGTTCTCAGGCCACAGGGAAAGAAAGCAAACATGGTTCTTCCTTGGGTGACAATGTTCTCTAGAGGCAGAGAAACTTTGGGTAGCCAAGAGACCCAGACTGACTCATTTTAGGTAGATTGCACAGCACTTGCACATGGGTATTTGACTGGGAGAGGGAGAAACGAGGGGAAAGGGGAAGAGTTGGAGAAGAGAGAGGAGGAACATGCACACTGCTAAACACTCATTTTAGCAAAATGCGTTGAATGTAGTTATTATCCTCACAGACTTTACGATCTAGCAGAGACAGATCCTTAGATAATAAACAATAATATAATAGGATAAGTTTCACATTAACATTATGAGAGGTAGCCTGATAAAGAGGAAAGAACACAAGAATCAGATTCAAACAAACCTGAAATTCAAAGCTGGGACTACAACTCCATTAATTCAGTTTCCTTATCTGTAAAATGAGAAGATAAAAGCAACGTGGTATGGATTTTTGCTGTGATAAAAGATAATAACCAATTTATGTGGTCAGATCTACAGTCTTAATAAAACCTAATATTATTTTATTATTACTGTTACTGTTATTACCCTATGCCAGGTACTGGTCTAAGTCTTTCACATATATTAACTCATTTAATTTTCATAACATTCCCATGAGGCACTTGTACTTATTACCTAAGTTAATATAAGGGGACTGAATCAAAGAAAGGTTTAGATACTTGACCAAGATCGCCTACCTGGGAAAGGGTTGAGTCATATGCAAGTACAAGTTCTAGGCACCTTAGGCAGTTAATACACTGTAGCTTAACAAATAAAAAAAGTCCAGTGGGAACACAGATGTATTTCCTATATTTCCTTTGTTTATGGGTATTAAAATACCTAAAGTATCAGGGCCAGCCCGGTGGCACAACAGTTAAGTTAGCATGTTCTGCCTCAGTGGCCCAGGGTTCGCCAGTTGGGATCCCAGGTGCAGACCTATGTACTGGTTGTCCAGCCATGCTGTGGCAGGCATCCCACATATAAAGTAGAGAAAGTGGGCACGGATGTTAGCTCAGAGCCAGTCTTCCTCAGCAAAAAGAGGAGGATTGGTGACAGATGTTAGCTCAGGCCTAATCTTCCTCATAAAAACCAAAAAAAACCTAAGGTATCACAGACCAGAGAGAATTGGTAATTAGTGCACCTAACTGAACTCCAGAAAGGTTAATGTTGATATGGCCTTAGGGATAACTGGAAACGCATACCATCATATTTCCATCACTTGCTCTATCTGTGCTTCCCTCTGTGTCCATTTCTCACTGATACTTGAACCTCAGCCAGTGTCAGCCTAGTGCTTATCTCTTTATTGCCTTATGGACAGACAGGAAAAAGACACTTCTTTTCCCCAAGTTCTGTTTGAACAATACCAACAATACCAACCAGAGCTCTGGTTGGCCAAGATTGGGTTAACGGGCAATGGAGATTATGCCTAGAAAAGAGCAAGTGGGAGGAGCAACCCAAACAAGGTTCCTGGGTTTATGGAGGTGCGGTACACAGCTATTAAAATTCTTGTCTCTTACGCAGGAGGAACTGAGTAAACTTGTATGGGGAGACAGAAAGGTGCTGGTAGTGTCTAGAATGTCTTTCATTTCCAGAAGGTTATACAAGCTTCACTTTATACTATCATGTAACTTTAAATGAATTCATTATATCACTAATTATACTTTTATTTAATACATTTTGGAAGACTTCAATATATTCCATATGACATCTGATGGAAGGAATTTGACTAAAATGAAGATTTCCTCTTAGAGGATAGATAGGCACAAAGATATAGAAAACCCTGAAAGGAAGTTTAATTCTTCACAAAAGGTTATCTGAATGATTTTCCTGATTATTTCTATCTTTTAAAAAGGTACATATTATGTGGCAATTGTTCTTTTAACTACTGACACAATTAACGCTTAATGCATGAGAAATATAATTTATGGTTTTATTTGGCATGTATTTAAGCACCTGCATAGCAATTACTGGTGTGACATTTTTGTCTGCACTATAAAGCATCGCACATCCTCCCTGACATCACTTTAAAGTTGAAGCAAAGAGGTTCGCTCCTTGGGGAGTACCTGCCCTGATCTTATCTGAATGAAAATATGATTGCCTTACTGACACTAGAAGTTATGCTTTCCCTACTCTAGGACCCTTTTGCAATAGAAATCTACACCATTAGCGTGACTCTTTTGCTGTATAGGAAGTTATTTACCCTTACAATACTTAAATAGAAAATCTTTTTTCTCTTTTTTCCTCTCAAATTATATGACAACTGAACATCACAAATGAGTATTTCTTAGGAAACACGTGATATAACAATTCTCCCTATTGTAATGACTAATGTAAGGATCTGATTCAAACGGTGAGTGAATATCAAAACTCTAAAGTTGAATGAAACTACATCAATTTCTTCCTTTGAAATAAGTAGTTAAATGGCTCTCTTGGGTGAACTTTTTCTTTAACTTTTTCCATTTACAATGAATTGGAAACACAAACAGCCAATAACTGTCACTGCCTTGAAAGCTAACGTGAAATCCTTGTTTGTGTGGTCTCTGTAGACGTTCTCATGCCAAAGGTTGCGATTTCTCCAAGGTTCTTGTTATGCCCAATAACTTCAAATGCTGTGTGATGAAACTCTGCTCTGGTATCTGATTTTTCACTTTAACTGATAGCATTCAACTTCTTTTTATTAGACTTTTTCCCTTTTTCCTGCCTTTCTGTAATGTCAGTTGCTTTTCCTCCTATTCACTAACTGTTTTGGAACTTAGAAGAAAAAAAAAAAGACATTTTTAAATTCACCTCAAAATACTGTCCCATCACACTGCTCTTGAAAAACCTGTTTTTCATGACACAATTGCAGAATAACCTACGGTTAATACCTTATTTACACAAACTAAAGGCTGTTATATCTGTGTTTGGCGACCTTGAAACTGTATTGTGCTCAGTGCCCTTTTTATAACCTTAATTACTGGGGAATACAGAGCTTTAAAGAAAGACTAACATTTCACTTTAACATCCACAATAATCTATTATAAAGCCAGCTAAGCCAGTCCCCAAATAGAGAGAAATGTTATTACATGCTCAGCTAGCTGTCAAGGGGCCATGAGTCAGTGGCTTACAGTTATCAAAAGTAACAAGGTTGTTCAGAATTTCCTCCAACAAAGCCAGCCAGCTTATGGAAGGATTAAGCTCTCTTTGATTAGAACAACTGGAACATGTCCTACCCTTTTAATTAGCATTCCCTTTTGCTTGGTGGAGGCTGGTAATTTGACGCTCACGTTACGCATCTCAAGAAATGGTTTTGTATTTTGTCCCACTCGTGAGCATTACAGCCATGGTGTATACTTCTGCATCAACTAAAATTTGAGCTGCCGAAGGATTTATGTTCAAAACCCTGTAAAATCCCAAGGGCACTATGCCTCTAAGAGACAAAATGTAATAACAGTCCAAAATAATGTGTGGCAGGAGACTAGGTCAGCCTTTAGGCACAGTATATTACCCTAAGGCCATGCTCTCTTTGCTTCCTATCTTTGGGAACAAAAGTTTTATGTCAGCTTTATTGATATTTTAAGGTTTACGTTTTAATTCATACCTTAAGGCAATTCGTGAGGGAAGACCTTTACTTACGCTGCTGGATTACTTAGTTGGTGAGTAAATATTATTTTTTAGTGACCACACTAAACAGAGCAGAGCAGGGGCTATGTGGAATGAAAGGAGAAGATGGCATGCCACCATTCCTCGAGGAGCACATCATCTCTTTGAAAACCAATTTAGGCATGAATATCTCTTTTCCTCAACTTCTGGCAGTCTATACTTACATCATTCTACTAATTCTATATACCCCTAACTTCTCTTTTTCCTTTTTATTTCCTTTTCCATTTTTCCTTATTTTGTTGCTTTTCTCCTCTCCCTGTCTCATCCCTCTGCCCTCCTTTGAATGGATAAGTATTGAATAAGAAATTTCCCATCATGAAAATTGCCTTGCATTTCTCCTGCTTAAGTTATATGCAGCAAAAATGATAAGAAGCAACTTGTGGAAATGAAGACTCTTGCTTCATGTAGCTCTCAATATGATTTCGAAGGAAAAAAGTAAGAACATATCAAAAAAAGTTTAACTGGAAAAAAACAGACAACCTAATTTGATTTTTTTCATCTTTCATACATTCTTTTCCACAAGTGAGCGGCCACTGCATCTATTTTATTTCCAAGGGGATGTTCTACGTTTCACTTCTAAGCTACTCAACTTAAATTTAAATTTCAGGATATTTTTTTTCAAATCATCTTCAGAGAATGACATCAGTGAAAGATCCTTGTATATTTTAATCTTTCAAAATGTATCTAAATATTTCTGGTGATTACGCTTGTACGGCAATCTATTCAGTCAGACATCTATGAGGTGCCACTATTGTGAGAAGCACAGAAGATATTAGAGAAATAAAATGAAATTCCTGTCTATCTCAAGGAATGGATAGGATAATAGTAACTCCTAATAAGAGGTGCCTCATTCAATTTGCAACTTGAAGAGAAGTTTTGTTATTACCAGTTTATTTAGAAGCCATAGCCTTTATCTTCAGCTGCTTGCTCACGTTTTGTGGTGGGTTGGAAGGAATGCACTGGGTGAGGAGCTGAGAACATGATTTATTCTTCTAATTATGGCGAATGAAATTGATTATTCTTGCCTGAGAGCTTCCTCTTTCTTTGTGAAGTAGAAGGTGAAATCTTAAAATCAGAGTGGAGAGATGGGTTTGGAGATTTAATGAGAGAAGAGAAGGTTTGAAAAGACTGTTGCAGATAATGGGAAAGAAGCCAACTATGGAACTATAGAAAAGTTCCCGGGTCATCAAGTTTTCTAGTTGTCAGCTTGGCCTCCAGCAGCTTTCAGCATACCAGATTGTACATGACCAAAGATTGTTTGATGGAGAATTAAGAATTTTCCAGGCTTATCTAATGGAAGGAAAAGTTGCCTAGGAATTAATTAGAGTAGAAATGGATCAGTTTAGGCAAATATTAAGAGCAAACTCATTTTCCTATAATAAAGGCAACATCAAAAATTGTTTTCTAATATATACGCGCTATTGATATTTGAGTAATTTATGGAACATGACATGTCCTCATATGTTAGAGCAGGCATAGCTTTCTGTTGTTTCCATGCTTTTTTCTTAGTCTTGAATTAAGGTTGACCTCAGAGGAGCATATAAATAATTCTTCTAAGTTACAAGCATATAGTTTTATTGTATGTTGTTTTGTTTTTAATTCCCACTGCAAAAAAATGATATGTCACCTACAAATAACAGTTCTTCCAAAAGTTATTATATGGATTTAGAACCACTAGATGTATGATTTCTGAAATTATTTTTCAATCTCAAGGGCCACACATCTTTGAAAAATATACAATCTAAGTACCAACACATGGAAGCATTTTCCCTAGGCCAAAAAAAAGAATAGTGTGGAGAACAATGTTGTTCGTTTTATACTCTTAACTCCTTTCTGCAACATGTTAAGCCACTTATAATGGGACCAATGGGCCAGATTAATCCTACAGATTTGATTTGTTTGGAAAAACAAGCATTTAAAACTTTTTCAATTTGAAAAGATTCTCAGTGGGCATACACTTTCCAGTTTACACTTTTGCCATCCCTTTTTATATTATTTTGCACTTCAGATTCACCTACAGGTGAATTCACCTATTCTCCTATTGCTCATTTCTGCAGTAGTTCAGAATTGGAAATACTGCTTTAAAAACTAAGATACAAATGTAAGTGAGCAAGGGCTCATTTTACTTGTTGCAACCTGATGCCAATCAATTATAAGATGAGTCTGTGGTCGAGAAAGTGTTTATTTGATTAGCTAGCAAAACCAGAAGATGGCGGACTCATGTCCCAAACACCATGTTAAGCAAACACAAAATCTGGAGGCAGTTATATGGGGAGGAGGGGAGAATAGTGAAGGAAGATCAGGCTATTTCTGACATCCATTCTCCAGGCTTCTTGTCTTCTGTTCTGCCCACAGCGTCTGATGTTATTTTCTTCATCAACTATGGGTTTCAGTCTTGGGTGGCCTCCTCAACCCTTTTGGTTCCTGAAAAATAACTCATTCTAACATCAGCAAAGTTTCATGTCAGATTTGAGAACCTGTTGAAACGTATTAGTATGTCCCTGTGTCCCTTGTACAATAGCCTGGTTATGGTGTGGGCTAATGATCAGCAATAAGGGATTACCAGTTACAGTTCTCCACTGTCAGACTCTCTTATCATAATCAAATGATGATTTTTGGAATAGGGCCATCAGAGTCTGTCTCGCTACTTCCTGCTGGCTTGGAGTTTCATAGGGTAGTCATAGAGTGAAAAGGTTTTACCTGTTTCTTAAAGTATTCTCGAGTACCATTTGGAAAATGTCTTGGGAATCTCAGTGGGAGCTGCTTAATGCTCCCTTTTGACAATGAGAAGTCCATCTGGTAATACACATTAGACGGAGCTGTACAGCAACATACGGTAAAATTAGTAATAAAAGCGGAACTAGTCTACCCTTTAAGAGTCCTTCCAGTACCGAGCGGATTCCTGAGGGAAGCCAGGAAAATAAATTGGTAAACTAGTCACTTATCCCAGGCACAAATGGAGTATGATGATCTAAGTTTTGCTGTAGCCAAGTGGCTTGTTCCCTAATTTTATTTATACTTGTTTCCACATGTGAGGAGGTATTAATACAGGCACAACATGAAGCATTAGCCACAAGACATACCCCTCCCTATTCAGCCAGTAAATAGTCTACGGCAATTCTATTATCTAAAACTACAAGGGCAAGAGAGTCCAGAGGTTTATAGATTTGCTAGAGCCAGGGCAGTTTCATTAGAAATAATCACCAGTGCATGGGAAAGATTTCTTAGTATGTGTTGGTATGCAGCTACCCACCACCAAGGAAAGCATGTGTAACCAAAATGATAGGTGTCCCTGCCAGGGATTCCTCTTAGGAAGTCTTGGCTCATCCTGGAGAGTAGTTTTAAGGAACTGGTCCAATGCTTAGTTTCATTAATAGTGTGTAAGGTAAGAGGGGCTATTAAGGAACCTAGAAGATGCTGTCCAGAATCTGTTTTGTTGTGAAGGCGATTATACTCCCAGGGGATTCCTTTACGACAAAAACACCTCCCTCAGGGGCACAGCTCATTATGTTATTGGTACTACTAACAGATAAGGCTATACTGCGTAGCCAGATTAGGTCATGGGAAGAGTCATCTTCATCCACAGTTAAGGGAAAAGTAATGGTCTTGTTTCTCCAAAGAGTCTTTTTCCTTCTGGCACTTTGATTGTAACCAGTCTCTTCATCATCAGTCTCAATGGGAATGGATAAACAAGGGGGTGTTTGAGTCTCAAAAAGAGAAGCAGTCTATATGCCCCTATAGACCACATGAGGGACATGACTGGGGTTATGGAGTCAGCAAAGGGAAAGACCTGAAAAATTATAAACAGAATGCACCAGGGGATCCTCCTGATCGTGGACAGAGCAGGGTTCAGCAATTTGTCACCTTAGTAGCCAGTGCAATGGCCTGAGAGATTCTCACTAGAGCACTGTCTTGCCATTCCCTAGTGGGAGGCAGAAGCAGGGAAAGCAACAGAAACAGCTCAGGAGCATTTTTCAAATACATATGTGAGATCTTGTAGATGCTCACACTTCCACCGCTGTGGGCTTCCTGGACCAGGTTCCCTTTTGGAAAGGGCTGCCTTTATCCAGGGGTGATATATCCATGGCTTTACTCTGGCAAGTTTTACAGAGGAGTGAGCGGTGAGAAGGACATAAAAAGGCCCCATCCATCTGGCAGATAACTTGTTCTTGGTGCCTTGTTCCTCCAAGTCTTCAGCAGGACTCGACTGCCTGGTCAGAAGGAGTGTAAGGGGACATCAGATGGGCAGACTGAACTGTTGGAAGCAAACTCATGAACAGAGGTTAATACAGAGCTCAGAGACTTTACATAGTTGGTGGTCGTTATGTCCCTTCAGGATTCTGGGGAGCCTTTCCCAAGAAAGGAGGCCTTAAAATGTCGACCATAAAGAGTTTCATAAGGGGTTAACTGAAGCCGACTTTGGGGGGCTACTCTGATTTGCAGCAGGGCAAGGGATAGCCAAGTTAATTGTGTTTCCTGGCAGATCTTAACAATGCTCATTTTTAAGGTGTCATTGATCTTTTCTGTTTTTCCCATTTATTGAGGCCTCCAGGATGATTGGAGTGTGCATTTGATAGCCAGTGCTTTAGACATTTGTTGGGTGACATGAGACACGAAGGCAGGTCCATTGTCATTCTGCAGAGTGCTGGGCAGGCCAAATCTAGGAATAATTTCTTTTAGTAGGAGGCAGACTACTGCCTTTTCATTTTGGGTGGGGAAAACTTCTGCCCACCTAGAAAAAGTGTCCACAAACACTAGTAAACACTTGAAATTCCAAGTTATTCATGGCATCTGAATAAAGTCTACTTACCTGTCTTCAGTAGGCCAATCCCTTTTATGTTGGGTTCCCATATGAAGTGGCCCTGGGACTGTCTTGGGGTTATGTTTCGTACAGACCATGCAGTTCTTGGTCATCTATTGTATGGTTTTCTCTGTATGGTTTTCTCTGAGGCCCTGTGATGTGATTCTGGACTCACTGCAGGGTAGCATCCCTTTCATAATGGGTATTTTCCTGTTAACATTTTAAGATGGCGTATAAGAGGGCCTTCAGCATCAGAATTATTCATCAGGGATCACTTCTCCAGCCCACTGAGTGTTCAACATCTTATCCCCATTCTTTTGCCTGATCTAAGTCTTTCTCCGAGTATTTTGATTGGTACCCAGATAGATCTATCTGTGGCAGTAGAGGGCCCATCACGGTGGGGGTTTCTGTTGTAGTGGTCTTTTGCCTGCTTGGTCAGCCAGTCAGTTGTCCTTGGCTATAGGAGTTTCTCCCTTTTCATGGCCAGGGCAATGTATCATGTTACCTGGGAGCGCTCATTGATAGCTTCTAACAGTTGCAACATCTCCAGAACCATGTCAAATTTCTTTTTTGTCTGTTGTTAAGAGTCCTCTTTCTTTCCCAATTGCCCCGTGGGCACGTACTACTGAAAATGCACGCTGGTAATCTGTATAGACATTTACTTTCTTCCCTTATGACAAGAGTAAAGCTCTGGTAAAGGCTATGATTTCAGCCTTTTGAGCTGAAGTCCCAGGGAGTAATGCCTTGGCCTCCAGGGTTTCCTGCAAAGTCACTACCGCATATCCAGAGCGTTTCCTACATTGGTCCATGAAGCTTCTACCATTCTCGAAGAGTTCCAGGTGGAGCTCCTCCAGGGACTGGTTCAATAAATCTGGCTGGCTGGAATAAACTGTCTCAATAACCTGCAAGAGGTCACGTTCTAAGCCTTGTGAGGTTTCACTGGGGAGCAAGATGGCTGGATTTAGAGCTGAGGTGATTTATAACCTGACGTTTGGGTTGTCCAGGAGGATAGCTTGATATTTGCCCACCCTTCCTGAGGTGAGCCAGTATCCTCCTTTTTGTTCCAGTAATGTGAGGACGTGATGAGGCACATATACTGTGGTGGGCTGACCTAGAGTAAATTTTTCTGCCTCTTGAAGAATATCATGTGTGGCCGCCACTGCCCAGCAGCAAGGGAGCCAGCCCTTCACCATCTGATCCAATTGTTTTGAAAAATAGGCCACTGGCCTAGAGGATTTTTTCTAGCCTTTGGATTAATACTCCCAGAATTATGCCCTGTCTCTCACGTACATAGAGGCTAAAGAGCTTGTCCAGGTCTTGCAGTCCTAAGGCTGGGGCTGAAGCCAGTTTAGACTTAATGTTGTCAAATGCCAGGTGGCACCCTTTAGTCCAGTCTAAGGGTTCTAGGTCCACACCCCTCAGAGCCTCATAGACGAGTTTCACTATGAGCCCATAATTAGGGATCCAAATCCAACAGAAGCTTGCCATTCCCCAAAACCCTCACGCTTGTCGGCAGTTTTGGAGTGGGCTTAAACATGCTATGACTTTTTTACAATCTGGTATTAATTCCCTCTGGCCTTTGGATATTGTGGATTCCAGCTATGTGACTTTCTGTTTACAAATTTGGGCTCTCTTTTGAGAGACCTTTTATCCACATTCTGCCAGTAATTTAAAGTTTTTATTGTGTTGGCCAAACATAGTTCATAAGTGGGGCTTGCTATCAGCAAATCGTCTACATATCGTAATAATAGTCCCTCTTGTAGTTTTAGTTAGCCTGGGTCTCTGGACAAGTATTCCCCAAATAAGTGGGAGAATTATTTTTCTCCTGAGGAAGATTCCCCCTGAGCTAACATCTGTTGCCAATATTCCTCTTTTTGCTTGAGGAAGATTTACCCTGAGCCAACATCTGTGCCAATCTTCTTCTATTTTGTATGTGGGTCACTGCCACAGTGTGGCTGCCAATGAGTGGTGTAGGTCCATGCCTGGGAACTGAACCCAGGCCACCAAAGTGCAGTGTACCAAACTTAACCACTAGGATATGGGAACAGCCCCCAAAATGGGAGAATTTTTAAACCCCTAGGAGAGGATGGTCCAACAATATTGTTGAGTTGTCTGAGTATCTAGATCATACCATTCAAGAGCAAACTATTGCTGGGCTTCCTCTGCCAATGGTATGCAGAAGGATGCATCCTTTAAGTCCAAGACTGAGAACCAACCATATTCTCCTGGCATATTTGTTAATATGACGTAGGGGCTAAGCACCGTAGGGTGTAAGTCTTGAGCCACCTAATTTATGGCACACAGACATTGAATGAAGCAAATTCACTAGAATTTGTGTTCTTTTTGGGGAGAATAGGGTTATTATACGGCAACTGACATGGTCTGATTAATCATGCTTTCGAGAACTTTTTGGAAATAGGTCGTATGCCTTTTTGAGCGTCCTGTTTTAGCAGATATTGTTTCAGGCTCAGCTGCATTTTCTTTTCCTTTAAGGATATCCATACTGGCTGGGCATTCTTTGCTTTCCCTGGGGCTGCATTTGCCCATAGACAGGGACTTAACTTCTCACAGATTTCAGGTGGCAGCAATTATGGTTCTGGCTTCTTGGCCCCCAGCAGAGCCCTCAGGGACTATTCTGGAGCCACCCTTATGTCCAGTTGTCCTGAAGCAAAGGTTACTTGGGCACTTAATTTGCAAAGCAAGTCCCAGCCAACAGTGGGATGTGGCATTCTGGCATGTATAGGAAACTGTGTTTTAAAGTTAGGCCCCCTATGTGGCATTCTAGTGGCTGCAGGAACACATGATTTTGGACTTCACTAGAGACCCCCGTGACTGGTGTTGAGTTCAATGTCTTGTGTGGTAATTTGGTATTTAGGACCAAATATGTGGATCCAGTATCCACCAAAAAATCAACAAACTTATTCTGCACTGTCAGCTGTACCCAGTGCTCCTGTGGGAAAATTGAGATAGGGTGTTTTATATCCAAAAGAGGCCTGGGCACCCTCAGTCCTCATCAGAACATTCTTCCCTATTGACAATCTGAGTGGTTTCCCTTTTGTTTCCATCAGCACTTCCTTTATCTTTTTGGGGGTATTCTGTCTTCCAGTGTCCTTCTTCCTTGCAATAAGTCCATTAGCTTTTCCTCAAAGGGTGCTTACCTTCTCTTAGTTGGCCTGGTTTTTTTCCAGGACAAGTTGGCCTTCTCCCACTCAAGACAGCTGCCAGGAGTTCAGCTTTTCTCTTAGTGTCTTCCAATTTTGTCTAATGCTTCCTGTTACTGTATATCTTGAAAGCATGTCTACCAACTGAGAGGGGTTCATACCTAATGTCGCCATACAGTTTCTGCAATTTCTTTCTAATCTCTTGGGCACTCTGTCCTATGAAGGTCATATTTACCATCCTAAGATTTTCAGGGGCTTCCAGAGCTGGATCTCTATATTGTCTGTAGACTCAGTAGATCCCTTGTAGAAAGGCGGAAGGATCTTCATCAGATTTTTGCTGAATTCCCTGTACCTTGTTTAAACTTTTCTGTTTAGGGGCTCCCGTTGTTAGTTGGGCCAGAATGCACCTCTTATAATGTTCTAGTCTGAGTCTTCCTGTGGCATCATTAGGATCAGCAAGAGGAACAGTGGGATTTTCCTCAGGGGCGCCAGTGGGATCTTCTAGATGGAGCTGATGCACCTCCTCTCTAGCTTTATCAATTGCCATTCATTTTTCCACCTAGATTAGGGGCATATTCATCAAGATATGAACATCTTGCCAGGAGGGATGGTAAGTAACAAAAAGGGAGGAAAGTAACTGTCATTCTCTGTGGATCCTCCCTATAGAGAGGATTATTGTTGTTCTAATCAAAGAAGTCAGAGGTGGAGAAAGGATTGTGTGTCCATATGAATCCTGCCAGTTGACCTTGGCCATTAACTCTTAGGGGATATCGACATAGTGGAAATGGCCCTACCCCAGCAGGAGCCCCTCACTAAATTACGTCCCTTATCTCATTCAGGAGGAGGAAATTCCCTCCATTAATCTTGGTCCCATATCAGGCATTCCTCCATGTGGAGCTGGTGGTCCTGGGAGGTGGGGGGTGGGCAGGTGTTGCCAGTATTGCTGTCAGTATTGCCACTGGGGAATTTAAGATTTGTAAAAGCATCAGATCCTCATCATCTTTTCTTCCTCCTGCACCACGAGGTGGGGCAGGGTGGGGCGGTGGTGGTGGTCTCTGTGCCATCAGATGATCCCTTTTTTTCCTTAGTTTCACCTTAAGTATAACAACATGAAACCTTACATGTGTGGCATCTCATTATCTTTACCTGTCTTTTTGCAGAATAATTCCAGTTGTAATATAGTGTAAATAGCTTAATGTTCCATTATTTGGCAATTTTTGTCCTGAGCCTAGAGTATACTGAGGCCAGGCAGTGTTGCAATAAAAACCATCTTTTTCTTAGTCATAGGCTCATAACCAAAATCAGTCCATCAGGTCAGCATGAGACCCAGGGGCCTTTCTTGGGCACAGATGGCTTAGACCCCATGTTTACACACCACGCAAGTGTACACACACACGCATACACATGAGTTTACCAGAGACTAGCCTTCTGGATTCTAGGTAATCTTATAACAGCCTTCTCTTCATCCAAAGAAGCAGATGGACCCAAGACAATTCGGGTCCCTAGACAGAGTGAGGGATAATTCTTGGGAGTGCACTCTGAGGTGACTTACACTATTCCAGATATGAGTTTGTTAACTCACAGATGCTTGCCCATTTCTCCGTCCACTGAGAAGGTTTTGAAGGCAATCAGCAATCAGGGAAACTCAAGGGACAGTCCCTGGGAGAAAATAAACCCCCAGCAGCTGCTGAGATCATCCTGAGGTTTTCCCAGAGTCAACTAGCCATGAGCAGAGTCTAGTCCCATCTTGTCTACCAACAAATTGTAACCAAGCAAGGGCTTATTCTGCTCACCTCAACCTAATGCCAATCAATTGTAAGATGAGTTGGTGATCAAAAAAGGGGTTTATTTCATTAGCCAGCAAAGCCAGAAGATGGCGGACTCATGTCCCAAAGACCACCTGAAGCAAACACAAAATCTTGAGGGAGTTATATGGGGAGGAGAGGAAAATATAGAGGAGGAATAATGCTATTTCTGGCATCCATTCTCTAGACTTCTTGTCTTGTGTTCTGTTCACAGAGTCTGATGTTACTTCCTTCCTTGACAATGGGTTTCAGTCTCTGGTGGCCTCCTCAGCCTTTTTGGTTCCTGAAAAATAACTCATTCTAATGTCAGCAAAGTATCATGTCAGATTTAAGAACCCGTTGAAACATGTTAAAACATGCCCCTGTCCCCTTTCTACAATAGCCTGGTTACATTACAGGTTAATGATCAGCAATACGTGATGAGCAATTACACAAACACATACATTAGCCTAGGCCTACACAGGGTCATGATCATCAGTATCACTGTCTTCCACCTCCACATCTTGTCTCACTGAAAGATCTTCAGGAACAATAACGTGCATGGAGTTGTCATCTCCTATGATAACAATGACTTCTTCTGGAATAGCTACTGAAGGACCTGCCTAAGGCTCTTCTTGAGAAGGTGTCATTCTTTTCAGAAATATGTTCATGGTGGTTTCCTTGCTTTGTTTTTTTTTTTTTTCCATCATAGATTTGCTTGTAAGCAGATAACGCACCATGAACATTCCTCTGTATCAATGAAAACCCTTCAGTGTTGGGATTCATATTTTCAAACTTTTTAAGGGGCTTGTTGAAGTTTTCAAAAGCTTCACCTAAACCCTTCACTGTGAATTTTCTCTGGGACTCTTCTTCTTTTTCTGCTCCCACTTTTTCCTTTTCTCTTGCCTCTTCTTCAGCCATGTGTTTCTGTTCCAGATCCTACAACTCCTCATTAGTCAATTCCTCAAGAACTACCTCTCTAAGCTCTTCAGTATCATCCTCATCCACATCCAGGTTAAAGTTGTTTGCCATCTCAACCACAGTCTTGTTGATTTTCGCAACCTACTCATCTTTGGCAAGTCGTTTGAAGTCAGGGACAAACCTCTTGAGGGTCTTCTTCCAGAGGGCATTCATATACTCTTTGGTGACATCACCTCAAGCCCAAGCAAGGCTCTTGATGCAGTCATAGATGTTATAATCCTTGCAGAATTCTTTCACTATCTTCTCAGTGTCTTCCTCAGTTGCAGCAACAGCCTGGGCAAAGGTCCTCCTCAGGTAGCAGGCCTTAAAAGCTATTATAACTTCTTGATCCATTGGTTGGATCAAAGATGTAGTATTTAGAGGGAGAAACACTGCTTTGATATTGGGATGAAGATCATCAATAAAAGGAGGATATCTGGGTATATTATCAATAATAAGCAAAATCTTGAAAGGTAGATTATTCTCCAAAGAGTACTTCTCCATTTCATCAGGACAGCAATTTAGGAAGTCATCTTGGAAAAGGAACTGAGTCATCCATGACTTCTTATTGCTCCTGTGGTCAGTCCACTGGCAGTGTGTGCTTACTGATATGCTTGAAGGTTCTTGAGTTTCCAATGTGCCAGATCACAAATGGTTTCAATGTGTAGCCTGCAACATTGGCCCCAAGCAAAACTATTATCCTGTCCCTAAAAGCCTGAAATTTAGCATTGGCTTGGCCTCCTAATGGAGGAAAGCTCTTTCAGGCATCCGTTTTAGAACAGGGAGGTTTGTCCATATTGAATATTTGCTTTGGAAAGTAATTTTTCTCCATGGTCAGCCTATCTAGAGTTTCCAAAAATTCTTCAGCTGCCTTCACCTCAGCACTCACAGACTCATCTCTCACTTTCATATTATGTAATGAATAACTATGCATGAATTGTTTAGACCACTCAGAGTTAGCAGTAATTTCAACATCATAGTCAGGCCCAACCTTTTCTTTTAACATTGTAAACTAACATTGCTTTGACTGTGATCACCATGGTGCTGAGAGGGATATGCTTCTATGTCTGGTCTTCAATCCAGGTCATTAGAAGTTTCTGCATGTCTGATATAAGCCCCTCTTGAATTCTTGTTAGTCTTGTTGTCTTCAGTGAAACCAATCCTTTAACAGCTCCTGTCACTTTGTTCTTGTTCTTGAAGATTGTAGCTATGGTGGAATGGGGCATGCCTGACTGGCAAGCAATAACCATCACTGATTTTCTACCTTCATAGTCCTTAATCACTTTTAATTTTGTTTCCAGAACAATCATTCAACATGGTCTCTTACTGGCAACAGTAGCAACAGATTTTGTATGCTTAGGGGCTGTGATGAACGAAACAACATGAGATTAAATCAAGTACAAGAGGAAATGATGCAATTAAGAGATGCAGTAAACATGAGATGTATGAGGCTGCTGCTAGCATAACATGGCATACTGTTTTAGAGTAAACATTTTTTTATAAGGAGAAAGAGTATACTCTAAAATAAAGATTAAAAAGTATAATATAGTAAATAAATAAACCAATAACATAGTTACTTATTACCACTACCAAGTGTTATGTACTGTACATAGTTGTCTGTGATATACTTTTATACAACTGGCAGTGCAGTAGGTTTGTTTACACCAGCATCACCACAAACACATGAGTAATGCATTGCACTGCAATATTATGATGACGACAGCATCGCTAGGCAATGGGAATTTTTCAGCTCCATTATAATCTTATAGGACCATTATCATATATGACTGAAAAGTTGGTATGCAGCACATAACTGTGCACATGTATTTTATGAAATTCTAGATTGCCTATAAAACCATAGTCATTGCTTTCTAATTGAACTTGATTGGAATTCCAGTTTAGTCACTTTCTAGATATATGATCTTAGGCAAACAGTTAACATCTCTTGGTCTTTGGATCCGTAACTACAAAAGTAGACACTGGAATACTGTGAGGATTAAATCAGATATTGTATGCTAAGTAAGTAACATAGTTCTCAGACTCTATAAATAACTCAAAATAATATTAATTCTCCATTGGCAGGCTATGTCTTCTTCACAAGGGCACATCAGATGTCAAATGAAAATGTAAGGACTCATGTCCCTTCAGAAAAATGTGAATTAGTTTGAGAAAGGGTAGCTGGCTGAGTAAAAAAAAATGAGGAGAAATTAATAATCATTAAGTATAACTACGTGTATGATTTTGAAACTTTATATACATTTTCTAATCTCATCGCAAGAAACTTGTGGGGTAGAAATCTCATCCACAGGTTACAGAGGATAAAGCTGACACATCTGCTCCCCCAAGCTCACACATGAAACTGGTACTTGTAGTCTGCAGGAGTCCTATGTCTGTGCACCCTCAGCAAAAATAAAGCGTTCTTTCTCTTGTCCCTCTAGATTCATACAAATCTTCTATACAAAAAGAAATGGTTGTAGTAGAAGAAAACAACATTTCTATATCCCATTTCTCCCTAAAAAAGGACAAAATATTTCTAGTTTATTCTTTTCAAAAGATTGGAGCATTCCCCTTCTCTCTGCTTATTAAGTAAACAACTCATAAATTCAGATATTATTTTTATTAATAGTTATTAATACAGTGACTCTCCTTAGCAGATCTTTTAAGAAACTTTAACTCTTCTTTAAGCAACAGAAAATATTTCTGAAAATATATGTGCTTCTACAAGACACAAGTTAAAGTTGAAGTGTCTCTTATAACAATCACCTCTAGGATGTATCTTTAAGAACTAGAAAAACCAGCAATACATGTCCAGCCTTAATACTGCATAGAATAAAAGAGACTTCCAGTTTTAGCTACAGTGTGCAAAGAGTTGGAAAGTTGTCACTCTCATCCTTATAAACTGAAAAATCAATGACTTTTCCTTGACCCATAAGAGAATTGAGGTTGCAGAGAAAATTGACACCCTGAAATTTGGAGAGACAGGTAAATCTTTAGAGTCACAGTCAAGAACTGCCCACCTGGAGGAGAAGCTGCTGCAGTTATGAACTGGTAGAAACACTGAATGTCAATTTTCATAAATGCAAGAGGCTGAGTGTAGACTAGTTTGCGAGTCAGAAACTCCTGGGGCTGCGGTCTGCAGATGGCACACTTTTGTGAGCTTTACCTCCAGGAGTCCCACTTGGTTCTCACGTGCACGATTCTGCCAGAAAGGAGGATAAGAGTAATCATTGTGGAATACACCCTGAGCCCTCTCTATCACAAATGCCTACTCTCCAAAAGTAAGATCTTTGCCTAAATAAACATGAAGAATAAATGTAATGTGTCCTTGATGGGATCCTAGGAACGAAAAAGGAGGTTAGGTTAAAGGTAAGGAAATCTGAATTAAGTATGTACTTTAGTTAATACTAGTTCGGTAATTGTGAGAAATGTAGCATACTAATATAAATGTTCATAATGGGGAAACTGAGTGTGGGGTGTCTGGGAGCTCTTTGTACCATCTTTGCAATTTTCTGTAATACCATAACTATTCTAAAATAAAAAGTTAATTAAAAATCATTAACAAAACATCAGGAATAGAACTCAGACCAAGGTGGCCTAGGGACCATGATAATATTGTTTTCCTGAAGGAATTGCTTAATTTCTACATAAATTCAAGTCTTTAACTCTATAATAGTGGACGGCTCATTTTCTCCTTTATTTAAGAAAACTCCCGTAGTAAGAGAGGGAAGGAGAATAAAGACTATTTTCTTTCTTTCTTTCTTTTCTTTCTTTCTCTCTCTCTCTCTCTTTCTCTCGCTTTCTTTCTTTCTTTCCTGCTTTCCTCCTTTCCTCCTTCCTTCCTTCCTCCCTCCCTCCCTTCCGTCCCTCTCTCCTTTCCTTCCTTTTCTTTTAGAAAAATAAACTGCTTGTTGTTGAGAGACTGAAAGATGCCAACCATTGACCATGTCTCTCTCAATCTCTGTTGGCCTTTGAAGGCCGAGTAGAGTGCCTTCTACATGATAGATACTCAAGCCTCCCTCAAATATTTGTTCCATGAAAAATTAAGTAATGAATAAAGAATATTAACAGTGACTATCTCTACAATAAGTACCTTGAATCTATGAAAGGAATACTTTCTCCAGATAATTGTATTTGTCTTTAGATATTCCTCTCTCCCTACTCTTTCTCAAGAGTCCTACCCTTTCTAAAAAAGTAATCAAGGCATATGTTTAAAAATTATTGTTTTAAACAGATGAATGCAAAGAAGCCAAAAGAGGTTAATGGATTCCCTCAAAGTTACATAACTACTTAATGAAAGAATCCAAAGTAGGTATATTGGCATTGAGAGAATTTTTCCTTGTTATATGACAGTGCTGCTTCTTTAGAATTAGTCTTATTATAAGAAAGTGGTGATATTTAATGAAATATTTTGATATAAATTATTATTAGATAAAACAATTCAGGTATAGCTCTTGGAAAGAGACCTCAGTTAACACCAGGGAAGTTGTTAAAGATATAGGGAACTGTGTGTAAAATTAAAACATAAAGAGCATCTAGGAGGGCTATAGAAGTATTTTTCTCCCTAAAATCTTTTTAAAAAGGATGTTTTTGAGGCATAGTTTAGGTAAAATCATGCACCTGGGTACGTTGTTTCTACTTTTACTTGTTAGTGTAAAGAGAAATAAATATACATTTCTGATAGAAAATAATATAAGCTTGTATCATAATAATTTTGGCAGTTCAAAAAAATGATAATACTTTTTTTAAAAATCTTCATTAAGATTGTTTCAATTCTCTACCATAAATAGCGTATGTTAATACTAATGATTTTGGGAAAGCATAAAATCATGTGTCAAAAAGAAATAGATTGTTATAAGTGAATACTAGAATCTAAATAGTTTATCACATTAAATGCTTAATCCAAAATATTAGTTGAATTATCCATACTTTAGCTCTGATCATTTGTGTGATGTGAAAATTTTTATTATTGTTAAAAATTACAAATAGGGTATAAATCAGCTATCTTTTTTTGATGTTTTTGTTTGTGGTGTTCCGCCTTTCAGGGTTAATGTTTTCTGTCATTTCATTTAGTCATTCAACAAATATTAATGATGCTGCTATTCTGTGCTAGGTACTGGGGATACAAAAAACTGGCAGATGTCACTGACCTCACGGATCTTAAAATCTACGAGGGAGGGGCCGGCTCCGTGGCCGAGTGGTTAAGTTCGCACGCTCCGCTGCGGCGGCCCAGGGTTCAGATCCCAGGCGCAGACGTGGCACCGCTCGTCAGGCCACGTTGAGGCGGCGTCCCATATCCCACAACTAGAAGGACGTGCAACTAAGATATACAACTATGTACAGGGCGGCGTTGGGAAATAAAGCAGAAAAAAAATAAAAAAAAGATTGGCAACAGTTGTTAGCCCAGGTGCCAATCTTTAAAAAAAAAAAAAAATCTATAAGGGAGAAAAACAATAAACAAGATAAAAAGTCAGAAGAATTCAAATTTAGACAGGGAGGGAGGGAAGGAGGGAGGGAGGGAAGGAGGGAGGGAGGGAGGGAAGGAGGGAGGGAGGGAGGGAGGGAAGGAGGGAGGGAGGGAGGGAGGGAGGGAGGGAGGGAGGGAAGGAGGGAGGGAGGGAGGGAGGGAGGGAGGGAGGAAGGAAGGAAGGAAGGAAGAAAGAAAGAAAGAAAGAAAGAAAGAAAGAAAAAAGAGAAAGAAAAGCCCAGTGTTTGGCATATGCCTTGTTTGACAAACAGCAGACAAGCAAGAAGGCTATCATGGATAAGAGTGTAGGCAAGGAAGACAATAGCGGGAGATGAGATTTCAGGATTTCAGGAGTATGAGATTTCAGGAGTAATGCAAGGGGGGAAAATCATGTAGGCACTTCCAGGTCATTGTAAAAAAATCTGGTTTTTCCTTTGAATTATGTGGGATGGTTTGGAGCAGAGGCAGAATGAAAGACAGTTTAGAAGGCAATTTCAATAATCCACGTGAAAGAAGTTTCTAGCTTGGATCAGGCTATTGGAAGATATGGTGTGAAAAGTGGTCTGATCTTGAATGTATTTTGAAAGAGAACCCAGAGGATTTCCTGATGGGTTTGAGGAGCAAGTGAAAGGCTGAGTCAAAAGTGACTCAAATATTTTGGCCACATAACTGGAAAAGTAAGGTTGCAATTAGGTAAGATGTGGAATATCATTGGAGAAAAATTAATTAGGAAGGAATATTAAGGCTCAGTTTTGGATATGTTACATTGGGATAATTATTACACATATAAGTACAGGTAATAAGTAGATAGTTGAATATATAGATATAAAGTGCAGAGTAAGGGAGTAGAGTAGACATATAAATTAGGGATTAATCTGCATGTAGATATTTCTTAAAAGCACAAAATTGGATGAAATTACCCAAGGAGTGAATATAAATATTTAAGATGAAATTCAAAAAGAAAGTCTTAGAGAAATCCAAGTTATAGACGTCAGGGAGATGGAAAGTAAGCAGCAAGAATAAGGCTGATGGAAACAGGTGAATGAGGTGCCCTGGAAGCTAAGTGGAGAAATTATTTAAGGGAAAAGAGAGTGATCCCCTGTGTCAAAGGCTGCTTATAGGTCAAGTAAGATAAGGACTAAGAAATGAAAATTGGATTTAGAATCTATTAGTTGAGGTCTTTGGTAACTTCAGTAAGAGTAGTTTCTTGGTAGTGATGTGGGAAATAGAAAAACCTGATTGGAATGGGTTCATAAGAGAAGGAGAAGAAATTAGAAGCAGCAGGTAGAGACAGTTCTTTCAAGGACATTCATAGTAAAAGGAAAGAGAAAATGGGATGGTAACAGAAGGGGAAAATGGGTTAAGGTAAAATGTATTGTTTTCGTTTTTTTTTTTTTTTTAAATGGGAGAGATAATATCACGTTTGGACCCTTTACTCCTTTCCTGTGGCTGCTGCAACAAATTACCACCTATTGGGTGGCCTCAAACAACAGAAATCTATTTTCTCAGATTTCTGGAGGCCAGTGATCTGTAATGAAAGTCGGCAGGATTGCACTCCCTCTGGAGGTTCTGGAAAGAAACCTTCGCTGCCTCTTCCAGCTTCTAGTGGCTCCAGGCGTTCCTTGGTTTCCTTGGCCGTGCCACTCCAATCTCTGTCTCCCTGGTCATATTGTTTCTTCCTGTTCCTGCGTCTCCATCTTCTCTTCAGTCTCTTTTAAGGAAATGTCGTTGGATTTAGGACACGCCTGTATAATCCATGAAGGTCTCATCTTAAAATCCTTAACTTAATTACATCTGCACAGTCTCTTTTTCCAAATGACATAACATTCATGGGGTCTAGGTACTTGGATGTGGACATATGTTTTGCGGGGGGGGGGGGGGGGCTCATTCAACCCACTACAGATAGTGATGGAAATGATGCATCAGAGAAGAACTGTTGATTCAAGAGAGAAACAGAGATTTGCTAAATCAATATTCTTGAGAAAGTAAGAGGAGATGGAAATTAGTGCATGAATTGACTATGTGGTAGACCTACCATTGTAACAGGAAAAATCTTGGGATATATGGATAGATAGATGAGTAGATGGCATAATAGTTTATAGAACACTTCTAATTTCTTCTATTTTTTTAGTCAAAGAAGCAAAGCTATTGTCTTAGGTAATTTTTTTTTTCCCCAGAAGTAGACCATAGACCTGAGCTGAGGATTTTTGTGCAAGCTAGTTATTCAAGAAGTTCTCTCAGGAGAGACCATTAAGAGAGAAGGAGGAAAGAGGACAGGGAAGGAGAGGAAGTAAGAAAGAAGGCAGTTTCAGGCACAGACTCATACATCTGCGGCCTGATCTTGTAGGGGAATTCTGGAGTGCAAATTACACCTAAGAGTTGTTCTGACCAAAGGCAAGTGAGCTGGACTTTCACACAACAATACACATCAGCTGTTGTTTAAATGCTTCCCAGGAGTGGAAAATTCCCAGTACTTCTTAAAAAACTTGTTCCACTAGCCTGAGAGAGCCCTCTAAAACAGATCCCCATGTGCTAGCCATTTGAAGTGAAAACACTCTGAAGCCAAGGGTTAAACAAACAAACAAACAAAAACCAAAGAGGGATCACAATGTTTCTCAGAGGAGTATGACACTGTTCAATACAATCATTAATTAAGAATGAGAATGAGAGTGAAGATATTGGAAACTGAGGAGAGAGAAGGAAGAATGAAATGGTTGTCTCAGAACAGGTGTGAAACTGGACTTGGATAATAGAGTAAGACTGTTGGAGAGCCCTAAGAATCTACTACATTTAAAATGAGACCAAAGTGTGAATTTTCCTCAACCACAACCAGCGTGGAGAAGGGAGAAAGATGGATTTAGCCAGGGTTGTGGTTTAACCAAAAGACTGTGACAAAAGCAGGGAGGGGGTGATGGAGTGGATGGTATACGCAAAAAGATTTACTATGGAATTTAAATTGGGTGAGATGGGAAGAGAGGACATGTGGAAAATGAGGAAACATGAATAAAATAGTCAGGTAAATAGACTGAAGGTAGAGTTGAAAATTGTTGGTGGTGGGATGTTAGTGGAAGTAAGCGATAAAGACAGGAAATGGCATTAGAAGAGCTGGATATTTTAAATTGTGATTAGAAAGGTGATGAAATTATGGTATGGCAGAGTCAGAGGTAGGATATCAGAAAGGAATGGCTGAGATAGAATGGAAGACAGATTAACTGAAAGAGAGAAGATCAGGAAATCAACATGCGAAGGTATTGAAAGGAACATGTGTCTGAATATTGAAATCACCAAATATTATGATAATAGTAGTGTTGAAGAACACGACATTAAGCCTGGAGCTAAAACTTTCAAGGAATGAGAGTGAGTAACCCAGTGAACAGATGACAGTAATTTAAGGAACTGTAATGGGAGGTGTAGTTTGATTATTTGAGGTTCAAAGCTGGATATTCTAAAGAGGGGAGGGGGAAAGTATTTTAGATGCTGTAATGAGGTACCAGAACAACAGTCACCCGACCTCCAAACCAAGCAGTCTGAGGACTTTGGGAGAGTAACAGTTGGTGCTGAATAATGTAATAATGTAAGTAATAATGGTGCTGAAGTGGTTTCAGGAGAACCAGTACCATCAGAGAGAGCCAGGCTTCAGTTAATTCAAGAAGAAAAAGAAAAGGTGAGGAGAAAAGAGGAGTTCGATGATGACAATTTATCTTGAGTTTCAGAGGATATAGTAAGAGTTTTAGGAGATGGGAGGGGGATTACACAGAAACAACAGGAGAATTAGGGTTTGGGAAATGCAGCATGATCTTAGGGTTTTGGGCTACGTGTGTGACTGTCGTGAACAAGGAAGAGCAGCCTGATGACTTTAGTCAGAAGGGACACGGATAGATAGTGGTGAAGCGAGTATGAATGCTGAGTTGAGGAGGAGTCTTACCAGGATAAGGAAAAGATCCAGGCTTCCACTTTGACTTCTGCTGATGGAGGTGTAGACAGATGTGCAAAGGGAATATTGTGCTCTGCAAAAGGGCGGCCCCATCCTAAAATTAGGGCTACTTCTGGATGCTTGCTGACAATGGCCTGCAGAGAGGGCTGTTACTTTGAACACTGACTCTCTTGTGAGATTGGCCATCCATCTATAATTTGCAAAAAATCAAACAGGTTAAATTTCAGAAAGTTTTTTTCCCCTGAGAAAATAGCCCCTGTTTTAATATGTTGTGACAAGAGGTACCTACACTTTATTCTGGCTAATAAATTTCTTTTAAATGATATATTTCTATATTATATATAGTATAGTAAATTTAAATGACCACCTAGTTGATTGCAATAGGAAAAAAGCCAAAAATAGAGGACATGCAAATCCTATATTTTGGGTTTTTTTCTGTCATTTAAATTTACCATTCAATTGATTGTATATCCTGACTTTTCCAAATCCTTATCTGTGATTTTTCTTCTATAACTAGAACATGACCCAGGGTCATTAATCCCTCTAAGTACTGGAATTAGAGGAAATCATCATCTTTTCTGCTTGCTCTATGAATTTTGATTCCTCAAGTGTTAGTTCTTGTGTTGGTTGAGTTGTTCCTCAGAGCTGACTATCAAGTGTCCTTATTTTCCTAGGTGAGATTTCTGTTAGACAGCCTCTAGGATCCTTTACACAGCCTGCTCGTGGGGAAAGACCTGGCAACAGATGCTGCAGCTTTCCTTTGATCTGTTTTCCAGGAGAGTAGCAGAGGCGTGGGAGAGGCAGTGGGCGTGGCACTTTAGAAGCAAATCTTCTGGGTGTGAGCACCCCATTTCTTCCAGGATGTAGCCCGCTGCCTTGGGCATTGCTCTGTCACTCCAGCTCAGATTCCTAAACCCTGTGCTTTTCCCGTAGGTGTATACCCCCGTGGCTATTGCCTGACACAAATCAGTAATGTACAGGGGAGAAATGTCCTGGCTGCCTCAGTGGGAGTCAGCGAACTAACACCACCTTTGGTGGCCACTGCATGGCCTCCTGTCTTTTCTGTTTCTCTTCATGAGCTTTTACTTACAGAAATATACTTTGACACATATTTTAAGCTATAGATTCCTTCTTCAAACTCATTTTGACTGTCTTCTATGTTTGAAGGACTATGCGCAGATTTTGAGACACCAAATTTTCCCTTTCTCATTTTCCGGTACAATTATGTAGTTCTGAAAATTTTATTTATTTCTAGAAATTCGGTATTGAGTAGGCAGGCTTAATGTGTGTTTGTTTAGGCTTTGACTAGAACTGGAGATGGTCTTTCAAGAAAAGGGTAGGAACATTTGTGAGGCTAAGGAAAGGGAAAGCTTTTATATACAGGGGGAAATCCTGGAACTAACGTGTGCAATTTGAGCCATCCTCCATACAGAAATGAGGCAATTGCTGTCACCACTACTTAAAAGCAGAGGCTTGTAGACTTACATCAGTCACTATCAACCTCTACCAATGTTCTTTATATTATAATTTAACAGTATTTTACTTTCTCGCAAACATTTATTAAACAAACGTGGGATGGATAAGAAAGAAAGAATTTGTGGTCATTTCCAGCGATTATGTAAACGCTTGGGCCACATTGGATAAAAGAAAATTGAGGTCTTTATTTGAAGTAGTTATTTTTAAAATATAATTAGTAAGAGGACAATCTTATTAGAGATTCAACCCTTTGTTTCTGGACCAGTATAGAGAAGTGATGAAAAGCAATTAGGGTGCTCACCTGTCTGAAGCATTGTATATTATATTAATCAAAGAAAATTATTTCATTACATTACACACTGGGAGAATATTTCTGGTGCTCGTTGCCACTCTAGGAACACCACCAACAACAAAATAAGTCAGAGAAGCAAATGTATTTAGGGGGTAGTCATATAGAACAGATTGTTTTTTTAGGTAGTCACCTTTCCGTAAAACAGAGAAAATTTGGAAAAAATATATTTCTAATATTTACCCAGTTATTTGCAGTGCTATTCGAACTCCAGACCCCTTATATCCAGACCTCCTACCCCAGTGAAGGTAATAAATGTTAGATTGAAGAAATAAACCAAGGAAGTGCATGTTGGGAAGATCAGAACCAAGAGGAAAACCTCTAAGTTAGAAGATAAGGAAAGGAAGAAAAAGGAGAAAAGAAAAAAATCTATTGAGCACATATTTTGTTACATGATACTTGTATATATTATCTCCTATAATTCACATAGCATCTCTGAATAACAGACACAACTGTGGTGTTTATCTTTCTAGAAATCTCTCTCATTTGGCAGTCCACCTTTTAATGTTGATGACAGCTTTTCCTGTATGAAGAGAAGGTCAAGGGATTTTGACTGATTCTATGACAGCAAGAAAATTTGTTTATTTTGAAAGAGATCTACATTTTGAGCTTATTGGCTTAGAAGGACAGTAATTTATATTTTTATTGGTCTGTCATTTAACATGACAGTCTGGCTTCAAAGAGTTAAGAATTTTGTTTTATTTATTTTTGCTGTTGTTAATATTGTTAATATTGCTGTTAATAATAAACTGAACCCTTATGTAAAGGGATTCCGCTCCATACCTATTGTTTACTAGTTCGCTTAAACTTCCCAACTGAAGAAACTGAGCCACAGAGAAATTAACTTATTTGCCCAAGTAACACAGCTAATAAGTATCAGAAGCAGGATGTGAAACTGGAAAATTTGGCTCCAGAGCCCTTTTAGTCACTTCTCTATACTATCATCATGAAATGAATAACTATTGGTCTGTTTAGGGCTAGATGCCCACCTTGGACTGGTAATTTGCTTGAAAAGTAGAATCTGTTGAATAAAGAAGAGAAAGAAGAGTTGCTAGGAAACCAAACACAAGAAATTACACAGAGGTTTCATGTCTAATTGGTGCCATGATTGGATCACAAACTTCCACATTCTTAGTCTATGACTAAACTATAGACTAATGCCTCCTGCATTCCTTGCAGCACATTTTTCTCCTATAATTTAGTGTCTTTTATTTAATTTCCTCTTCAATTTATCAGTGCATTAACTTCTAACACAAATTTTTATAATCTTATCCATGTGTGTCTGATATCACTAAACTGTTTTAGATTAAAAGTAGCTGTATTCTACTCTACTATTTTCTTTAAAGTTTTTTAGCTCAATTTTCAAAACTGAAGAGGAGTAGAGAGAACATTTAAACATTTGGAAGACCACTTTGAGTTTCACCAGTGATGACATCTTTCTATTACAGCTACTTGTTTATGGAACCAGCTGTCAGTATTCCAGTATTGTGTCTTAGTTATTACACAGTGTTATTTGTAACAAATGCTAAACGTTTAATTCCTTTTGCAGATAACTGGCTTTACTTGTCTTCATAGTTTATTTTCCGAACTTAATTATATAGATTTATTTTTGATGCAAATTCTTTATTACTTTTTCTTAATAATTATGCTTAAATTAACTTTAACATTTCCTTAAAGATCCAACATCACTCACATATGCCCTTCATTGAGTACCTACTTTGTTAAGTACTGTGTTGTGTTTTAGGATAAAGGGAAAGAAGGCATATGTCCTTCATGAAAGCTAACACTACTTTGATTATTTATTTCTTTTGGCCCAGCTGCTAGAGTCTCAGCTCTACTCCTCATAGCTACACCATCAGCAGGAGAGGTTGATATGGTGAGAGAGCCAGGATGTATGAATATTGCAGACCCAGGACTCACATAACATAGTCCTTTCATCTTGCTTGCATCCGGTTCTGAATGTGTTAAGTAATCCCACCTCACTCTCTTGCTTTTCATTATGCTTAACTTGATTTTGATAATCTCTATGATTTGAACATTTTAATTTGGTTTGTGAACCTTTCTGTTCCATGTCTTCTGGGATAGACTGGCATGCTTATAGGACATGTGGAAGCTACTATTGTGTCAAGGTTATTTCCCACAAGACAACATATAACAAACCAGAGATAGGTCCCAGAGCCATTCTAAGAAGCCAAGGAGATTGGGAAAGTAAAGATCTATCAAAGGAAACCCATTTGCTAAGACTGGCTTACATTTTGCCAAGGCTTTTCCCTGGCAACTAATCACAAATGTCATGTGACCAAAATGTTACAGAAAAAATTGGGGTTCTATTAGCGAGAAATTAGAGTGTGAAATGACTGTTGGTAGTCAGTTTTAATATCTGACATAAAATTCTCCTCTCCATTTATAAATTTGTGCTTTATTTTCTAGTTTACATTTTTGTCCATATGGAGTGACAGGAAAATTGAGTAATAATCTCATGCTTTGGTAGATGAGGAAATATGAGCATGGAGATATATAAATAACTGAAGTCACACAACAGTTATTTCCAAATTAAAACAAAAACAACTTTATTTTGAGTTAGCTTTGCTAACTTTACATTTTATTTTATCTATTTTTTCATAGAAAGTAATTTCCTGAAATATAAACATTTGTGATTAAGAAAATTTTCTGAAATTTAATACTCCTTTTATCCTTGAACGGGGTAGAAATGGTGCAGAGCAAGTAGAATAGACATAGACATGTTCTATGACTCCATGAGTTTATTGTTTACATAAGTTGCGACTTTTGAAAGAAAACCTGTAAAAGTATATTCATGTAGGAGTTGCCTGATTTGTGTATAAGGTCTGAAGCTTAAAAGAGGGATAAAACTAGCTTATAGCCTAGTGCAACACCTGACTCTAGTTTGGGACAAAATGAATGGGTAGTTATTATTATTATTAAAACTACTGTTGACATTAATGACATGAGAAACATGCAATTTAGAAAGACATACCGGTTTACTATAGAAGAAGAAATCTTAAAACTTACTAAATGTCATTTAAGGTACATTTATTAGCCACTTACAAAAATTCACTTTAGCATTCCTTTCAAGTAAGCTACCCTGGTGCGTTTAACATACTATTAATTTGCAAAGCCGATGAGCAAGAGCAAGCGATTTGGGTTGTAAAACTGTAAAAGAAGTGTGTGGACATTTAGTAATTGTGCTGAGGGAATAAGGCAATTACAGAAAAAACTCAGGCTAAAAGTGCCATTGAAGAGGATTTTTTAAACATTTATTATTCAGATGACTCGTCTAAAATGGATAACTGCTCTGACTGATTATTGCTCAAGACTTTAATTTCTTTAAATGACTTAATCACTGAAAACTTCATGTAAAAGTTTAGATTTCAGGTAATTATTGAAGGAGAAAGAAAAGTTGCTTGGCAGTAGATCTCAGTTTGAAATTAGGAATAAAATGAGAACAATAAAACATGCACCATGAAATTTCTCTCAAGGTTAATGATAACTCAGTTTTAAGAACTAAATATTCAGACATGGCTGGCTCTTTGCAAGACTAAAGTAAGGGGAGTTTATCTGTGGTGCATCCAGTCTTTATTTATTACCCTTTGTTTTACTTTGTAGGAAACCTCATACCTTGTCTCTTGTCCCCCTCTGTTTTATATCACAGTGACAGCCTTCCACTATAACCTGGTCTCAGGATGTGTACACTAATCAGTGTGTCCTCTAAGAGTATTTGCATTCCAAGTCTAAACTCCAATAGTGGAATAAAAGTCTGTTTTCATCAAGTGTATTTTAAGGGGACGAAAGAAGATTTTGTTTTGTTTTGGTTTGTTCTTCAGGAGGAGGAAGAAGTGAGAGGGAGTTGAGAGAACTTCAAGAGCTTTGAAATTAAAAGCTTCTAGGTGGGGTGACCTTTTGTCCTAGTTTTCCCAGAAGAGTCCTAGTTTACATCTGCTGTTCTGGCGTAATTATTAATTGAGTCCCATTTCACATTCAAAAATGTCATGGTTTGGAGGATAAATTATATGGCCAACTAATTATAGAAACATATCTATTTATTTTTATGACTAAAATTAATGAATCATTGAGACAAAAATTTTTAAACACATTGTATTTAAATATTTAAAATATCATCTAAGTAAGTAGTAGATATGTTTGTAAAGATAATGTCCCAATTAATGTATCATACTTACTCCTTCTGGGCTTATTAGTAGAAGAACTTCATTCCCCTTGACATCTTGTTTCCATATAGCAAGATTTCTATAAGAAAACCTCTCCTTACTCTAATTTTTTACTCTGCAAAGAAAAGTGAATCACCCAGTTTGTAGATGTTTTCCATTGGTTTAGATATTTTTGTATGTATAAGCATAATTTTGTTTATATTATGTATGTGATATATAGATATATCAGAAAAAAGTTACAACTACAGTAACAAAAATTAAATCACCAAATTTCAAGCATTTAACTTAATAGAGGTTTGTGTTCCATTCGAGGAAGTTCTGAAGCAGTTTGGGAAATACTCTAGGATAGCTGCTTGCAAGTGGCAGTTCTAGAATCTTTGTCTCTATCTGCTGCCTCGACAATCTCAATGTGAGTGGTCCACATTTGCTTCAGGAGAGGAAGAGAGAACATGAAATGTTGTGAAACATCTTTTCATTGCTTTAGCCCAGAATTGACACTTATCATTTCCACCCATGATCCACTGGCCAGAACTAGTCACAATTCAGTTCATAAAAAAATCCCTTTTCTACCTTATTACTATCAAAGAAAACACTCATCTCCTTTCCATGAGAGATAGCTCCAAGTTCTATCCTATCATTGCATCCAGCTCAAAATTCCAGAATCTCTGGTGATACACAACAGTCTCTACACCAAGTCAGATGTGTCTCCATTAAGTTATCTGCTTCCGTACATTAAGTATTCAGTGGTGAAAAAGGATGGGATAATTGCAATGGACACTTCCCTTCAGAAAGGTGAAGAATGGAAACCCTTCCACAGTTATTTATCTGTAGTAAATTTTACATCCTACTGGAGAGGTATTATATTATACGTTATATCTCTGATCAGGAGATGTGATAGGTACTTTGATTAATCCCCAATTCTGATCTCTAGGAGGTACCCTCTTGCCCACTGTTCTCTGTGACCCCTGGCCCCAGGCTCTGGGAGATTCTTTCTCGTCTATTATCTCTCTTGATAATTACTGAAATGAGCTTTTGGAAATACTAAGCATTTCTTGGGGCTATACAGCTTTCTAGGCCTGCTTTGTATTGGTCTAAATGTCTTGATTTAAAGGAATTAACCTATTAAAGATAGTTAGCAGATAGGGTAGATTAATGGAAAAGAGTGTTTTCTGTAGAATTTGTTTGTGTTATCAAGCCATTTGAGCAACAGTTCTAAAGCCACACTTCCAAATCTACTTGTGAGTTGAAAGCTGACATTTTGATCTCTGTTTGTGGGTCTCTTATATGTCTTATTTTTCACTTAGTTCTAAAATGAGAATGAAAGAAATATTAATTATTCATTTCCTAAAAGTTCACCAACATTAATTATTTATATTGTATTCTAAAGATATCAAATTTTACTTATGTATCTAATAAAGATGGTTTTGGATATCATGTCTCCTCAAGGCTAGATAAACTACTCTAAAGCACGTCTATTTCACTGGAAATTCTTTGAAAGGTAGGAATTTTTTTTTTATTAGATTTTTAATTTTTTTTCCTTTTTCTCCCCAAAGTCCCCTGGTAAATAGTTCTATATTCTTCGTTGTGGGTTCTTCCAGTTGTGGCATGTGGGACACTGCCTCAGCATGGTTTGATGAGCACTGCCATGTCTGCACCCAGGATTTGAACCAACGAAACACTGGGTCGCCTGCAGTGGAGTGTGTGAACTTAACCACTTGGCCATGGGGCCAGCCCCGAAAGGTAGGAAGTTTTGAATGTTACAGTGGATTAGCCTGGTTACTTTCATCATTCACGGGGGTATTAAAAAAGTAAACATATTTTGTACATGTTAAAGCAATTATTTTGTAGATTTCTGTTAAATTACTGTTATTAAATATAATTCCGACTAAAAATTTATATGTATGTAGATATTAAATAAATTTGGAAGGAAATAACACTTCAAACAAAATTTAAAGAAATTAACATATAGGCGCCAAATAGTATCTTTTTTTTAAGAGCTTTACTATATTGATGACGCAAACTAGCTTTTGGCGATAGCTTTCTTCCAGTTTCATGACTCTTAATAATTATGATCCTTTGTCATCACTCTCTCCCTTTCTAGTTTATATCATGAACGAGAATTATCGTGGTTTTTTTTTTTTAATATTTTTCTCCCAGAAAGGAAAGGCCTAATCTCAGAGTCTTAAATTTGTATAGTTACCTGTCTCATTCAATTAATTCTGCTTTTAAACATACTTTTCCATAAATGTTTCAATAGCACACAAAATACTGTCTACATAAAGGAATCATACAAAAATATATTTATGAATTCTTTCTCAGTCCAAATTTATAATCTATTTTAATCTTTACTAAGGATGTTTTGTGACATACTTCTCTGGGTTTTTCCTTTTAAATATTTAAGAACCTCTCAGATAAGAAGAAAAGTAACAGCTATATAACGATGTCTTCACAGTTGATACTCAGAGATTTTTGATACTACAATAACAGTAATGACTTGCATTCATTCACTGCTTTTTCTAGAGTGATTATTTGGGTAAGGGGTGAAACCATAAAATAGATTATTTTAATCATCATAAGCGCTCAAGGAATTAAACAGTATACCTCTACCTTATATTAAAGAATCCCTAACTCTTAAGGAGATCATGTAATTTGACAAAGGCAATGCAGACAAAAGGCAAAGACAAGATTCTGTTGTAATTCTTTCTAACTTCAAAGCCATTCCTCTTAAATCCACTTATAAAAATATACAATTGTGTAGACCCATTGGACCAAGCACAGTGCTCAGGTTATGCTGAATGTTGAATAAATGGAGTTTGGTTTACCAGAACTGAGCAAGTCATATATACCAATAAATACGATTTTCAACTTAGAGCTTAATTGTCTTCTAAATTCTATTAAAAATCAAGGACAAGTTTGCAAAAGTCTTCAGAATGAAAAGAACTGTATAAATGGGAACTAATATTCTGTGTTCTCTAATGTCCTTCCTGTAACAGTCAAGGGAATAATTACTTTTACAGAGTTCCTGTTCTAAGGCTTTCCTCTGTGTGTAGACAGGCATCAACAGATGATTGTCTGCAGGTATTTGCCTGGGGGAAGCTATTGAATGTCAATGCAAATCAGGGCAGTTTCTTCAGCCGTAGAAAGTTACTGGCAGGAAGCTTGCAGGCATAGGTATATTCTAAGACAGTAGAACTGCACATAGTGTCAATAAGTTTACATCACCAAATAACTAATTTTTGACCTTGGTATCAGTTGTTTTATAATTTCTTTATAATACATTGTATTTTAAAGCATATTACTAAGAAACTAAAAATGTCAATGACTGTGGATATGGTTTAAATTCTACTTACATGATTTTTAAAAACATAACTTTCAAGTAGCTTGTATTATACTTTTTGACTAATGGGAACATAGAAAATTTGACATAATACTCATAATAATAATTACAGCTTACTATTGTGCTAAGTGTTTGAATGCTAAATTTAGGCAATCTTTTTTTAAGATTACATTTTACAAGTGCATTTTAATAAAAAGAAAATCCCAAAAACAGAATCTTGAACTGGCATTATCATTTACATATTTTATCAGTTACTTTTTGTTCTTCAAAAGAAATGATATAAATTCCTAATGACTTGGGACCCAGCCACCTGCCATTCTAAAGAGCTTCTCTCTTCACAAGTAACATGATGTGCTAATTAACTGTTAAAATTTGGGGTAGGGGGTTGAGAAATCAAAATGATAATGTGTTGTGGTGAAAAAACAAACAACATTTTTCTATTTAGATGCATTCATTTTACTATTCCTAGTGGGACAAAAATTGATAAAATTGTTATGCCAAGAAGAAACAATGTTACCTTTTAAATTACAATCTGGATGAGTATCTATGAAACACAGGCACTTGCACTAAAATAGACTTTACTATTCTTGAAGAAAACCAATGTTGGTGCCAAATGAGCAACATCAGAAATAGTAAGATATATGTATATATGGTATATATTTATACCATATATATAAAAATATATATCAGCTATGATAGAGATATTTAGATTTAAGTCTAGAATTTTAATTTAAGATAGTGTCTTACTAGCTCTTAGACTTAGTCTCTTCATGTTAACTAGTTATCAAGGCATAGAAAGAATAAAACTTGCAACGTTGGAAACCAAGAATGGCTGAGAACTTATTGCTGGAACTTGAAAAACATTTTGGCTAACAGCATTGCACATGTTTGAAAGCAATCATGAGACATAGACAAAGGGAAAGAGTAGACACAGATCATTCTATTTCCCTGGAGTCATAGAAGGATGCACACAATATGGTCAACGTCTCAGGCACTGAGACATTGCAAAGAAAGAGTAGATTGTCCAGGATGACTGGGCATGATGCAGTGAACCCCAGTATATATAAATTTCACAAGAAAGGATGCTTTGATAAAAGAGGAGGTTTTTAGAGGAAAAATTCACTTTCTAGAAAGGGTGGGTTTTTTTTTTCCTTATCATTTTTCAAATTATCATAGAACCAGCCTAGTATTAGAACATAGAAAACTCACACTAGTTTAATACTGCTAAATACCAGGAGTCACGGCAAAAGGTATGTGCACCAATCAGCTTTCCAGATATGGATACGTGAGAGGATTCAACCAGCAGCTCTATGGGCAGTAAGTACCATAAGGGCAGCCTCCATGCCCTATTGGTTAGCAAAGATCATGCCTGGATATATCTCTCTTCATTCAAGAATGATTAACTGTAAAAAACAATATGTGGCATATAAAAAAATTCTTCAAAGTAAGGAAAAAACAATGTCATAATAAAAACTCAGAGGAATAATACACCTCTGAAACAGTTTAATAAATAGAGGTAAATTTTAAAGCAATTATTTAGAATCCTTTAAAAAACTTCCTCCCTATGAACAGGAACAGAATGTTACCAGAAAGTAAAGCATTGACAACAAATGTAAGTTTATTGAGAGATATATTGCAAGGAATCTAAAAACATAAATTAATAGTTAAAATTTCCAATGGAGGCAGCAAAAAATATAATTGATCTATTGGATCACTGTGTTATTGTAACAGACAAATTTGAGAAAGAAGTGTATAATGCAGAAAAGGAAAAAAGGGACATTAAAATTATGAGAGTGAAGTTGATGATTATGGGATACAGGGACTACAGATTCAGTTTAAGAGTTCTAGAAACTTAAAGAAATCAAAACCCAATAGATTTAAGTAAAGAAAATTTTCTGGAATAGAAACAGTACCCTATGTCCACTATTTGAATGGTTTTACTGTGAATCAGGAATAATCAATCAATGAATTCTCATTTTGGCCCAACCATGTAAAATTTTTAATTATAAGCATAAAGAAAGAGTTCTACAGCCAAACAAAAACAAAACAAAATAATATATTTATAAAAGATTAAATTTCATTTTGGCTTCAGATCTTCTTTGGAACACCATACGCTATAAAACAAAAATACAGGGGCTGGTCCCATGGCTGAGTGGCTAAGTTCATGTGCTCTGCTTCAGCGGCCCAGGGTTTTGCAGTTTCGGATCCTGGGCACAGACATGGCAACCACTCACCAAGCCATGCTGAGGCAGCATCCCACATAACACAACCAGAAGGACCTACAGCTAGAATATACAACTATGTACTGGGAAGCTTTGGGAAGAAGGGAAAACAAAAAAGAAGATTGGCAGCAGATGTTAGCTCAGGTACCAATCTTTAAAAAAAATAAAAACAAAACAAAAATACATATATATATGTGTATTTCTATATATATATATTTTATATATATATTAACTTTGAGGTGAATTTTTTCTGTGTGTGAGGAAGATTCTACCTAAGGTAACATCTTTGCCAGTCTTCCTCTATTTTGTATGTGGGATGCCTCCACAGCATGGCTGATGGGTGGAATAGGTCCACACCCAGGATCTGAACCCACAAACCCCGGGCCACCAAAGCAGAGTGCATGGAACTTTAACCACTCAGCCACAGGGCCGACCCTGAGGTAAAAAATTTTTGACTGGAGAGTTTTATACTCAAGCACGTTTTAATTAATACTTAAAGGCTACATATTAATATTCTCAGAAATACAAAGTGTCAGAACTATATCACATGATTAGCATCCTGAAAAAAATATACTTGAATACATATTTCAGTTCCCTGTGGCACAAATTAATACTAAAAACTCCTAAATTGGGAAACTGCTTTACAAAAGACAAGCATGGAGTTTTGATACTAGTGGGCTGTTGTAAAGCATAAAAAAATAAAATTGTAAGTATGGTTATAAAAGTGAAATCTTCATATAATTGCTGAAATATTGCATAACTCAAAAATAAAGTAATATTATAAAATTAAAAATACGTAGGAACATTTGTACTCTTACCATGCTCTACATATTTCCTCCACATTCTAGCCCCTGGCTACTCTCTGTTTCTATGAATTTGACTTTTTTTAGATTCCACATGTAAGTGATACTATGCAGTATCTGTGTTTGTCTTATTTCATTAAGCATACTGTGCTCAAGTGTATACATATATTATATATGTAATTATATATATAATTTTTAAACACAAAGCACATTTCTCTTCATGCACAACAATGAGGATTTGGATGCTAGATGAAAAGGAAAGTAGTCTTCTAGCAAATGGAGCAGACGAAGACTCTGAAGCAGCTACCTTTGGGACCTCCTGCAAAGGGAAGACTTGCTGTGTTGCCTTCAGAAGTTGTCTCTTCACTCGGCATTTCAGCAGGCTTTCAAACAGGCCTTCCCGCTAGGCCAGCTCTTTTTAATTCCTTCTGATAGCCAAGATGGCATTGCAGATAGTCTATGTCCTTTCTCTGTTTATTCAGCAACTCGCCCATGATGTCTAAGAGGTCGGTTCCACTATTCTCAGAGGATAAAATCTTCAGGTCTTGCAAGACCTTGCTTAACATGTTCTCCACCTGCAGAGCAGACTTTAAAGCTTATATGGCAGTTTCCCAGTGACGAACTTTCAGCTGTAAGATGAAAAAGGTCTGGGGATATAATGTATAACACCCTGGCTAGAGTTGACAACACCGTATTGTATAATTGAAATTTGCTGAGAGAGTAGAGCTTAAATGTTCTCATCAAAAAAAAAAAAAGATAAATGTGAAGTGATAGATGTGTTAATTAACTAGATGGGAGGAACCCTTTCACAATGTATATCAAATCATCACAATATGCAGTTTAAATATCTTACAATTTTGTTTGTCAATTGTACTTCAATAAAGCTGAAAAGAATAAATTAAACATGAATAAAAATATAAGAATGATTTTCATATGAACAAAAGAATAATAGTCCAGTCTTGGACAGTGCAGGGTCACAGAATCATGCTAAATTCCTTAGCATGTGTGTGGAGAATTTGATTATAATAACATTACAAAGAATCATATGTATTAAAGTATGTAAATAAGTTTTAAAATCTCAATGAAGCAGGTGGATCTTGGGGTGGTGGGGTAGGAAATACTGATTCAAAAGGCAAGACATTACTTAATTAGGCAAACAATAGTTGAATAATTGGAAAAAAATAGTCAAAGAATAACCTACTAAAATATTTCAGGGCTAGACAATTTTCAAATATTTCAGAAAAAAACTAATCATCAAGCAAAACATTCTCTAGCATAAAAAAAGATGGAAAACCACCACATTCATTTCTGCAAAGCACAATCGTCATATCATGATAAAGATTGCAGCCACACAGAAAAGTATAGCTCAAACTGTCTCTGGTAGGCAAAGTCTAAAATGGTCTTCAATGATTGTCATTTCCTGGCATTTATGTCCTTTTGTCCCCTCCTCTTGAGGGTGGGCTGGATTAGTTGATCTGACTCAATTCTAATGGGAAGAACATTGTAGAAGTAACAGCATGTCACTTCTGAGATTGGGTTATGAAAATGCTAGGACTTCTTTCTTGGAGTTTCTCTCAACCCTCACTCTGGGGAACACATGCAAGCCTGTGGGGAGGCTCATGTCGTAAACAAATGGCACCTTCAGCCAACAGCCAGCAAGGTCCTGAGTCCTGCCAAGAACCACATGAAAGAGCCTGGCAGTGAATTCTCCTCCAGGTGAGCTGGGAGATGTCTGCACCTGCTGCTGACACCTTGACAGCAACCTCCTGAGAACTACAGAGTCAGAGGCACCCAGATAAGCTGCTCCTGGATTCCTGACCCACAAAACTGGTAAGATTGTATGTATTTAGGTACTAAATTTGGGGTAATTTGTTACACAGCAATAGATAACTATTATACATAGTTAGAAAGTACTTCACTAAATGGAATAGTAGGTTTTTCAAAAATCCGTGTTATATACAGAAGCCACAAGAGGAAAAGAAAGGTAAAAAAAATAATCATAAGTAGATGAAAACTTCAAAAAATATAATTAGTATCCTTAAAGCATAAGAGTGATGCCATGCAAAACAAACAGAAGAATATCAAAAACAAGTATTCATTAAAGCAACTATATTAAACATTAACAAATAATATATATCACATATGCATAGTGTACGATATATACTGTACGTATACTGTATGTGTTTACATATACGTATATGTATAATATGTGTGTGTGCGTTTGTATAAGGAATGGAGGATTGGAAATTAAGGTTGAAGCACTATCCCAGAGACAACAAAAAGATAAAGAAATGGATAATAGGAGATAAATGATAAAATAGGATATAAAAGAAAAGGATAAGCCCAGAAGGCCCAATTTCTGAATAAAAGGAGTTGCAGTAAGGGAGAACTGAAGAAATGTAAGGAAGAAAATTCTCCAAGGAATATTTCAGAGAAGGGTCCCAGAATTGAAGAACATATATTGCCAGGTTGAAAAAAAAATCCAGTGAGATCTCAGTAAAATAAATTAAGAACATCCACAGCAAGACACATCATTTTGAAATTTCAGAGCTCTTGAGAAGGTATAATAACTTAAGAACTTGTATAGAGGAAAAATAACAAGGAGAGAGAGTTAAAATGTTATTAGACCTCTCAGTAGCAGCCCTGGATACTAGAAAAGAATGGGTAATACTTTCAAAATTTGAGGAAATGTGATTTCTAACCTAAAAATACATATTTAGTTAAACCATAAATTAGGTGTGAGGTTAGAATAAAGACATATTCAGGGGCTGGCCCCGTGGCCGAGTGGTTAAGTTCGCACGCTCCGCTGCAGGCGGCCCAGTGTTTCGTTGGTTCGAATCCTGGGCGCGGACATGGCACTGCTCATCAGACCACGCCGAGGCAGCATCCCACATGCCACAACTAGAAGAACCCACAACGAAGAATACACAACTATGTACCGGGGGGCGTTGGGGAGAAAAAGGAAAAAATAAAATCTTTAAAAAAAAAAAAAAAAAAAAGAATAAAGACATATTCAATTGCAAAATTTTCAGAATGATTCCATCTCTTGCCCTCCTCTTCGATGGTTGTTGTAGTCAACAAACTTTTTCTGTAAGATCTAGGTTGTAAATATTTTAGTCTTTGTGGACCATAAGGTCTGTGTTGCAACCACTCGGTTCTGCCCTTGTAATGTGAAAACAGCTACAGACAATACATAAGTGAATGAGTGTGACCGTATTCCAATGGAGTTTTATTTATGGACATTGAAATTTCATTTCATAAAAAGCCATATGTCACGAACTCTTCTTTTTATTCCAACCATTTTTACATCAGTCTTAACTTCTGAATTGCACAAAAATAGATGGCAGGCCAGACTTGGCCTTCAGGCCCATAGTTTGCTGACCGCTGGACTATTGCAAGCTAAACTTCTGCCAGACAATAAACCAAGAGAAAGTTATGAAGTCAAGGATAAAGAGGATCCAATACAGGAAAGAGCAAAGGGAATCCCCAGGATGAAGGTGAAAGCCAGAGCATAGGGATTTCACGAAGGAAAACAAAATGAAGCGAGGCAAAATAAAACAACAAAACTGATAGGGTTCCCAATGTGATCATTGTACTGAGAACTCGCCAGGTTTGTTGGAGCCCTGGAGAGAAGAAATCATGATGAATATAGGGAAAAAAAAGAGAACAAATAAATAAATTCGGTAACTATTCACAGGTTAAAACAACAAAAAAGAAAAGTCAATCAGGAAAGAAAATTTAAGCATTATAATTAAGTTGTACAGATTTGAAAAATAGTTATAACTACAGAATATTGGCTTAATAAAAACTGTACTATAATTGTACCAGAGACACTATTAGAAGTATGTGTGAGGATGGTGATGGGAGAAGGTGGTTAAGTAGCTAAAACCGAAAATTCAATAAATTGTACTAAGAACATATTATTTAGAAATATGGATGCAACCACTAGCAGAAATAGATAACAGTAGTAAGTTCCTACTTCTGGGGTGCATGAACAGAGGGTAAGGAGGGCTGGGCAAGACCACTGTTTTTACTTACAAGTCATGCAAATCTATTTGAAATACTATTTTAATACCAAAAAGATTAATAGTAGGAAAAAAAGCAGTAAATAGCAATAACCTAGGTGATATAATAATGATATAATTATACAAGTATGTTATTTTTCTTAGCAATAAAAATATAAAATGCATTAAATTAACTCAGCAAGAAAGGGCTGGAATCGACCTAAAGACAAAACATGAAGGAATCTTACATTAAAAAAACAAACATCTTTTGACCAGGCTGTTCCCTCTGCCTAGAATGCTCTTCCCCCAGGTCTCGGCCTGGCTTGTGTCTTTCCCAGGTTTGGTCCCCTGCTAGAATATCACTTTCTGACAGGTCGTCCCCGGTCACCCAGCATGCACACAGACTCCCTGTCCTCCCACCCTGCTTTGTTTTCTTCCGTGGGTTTTATAAATGTCTGACATAGTATTTAATTTTTGTTCTCAATGTCGCCTGTTTGTTTTTCCGTTGTCACTCTTTCCCTTTAGAATGTAAACTACATAATGGCAGGGATTTTATCTGTTTTGCCACTTCTTTGTTCCCGAAACGTAGAGCATCATCTGGCACATAGTAGGTACTCAATGGATATATGTTCGAACAAATGAAAATGGTGTTTTAATAAATTATACACAATAAGAAAAAGTGGATAGTGTAAGAATTTCAGAGTTTTTCAAATTAACTTATAGATGGAACAAAATATATATCACTTGTCCACAGAAATTTTTATTGGAACTTGATAAAATAATTCCTAACTTCAGTATAATTGGGAAGCCTTGTAGTGGAGGTAGCAGGGAACCGTCAGGTCTGTGGTGGCTGTTATTAAGTCAGTGACAATAAAGATACTTTGAAAAATAATGAAATAAGATTTCCCTAGAAAATGCTAAAACGTTACAAAATAGAATACTGTAAAAAAGTTAGTTTGCATAAAAATCAACAGGTAGGTAAGGAGAACAGAATATTCAGTCTTGAAAATGACTGCAGTTTGCACAGTGCTGATGGTTGAGTCATAAAATGGTGTGGGAAATAGTGAATATTAGGGGAAAAAGTTCGTTAGATTATTTGCTTTCAATCTATATCCAAATAAATTCCAGAAGTTTACAAGAAGTTAAATAACAATTTTCATATAAAACAAAATAATGTAAACAGTATAAAAATATAGGTAAATATCCCACACACATAGAACTAATTTGAATAATCTTTTACCTGGTCTTTAAAACTCATAAACAGAAGTCATGACAAATAAAACCAATTGACACATGATAAATGAAAATACTTTTGAACTTGAATTTTGCTCCAAAGTTTGAAGAATTTTTAAAAATATAAAGTATAGTGACATTCAAAATTTTAAAAAGAGAGCAAAGGACTAAAACAGAAGAAGTTGTTCAACTTCATTGATCATTTTTAAAATGAAAATTAAAATAACAATAAGACAGCATTTCTCCCTTTCTAATCAGCTAAGTCTAAAATTAGTAATTAATGCAATTAGCTATGTTCATATACTTGTGGTGAAAGTAGAAATTAGCTCAAGCTTTTTGGAGGGAAATTTGGCTCTCTGATCAATATTTTTACTTGCAAGAATAACTCCTAAGGAAATAATCAAGAATCAAACTATATTTATTTTCTAGAAAGTTCTTCAAAGCATAATTAAGATTAAAAGATAATAGAAACAACCTAACATTCAGCAATAGAGAAATAGCTTAATAAATTAAATAAGTTAATACATTTCAAGTTAAGTGATGGTATACTGATATGATAACATTTTCTACAGTCATTAAAAAATCTTGTGTTCAAAGCATGTCGAAAGACATGGAAAAGTCCTCATGATATAATGTTAATGAATATCGTCAATGATACCAGCATGGTTTTTAGAATGATTCCAATTGCTTCTTCCTCATTTATATTACATGTATAACGCATTCTATTTATCTATTGATTTAGCTAAATGTAAAGTGTGAAATTAGTTTTCTCTCTGTCTCTCTTTCACACACACATACACAATCTTTTAAGGTGGTTGCATCTGGTTACTGGATTGCGGACGACTTTTAATTCTTCTCTCCACTCTTCTGCATTTCACATTTTCTACAGTGAAGATAAAACATTTTATTATCCAATAAAAGAGCCGAACAGAGTTACTCATAAACTTTTCCTGAAACCTATGGAAATAATATTACCAACTCTCACAATTTAAATCATGGCATTTTCATGACTGTCTCAAACAAGGGAGTCAGAAAATAGAATGTGGCACCTAAGGGTTGGATGTCACTGTTTCCCTTTGCTGAAAAGCTCTTCCTTCATAGCTCTTCACTGTTTATAAATGACAGCGCAATCGAGTAACTGGAAAGAGTTGCCTGATACAAAGAACAAGGTAAAAGTCACTGGAAGGCTTCTGCCGGAGAGTTATTTTCGGAGATCCTCAGTGGGCAGAACAGCCCTTCTGCAAGGCCTGAGCTACCAAATGCATTTGTGTCTCTATCAGTTTTCTCAGAAAGGCTGCAATATCCGCTCCCCACCAAACAGAGCAAAACACAGACAAGATATAGCATTTTATACTTTTACTGTGCAGCAATTTTAGTTTTAAAATGCCACAATTTACCATTGTCCTTGAAAGCATGGAGAATTAGAAACAGTCTTTTAGTGAAAAATGCTTTTTATGACCCAAAAGTGCCAGGTTTAGGCAAAGATTATCTTGGGAATAGTGTCAAGCCTTTCTCTGTTCTTTTTGGTTGTTTTCTTTTTGGCATAAGCAGTCTACTCTCTTCTTCCTCTTTTGTCGCCTCCTGTGATATGATCTCTTATGGTGGATACTATTACAAGGTGTCCACAGATATAATTGACCACGACAGACTTGTGAAATAAACCTATGCCAGAGTAAAAAAAACTATTTATAGAGCACTTACTATATGCAGGCACTGTTTTTTACATCTTTAACAGATTATTTTATCTTCACAACAGCCCTGTGCTATACCGTTCATATCCCTTTTGTTCTCAGATTAAGCTACCCAGGAACAGAGAAGGCAAGTATCATGCCCAGGGTGACACAGCTGATAGATGATGAGATGAGCTATAGACCAGGGAGTCTGGCTCTTAACCACTATAGTAACATTTTTGCAATAACCAGTTGAGCCCCTGTGTGAGAAACTACGTCTAATGGCCAGAGAGTCGAGTTTTTACTTTAAAATGAATATGAACCCCTATTGTCAATCAATCTTAGAGATGGTTTATCTTGAGGCAAGAACGTGGCTTCAGTCTGGAAGAGAGAGGTTCTTTCTTTCCTAAGACCTCATTCTGAAGGATGAGGAGTTTTAGCAGGAGTTTGACTGTGAGGGTGGCTTCAGGTCACACAGAGTCAGCAAGAGAACCATGGGCCACCAAATTCTGTTTTTTTCTTTTTTGACCGTGATGTTTTCAGTTGCAGTAATGGCAGCACTTTTAATCAGTTGTGTAGAAAAGCACTGATTCTTGGGAAGGTAGCATCCAGCTCTGCTTTAAAACCTGCATCTGAGTTCTAGACCCTCTGGCAAGTGAGATGAATTCTTTCTGACATTTTGGATGTAAGGAAATTATTATACCTTAACTGAGGTCTGAGAGGACAATAGATCCTGGGCATGCCGTCCAAATTTTCTCATTATTCTCAATTATTCCCCTTGCCCCATCACTGTTGCTCTGCCTTTGGGAAAATGGCTGTGTGTACATTCTGAGTTATTTCCTACAACTTGGTCTCTTTACAGTCCTGAACCTTTTGCTCTGGTTCTTCATAGACTGGGCTCAACACTGAAGGTTGATCCACTCTTTGGTGAGGAAGAAGCCACTCAGGCATGGGTCAGTCAGAAAGAAACCTGCATGGCTCTCTCTGAAAGCAGTGGACCAGGGGACTGCTGGAATTCTTGCCAGCAGCAGTTTCTTATTCAAGTCCAATGGCATAAGCTGGCCTCTGTGTTACTGATGGCACCATGGCTGCTGTGGATGCAGCCTAGACAGTGGGCTTTCCAGAGGCCAGCCTTTACAAAATTAGAAGCAAGTGGTCACATCAGAATTTCTGCTTTCTTGGCACAACAAGGCAAGCTGTTTAATGGGCCAATGTAAACATCCCCAGGAATTCTTCAGACTATGTGAGGAGAGAGATGTAGTAACAAACTGGATTTCTGATTCATCAGTCATCATGATTGGAATATCTTTATGATGTAAGAATGATCTTATTGTAAGATCACAGGCTGGGGACATCTCTGAGTGGACACTGACAGCTAATCTAGAATTACTTTGCACCGTGATGTCCTTATTGTAAAGCCATCATATATATTTTTATATAAAACTCCTAGTGCCCTCAGGGGTCTGGCTCCCCATTTTTTTCCTGCTATGATTACGATCTTTCTCTCTTTAAGAGCTACTGATTGATGAGTTTTACTTCATGCTTTCCACTGTTGAAATTACTTTCCTAATTTCCACTAGCGGGGACCTTTTGTAAGGATGGAGTTGATGATAGAAATGCCAAGAATACGCTTCTAACAGAGAGGGAACAATAGAGAAGAGTCTCCAGTGGTCTGGTTGTAGCCTTGACCCACTCAGACCTGCCCAAGTGTAAGACAGTCTTGAATAAAGTCAAGTCAGCTTGAGATCCACAGGTATTTTTCATTTTTAAGATCTATATAAAATTGCACACTCTGCCCATCTGTATTCTCCCTTGCTAATCTTTATACAATGGAATTCCACAAATAACACTTGATAGTAGGTGGCAAGTAAAGCTATAGCTTTAGCACTGTACTAATTTGCTTTTACTTAAAATCTGCTTTTAGGAATGATACTAACTCCCACAAGGGCTGCAGGCAAAAATATCCAAGAGAAAGGCATTATTCCTCCTCCTCCTTCCTTTCTTACTTTGTATTAAAGAAATGAGCTTTTCTGGAGTACTGCCTTGTTATTTGCAAAACAATAGGCAAGGTACTTTCACACATATATTATTACCCATGTACAAAAATTTTAAGGCAAGAATTACTATAAATATTTAAGTGGCAGCATCATCTTGTCTAAAATCACACAGCTGGTATCTCTATAAGAGACAGCTAAAACTTGAAATTCTGACCCTAAATTTAGAAAGTTTTGTTTGCTCTGCTTTGTTTGCATATAAAAATATTCTAAAATATGAATAATAGTTATAAATAACTCAAGTAATATTAAAGTATTTGAAGTTAAAAAAATATTTTTCTTCCTCCCAAACCCATGACTCATAACAGTGAGATGTTTATACTTACGGTAATTTTTAATGAATATATAAAATGTATAAGAAGACTCACATGCATGAGTATCCACATATATTCTTTTTCCCCAAAATTTAGTATGTGCTAAATCTGTTGGTTTATAATTTGCTTTTTTCACTTAGTGTCTTGAGACCTTGAAGCTGTAGGTATAATGCTATCTTTGATAGTTGCGTAGTTTTCACTAAAGTGATGCATAGATATGCACACACATACTTGTGCACTACTCATAATACACATACGTGTGCATACATATGTATGTTTCTAAGTCAAAGAATAATAAAAAGGCTTAGTATGAGATACCATAAAGTTCAAGACTGTTAAATCAGACTCATAAATTGAAAATAAAATTTTGCTAATGATTTGTAAGGACACAAGTAATGGTGAGGCACAGATAAACGGTGGAGAAGTCTGAGATGGCCAACACATTTCTCCAAGTCCTCCTTCATTATGTTAGAACACACTGTAGCCCCGATTCCACAAACATGCACGCTGGCAATGCATCACTTCAATTTCCCTTCTAAACACAAATTTATTCTTCAACTGTGTCCTTCCACTATTTATTCTAACAAATGTGTCCTTTGATTCAACCATTATATTTTTCAGCTTCGTAGTTTCCTTGTTTTTTTTCTGTTTTCTTTTCCTAGTTTCATATTGCTGGTGTCTTTCTTTCTTTCTTTTTTTTGTATGTTTATTTCACTTTTTTTTGAATTCTTGGTCCCTCTGATTAAATACTTGTATTTCTGATGCAATCAAAACATAGTTTGTTGTCTCTCATCTGAAATACTTATGCTCCTCAATTGCCTAGTTCTTTTGACTTGTGAGATTTTCCCCCACTTGTTAAATGCTTATCTACTACTGAGTCAGACAATGCACACTTGGCAAGGCCAGAACTCAAGCTGTGCCAGTTCTAAGGAGCACAAAGTGTAGCGTGATGGTTTGTATTCTGTCCATTTTGTTAAGTGAGACTTACGTTTCCCTCAATCTGCTGCTCTCTATGATTCTAGGTTAGACTTAGTCAAAAGAGGAATTTATGCAAAACTGGGAAGGTGGTCATGAAGCAGCAACCACCACTCGCTGGACATCCTTATGGATAGATAAGATGAGAGACAGACACAAGGTAACCAAGGTGTCCAGCTTGCCCTTGCTCTCCCCAACTCTATCCTTAGATCTTCTTTCAACGTGCTGGTTTTGTTGAGCAACAATAGCTCTAGGCCCACTTGATTGAGACTGAGGACCCTCAGAGACAGCAGCTCCCTATTTATTTCTGTATGAACTTCCTCCTTTGTAGTCCCACTGCAGTGTGACAGTCAGTAACTCTGATTCTCCAGTGCCTCTTTTCAGATCTTAATTTCTCCAGCTTCTCCCACACCAGTTCTAGGTATCCTTCCTATAATGATTGCCTTATGCCATAACTAGCACTGTTCTTTCTTACTTGAACCCTGACTGATACAAGTTTAGGCTGAATAAGCTGAAGCATGGGGAGCACCAACACCAGAAAACCACAGTTACTCATTTCTTAACAACTCTTCCGATCAGGAGGCCATTCCTAGCTAAGCAGAGAGATGTGGAAAGGAAAGGAGGAACTGCTTACTCCTGTTCACCAGCCTTCTAGTTATATAGGAGAGAGGTGGCCCCGTACTTGTCCGAGGCACCTTAGACCCCCCCGCCCCACACCTGCTTTCTCAGCTTTTCATCCATCCCTGTGTTTTGGGTTGTTGTGATTTTTACTCCAGAGAAAACCTGCACCAGAGATCTGAGTCACTGCTGGTGTGGATTCTGGCACTGTTGGTCCCACGCAGAGTGGGAGGAAGCAAGAGCAAAATTCCAACAACTTTCCTATTTTATTCTCTCACAATGGGGCAGGGCTGCTTTCTGTCCCAGTCAAATACCTCCTCCCTTCTACACACATCTGCTTAAAACAGGCTCCTCGAGGGGTCTCGCAGTTCTTTCACTGTCTGCGTGTTTTCCCTCCTTGTTCCTCTGGGGTATAGTTTTTGAGATGTAGCCAGCACTTGTGCTTCTGCAACCAGTTTTGATATTTCTTGTTTTTTTGTTCCTTGTGAATGTATCCATTTTGGAAGGGCATTGAGGTAAATACATGTGTTTAATCTGATATGTTTAACTTTAAATATCTTTGGCTTTGTTTATACTTTGTCTTAGTTACCTCTGGCTGCCATAACGAAATATCATAGACAAAGTGGCTTTAGCATCAGAAATTTCTTTTCACACAGCTCTGGAGGCTGGAAGTCCAAGATTTGGATGCCCGTATGTTTGGGTTTTTGTGAGAGCCCTCTTCCAGGATTGTAGATGGCTACCTGCTCACTGTGTCCTCACCTGCCGGAGACATAAAAAGTCTCTGGTGTCTCCTCTTATAAGGACATTAATCCTATCAGATCAGAGGCCTACCATCAGGACCTCATCTAATCTTAATTTACTTCTATAAAGGAGCTATTTCCAAATATTGGGGATTAGGGCTTCACAGTAAGAGTTTTGGGTGGACACAATTCAGTCCATAGCACAATTATAATTTTCTTTTCCCCTTTTACTCTCCATCTTCAATACAGGAATTCATTGACTTCCTGCTGTATCAAGGCTACTCATGTCCTTCTCAGTCCCGCTTGCTTTGCTTTAAAATCCACTCTCCCAAATTACAACCTTCTGGAAGTTGCCCTACTGTAGATCTCTCTCTTCTTTTAACTTTCATAAACAATTAACTACTTTCTTTCCCTGTACCCCGGGCTAGGGAGGGTATATTAGTCTCAAGTTTTACTCATTTAGGCAATAATGACTAAATCTAATTGAAATGCACATGCAGATTAAAAACATCTTAGGAGACTTTTACTAACAAATACGCGTTGGCTAAGTGCTATATGATAAGTGCCGTGCAAGATCTGAGAGTGTATAAATAAGAAAACTAAGATTCCAGCTCACAATAAGCTTATACTGATGAAGGGAATTGGAAATTCTTCAGTGGGAAGACCTGGGATGAGACACTCATCAAACACATCACAGAGTCTGAGACTCCTTAGTTTTTGGCAAGCGAGCCATGTAGTTTCCAATTACAATAAAGACTCTGAGCTCAGACTGTGTTTTGTTGAGTGTGGATTTGATCCCAATATCTGGGGCAGACAATAAAGAGATCAAATACTTTCACTCATAAGCAATCTGTCTAGTAAATATGCTAATATCATTGGTAGTAGGCAAGCATAATTGAGTAACTAGGTTATATTCATTGGAGAAATGACCCAGAAAGGCAAAAATCATTTTTTCTGCACAATTGTTTCACATTTCCAGTGGATATTCATGGAAAAATGACCTGTTAGATTTTGTAAAAAATATGATTTGGTTAGAACTATTTCTGACTGTTTATTCTTCATCTCTTTTTTTCTCCATTGAGTCCAGTATGCAAGCTGAGACAGAATAACTGACTTTTTAGTTCATTTTCATTTAATTCAAAGATATTGAATATCTTTTTTATTTTATAGCTTACATTTTCTCACTAAATTATTCTCTAATGTTACTGCTAGGAATAAGAATTATTTAAAAACAAGATAATGAAAGTTAATTTCAAGCAAAAAGAAAAAAAGATAATTAATTTGTTTATAGTTCTTTTTCTACTAAGAGGAGGACCCGCGTCTACATGGTCCACCACCGTATCTCCTGCATTTCATTCCTCCGTTGCTCTACTAGGCACAGAGTTGCTAATTTACTAATAATTTGATTAATGAATAAATGTATTAGTGACAGGCATGAAACATAACCTTCCCCCTGAAAACTAATGATATTTATAAGATTTCTCTCAAAATATGACTTGTTATAGAAGTTATTTCTCTTTTACAAATTTTCCATTAATAATGTTTTCCAATTACAGAAAAATATAAATTTATTATAGACAGCTATGTTTGTGAATATTTTTATGCAAATATAGAATTACACAGTGCATACTAATTGGTGACCTACTCCTTTTATTATCAGTATATTTTATTTTTTTATTTCTGGTCATTTAGTATTCTTCCACAATCTTATTTTCTATTGGTTTTATACTCTTCCTCTATATGACTGTTAAACAATTTTCTTAACAGTTACCTCTAATGATGAACAATTCAATGCGAATGATTTTCATTTTAAATTACTAAAAAAGATCTTTTTTTTTTGAGGAAGATTAGCCCTGAGCTAACATCTGTCACCCATCTTCCTCTATTTTATATGTGGGACGCCTGCCACAGCATGACTTGTTAAGCAATGTGTAGGTCTGAGCCTGGGATCCGAACCGGCGAACCCTGGGCCACCAAAGAGGAGTGTGCAAACTTAACTGCTACACCCCCAGGCTGGCCCCCAAAATATTTTTGCTTAGGTTGACTTAAGAGGTGAAGGTAACACAGTACTTTTAAACTTGGTGAAATTTTAAGAAAAGGATATACTATGAAAAAGATAAAATTTTGTCTTACTGTCTATAAAAGAATCACAAAATTTTTTATCTGAAACGCGCATTTTTGAGAAAGCAAGATGACCAGATGATTTGCCTAGTAGAGTGTAAGGGACTGAGTGTTGGAACATTAGTTGGAGTCTGATTGTAGGAAGTCTTGGACTCTTAAGAGTTTACTTTGACTTATAAGAAAGTTTTCTCTGGTATAAAACCATCAAAAGTTTTTGAGCAAGGATTAACATAAGTAAAGGTTTTTGTTTATTTGTTTGTGTTTTAGAGTACTTTGCTGACAAGGTTAATTTAATCTTGATAATTTTGTATATATAAATACATATATGAAGTCAGATAAGAGTCTATTACAGGTGATCTAAATTAATAAGAAACTGAGAATTTCAGTAGGAGGAAAAAATCTCAAATAAAACAAGGACTCTGAAAAAGTTCAATAAAATATCATAGAGTGTTGGTTGTCAATTTAGAAGTTCTAGAAGACTAAATAATTTACAGAACTAGTTAAGACAGAAACTTAGGTAGCCCAATTTTTTTTTTAGTAGTTTGTATGATGTATTTTTTTAAAAAAGACATTTTACCTATAGAAAATATTAATATAGGAATTCTGATTATTTTTAAACAAGCCAAAAATGCCACTGCACAGTTTCAAAAGTTGCTGCTATCAAATGACCCACAAGAAAAGGTAGGTCATATTTATGTAAGTACATAGAAAATAGAGGGAGTTGCCTAAATTTTCATGACAGCAAGAATTGACTTAATCACTCCACTTCTGTTCAGTTATTTTGCTTACAAGGTTAGAAGAAGGTAGCTTTCAATAAGTGTTACACTCTAATGTATTGGTAAAGTATGAGAAGTGTCAGTCTTTTGTATTCCAATACCATGCAAATTTATTTATTCAATTTTAAAGAATGTCCTGCATGGTATTAAAGAATAGTTCTGGGTATTTGTCTGCTGAAGTTCATAGGCACAATCTTAGTGTAGATAAATTTGATGCGAGGGGAAAGAGGAAGAGAGAAGGTTAAAAGAGAAGGGAGGAGGGAGATGGAAAGTGAGAGAGTCTTGGTTTTCTTAAAAAAGAGAAATTTCCTATCAAATGATGTACCATTGCAAACTCAAATTGCAAACTCTAAAGTACTATAAAAATAAAATGATGGTAATTAGTTTTTCGGTGGTGCCCATGATGTGGTCTATACAGAAATCAAAATATAATGATGTACATATGAAATTTATATAATGTTATAAATTAATGTCACCTCAATAAAAAATAATAAATAAAATAAAAAAGAAGATATTTCATTCTGGGAAAAAAAAGACTATAAACAACCAAAAATGCAAATAAATGCATTTCACTGCAATTTTTATTATGCAAATTGATGACAATCTAGAAGACATTTCAATAGTTACCTTCAATGAATATGTCATATTTTTGCTGACTATTTATATTTTTATTATAAAATATATATGAAACAACAATAAAATATTATTTATATCATATTTATTTCAAATATGCATTTTGATATACAAATAATAAAAGTTTTTAATATGTTACAAATGAAATTTACTATTGTACTATGTCAATGCTAGAAGGACATTTCTGTCACAAGAAACTGAATATATTGAATAAGATGAATGACAACTTGTGTCACTGACTGGTGGCTGTAGCTTTTGTTTAGAGATTGACAATGTCTCTACTGCTAACAAAGAATTTTAAAAGTATATTGATTGTATGAAAAAAATTGTGAGTACAGATAAAATATTTTTATTTTGCTAAATATTATTTAGATTATTCAGGAATGTCATATACACAAAATAATAACAAAGGAGAGGTCATCCAGGGTCCTCTAAGTATATACCACTTTCAATAAATTTTACAGCCGCCAGTCAGTGACACCAAAAATATGACATACTCATTGAAGGTAACTACTGAAATGTCTTCTAGATTGTCATCAATTTGCATAAGAAAAATTGCAGTCGAACGCAGTTATTTGCATTTTTGGTTGTCATTTGTGTGACTGAGGGGGAGCTTGTAAGCTCCTAGTTAACTCAATATGAGCTTCTGAGATCACTGTGGAAGGAGGAAAATAGCTCTGAACAATTCATACTTACAATTAAATATTGCATCCCAAAAGTGACACAAAGGTATTCCACTCACAATCTATCTCAGCTAGAGTTAGGGCAGAAAGGAGAGAAAAGCCAAATAATTGATGTCACACTAATGACTGCTACACTTAGCAAGCAAAGTCTACAAAATGCAAAGTTTTGTGGGATAGAGGAAGGGAATTTTCCTCACCAGGTATCAAATTTCACTACCAGGGCTGGTCCAGTGGAGTAGTTAAGTTCACATGTTTTGCTTTGCCCAGGGTTCATCGGTTCGTATCCTGGGTGCAGACCTACACACCACTCATCAAGCCGTGCTGAGGTGGCATCCCACACACAAAATAGAGCAAACAGATGTTAGCTCAGGGACAATCTTCCTCATCAAAAAAGAATTCCCCCCAAAACAAAACTTACTACAGAGCTACAGTGAATAAGATAATTTGATATTGGCGCAGTGACATATAAATTGACACATTGATCAAACTGCACAATGCAGGACTGGACATATGTCTGTATGGATGCTTGATGTATGATAGAATGGGATCACAGATCATTTGGGAAAGGATGAGGTTTTCAATACGTTATAATTGTCTATCCTTAGGGGAAAAATGAATAAGTATTTGCATGAATAAAAAAAATCAATTCCTGGCATATAAAGTACCAAAATGCTATAAGCAAAATTTAAAACTTTAGAAGACAATACAGAATAATATATTAAGACAATAGTGTAGGAAGATTTTTTAAAAAACAAATACAGAGTACTGACAAAATAAAAGATTGATAAATTAGGCTACCTTAAAATTTAGAAGTTCTGTTCATCAAAAGATACCAAAAGAAAAGAGAAAAGGCAGGCTACGAACTGGGAGTTGGTGTTAAAACACACATAACCAAATAATAAAGCACTTATATAAATTAATATGAAAAGATAAATAGTCTAATGAAACACAGTGAAAAGATAGAAACAGGCATTTCCTCAAAGAAAAAGCACATTTGAGGAATGCATGTCTGAAAAGATGCTCAGGTTTGTTATTCATTAAGGAAATGCAATGAAAAGTGTTTTACCTCCCCTGTAGATTGCCAAAAATTAAGGTGCTGGGGAATACCAAGTGTTAAGAGAAGATGTATATCTAGGAAATGCGTAAACATTATTGTTTGAAATGTGAATTGGTATGAGCACTTTAGAAAATAAGTTGGTGTTACTTACTTTATAATTATATAAAGTTGACTTTATTGTATAAAGCTGACTTGTTGTGTACTCTACATTCCAGAAATTTTACTCCAAAATATTTACCTGAGACAAAATTTTGCACATGTGCACCAGGACACATACACAAGAATATTTATAGCATCATAGTTTGTAATAGCAAAAATACAAATAAAAAAATGGAACAACCAAACTGAAAAAGAATGGGTGAATGAATAAATCATACTATAGTCAATTTTACAAGAGTGGATTGGGAAAGTGATGTCATCAATATGACGACATACGTCATTCCCGACTTCAGTCCGCCTCACAAGAAGACCAGCTAGTAACTATCCATAGATAACACATCATTGAGGAAATCCCAGAACCTGAGGATGAGGATGAAGCACCCCACTACTCAAGAGAGACTGAGAAAGACTGGAAGGGTAAGAGAAGCAGCTATGCTTTGACAGCATTTCCCCTCCCCCAGGCCTGCAAAGCACCCCACCAAAAGGCCCCTCTGGGCCTATGATTTCTCCAGTGGGAAAAAGAGAACCCAAAGTGGACATCAGCATCCCCCTCCACTCCCCCCAGAATTACTGCATGCTTTGGGAGGCCCACTTGGTTCTCACCTCATGGAGAATGCAGGGGGAATCTGTGGGCCTCAACCTGAGGATCAGATAGACAGGAGAGAAGGACAGGGCTTCCTCAACCAGCTCTCAGATTTTGGTGGACTGCATTCCTGCTTGCAATGGTGCCCCAGCAGATATCTCAGCCAGTGGCTATGCCCCGCTGCAACACTGAGCCAGTGACCTGTCTGGCCAGGGAGCTCAGTTGGCAGTTCTGCCTAATTTGGATCCCCAGTCAATGGGCTGGGCTGTACCATCCATGGACCCCATTCTATAGTCCAATTCACTGCTGAGCATAGCATCCAATCTCATCCCTACAAGAAGTGTGGCCATAGATGACCATCAGCCCCAAATTATATCCTATGGTCTGCTCAGACAGGCAGCCAAACCAGCAACCCTGCAAACTGTTGAGCATAGCCTCTGGCCCTACATAACCAGCAATCCTGAGTAGTGACCCTGAACAACTTCTGAGCCCAGCTTACAGCCCTACCATATTGTTAAACACAACCTGTGGCCTCATCCAGGTAGGGAGCCCAGCTAGCGAACCCAATCATGGAGCATAGCCTTCAGCTCAACAGGAAGCCTGGACTGTGGCCCAACCTGACTGCACAGCAGAGTCTCTAGCTCTACCCAATTGAGAAGTATAGTTGGAGGCCCCACTTGACCAGAGACCCTGACCAATGATCTCCCTCAAAAATGAAGCAGAGACAATAACCAACAGGGTCATGAAGCCCAGCCTGTAGCCCCACCAAAGTTTGGGGCACATCCTGAACCCCAGCCTGATCATAGAGGACAGTCTGAGGCCCCTTGCAATCATGATCCCTGGCCTTGGGCCCTGACTGAACATGGAGCCCAGGCAGTAGGATCATGTTCATCAGAGATATGATCAGGGAGCTCAGCCCCACCCAATCAGGAACGAGTAAAGAACACAGCCTGCAGCCCTGCCAAATAGCAGCATCCAACCAGTGGCATCACCTTACCAAGGAACATAGCATGTAACCCCACCTGACCAGAGGTGATTGCAGAGCCCAATTAGTGGCCCCACTTGATTGCAGAACACAGCCAGCAGCCCTGCCAGACCAGGGAGATGTTGATCAAGGAAATATACCAACTGTAAATACACATACTCAACATAAGATAAGTTAAATAAATAAAGCAAATACTAGCAGAGCTAAAAGAAGAAATAAATAGCAATATAATAATAGTTGGGGACTTTAATATCCAATTCTAAAAATTGGATAGCTCATCCAGACAGAGAATCAATAAGGAAACATGGGATTTGAACATGGTATAAACCAAATGGACCTAACAGACATATACAAAGAATTACATCCAAGAGAATCAGAATATACACTCTTCTTGAGTGCATGGGGAACATTTTCCAAGATACATCATATGAAAAGCCACAAAACAAGTCTCAAAAAATTAAAGAAGATAGAAATTACATAAAATACCTTTTCTGACCACAACGATATGAAACAAGAAATCAATAACAGGAGAAAAGCTGGAAAATTCACAGATACATGGAAATTAAAACATGCTATTGAAAAAACGAATGGATCAAAGAAGAAATCAAGAAGGAAGTAAAAAAATATCTTGAGACAAACAAAAGTGGAAACACAACATACCAAGATTGATGGGATGCAGCAAAAACTGTTCTTGGAGAGACGTTTATACCAATAAAGGCCGATGTTAATAAAAAAGAAAGGTCACAAATAACCTAACTTTACACCTCAAGGAACTAAAAAAGAAAGCATAAACTAAGCCCCAAAATATCAGAAGGAAGGAAATAACAAAGGTCAGAAAAAATTAAATGAAATAGAGACCAGAAAAACAATAGAAAAGATTAACAACACTAAGAGCTGGTTTTTTGAAAAGATAAAGAAAATTGACGAACCCTTTGCTTGACTACCTAAGGAAAAAAAGAGAGAAGAATCAAATAAATAAAATCAGAAATGAAAGAGGAGACATTAAAACCCATAGAACAGAAATACAAAGGATCATAAGAGGCTACCATGATCAATTATATGCCAACAAATTGGATAACCTAGAAGAAATGGATAAATTCCTAGAAACACACAACTTACCAAGACTGCATCAGGAAGAAATAGAACATGTGAACAGACCAATAACAAGTGTAGAGATTGTATCAGTACTCAAAAACTTGCCAACAAAGAAAAATCCAGGGACAGATGTTTTCACTGGGGGATTCTACCAAACATTTAAAGAATTAACTCCAATCCTTCTCAAACTCTTCCAAAAAATAGAATAGGATGGAACACTCTCAAACTCATTTTATGAAGCCAGCATTACCCTAATACCAAAACCAGACAAGACACTAAAATAAAAGAAAAGTACAGAGCAATATCCCTGATGAATATAGATGCAAAATTTCCCAACAATATGTTAGTAAAGTGAAGTCAACAGTACATTAAAAGAATTGTTTGCCGTTATCAAGTGGGATTTATCCCTGGGATGCATGGATGGTTCAACATAGGCAAAGCAATAAATGTGATACACCACATTAATAGAATAAAAGAAAAATCATATGATCATCTCAATAGATGCAGAAAAAGCATTTGACAAAATTCAACATCTTTCGTGATAAAAACATTCAACAAATTGGGGATATAAGGAACATACTTCAACACAATTAAGCCTGTGTATAACAAGCCCAAAGCTAACATCATACTCACCAATGAAAGGTTGAAAGTTTTTCTTCTAAGATCAGGAACAAGAAAAGGTTGCCCACTCTCACCACTCCTGTTCAACATAGTAACATAGTACTGGAAGTTCTAGCCAGAGCAATCAGGCAAAAAAAAAAAAAAAAAGAAGAAGAAATAAATAACATCCAAATTGTAAAGGACAAGGTAAAATTTGTCTCTGTTTGCAGATGACTTCATTTTACATATTGAAAACCCTGAATATTACATTAAAAATCTGTTAGAACTAATAAATGAACTTAAAGTTGAAGGATACGAAATCAACATGCAAAATCAGTTGTGTTTCTACACACTAACCACAAATCTGAAAAAAAAATAATAAAGAAAACAATCCCATTCACGATAGATCAAAAACAATAATATACTTAGGAATAAATTTAACCAGGGAAGTGAAAAACCTGTACACTGAAAACTATGTGACGTTGATGACAGAAATTGAAGAAGACACAAATAAATGAAAAGATATCCTGTTGCTCATGGACTGGAAGAATTAATATTGCTAAAATATCTATGTTACCCAAAGCCATCTATAAATTCAATGTAAAATATCAAAATTTTAATGGCAGTTTTTACAGAAATAGAAAAACCCTCCTAAAATTTATATGGAACCGCAAAAGTGCCCAAATAACCAAAGCAATCATGAGAAAGAATAACAAAGCTGGACGCATCACACTTCCTGATTTCGAACTATACCACAAACTTACAGCAACTCAAACAGTATGACATTGGCATCAAAATAGACTCACATACCAATGGAACAGAACTGAAAGCCCAGAAGTAAACTTACTCATATACAGTCAACTAATATTTGAAAAAGGAGTCAAGAATACTCAATAGGAAAAAGATCGTCTCTTCAATAAATGCAGTTGGGAAAACTGGATATTCACATGCAAAAGAATTAAAACCCTATATTACACTACTCACAAAAATTAACTTGAAATAGATTAAACACTTAAATGAAAGGCCTGAAACTGTAAGATTTCTGGAAGAAAATATGGGGAAAAATCTCTTTGACATTGGTCTGGGCAATGATTTTTTGGATATGACACCACAGGTACAAGCAACAAAGGAAATAAAACAGGTGCGATGGTTTATTAATGGATGTTTATTAAAGATGCATGCACAATAATCTCTGTAAATGTTACATATATTTTAGAGTGTAACAAATATTTGAAAAACGGAATTAAAAACAGAAAAAAACAATTTGAGAGCAAATCATATGAATATGTGAGCATTCAATGAATGTTCCATGACGAGGGAACAGCAAGTGCAAAGGCTCTCAGAGGGGCTTGGGGTGTTCAAGAAACCCATTTAGTGCAGCATAAATTATTCAATCCTATACAGTAATAATCATATATTGCATATAATATACTCAGTATTAATAATATGTACAAAATAAGCGTAAAATAAAAGTAGTTCAAAAAATGTAAATAGTACTATGTTTTTATTCTTGTTTTGCCCCTAATATAAGTCAAGGATATTGTTTTTGTGTTCCATTGTCCTAATTTCTCCATAACAATAGTATAAGGGAGTAACATAGGATGATATCTAAGTCTTATCTATCTAGCATAATTTTTCTTTAAATATCCTTTCTTTGTTCTCCATAAAAAAACACTTTGTTCACATTAAATTGTTTTTGGTATGGAGTAGGTAAGAATCAATATGGACTGATTCATTGTTTAAAACATTTACTGCTACATGATAGATAATACTCTATATTCTAAATTTGCATAATTTCTTCTCTAACAGACAAAATAACCAACAACTGACTTTCATAAAATAGTGAATCTATTCATTTTCTATTGTTTTCCCCCAGATATGGTGATGACTTTATTAGTTATTTCAGGCTATTCTACTCAAAATATTTTACCATGATTGTACGTTGGTAAATATTTATTACATCAAAATTTTGTTAAGGTCCTTGTTGCAATAGTGGAGCCTGGAGGCATTTTATTGCAATGACTAATTACAGTATTTAATTGGGTCCTATGGTGATTTCTCATCTGTTCCTACACTTGAGAAAAAAGTCAGGATTTAGTTTTCTTTTGACTATGTTATACAGTTGTAAAACAAGTACAAAATAATGATAAAAATGGTAAAATTTTTACTCAATTCAAAATTTGTTGGAACAATTTAATGTTCTTGTTAAAGAGTCAGTAATATTTCTAGCACTGAGAGCAAAAGCAACTATTTTGCCATATTTTAAAGATAACAAAAAAAGAGAAAAGCAGAAAGTAAAATACTGAAAGAACAAAGAAAAACAGTAGAAGGAAGAGAATTTTAAAAATGAACGTTATATGAGCGGGAAAGTAACATACAAAATATTTCCATAGTAGTAAATTATTAATGCATTTAAACCACAAATTATCTTTCATTCCCTTATTGCAGTTAAATCTACTTTGCTAAGAAATTTTAGAGCTGGGAACAAGAATATTTATTTCTCTGTATTTTCAAAATCTTGCCTAGGAAATTCCATGTGGAGTTTTTTCTCAATGTAATTTATTTGTATCTCTATTTTAGCATATCACGTTATGTTCAAATTGTCTATTTACTTTTGGTACCTTCTAATTTGTGAACTTTTTAGGGAGAAGAAATATTTTATATTTTTTTCTGCCTAGCACATTGCATTAATACTAGGTACTAATAAATGGTAATTTACGGAATGATTTACAATACCAATTGCAACATTTAAAACAGGTAATATGATTGAAATGTAATCAGTTTCACTTTTTTATCCCTAGATATGGACAATGACATAAGAGATCATATTATCCAATAATCTTAATTTTAGCAGCAAGTAAACAGGTACAGAGAGGTAAAATATCATGTCTATATTCTCACATTAGGTGAAACACAAAAGCTAGAATTACAGTGATCTCTTGAAGGAAAAAATTGAAAACTTCGAAGTGTTTTCATAGAAATGTTTTGCCATAATATTATCAATTAATTAAATAAGCATAACATTTATTTAAGGAAAGTATGTGTTATTGGAGAGATCCCAATAATAATTCCAAGATAATTATTCTTAGCCCGTGCATAAATCACAGTTAGAGTTTTATAGTGAAAATGCAAAATAAATGGAAAATTCAAGAATCATTAATTTATATAAAGCAACTTATTATTTAATACATTTACTGCTACATGGTAGATAATACTCTATATTCTAAGTCTGCATAGAAAGTAGTAGTATTATGCAGTGAGTGATAGTTTGGAGTTCCATTTTATAAAACTGATGATAGCTGTATTATCTGTGTAGATATATCATCGATTTTCCTATTTCTATGTTTACCTCAAATAATCATATTTCATACACTCAGATTTTATTTTTGTTGTTGTTGCTAGTTTAAGACTTCCATTGCTGAGCACCTCAGACATTCAGTTGAAATCCCAGAAAGGTCGTATTTAGGTCATAGAACTAAGCACAAAATAATTCCCTTCTAGCTGAGCCTCAATATCGTAAAAGTAACCCTCAGGCAATAACTGCTCACCAGAACAAAAGTCTATACTTTTTAATGGAAGGAAACACAAACCAAACCCTCCATAATATAATTTTTTTAAATGTCCAGCATAAATTTAAAAAACAAAATAAAATAGGTAAATATTAAAAAAAAACTGTGTCTTGTAATCAAGAGAAAAAAGAGTAAATATAAGGAGATCCCGCTGGGGCCAGTCTGGTGGCACAGTGGTTAAGTGCACACATTCCACTTTGGTGGCCCAGGGTTCACTGGTTCAGATCCTGGGTGCGGAAATGGCACTGCTTGGCAAGCCATGCTGTGGTAGGCGTTCCACGTATAAAGTAGAGGAAGATGGGCATGGATGTTAGCTCCAGGCCAGTCTTCCTCAGCAAAAAGAGGAGGATTAGCAGCAGATGTTAGCTCTGGGATAACGTTCCTCAAAAAAAAAAAAAAAAATGAAAAAAATAAAGGAGACCCCACAGATAATCATATCATAATATTAATAGATAAGAACATTAAAATAGCTATTATAAGTATATTAAAAAAATTTCCAGAAAAAGTAGAAAATCATAGAAAAGATGGACAATTTTGGCAAGAAAATAGAAAAACTGAAGAGGAATCAACTGAATATTTTATAGCTGAAAAATGAAATATCTCAAATGAAGGATTCATTGATAGCTTAACAGCAGGCAAGAAAAAAAGAAATTCTTCAAATTATAAATTGTAAAATTTAGGCATATGGAGAAAAAGAGAATTAAAACTAATAGAGAGTCTAAGGCCAATGGGACAAGATCAAATGGTTTACTACATGTATCATTAGATTCCCAGAAGGAAATGAGAGAGAGAAAGATGGAGAAGTTAATCAAAGAGACAATGGTTTTTTTTTTTCAAAACTGATTAAAGATACCAACCCATATGCTCAAGAAGCCCAGCAAACCCAAGAAACACAGGCACATCATTGTCAAACTGCTGAAATCAAAGATTAAAAAGTAATTATAAAAACCATGAGAGGGAAATAAATAAATCCCACACTTAGTATAACAAAAAATAATGATGATGCCTCTTGTGAGGACAATAGAATACAGAGCACAATAGAATACAGAGCACTATGAGGTTACATTTTAAAGTGCTTTGAGGGAAAAAAAAGGCCCTGTCAAACTAGAAGTCTATATCCAGTGAAAATTTACCCTTAAAAAGTAAAGTTAGAGACATTTTCAACAAACAAAAGCTGAGTTGTATGCCACCAGTTGATGTTGATTACAAAAAATGCAAAAGAGAATTTCTTCTGGCTGAAGGTAAATAATCACAGATAAATGCCTATCTCTGCATAAAGGAATGAGAATCAATCCAAATGGTAAAGATGTGAGTAAATATAAAAGCACCATATCAAAAATTATTAGATGACTTTTAACTATTTAAATAAAATATAATATATATGGTGGGGTTTATATCATATGCAGTGGTCAAATATATAACAATCGCATGATGGGGAAAATTGAATTATGCTGTTATAAAGTTATTTTATTGTATATGAACTGGTATATTAATTTGAAGTAGACTGTGATAAGTTAAGGATACACATTTTAATCCTTAGAGAACCTAGTAAAAATAATAATAATACAAAAAAATGTAGCGAAAGCCAATAGTGAAGAAAATATGAAAAACTGAAAAAGAAAAATTTAAAAATGTATTGAATTAAGAAGAAACAAATAGCAAATGGAAAATAAATAGTAAAATTGTATACTTGTACCCAACTATATCACAAATTCCATTAAATATAAATAAACTTAATCCAATTAAAAGGCAGGAATTGACTGAATGGATAAAAACAAAACAAAAAAGCTGAGACCAAATTTAAATGTAAGAATACAGAGAGGTTAAAAATAATATGTTAGAGAAAATATACTAAGCAAATACTAACCATAAGAAAGTAAGTGTGTTTATATGAATATCATAAAAATAGAATTCAAAACAAAATCTATTGCTGGAGAGAAAGAGGGAGATCATAGTGATGAAATAATTCCTCAGAAAGTTGTAAATTTACCCAATAACATCACTTCAACATAAATATAGCAAATATTGACAAAGTGGAAAAAAGAATAGTTGTTACTTGAGCTTCATTCAGCCGCTTCTCACAGGCTATAACTGCCTATGTATTCATTTTGCTGAAATGTTGAGTCTTTGGAGAAAAATTTTAATATTTTTTATTATCAAATTCCAGCAATATTTCAATGGTAAATACTGATTTTAGCTACTAGCTGTTCTCTTTAAAGGAATAGATATGCTTCTAACAAGCCAGTATTAATATGTCAGTAAAATAGACTTCAAAGTTTTAAATATTAGAAATTTATTTTAGGAAGAAAAATACAAAAATTGTTAAGAAGTTCTGTATTATTAATGTGCCTTTGATGGAACAGAGAAATGATTATAAGCTGCATGAGGGCAGGGGCCATTTTGCATTAATTTCTTAGTGTATTCCTAGTGCTGATGAAGCACTTAGCACATGGTAGAAAAATCAGTAAATAATTCCAGAATAAATGAATAAAGCAATGCACTAGTTTCCTAGGCTTGTTAACTTCTCCAACAATCAGATCTCTTTTTAGTGTGTAAGTGTAGCTATAAATATATAACATGCAAATGTAACAAATCACAAGAATATAAATGATCTACTAAAGGCAATAGACAAAAGTGTATTTCTGGCCTGAATTGATGCTGAAAGATAAGCTTAATAACTAGACAAAAATAGAATAGTTAATAGGAATACGTGTAAAACTGATGCATAATTGAGTTGTATTCCACAGAGAGTCATATACTTCAAATTTAGCTCTTGAAAAGATGAAGTGCTTACTATGTAATTATTATGCTGCTATTTACACCATGATATTTAATTTTGTGGCAGCACTAAGATAATGTATATGAATATATGCATATATATTCATGTGTCTGTGTATATATACGTAACATATAAAATAGTTAATCGTATGTGACTATAGACAAAGTTGCGCTATGAAATTATTTCAAACTTTACAAGGTCATCGGTGCCGAGAATTTACCTCTAGTAAGAGAGAAGTAGAGTGCTTCAAAATTTGGACTAAAAAGAGACAGACAAAATAAAATATAATAAACCAAAAAAATACAATTTAATATGAAATGTTTTTCTACTCTCTTGCCGTAAGAGAGAGAGGGTTTCCAATATCCTGTTCCTATTTATTTTTTCCCCATAGCTGATCAAGATGTTTTGGAAAAATAAGCAAACAAAATAATCAAACCAAGAAGACCTTGCCCATCTTTGTCTTACATATTCACTGCTTCAGAATAGGATAACAAAATAGAATTAGGACTTTTTAGGACACTGTCTGAATATTTCCTCTAGGATGTCCAGTAAGGCTTAAAGAAATGGAATACTTGGGCAAAATGGAGATTAGAAACGCAGAGTGTAGAGATAAATGAAGAACTTTAGTAGCCAATAAAATAGACACTAAATAATGTTCATTGAATAGACTGTTACCGCAACTGGATATTGTGACCTTTGTATGGAGTCATCTCAGGTGATGATCAAATTTCGGAAGAGGGAGAATGCACTCTGAAAGCAGAATGCTGTGTTTCAAATCCTGGTTCCTTTATTAATTTGCTCTGTGACCTTGGGCAACTCAAATAATACATATGTAACAGTAATGGCACCTACTTCATGTGTTAGTTTTGAGAGTTAAATGAGTGAGTCCACATCCAAAATCACTTACCTAAGTCCCTCAGGCCCATAGGTGTTTTAGAATTCAGAATTTTTCCAATTTTAGAAAGATGAAATGGTATTTACACTGAGATAGTCCCAGCGGATTGTAAGGCACCTTGACGTTTTTGGTGAAAGCTGCTTAAATTCACATCAAGAGGGACTCATAAAGACGATGAATTATCTCTTGATGGGTCAAATCAGGTATCGCAGAAAACAAGTTTCCACCAAGCACGAAAAAGCTTTTGGTTTTCAGAGCTTTACGGGTTGCAGAACTAGAGAAAAGGAATCTGTATACAGAAAGCACACAGAATCATGTCTAGACAATGAATATGTTTACTAGTAAAAAGAAATATGTTAATTTTACTGTACTGTGCACAGATCAAGTCATATTTGGAGTATTATGTCTGGTTCTAGATTCTTCATTTTCTGTACGGCATGACACACTAGCAAATGCCACATGGGATATTTTTATAATAACTGGAGATCGTAGCTGAACTGGGGAAAGCAGAGGTGTATTCATTCTACCCCTGTCTCCTCAAGCTAGGCTAACCCACATTCATATTTCAACTTGCCTCTCTAAGAAAAATGAGTCAAACTGTGTGTTGAGTTCTGTGGAAAACTAACAAGAAACATGCTTTCTACCTTTGATCCAGACTTTCTTGGGCTTGCTCCCGATGTAACTACCAACTCTGGCTCGGCACTCCACTTTATTACCTCCATCTAGCACTCTGAATTAGTATTGTTCTGATCTTTTCCTGCCTAATTTTTAGCCTTGCCTTCTACTATTGCCTCAGTTTCTATATCCACGGAGGTATAGAGTCCCTTGAAAACTACCACCCCCCACTTCTTCCTGTGTCTTTCCATAAGAATTGTCACTTAGAACATGGAGTAGCTCAAATTGTGTGCTCATGAACCAGCACCACAGTTGGCATAATAGTAATGAACAACATAGATTTGAGTTAGTATAACTAAGAATGTAAAGCTGTTAACAGTATAGACTGTTTCACCAACTGATGTGCCTCTTTCAACAGCTGAATGACCATCAGAGATTTGAGATTACTAGCAAGGTGCTTGAATACTGGAAAGGATTTTACCTCTTAGATTCCATACACCAAATATTCTATAGTTCTGGTAATAAACTACAACATTGTATAAGTTTTTTATTAAGAATCTAAGATATATTTCATTGAAACACTTTGTAAATACGTACAGTTGAAATGTGCACACTTTCCATATTTGCATTAAGACAATTTCAAGCTAAGTCAATTTCTAAAATTTAGGCTAACCCTAGTTTTCATGTTTTTTGAGGAGGGAACAAGAGAAAGTGTAGATTAATAGTTGTAAAATATGGGATGATGCCGTTTTGGTATAACTTCTCTACATGTTCTGCTATTTGGGGCCAGTATTGATTTATTAGAGCAATAAATATCTAAAACAATTATTTTGACCCCGCTGAGAATATTAAGATTCCAGAGAAATGTAAATGCTGAACCTCTAGTGAGATCTCTGTGGGAGAAATAAAGTGAATTTCCTTCACTGAAGTGAGGCACTGCTGTGAACTTCTTTTCTGTCAACTTGGCTAAATGTGTTAAACAAAACTTAGTGACTAAGGTACAAAAAGATCACAGGTGGTTGAAAATTGATTCACATAATGAATTGCATTTAATACTTGAAACAGGTTAAGGTAATTAAAGTAAATTTTGTTAATATTTGTAACCATTCAAATACAAGATTCTTGCCAAATATAGCTTGCCCTTTTTTACTATTGAAACAACTCAGAAAATACAGTAGAAAATTCTTAAAGAGGAGTCTAGATCAATGTTAATTTTTTATAACATAGGACTCAATGAAATTCTACGACTCAACGAAATTCTACAAAGTGTATACTTATTATGCGTATCATAAAATTTTGTGCCTAATTATTTGAAACCTGTTTTTGAGAGAAGAGGTAAAATGTCTGTTGCTGTTTTTCTTGTTATTATTTCTCAAAAGAACAATGATGATTGCCTTTTCTTTACTCATCAAATAACATGACACCAGTAGGTACGAATTATTGGAAAAGTACGTCCTGCCTTCTACATTCTTCATGAAGAAGAGGCATGCTGATTGCCAAGCCCACTAAGAGATTCAAATATGTAGTGATACTTTCCCTCTAAATTTACATTTAAAATCAGCAGTTCAATTCACGTTCCCCTTTTTCTTCATGAGATGAAGAAGGAATAGTGAGCTGCCCTGAATCTGACTACAAACCAATGTGTTATTTTTGTGGGGCTCATGCTGCCAACCCTGTCTTGAATATTGCAGATTCCTCTAGAACCTCATTTATAATAGCCATCAGTTTCCAGGTAAACAAAACTCATCTAAAATGCCGTGGAATTTCATGTTCAAATCAAATTGTATAACATTTGCTTGTTTTCATTTTATCTCTATATAGGAAAATTAATTGGAGTGTTGTCAGATGGTTTGGATAAGTCAGTAAGAAATCTTTTCATGCTTGTTTTGGGAACAATGGAAAGCCAGTCCTTTTACAGTTTAGACCCCTAGGGAGATGTCAGAAGAGAGAAAGCAGAAGATTTAGAATGGACTAATCTGTCCAAATAAAGAAGAAAGAATAGGGGAATAAACCATTTCCACAGCAAGAGGGAACCTTATTTTTGTTGGACAGCATCTTTGTTACTTCTCTCAAAAAAATTGGAATGATGAAAACAATATAATAGCATCACTTTGTACCTGATGATATTTAAAAAAAAAAATGGAATTACAGTTTAGAGTAAGATGGTCAACATGAGTTTGTTTTTTAAAAGTATTGCAACCACTGTGATATGAAATTAAACTATATATATATACATATATATTTAATATTTGTTAACTATGAAAATAATACTTCATAGGGTTTTTGAAGTTAAACATCAAAAGTCTAATAAATTCCTCATTATGAAGTTGGTTTAAAACTAAATGTATGTATATGTTAACAAAACCAGCGTTGATAAAGGCAACATCCACCATTTTCCCATTTGTATAATAAATGAACGTATTGTAAATTCCACAGGTTCAAGAATTATTTCCTATTTCAGTTGTGTCACAAGCCTAGTATAATACTATACATAGAATGACTACTACTAACTTAAGCTATCTTATCCTTGGGACTTTTTTCCTTGCATTTTGATTTAGAACCAAATTAAGAATATTTCCATTAAAAATCTTATAATAAAGTGGTTACCTTCTTCACTGCATATACCATGTGTAAGGAGGGCAATTGGTGGTCTTCCTTCACTCTGTGATTGGAATGTTACATTGTCAATTATCTGCAAAGCTCAGTAAGCTTCATTTTATATATCTAACAAATAGTAAGTAGAGGGACAGTAAAAGAAAGCATAATTTTATTTAGTTTATGCTGATCAACTCTGTGTTAGCAAATATTATGGTGCTCAACATTTTATTGCCAAGAGATTTGACCATGTTATTATAAATCAATTCTAGGAGTCCCAGTGCTTGTGTATATTATGGGAATAACACAGTTTGGGGTCAAACTAACTTTTAAACAAGTCAATAAAACACATGGGATTTTATGACTTATCAAGATAGCCAGCTAGGCTAAATATTGACTAGAATAAACGGGGAATAACTCTCAGTAAAGTACTTTCATTCTCATTCATAACCTCTTTTTTGCATGCTCTTTCTCTCTTGTTTTCCTCTCTGTAATAATTATTTCAGTCAAAAAAGGATTTGAGACTACACAGATAAATACACAAGACAGAGAGACATTTGGGGTATGATTTTGCTTTTCTTTTCTCCTTCTGGTTACCAGATTACCAGAGAAGAGTACCTGAGCATACTGGTTTTAATACTATTTCCGTTTTCCTTAAACTTTTTGTTACACATTTTCATGGCTGTGTTGATGTGGTATCAGGCAAGGCTTTATTTTTGTATTTATCCGGGAAATTCTTGTTCACCCATTATCACTCCCTCGGACCCGTCTCCTCCAGGAAGTCTCTCCTGGAAGCCCAGCTGAGTTGAATGACTTGCTTGCACATCCCGCTGCATATACATCAGTCCTATCACCGCCTCTCCAAATGACGTTATCTCTAAGGAAAAGGACTGTCTCTTCTTCATCTTTGAGACACAGGTCCCAAGCAGCGCTTGACCATAGAAGGCACTTAATATACACACTGATTTTGATCTCACTCTGTTGCAATTTACAAATATTTATTTAAAAACATTGATAGATTTTGAAGTTCCTTGTGTTATTTTGTTAGGCAATTTAGTGTTCAATCATGGGATTTCAGTAATGTATTTATAAAAGTTTTGATGCTAGTAAATTTATAAATCATTAAAATGACTCAAAAAGAATGATAAAGTGTGAAAGTACTAATAAACACAGCAAATGGAAAACTAGAGACAAGAAGAAAGAATAATGTAAATGGCATTAAAAATGATTATGACACTTCTGAAAAAAATAAATCAAGTACTGATTCATTCTCTGCACAAAAATGAATTCTAAATAAATTGAATTCTTTTTTAGTTAGACATCAAATGTATTAAGAATAGAAGAAAATATGGATGAATATTTATCTTTTTTCTATACAAGAATGATATTTCTAAATATAAAATTCATATAAAGTTATATGGACAAAGAAGAGGAAAGATTTGTCAATAGAAACTATTATATGTCCCAAATTACCATAAGCAATATTAAAAATCAGATTGCCTGGAATAAAATTTTGAATCATACATAATTGAGAATTGCTATCCTTATTTTATTAAATTTGTACAAACAAAAATATATAAACATCTTAAAAAGAGAAAGATCATGTAAAAGTACAAGTCACCAAAGATAGACATTCTATTAGCAATAAAAAAGGACTGGCTAAACCACATATGTTACAAAAAATTGACAGAAATCTATGTAAACAGCAGAAGAAATACTACTTATCTTTTAAAATGCTAATGATAAAATAAATGAGCAGACAGTTAAACAAAATGCACAGGATATTTCTAATTTGTATCTGTGTAAATTTAGGTATTTACATAATTAAATTGATAATAGTAATTGATGAGGATGGTGGAGTTAGAGAAGATTTTAGTTTTCAATTTTTGTAATATCTTCAGTTTTAAACTTTTCACAATAAACACTGATAATGAGAAAAATACAGAATTAAGAGCACATTTCAAAATTCCTCTTCTCTATAAACCTTATTTTCATCGAAATGTCATTAGACACTTAATTGATACATTAAATTTTACTTTCTAATAATAATCGTTGTTTTTGTATGCTGTTTAAGCAATTGAAACACTCAGGTAAAAATATTGTTTTTCTCTGTCTACTTAACTCACTATTTTTACTATTTTAATATGATCTTATTCATTTTAATGAAGTATATAAAAGCTGGAAACTTCCCCACGTAAAGACAGCAATATCTCCAGAACAAGAAAGATCAAATCCAGAATTTGTCATTTCATTTCAGGATTGAATATCATAGAGAGTCAGAGATAAAATGCCTGCTACAAGAGTGTGAAATGCAGTTTTGGTAAACAAAATATCTTTCAGGTCATTTTAAAATTCAGCATTCGTTATATTACTTTCTTGCTAGTGTGACATTTTCAATGTCCCCTTTCACTAACCAGTTTTTGAAAACTTGTTTCAACAATGTTCAGCTAGATAATAGGTCCCTTAGCAAGTAAAAATGAACTGGTGCAAATATTAAAAGCATCCTGTGCCCTTTGAAAATATTATAAAAGTTACTGCACAGATGGGCTGAAAGTTTAATTACCTCAAAAGAAGAGTGTCAGAGTCATCAATGCTCCTGCAACAACTGGAAATTTAGCAACCAAAATATCCATCAGGAAATTACTCAGAGTATATATCAAATACACTGAAGAAACAGCTGCCATTCCATTTATGTCACCCAGACATGAGAATTGCAGGGACTGGAATAACATGAAGATGCCGCATTGGCTTTTTTTTAATTTGACATTTTCTAGGCATTTCTAAAATGTGCCAGACTGGGAGAAATGTATGAAATAGTGCACCAAGCAAAATAACACAAGTTTGATTTCATGTATTTTTGGTGTGCATTTTGTGTAAAAGTTTATAGTTCTATTACAGTATGTAAAATTTTATTTTTGGCACATTTTTATTACAGAGATAGGACAACTAATCTTATATAGAATTACTAAACGTTCTTTAACTGAAAATATTATGCTATTCGGGTCTTTATAAATAGTCTCTGATAATGTTGTGTACTGTAATACATCATTATATGAATGGTGATATGAAATCCTATTTCAGCATCATAGCTGTATGGAAAGATGTCAGAAACTGACAAAAAACTACTCAACAAAGAGTAACATTTCAGAGTTAGTATTTCAACAAAGATTAATTTTTCAAGTTAATATTTATTCCTCTGCATCAAAGGAGAGTAAGTGCATAAAGGAATAGTAAGAACATTTAAAAACTGCTCTTAAAACGACTTACTATAGGTCATATGGCTTACTGTGGCATCTTGCCATTCTCTGCGTTCTGTTTCTGGCAAGGTTTTGGCCAGAATTCTTTGAGCCTGACTTATTATTACATATAATGGTAAACTATGTACTTAAGGAAGGACAGTATAGTCTAAAGCTATAAAAGAGATGTGTGTTTATTAATATATAGCAGAGCAAGTTTTAAAAATACAAGAAACAATACCACATATTCTGGAAAACAGTAAGAAACCAGTGACATCATAAAAAGATGTATATCATTAATATCATCAATTTCTGAGAAGTATTAAAATCTGTGGTTACTCAAACTCAACGATACCGAATCTCAACTAATAAGTGATAACTCATTTTCACCTCCCAAACATGCTTTTAAGATAAACCAAATTTTACTAGAGGTCTTGGGAAATGAGAATACCACTGGGAACACAGTTACATATAGAGCAGTAGCTAATAAATAATTGGTATCTTCTGTAATTTAAGCATGTATATGAGCCCCTATGACCAAGAAGTTTCGTAAACTTTATACTCAAGAGAACATTCAGAAAATCATAAAGTACTTTCCAAGGCAATGAAAGATCTTGAAGATGTTATAATTATGAATTTCCTGAAATAATTATTATGTCCTAAAATCTTAGCATGACCCAGTGGAATCTCATCTCAATGGAGGAAGAAACTTAGATTTTAGAAAGTCATTCCTTCAACACACTTAGATCTGAGATTTATAAGGAAGATACTATGTTAGATATGTGGATCAGAGAGTAGCAAGTGAATAGATTTAGGATGCTAAAAAGACACCAACTTTTATAAACTTCAATTAAATGAAGAATAAGTCAATTGATATCTTACATGACATAGCACCCCATTATTTGTCTCACCTCATGATCTATCATCTGACTCCACTCTAGGCACACTGGCCTGCTGTTCCTCCAACACACCACAGGTGCTCCTGCCTCTGACTTTGTACATGCTGATCCCTGCGTGGGATTCTTTTCCTCAATTCCCTATTCCTTCAGTTCTTGACTCCCTATCATCTTCTCAAAGAGGTCATCCCTTGTCAATGCACCTAAATTTCACCTCCCCATCCTGACCCCTGCCAACTCACTCTCTACTTTTCTTGCTTTGTGTTCTCCTTATCACTTTGTATCGAACATACTATCGTATGTATAGATGTTGCCTTACTCTAGTTTTTATCTGTGTTTATCACTGGAATATGTTTCTTGAGAGTAAGGTTTTTGTTGGTGTTGTTTGCTATATTACATGTCCACAGTAATATTTGTTGCATGAATAAATGAATGATCTGATTGCAAGACAAAGCAAAGTGAATGAAGTACTGAAAAATTTGATCCAAAGAGTAAATATTGCAATGATCTCAAAACAATAAAATGAGAGGGGAGATCAGCTAATGTTCCTTTTGACTTAGAATTCTTTGATTCTGTAAGGCACAGATTTAATAAAGCTATCCTATGCACACACACACACATTTTGTATCATTTCACTATAAGGAAATTAACATTCTCAATAATATAGCCTGTGGGAGGGTAAAAGCAAACATATACATCTGGAATGAAATGAATTAAAGGGCTAGGCTTTGATCTATTTCTTTCCCCATTACTGGTGAGATGCTCCTGAGGAAAAAAAGAAGACAAATCATCTTGTCTTATTAGACAAGCATGCTGGCAACTGGAGCTTCTTGTAAACAGACTAATTCTATTTGCTGGGAGGTGAGCCCTTACATATGAAATGCACTTAGCATGATGTCCCTGGTTTAGAATTATTTATGATAACCCAACCTAGAATCTATGAATTTATGAGTTATGGCTCCCCAGAAAATGTCTCATATGTTTTACAACTATCTAGGTTATAAAATGGAAATACTGATAATGTAAACACTCGCTGCTGTATGAGGTGACCACAAACTTCACTTCGAGATACCATCTATTACTTGGCCCAGAGAAAGAATGTCAGGTGCAGGAAGGAAGAACCTGGGCAGCCAAGAGGAGGGTCCCCAGTTCTCGCTACTTTTTTTGGACCTCTTGTCTGCCGTTTCCTTGCAGTTATTAACAATGCCCGATAGCTCAGAATCAAACAGCTAAAATGTCTTTGAGAGACTGATTCTGGAACATAGTTCAAACGGACTTTTTTAATTATAAAAAACGTGAAATTAGGACAATTGGAGTTCAGGTTGTTCCTTACCAGGATATCATGAAGAATTTATGTAACATCTCTCAGCCTAGGATTCTTTATTTGTAAAGGGCAGAGAGATGAGACATCAAAAATGCAACACATTTGAAATATCAGTCACCAAGTAAATAATGGATGCATATTTTTATGTTTATATTTATTAGACTCCTGCCTTTTATAGGACCAAAAGATATCAGAGATCTTATTTCATATCTTGAGCTTTTTATTTATCATCAATAAAAACCAGTTACTGGACAAATCTGATCCATGGGTGAAATAAGGAGGAACCAAGAGGTTGTGATTTCATTCATTCATAATGGTTTGGAGATAAAGATGTTCAATTTATTAATCTTCAACTCTGTGACTAGCAATGGAACTAGGTGCTTTCCAAACACTATTTCATCAAAATCTCAGACAAATTTTATGATGTATTTTGATCCTCATTTTATAGAAGAGGAAATAGAGGTTCAAGGAAGTTACACATTGGAAGTAGAGGATTAATTTGTTTTGTGCATTTATCTCTGCCTTCCACGACCAACACAGTGACTTGAACTTACCAATTAGATTTAATACATCATACAAGCAAACAACTGCTTATGATAAGACAGAAAAGAATACAAGTATATGAAGCTGGAGATTGAAGGAAGACAGCGGAAGTGGTAAATCATTGCATCAGGCTAAACTCCTAAAGGGTGTGATTGATTCTAAGTTAGGATTTGTGGAATATTTCAAAGTAAAGCAAACACCATAAATAACAAGCCTAGCAAATATCAGTTAAACTTGCACCGAAAATGTCAGCATTTCTCAATTTGCAAAGGGAAGAAGACCAGTCAGGACATTTTCCTGTGAATAGAAAGACTTCCGGAAGTTCGAGATATAAAGTGTAATGCTACGCATATAATATACTTAGAGAACTTAGACCATACACAATGTATACCTGGAAATTTAAAGAATAAAATAAAAACAAAGAATAGTTTTTCACCATTTTATTCTTAACTTAATTATTTGCAAAAGTTTCACAATTCTGCTATATTTTGTCTTCTTATTTCTTACATCTTTGAGGACTCCAGATGATAAAAATTATTTTAAAATTATTTTTGTTTCCAAAAGATGTAGAGCAATGACAAATGGTATGTGTTGTCACTGGGCCTCTATTGTTTTTTTCTGATAGTTTACTTATTAACAATTTAATTGTTCTTATGTAAACGATTACATTCAGTGCAATATAGTTTTAAGGAGTAATCATTCTAGATGAACCTCTCTAGAGTTCACCTTCTCAAAATGATCTATTCTGCAGCGACTTAGACAGCAACTTTCTGCCTTAAATATTGTCAGTGAGAGGAGAAAAAAATGTCTTGAACAAATGTCTTTCCTCAAATGGGAGAAAGTGACATTGCCGGTGAATAGAGGTGCTTGCCTCTTATCTGTGCTTAATAACCTCTCTCACTGGCACCCATTCAGCTGCCACTTAGCACAAAGACAAGTCTGCATGTCATTTAACAGGTCTGCATTAATACACCTAACCAATCAATGGCTTCTACCCATTCCACAAGGACACCAGTCTGTTACTATTACTAGACACTGTCAACAGAAAATGACACCAGAGTCACAAAAGGCAAAATGATGTCAGTTTAATCAGAGAGCAGACAAAAAGGCAAACAATGCTACCCAGGATAGAAGTGTAACAAGGAGACTCAGAGGTTGGCATAAGCCACTCTTGGCAGGTCCCAGTGAAACTGGCTTGAAATTCAATGATATAGAATCCAATAGAATGACATAGACAATCAGAACTGTTTTTCCCCATTCAATTAAAATTGGTGACTGCTGTTGGTAGAAGGAAAATCTGTAACAAAATATTGGAAGAAGGTGCAACTTGAATAGTCTTTATGGGAAATCAAACTATTTTTCCATTCGAAGAAAAGCCCCAGCAACCTTAATTACATTATTTTAAAATTTGTTTAAGCAATTACTTCAGTTTTCTTTCTGTGGAAAATTAAGTAGACGTTTAAACAAGTCTTATTGTATTAAGCCAACAGCTTTGAATTGGTATATGTATACACTGACAAGGTAGCTGTTCACATTAAGTAGTGATAATAATGATGGATTTGTACAATTATGCATGTGGAATAGGCCTCAGAGATTATCTGGCCCAACCTGCTCATTTTACAGATGAGAGAACTGAATCTAAGACAGAATGAGTGAAATGCCCTGGAGCACAATGGCATAGCCAGGGTTCCTGGCTCTCCGTCCAGTTTTATTTTCATAATACTGTTTGAGGTTCATGTTTTACAATAACAAAGCAGTTTTTATCTAGAAAAAAATAACGTCATTAATTTTCCATATACATATAAACACGTTATTGTGAAACAGTGAAAACGGAATTATTGTAATTAAGTTACTTCAAATAGGACATTCATAAATAATGAAGTATCATTTTACTTACCCTATAAACTTAGTAAAATTCCTCTTCCACTCTCCTCAAAATACTTAAGGATGTGCCTTTAAAATACACTAGAGATAAGCGCCAAAAGTAGGCCAATAAAAGCTGGCTGAAAGCAGCATATACTTTGGCAAAATGTCAGAGGTGTCATCTCCTACCTCCCTGCGCTAATCTGTGTTATTTGGCTGGCTCATCATCCAGTATTCACAGGGGTCAATATTTTGGGCTCATCCCTGACATTGTCCTCGGTACGTCTTTGTGTGGAAGTCCAGTGCTGACGGCACTGCCCACTTCAGACACCACTTTCAGCCAAGTCTGGCTCATCCTTTCTTCCAACTCCAGTTCAATTTTTGCTAAGTCCTGTAGCTCTGGGATTATACATATGGAGAGCCAGGTGGATGGGACTTTTTCCCCGGGTGCAATCCAGACAGCTCCCTGCCTTGTGTTGACAGCTTTTCCTGCTGGCTGAAATTGAAATTTGGTTTCAAAGCCTGCTCTTCCTTTATTATCTAAAGAGGTCATCTCAATTTTTGAAGATTCCTCTTCCTTTTGAATGACTAAAAAACATCTCAAGGATCCTCTGCTTCTGCCTCCAATACTGATAGAAGCATTTAAGCATGAGAGAAGCATTTGTGGCACTAAGAATTAGCATTGCCACCACCCATGAATAGTGTGCTAGATGTTGATATCTGGAGTTCTGTTACAGAAAACTATTTCTTTACATTTTCAAAATTTAAAACTATAAACATTTAATATGTTTATTCAACCTTCACCTTCCTTCCCCTAAGATTCTGATAAGGGCTGCCCTCATTTGCTTCTCCCCATGACTCAATATGGTTCTTACTGGGTAGCGGGGTGCATTTTACCTCTCCAAGATCAGGTAATTTCACCATGAAGCAATTTCTTTCTCACATATTCTTATGTATTTTTCCTCCCAACTTCCTCTATCAACACCCGTCCTTTGCACCATTGCCTGAGAAAAGTCTGCCTTTTATTTGACCTCTTAATTTCATGATTAAACACACACATACACAGAAAGAGAAAAAGAGAGAGAGGATTATAATTATCACAGATAATTAGCATAAGGATAGTTCCAGTAAAACAAAGATATTATCCTTTCCTTGATATTAGGAGGACTAATCACTGAGTGGTGTCAACTTCTGGGCTCCTTTAACATTTCTAGAAATTGTAGCAAAGTCTCTCCCTATTTTTTTTTTTTTTTTAAAGATTGGCACCTGGGCTAACAACTGTTACCAATCTTTTTTTTTTTTTTTTTCTGCTTTATCTCCCCAAACCCCCCCTGTACACAGCTGTATATCTTAGTTGCAGGTCCTTCTAGTTGTGGGATGTGGGATGCCGCCTCAACGTGGCCTGACGAGCCATGCCATGTTCGCGCCCAGGATCCCAACCCTGGGCCGCCGCAGCGGAGAGAGCGAACTTAACCACTCGGCCACGCAGCTGGCCCTCTCCCTATTTTTGCTTTAATTCCATAATCATGTAGATTTTAAGGTTTTATTACCCATATAAATTGTAATTCTGCTCTGTTTAGTTATAATATTGAAATATTGATAACCTTTTTACTAAAAGTATACAATTATACATTTTGGGTTAAATGTAAACCTCATATGAAAAGTAAACACATTCTAAAGTCTAAATAGTCATCTTAGAACAGTTTCCAGACTGCACAATTTTGTAAATTGAAGATAGCTTGTATGGGGCAATTTTTAGAATTTCTAAAACAACGTAGAAGAATGGCATTTCAGGATATTGCCTGTGGAAACAACTCAATGTTCATTGACAAACGGATGAAGAAAATGTATAGATTCATACAATGGAATATTATTCAGCCTTAAAAAAGAAGGCAATGCTACCGTTTGCAGCAATATGGATGGACCTAGAAGACATTGTGCTAAGTGAGATAAGCCAGTCACAGAAGGGCAAATGTTGCATTTTTTTCACTTGAGGTATTTAAAATAGTCAAACTTATAGAAACAAATATAATGATGATTGCAGGGAATGAGGGGAGGGTTCAATGGCTATAAAATTACAATTATATAAGGTGAATCAGTTCTAGAGATTTGCTGTAAAACATAGCACCTCTGGTTAACAATATAGTATTTTGCACTTAAAAATTTGTTAAGAGGTAGATATTATGTTAAAGAATTCTTATCACCAAAAAAAAAAGCGCAAAAAAACACCAAGAAACTTTTGGAGGTGATGGATATGTTTATTACCTTGATTGCGGTGATGGTGTCAAGGATGTGTGCACATGTTCAAACTAATCAAACTGTATTTAACAGATACACTCTGTTAAACAGTCAGGCTATGGATGGTAACTGTGAGTCAAATTCCAATCAGTGTATAAATAAGGCATATAATGATGATTTTTCCAATAAGTTTTATAGTAGTAGAAGTTAAGAGTGTGGGGTCTAAAGTCAGACTTTCAAAGCCTGGTTCTACTATTAACTATCATGAACAAATTGCTTATCTTTTCTCCTCCTCTCTTTCTTAATCTATAAAATGAAGACAATAATAATACCTTCTTCCTAAGGTTGTTAGAAACGATAAATGAGATAATACACATTAAGCATTTGGAACCATGCCTGGTATCCACTAAGAGTTAGCAAGTATAATTATAATAATAAATAGTGATACTATCTAGCTTCTGAAAGGCTGTTCTGATTTTAGCGATGTCTCCTTTTTTCTTCTGCACTCCTGGTGCCATTCTACATAAGGAATTGGAGGTAATCATTCAATTCCTGATATGTGAAAAGACATACTCTGGTTACTTAATTCCTTTACCGGCTAAGAGAATACCACTTTCAACTCTTGCAAGGAGTTATGGTCTTTCATATCAGTTAAGCATTTGAATCTGAAAGGATGTATACTTACCATAAAGTATGCAGTAAATTATTTCTGTTAAGACCTCATTAATAATTTAAATCCTCCAGGTTTCAGTTTTGTCAATTCGGCTTATCTCTGGATCATTCTATAATCTCAACTCATCCATCCATTATAGATGTATCATTTCCACGATTTAAAAATCATGCCATACCTGATGGCCACAGGAAAACAGTATTCTTCTACAAATACAACAACACTTAATTTTGTAGGTAAGCACATTGGATTATAGCAGTGCGTTCCAAAATTTGATGCACCTGTGAATAATCTGGCTACCTTATTGATATACAGATTCTAGTTCTGTGTATTTTGGGTGAGGCCTAAGAGTCTCCATTTATAATAAGCTCCCAGATGATGCTAATTGTGCTGGTCAATGTCACCACACTTTGCTCCACACAAGGAGCTATAGAACATTATTATTATCTTCAGTACATAAACAAATTAAAATAACAGATCTAATTTTATTTTTCAGACTTTAAGTTTTGGGTTCTGGAATCAATATTACTTAAATCCTGGTTTGCAATTATTTGATGCTATAGGATTCTGAGTTGATGTTGCATTTGTCTGCATGTATATTGCATTTTTAAAATAATTATAGTTTTAGTGTGATTATTCTAGTTCTTTGCTTGGATTCATCAATCTGGAAGATATTTTCCAAAAGAGAAGATGAGAAATGATGTGACAATAAAATCGAAACGTGGATTTTAAACCAATGTCACCAAGCCTTGTCTTCTCTGACAAGCTTTCAGATTTAAAGTACAGCAAGGTTTAAAAAAAAATACCTTTGGTTCTTCTAGTAGTACACACTTCAGTTCAGGAGCAGTCAAACTGGTACTCCACTTCAAATCTCCTTTAAATAGCGCTGGTATAGAGGCTGGAAAAAGCATGCAATATTAAAAATATGACAAGAAGAGAAAAGTAGAGAGGAAAGAGAAATGTCAAATTGTAAAAATACATTTGAGTGGAAAAGAAACGTGTTCTTGGTAAGGGTACATCTTGTTGGGCTTATATAGTGCAATACGGATGAGTGAGGTCTGAGAAAGAAAGATCCTACTCATAAGTAATTGAGCTTGTAAACTCTTGGTTTTTTTTTTTTCTGATTCAGCACATTGATACATTTTTAAAATGTAGCAGTCTCAAAGGAAAGAAAAAGGACACTCATAATTATCATCATTCCTTCTATCTGTAATTCTAAGCAAGACATGAGAGAAATAGAAATGCAAGCAAATTTTTATAAGATTCCATTAGATATGACAGTGGAGGAATTAAGTGATTACCTCTCTTCTTTAAAATTTTTCATTTTGACATAGTTTTAGATTTCTGGAAGACTTGCAAGGATAGTACAGAGTTTTTATACATCTTTACTCAGTTTCCCCTGAAGTTAACACCTTCAAAACATGGTGCATTTGTGAAAACTAAGAAATTAACATTGATACAATACTATGAACTAAACAGACTTTATTTAGTGTTCATCAGTTTTTCCAATAATGTCACTTTGTGTTCCAGAATCCAGTCTAGTTTACCACATTGCATTTATTCAATATGTTTCTTTAGTCTCCTCCAATGTGTGACAGTTTCTTAAATCTTTCTCCGTTTTTCATGTCATTGACAATTTTGAAAAGTACTGGTGAGGCATTTTATAGATTGGACCTCGATTTGGATTTTCTCATCATTAGATTGGGGTTATGGATTTTTTAAGTGAATACCACAGAGGTGAAGTTACTCTCTTGTTACATCACGTCAGAGGGTACACGATAGCAACATGACTTATTACTCTTGATGTTAAACCTGATCAGTTGGTTAAGATGGTTTCTGTATGATTTCTTCACTGTCAAGTCACTGCTTTTCCATTTCTGCACTATAAACATAAATGAGTCACTGAATCTAGCCCACTCTTAAAGGGGGGAGCAGATTAATTAAGATCTACCTCCTGGAGGGAGGACTATCATCATGGGCAGAATACCCCCTCAAAGATGTCCCTTTCCCACTGTCCAGAACCTGTGACTGTGTTCTTCTGTGGCTGTCTTCAAGATTTTCTTCATCTTCGTTTTCAGCAGTTTGAAATGATATTCCTAGATGTGCATTTGGTGTTGATCCTGCTTGGTTTTATCTGAGCTTCTCGGATCTGTGGTTTGATGCTATCACTAACTTTGGAAATTATAAGCCATTATTTCTTCAAGTAATTCTTCTGTTTTGTTGTGTGTTTTTTCTCTTTCTAGAATTCCAATAATGTGTATTTTAGATAATTTGATATTGTGCTACAGATCATGGATGCTCTGTTGTGTTTTGTTTTGTTTCCACTAATTTTTCCTCATTGGTTTTCCATTTGAGTAATATCTGTTGAACTATCTTCATTTTCACTGAGTCTCTTCTTGGTTGTGTTTGCAGATGGGCCCTTCAAAGACAATTTTTTACCTCTATTTCTATGTTATTGATTTCTAGGGTTCCCAATTGAATTTTTCTTACAGTTTCCACCTCTGCTAAAATTATCTACCTGAGCTTACATGTGTTAACATTTTTCATTAAAACCTTCAACTATTAATTGTGGTGTTTTAACTTCCTTACCTGAAACTTCTAAGATTTCTGTCCTATATGCATCTTGATCTAATAGTTGATTTTTCCTTCAGACCATGGTTTATCTTGCCTTTTGTATGCACTGTATTTTTTTTTTTTTTGGATGACAGACATGTTGTATAGGTGAATAAATACTGATTCATATCATTTTTATGTGTGGAGTTGAGCACGCCTTTCTTTCTGGTAGGCCTTTAATTTGGAGTGACAAATAAAAATGGCAAGTAATAGAATATATTGGAGTATATGAGGAAGCCATTTGGTATAAACCTAATTCGGCCTGACCTTGTCTTTCCAAAAGGGCCTGACCAAGGCTGTTGAGCATACATTCTATATCTGCTTTAGATATTCCCTATGGTGAGAACAGAGGCCCTTGAGATAAAGGGGAAACTTCCCTCCCCCTCCCAACTTTGGCATTTCCTTAAGGATTAAGCATCTTTCCTTAGGCTAGGAACTGATTGCTGCGTTCACCTGTGACCACCCAGCTGGAGACAGTATACTTGCCTCCTGCTATGCCCTCTGAGATAGCAGACCACTACCTGCTGTGTCCATCAAGCACTGTGCCCACAGGGCAATCTTGTGACTATTGGGGGAGGGGCATTTCAATCATATGTGAAACAGCCTGTTTGGGGGTATATAACCACTCTGTATACCTCACTTCTTTGGTGCCCTTTCTTCCTTCAGGAAGAAAGGCCCTGGGCCATGGTCCTCAGATTTCAGCTCAGAATAAACTCTCCCAAATTTTCATTTATAGATTGTTTATGGATTATTTTCATCCACAGGGGTAACTATGTTTAATCTGATCAGGAATTGGCCTGGATTTGGAGTGTGCTGTTGCTAGGCTTAACCTCAGAGCACCAGAAGCTTCACACTCTTTTCGTGGTACCTTGTGTTTGTGGTACTGACTTATTTGCCAGATGGTTTTTCCCTCTGTGCCCCACTTGGTTTTAAGTCTTCCTTTGCTCCTTGGGGAGATACTATGCTCTGCAGCCCTTTCAGCTCTAATCTATCATTATTACCTGATAATTTTCAGTGTGGTGGGGGTGGGAAATGCATTCTCTTATTTTGGTTAAGCTTCAGTATTAGAAAATCTATGGAGCCAATTAACTTTGATCTTGAACCTGGATCTCTAGAGATAGCCTACACAACTGTCCTTAGTTCTCTTCCACTGTAGGCCTGGACCCAGGATGGATTACTTCCCTTCCCTCTGGATACAGCTGTTTTGTTCATGTTCCTGTCCTTCAGTCCTTCAGCTGCTAAGTGTTCACAGGGCCTTCACTGTTCATTTCCCTGCCTCTTATAGATTAAGGCTTTTGTTCCTTAGATGACATAGGGGAGGTGCGTCTGGGTGGGGTTTCTCTCCCCTCCTTCAACAGTGGAAGATTTCTCCCAGAGCCCTCAGGCCACAGTTTTTGTTTCTCTTCTTAAGGCTTTTTTCTTTTTTCCTTGGGGGAGATTAAGACTGGATCTGGGCAGAGTTTCTACAGTGGCTGCTTTTCTCCTTGCCCAGCTAGCACCAGGAGGAAAGCTTTCTCAGAATTCTCCCTGATTTTCCCATTGAGCAACTAGGGGAGTTCTTGGGAAGGGAAACCTGCAAGTGGATGGAAATCCTGCCTGTGTCTGAGGCCCTTAGGTGCCTTACATGCTTATGAGAGCCTGCTCTCAGGGGTTTAGCAATTTATTAGAAATTTCTCACTGAATCTTCTTCCCTACTTATATGACATCCAGTGGCATCTGGCCCATTTAAGGAATTGCTTGGGTTTCTTTCTACCTCCTGGAACCCTCTCCAGATTTCAGGTTAGTTTGCTCTGTGCCCTCAGTTCTTTGATATGTTTATGAAAGTCATTAATTTGAAGTTTGTCTTATGTTTTCACTTGTAAGGGTGGAAGTGATGTTCTTTTCAGTTCTTTGTATCTGTGAACTAAAATTGGAAATGGATTATCTCTTTTAAATTTGAGAAAGTATTAGCTGGCAAGCATTCTTTGATGTAGTCTGGTCCCTGTGTAATAAGTCTTGGAGATAGAGTGATTCCAAAAGTTAGGCATAAGAAAGGAATAAATTTTTCTAAATTTCCCCAGCTCCTGCCCTATGGGACAGAAAACAATAGGATGCCCATAAGTATTGTTTGAAAAATGCAAATATATGCATTTATCAAATGCATTTGGAAAGATTATTGCTTTAACCCTATTACACAACTTTTCTAACAGTGAATTTTCCAAAGTCTTTAATATGTAAATGTGATAAATCAAAAACAGTATGACTGTTTTCAAACTTATTTCAACAAGGAATGCTTTCCTCTCCTCTGGAAATGCCTAGAAAGTTATTTGTAGGCAGAATATACTTTTTAACCCCTGCCTATTTAGTTAAATTAAATATACAAAGTATACTTGGCTGTGTGTTTCCACATTGTGAAGTTTCATATCCACTCCTGCTGTGATGGGCCTTCCTTCATCCTCTGAATAGACACCTGAGGTTCCAGGCAGGCCTCAGAGACATGAGACACCTGACACAATACCTCTTTGGTTGGCACTAACAGTGGGGGCTTTCCTAAAAACCTAGTGGTTAGACAACATAATCACTAATTACTCTGGCTATGCCAAATTTGACTCTGAAGAGAATGGCCAAGTTATTGTATGTTATGTGAGAAATGGATAGAAAATGTAGCATCAAAAATTGGAAGGAAGGAAGTTTTTCTGCCTCACATTGAGCCATTTCATCATCCTAGCCAGAACATCTGGGCTATGCATAAATGCTGTGGCTCCCTTTTGAAAAAAGCCAATAATGTAGGTTTTTATGTTGACCACGTTCCTTAACATTTCTTAGCTACTTAGTTGCAGGGAAGCCAATTCTTCCTAGGTTTTGATATTTGAAATATGAGAAAAAACACTTTTTGGGGGTTGGTAGATAGGGTAGACATACTTTCATTTCACTTTCATGAGAAATTCATAGATGAAACTGGATTTAAAAGCTGATCAACAATGTTAAGAAATCCACCAATGTTATGATAGCTAAAAAAATCATTTCAAAAGGCAAATTTTTTTCTGGACATTGAGAAGACTTACAGTCAGGAGTTCCCATCTCAGGGACCCCAGGACATGAGGAGATGCTTCACCAATGGTTAAGTGCTGATTGTTCAAAGTTAAAAATTACTTTTTATAGTCATCAGTTTATTTCACATTGGTTTTCTGCAAATGTTTGAGTCAGCTGGCCAGGACCAAGAAAAAATCCAAAATCCAGATGATCATACTCTCCTTGTTTTATTAAATCTGCTGTTTTCTGCACAAGAAAAATTATAGGTTTTATTTTATGGTCTCTTCTGAAGCATTTTAGAGATGTCACGTAGACATGGTCTCAGGAGAATTTCTTTCCTTGTGCAGGCCATCTCTGTAGTTGGCTGTGCAGTCTTCTGTTACTTTAAGAGTGTGTAACTTTTGAGTCAGAGGTTCCTATGGCATAAAAAGCCTGGGTTGCCCTCAGGGGATTTGTCACACTTTATTTAGCTCAAGCATGGACTCAGAAACCTGGAAAATGTACTCTACTTGGCAGCCCAGCACTTCTTGCAAGTCGTAAAGTTCAAGCTATCAAAGAACTTTTCAAGGTGACAATTATATAACATAGTATGTGACCTTTACAACAGGACTTGGGCTGGGAAATCTATGCTGAGGAGCTTTCCTCCTGCTGGCATGTACCCTGCCTCCTCTCTTAAACATAGTTTGGACAGAAAGCAGTCTGGCTATATGTCAACCAGTTGTTCTATGCCATACTAACTAAGGGAAGGGTTTTAATACTGCAAAGAGAGTAACATGTGTGTTACCTTCCTGCCACCCTATCCAATAATTTGAAATAATTACAACATCCAAATTCCTCCCTTCTGGTTTGTAAGAGATGATTCTGGTCTCAGATTTACTCACAAAGAGAGTCCTTCAAATGAATTACACTGACAAATATAGTAATTGGACTGTTATAGAGGCCATAAACCGGCTTCATCCAAAAGGTATAAGAATCTAAGAAGGACTAGGAGAAATAGAGTCTCTACTTAATAGTGAGGTGAACTGGGAGAATGACATACAGTCGTAAGTAGAGACGAATCAATCTTTTATAGATAATTTTTTTCAGTGGGATTTCATGATTTTAAATTATTTATCAAATCAAATGAAAGTATATCTCATATATAGAAATATTGTGTTGATTTTTTGGCTGATTTATGTTTGATTTTGTATTTAGTTTTTAACATCTTCTTTGATATGAAAAAATAGAGTATTTGATGTTAAGATGATGTCAGGCTTAGAGTGGCAATCATTTGTGATCTATCTTTTAATGAAGGCTGTGAGAACCAGGGACGTGTATTCTTTCCCTAAATATGTATTTATTGAGCATCTCTTATCTTCAAGAAATGTTTCCTGAACCACAGTGTAGCAATGGGGGGAAGAAAAAGGATAAAAAACCCTTTACCTTCTCTTTTCTCTTGTCTTTTTCAGGTAACGTTATATAACATTTTGTCTCCTTTTTTTTTTAAGGAAACCCACAGAAACTTCACACTCTTGCCAAGAAACCACAGCAGAATCTGCAAACTACAACCAGAAGTGGCAAGAGAGAAAGGAGAGGCCACAGGAGTTGACAGTAGTGTAAAGGAAGTTACAGAGTGCTTCCAGAACTCTTTCCTTCAGTGCAGTCAAAGGTGACCCCCAAGAAGTGGGAAGGGAAGGACTAAAGAGAATGCTTTCTGTTAAACAATCCCAGGGGACCGTGGTTCAGCCCTACAATTTGAGTTCCATTTGTACTGCATACAGTAGTACTTTACAGGATCAGGGGTTAGAACACAGTCGTTACTTAACAGAAAACGCTCTATTTTTGAAGAAAGCCCTATTTTTCTCTTTTCTCTTCTTTACTCTTTTCCCCTATCAACCAGCATATCGCTTTTCCTTGTAATGCCATTTTTATTCTGTTATATTGTAAAACAAAACCAGCAAACAATCAAAAATCAAATGAAATATAGCAAAACTACTCTTAGGAACTGCTTTAATAAATTGAATCGAGTTTCTGTTCTAATTTTTGACATTACTTTGTCTTTAAAAATTATTTCTTTAGCAATGTTGAAGTCTTGGATATGGCAGGTGATTTAGCTGAAACGTACTGATATAAGAGGCATTCATCTCTGTTTCAGTTAACTGCATAGAATTTAAATTTCTCACTTTGAATCAATATCCTACAAAAAATTGTTTTGTTTCTAATATAAATGTTTGCTTCTTATCTCAACATTACAATTTTGGGATATTTCTTCATAATATATTTCAAAGAGCTCTTGTGTGTGGAGTTTATAACAAAAACGTAATAAGATTCTTCTTGTGAGAGCAAAAATCTGACATTTTTATAGGCCCAAGAAAAAAATCCTACATGGTACATTCAATGAAAATAAAATTAAAGGAAGCTATTTTATTATTGATATTTCTAACAAATAAGGAAACACTCTTGTCATTGGGTCCTGATGGTGTACAAAATGCATATATTCTAGATTAGTTTTGACATCCAAACCTTCAAGCTACACAGGCTTCATTTTCTTAGAAACTGATTGATCTTCTGAAGGCTTTTCAAAGTCTAGTACCTTAAAAAAATAAGTCCTTTGAATTAGTGGAGATCTTCTCAGCCATGGAAATCTGGGATATAATTGTGAATGAGTATGTCCTTGAGATTTAAGACCACAGCATTTGAGTACACAAGCCTGAGAATTTTAAACCTCCAGCTTTCCTGATCCCATGCAATAACTTAACCAAAATAGTTACCCCAAAAATGATGCTAATTTTCCTTAATACCTGCCTTTACCACTTCTAATCAACTCTATATGTATTACCATGGTTGTATCTCAGCTTAATGAGTAGGGGGACAGAGTCCTTGGCTAGGAGAAAATAGTGTATGCCAAAAAATTGCAGTTTCTGGATAAGCATCAGTGGGAATCATGAGGACATGTGTGGTTCTACATATACATAAGGACATTTTGAAGATATTGAGGCAATTATTCTTTACCCAGATTCACTATTCTAGCCAGGGTACTTGAAGCTGGTTCTAATAATTTGTCTACATTTTTTTATTAAGGCATATAAATAATGATGGCTCTATATCAATGCGATGGAATTGCTGAAACTTCTTCGGCATTTTATTTAGGAAGGGGTAGAAGGCTAAAGGAGGTGGATATATCAAAATAGATTAATATATAAGACCTGAGAATCCATCATTTGCCTATTTGCTACTGAAGGGCCCATCTTTAAGACAATAAAAAATGTACCAATGAGGGGAACATCATTCTTTTATTAGATAGAATCAAACCAGCCTCTGTCAATTGTCACGAAACTGTTGATTTGGTATATGTGCTCTTTTGAATTTCACTAATAGGTAGGATCAAAATCTGTTTATTCTGATGACAGTGACAGAAATACACATTCATTGTTTTGCCCGTTGGTCACATTTACTCTCCTGATCTGCCGATACTTTAATTATATGAATAATCAGTAAAATATCAACTGACCCAGTATATTTTTGACATCACACTAATTGGACCTGCCAAACAGGAAGCAATAAGTAAGCTAGGTACCCTAGTAACAAACACACATGCCAGAATCTGTGAAATAAATCCTTCAATGATTCAGGGATCTGCTAAGTAAGGAAAATCCGGTGATATAGGTCCTGCTGAGACATATCCTCTAGTGTAAAGAAAAATTACTTGAATCTTGAAATTTGTATGACTGAAAAAACTTCTTTGGTTTTGGTCCTTTGGGTGGAACTCTTTGGATTGCAGTGGTGGTATTCATCTAATTTGGAAATCTTGCTTCAACTCAATTAATTGATACAGACTTGTCCTGGGGATGACAGCTAGTTTCTCTCCTTGATCACACCAGTCTTAGTACCATAGGTACAGGAATGTGTCTACAGCATTGAGACAGGGATAGAGATTATGTATCGGCTCAGAAATATGGAGTTAACCTCACTAAGAATCTTCTAACTACTGTCGCTTATGGCTATCCAAACATCAGTAGCAGAGAATGTGGCTGAGCTTTTCTGATACCATTACTTAATGAGATCTGATAGCAGATTACAGATTGATTACATAGATTCCTTCTCCCTTTGGAGGGACAAGAATATTGTCTCTACTGAAATTGACTCTGGATATAGATTTGCATTTCCTGCTTGCAATACGTTAGACTATAGTACCATTCAAGGGCTTATAGAACAATGAAGATATCCTGCACAGCAAATATATATCCTAGTGAAGATCCCCCTTGTGGAAAAATAAACGTGTACAATGATTTTATTGTACAAGCCAATGTTTACCTGTTGGGAATGTGTAAAAAAATTATGGCATATTAATGCAATGGAGTACTACAATTTATTTAAAATAAATATATTAGATCCATGTCTATCAATAAAGAGTTGTGGTAAATATATTATCCTTTGCACATTTCAGCATTCTTTTGTTTAATGTTTTGAAAATTAGTATATGTGTATATTTTTTCCTAAAATTAATCTGAAATAATTACTGTTGTTAAGCCAAACTTGGATATTCCCTAGGACCAAAAAATGTGAAAAACGTAAAAATGTTTCTCTGGTATAGCTTCTGTTGAATTTGAAGCTGACACCTAGTCAGCGCTGAGGATAATTACATTAGTACAGAGGTTGCCACACTTGTCTGATAAGAAGAATTAGGAGAAGAATGTGTTAAATTATAGAATCCCAAGCTCTTCACCTGGATATTGATATTTATTTAGTTATCTGGGATGAAGCTAAAGATTTTGCCTTTGTAACTAAATGAAGGTTGTTCATAACGTCAAATCAACTGGAAAGTAATGCACTCAGTTGTAATATTAGGACGGCCTCAACAACAAATTGAGGACATTAATATGACTTTAAGCACGGAATTGAAATTTTTATGGAAGAGATGTTTGATGACGGTGTTCACTGCCTTGTCTTTTTGTTCTTTGGTTCTCACTTTTCAGACCTCATTTTTATAATTAAGTGTAAGGTCAATTTGTATTTTATTTCTCAACAATTGAACACTGTCCTATATAAAATTTGAAACTTGAATACCTGTTTATGCCTGAACTCTGACGTGTACTATGCAAATAATAGGAGAGCGTTACCAAATTACTTACCTGGCAAAAAGGTATGGTATGAAAGGTGAAATATTTCTGTTTAGATATTAAAAATAATTTCAGCTACAGATAAATTGTCTCATCCTTCCTTAACATGAAGAGTAGATATAGTCATTTTTAAAACCGGAACGTATGGTTGACTTATAATACCTCGTTTCATATAACTGAAAGTGAAATGGAGAAAATAGATATATTCCTCCTTACGTGATATTTTCAAAGCAGAAAATAATTTCCCTGGGCACTTGGGAGCTGTTAGGGTAGTTAGCACTAAATTTCAAAGTGAGAAACCAGCTATATTGCTGTACAATGAAGTAATAGATTGTGTCAAATAAACACAGGGAAAAAATAGATATTAGATGATATTTAGCTCTCCTTTGAATGAGCAGCTTCAGAGTTTTCTGGCTCTTGAGAATGAGGGTATATATTTCATAGCAATTTAAAGCTATATCTTTTAGCACTATTTCTTTTTAGGGATATAAATTAATATCTCTTGATGATCCAGCATACAAGATATTCTACAATACACAAAATTTGAACCTGACAAATGTCTTCTATGTATAATGAATTTATATTCTGTGATTTCAAGTTGTAAATTTTATGGAAAATGAAATCTTGGTTGTTGTTTAAATAGAAGTTAAATAAGCATTGAAACAAGGTTAGTAACAAACTGAAGGCCGCCAAATATTTTTGACTATTTTATTTGCTAATAAAAGATTTTTGCAAAACTATAGTACTAGAATTTATTTTTAAATCCTTCTACTCTGGCATATGAATCTCAAAGCAATCAAATTTTGCTCACTATCTGACCAAAAGGTTGCATGTCTCTTCAATAAGGTTTTCTCTAGACAGTTAAGGAATGCTAATTATGTACACAATAGATAGTTTTAGCGTGACTTACTTTAATATCTGGAGTGTAAAACAATTAATACTGTATATTTATTAAATTAAAAGTTTAGATAAATGTTCAGGGTTATAGGTCCTCATATTGAACCCCCATGATGCTTTAAGCAAATGAAAATACCCTTTTGCTATCGTTGTAACTAGATAGGTCCTGAGTATATTTCATGAAAAATTGTAATTCAGAACTCTGATCCTTGTTGCATGTACCTTTCCAATTCTACCTTTCTCTTTCGTGTATCATTTTCCATTTCTTATATAATTTTCCATTTTTGAGATATTATCTGCCTTAGGATACAAAGAAGAATTTGTTTTATATTCAAAGGATTTTGAAATGCTACAACACCTATAAATACTTGCAAGTTGTTAATCAAATCTTAAAGGACTTTTTGGCAAAGTGAAGTGGAAAACTGGTTATCAGGTGGAAAAAGATGAAATGAGATCCCTGCCTCAGACCATATATGGCTCCAGATAGGGTAAAGACTAAATGTCAAAATACAACACTGTAAATTTGTCGGTAAAAGTAAAAGTTTCTAAATATATTTTGGATATTGTGTGGGAAAATATTTATTAAATAAGATACCAAAAAAGCTTTTTTCTTATTAAAAAGTTTAACAAATTTGGCTCTATTAATAATGCTTGCTTATTTAAAGACATATTAAAAGAAAGTGAAAAAGCATCTTTGATAGAATATATCTATAATTGCTTTCTATCAAAAATGTAAAAAGAATACCTAGGAAGCAATGAAAAGAACACACACACACACACCCAGTTTTTAAGAAAATGGGCAGAGACGTGAACAGGCTCTTTCCATAAGCCCAATAAACAAAGCAAGGTGATTAACCTCATCTTGTGATCAGTGAAATACACGTCAACAGTTCTATGAGGTTCTGTCTTATTCCCATTACAATGACAAAATTTAGATCTGACAATACCAAGTGTTAGAGACCATGCGGATCTAAAGAATCCTTTATATATTCCCAGTTAGAGAGTTAACTGATTTACCACTGAAACAGTTGGCATTATTTTTCTTAAGTTGATTAGTCCCATATCCTCTGACACAGAAAATCCATTTCTAAATACGTACACGGAAAAGTCTCTTCCACCTGCACCTCAAAGACAGGTTCAGAAGTATTATATCACTAATATTCACAATAATAAAAGCTTGGACACAACGCAAATGCCCATCAATGGACCCGACATTGAAGGAATAAATTATGATAGTATACTCGGAAAATGGCAATAGTTAAAGATGAATCCAAGACTATAGATGAATCTCAGCCACGTAATATAAAGTGGAAAATTAGGTTTTAAAAGTTGTGTGTGCTTGATACCCTTTTTTTAGTCAAAGAAAACTAAAAATACACTGTTTAGAAATATATGTAGCTGAAGACTTAGAATTAATAGTTGGGGGAGGAAGTGATATAAGAAGAGCAAGAAACCATTTGGTCAGATGTAATTTATTTTTAAGGTATTAGATTTTATTTTGGATGATGTTTAAGGTTGTTTACTACACAATTAGAGTACATACGTATGTAAATAAGTACATAGAAGCCAGCCATACATAAACTGTTAATGAAAATAATTCATAAAGATTGTGATTAACCAATTTTAAATAATTGACATCCATTGAAAATTAATAACTGTGAGGAGTAGCTGGCTCATCCCATGTCTCAATAAGATTTTTAAAATTATTTTTGATTCCACATCATTATCATATTCATGGCATTACATGTACAAAATGGGCATCCTCATTTTACATGGGCTTTAAAACCATTTCTCTGTCCCTTTTCTCTCTATTTTGATGGTTTTATTCTATGCTTTTATGTTGATATTGCACACTTGAAGATGAAATGAAAGAATATAAGTAATACTTAGTGAGCTCTCTTTCTCCCTAAAAGGCTTCTACACAGGGTAGTGCATGCAGGAGTGCCACTTGCTGTAACAGCCTTGTCTCCCTCTGTGTTGTGGATATGAGAGGCTTGATGAGGGCTGATGAAATTGTTTTCTGGCTTAGGTGTAATAAATCATTCTGTAAGTTTATGAGCCATATATTTATTAGCACTGATATACCACTTTTTTTTTAATGAGCAGACTATTTTTTAGAACAGTTTTAGATTCATAGCAAAATTGAACAGAAAGTATAGAGAGTTCCCATATATGCCCTGCCCTGCCCCTACACACACACAGCTTCCCCACTATCAACATCTCCCAACGGACTACTATATTTGTTACAACCAGTGAAGCAGCATTGACACATCATTCTCACCCAAAGTCCATAGTTTACATTAAGGTTCGTTCTTGGTGTTGTACAGTCTATGGGTTTTGACAAACGTATACTGACATGCATCTACCATTTGTTGGTATCTTTTAACTATGTTTTTTAAAGTGTTTTGGATTCTAACATGTTAGGTTACATTCTCTACTCTTATCATACTGTACAGCATTATCATACTGTCTTCATTTTTTTTTGTTATACATTTGTCTTCCCTACTACTATGTTGATAAATACAGGGGAAGGCCTATTCTTTACACTTTTTCATAGCCCCAGAATCTATCAGACTGCCTTAAAAATAGCAGAAACCCTATTAATGTTCATTGAATAAATGAGGCCTGGATATGTAATTTACATTATGCTTATCCTTTTTGCTCCACTTTATCAGAGTCCTGATTTAAAAAGAAAAAGTGAGGCCAGGACAGATTCATCAGAAACAATGCGTTGTTTTTGATGTCAAAATACAAGTGATTTTACACATAACAAAGCAGTCAGGACACCACTATGAAAATACTGTTCTTTGAAGAAAAAAATTTCCATAGTTGAGTGTAAAGAGTATTGAGAACAACTTGTTCTCCCAACCGTGGGATGGTGAAATGAAGGGAGATGGAGGAAGGCAGAAGACAGATACGCTCTGAAAAGAATTTCCAATACTTTGTCAGGAGTCAACTCTGAGAAAACCTCAGACCGAGCAGGCTGGCTTGTTGCAATCAGGAACTGCAGAGCTTAGAGAGGAGGATTTGGGCCTAAGGTGAGCCCAAGAAGCAGAGTGGCAAACAGTGACAAGCTCTGCAAACAGCAGCTGCAAATCAAACAGCAATCTCCATGTGTGCACAGTGTGGAAGGGACCGGAGGTTACAGATTGGTCTTTTCCGCTTCATCCACACACACAAATAGCAATCACTGACAGCAATATCATCTTTGAATAAGAAGGGCACAGGGAAGTTCTATTTATTTATTTATATCCTTTGTGCTTACTGGGAGGCAGTTTTATTATGAAGGATCCAGTTTAATAAATCTCATCCATAAAAGTTAAAAGAAGATTATTTATGTTGTAAGAATGAATTTCTGTAGCTGATTTTGACCTCTACTATAGACAGTTTAATCTGATCCTTTTCAAAGTGGTAGCTCTTCCCAGCATACGGGCCCTATAGCATATTATAATTATAGCTGTATTTTTGAAACACTAGGATGCTGAATCAAAATCAGCATCTCTGGGGAACACTCTGGCATGGAACCTGTGTTACACGTCACCTTTCCTGAGCGTGTGAGGAAAACTAATTCCATCACTGGAAGGATGGACTGACTCAGATGCAATTCACATTAGAGTGTCTCTAAAAAGAAGATAATGAAACTATGTGGGATCCAAGCATTTTCAGCGTCTGAAAAATAAAAATAATTAGATATTCTTAATAAGTTGATACTCTCCATTCTTTTTAGAAATACTAAGGGGAAGTAAAAGAAAGTAAAGGACCCATTTCAAGAAAGTGATTACTCAGAATTGAAATTATTTTTACTCAGATTCAGTTTAAAATTTCCCTGAGGTGCATCCCATTTGTGGGGAAGCCAGAAAGGAGAAAGAAGCACCACTAACTTCAAATTCGTTTTTGGCTTCCATCTCTATGCAAGTGAATTAGTTAAATATTTTCTTTTATGTAAGCAGAACATGTAACAAGAAAAATTCATTTCGTCGTCATCAGGCATTTAATAGTCACTCATGTACTGTTCACTGTGTTAGTCATTAAAGACAAAGAGACATGCATAAAGCAACATACCTGCCCTTGTAGAGGTCACAGGCTAGTAGGCGAAGGCTGATGGGTTAACGAATAAGTACAGTGTACTAAGGAATGCTGTCATACAGAAATGCTCTCTTTTCAAGGGCCACCGAGGAAGCATCCAATGTGTTTGTGTGGGTTGGGCAGAGATACGGATTGAATAAATAAGGATCCATAGAAGAGGCAATATTAGACCCCATTTTAAAAGATGAATAGGAATTTTCATGGCTGAAAAGGAGGCCAGGAGAAAGGGCAGGAACATTTCAGGCTTTGGGAATATGACTCAAAAGCAAAAGGGAACATTACTCATGTCGAATGTGTGCATTTCCTGGAGACTAAAGCTTAGATCACAAGAATGAACTTTGCCAGTAAATGTATTCTTGAAATATGTGAAACTTTTTTGTTCTAAATAATATATTACTCCCTCAGGTTGTGAAAATATAACTATCCTTGCTCTTTGAACATAAAAGCGTCATGAGTAGTGGAAAGAGCATCAGCTTTGAGGTCTGCTAAACCTGAGTTGAGACACTATCTCAACCACTTATGAGCTAAGTTGCCATTGACAGGTACCTGAACTTTCAGCCTGAATTCCCTCTGGTGTAAGGCTGTAATCCAAGTTCTACTTCATACATTTTGGTATGGAGTAAAGCAGGCATTTGTCCCAGACCGGGGGACATAGAACACAGGTGAAAGACACTCGAGTATGGCCACTTGTGTTCCCCATCTGTTTTCTCACTTCTGAAAACATCTCTTCATTGTGGTTACATCATTTTGCTTTAACATTTTAAGTTAAATTAAAATGTGGTTTGCATTTTTTTTATCAAAGGTAAGACTTTTAACTGCAATCAGTCATTTTCAATTTATTCTAAATATGCTATATCAACTTCCTTGTCATCAAGTTTATATGGGAAAAGTTCAGTGGAACATATAAGAAAGTAAGACCAAGTCAGAGGCAAAGTCACCTTATTTCTCAATCTTATCTGTGTCATTTTAGGTTCCTCAGCTCTGGCTACCACGTTATTCTCTTTTTTCAATCCACTTTATTTTTAGATGCCCTTAAAGGAATTTGTGAGCCAAACAAAGAAATGCAATAAATTGCCCCACATTTGTTATATTTTACTTAAATCTCTAATTATTAGTTTAGAGAGTGAGCAAGAAAGAATTTCATGAAATAATTATATCATTCAACCTAGAAAATGCACAGGTATCTAGTTAATATTTTTATTGATCTGAAAACTTAAGGTAAGTATTACCATGGTGAGAAGAAATGCCTTAAAACGAACCTTACTGAACAGACCTTGGAGAAATCGTGTGGCATCCAAACAGTCTGGATGTCCTCTGAAATACGATTTTCTTGTTTAGGACCTGGGGACATTGACTGTTTTACTTCTCATTTTACTAAAGGAAATGATAGCAGTGATATTTGCAGCAGTAGCAATAATTGGATATCTATTTTGTGTTTATATTCTCACATTTAATCATTATAAAAATGTTATGAGGCAGCCATCATCTGCATTTGCAATTACGAACTGAAAGGTTAGTTTCTGAGATCAGATAGGGAGTGAGTGGTGGAGCATTAGAAAGCAGGGTTGCCTCTCCCCAGCCCAGAGAATGTCCCCAATGCACCATCACCTCATTCTCTTCCTGGATTGTTATTAAAATGTGAGGAAATAATGTTCCTAAATTCTTCCTTTCTAGTACTCAATATTGTGCAATATTTCCAAAGTTTTCTTGAAACGCCACTTCTACCTGGTGGCTCTGTCTTCATTTTCCCCAGAAAGGCTCCCTGCAAATTTCCCAGCCGCTAAGTTTCTGTTCCTTCTCCTGACCATAGACTTTTCTATTATTGTGTTCTTGTCTCTTCTAACCTGTAATCTATAAATTAGCAAGCTCTATAAGCCATGTTGGCAAGCTCCGGGCCCTTCACTGCTCCAATGGTTGCCTCAGATAAGTGCTCCAATATGTGCCCCCTTATATAGCCACTAATGAGCACCAACATAGGCCTTAGGTTCTCGTGTTCTTACATGCGAATCAACTCCTTCCCTAGATGTTTGATTTAGCATGTTTCTTCCTCTCTGTAAAGCTGACTCAGGTTCACCTGAAACCTATTCCAAATAACATGAGAGATTCCACACCATTATACTCTTAAGAACATTCCATTTTATAAATCGTTAATCCTGGATTATATTCACGCACACTAATTCTCATTCAGTAGAGTAAATTTCTTCTCTGTACTAACCACCTTACTGACTGGGCATTTTTAAGGAGAATACATTTTTATAAACTAGGTGTTTTTAGATTTGCGCCCTATAGGCTGACCACTACTTTCAATGTGTCCTTTTATTGCTACTTTATTGGGACTGAGAACTATAAGAAATTTCAATCCCAATCTCACATATTCCTGAATATTTTTATGTTCTTTGTATAGGAATCTTATGAGAATTATGTTAAATTCTCTCTTCAGGAGCTCTAGAAGAGGGATTGGGTCTTGGACCGTTTTATCCAACAAAGATGAGATGTAGAGTAATATATATTTCACAGTTTTACAGAATCATTACTCACCTTAAAGTCACTGTAATCTAATTATCACTTTTTAGTAAATGAGGCAACTGAGGCCAAGACCATTTAGGGGAATAATCCAAAGAGATGCAGACAATTAATAAGAGAAAGCTGGCAACTACCTCTAGCCTTGTTTTCTTCTTAAACTTGGAGGATGATGGTTTTCTAAGAAGTATCATATATTGATGGACAACATTTGTGGGCCATGTTCAACAACATTAGATTCTTCTAACTAATTCAATATCCACCAAAATCAGTAGTTATGTTAATCCTTAATAATTGACTGAAAAACAAAATTAATCAAAGTATGCTCTACCTACTAACTTTTGGAACACTTTTAAGTTCTGCAATTCTACTGTAAGGAGAGTAAAATAACCTTTCAAAGAAATAAAATGAGCAGCTTTATATCCATGCAAAAACAGAAGATTAAATTAATGATTAATTAAAATTAAATTAATGATGGATTAACACATGAAACAAGTTGTTTTGTGTTTTTTATACTTTATTATTAGAGAGTTTTAAGTTAGGAAAGAGTTCTTCAGCAAAGTCTTTTTCACCAAGGTCAGATTGCTTTGAAGTTCCCCATCCCAATGTTTTCCACTCTGTTTCCCATTGTACTATTGTAGACATCTGCTTCTTCACAGTTGTGGTGTTCTAGAGCCAATGTTTATTGATTTGCTTTTTTTAAAATTAACACTTTTATTTAAACATTAAGTCTACATATCAAAGATGGGTATCATGAAGAAAATGGAACAATATTGCCTCTTGTGCTTACTAGTGTATAAAGGGCAGGAAAAATTTAATTTTAATGAAATTTAATAAAACAAATTTTATTTTATTTTTTTGGCATGGGAAACTACATGTAACAGATATGCAAATTACTAAAGATATTTAGACTATCTTTAAGCTCTATTTTGAGTAGAAGATTTTACTAGAAATAGCAGTAATTTTTACTTGCCTCTGTTAACCTGTGAAACTTACCTGCACATGAAAGCTAAAGGTACTTTTTCAGCTTACCTTGTTTTTTCTGATGGTAGTAATTTAATGTGACTGATTTTCTGCTCCAGTTTCTTTATGTATTTGTTCTATAAGCAGAAAATACAGCAAACTAACTTAAAGGTGATTCTATTTTGGAACTGTCTTTTAAGTCACATATTGAATTTTATTTAACTTTAAGTAGTATTTTCAAACTGTATCATTCATAAGCCTCAGTAATTTGATAAACCAAAATCTATTAACTAAATTGAGTTTATTGGCAGACAAGGCCATTTCAAACTTCATACATGAATGATATTTTCAAAAAATTTATCACAGGAAAGAAATTTACTCTTACCTGAGTCTGATTTATTTCACGTAACTCTTCTGGATTTGCAAAAGCAATTCAAATGAGAGTGTTTGTCTATGCATTCCATCTGGATACTTGTGTTGCACACAAATGTACATGAAGGCAAAAATACTTGTTTAAATAACAGGCACAATTGAAAACTAGTAGAGGCAATATTGTTTATCTCTTGAAGATAATATATGCACTGTCTTTAATGTATGAACCTGTGAGTGAGTGTTAAGTACTAGACCATCTATTGATAAATTTTACTATTGATTCATTTCTTCTTAAATGTGGCAATATATATTGAGCTCAATTCAAATCAGGTATTTATTCAACAACTACTACTTTGCAAAACATTCTTCAAATGCACAAGTTGCTCTTTAAACATGTAATTCCACAGAGACACTAATTTGGTACAGTTATAGAGCCAACACCTATTTAAACCTTTCTATGTATCAGGCACTATATTTAGCATTGGGAATAGTATTAAGAATAAGATTAATATGATATCTCTCCTTATGAAATTTATAATATGGGAAATTTCTTTCCTTCAAAAAGCTTTTATTTTAATACAGTAAAAGAAAGGAATTTGACAGACTAGAAAGTATTAAATGAATATTTAACTATGAAATAAGATAGTTATTATCATTAATTCTTATAATGATTAACTTTTGAATCCTAGTAAATATGGGATGTGGCATGTCTTCATGTTATTTATCAGCTAACATAAATTGCATTTGTTATGATGAAAAACCATTTTCTCTTTTACTTCTATCTTGGTCAATAGCACACAGACATAACAAACCATTGACTACATACTTGGACAAGACTTATTTGAATTTTTCCTTTGATTTCAACTGAAATATTATTAGTTACTTACCTGAAGAGCAATTAAGAAGCTTAGAGTTGTAAAGTTCAGATTCACAGATTTAAACCACGGACTTCTTTCTTTTCTAGGACCTCAGAAAGTTAGATTCTTATTAATAAAATGTTACAATTTTTGAGCTTGTGTATTACATATGCTATACATAGTGTATATGCAGTGTATCCTACATATTATGTATGTATCCTGTATTATGAAACACATAAGGGAACAATTGGAGAGCACAAAACATTTTTATTGTAAAAATATGGGAAATTTATTTAATAATTTAATTTAAAATTCATGACAAGTCCATTAGACTAATACTCTTCAAACATTAAAATGCACATAAATCATCGGGGGCTCTTTTTAAAATGCAGATTTCTGAGCCCAACTCCCAAAGATTTTCATCCAGTAGATTTGGAGGCCTGCCATTAATTTGCATTTCTAACTTTCAGGTAATACTGATGCAGAGACTACAGATTGAGGACATTACATTAGATTAAAAACTCTCCATTACATTACAATCTACTTGACAGTTTCATCCCCTGGCACTTTTTTTTTTCCTAAGTAGCATGTTTTATCAAAGAGGAGCATCTGAGATTCAGGAATACTTACATCAAGATTATGTATGTAGCTACGAGGCCAAACCTGTAGGGTAATGAAACATGTCTTGTTGGAAAAAAAAAAAAAAAAAAATGGCATAACCAGAGACATTGTATGGTGATTCTACAGAAACTTAAACATGAGTCCATATTTTTAGGCATAGTAATTAAAAAAAAAAAAACGTTACACATACATTTAGAGCTATACCGACCCGACTAGGAGAAGTTCAAAGATGCTGCTCAAGGAGTATTACACAATGCAGGATTACACAAGGCAGGAAAAAGAATTACACAATGCAGGAATTCATCTCTGCCTGGATTTCTGGAACAAAATGCTTCTTGCAAAATATGGACTTAGTGCTGAATTTTACAATCGTTAATGAGAAACCCTTACAAACAGAGGCAGGAAACAGGGAGAGATTGGCAATGTATAGCCCTTCTTGTTATTTTGTAAGGTAAGCAGGGAATATTTTGCAGAGTATTTTTGGAGGAAAAAAAGATTTCCATAGAACTCATTTGAAGAAGACTTAGTACTTAAAACATTATTTTTAAAAAACACGTAGTGAAAAGACAAAACACATAACATTCTGGGTATTTATATGATTCTTGACACCAAAATCCAAATAGACAAAAACAGTTAGTTTCTCAGAAGTTAAATTCTATCAGAACATAGTCTATTATTTTCTAGACCACCAGTATAAAGGTTCTGACTGATTTTTCAGTGAGGAGGAAGTGAATCTTTATAACAGAAGTCATTAAATATGCTTTATACTTAGTTGTAAATTTGTAGAAAATGCATACAGCTGTAGAAAGACTATAAATTGAAGTGATTTTGAGCCTGGTATTTACTCTGAAATCTGTTTAATAATATATTTCTACTAAAAAACCAAACCACTAATGCTTTTGAATGATATCCAAGTGCTTTTATTTTAAAAAAAGAATAATTATTAGAGAAATATGTAAAAGTTAATGGAAAAAAAAGGGTATAAATATATCAAATGTATTTGTATTATCACAGTCTTGGATTTGATGTAGAAGTGAAATTTAGTATTTGTACCAACAGGAGAGAGCCATTCAGGAAGCTCTGGAAAATTATCCAGTCCATGTTAGTCATATGCCATGACTACAAGATATGAGTACCTAGAGGCTCTGTACCTGATTACAAGTTGAGCTGTTTTCATTCCCTATAACCTTCTTTTAGTTTATAACCTCTGAGTGTCAGAAAATTGTTTTGCTATAAATCTATTGAATTGTTTCAACAACCCCTGGGTAAAAGCTACACATGTTCCGTATATAAATGGTCTAACAGACCAGTACAATTAATGTATGAACTATACATAGTCAAAACAAATGTTATTATTATGACATCAGAATTTTGTGATGCTAACCACGAATGATGATACATTTTCTTTCATTTTGCCAAAAGGAAAATGAGAGACTGAACAAACCAGTTAAGATGATAGCAAGAGTTCAGTTAGTACTCTTGATATATTCATGCTCCGAAAGACCCCAGACATTTTGGGGGTGGAGAAAATTTTTTATAGAGCAGAGAAAAGGAAAGGATGTCAATTTCACACATCAATGCCATCTCTTTTTTCATTCAACTGCTAAAATGAATTCCAGATTTATTTCCTATGTTCATTTTTCATCATTTCTTTTTCTCTCTCAACTCCTATTATGGATTGACAAATTCATCAAACTCCTCTATGGTCAATGTTCAGACGTTGTAACTATGTGTTGCTTAGGTCAAAGCATTAGTCAAAATTATTAGAAGGCTTATAACTTTTCAAATAACTTTTTTTTCTTAGAGATAATAAAGAAAGAGACAGGTTCTGTGCTGGTCTTTATTTCTTCTCCTTCATCCCTCCTTTTGCACAAACCTCCTCATTAAGCTAGACTTCCATGTTCATGAAGACTGCAATTCTCAAGGATTTACAAAATTCTCTCTTCCTAGGTAAGTGGTATTATTTATATATATATATATATGGGAAATGCTTGGATAAGATTCTATCATAAGCTCTATGATCATTTTAGTAAACTATTAAGAATTATGTGCTACATTTTTATGCCTAATAAATTATTTCTCATTTATAAAATTTCTTTCACTGTGACTTGTCAAGCCAATTATTCTTATTAGTGACTAATGTGTTTGCTTTTGTTTTTGTTTTGCACTTTTCTTTTTTTACAGTTGCTGCCATAATTTTATGCTACAGTAGGCTGGTTATCTTTGTTGCTGATGAAAAATTACATATTATTTCAACTTTGTGAATAATCATGGACCAAGAATTGGAATACATTATAACAAAACCTTAATCTATCAGTCATTAAATGAGTAACATTACTTGAAACATAAAAAGAAGAATTGTACAACTTTGTACATTTTAATATTTCTGATGAAGTTGCAGGAACTATGTGCATGCAATTCACATTTTTTTTAATTGTGGAAAGAATCTCAAAAAATTTTAGAACCTATTTGCAGTGTTTCACTTCTTATGGTTTTAGAATAGGAAGTTAAACAAGAATAGGAAAATACAGTCAGTGTTTAAAGGGATCTAATTTTTGCTAGTGACTTACTAATAAGCCTTTAGCTTTTAGTCAAATCCATTATTTAATGGAATGTCAAATAAAATTTTTGAATAACAACTGCATGTAAGAATATGTTGTCTCAGAGTATTTACTCCCAAAGGTAATCCTTTTCGACTGAAAAGGTCATTGGGGAATTAGGATCTGAGCTCCTATTAGACTAAACACTTTATCTATTTTTGCAGTATGTTTTATTTGTTGTGATCACTGTGACTGCTCAGATAACATGTCTCCATTTTTATGCTCCGCTTAGACATCTATGTGTCACCTTCTCCATAGAATATCAGCGGCTGAGCAATCAGAAATGGAAGGACTAAAATTTTCAGAACGGTCTGATATAGTATTAGTGACTGTAAAAGATTATATTTGAATTTAGTGATATAAATTCAGGGTAAGCATTAGAAGGCAGAAGAGGCTACATTAGATAGTGCTTATCTAGCTTAGGATTTACACACATGGGTGGTCAAGCTGGATGTTAACATCAGACAATCCAAGATTTGGTAGAAGGACACAGGAAATGCTTAGGCTGGTCCTGATAGATAAGGAAAAACGAGGAGAGCAAGGTAGAGGATATGCTATCTCCTCTGTTCCTTCTCCAACTGTTTTTTGCTGTGACTATTTTCACAAAATTTGAAGAACACAATTTAATATTTCCCAAAATACATTGATTTAATGAGTCGACTCCCATTATTGTAAAGGAGAATGATGATTTTCCATGCTACTAAATCTGTCATCATGGGTCCTCATTTTCAAAACTCAGAAAACTATCCATGCCTTAATATATTATCACCAGAAGAAAGTTTTTAAATAAGGCTTTCATTTAAAAGAAACACAAAAATCTCATTTTGTTTTCCCAATGATAGTTGAGAAATGTTTGTCTGTAAATAGTATGTGATTACAACAATCCACCCTCGGCTTCATCTTGCTTACACCCTACCTGCTTTTGCTATGTGCTGATTTACACATGCTTTGGGGATTATTTTCTTCCCCTTTAAAAATGGCCACTTTGAAGGTTTTATTCAAACTGATGATAGTGTTCAATATGATATCATTATTTTCTTAATAACCAAAATCATTTTGACGGTATTGTACTTTTAATAGTTGGTTTGAAAACACATCTCTGCTTCTTTTTTTCTCCTACTTTGAGCAATGAAAAAAATGTATGTAGTGCAACCAAGATTACTTTCAACTTCGTGTTAGACTAGTCTATGCATTAAAAATGTATAAGCTACGTCTTTCCCTTGAGGAAGTGATTATAGATTAGGGTTTAGTTCTGTGTGGCAACTTCAGTTCCTCAAGAAATCACTGTGGCTAGATTTTCTTCCAATTTCTGGACTTCTAACCCTGCAGGATGGGGAAGCCAGCTGCCTTGCTCCTCAGATTTTGCTATTTTCCAGCTCCCCCATGCTGTGCACTTCTGTCACTTTGTGCTGTGAGGAAGTGAAAAGAATCAGCCCAACAATGTGCCCACCTGTCCAGCTGCTTCGAGAAAGAAGGCAGCCCTCCTCCAACTTTCAATCTCCCTTCCCCTTTGCTTCTGTACTTATTAGTAAAGGGGGCAGGGTGCCCTCCAAAAGTTCAGAAAATTGGTTTCTAAGGGAGAGATATAAAGATAAGAAGCCGCCCTGGACTTTTGCTGTTTGGAGAAATAAAAATTTTCAATATTTTCTATTTATAACTACATGAAATAAATAAGCATTATTAGCATAAGAATCCATGAAGGGCTTTTTTTTTTTAATGCAGAAGAGTTATATATTTGTTTATTAAATTAAAAAAACTATTTTCTCAATCACAAGTAATTTATCACCTATCTTTGAATATTGTCGCGTATTGTCACAGGTAGAAAGATTAGAAGAAAATAGGGAAGGAAGGACATGGATGTAAAGACAGCACACGTCAAAGCAGAAAGGTAAAAGTTAGGAGATCTTGGAAAAGGCAGAAAAAGTAAAACCGCTATTTAACAAACAAGAATCACTTTCGAATCTTTATTTTTAAGATTTTTTTTTTATTTTTCTCTCTTTTTGGCAGATTTTTCAGCTTAGCTCCTGCTCAACTCTTGGTGTGCACTTAAACATGCTAAATTTTGAACTATATAAAGTCCAAACAACTTAGGCTAGCATTATGCTTCTCCATAATGTGCCCCTCAGTTTATCACGTATCTTTATTTATACAGAATTCTCTATCTAAAGTTCTTTTTTTCTCCATCTTTGCAAATACAACTTCTGAGTTTCAAAGCTCTGATAAAATGCCCCTGCTAACACTGAGATTTCTTTGATCCTTGAGATTTTCTTGGTATTTTCTCTGCCCTACCCATTCTCAACAGAGTGAGAAAGAGAGAGAGAGAAAGTATACAACAGGTTTTACTTCACTGAATATTTATAGGACATTGACTTCATCTGGAACTGAACTGAACTGACCTGTTGAATTACTATTATTGACTTAAGTTCTATAATAGAACCTAAACATTTTAAGATGATGTTCACGTCTGATTAACCTTTGTATTACTCAAGGGTCTTATATTGCGTTGCTTATAATAAGTGTGCATTCAATGTATAGTAATTGCATAACGTACTTTTGAAAAATAACAAGCAAATCTTTATGTTTATTATTTAAGGGTTTTCTTTTAATTAATATTCAAAATATTTTTATTCTCTCAGTATTTCTTTTGAATTATGATAAATTCTCAACTTGCCTGAAGAAGGTGAATGAAATATAGTTTCCTCATCTGTATAGTTTTCTCCCTTTCTCTTCAACTTGAGGATCATTGTGGTCAATTGTACCACGGTTGTGGTGGGTGGGGTAAAAGTGGAGAATCTTTACGGAAGATTATGAAAGCTATATTTGAGATATTTGGTCAAAAATTTATTATTGTACTTAGGGATTAGTGGAATGGAGTGTTTGTAATTATGATTATCAAAGAAGATCCAGTAAGTATAGTACTATGTTTATGCTAAATGAAAATTCATACCTCAAATCTTCCCTCATCAATAGGGGAGGCTGAGATGGAGACATGGCCACCTGACTTCAAGATCATATGTAGTGACATTAAATGAAAAAAAAAATGCTTGTAGATTATGACATCAAATATTTTATAAGATTCTAATTTTGACCATGTACTAAGTAGCAGGATTTGAATGGAACTCCAACCGATTCTAATAAAACTAATGCATTTGCCAAATACAATTTCTGTTATGTTTATTAAGGTGGCCTGGGTTTTATCAGGAATTGCAACTGTCCTCTAGTTCTGTCTTTTCCTGGCGTGGTAGCCGCTGTTGGTGATCTATCCCTCCTTCTTTCTGGCTAAAAGAATAATGGAGTTTGTTCTGGAGTTTGTCAGATATTGGACAATAATCTCTAGAAAATTAACTCATTCATTGTGCTAATGATTGGTGTAGGGATGGTTATATGATCAGGTCTGGCAAAGAAATGTAAGGGAAAGTTTTATTGGTAGAGAGAACTTCTGAAAAATACTTATCATTTTTTTAAAAACGAGAAATGTGGGGCTGGCCCAGTGGAGTAGTGGTTAAGTTTGCACATTCTGCTTTGGTCGCCTGGGGTTTGCAGATTCGTACTGTGGGCAGGGACCTAACACAACTCGTCAAGCCACTCTGTGGCAGCATCTCACATAAAACAGAGGAAGATTGGCACAGATGTTAGATCACCAACAATCCTCCTCAAGCAAAAAGAGAAAGATTGGCAATAGATGTTAGCTCAGGGCCAATCTTCCTCACACACACACACACACACACACACACACACACACAGAAAATAAATAAATAAATAAATAAATAAATAAATAAATAAATAAATAAATAAAATAGAGAGAAATGCTATAGAAGCTGTCTCACCACCCCCACATCTCACTCTCTTTCTTGGTTTTGGACATTTTTATGCTGCTTAGAGATGCTGTAAGCCATTTTGTAACCCAGATCTCTGACGTTACTGAACCAATGAACAAACTCTGGAACTTCTAACCTATGTATATTTATTATGTTGGAATAACAAATCTTTTATACATAGAAACTTGAGTATTCTGTCATTTGTATCAAAAAACAATTGACCTGAATGATAACTTTGATATTGGCTACATTGTCATATAGATGATCATTGCATTAAAGGGTATTTAGTACTACTTGAGGTAATCTGTAGCCTTCTGACAATAAGGTGATTAACCTTCAGAACAGTTTTTACTGTAATTAAAAAAAGATACGATGTCTTTAAAATACCAAAGCCAATTGAAAACTGTGCTAGTTGATAGCTGTGGCAGAGGATACTACTCAACCAGGAGCAGCTACCTCTCACTAACGCTGGCTCTTTACCACCATTTCAATAGAACTTCAAGCTCAGTGGGCATGTGATCTATCTTCCAAGTTACTAATAACGATAAATTACCAAATAATTTGTCATTGCATGATGAAGATCTCTAGCTTTCCAACCTCTGATGAGTTTTCTCACACTGCCTGACCATCATGCTAGTGCCACACTTTAGTTTTATATTATAGAATAACTCTACTTGGGCTATTAGGATTGATGACTGAAGACTGAAGAGGGCTTGGGTGACGAAAGTCTTGCTAGACTTTTCATTTAAGCAAGTGACTCAGCATCACAGAAAAGATTAAACCTATTGTTACTGGTTAGAGTTTGTCATTAAAGATTTGAGCCTTTTGTTTCAGATTGCCTTAAGGTAGCCATCACAACATTAAAAGGGGTAGGGAATATGCATATAAGGAAGCCAAAAATAATAAAATGGACATAAAAAGTATGTACAGGAAAAGACTTTGAGTATGATTGCTATCCACAGAACAGACATGAAGAAAATACATCACATACACCAATTTAAAAGTTTTCAATTTTGAAATTATTGTGGAAGCATGGGAAGTTGCAAAGACAGTGAAATGAGTCATATGTATTCTTCACCCAGTTTTTCTCAATGGTAACATCTCGCATAATTGTAGTACAGTATCAAAAGCAGGAATCTGACATGGGCACAATATGTGATGTTGGTACAATTATATATCACTTTATCACATATGTAGATTTGGATAATCGCTACAGCAATCAAGATAACAAACTATTCTATCACCATAAAGATTTCCGTCAGGTTGCCCCTTTATAAAATTACGCTCACACTCCACTCCTCACTATCGCAAACTCTTGACAAACACTGATCTGTTTGCCATCTCTGTAATTTTGTAATTTCAAGAATCTTACAGAAATAGAATCCTCCAGTATGTAACCTTTCTGGACTGGCTTTTTTCACTTAGTATGCTTCTCTGGAGATTCATCCAGGTTGTTGAGTATATTAATAGTTCATTTTTATTGCTCAATATCATTTCATGTTATGGATGTACCACCATTTGTCTAACCATTTGCTCACTGTAGAACATTTGAGTTTCTTCCAGCTTTTGGAAAAACTATTTTGGCGATTATGAATAAAGCTGCTATAATCATTCGTGTACAGATTTTCCTGTGAACATAAGTTTTAATTCATCTGGAATAAATGTCCAGGAATGCAAGTGCTGGGCCAAATGGAAGTTGTGTGTTTCGTTTTCAAAGAAAGTGACAATCTGTTTTTCAGAATGGCTGCACAATTTTACATTCTGACCTGTAATGTGTTGAGAGATACAGGTCACATCTTTGCCGGAATTTAGTGTTGCCACTATATATTTTTCTTAATTTATTTTAGCTATTCTAATAAGTGTGTAGTGATATCTCGTTGTATTTAATTTTCATGTTCCTAATGGTTAATAATGTTGAACATTTTTGCGTGTGATTATTTGCCATCTGTATATATTCTTTCATAAAATATCTCTTTATGTCTTTTGCCCATTTTCTAATTGGATTTTTTTTTGACTGTTGAGTTCTGAAATTCCATATATATTCTAGATCTTAGTCTTTTGTTTGATTTGTGCTTGTGGTTTGCAAATATTTTTTTTCCTGTGTGTGGCTTGAGTTTTCATCCTCCTAACAGACTTCTTCATAGACCTCAAGTTTCTAATTTTGATAAAGTGAAATTTGTTGATTTCTCTTTGTGTGTATTGCACTTTCAGTATTAAAATTCACTATCATGTTGTTCTCGGGACCTGAGGTCCCCAGCCAGTCTTCTTTTTTCTCCCTATGGTTCAGAGTCATTCATTGTCTATTTATGCATAGTGGAAAAGGTTTTGTGTTGTGCTTCATTAGCAGGATGAGTAGACAAAAGCATGTCTACTATATTGTCCAGGAAGCAGAAATCAGTCTATACTCTTTCTGAGACAATTTCTCATGAAAGAAACCATCTGTGTGGTCTTTGGAAAACAAAAGTCTTCAATACTTTGGTAAATGTTAAAAACAACTATCGTTGGAAGTTGGCTAAGAACCTGCCCATTCTTCCCTATGTTCAATTCAGATATGTCCATAAAAGATAATACATACTCAAGCTGTCAACACAAGGGCTACTAGAACTAGGAAGGAGATACTTTTTGTCCAACTTTATTGAGATATAACTGACATATAACCTTGGGTAAATTTAAGGTGTATAATGTGATGGTTTGATACATGTATAAATTGTGAATACCACAGTAAGGCTAGTTAACACATCCTGTACCTCACATAATACCATTCTGTTGTTGTTGTTGTTGTTGTTGTTGTTCTTATGGTGAGAAAATTAAAGCTCTAACATCAGAACAGTTTTCAATACAATACAATACAATTTCAATACTATCGTCACCATGTTGTACATTAAATCCCTGGAATTTATTCACCTTCTAATAGGAAATTTGTAACCTTACCAACATCTCCCCATTTCTCCCTCTCCTCAGCCTCCAGCAGCCACCATTCTACTCTCTGTTTCTATGAGTTCACTGTTTTTTGACTCCACATATAAGGAGAACATATAGTATTTGTCTTTCTCTTTCTGACTTATTTCACTTACCACAATGTCCTCAAGGTCCATTCATGTTGTCACACGTGGAGTGATTTCCTTCTTTTTCATGATTGAATATATTTCATTATGTGTATGTGTGTGTATGTGTATATCTCACACTTTCTTTATCCCTCCATCTGTCATTGGACACTTAGGTTATTTCCATGTCTTGGCTATTGTGAATAATGCTGAAATGAATGTGGGAATGCAAATGTCTCTTTGAGATAATGATTTCCTCTTCTTCAGATATATACCCAGAAGTGGGATTGCTGGGTCATATGGTATTTTTATTTTTCGAGGAACTTCCATTCTGTTTTCCATAGTGGCTATACCAGTGCACACTCCTACAAAAGTGCACAGCATTTCCTTTTCTTCACATCTCACCAAGATTGTTATCTCTTGTCTTTTTGATGATAGCCATTCTAACAGGTGTGAGGTGATATCTCATTGTGGTTTTGATTTGCATTTCCCTGATGATTAGTGATGTTGAGCATCTTTTCATGTACATGTGGGTCATTTGTATATCTTCTTTGGAAAAAAGTTTATTAAAGTCCTCTGATGATGTTTTAATTGGTTCTTATTTTGCTATTGAGTTGCATGAGTTCCTATATAATTTGGATATCAACCCCTTATCAGATATAAAGTTTGCAAATATTTTCTCCCATTTCCATAGGTTGTCTTTTTATATTTTATTTTTTGATTGTTTCAATTGTTGTATAGAAGCTGTTTAGTTGGATATAGTCCCACTTTTGTTATTTGTTTGTTTTCCTTTTGTTGCTCCTGCTTTTGGTGTCACATTTAAAAATTCATTGCAAAGATCCAAGTCAAGGAGCTTTTTCCCTATGTGTTCTTCTAGGAGTATTATGGTTTCGGATCTTAGGTTTAAGTCTTTAATCCATTTCAAGTTAATTTTTGTGAGTGGTGTACGATAGGAGTTTAATTCTTTTGCACATGAGTATCCAGTTTTCCCAGCTCCATTTATTGAAGAGACTATCTTTTCCCGATTGAATACAGTCATGCATTACTTAAAGACGGGACGTGTTCTGAGAAATGCATCATTTGGCAATTTCATCCTTGTGTGAACATAAGCGAATGTTTATAATTCCACACTCTCATGTTTTTTTGAGGAATTTGAATCTCCAAGAAGTAGATAGGCATAGCAAAATAGGTAGTTTTCATAAAGTCCAAAGTTTTCTCTTTCTATTACCTTAAATTCTCTTATGTCATGCTTCTATTTCTTTTATAAAGTTAAATAGGCTTTCTTCCTCAAAATATATAACAGAGTACTGTAGGTACTAAGAGCATTCAACACATTTTTATTGACCAAGTGAGGTAGGGTGTAAGTAAATTTGCATGAATAGTACATAAACAGTAGTAGCTAAATAAATACAGTAGATCTTTCTTGGACACGGCTACAAATTGTGTTATCTTACTCTCTAGAAAAGAAAGCCAATCACTATTAGTTTCCATCTAAATGTTGTAGTCCATACCAACTGGTGAAACTGCAGTGAAGGGAGAGCTCAGCTGCCCTCTTCTATGGAGAGTTATCCATGTCTGTTACAGGAAGAATAGAGCCTGATGGTGAAATAGTGTATCTCTTTCCCACTCTTTAAATATGTATGAAGGGAAGGTGTTTGTTTTGATATACTGGATTAATAGAGCTAATATTTAAATGGCTCCTCTTTTATTCCTAAAGTAACATTTCATTAATATGTGAAACATAACCACCTTTGGTCATATTGTTTTAGTCGGTTTGGCTGCAGGCTTAGTGTGACAGTCTTGCATTGATTTACATAGTGAAGACTATTTTTCGCTGCTGAAGGGAACTAAAACTTCATGTTTAAACACAGGATTTTTATAAGGAATAAGAGAAAATTAATAGTTAGCATCCATGGATTTCAGCCGACTACTGAATATGAAATATGTTAGTATGTCTAAAGACTCTTTTCTTTGATTAAGCAATATACAGTAGCTTCTTCTTAATTGTCAGAAACATCATTAAACTGACAGAGATTGAAAATTAATGTTATCAAACTCTTTTAGGGTTAGTAATATTTAACAACTTGCTATCAGAAAGTCAAACCCAGTAGTATTACGAATATACCTTTTATTAATCTTTTTTTTAATGAGTAAGACTTCTGAATTTAAATTTTTATTGTGGAAAATTTCAAACTTATATTAAAGTATAAGGAATATAGTGTAACTAATCCCCATTTACCAATTCAAGGCCAATATTGTTTCACTTATATCCCCACACATTTCTCCTCCCCCTGAATTAATTCGAAGTAAATCTCAGATATTATAAAATTTCCTTAAATCAATATCTTAAGCAGAATTAGAATTATAGTGAACAAGAAAGACTGTCATTCAGAAAAAAGTTAGAAGAAATATATACATTCCACAATAACATCAAGTTTGAATGTATATGCTGCTTCCCTTCCTTAGAATCATTCATTACTTGGAAATAATTATCACCTTGTCAATGTGCTACAATTCATTATAATTATTAACTTTACCTCAGTAAATTACTACTATCAATAGTGGAGAAATACATTGCAAGACAACTCTTGTTATCCTGGAGCATACAGTATAGAAAGATAGGTAGACACAGATAGGAAAACAGCAGTGATAATAAGCCATATAACACACACTGTGACTTTTTGTGTATGTGTGTGAGGAAGATTGGCCCTGAGTTAACTGTTGCCCATCTTCCTCTTTTTGCTGAGGAAGATTAGCCCTGAGCCGACATCTGTTCCCGTCCTCCTCCACTTTGTATATGAGATGCCACCACAGCATGGCCTAATGAGCAGTGTGTAGGTCTGCGCATGGGACCTGAACACGCGAACCCCAGGGCCACTGAAGCAGAGTGCAAGAACCCAACCACTACACCACCAGGTGGGCCCCCACTGTGACTTTTAAAAATACTGAAGCAAGAGAAATGGAATAGAAAAATTCCAATTCATTTATTGTCAAGTCTTCTTATGCATCTGTGTGTAGATGTATTGGGAGTTACTGGCTCAGGATGTAGCAGCAAATGCTCGTGCCCATTTTTGGAAGGACTGCCCATGGGTATATCTTTAATGTGCCTTTTAAAATGAATTATGCAACCTCTGGATATAATTTTTAAGTATGAGCTGTTCTTGATCTTTCAACGTAGACGTTTTTAAACTGATTACCTGAATATATGCTAACATAAGTAAGAGATACGTACAAATATTACAGAATGAATATATGGTACATTCAGGATGGCTTCACATTCTGTGAAAATCCTCTCACTGAAAAGTGGGGTCTGTGGTCCCTCCCTTAGAACCTATGAGGACTTTATGACTAATTAACCAAAAAGTATGCAAAAGTGGACTGTGCATGTTTCTGAATCAATGCCTTTCAGCAAAGAATGTGGCTTCTACTTCATGTCTTTTAGGACACTCATTCTTGAAAGTCAGCCACCATCTTGTGAGGAAGTTCAAGCTTCCCCATAAGAAGGCACCCACGTGAAAGGGAACCCAGGTCCTGCTGCTGATCTTTGCTTAGCTTCCAGCTGCCTGCCTGCCTAATTTACCTGCCATATGAATGAATGATCTTAGAAGTTGTCCTGCAACTCAAGTAGAGACGCTGCATCTCAGATTGATTAAAGCAGAGATGAAGGGTCTTAAATTGCAGATTCAGGAGCAAAATAATTGATTATTGTTTTAAGCCACTGTTTTGTTTGTTATGAAGCATTAGATCATCCTAGAATAAATCTCCACATAAACTACTTTAGGTAGTGAGTTTTGTGAGGAAGGACTATTTCGATGTTTACTGTGTACTCTCAGACAATTACCATCAACATTAAAACATCAAAGTGTTTGTTCATTGATCTGTGTCCTCTTGGATGCCTCCACTAATGCTGTATACTATTCTTCAAATTCCTTTAATTTTTTCCCCTGTATGTCTTATATTCTTCTTGCCTTAGTATTTAAAAAAAGTTATAGTGTGTGTTTGATATATTTTCAATGTCATTGTATCTGGTGTCAAGCTCTCCTCTACATGGGATATAAAATCTTTGAAAATAAGAACCGTGTTCTTCATCTCTCTAAGGCTCATATTTGTCACATAATCAATATTTACTTTTGAATGAATGAATGACTTAAACATTGCCTTGCTTAAGGTTCTTATTCAGTGAGTCTGTATAAATTTTTCCTACCTAAGCTCCTAATGTAGCTCGCTGTAGTAAATTTAATCCATCTTTTCCCAAATACAATTACTTGAAGTAGATTATAATGAAAATTATCCTTTTTTTTTTTTTTACAACAATGATATATCTTGAATAAAAACAAGTAGGGTACCTGCAAGATGCTGCTTTTTTACCTTAGGAAAATACTATAAATCAGTTCTATGACCCAGAGTTCTCTAAGGGAAACTGTACATGCAGGGGAGTTGAGGAGAGAAATAAACTTCTGGCTTTTATCTCTTTAGTTACTTCCACTTAACTGGATATAGCTAGGAGGTAACAGCCTGAAATAAGGAAGAATATATCAGGCAAGGTCCAGGCAGCAGATCAGAAACATTATTATTTTAACAAAGAGAATTTAATGTAAGGAATTATTAACCAAGTATTATAGAAATGAGGAGACAAAAAGGGGACACCAAGATGGTAACTGTAAGAAGTAGATGCCATCACTAGGGTGGAAGAGGTTTGAATTATTAAGCCTTACACCATTGGAGGAGAGGCCCCGTGGAGCTGGGCACTAGATTTCTGAGAAAGATGCTCAACAGGCTGTGACTTGTTCTTCTGAAGGGGGATAAAGGGGCTTATTCTGAGAATACAAGAAAAACTCAAACTGGAGGCAATTGCTGGTGGAGGAGCAAATCACCACAGTCAGGGTGAAGAACCGCTGTGGGAGTTTCGTAGAAAGCAGTGTCCCTTTCTCCTCTAGCATTTGGTTTCATTCAAGTGCCCTCTGAACAGAGTCTAGCAAGGAGTCTACCTGAAAAACTGGAATGTGTTTTCCAGAGTCCCAGCCTGAGCCTTACACAGCTGAGGATAAAAGTTGTTTTGAAGCTAAGGGAAAATTGTTTAAAAATCAACCTGTATGGATTATTAATAAAACCATTGTACAATTTTGGCCCTTGTATGTTCTCAGTTTCCAGGCTCTCTGTTTTACTATTCTAGTCACTTGATGCTCCTCTCTCAACAGGATTCTCATACAGGAAGGATATTGAATATTTTTTCCATAAGTAAAGGAAAAAATGTGGACTACAGATATAATGAGTGAATATACAAGTATTGAATCTGGATTTGTCAGGATTCAATAAGCTTGGACTAAATTAACAAAACATTTGGATGCAGATATAGACAGACGTGTGGTTTCCTGTGCATATATGCCTATTTGCATTGCTTTGCAATTACAGATGGAGGAGCAATGCACGGAAAAAGACAAAGGTAAAGGATGAAAACATAGAAACAAGGGTCAAGTAGGAAGAAGAAGCAGACAAGAGAATGAACAAGAAAATTTTGATATTGGCAGATCAGTTGAAAGGAAACCAAGAAAACCAGTGTAGAACTAATCTTTTATAATCTGTAAAGCATATTCTCAGCCTAATGTAAATATATCTTAAGAAGTGAGAAGGTCAGAAAGAAGCAGAATCACTTTGACTTCTTCGGAATACTAGATTACCTCTGCTTCTCTAATCCTTGATGCTCACTAAACTATTCTTGTACTTAGAGGGCTGTAGATTTGTATTCCTTCAGTTTTGGCATCCTTAAGAATGAGCATATATTCAGCATTTTTGCTTCACAGCAAAAACAATGTTACTAGTTTAGTAGAATTTGTGTTTATTACTTATAGAATTTCATTCAGTAAGAGACACGGTGCATTCATCAATCCATTAGGTACTGGGATATTAATTAAGAAAGAGAAAAGTAAGAACTGAAAATGGCATAAGTTTTACAAATTTGTGACTCAGAGGAAATGTCCGTTCTCTTATTCATTATTTACCTATCATCTATCTGTCTATCATGTCTATCCATGTATCTTTATGTTTATTTGTGTTAAATTTAGGTACAATAGCTCTTCACATACTTTGAAGAAAGTTTCTGCAAATATAACAGACTATCACACATACAGCGGATATTGTTCATATTGCCTAAGTACATTTTCTAGGACGAGATGACCATGTGACACAATATGACCTTTGGTGCTCTGTCCATTCCAGGCTGGATGGTAGCTCAATAGATAAGGATTTTCACTGGCAACCAGTGCTGCAGCAACCTAGATTTAATTTGATACATAATCTGCTCTATAACATACATAATCCGCAATATTTGTGTTTGCCTCTATGTTTCTACCACCATCCATGAGTTTATGTCATCACTAGATAACATTTTTGCCTTCCTTACTGACATTTTCCTTGTCTTACATTAATAATTTCTTTACTTTAATTTTCCTGTACCAAAATATCAAAAGAAGAATAATCCTGCATCCCGCTTAGTTATTTTCCTCGGCCATTATACTTTGAAGGCTGGGGTCTATCCTAAATATGTAAAACAAGCACAATCTCCGTTTTTTACTACATATTATGATTTTAGTCTATAAAGAACCAAAATACTGTTTATATTCTTTTCCACTTTGATAATTCAATTGTTGTGGTACTTTTGACAAGAGAGAGTAATTAATGTACCAAAAGAGTGTTCCTTTACAGCTTCAATATTTATCGTTTAACATAAAAAGACCAAACTTCATATTTATGATAATTTAGAGGACTTTATTCAGTTAAAATATAGACTAGAATCTATAAATTCAAATCAATTTGGCCTGTTAGTTTGGTATATGCAAAAAATGCATAGGTCAAGATATGTATATAATGCCCAGGAAGCTCCATTGCTTATCTTGATTGCATCTGAAATATTAAGATGTTTCAGAAATATAAAACTCCAAAATATTAACTACTCCAATGAGAGAGATAAGAGAGAGTGTGAACAGGCTCTTATTATCAAGTTCCTTTTTTTTAAGATAGCACAGCGATACAATTAAAATATTTGAAATTAAAAAAGGTAAGAGACAGAAAAAGAGGGACAATAGAGAGAAAAAGAGGAAAGGAAAATAATAGAATGAAAGGAGAATTGAAGAGACTAGAGGAGAAACAGGAAGTAGAGAATGGGAAGGGAAAGTGAGAGCGAGAGCAAGCAGGTCAGAGAGAGAAAGGTGTTATCAAGTATTGCTAAATGATGTCTAAGATTATAGCTGCTTCGTTACTGAATAGAAATTCTGCAGAGTCATAGAAAATCCACTAGTTTAGAGGTTGATACCCTTTTTTATTACTGAATTTTCTAATGATCTTGATCAGGGTGGTATTTTAAAAAGCTTTACATAAGTATTTCTATTTTCTTCAGATTCTAAAATTTCATAAAAGCCTAGATTTTGCCACTTTCAAAATACTCAACACATTGTAAATTAATGCACCATTTTCTTGTTAAAATCAGCCTTGCATAAAATGATCTGTAGCTGAACAGGAGCAATAGCAAAGGTGTGAACTACTTCAGGGACGTGCTAACTTCAGAGCCCAAATGAGAACATTTAAATGCTAAAATTTCTCGGCAACAGCAAACAGATGTTTCTGCAAAACATCATTTTTTTTTCATGTTTTCCAAACTGCTTTTTCTATGTACATTCACTTCTTCATTCTTCAAACTTGGACTTTCCTGCCACTTTACCAATTTTCAGTGCCCATTCATCCTTGAAATGTTTCATTTTTACTTCTCAATCTCTCTTCCTCTGCAGTAATTGCAATGGAAGATGGGTATATGGTTCTGCTCTGAAAAACGAATTCAGTATTAGTGACATGTACCAGGCTGATGGCACTGAAACTGAAGGCCATTGTTTTAATCACAGTTACCCAGGCACTAAACGACATATCTCCCAGTTGCCTGAAGAACTATTCTCAATTCTGTTCTGAAAGAAGGACAATGATTAACCCTTTGGCTTAAAACCTAATCTGTGTTAAATTTTAAAATGGCTGTGCATGATATAGATTTCTGCTTGAAAAGACATATCATATTGATGATGCCAATCAAATAGCCATTAGATGCTATTGAATTTGAATGGCTCACTAAGGCAGACACCTGCCTACCACTTGTAAGTTCCAATTAAACCTGTGATTGCATAGAAATTAACTCTCAAAAAGAGGATAAACACATATTTCAAAGGTAACTTGGATGGTTCTAATGTCATCATTAGCAAATTTTGTATTCCATGGGACATATACATTTCTAGTAATGTATCTTTTAAAATATGAAGGGAATAAAACTACTCTCTCCATGCATAAGTATATAACCACTATGGACAACATGCTAATTCCAGAATAAGTTTACTGCTGTCTAAAACAACGCCCTCTCCTCCACAAACATCAATTGATGGTGGTTTCATGGAGTTAAGAGAACAAAAATAGGGGTAAGACTCAGGATAACTAGATTCAAGTAAGACGCATCTTCACAGTGAACTAATGGCATAACCTTGTGCAAACTTCTCAATTTCTCTGGGCATTGCTTTTGTCAGCTGTAGAAGGACAAGGTAGAGTAGATGGTCGCAAAGGTCTCATGCAGTCTAATATTCTCTGACTGAAGTGGCCATGGGTTTTTGAATCTAACGAAAATCCAATGGAAAAGGGGAGAAATCTAGAGAATTTGTCTCATGACTTTTTTTGTGTGTGATACATTGAATGTAATTGCTCAACCAATATTGATGCATTATTATTAACTGGAATCCATAGTTTATATTAGGGGGTTGTACAGTTCTACGGGTTTTGACAAATGCATAAGGTCTTATATCCACCATGACAGTATCACACAGGTGAATTTCACTGCCCTAAAAATCCTCTGTGCTCCACCTGTTTATCCTTCTTTTCCTCCCTCCCCGAAACCCCTGGAAAACATTGATCTTTTTGTTGCCTCAATAGTTTTGCCTTTTCCAGAATGCCCTATAGTTGGAATCATACAGTATTTAACTTTTTCAAACTGGCTTCTTTCTCTTAGCAATACGCTATTAAGGATCCTCCCTATCTTCTCCTGCCTTGATAGCTTCTTTTTCTGTTTTTTCTTTGTGAGTTTTAAAAATTTAATTTTTAATTTTTTTCAGGGGTACATGATAATTTATTTCAAATTCTGTGTAAATTACATCATGTTCACCATCCAAAGACTAATTGCATTCCATCACCACACGCATCTGAACCTAATCACCCCTTTGGCCGCCTTCCTCTCCCTTTCCCCTCTGGCAACCACTAATCGAATTTCCGTTGCTATGCATTTGTTTGTCATTGTTTTTATCTTCTACTTATGAATGATATCATATGGTATTTGACTTCAATGAATCTTCAAAAGAATATGACCCTTTGTGGGTAGATAGAAGCTTTCTCAATGTTATGATTTGATATACCCTTAAAATGAGTCTCTTTCTAAAATATAACCCTACCATGTAACTTCACCCCACCATTAGAGCTTAATTACTTTCTACTTTAATGGATTTTGCTCAAGATTCCCCTTAAAAAGCAAATAACCTTTAAGACGCATCAGAGTTTATGTTTGTCTTTAGCTAGTATAATAACTCACATTGGTTTATAGCCCACACCTGCACGATAGGACATGAACAAGGCACATCAACTAGAACCTTGCCTTTGAGGAAGGGCATCAGAGAAGGAAACACTTCCGAGCTACCAATGCAAGTGGTTGGTGGACTACCGAGATTACATTTCAAGGATTAATATGATTATCAGATGACTTGAATTCTAATTAGGAGAAATACAAATGACTGAATTAGAAAGATTTAGTTTGAAGGAAAAAAAATTGCTAGAGAGTGAAGCTTGATAACATCTTCAAATATTAGACTGACTATCAGGGGATCTAGGGATTAAAATCTAGGGTCATAACCAGCACAAGTGAGTAGAAATTATAAGAAGTAAGTTACAATTAAATATCAGCATAAACTTCTTAATATTTATAGTTGTGTAAAAACAGAATCATGTGTTTATGGGGGTAATACATTCTTTATCCTTGGAAATTTTAAATAGAGTTTAGACAGCCATTGTCAAAAAAATTTGTAGTGGTTATGTTTGTGTGCTCTGCTTTGGCAACCCAGGGTTTGCGGGTTTGGATCCTGGGCACAGACCTACACACTGCTCATCAAGCCATGCTGTGGCAGCATCCCACGTACGAAATAGAGGAAGATTGGCCCAGATGTTAGCTCTGGGCCAATCTTCCTCACCAAAAAAAATAAATAAATGAGCATTTAGATTAGCATTTTGTAAAAGGTATTCTACAAAATGATGATTCCAAAGGATGCTAATTGTTATCTCCAAAAGGGAAAAAGATTCTATTGTCAGATAAATATTGTAAATGCCATTTGAGTAAGGTTAATCATGCAAGTTTAATGCACATCTTCTCCCAATCTTTAGAACACGCTATTCAAATCCCCAGTGTAAAAAGCACTTCAAATAGTGCATATTAAAACAGCTGCCCATGGAATCCTTTTTGCATGAATGATCATATGACATAATGTTTTATACAACATATTTTGAGAAGTGTAATCTATATCACAAATTAGACAAGATCTTACATTCTTTCAAAATTTAATCTGATTCAAACTATTAATAGCCTCTATTAGAGTATAATGTGGTAATTATGATTTAAGTATGAAATACTTTTAAGTCATACCATTTTTTTCCCCTAAATTACATCTCATAGATAAATGTCCAGCTTACCTACACAACAGATTAACTCCACATCTTTAGAAAGTTAAATTTAGTGCAATCTTTGTAAGGAAAGCAATGGCAATATTGTAAATATACATTATACATTTTTAAGAACTCAACATGAATTATGCCAGTTAATTCTTGCAATCAACACATGAGGATGTACTGTTAGTCACTTTACAAATGAGAAAACTGAGTATCAGATAATTGAAATAACTTGTCCAAGACCATAAATTTAAAAAATAGATGTGAATCAGTCTTTTTCCACTTCAGAATCTTTGTCTTAAAATTTCTACTACTTTCCTATGATATCAAATATGTCTGGTGTTTCTTCAGCAAGCTTTCAAGCAAAGATCTTTAAAAATAGAATAGACAACCAGTGATCTTAATGATTCAGTTACTTTCTTATGTGAAAACAGTGGGATGGAAAAATTATCCTTGGAATTTCTTTCTGACTTTGTGATGGTAGAGATAAATGAAAAATAATTCCCATACAATGAAGGAATTTGCACACTGTTATTACACAAAAAGAACTCACAGTTACTTGTTACAGACTTCTGTGAAAAACGAGATTGATTTTTATCAATCTGAAATTGCTCAGTGGAAATCGTCATTGCTTAACACAGAAGAATGGACCAAATTGCCTCTAAGCTGTCTTCATCTACATGAACATAGGAGCCAAATTTTAACTACTTTTCCTGGAAAAGATATATATGATGAACATTAAAAGAAAGACACATGGTCTTTTCAGAAATTTTACAATTTTCTTTAAGCCAGTAGTACTGCCAACTTGCTAAGAAACATAAAGAATTTTAAGAAAATTAAGCTCTAAATTGAAGGCTATGAGGAAAAGTCTAGCATTACCATACATATCCCAAGATGACTTTAAATTTTTTGGATTGAGTATTTTAATTTTTTGAAATTGCCAACAGTTTGTTAAGAGATAATCTAAATTAGCAGCTACTGCCAAAAAAAAGAAGATTGTATTTTCCCATTCATTGACATTGTGGAACATTAAATCTGCACTCATTATGGATCCATGAGATGTGTAGTTTTAGTTTTGTTTTTTTTTCTATTGTGGAAAAATAATAGAAACTGTGAAATATCAGCAGAGAAATTCTATCCTCAAAAGAATGAAGTACTAATAAATCAGAGATAAACAGTTTAGACCTAATCTTGTCCACTTTTTAGACTTTTGCTATTTTGTGGTAGTTATATAATGTACACCTTATTCTGAATGTTATAATAGATTAATAGAGCTTTCAGGACTGATTACATCAACTCAAGCTGTCTTTTCCAGAAACAATACGCTATCCATGATTCTTAATGCTTATGTGGTCAGAATCCATAAATAAGAAGTGCAGTAGATTAATCTATTAGTGGTTATTTAATTTTCTTTGATTTTCCTTTATTTTATTGGGGGATAGTTTCTATTGACTTGTAAATAGGTCTTCCAGGCGCTGTAAAGCTCAGTACCTTGGGTTTGTCTAAGATCGCCTGGAAAAACACTCATGACTGAAACATTGAAACCCATTACTTTGCTTCCTCCTGCTGCCTTAGTTCATGAAGATATCCTGAGAGCGTGTCATATGCTCTCTGAACATTCCCAAATGAAAGCTGCCTAGTTAATCAGGGAACAGACCTCTAAAATTACTGTTTTTGTCTGCTATCCTTTTCTTGACTACTCCTTTTCACATCTCAGACATAGAACAAATTGGAAGAGTAGAAAAAAATTGTGGGGAAAAAAAATCCTATCACTCCTCCCTAATCTATGTATATGGAAAATATTTATTCTTTCAATAATCTTTTAAAGTTATAAAAAATTAACTAGGAAATTATACTGCTAACTCAGATAACTTCTCCCATCCTGCTTTAATCTATATTCAGTAAGAACTAAACACTTTCTTTTCCAAAACCCATAGTTTGATTGGAGAAATTAGTTCATTAAAAGATGAACATTTTTTTCAAATTTGACGGATATTTGAAAATAATATTTTAGTATTTTCCTTATACATAATCTATAAATATATGACATAAGGATTGTGGGCAGTGATAATAATATCTTGCTGGAACAAGAATCAGATTTTCACCAAGCTTAAATTTAAAAACACACTGTTGACCAAAAATGTAGAGAAAATACAAAGTCTGGTCAAATTTTATGCCATCTGGAAGGTATAATCACTCTCTGAGTATTTAGAATGATACTCAGTAGATTCCACTTGCTGGACACACGTCAGCAGTGGCAAGGTACAGCTGATAATAGATGAGTCTATTTCTACCCAGTTCTTCAGCATGTTATATGGGAGTCATTTAATGTTTGAGATAACATCTTTTGTTTCTGCCCTTCCTTCTTCCTCCCTTCTTTCCTTCCTTTCTTCCTTCTTCCTCTCTTTCAATGATTACTCTTTTATCACTAGGCCCTGTGTTAAGACGTGAGATGCGGTAGACAATGCAATAATTGTGGCCCTTTACTTCACATTGCTTAGAGTCTAAGGGGGAGACAGAAAGCTATGAAAATTGTATACAGATAAGTATAAATATAAAATTTTGTATATTATATATTGTATAAGTACAATGAAATCAATGGGTAAAGCTTTTGAAATAGATTAATAGGATAGGAAGTGTAGCTATGACAATAGAATGAATAGTTAACAAAGGCTTCTGTGAGAAAACAGCACTTCAACTAATACCTGAACAATGAAGAGAAGACACCCATTAAAAAGAATGTGTGTTTATGGGAGAGAATGATTCAGACAAGAGACCAGCATAAACAGAGTCAGACTTTGATATGTGAAAGATGAGCAATGTGGTTAGATGGTTTTGAGTAAGGAGAACAGTGATTTGGCTTGAAGTTGGAGAAATAAGCCCAGGCTGTATCAGACAGGTTTTGCAATATACATTAAGGAGTTTGAATTCTTGTCTAAGTGCAATGGAGAAACATCGAAAATGTTAAGCAAAGGTGTTATAAGATCTATTTTATACGTATAAAAATATCTCTGTTATTTGTATGGAAATATAGTGAGAGTGAAAGGGAGAGACAAATTAGTGGTCTGTTAAACTTATCCAGGTTAGTGTTGGTGGTGGTGAGGACTAGTGCAATAGAGAGGTAGGAAACTGGGAAGAATATAAGTTCCATTTTGGAGGCAAAATTTGGCAGAATTAGTGATGATATGGGAATTCTGTGAAAGTAGGAGTGGAATCCAGTGTAATTCCTCAGTTTTTGACTTGAATGATTCAGCAAATAGTAACATCATTCACTGAAATGTGTATACCTGGTGGGGTTCTTTTGGGGGGTGAGGAGAAGGAGTTAAGAGGGGAAAATTAGGAATTTGATACTAGGCATGTTCAATTTGAAAGCAGTTTTTTGTCTGTTTATTTTATCTATAGAAATTTGAATGGAATATAATCTTGGGAAGAGAATAGATCACTCTGCTTGTTTCCTTGGGCTGCCATTAACAAAGTGCAACAAATTGGGTGACTTAACAGAAGTTTATTCTCTCACAGTTCTGGAGGTTTGAAGAAATAAATCAAGGAGTCTGCAGGGCCATGCTCCCTCTGACGCCTCGAGGAGGGGATCTCTGCTTTTCTCTTCCAGCTTCTGGTAGCACCAGGCATTCCTTGTTGTGTGGCTGCATAACTCCATCTATGTCCCCATCTCCACATGGCTGTCTTCCTGTGTGTCTCTGTGTCTTCACATGATGCTTCTGCTTTTTGGGTCAATCTCTCTCTTCTTCTTGTAAGGACACCAGTTATACTGGGTTAAGGTCACAGACTACTCCTGTATGACTTCATCTTAACTAGCTACATCTGCAATGACATTATGTCCAAATAAGGTTGCTTGCTGAGTACTGGGGGTCAGGATTCCAGCATATCTTCCTGTAGAACATAATTCAACCCATGACTATCACCTCTCAAGAGAGTGTAGAGAAAGAAGAAACAAGCTTAGTAATGAATATTTGAGGGATTTCAGTATTTAGATTTCTCATGGTGAAGGCACTGATGGAAGTTCTGGAGTGTTAGCTAGGAGGAAGTCAGGAGTCTGTTTTCACTACAGTGAGTGAAGAGAGTATTTAAGGCAGGAGTGGTAAAAAGTGTTCATTTCTATCGAGACGAGTAGGAAATGCAGGAAAGGCAAGAAATGGCTAATGTCATCAATGAGCAATGGAGTTGCTGATGTTTTTAATGATAATCTTTGTCATCAACAGAATATTAAATTATGTCAAGTCAACATTATTAACAAAGCAGGAAAATGTAAAGTGTCTTTTAGAAGGAGTTCCACAGAAGTTATTACTAATATTATTATGTGATTTAGGTGTTGATGTTCTCTGAAAACTCAAGGGTAAATAACAGCTAGTTTCTAAGATTAAAAGGATTCTATATGGCTAATTAGCTCTATGTTCTTTATGCATGTTCTTTTTTTTTTTTAGGAAGATTAGCCCTGAGCTAACTGCTGCCAATCCTCCTCTTTTTGATGAGGAAGGCTGGCCCTGAGCTCACATCCATGCTCATCTTCCTCCACTTTATATGTGGGACGCCTACCACAGCATGGCTTGCCAAGTGGTGCCATGTCTGCACCTGGGATCCGAACCAGCGAACTCAGGGCCGCCGAAGCAAAACGTGCACACTTAACTGCTGCTCCACTGGGCAGGCCCTGCACGTTCTTTATGTATATGATGGAATAGGGGAACTCTGTTTCCCTTCACATCACTATGGAAGTAAATAAATTTGGACTCTGATTTTACACTGAACAAAAAGAAATTCTATCCTTACAAGTGATATAAATGTAGAACATAAACGAAAATTTGAAAAAGAGGGTATAAAAACATCTAAGTCTAATACAGAATTGGAGACTTAAAAAATACTGGAAAACTAAGTTATAGAAGAAAAGATAGATTATATTTAAAAAATCCAAAATATAGCATGAGATATTATCAGCCAAATTATGAGACAAAAACTAAATTACTTACGATTTCTAATGCTAAAATTTAACATATGACTCACTTATACGTTAATTTTACCAGCAGCGAAAGTGAAAGGTATAGAGTAGGAGTGGTTAAGATAAAGAAAAAAATTGCAAACAAACATATATATGATAAAAATCAACACTATGTTGTCTTATTTAAGTAAAACTATGTGTGTATATGTACATATGCATAACATATATATCTGCATGAGAAGATGCATGAAATTATAGTCCCTGAACAGTACTTAATTTAGGGAGATGAGAATTCAGGTGATTTTTACCTTTGCTCGTCTACTAATATTTGCAAATTTAATATAAAGCAGAGAAAAGCAACAAATATCTTCTCATTGTGAATAAATGAGTTGATTCAACTTTCTTAGATAATTTTTATTGTCTACGATTGACTCAATCTTGCACATGTTTTTTAATCTGCTGGACAGACATTTATGATTATCTTCCCTGAGTAAGGAATTAGGAATGAAAACTGTATACATACATGCCTTCATGGGCCTAATATTCTAATGGATAAAACAGATCTCAAAACAAGTGTATTCTTTTTGACTTTCATATTTTTTGCCTCATAGGCACCATAACATGGACCAAAAATTTTATATATAAAAGTTTATTTTGTATAACTTTCTCTTCCTCCTTTTGCCAGTTCTCAAATATCTCAGCCCTAGATAATTTTTATTCCTGGACTGTTTATCTTAACTTGTCTTAAAGTTAATGAAAAACGGCAATATGCAGGACATTTAAAGGTTGGCTAAATAGATCAAAGTAGTAATAAAAACTAACTTTGATAAAGATGTGAATAAAAAATGGAAATCACAAGAATATATGTACTTTAATTAATGTGTGCATTTCATTGTATTAAAAAAGTACCTTCATGTTTCTCATGATAATGCATAAAGGTGACTCAATTCAATAATGATAAGATATAATTCATTATGAGACAGGTTAATGCAATGTTCTATTGAGCCCAAAGTTTCAGCATATGAATTTATGCGCCATTGTTTAGGAGAGGAAAAGGTCAAATTAGTCCCATAAGCAAATTGGGGAATTCACTTAGTCCCCAAAAACTATCAAATGAAGAAGCAACATCCTGCAACATTGGTTTCTCTAATGCAATGAAATAAGCAGAAAGGTTATGAAAACCTAGGGAAATATGGGTTCACATTTATCCAGTATGGTTCTGAAATACTACACAAGAAGATCTCTAGAACTGAGGGAGCAGGAAATATTCTGCCATCATTTCTTGTACACTATCCATAAAGCTGATTTGAAGGAGGAATACCTCAGTTAATGGTTTCTATAGAAGCAGTTTAACCTGTTTCCTAGGGAGCATAGTTGCTTAGGAAACTCAACTATATTGGAGCGCAGGGGCTGGGACTAGACACCTGCTGGTGTACACTATTTCATCCTACCATTTTTTACCCTCTTCTTCTCTCTTTCCTGGCTGCACTTTCATATGGCAGAAGGGCAAAGTTGGAAAACCAGTGTGGTTCTTGGCACAGAGTGGGGATCATTGCTTGTGGGCTTACCATAAAGGCCATCTTTGGTAGACAGGTTATTTTTGAGGGCAGATTGGGTGATATTTTCCTACCTTGTAAACACCTTCCATTGGCCAACAGGATAATCTCTGAGGATTTACTATAATCATATTCTTTGGAAAGCCTGGTGCATTAAGAAATGGTAATTAAATTTTGTGAGAGCCATTTTCCAAAATCTGCCCAATTAAGAAAAAAAATTAAGGGCATAGGTATATAAGACACATTCTAAATCTTAGGCTGGTTTCCTGAAAACAGCAATGACATTCCCCCTTTGAAATGTATAATGCTATATAAAAATAGAGTGCATGTTATATAACCACTTTGGGATTTTAGAATCAATGAATAATTCTGGTGTTAATTAGTTGTTTTTATTTTTTATATAAATTAAAGATTGGGTAGATATTAAACTGTATACATTATCTATCTGTCGTCATCATCATCATCACCTATCTATCTAAACGAGTTTTGTAATGCCTTTTGAAAGCTGACCACTTGTTTTCAGTTGCTAGCCTTTAAAAATGTGAAATGATGATGGCAATGTGGGAACAAGCTGCAAATGTGCCTTGTGTTCTCAGCACACCAGGCTGCCACATTTCGCAGCTGTTCAGTAGACGTGAGGAACTAAGCAACAGAACCCATGCCAGCGGACTGGGAACCCCTAGATGACACAGCATTACAAAAAGAGAAAAAAATAAACTTTGCAATTAACCAAAAGCAGTCCCTGAGGTTTGAGGCTCAGCATTCCCCCTACCTTCTGCATTCTGTCTGTGAGGCTTTGAGAGACAAGCAATCACAACTTTTACTCAAAAATGTTCGGTTGTAACAGATTACACAAAGTTACTCATATTTTGGCAGTCAACAACCCCAGACATTCAGAGAGAGAGAGAAAAGAGAAGAGAGAAGGGTTGCCTAAAACCTAATTCATTTTACCCTAGAGTTAAAGTGAACTTTAAATTGTTTTACAAAATGTTTAACTTTCCAATTAACTCTGTGTGCTTTGATAGGTAATGGAACCCTGAGACTCTATTTTTCAGACACTACCTGCTTAGGGTCACGATCACACTTCTGATTTTCATCTTCCTTTTGTGTCAAGGTTTTCCTGAGCATAAAAGACATAAAGGCCAAATGTTTTTATCCGTGAATAACAGGCAATGGTACGATCTTCTAAAATAATCCTCTAATTTGGGCAGCCCTCCACGATCACTGACTCTCCACATTGGAATGAATTCCCAGCTTCACTACTAGCTCATGCTCCATCTTGGACTTCTAGGAGCATATGCCTGTCAGTGACCTATTAAGTACTGTGCTGGTCTTTCTGGAGCAAAGACAAATGGCACAATCTGTGCCCTCTCACCAGTGAAACAGCAGCTCAAACAGAGATCCCAAAATTTCTCTTTTACTTTTTGTAATTTTAGTCGCATTCAGTATTTATTAGGCACTAACTTGGTGCTTAATTTTGCTAGATCCTATATATACACAGATAAAAATACGAATCACTATTTTGTGGAACTCACTTTCTCCCCTCACTAATTTCAGGACTTCACCCTCTTGAGGGACGTTGGCTGCCTCCAGGGCAATCAGTTTATGCTGACCTGACTTGTTCCCTAGATATTCTTAGTTTCTGTGGCTGTTTGACAATATTGTTGGGGCCTCTCTTTAAGCAGAAGCAAATAGCTTCTATGGGTAGCATCTGTTCCTTCTACGTCTCTTGGTGTCTTCCTTCTAAAACATAAGATCGTAGTGGAGGGTTAATGTGGATGAGGGAAAGAGCAACAGAAAGAACTATCCAAAAGCATAATAAATCATTTTAAAAATAATAAATATTTATGTGTCTAAACTAACTAAATAACACTAGATCTATGAACGTTTCCTACAGGTTAATGCAGTCACTTTAATTTATCTTTGTTTCCCATTTTCTTTGCAAGACTTCAGATTTTCTTTCAAAACACAATTTTACTTGCTTCAATAAAAAGGTATTTTCCACAGAGCAGCCAAAGGGAGCCATTTAAAACTTTTTTTCAAATCCTGTTATTCCCCTGCTCAAAACAACTCAGGATCTTTCCATCACAATAAGGAAAAAACTCAAAAATCATGCAGCAGCCTCCAAGCACCTGTGTGATCTGCCCCCTGGTTACCGCCTCCCCTTTGCACCGTGTGCTGGCCTCTGCACTCTTCTCCATGTTCTCCGCATGCTCCTGCCTTACATCTTTTTCCTTTTAATTCCTTCTGTCCTGAAACTTTAGGTTTTCAAGATGCTTCTAGATGCTTCTAGAAAGATGCTTCTAGAAAGCCCAAATAGTTGATGGCCAGTTCCTTCAGGACTCTGTCAATGTGTTCCTTTCTCAGGATGCCTTTTTCTGTCTCCATATCTAAATGTCAATACTTATCCCTCTTTATTCTTTTACCCTCCTAATCATTTTCTTCTTAGCATGCATTACTACATGACATACTATATAGCTATTATTTCATTCTGTTAACCAAATAGAGTGTAAGTGCCAAGAAAGCAGAGATTCTATCATGTTCACTGTTGCATTCGTAGCATCTAGAAAACTACTTGGAAAATAGCAGACATCAAAATATTAGTGATTTGAATGGAAAAAAGAATGGATGAATGAAGAGACCTCCTTAAGTAACAAGTGGGATGTTGTTCATGGTTCTTTTGAGTTACCTCAGAAAATCTCTTCAGAGTGCCACTTTCCCAGATTCTTCTGGCTGTCTCCTTTCATGAGAAAAAACAGAGAATACGTTTTGAAATATTTATTTCAGTAAGGGGTATGCATCTTTCAGGTGACCCCTTGTTTTATAAAGCACAGTTTATCAACTTCCTTCTTTAGAACTTCAAAATAAAACATATGCAATTATATGTCTTATTACTTAAAATTGATGTAATGAGAAAAAAATTGCTGAAAATAACTAAAGCATGTTAGGCTATAGGTTAATAGCTTGTTATGGGACATATTCTGCTTTTATTGCATTTTAAAATTAGACATTATAAATGAACACATCTTTGCTGTAATGATTCAAACAATACCAAAATGAAGAGGAAAAATTAAGCCTCTTGTGTCAGCTTGGGTGCCCTCAAAAACAGAGTTGGGACAATGACTTGTGTGCAGATAGTTTGAGAAGTGATGCCAGGTAGTAGGAGGGAAGGATCAGAAAGAATGAGACAGGGAGGGAGGAAAAAAACCCATATATAGGTGCAGAATTGATTTCATTGCTGTAAGCAACAGATGCTTGTAGAAAGCATATGTTATGCCTTCCAGGACTGTCTAACCAAAGCATTTGTCCACCAATTCTCACGCCAATTGATCAAAAATTGCTGCTTCAGAGTATTTATGGCTATATTTCTGAGCTGCCCATGCTGTGAGTGCTTCTTTCTTCTACCTTGCAGAAATCATGGGAGAGGGCTAGAGGATGTGAGGCTGGGGCATTAGTGATAAAGGGATGAAAAGTCTGCACTCAATCCACATGTGCCCTACATGAAGTCTACTCTGTTACTGGGTCTTCAAGGTCTCTACAGATGACTTAATATGCAAGGGTCAATGGAATAAGCTACAGTCCTCCTTACTGAAACTGGCCCTAAGACTGTTAACGATATTTATCATCTCCCGTTCCATCACCACTTCTAGACATGCCACCCATTCCAGCAGTATTTCATCCAATCTCAGTTGCTTGCTTGATGCAGTGACCTAGGCATTAATGTCTGAGAAGCCTAAGCCTTGAGATCCTTGACCCTAATTGTAATTGCTGCCACTGTCCTTTCACCATGGTACCAAGCTTGGGAGCTCCAAGAGAGGCCCAGGTGGATCTCCTGATTTCCACATATACTCCCTTTACCCAGAAAACCTAGTTTTATTATGTTCCTTACTACAAATAATCTCATCCCTCTACCCTCAGGAACCAGAACATCTAATCCTGCAGAGGCTTAGGTTTTGGGTAAGGAAGCATAAATTTCTCATAGGTGACTGCCAGTGATGGTGAGCAAGGCCATTTCTACTTGATCCTTGCACTGTTTTTTACAGTTATTGGGTGCAAGCTTCATATTTCAAGAAATAAGTTCAATGCATACACTGCATCCTGATAGACAACATCTCAACCTTGAGGAGTTTTTTTTTTTTTTTCTGGTCAAAAATGGTGCCTTAGTTGAGTCTTTAATAAGACATTCCATTACTCTGTTATGGCTATCCATTCTGGGTAGTGCCATATAGAGTAGAATCAGTGGATCTCATAATCATGTGCTTATTGCCACACTAACTTCTCTGTAAAATGAATCTTTTAGACTGAGGTGGTGCCACATGCTATAAGTCTTGCATTTTGGTGCTGGCAAAAACTATGGGTAGGGAAGGCAAACCAGTACTAAAGTAAGACTCAATTTTCTTTAAGATGAAATACTGCCCTCTAGGATGGACAGGGCTGATGTAATTACCTTCCCGTAAAGTGACTGGACCAGTCTCCTTGGGCTCAACATTGGTCTCTGCTATGAGAGTTTCAGACTTTCAAGCATCAGTAGAAGGTAGATCTGGGAGCTTTTTGAGAAGAAGCTCAAACCATTGGATCCATACATACATAGCCATCATCCCTGCTACCACAGGTAGTTTATTCATGACTTCTTCCACAAACACATATGGTCAAAAGAATAAGGTGGCTGAGGTCCACTAGTTGGCTCATGCTGTCTGTCTGTTTTTTGAATGTATCCTTTGTGCTGTATCAACTTTAGTGGGCATTAGTTTGAGATGCAAAGATCTTGACTACTTGGCAGTCTGTCTGTGCACGCTTTCCTCAGACTTCTTCGACTCTAAACTTCTAATCTCACTCCTTTCAGGCCCTTCATCAACTGGCCAGACAGTCATCATTTCCCAGAAAACATGTGTATCCTGACCTCAGGTCAGGTCTTCCTTTGTGGGAAGTGACTGACCAAGTATACTCCTCCCAGTTCTGTCCACAGTGAGGATTTCCCTTGTCACTGCCCTTCACTGACACTCCTTGTTGTATGTGGAATTGTGTCCCCCAAAGTTATATGTTGAAATTCTAATCCCTGGTACCTGTGAATGTAACCATTTTTGGAAACAGTGTCTTTGCAGATATAATCAAGTTAGGATGAGGTCATAATGGATTAGAGTGGGCCCTAATCCAATGACTGGTATCTTTATAAGAGAAAGAAGAGGAAGATTTGGACACAGAGACACGAACAGGGTGAGGGTCATGTGACAATGAAGGCAGAGATTGGAGTGATGCAGCTGAAAGGCAAGGCACACTAAGGATTTCTGGCAACAATCAAAAGCTAAGAAGAGTCAAGAAAGGATTCTTCCCCAGAGCCTTCAGAGGGAACACGGACCTGTGGATACCTTGAGTTCAGACATCCAGCTTCTGGAACTGTGAGAGAGTAAATTTCTGTTGTATGAAGCCACCCAGCCTGTGGCACATGGTTATGACAGCCCAAAGAAACTAATGAACTCCTCATTGTTCTGTCCTGCAGAGACTTTATATTTTCGCCTTGCATCAGATTTTCAAGCCAACTCATCTGTGAATTGTGCTTCTGTCAGCCGTGAGGCCAGAGTTGGGAGCTGAGGAAGACACATTTGTAAAACAGAGTCTAGGCTCCCTGCCTGTGTAACTTACTTGTTCCCTTCAGATCAGTTCAAGCCAGTTCGAGAATGTACCCTTTCCAGTGCACAACAGATTACTTCTGCCACCACTTGACCTTATGATTTGGTAACCCAACAATACCAGGATGATGTTGGGCAGCTCTGATCGCACAGCCACTTGCACTCCTTGGTCAGACATTCATCCACATCACGGGAGCTATTTTTCACACACACAGTAGTTCTTTGCTGCTGAAGACACGGCTCTGCTACAGAACACTAGCATCTGTGCTGAGACACTCCAATTAGAGCTTTCCAGAGACCTCATACAGCTTCTCTATCTCATACGGACGCCTTTAGTATTATTGTATTCACTGAGTCATACAACCAAGCTGCAGGGCATTTTGCACAACAGCTTGGACCAGCTTGCAAAGCCTTTTCTTTGCCCCTCGAGCTAAATTTTGCTAGAGAGGACAGGTTTTATGCTTTAAAGTCAGGAATTCACTTTTTTTCTTCAGCTGTATGCCTCTATGTAGTAAGTAAACCTACAAAAAGCTTTCTTTCTTGGGCTGACTGGTTTTTCAGGGTCAGGTTTCTTTCTCTTATTTTCAAAATCCTTGGAGCATATTGTTATGTGGTTCTAATCAAGCCAGGGCCTTCATTGCAGATTTCTCTCTCTCTCTCTCTCTGATCACTAGTTGCGTGATAACAGGTGTGCAAAAATACTTCTGAGAGAGGGAAAACATTGAGCTGCTTAGGGGTCTCCTTCAGCCTTCAGTTCTAACTCAGTGCACCAATGCTGGCTTTTCTTGAGGTCCTTGGTGTGTAGGGTGGAGAAGCACTATTTATAAAGTGGTAGCTTGATTGACTCTCTGCAAATATTTCTTTTGAATGAACCTCCATCTAGGGCAAGATCTGAGTATTCTTGCGTCTCCAGACATAAAATCCATCAAATTCCATTAGAAAGTTAACCATTGTCTACAGCAGTGCTGTTCTTTTCCATCTTCTCCTTTCAGATAAGTAAATGTCTAAAGTATCTTAAAGAGACGTATATGGTTTCCTCCAAGCATTAGGTCTGTATCAGGTATGTATCTCCCAGTAGTCTCTATATTTGACTTTTAATGTCCCAGGGGATTAGTGTAAATGCTGTAGCCCCAAGCAAATTTTCAGAAAAGACCTTTTGACCTATTACTAAGTAAAGGCACACAAAAAAAGATTTCCTTTTAGTCCTGAGGTCTTGCACTCTTGTATTACATTCTCCCAGCAAAATCCAGTCTCCAGGCCATACACACTTGGCTGTTCAGTGTGGAATTATGCCAATATATGTGTATATGGACTTAATTTTTCACCATCACTTCAGAGTTTTACAGGGAACATGCCCAAGGAATGAACACATTTAGTATACTGCAAATTTGAAACTAATTAGAAAAAAAATCTTTCCTCAAGTCTTTCTTCTGTGAAAAAATATCCAAAAAATGCAAAATTTAGCCCAAATCTATTCCTGTATACCAAAAAAAGAAAAAAAGAAAACAAAACAAATGTGTCTGTTGGTTAAGAAATCCCTGTTTGCTTCTAGAATATGTGGGCAGCAGTTGGCCAAGGTGTGATGTTTCTGAAGTTTAAAAATGTTGAACTAATTTCATGATATAACCTTTTTGTTTTAAAAAATTTGTCTTATAAATCAGTAATAAATTATAACTAAAATATAATTTATTTCTGAATAATTTCCTATGTAATTGTTTGGATATCTTTTGAAGTTTTGGTTTTAGGTCACTTTCCTGATGCTCATTTTCATTTATTTTTGTCTTTGCTGTGGTGAAGGGAACAGAATGGGGTACTATTCTTTTCCTCATTCTCATCTCTGTCTCTCAATCTTTCTATTGCCCCCTCTCCTTCTCTCCCCCCTCTTCCTTTCCCTCCCTTTCCCACTCTCCCTCCCTCTCTCCCTGCAGCTCTCTCTTTAATTCTCTTGAAAAAACTCATTTATTGATTATCCTGTTTGTGCTATCCAAAGACCTCTCAAAGACCAAAAGCCTTCTTACCCAAATTGAACACTTTTTCTTACTGTATTCTATATTTTTGATCAGAATCTTCTTTCCTCACTAATTAAAAAGTAGAACATTAGCTCAACTTTATCCTGAAGATAGATGCTATATATACATACTACCTATTTTAGTGATAATATTGAATTTTTGGAAATAATATAAATATGCTCTATTTTACACAAGTTTCTGATTCTCAGTGCTTGAGATACAACTTGTTCATCTATATGAACTCATTAGGATTTTCATAGTAATTCACTTAGTGTATTCCAAGGCAATTGCTGAAACCACATGTTCATCCACACTTATGAGGATGTTGCTATAATGGATAACTGCAAATGTGCATTTTCTAGCTTAAATGTGGTAGGCAATCTAAGCTGATCCCCCAAATTTCCATTCCTGGGTATACACATCCTGTATAATGCCCTCCCCTTGAATGTATACTCAGCATGTGGATATGCTGGACTTTCATTCGGTGATAAGTTTAGCAATTAGCTGACTTCGAATTAATCAAAAGAACAAATATCTTGAGTGGGCCTGACATAGCAGGCAAGATGTTAAAAAAGGTGAAACAGGGTCTGGCCCAGTGGCATAGTGGTTAAGTTCACTCACTCTGCTTCGGCAGCCCAGGGTTTGCAGGTTTAGATCCTAGATGCGAACATACACACTGCTCATCAGGCCATGCTGTGGCGGTGTTCCACATACAAAATAGACGAAGATCGCCATAGACGTTAGCTCAGAAACAATCATCCTCACCAACAAAAAAATTAAAAAAGGAGAAACATTAGAGAGAGGTTCTCCTGCTGGCCTTGAATACACAGCCTCTGTTCATTCTACAGCTGTAAGGAAGTGAATTCTTCCAACAACCAGCAAGGTTAGAAGAGGCCCTGAACCTCAAATGAGACCCTAAATCTGGCTGACACTTGATGCAACCTTACAAGAACCAGAGTAGAAAATCCTGCTAAGCCTTGCCAGGACTCCTCATCTACAGAACTATGAGACAATGAAACAGTGTTATTTTAAGCCACTAAGTTTGTGGCAGTTGGTTACACAGCAATAGAAAATGAACACACTGAATCGGAATTTGAAGGAAAAGCTCACAGTTGCATATGACTTTATTGTCCAACATTCTAACTAAGTTGATTTTTATGAAAAAGAGCAATTATTAACGTATTAATAATAACACTTGTAACATATGGAATAACTTAGTTCTTTATATATGTTAGCTCATGCAATTATTATGAAAACTGTATGCATTAAAGTTCTGAATTCATAAGCAGTAAGGGAGTCTTAGGGAACTGAGCTCTCTTATCAGAAGTGGCAGAGCCGGTGTGTGATGTGCTGACTGGGAGGGATGTGGAAAAGCCCTCTGGCAGACAGGACCCTCTGTGTGGTTTCCAAGCCCACACCTTTCCACCTGAGTGTACTGTGTTTCATTATTTATACAAAATTACATACAAGATATCTCTTTGGAACCACATTGCTAAGATCAATAAAATGTGTGCCTATAATGAAGGACTTTAAAATCTAATAAGAAAAACAGATAGGAATTACCCAATATCTTCCCAGTTCTAACGAACTACTTGCACATGAAGGTTACAGTCTAGTGGGATTAAAAACTACTTAGAGAAGCCATAGTAACAGAGCTAAGCCTTAAATACTCTAAATGATCTTTCTGGTGGAACAATTGGGGCAGCAATCATTTGAGGTGAAGAAATAAAATGCTGCGTTTGGAATTGTGGATGTACACAACAGATTCACAGACTGTTGAGTCGACAGGAGCACAGGGGAGTCAAAGCTCTAACTGAGTTTTATATCCTAAATGTATGCCTCCAACACTGTTTACATGTTTTCTCTGTCAGTCTCTGTCTGTTTCCCTCTTTCTCTCAGTCTCTACACTCCATAATCTAATTGGTTTTTGCATACTAAACTGAAAATTTTGGGATCATGATGTCAGCATCACATTTTGGAAAATTCCTCAGTCAAAACATCACTTTAAGGTCCAGATACTTACAGACACAGATATACACACACACACCTTTCTGCTTATAGTTTATTGTCAAACTTACGGTTGATGCTTAAAATATGTATTGTATGTATGATTTAGTTTCCCTTTGTCCTTGATATTTAAAAGTATTTTTTGAGTGCTATTCTTGATTCCTACTGGTGTATGGCAAAAATTCTGTTTACTAAGGACAAAGAAATGACCAATTTGGAAAGAACACTGATATTTTAGTGTGGGGGAATGATGGTGGTTGGAAAAAAGCTGGGGTAAAATAGACCCAGGAAAAAATAAATGAAGATGCATCAGAGAATAGTAAATCTTAGAGAATGAAACCATATAATATGCTAGGAAGTGACTAAGGAAATTAGGTTAGAATAGGTGGTCAGAGAAGGGATTTCTAAAGACATAACATCTGAGCCTATGTAAGTTCTCTGACTCATCAAATAGTCTAGAATGAGCTGTCTCTGGCTACAAAGACATTTTGTTTAATTAAGTATAGCTCCTAATGGAAAGAAAATATTGTAGAAAAACCTACTTCTGTACAAGGAAAATATACAGGTCTAAAACTAAGAGAAAAATGATGGTACAATGCTGTAGAAGTCCTTATTAATGCATTATAAAAAGAAAACCTGCCTAAAATAACTATGTGATCCTGGACCATTTTAATGAGCAAAGCAAATTTATCGAATTCATTTCCCTGTTGTCTTCTTATTATCAATGACAAATAAATTAGATGAACTGAACTGAACTGAAAAGCACCTATCAAGTTTTCCAAAATTATGATTCAAGGATTCTTATAAATCAAACATTTTATATGGAGGAGGTGTCATTTTTGCACACACTTTAATTTTACAAACTCAGTCGTGTATCCTCTTTATGAGCTTTTTCTTTTTTATCCTTAGAAGAAAAAAATGAAAGAGTAAAAAGCCCCTCATAAAACAGTTCATCACTTCACTTGTGGGAAAAGTCAGAGTAATACACAGCTTGTGGCAACTGAGAAGAATGCAGGATAGGCTATTTTTGTGCTCACTGGAGAAGTATAAATCTTCTGAAATTTTTCCACTTATCATTTCTTGTATTCTATCTATTTGGTATATTAAATACATATATAATAAACTTGAAAACCAGTCATTTTACATGAAACTAATTACATTGGGTAGGGACCCAGAGGACAGATTCATCCGGACAGAGTACTTTCAACACCATTTCTTTGTAGCTTGCTACACTGCAACACCGTGGTGCGAGTCCACATAGAGCTGGCGACTTACGCTTCCTAACTCACCAGCAGTTATTTTTTATATTGTTGTTTATTTAATTCTTTTTGAAGAATTTAGGAAAAATGTTTCCCAGACTTGTATGGGTTAAGGTAAGCATTGATTTCGAAATTATAATTTATAGACACACAGAATAATAACTGATTTCACAGCTCATTAATTCAATTGATGAGCAACAATAAAAGAGAAGTACTGCAAAATACAGCCATGTGATAAGGTGGGAGAGGAAGAGGATAATTTTCCCCTCACTATTCAAAAGAAATAAATGGTCAAACGTACTTTACAGTAAAGGGTAAATTCATTCTGGAAAAGGATTAACTTTAAGACACCATTTTAAAAGCTGTACTTCAACTAAGAAATTGGAGAGGCAACAAATGACACAAAATGTCCATTTTCCTTCGAAGTTAATTTATGTTTGATAGTTGCAGAAAATATAACTTTTGTAGTCACAGTAGCCCTATAATTTTTAATGCTAAAGAGGTGTTTCTCTATTTTCCCCTCAATGAAAATGGACAGCTTTTTTTTTTTTCAAATCTCGATCATATTAATGGGAAGATATGGCATATTTTCCCAAAACTCTGTTTTCCAAATGAAAATAACTTTCACAATGTATAAACCTTCATTCTTGTGAATAAAAACACATATAGTGAAAAATATATATACAGAGAGAGATGGATGTGATAATTAGAATAGGGAAACCCTAAGGTAGATAATTTCTGTGTTTTATTAATTTGCCGTCGTCATGTAAGTCTTCACTAGTCTAAATAATCTCAATAGTATGGATGGACTTAAATGTATATATACGTCCTTTGGTAAATATCGTAACTTTTGCATGTTGATAGGGTATAAAAATGTTAATATTGTATGGGGTTATGTAGATAAAATCCCTACTCTAACGGACCTGGAGAGAAGAAATAATGGAACATTTTCTTTTTCTTGTCATGGGAAAAAAGTAAGTACATTTCTTTTCAAATGTCAGCATAAAGTAGCCACACATAAGCTACTCCAATGTATCATTATATTAACATTATTCTACAATTAGAAATGCTATCTCATAGCCAGACCTTTATTATTTCACAATGAATGTTTAAAAGCATAAAATAAGTTTATATTGAGGGTTAAGTGTATTCAAGTCTGAGCTCTTGTGGTACACAAATAAGGATTAAAGATAGAGGCTCCGCAGCATCCAGGCTTTAGAATTAATATAACACGACCAAGGCAGTGACAGAGGCGATGAGTCACTGCCCGCTCTGAATAAATACTAGAAGTAGCGAAAGAGAAACTGTCAAGGTCGAAGCTCAGTGCTCTTTCAGACCGACGTGATTCTCTGTACAGCAGTCACTCCTTCTGCTTCCAGCTTTCCAAAAGGAGCTGGTGCACTGCAGGCACTCAGGATGAATCTGCCAGATTTAATAATAATCAAGAACACTCTTAAATAAATGTCTCCAGAAAGAGAAGCAATTGGAAACCTAAAAGTAAGAACTGCTTGAACTGTGGCTCATCTCAGAAAGCACAATCTTGTCTCGCTTCAGAACAAAGGTACTAAAGAATAGGGAAGAAGCACGTGGACAGTCACTCCTTGCAGCCGAAAAGATTGTCACACACCTGGCAGATGCCTCGGTCATTCTAGTAACCGTACAGCAAAGATTCCAGGGAAATACAAACGTGGATAGGAGCAACTAACAGAGTCAATATTCATCGATGGAGATTCATTTCCGTTTAAAGCAACTATAAGGCACATAGTTCAGCTTTCTACAATTTAGAGTGAAACAGCTAGCAAAACATGATGTTGAAAGGAAGGAAAGTTGGAGACAAGTATATTCTGTGAGCTATTTCAGGGCTTCATAGTATCAGTGTTCAGGTAACTTTTTTCCTTGCTACTATTTTCTTTTCTTCTTTTGAGATTGTAAATGTATTCCTAACTTTGTCTGTCGCTTATCCTTTCACATAAAATGTTTCCGTGCAAAAACTGTGACACCTTGTACATATTTTGGCTATCAATACAATTTTGACATTGCAGCAGAATAAACAGAATTTTTGAAACTTCCAAACAGTGAATGGTAATCAGGAAATGCCCTAAGCCTCATCACCTTTCATTTTCGTGATAGTCACCATTTCACAGAGTAATATTTATCCAACACTATTATTCATTTAATAGAGCGTGCATGAGTGACACAAATATTTTATTTAGGTGCACTATTTTAATTGCATTAGTCATTTGTAGTTTATGAGAGATTAGAGAACTAAAAGTAAAATCACAGGTGTCTGAAACAATGATCATGTTCTAGTTCCTATTTACATGTAATGAATACCTCAGAATTGTCTAACTCTGCGTCGACAGTTCATCGGATGTAAGTTTCCACAGGAATGGGTGATGACTTTGCGTGAAGTGGCTCTCTTCTGGGAGGCAATTTCCAGGTAGGCAAGCAGTTGAGAGCTGTCAGCTTCCAACACCCCCAGAAGCTGTGGGATTGCTTCATTTCTGAGAGGGGTAGGGCTGCATCCGGCTCTTGCACAACAGCATCTTCTTTCACTTCTTTCTAAATTTATTTCAAATCCTTCTACTTCTCTCCAGTCTCACTGCCACTAACCTAATCAAGGCTACACCTACCTCTCCTCTGGGTTATTGCCGTGGCTCTTTATTGTTCTCAGCCTATTCTTTTTGCTATACTGAATAGAGAGTTGATGTTACAAATAGCAAATCTCTTCTTATCAGGCACTTTTTAATACCCTTTACTGTTTTCTCATTGCTCTGTGTAAAGTAAAATATTCTGAGCACGGTTTACAAGGCCCATCATGGCATTGCTATTTGTTTACGTTTGTATACTCATGCTCTCCCACACCTTTACTGAGTCTTTGTCTCCAGTTGAGAAGGCCTTTTAAAGATCTTCTATCAGGCCTTCTGATTTCTATATCAGGGCTTTCAGACATGTTATTTCTTCAGCCTAAAACACTCTCCAACTTCCCTTTCCTCCCTTCCCCTTGGCTTAGCAAATGCTGACCAATCTTTGGAAATCCACTTAAACAAGGCTCCAAGATTTGCTTAGGAACCTATAACATCTTTATCTACAGCCAGATCATCAGTGAAATGTACTAAAGATAGAAACAAGAGAAACTTCCTGAAAGTTGATTTTGATATATTGACTCACATTGTTTTTGATCCCAACATCAGATACTCTATCTATGAGTAGATTTTCATTAAGTATTTTGTGAATAAGTAAATAAGCCAGATACTAATACACTGAATTATTAGAAGTCTTCCATTTATATCTGTTCATTTTATCCAAAATAATATCATGAAAGACTTTGTAAAATGCCTGGAAAATTTTCAGATGCATTATATCTTTAACAATTGTTCTCTACCACGTGAAATTTTGCCTCCCAGAGAATAAATAGGTTCTCACAAACCCAGGAAGAGGAGAGGGAGAGAAAAATCCTTCCAGCATACAGTTGGTGAAGCCAAGAATGCTCCTAAACATCCTACAATAAGAAGGTAGCCCCCACACAACAAAATATTATCAGGTTGAAGATATGGACAACACCAAAACTGAGAAACCTTAATCTATATCATTTCCTCAATTAGCGTTAACAAGTACAGACAAAAAAGAGAGAAAGAATGAAAGAACAAAGGGAGGGAGGAAGGAAAGAAGGACAGAAAGAAGGAAGAAAGGAAGGAAATGGAAAAAAAGTAAGAAGAAAGAAAGAAAGAAAAGAGGAAAGGAGGCATCTAGCCAATAAAACCTTCTTAAACTATGCCATTTTCCACAAATTAGCCAGTCTGACAGCTTTTAGGGCTGTGTTACTTTCAACATAGTTCCTTAGCGATCATTAACTACAGTTCAGTGATATCAATGCAAGTCTTACTGTACCTCAGAAAGTAATTTATCAAACTCAGGACACCCAAAGTTATTTAGAGTACCAAGGTGCTCACTTGTTCTCTCCTAATGTATTTTGGACTTCGATAATCTTCTATCAAAGATGGTTCTGCCTTCTCCCATCTGATAATCATCGGACTTGAAATGGAAGTTGAAAGTGGTGAATTTCTCATAGGTTTATAAATTCGGTGGACACTTTCAAACCTCTATACCGTTTTGCATGTTGTTTCTTCAGATTTTATAGTCATTTCTCCTTCTTAACATATTGAAAAGTCACCCTCTTACTATAAGTTCTTGCTTAACCATAAATGAATCATTCTCAAATCCATATTACAGCATCATATACCATTCTATTTTTTTTTATCTCTCACATAGACAAACAGTATCTTGAACAAGTGTTTAGTAGTATTTCTAGGACCAAAGAAATAAAGAATTATAGAAATAAAGGAAATTAACCTATGTATATTTTGAGTTTGATAATGTGTCTACTCATACTCAATTTGTATCTTGCCATTTCTAACTTTGTTAGGTCCCTTTAAAAGAATAAAACATAAAATTTAATTACATTCTTATGATTATTTTATTCAGTAAATTGTTTGACTATCCATATTCTATTAATGTGAAATATTTCATAAGTTGGGATTTATTTCTGCTTCTTAAATGTATCATTCTCCTTTCATCTTAAAAAAATTCCTTTATTCTCTTGAAATTTTACTTTCTGTTTTAGATAGTATCTCTTGTGATTCCATGTAACCTTATCCCACAGAATGGCACATTAAACACTTGTTTTGATGTAATTGATGTATAGGTCATTTTTTAACCTTCATTGTAAACATAAGTTTATTTGCCGTGTATTTGTATCTTTGATTTTTTTTTTTTTTTTTTTGCTGAGGAAGATTACCACTGCACTAACATCTGTGCCTGTCTTCCTCTATTTTATATGTGGGTTGCCACTACAGTATGAGTGATGACTGGCATATATTAGCACCTTGGATCTGAACCCATCAATCTGGACCACTGAAGTAGAGCACACTGAACTTAACCACTTGGCCATGGGGCTGGCCTGATCATTGAACATATTTGAAGATTTATATTTTAGTCGTTTTCTTACTCTACTTTCAGAAATATTCTGTATATCATCCTGAGTATATCACCACATGCCCTATGGAACAGATGCTAAAAGGTCTTCTAGTGACATTCTTCCTGGAAAATATCTCTTTTATTTGAATACTCAGAACACAGATGGAATGAGAAAGTGAATAAACCAAAATGTTAGCATCTATAACTTAGAGGCTTACAGCTTGTAATCACACTGCATTTCATACTAAATCAGAATGACTTATACAATCTGTTAGGATGGAGAGATTTAGTGGTCAGTGTGGAACCAGTCTTAACCACTACAGTAAAATCTGGGCAGTCAAAGACAGGATCACTTTGCTTTGAAGACGGCAGTGGTGGGAGGCAAAGAGCAATGGTATGCCACAATGACAAGAGCACCTGGAACCCTATTAGAACAAATGACAGTCACCAAAAAATGTGTGATCTTACGAGTTATGGTAACGAGATGGCAATAGGAGGTACAGCTTTTAAGATGATGCCTCACATGATTGTTCAGGAGCCAAGAGAAGGCAGTGTAAAATTGACAGCAGCCACGAGGCCAACTGTAGCAGCAGCTGAGAGGAATTTTAATAAGGGTAGAAAACCCTTACTGTAGTTATGGAGGCCATGCTTAGCAAAATAGAAGTCCTTACCAAAGATCTAACAAAGGATTATTTTTATTTTTAACCTTTGAAATAATTTATATGAACAGTCTTGCAAATAATTTAAGAAATTATGTCAACTAATTTTTAAAAATTGCATAAAATTGAGCTGACTAGTATGGTCGTGACAGTATGGTTATTTTAACTACAGCAGACAGACATTGAGAATCTACAAAGGAAATCTTTGAGACATTGGTTTAATGGGTGAGTAATCCACCATCATGTGGTGGAATAAGGAACAACATTTCAGAAATAAATGGAACTTAGTTGCAAACAAAGAATTCTTCATTAAAATTAGCCATCGGTAGTGGTTTCCTTTGTGCTATTTTTAAAAATTATGTCTTGCATAAATTTAGGGAATGGACAAATCTATAATGACAAAAACCATTAGTAATATGAAATAATATGACGTTCAAGGTTTGAGAAGCTAATCTCTGCTAGATCTCCACCGACCACCACTCTTTCACATTTGAGTAAAGCCTGGTATTTATCATTATTAGATACATTCATTCACTGAAACATTTTCAAGTTGATGAAACTGACCTGATTAAAAAAGAACAACTTTCTAAAAACTTGTCAATGTATTTTATCAATTTCTCATGACTGATCCTAATAGAAGTAAATTTAAGAAACAAACCAAACAAAAAGAATAAAATAGGAATAAATTTAACGAAGGAGGTGAAAGACCACTACACAGAAAACTGTAAAAAAATTGTTGAAAGAAATCAAAGAAGGCACAAATAAATGGAAAGCTACTCTGTGCTCGTGGATTAGAAGAATTAACATAGTTAAAATACCCATATTACCTAAAGCAATCTACAAATTCAATCCAATCCCTATCAAAGTCCCAATGACATTTTTCACAAACATAGAACAAAGAATCCTAAACTATATATGGAACAAAAAAAAAAGACCCCAAATAGCCAGAGTAAGTCTAAGAAAAAAGGACAAAGCTGGAAGCATCACACTCCCTGATTCCAAAGTATGCTGTAAAACTATAGTAACCAAAATTGCATGATACTGGTAAAAAACAGACACACAGATTAATGAAACAGAATTGAGAGTCCAGAAATAAACTTACACGTTTGTAGATAGCTAATTTTTGACAAAGGAGCCAAAAACATGCAATGGAGAAGGGAAAGTCTCTTCAATAAATGATGTTGAGAAAACTGGACAGCTACATGCAAAAGGATAAAAGTAGACCACTATCTTATATAATAGACAAAAATAACTCAAAATGGATTAAAGACTTGAATATAAGACCTGAAACCATAAAACTCCTAGAAGAAAACATAGGTAGTATGCTCTTTCACATTTGTCTTAGCTGTATATTTTGAATGTGTCTCCTAAGGTAAGGGAAACAAAAGAAAAAATAAACAAATAGGATTACATCAAACTCAAAAGCTTCTGCAAGGCAAAACAAATTATCAACAAATGAAAAGAAAACCTACCAACTGGGAGAATATATTTGCAGATCATATATCCACTAAGGGGATAATATCCAAAATATGTAAAGAACACATACACCTCAACAACAAAGAAACAAACAACCCAATTAGAAAATGGGCAGAGGATCTGAACATACATTTTTCCAAAGAAGATATATAGATGGCCAATAGAAACATGAAAAGATGTTCAACATCAATAATTATTAGTGAAATGCAAATCAAAACCACAATGAGCTATCACCTCATGCCTGTCAGAATGGCTACTATTAAAAAGACAATAAATAATTGTGGGAGAGATGTGGAGAAAAGGGAACACTTGTACACTGCTAGTGGGAATGTAAATTGGTGTAGCCACTATGGAAAACAGTATGGAGATTCCTCAAAAAATTAAAAATAGATCTACCATATGACCCAGTAACTCCTCTCCTGGGTGTTTATCCAAAGAACAGGAAAACATTAGTTCAAAAAGATATACGCACTCTTGTGCTCATTGCAGCGTTATTCACAATAGCCAAGGCTTGGAAACAACCTCAGTGCCCATCAACAGATGAATGGATAAAGAAGATGTGGTGTATATATATATATATATATATATATACACACAATGGAATACTACTCAGCCATTAACTTGACTTTACAACAGCATGGATGGACACTGAGGGTATTATGCTAAGCAATGTTAGACAGAGAAAGCCAAATACTGTATGATTTCACTCATATGTGGAAGATAAAACAACAGCAACAAAGCAAACACTCGATACAGAGAACAGATTGGTGGTTCCCAGGGGAAAAGGAGAACGGAGGGGAGCAAAACGGGTAAAGGAGCACATCTGTACAGTGATGGATGACAACTAGACTTTTGGCAGTGAATACGACTTAGTCAACATGGAAGTTGAAATATAATGACATACATCTGGAATTCATGTAATGTTATAAACCTGTGTTACCTCAATAAAAATAAAACAATCTAGGTAATCTGGATAGATCTAATCATCATTTTATGAAGTAGACAATACCATGTTTCATTCTGCATGTCAGTGAACAAGAACTTAAATTTAAACAAACACAGAATATTAAAAAAGTCTTTGTGTCCTATTGAGTGGCATTGACCCTAAACCCTGAGATCCCTAAATAGGATACTAACTGAAAAGAATTAACTCTCTGTTTTAAATAATAAAATGCACTCATCGTTAGATAAGTGATAGATAAACTAACTTGTTAAGCATAGCGAATGTAAGATTCTTATAGGAGATTTTACAGCCCTTTTTAGCCATCTGTTTGCAATTTTTGACTAACAATTTAGTGGAGTATTCACCTCAGTGAATTATTTGAGCATATACCCAACTTCGTCTCAATATATTATCAAGGCCAGAATTTCCATCACTAAACATTTATTTATTATGAATCCTGAAAGTTTCAATCTCCAAAAATCTCCTTGCTAAAATACAAGTATAAATTAAATGGGAAAACCTTTGTCATCTCTTAACCCATTAAATTTATTGAAGAATAGCCAGTAAGTTGAGGAAGGAAGAGCATGTATACTAGGAAGTTTCTGTGAGAAAACAGAAATGAGAGAATCAAAGTGTAACTAAACAAATTTATCTGCTTAATTATTTTGCCAAAGGCTTATTTTTTTTAGACAGTCCCATCTTAGTTAACAAAAAATTTGTGTGTGTGAGTGTGTGTATGTTTAGGGAAGGGTAAAAGATGTGTGTTGATGGAAACCACAGGGTGGGGGTCTTTGAATAAACTTTCTTACCTGTCATCCTAAGGCAGTACTTCTCTTAATAAGAATTTTTGTGCGTTTTTAACTCAACTAACTGTTCCATTCTCAAAAAAAATTTTTAAAAATGATATATTTTTTAAAGTGGTAGGAAAAACTGTAGGAAATTCAATTGGAATAGTTCTCCATATTACTACAGTGAACACCTAGATTTTAAAATATCCTTTACAAATATGTAAGAAAACAAAGACCTATGAAAGATGGCTGCCACTTCTGACCTGCCACACTGTCTCTGTAGATTGAATTTCACTTTGCCCTTGGAGCCATGTTTTTCACTTTATAAAGGAGGAAGAGGAGAGAAATGAATATACTAAATAGAACAGAAAAACGGTATAATTTCACATTGCAAATTTGTATATTCTTGTTCCTAACTTATTCAGAGGACCTAGTTACTAATCTTATTCACCCATTGCTTTGCAATATGTGTACTGTATCTTAAAGAGCTGGTTCAACTTCCCTGATTTATTTTCTGGTTTCTTCTTTTCTAACTTGCTGTCTGTTTCTATGCCATCTTAAAATTCACCCCCAACATGGTAGACATTTTGACTTATTCATGATCAAGGCTAAGAAGAGCCAATTCCATTTGGCAGCCACCTGTGGCTTTTGCTCTCAATTCTGGTTTTAGTTTGGAATTCAAGCCTTTAAAAATAGAGTTTAGACAACAAGAATGATTTAACTTCTATGTGAGCTCTCATTACCTTAACACAAAGGATGTTCTTGTTCCAAGGAATGGGTTTAACAGTATGACATGCCAATACAATATAATAAAGTGATATTTGTATTACTTAGGACATCTTAGGTTGCAAGTGACAGGAAATGAACTCAATCAAGCTTAATCAAAAATTATTATATTGGCTTAGAGTATATCCTCCAATTAGATCAATTAATATATATATTTACATACATATGTCTATTTATATTTTTAAAACATAGATGGAAAGGGTAAGAATGAAGGTTGACTTCAAAAGAGCTGTAAGGAGAATCTTAAACTTTACCTTTCACATTTCTGCTTCTCTTTGAATATTGGTTCATCACTTCACTCCTGGTTTTCTTCGTAAGGCAGGAATCACAGTCGACCAAACACAGTCAGAGTAATCCTAAACCAAACTCCTAGAAAAAGTAATTATTTCTTTCTTCCTTCTTCGCCTCTATCTCCTTCTTCTCCTCTCCTCATCCTTCTCCTTTTTTATTTGCCTAGCTTGGACCAATCAAATATGGGGGATAGAATTTGTGGGAAAAAACCAGCAACTCCAGTAACAATAATATGGAAAAGGTTGGAAGAAGACAATGCCAAGAAAACTCGTTTGCTTTCTGGAAAGAGGAACAATAGAGATTTTTCTAAAATGTGTCGAGTAAGTGTTACCCATACAGGAATAAGAAAGCCTTCTCTTCGTTAAAGCTGATGAGCACTATGAAATAATTTTGTTGAAACAATTTATAGAACATTTATATAAATATCCAACTTAAGATTTGGGAATGGAAAAGAACGTAAGGATATGTATATATGACCAGATTTATGAGAAGACTATATTTCAGTATAGACATATTAACATTTTAATATGGCACATATGTATGGAATGAATCAAACATGCTTGTATTCTTCAAGTTTTAACTAGGAAAATGAAACCACATGAAAAATTTAAAGCAGAGAGAACTTAATAAAGAGAACTGGTTGAACTGGCAGTGGGAAAGACGAGCAACAAGAGAGGACAATGATGTAATGCAGATATCAACAACAGTGGGGAGCCACCAGTTCTTTTTGGCTGGAGGTAAAGAGGAAAGAGGTCATGTTACCTGCACTAAGAGGAAAGCTTTATCTGCAACAGCTGGCTTCAAGCAGTCCTATCTAGGGGGAGTTAGGGCCACAGAGGACATGTAGACATTGCTGGAGATATCACCGGCAGAGTGATAAAAATGCTGGCAAAGGGGAAGAAATACTCTAGCTTCTTCCTTTCTCCTATTCCCGTCTCCCACCAGGGCCTCCCATTGGCCAGAGTCGGAGGTCGCTGACATGAGAGGTTGGGAAATAACCCCCTAGGGTCAAGAACACTATCATATAAGCAGAGAAGGCAAATAGTGAGAAATGTATCTTAAGGGAGTATATTTCTGTTTTTCTTCTCAGAGAGAATTTGTAATAGAATGACTTTTTTTCCATTTAGCTTGTTTTCACTGAGAGATTACTGCCCTAGGTACACTAAATATTGTCTATTTCTGATTTCCAAGAAAACAAAATCTAGTTTTTAAACGTAAGCATTTCAAACAGTCTACTTATATAAATTTACTTCAGATTTGTTCAAATCGTATTTACTTTTAGTTCTTTCACGGTAATACTATTTCAGGAAAAGCAGTTGTCCTTGGTATGCTTAAGATTCGAGAAATTCACAATGGCAACAATCAAAACATGAACAGACTGAGTGCGCACAAGACATAAAGACTTGTACTGAAAGGCGACATACAAAGAAATGAGTACTGAAAACATGACAGTCCTTGAGGATTGCAGAGGGATCCAAACAGCAACACCGTTGTACTTGATGATATTTGTTTCCTCTGCCTGGCGCTGAATAATTTTCCTGCTGATGTGTTCAGTGAAAAGATAACAATAATCCTTTCAGGATTTTTTCATTTATAATACAGAAGGTTTGCTTACCGGTTATTTCCTATCTAAATTGTTCTGATATGAGAAATACATGTCATAGCAATCATTTCACTTTAAACATGGGCTCAGTTTAACACTCTGTCTTTTCCAGCAAAATATTTTGTACTAACCTTGGTTGCTTAAAAACAGAAGGTTCTGTTTCTTTTCTTTCTTTTCTTAAATTTTTGTGGATTTCTTACGTCATGGAAGGTGAATGACCGGCAATAGTGAAAGCTTTCTACTCCTTCAAACTTTGAACAGTGCAAGTGTGTATCCTTCTGAACTGAGAAAGGAGAGGATAGCTTTGTGCTTTTTCCTGCTACAGTTTCCTTAATAGTTCAGTTTCCCATTGCCTTCTAGAAGTTTTTAGAAGCTGTGCTAAGGTAGAACTCTCCTTCTAACCTAACCTCCTTCCAGATCATTCCCTACCTGTTCTCCGTGTTCTACTTCTTCATAGTGTCTAATACTATCTACTTATTTGTTTCTTTGTTTATACTGAGGTCCTTGAAGGTAGGGAATTTTTCTTGTTTACCCTTCTGTCTCCCGGGCCTGGAATAGTGTCTGACACATTACAGGTGCTCTTTAAATATTTCTTGACTGATTGACAAGCAGAAAAGTAATATACATGTCATATGTGAGCTTCTTGTATAGCAAGGATAGGTATTAATCTATTATTAATGTCCTTTAATGCTCAGAAACTTATGGAAGATATATTCCTGTTAGTTCAGGAGATTCTTAAAAATAAGGACTTTTTTTTAAATCAACCGTATAACATAATCAGGAACGGTCACAGTGACTAACACATAATGGGTAATCGTCAGATGCTTATTGAATGAGAGAATGCATGAATGAGCAACAATGTACTAAGCCTCCTCCAAACATTCATTGATTCATTGATTGAGTGATTGAACAAATATTTGAGTGTCCACTATGTGCCAGCAACTGTCTAGCTACAAGGGCTATATCAGTTAATAAAACACATTATCTGGTCTCATGTATTTTACAAATAGATTTTAGAAAAAAGCCACTACTAGAAGATTTTTTAATAGTGTCATAATTATGCTGTGAATTGATGACCAAATGGTAATAGTTCATGTATTTTTAACCTCTGCTGGAAGGTAGGGAAATTTTTTTAAAACTTGGTCAACAGTTTCTAAATTTGAAACCAAAGACTTTGACAGCCTAGTGAACAGGAGCTATTATCTTTCAGGTAAATATTTTCCTAAGTGGAACATTACTAGCAAGGTACAACATTGTCTTATCAAATTATGTGCTAACCCATTTAGCAAGTTATAAATTCATTTTATTTTATTTTCATCAGTATTTTTTAGATGAATTAAGAGAAAAGACTGGAATAAAACATAACATAAGAGTGGAATAAAATAGAGCAAAATAGAAAATTCAGAATACTGACACTTGCCAATTCACTTGCCAAGGTATTACTTCATAAAACTTGTCTTTAAGTGTGTGTGTGGGGGGGGGGGTATGAATTTCTGTATTGGCTTATTAAGTCGTAAATTATATTTATTGTAGGCTGAAATAAAAAAGAAAAAAAATGATTGAAGTTATTAGATGCTAGAGAAACAAGAACAGGGTCCAGACCCTGGGATAAAGAACGGGCCAAAGCAAGGCTAGAGCTCAGGGAAGGATTGCTGGCCCTGGAGGTGGGAATGGCTTAAGTGAATCTCCCACCCACCACACACAAAAAATTCACAGGTAAGGCACTGAAGGCAGTGCTGATGAAGACGTGGGCAGTCCTATGGAAGGGAAAATAAAGGTGATGCCTAAATGTTATATGTGTGTGTGGGCAAGTGATGGACTTGGGTGTGATGGGGTGGAGTAGACAGTGAGAGTTGTGGTTTACAAAGGAGAAAAAGGAGATGGGTAATTACTTAATAAGGTAGGAACTATGAGAGTATTCAGATCTCGCACCAGACATGCTGAATCGCAGTTCCAAGCGCATAAAACAGGGGATGCTCGATAGAATAAGAAAGCATAGGGGGCTTATTAGAAAAAAGAGCAAACCAAAAGTTTGTTATATTTGTTCTGAAATGGGGGTAAGAAAATGCTGAGGTTATGAGAATAGCTGCTGTTCTCATCAGTTTCAATTGGCTCAGAACCTGGCTGAGGTTAGGACAGAGCTGAGGTTTCTGCGTTTGTAGAAGATTCTCTGTGTATTTATTGGGAAAGGCATAACAAGCCTGAGATGCTGGACATAAATTAAGAATTGGCAATTCACACACTGTGTTATCAGAGTTTACTAACGTTTCAAATGAAGACAAGAATGCTTGACTTATCTACCTCCAGGACAACTGAGAGCATCAAATGAGATAGCATATGTACAAAGAAGCACAGGCTGTTTTAGGAGTAGCTATTATTATTATTATTATTATTATTTCTTCTTAATGAGGGGAAGGGGTGAACCAACTTACAGCAGAGATTGTGGAAATAGCTTTATGCAGGGGAGTAGAGCCCTGACTCTTGGCAAGATGAAAGAGTGGAAGGTTGTAACAGAATAATCCTTCAGTCATGAAGACTGTTAGAAGGGACCACAATAATAGCAACCGCAGAGGAAAAGAATATTTAGTTGAAGGGAATTCTTTTCTTTTTTGTAATTGCTTCAGGTTCTCAAAGATAAATATACATAAGTGATCTGTGTGAACATTTTCTTGTACTTGGGGATTACATTATAATTCATGTTCTTTCTTCTACTCATTTAAATATACCAGCACAGTTTCTTGACTCTCACTTATTTCTTCTAAACTTGGTTACTTTGATGCTGATCTTAGAATTTTTAATTCTCTTTATTTTTATTTTGAATTATCTTCACTGTGTGGAGAAACCATTTTTAGCCTTATGGAAGATGCAGTGACTTTTCTTAAAAACTTGCGATGAGTATTTTCTCTTAAAAAGGGCGTTGATGGATATGTTAAAGCTGAAACGAAGACGACCGTAACTTTTTCTTTGGATGTTTAAAGGAATCAGTGTATACTATCAAAAATGTAAAACTAAAATGTTGTCCTTGTCTTTTCTTTGCTCTAAGCTACTTCAGGATGAGCATTCCATTTTAGTCATCTTTTTACGTTATGTGCCCTGACTGAGGGAGTGGATTGCACTTAATAAATATCTGTTGAATTGAATTATGTGGATGTGACAAAATTGTCTTACAAAGCTTTACCGTTTGTGTTTCTTTCTAAAAAAATCAAAATCAGAAACATACCTTTAGGTATTTATGCTTAATAAATGAAACTATGGCTTCCTTGCTCCATATTCCATAGACATGAATCAAATATTTCTAAACTGAATGTTGGACCACAAAGTCAGCATCTGTTTAGCAAGTAAATATTTGGTAAGTATGACTTTCAACCATGCAGAAAAAGAGTCATGCTGCCTTTTTCAAGGTGCTCCTTCTTCCAAAGGTAGTTCATATGCTGCCAAAGCAAGCTAAATTTTACACCCAATTGGATGAAGTTCACAACTGTTGGAATAAATTAGGTTAAATAGCCCCTTACCTTTATCTGCAATCTAATGAAATTAAAAAGAAAATCCTGCTATATTTTTCTTCACCTTTTACATTCAAAGTTAGTAAAGTTTGTTACCTTTGTGGATTGCTAAGAGTAACCTTCTAAAATTGGCTTTCTTAGACCTCAAAACTTCTATTGCTATGTCTAATATATATGTTTGAGCTATTTCTTTGGGAATAGTCCTGTCCTATTTAAATTCTATTAAGAGTCTTAAATATAAGCTTGCAGTTTTATCGTATTAGCAATGCATTCTCATTAAACAAAAACCTTCAAAGATTTAAAGTCAACTCAAACTTTGAAATTTCCAATTAGTAGAAGAGATCATCTTAGGTTATCTTGAGGTCCTCAATGGAGCACATTTGTTCAATTTATTATACAGAGTATCTATCATCCAGAATAGTAGTTCTCTCATAATATCCCAGTGACACAAAAAAGAACTTAATTTTGAGGAGTCATGAGACCTTCTTGGAGTCGCATCACATTTTTGAACTCCTGACAGAGATCTAGAGAAAATTTCCTCTCTGGGACGCTGCATTTAGCAGCCTGTAACAGCCGCACACTTGTGTGGCTCTCTTAGACTGTCATCATCTAGTGAACTCTGAAGAAATTTAAGTCTCAGCAGTGATCTCATTAAAAGTCCTTTTTCCTCCTGAAGATTTACAGTTTGGGAATAAATAAAATAATGCCCCATGAATTTGCATGCCGGAAAGCAACCTGAGGAAAACATAATTTAAACCATTTCCATGAGGTTCTACACACAAAGTTTGGTTATTTATATCTTACAAGAAGTCAAAATAAAACCTTCATATATCTTTGGTTTCTTTATTTCAATATATGGGAAATCTTGCTGTTGTGTAATTACTGCTGCAGAATATAATCTAGTAAATGTCTTACTCTTCCTTAAATTACATATATATTCTACAGCTAATAATAAAACCAAAGAGTATTTTAACAATTGGATATTGTCAGGTTTAAAATCTCACACTTTAAAATACAATGATGTTTTATTATATTGAAATACAATTTATATTTTCAAAATTGTATATATCTGTGCATTTCTTATTAAACAAGATATACGTACATATTAGAATAACTAAAAACAAAGTTGAATGGCTGATAATTTTCCTACATTCAAAAATATATCTGACAGAATAATACTTTGGGATACTAAACTAGGTAATTTGCCATATATTACCCTGTATCCTTTGGCCTTCCCCAGAATAGCTCATTTCAAATGCCAAGTCTAGAAAGTTGGATTCAAGAAATATCACTAATTTTATAAACCATAGATTTAGAGGGATATATTGAGCCAAGACTAGACTGAACTAGATAAAGGTACTATGGATTGAGAAAAAGAAAATGGTTGAACTGGAAGCTAAGAAAGAACCTTGTTTCTACTTGACACCCCAGAAAGAGTGGCGTTAGAATACCCAGATAATTTGGGCATATGAGAGCGGAGGATCCTCTCACTGAGCCCTCCACCCACAAGTACCTGAGTTCCCTTGCACCACTGAGCTAGGAAATGAGCAGAAACGTCTTCACAAAGTGTCTACACAGGTGTTTCTGAGGCAGCCTACAAAGTTTTTCTGACTCCAGTGTGCTTTCCATGTACCTAAGAGTATCATGGACATGATGCCAAAAGCCAATGAACGTGACATGTTTTGCAATCTGGATGAGGAGGAAAGAGCTGTGAAATTCATGGGCTTCTAAAGATCAGCTACAAAGTAGGTATCTCTGTGAAAATCAGTGGGATTAGATGGTAATATATCAAGAAATACAATAGTCTTCTAATGTCTTAGGCCCTTACAAATTTGACTCAACCACAGGAAACTGAAGCAAGGGGCTACAGAAGGGATAGGAATAAATTGAATTAACTAAAAATAAATGTTTTCTGATTGCATGTTAGAAGTTCATAAAACAAAACATTTTACATGTTTTGAAAGGTGACAATAAATTTCTTGTACAATTGAATTTATGGAATTAGATGCTTACCAGTTACATATGTGTAACCTATACTCTAACACTATTAATTTTAAACTACATGTTAAGTGCATAATTTTTTGTCATTTATGCTATCGACATCAAATATTGGCATGCAGCATTCTGGAATTGCAGCGTGACAAGAGATAGAGTTGGATGGGTTAGAAGCAGGGAAAGTGCTCGAGCAGAATATAGGATGATACTGTGGTACAATGCACAAAGCAATGGACTGGGATCCTTGTTTTATCATTATCTAGGTGTCTGAAAATGTTCTCTGTTATGTGCCTTAGTTTCCTTACACTATTAGCATTGACAAAGCGAAAAGTAGCCACTGAAAGCTGGGGAAATGGTCTGACACTATCATTTATGCTTGGTCTTGCTAGGAGCTGGCTTGGCACTCCCAGCCAGGCCATGGTACTCTACTATTTGACATAAACAACTTCCCAGCACAATCAAATCAGACAGGGCAACTGGGAGCATGAAAGGTAAGATAAAAACAAAGCTACTCCATTACCATATCTGAGCGCAGAATAAGCCAGGAACTGTTTCCGAAACTCAAAAAAAAGAGTGAGCACCCTTCCATCCTGGCTAATATGTGTAGCTGCTGCTCCTTTATCAATTACAACTTTAGCCTTTATTTGTCCCTCCCATCTTCTAGGTAAGAGTTATTAACATAACCAATCATGAAATTAGGTAGTACCAATGATATATGAAGATTAGCTTTTAGTCAAAGAAGCTACATAATTTACCATAATTAAATGGTCTATTGCATACCAATATGGTCTGTCTAATACCCTCTTAATCAATCAATCTGTAACTAAATTTTATTTCCTTGGTACTTTTTCCTTCTGGTAGTACTTCTTCCTATTGTACTCTCCGCTTAAGTTTCTAACAAAAATTTCAGTCATATTCTGTTTTCGTTATGATAACTTTCTATATAAGAAAACTAATAAACATTATCACATACTGAATACGAACGGAAAATGTTAATGATCTCGCTTTTGTTTGGCCATTTCATGTTACCTATAATTTATGAGTATTTTATGTAGAAGTGTGTGGAACCGATATCAACTCAGCTGTGGACTCATTTATGCATCAGGGGAGTTTAAAGAGTAACAATTTTTAGGTCTTTTGCTATGTTTGGAGCTCAAAATAGTACATAGGCCAGTATCTTAAACATATTAGTGACTAGATACATATTTTTTATTAATACCAGGTTTCTTATGGGTAGCTTTTCAAAATATATGCTGATGTTCTGAATATTTTTCCATAACCTAAGGGAAGCTTACAAGAATGTTTGTGGTTCCACATGTAGTTTTCCTGGTGAAACCTTAATATTTTCTATGGATAGTTGATTCTCATTTTTTTGCACAATTGCACATTACAAAATTTCTGAATAATTCCCCAGAGGTCATTGATTAATATATAACCTATCATATAGGCTGTAAGGCGAAGGGAACTGCATCTGTTGTTCAATTTTCGAATGCATTAATAATGTTGTATTTAATTCATGCTAAAAGGAATATTTTATCAAGCTAAATATTTGAATAATTTGGTTAATGAGAAATTATGTAGAGTGTAAAAGTATATAGATGTTTACTAATATGTCATAATTAAAAAATGAGCAGAATATTGGTCACAACGTTTAACATTGATTTTAGTTAACATCGCAAGTAGGGACACAAATCCACTGACACAAAGTCCTGGAATACAGCCAAGCCAACAGCAGTGAAGTTAGACTTGCTACACTGCGGCTCCACTGGACTGCACAAGTGTGAAAAAGGAATGACAGCAGGATACCTGGCCAGTTGTTGTATGGTGAGCTGAAGTGGGGAGATCTCAAATAGGACAAGCTGAGGGAACATGCTGCAGCCACATTGAAGAACAATTTCAACTAACAAAGCATGGCTGCCGAATCCTGGGAGATAATATCAGGGGGAAGACCAACCCAGTGTGGAACAATCAGAGCGGTAAAGGGATTGTGCAGCCGGGTGGAGAAGCAGCATTTCAGACTGCCACATCTTTTGTAAAGAGCAGTCACTCTCCCAAACAGCACTCTCCGTCCGTGTTCATTGAGCATATATGGCTGATCTCTTACCATACATTTTAGTAGTATGAAGAACGAAAAAATATTATATTGCCATAAAAAAAAAAAAAGTCCTGTCAATGCTGTTTTCCCAATTAAGCATAATGGTGTCCAGTTTCCAAATGTTCTGGCATAACGACTAGTAAAACATACAATCTAAAGATATACCATGTTTATATGTTTTCAGGTGTCTGATTATAAGCAATCCAATACAGAAAGTGATTGTATTAGGGAATTTTCATGTATTAGGAGATATTTGCTTTGGGAGCTTTCCTGAAAGATACCTTAATCTGTGACTGGCAGAATATGGTGAAGTAGTTAAGCTCAGTCTTAGGAGTCATGCCATCCAAGAGTTGAAATCAAGTCCCTGACAATTTACACATTTTTAGCTCTGGGCAAGTTGCAAACCCTTCTTAGCTTCAGAAGTTACCATATCTATAAAAAGAGGCACTCATCAGGCTATTGGGAGTACATGGTACAGGAAACGCTCAGCACTGAGCCTGACCATGTAGTTATTACCAGAAGATGTATAAATTTTTTCGAATGATGTGTATAAAACCGATGAGAATTCAGTAGTTCGCATACACAGTGTTGATACCTGAAGGATATGTGTATAATCCACGCAAAATGTGGCGTGTGTTCCAATCAATATTACTGTACATTTTTTTGTGAAAAGAAACTATAAATGGTAAAAAAAAGAAATGGTTTCTGAGGCATGCTTAAAAATGGATAAAATTTCCTTAGGTGTTATACTTGAAACTGACTTACAAATGAATCCTATCTTATGTTTTCCATCTATAGATATCTGGTACCCAGCATAATATCTGAGAAAACAACTTAGTAAGCAAGTAGCTGTAAACAGAATGAATATAGTGTGCATATAAATCATGACTTAATTTTAGTAAATCTTTGGCAGGAGATTATATCTTCTTGTCTTCAAATATCAGAAGATGTGCTGTTTTTAAAAAAAGTGCTTTTTATTTGTCTCCAGATAATTGAGGGAAATTGAGCTTTCCTTTTTGAATTATATATCTAAAGCACGACACTATTTAAAATAGTTGAATAATGCCTAATTTTTCTTGTACTTTGGGAGGAATAGAACCATAGTATTTGCTTATCATTTCTCTATTTTTGTGAATTTCTTAATGTCCTTGAAGGACCCATCTTTGATCTGATTAATTTCTTCTTATTTTTATCCCTTCACATTTGCATTATTAAAATGTCTAAATCACATTTTTCCCCAAACCTATGACTTACAGATTACATAATACATAATTTAATACATAATACATAATTTTGTACATTGGTATAACAGTAATCTATGACTATTTAGCTGCTAAATTTTTTACAAAATACAGGAGAAGTTTATAACTTGATCCTATTACATAGCAAATAATGATCACACTGCTGGAAAGCAATTTATTATATAACTTGATCCTATTACATGGCAAATAATGATCACTCTGCTGGAAAGCAATTTTTTAAAAAAGGATATATTTTGGGTTGTGCCTATATGCTGTATAATACTTTCTACGAGATATTTGGAAGCTTTGAGAAATTTGTTCATGGAGATTAAATAATTTACTTTAAATTTTACTTTGGTTTGTTTTGTGTGCCTAATTTACCATATTAAACTTTGTGCTTATTGCAAACCAAGACGTTGGATCTTTGACTGCTGGATTTCCATTGTTAACAGGGGCTTCTGATGCCTGAGGTAGACAGAAAGATTAAGGACTGTCATTGAAAATGCCAGTTATCTGGAGACTGATAGCCTATAGAAAATTTTAGGTGATAAGATTGGAAGCAAATGCAATGATTGGAAGAAATGTCTAGTCCAAATAAGAGCTCTCCTACCATTTCCATTAATGTGGCTAAACTCTATTTAAAGACATTTAGTGACTTGCCATATCTACTTCACTATGAGAACTTTTGTACGGTTTGATTGACCTTACTGTCAAAAGTTTTCCAAATATCTGAGATAAATATAACTTCCTTCAATTTCAGTCCAGCATGGCTAGTTTTAATATTAGCATCTGTTAATATTTCTTTCTAATCTTTGTCAGATGCTTGTAATGTCACCAGAAATCTTACCTATCATGTTTTATTTCTGAATTTTTCTTGATTTTTTAAAATGAGAAATCATTGTCACTTTATGATTTTCATAGCCACCCTTTAATTGATTTCTGTCTTTTGATTCAACTTTGTAATGACATAACCATTCAAAATTCACAATTGTTTTGCCTTTCGAAGAGTTGAACGCTTGTTAACAGAAATATCCCCATAGACCTTTACTACTTTCCCATGAAGTAAAATGAAGCACTATGCCATGTAGGAACATATCTTAAAATTCTGATTACAAACTACTTAAACAGAACAGATTTACCACTCTACCATACAAGTCTCAGGGTTGCGCCTTCATTTATCAATCTACATATCCTTTAAAATTTACCTTCTCTGTTAACATATGGCATTTATTTGAATAGTTGCCTGAATTGTTGTCTTTCAAATACTATATAATCTTTACAAATTATGTTCTTAATATCAACAATAACTTTTTATCTCAGATTAAAATTACCTAGAAAATAAATCTTTAATATTTCTTCTAAGCGATTTAGATTTCCAATGTACCTTTGGAAGTGACCTAAGAAAGACGGTTAAGTAGGATTACTAGGAAGAATATTTACTGTCATTTTGAAATGCTACTGAAATGTACAAACTGTACACATTTGGTAATAAAATTATATTAATCTACTCTCTGGAATAAAACATTCAAATAATTTAATTTAATATATATCAGGAGATTCCTAATTTTTTTTAACAAAGTAGATAGATGACAACTTTTTTCCATTAGCAAAATAAAATTTACAAATCTAGTAACAGTAATTACATTAACCAACCAAAAATTATAATTCTGCATCCATGTTAATAAATTAGTTTTGCTTTCTTAATATTAGAATTAGTCAATCATTATGCACTAAACTCTTTCAGCATTTGCTCACATGCTGTAAGAAAAACTAGGGGGGTAGGAAATGAAGACATCCAAATATGTCCTCCCAAAATGGTTTCTCATAATTTTTTAATAATTCTTATTTAAATGGGAAATAATAATTGTTAAATTCTTTAAAAAGAATCTAATGATAGAAGTGTTCACTGATTGCTTCTTCTCAGTTTCAGCTTAAACTTCCTCTGTTCTCTTAATTATAGTCATTTTGGAGATTCTGCCTTGTTCTTAGTTCCCTTGTCTAATATCCATATTGCTGACAAATTCCTTCTAAATATCCATCCCCAACCTTGATTGATTTCCTGAGTTCTAGTCTTCAGTTTTCAATGGTCTACTAGAGAGCTTCACATTAATGCCTGGTTTAATGTTAATTCAACAAATACTTATTTAGGATGTAGGATGCAACAGGACTGTTTAGGCAAGGAGGATAGTTAGGAATTGAAGAAAAGAATCACTCCCTATGAAGATAATATTCTCATGAGGGGGCTGAAAAAATATAATCAGCAGATAATTTATATGTTACAAAGTCATAATTACTATTGGGAAAAGATCAAACACTATAAGGCATGTGGGGAGTGTTATGACATTGCAGTGAAGCCTCACTGAGAATTTGACATTTGAATAAAAACTAAAAGAGATGAGGAAGCAACCTGTGCATATATCTGAGAAGTGAAAATTCCAGGCACACAAAACAGCTAATGCAAAAAAGGTGCTACAGGAGTATTCTTGGAATAATTAATGAACAGCAGAGAGGTCACTGTGACTCCTGTAATATAGGGGATTAGTAGAAGAGGATATAAATAATAGAAGGTCAGATCCTATAGGTCATCAGAGGCTATTGTAAAGATTTTAGCTTTCACTGCTAGAGAAAAATGAGACCATTAGAGGATTGTGAAAAAAATGTTATATAATTCATTTCATGTTTTAAAACAATCACTCTGACTTTATTAATAAGAGAGATATACATGCGAACATAAAATAGTGGGGACTTATACAGATGCTAGGGAGCATTGGTGATGGGGGACATTTTAGTCATTATTTCTTTGAACAAGTTTGTTGTGCTTTTCTCTCTTTCTTCTCCTCTTGGACACTATAATGCATATATTGGTCTGTTTGATGTTATCACATAAGTCCCTTAGGTTACCTTCATTCTTTTTTCATTCTTTTTCCCTCTTTTCTCATCTGATTTATTGATTTCCACTGCATTGTATGAGAGTTTGCTTATTTTTCTTTTTCTTGATCTAGTCAAATGTTGAAACTCTCTATTGAATTTTTTAGTTCAGTTATTGTATTCTTCATCTCTGTCATTTGTCTTTGGTATTTTTATTATTTTATTTTTGTTAAAATTCTCACTTTGTTCATGTTTTGCTCTCCTCACCTCAGTGAGCATCTTTATGACCATTATTTTGAACTCTCTGTCAGGTAAATCACTTATCTCTGTTTCATTAGGTCAGTTTCTGGAGATTTATCTTGTTCTCTTATTTGGAACTTACTCTCTTGTTTCTTCGTTTTCCTTGACTTTCTGTGTTGGTTTCTGCACATTAGATAAAACAGCCACCTCTCCCTGTCTTGACAGATTTGCCTCATGTAGATGAACCTTGTCATTCAGCCTGCTCTAAGCTCCTGGTTGCCTCTCAAATTGTGATTGTTCAAACTGCCATCTTTGTTCTCAGTAGTTGAGAGTGTGCCAAGACCTGTCGGTGTCCCAAAGACTTTGGAAATGCCCACAAGCCTGTTCTGGCTCCTGGAGGACTACTAATTGCCTGCTCCTTCAGCCTCCCACTGCACGCTAATTGGAAGCCCCATTTTCAGACAGCAACTGGGAAAATCAGGATGTTAGATATGCAGTCCAGCCCCTATCAGGGAGAAACTGAGAAGTGGATGTTTTTGCTTACTCACTCTGTACTGAGCCAGCAGAAATAGTCATTGGGGACGCCTGTGTGTCCAAATAGAACCGCCTCTTAGCTGTGTTTGGTGCAGGGGGAACCTGTGAATGCCAATCCCTCTCAGTTCCCAGAGCTAGTTGATTTTGGAGCAGGTCCCTCAGGTGGCAGCAATAAACAGTTCATGTGCTAGATGTATGGACATGTTCCTTCCAGGGAGACACTGGAGACTTGGTTTTCCTGTTGGAGGCATCTGGGAGGAGACTGCGGGACATTGCCACCAGCTCCCTGGAGGTCCTAGTCATGTGGCACATGCAGTCTAATTAGAAGCTGGAACCTCAAGCAGCAGCTGGGAAAGGATGCACTCAAAACTTTTCCAAGGAGAAACTGGAAGATGGGTGTTTTTGCATGCTCCCTCTGCATTGAACCTGGAGAGGATAGCTGTAGGAAGTGTTTGTGTGCCCACTTGGAAACAGTTTTTTGGTTTAATATGTTCCTGTGGGACTTATGAATGCAAAACTCCACTGGTTCTCAGAGGTAGGTGATTTGAGGATCTGTCTCTCCAGTGGCAGCCACAAAAGTTGGGCAACAGGCAAGTTGCTTCCAGGGAGAAGCTGAAGACCTGGTTTTATCATTGTAGTGAGTGGGAGGGAGTAGGAAAGGGAAGTGCCCACTGGCTCTTTCAGGCTCCAGAGAGGGTCACAGTCAGCACCTGGATGCAGGCTAATTAGGAGCCAGACCCTCAGGCAGCATCTGAGAAAGTGTGTGATGAAACCCCTTCCAGAGAAAATCCAGCAGATGTGTCTTTTCGGTCTCCTGCCTCTGTGCTGAGCCTGAAGGGAGATGGCCACGGAGCATGCTCACACACCCACTGAACAACTGCTTCTTTGTTTGCTGTGGTCCTGTGGGACTCAGAAACACAAGCCCCCATGTTTCAGAGCTAGAAATTTGGGGCTCATTCCTCGGTTGGCAGCCTTAAAAGTAGGGGTGCTAGATGTGTCATCCAAATCCTTTAATCCTCACAGAGAAGCTGGGAGTTGGAAGTTCCCTTTAGATTGTAAAGTACTATGCCAGAGATGGACTTACTGTGAGAGTGCGTCCCACTCAGGCTCTCCTATCCATTTCGATGTGGGTATTTTCTCAGTTGTTCAATGTGTAAGAGTCACTCAGCTAGTTTCTCGATTTCTCTCAGAGGGAATAGATCTACACGTAGTTGTATATTCAATGCATCCATGGGAGGAGAGATTCAGGAGCATCCCGGGTCACGGTCTTGGTGATATCCCCTGCAGTTTTAATTTCTTTTAAGTAAAGATACTCTTACACATTTCCTAACAGGATTGCATATACTGGGCTCTCAATAACTTTTCTAAAATAAATTTATAAATGCATGCATCCATTTTATTTGGATTCATCATATAGCACAAAGAAAACTGAAAACTAAGAGCTATTTTTGCATGACTCATGAACTAAGCTGTCTGCTAATGCAGAGGCAATAGATAAGGAAGATTAAGTAAAAACTGAGGTTAGATTAGATCTTAAATATGAGGATTATAACATAATGTTAAATGATACAAATTATTTCATCAATTTTTTAAAGAATTGTTAATATGTATGTGTGTTTACTTCTGTTTATGGGAATGCTAAAGCAATATACATGTTCATTTTACCAGGAAGAAAATTATTATAATACTTACCCTTTACATAATTTATCTCTCATTGTTACTAGCACAAAATCAGTACTTAATAAAGTTCCTGATATTCACTTTTGCAAATTCTCTCTCTATTTTTTATAAGGCAGTAAAGGATAATTTCACACATATGGTAAAATATCCTTGATAATATGTTTCATTGAATCAGAGCTGTCCATTGCTTTGTTATTCTAGTTTTAAGAGAGGGAGCCTAGATATAAAAATAAATTTTCTTTGGTATTGTTTCTTCCTCTGCTTGCTTCTTTGGATCTATAAAAGCCTTCAGTAAATAGTAAAATCCTTTTGCTTTTCAGTGTAAGCACTTGTCATTGTATCATTTTTGATAACAATTCTCTATATAAATACAATAAAATTGCACTTTACCATTTATACTTAAAATCATGTGCAAGTTAGACTCCACCTGAGATAATCTAATAAAATCAAAATTTATGTGACCAAAGAAATACTATCAAACCATCTCTGCTTAGTTGCTGACAGCTGAGCATGCTACTCATTTTCAATGCAATCAGTAGTCTATCTTTTTTTCTATTTATTCCTACTATGAGACACACTAATTAAATTCCCCTTTGCCCGATTCTTTTCATATACCACATGTATAGCAGGTAAAGTCAATTTGTGAGCTTATTGTCCTTGACATACTGTAGAAGTGTTTCCAGCTGGAACTGATTATGTTTATTCTTCTGTGTTACCCAGGTAAAAAATAATCCAAAAGATAACAATAAATAATTGCAGCTCTAACTTTATTTAAATTTGTTCTGCTACTGTTATGGAACAATGCAAATAAATAGTAAACCATATTTCACATTGTCCGAAGAATGTTGCCACGGCCGTAATTATCTTCTTGCACGTGACCACGTGCCCTCTCAGCAAGTGACAGGTAAATGATTTTAAAATATAAGAAAATCGAATTGAGATACTCATTATCCTTTGAAGAAATAGATTTAGGACTAAGTGTGCCAGCCTTCTACTCCATCTTCCTCAGCAAGGTGATAGTACATATATTTTAGAAGCTAAACTTTTTTTTTTTATTTTACTATGTTTTTTTATTATGGTAGTAAGAACAGATAATGCGAGATCTACCCTCTTGACAAATTTTAAGTTTACAGCGTAGTATTGTGAACTACAAGCACAATGTTGTACAGCAGATCTCCAACACTTATTCATCTTGCACAACTGAAACTTCATACCCATGAAACAGCAAATCTTCATTTCTCCCTCTCCACAGCCCTGGCAACCACCCTTCTACTTTCTATTTCTATGAGTTTGACCATGTTAGAGACCTCCTGTAAGTGGAATCACACAGTATTTGTCCTTCTGTGTTTGGCTTTTTCACTTTGAGTAATGTTCTCGAATTTCATCCATGTTGTCATATATGCTGGGATCTCCTTTTTTATGGCTGAATAGTATTCCATTGTATGCATATACCACGTTTTCTTTGACCATTCACCTATTAGTGGACATTTAGATTGTTTCTACTGCTTGGCTAATTGTGATTAATGCTGCAATGAACATGGAGGTACATATATCTCTCAGAGATCTTGATTTTTAATTCTTTTGGATAAATGCCCAAAAATGGGGTTCCTGGATCATATAGTAATTCTATTTTTAATTTTTTGAGGTAAGTTTTTAAGTTTATCTAAAAGAAGCATTTGGGCTTTGTCCTATAATATACTCTTAAAGATGTGATTCTTGCAGGCTTGTCACTGCAATTATTTTTAACATGGAAAAATGTTGGTTTACAAACATGATAGAATGTTTTTAAACTGTATTTTGGACAATGTAAGAGCATATGTACATATTATATAAATATTAATCAAATAAGATAAATACATTTTATGTAACATATTATGTATTAATACATAAAATATATATAATATTTATACACTATATATACTTTGTGATTTTATATACATTTTAAAAACCTAACAAAAGTACTTTACAAGTGCCAAATTTCGTGAACTAAATTTTTAAAGGGAAATGAGCTAGATAAATCTACTTACATGATATTTTAAATTTCAGACAAATGTTTGAATATCTAAGGAGCCAATTCATTTTACTGAGACAGAAGAGTGCATTATGATGTTTAACTCATATGGGCTTGTGAATTTTCAACACTGAAAGATAGAATAATAAACAAAAACCTCTTACGTGGGTTAAGTGATATTAATTTGGAATTATGCACATTACGACTTAAATAAAGCTACTTTGAGTATTTAGTGCCTCTTACTGAATGTTTTTCATTCTGTAAAAAATACGTTGTAAGTAGAAAGTAGTATCTTTCAATCTCTAATTATTGGAGGCTTGTAAACTTTCATCCATAAAAAATTTCTTTTTCATAATACACCTATATTAATTTCCTTTACAAAAAAAGATGAAATTATACATGGCATATTAAAACACTATCATTTGTAATTTATTTCATCATGTAATAACTAACTCCTCTTATGAAAATCTTAATCAAATCTGTTTTACTTGTTTTCATTTGAAGCTAATTTACATTTCCTGGAAAACTCTATATACAATGTCAGGGAGGGAAAGATACTTTATGAAAAAACAGGTGATTATAAAAAGATATTTTAGCATTTTATCAAATAAAGTGAAGATACATTAATGGGAAAAATAAATGTATCCAATTTATTTAAAATTAAATTTATCCAATTAGTTATATCAAAGATATAATACACTAACACGAGAAGGGTTCTGTGTAAGCCAAATCTCTCAATAATCTGAAGATCTGGCATGGATCACAGTTAATGTGTTAACTCAAATTCATCTTCATAGAGAATCTCATTTTGTGTTTAATTCTCTTAATCGTACTTGATAAGTTTCTCGGTGTACAATGCTTACTTGTAGAATCACAAACTTTATAATACCTTGCATCTCCCTCTTACTTTGCCATGAACAATCTTGTTTTGTTCTTCCTAAATTTATGAAGGAAGCAGAGACAGTACTGCTGTGCTAACTAATGAATGAATGTGTGGGCTGGAGACATTAGGCAGTTTGTGGCATGTCATACAGCAAGTTTGTTGCATAGTTAGCTCTATAAACAATTTCTTCTGAGCCTTGTAGCCAATCATAGTGTGGATTTCTTACCCTTGGCTCTTTTAATGAGGAACCAAAATATAAAATACACACACACATCCCTCATTAAAATAGATATTAGCAATAATCCTAAAAAAGAAAATGGTAAAAAAATTCAGAATAAAATTCCAAGATGCATCATGAGAGATTTGTGGAAGGAAAGAGGAATACCACAAGCCCCACTCTTTTTACCTTATAGCCAATGGATATAATGGATTGAGATTAGATGGTTAAATGTGAATTTATATGTAGAAACATCTCAGGGTTTTGTGTCGCAGGGCAAAAGCATTTTTCCTGGTGCTGCTTCTCCTAACTTACAGTCACTAACGCCTGAAACCATGTAATTTGCCATATTGTGTTTTCTAACTTCTTCAACTACTATCCACTGATATACTCTCTTTCACTTTTGGACTCAAGGCCCTGCCCTGGACTTTGCCATTACCTGTATCTTAATCCTTGAAATAACTTTGTTCAATATCCCAGGCTCAAACGATAGCCTTTCCTTTCCTTGCTGCAGGTATAACCAAGTTTGAGTCTCACTATCTTCTGACCCTGGCATTCTCATCCTATTGTTCTGTGGCTCCTGTGTTTATATCCTTCCCCCTTCAATCTGGAAATCAGGATTCCCTTACTTTCATCATTTTCTTCTCAGTGACCTGAAACCCTGTGCTCCACCTTCTATGTAAAGACAGCAGCAGCCCTTCATCTATCAATTTATTTGTCATTTCTGCACTGCAGTTCCTGAGTATTAATGAAGAAAATCATGCAATTGTGTAGATTGGTGATAATATACGTTTACTAAAACTTATCTTTATCTTCAGTAATGCCTGCATATGATTCTGTTTCCATTATCTGTTTCTTTTCCAGTTTTTGCCCGCAGTAATTTCAAATTTTTTCAAATGACTTCAACTCCCTATTTCTGCCTTCATTATCTTTTGAAAATTTCAATGTCATTTCCCATGGAAAATAGAAAAAAAGGCAACAATACCTTATTGTCCTATATGACCCTGCCTCACCTGTAAATATATTTATATCCACTATCTTTACTTTCTTCCTCCTATAGCACTGGGAAAATGTTTCTCCTCTTACCTCAGACTTCTAGTTCCATCTATGTGCCAGTTGCCTTTTGCTTCCTCATAGAACTGGCTCTATTCTATTTCTTTATTTTGAAACCTTAACTCTTATTCCTGTTTCTCCAACATCTGAATGTGACCACGTCTCTTCTCTTATAGCCAGAGAGAGAAGATCTTCCTCCAGCAGTTTGCACTCACTGCCTTTAGTGTAGTACACCCTATTTATACATTGTACACAGTAAAGTCTATACAGTAGATTTGTATAGCTTAAAGAATAATAAAGAAATAAACACTCACTTCTCATTACCTAGCTTAGGACATGGAAAATCACCAAGAAATACGAAGTCTCTTGTGTGCTCCTCCACAATTGTATCATTTTACATTCCCCAGGAAGCAAAAACTATCCTGCACTTTATATGCTTTCTCAAGGTTTTATCACCTCTGCACTCATTTGTATTTTATTTGAATCATTTTATATTATATACTTTGTTTCATGATTTTTTTCTTCCTATTGTTGCTTGGAGATGTTTCAATACTGATATGTTTCATTATCTTATTCATTTTAACAACTGTATAAGATTCCATTTAATAAAAATGCCCTAAATTATTTAGCCATTCCACTGTTGGTGGACATTTCGATTATTTCCAAATTGTTGCCATGATGAACAATACAACCAAATACATTCATGACCACGTCTCCTGGCGACATTAGCTAGGAGATGTGTGTGCATGTGTGTGTGTGTGTACATGATTTGTGTATACATAACTGGAATAGAATTTCAGATCATAAAGTGCATGTATGATAACGGTAAATTTTTTTTCAAAGTTATACCAATTTATACCCTACTAGCAATGTATAAGAAATTCTATTGATTTGCACCCTTGGCAGCAAATAATTCTCCTTTATATTTTAACTTGAATTGCCCTGATTACTAAAATGAAGTTAAGTACCTTTTCATATAGTCATGTGCTATTTGTGCTTTGTTTATTGGGAAGTGTTTGTGGATGATTTTTAGTCATGTTCTCTTGCGTTGTAGGCGTTATTGATTTTTAGATGTCATTTATATTCTTCATATGAATATTATGCTATACATGTTGAAAGTATTTACTTCCAATTTGAGGGTTATATTTTTACTTTTTTGTGGTATATTTTAGCAAATATAATTTTAATTCTAATGTGCTTGAAATCATTACTCATCATACATAGTTTGATTTTTGTCTTGCTTATGAAATTCTTATCTACTGCAAATTTATAAAAATCTTATCCCATATTTTCTTCTAAAGATTTTAAAAGTCCTAAAATGTTGAATTTTTGTGTAAGCCCTGACATGCCAGCAATTGTTTTAATGCTTGGTGTAGATAGAGATAAATATATATTTTTGAATATTAGATTATTTCAACACTGGTCTAGAATACCAGCTCTTTTATATATCAGATTATCAGTTAAGGTCTTGGATATACTTTGCAAATTCTATATTAGTACCACATGAATATACATGCAAAAACATGCACACACACACATATATACACATATACACAGACAACCAGATTATATACTTTTTCTTATTATTAGTTTTCATTTTATGAACAAAATTTATGACTTTTTGTTTTCATCATTATGGAGCTAATTTGAACATTTGATATTATTACAACATTTTATATTCTGTATGATTGTTATAAAACTAATAGTGATATACTCATAGTAGTTAACTCTTTATTGACATAGCCTTATGAAAATCAGTGCAATGAAGTATTTCTCCATTATCAAAAACTTTTATGTATAATATCCAGAGGAAAGATAAGTGCAGTAGCTCATTGTAATAAAAGAGTAAATGTGGATTGGATTTTGAACCATCTGCAATGCAGTATTGAGAGACTGCAAATTATTTCATTCCAAGGAGAGTTTACACTTCAAAGCTCTGAAAAGTGTGTGAATGACATACATAGACTTGAAGGAATTTCTTATTGCCCTACCCTCCTCACCGACTTTAGTCAGAGACTGCTGTCTTTAGGAATATGTGTGTGGTCCTAACTCAAATGATAACAGAATGGCCCTGCTGGGAATCCTTGCTATAAGCAAGTGTTTACATGAAAATGAAACAGAAACCATATCCACATCTCCAACCAAGGTTGTTGAACACAGTTTAAGATGAGATCCTTTCTGAGTTCCTGTTTTATAGTATCACTGAGAGGAGAAACAACAATTTAACAACTCAGATTCTTGCTCCTGTAGCCTGCTATTCAGAGTAAGTAATATTTTTCATAAAGAGTAAGATAAAAAGAAATTCAATTAAGGGCTGGCCCCGTGGCTGAGTGGTTAAGTTTGCACGCTCCGCTGCAGGCGGCCCAGTGTTTCGTTGGTTCCAGTCCTGGGCACAGACATAGCACTGCTCATCAGACCACACTGAGGCAGCGTCCCACATGCCACAACTAGAAGGACCCACAACAAAATACACAACTATGTACCGGGGGGCTTTGGGGAGAAAAAGGAGAAAAATAAAATCTTAAAAAAAAAAAAAAAGAAATTCAGTTAGTATTAACAAGTAGAATTTTATAATATTTATATTTTTTATTCAACTTAGATAAGAATCTATGCCTTCGTAGAATGGCTTAGGGACCTACAGGAAAGGATTCCTATATTGTTGCTGCATTTTACTGATTTCCAAGAGAAGCTTGTACAAAGTTCAAAATTCATTTATTTCAGGAGCCTTATCAAGATCAAGGAGCCAATAATATTAATGGCTTTCCTGGGATATTGTATAGATTATGAAATACTTTGAGGATATGTCATGCTACACGATGCCATAAATATATCTGTTAAAATTTTCATATATTTGGGGCTTTAAGGAAGATATCTTTAAAAAGTTACAGCCTATGATTTATGCAAATTGTCATCATGATTTTTAAAGTTACTGACTTTAAACTACTAAAGTTTATTTTACTAAAATTTTCTTTTACATATGTGTAAGTTTCACAAGTTTTCCAAAAATCATTAGGAAAGTTTCTTCACCTATTTCATGACAGTGAGTTTATGTATCAGAAATCAAGAAGTGTCAAAAGTTATTTAGGATCATCAGTAATATGGTACACTGTAGGTTTATGAAGTAATTACGGTACCCGGTTTAGTTGAACTTTTGGGTATTGTCTGGAATGGTCTAACACATGCTAGTGTGAAATAAATTTATTTTCATTTCTTATTATGAATAACAAGGAATCAATTTAGTGTATTCATTTTATTTTACTTTCTGCGAGGAAAAAAACAGCATTTAACACTTAATTCCTCATGTAAGAAAGTATTTACAGATCAGGGAAGCAGATGGAGAAAAACAGCTGGAGTATATAGTTATGCAGTTTGTTTTTACTTCGAAAAGGCTTCATTCTAGAAAGAAAAAAAGAAGGAAATGGTGGTAATGATTCTAAGAATTCTTGTTTTTTTTTTTGAGGAAGATTAACCCTGAGCTAACATCTGCTGACAGTCCTCCTCTTTTTTTGCTGAGGAAGACTGGCCCTGAGCTAAAATCTGTGCCCATCTTCCTCCACTTTATATGTGGGACGCCTACCACAGCATGCCTTCCCAAGTGGTGCCTTGTCCGCACCCAGGATCTGAATCGGCAAACCCCAGGCCGCCAAAGCAGGATGTGCGAACTTAACTGCTGCACCACCAGGCCGGCCCCCTAATAATTCTTAATAAGTCTTTCTCACAACAATAGCTAAAGGAACTCCATTGAAGTTCTTAACCCATTAATACAGAAAACTATTGTTAGCTTATGACCACATGAATTTCAAAATCTCTTAATGACCTAAGCAAATACATTCATATTGGTCAATCACATATTTTCACATATGACTTTTAGATCTTTTTGCTTTTATGCCTTAATTTGCCATGTTTTGTGCATGTCAGTGTGGATGTTATCTATAGCCAATATTTTAAATCTACCTTAAAGGAGCAGTGTTATGAGTGATTTAGCATATGATGATGTACTTTTTGGTAAAATAACTCTAAACTCTTTCTTACAAGAAAATATAAGGGGGAGTATTTGACACGTACTTTGAGGCCAAGTTAGCAAATAAAATCAGTAGCTAAATCCTTAAGATTTACACACATGTGTGTGCACTCTCACACAAACACACATACACACCCACTCCCCCACACACAGGCAAGAAGAAATAAAACGAAAGAGTTTCAATTATATTTAAAATAAAGTACCTTGGGTTAATGAAAAGTTGAGGGACAGACACTGAGTAAAATGTCAGTTTAGTGATAGGCCCCATTTGTATATTCCATTAATTAAAATATTGGCCTAATAATTTTTAGATTACAAGTAATCACATACCTTTCTCACAAAATATAGAATGCAAACATTACAAAAGAAAATCAAAGGATGAAGCAATGACATATTGGCTATTAGTACATGAGGTTAAATAACTAATATAACTGAAATATTGCTTGGGTATGAAAACCTGATATATTCTTCCTTTTCTTTAATTAAATAGTAACAGTAGCTTGAAGAGAGGCTTTTATGCCAAATATGTAGCTTAATTTGTCAAAATTCAGATACAAGGAGGATGACTATCAATAATCTCAACCAAAATAAAATTCAAATAGATAACAATATACTAATTCAGTTAATGCATCCAATTTAGCAATCTATGTTTGTTATATGAACATTGAATACCATTAGTTATTTCTTTTCAACAGGACATATTGTCAAATTTAAAAATGATCTCATTAATTATCATTTGGTATTATAAATGACTAGGTATGTGATTGAATATTTGCCCATTATTTCTATTTTCAAGGAACTTGTACATATTTTCAAGCTATTTATACAGATTGAAAGTGAACGGTCCAAAGGAAATATGATTAAAATTTCATTTTAAATATGGTTATAAGCAAATTCTCATCTGTTTTTAAGAAAACTTCTTTGAAACAAAATTGTGTTTTTAATAATGATTTTTAGGGTTAACTTTTTAAAAAAAATGTAATACGCTTTTCTTCATTTATTTAATAGTCTCCATATTTTCTGAGTTAGAAAAAAAGATTTTTAAAACCTGAGAAGAAATAAAGTGGAAGGTAAGCAAAGGCATTTTTGAACATAGAAATGATCAATTTGTTTTAAGCTTGGCTTCACCTGTAGTGCTTTAGAACAAACTTACTTACGTCTCCGAAGAAATGTATTGATATAACATTTAAGTAAATTTTGATATACTCATGAATTTATTTGACTTTGTGTTTACATTTTCTGGAAAAAAAAGATTAACATAGCTACAAAGTTGGCAAGGAAGAGAATAGCAAAATTCCTCATTTCTTATGTGATGGCAGCTGTAGCTGTAGCTACTGAGTGGCTTGTCTTCAACATAGGTTTGGATTTGACCTTCAGATTGACCTACAACTCCAGCATTATGTGTGTAAACTATAAGATATCATTTCATCTCTCTTTTTTTTAACCAACTGATGGATTACTTGTAAGGTAACACACACAAATGAAGAATACATACTGATGAATTTCAATTTACATAGTCCCAAAGGTGATTAAAAACTACGCATATATGAATTTTTCCACAATATATTATTTACCATAGGAGGCTATTTTTGTCTTCCATCCACCATTTTATTTCCTGCAATAAGTCATCTTCCAGATATACTCCTTTTGTAACTGTGACTGTGAAACATCTTCAGTGTGGCTCTCTCAACTGAAATTCTTTCCAATTTAGATAAATTGCATCCTAGTAGAATTTCAACACTGCTAATTTCTTCGCTTCTTTAATATATTTATATATAGAACACTATTCTTTTATGATGTAAAACTCCTGGCATGACAATCATTTATCATTTATCCTTAATTACACATAATCGCACATAAAAATGTAATTTGGAAAAATAATGCCTTTAGATATTAATTTAATTTTTATATTTCTATGTGCATACTGTAGAAGTTCTCTGAAGTCAGAAGGTCCATTGGCACTGGCTAACATAAAGTGAGAGAAATATTGAAGCAAATATAAGATTTATGTAATGAGTTTGGAAATAGTCAAAGAAGAAATTTCAAAAGGGATGCTAGATAATGTTTAGAGACTACAGTCATTCTGTATAAGGCCATAGAGATGTGCAAAGCACAACTCTAAAGGCTGCTATCGCAAAGAGTACAATACGAATTTGTTCCTCTGGAGCTTGCAGTGTGGTAACCTTAGGATTATTTGTATGAAAAGTTGTACATACGAATGAAAAGTAAAAGAAGACAATGAAAAGAGTAAATATTGGGGAAATATATAAGGCTTTTCATAAAATTGTTGTTATAAATAGATATGTTGACATTGTTAAAAACCCATTGATTGTTATGAGATTTTTGCATTGCAGAAATGAAATACATGAAAACAAGAGTACAAAAAGTAGGAAGGGAATAAATGGAATTAAACTGAAGTAAGATTCCTACATTGTTCAGGATATAGATTATATCTGGAATAATTTAATGACTTAAAGATACTTGCTCTAATATATAGGGCAATAACTAAAATAAAACACAGAAATAGATCCAAGAAATCAATAGACAAGACAAAGCAAGATACTAAAAAATACTTGATTCACTTGAAAAGAGGAGAAGAATGAAGAACAGAGAATCATAGGTCAACAGGAGCAAATAACAAGAAGGTGGATTTTAACCCAACCATATCAATAATTGCCTTAAATATAAATGGGCTAAACATACTAATTAAAAGGCAAAGATTGATACTGAATAAGAAGAATAATGAATCATATGCTGTTTAAAAAGATATTTTAAATGTTGAAAATAGAACATCTGGAAGTAAAAAGGCAGAAAAATGTAGCATGCAAACACATTAAGCATTAGAAAGCTGATGTAGCTACATTAATCTCAGACAAAGTAAATGTCAAAATACACATCATGGCCAAATAAAAGAGGAATATTTCATAATATAAAAGAGTCAATTCATCAAGAAGTTATAATAACCTTAAATGCATACACACTTAATAACAGAACTACTTTAGAACTTTAAAAATTACAAAATTACAGGAAAAAATCACAATAGCATTTTGAGATTTTGAGAGTCTTCTCTCAGGGGTTGATAGAACAATTAGTCTAATAAAAAAGTAAAGAAATAAAAGCTTTGAACAACGCTATTGACCAATTTGACCCAAATGACAATTGTGAACCTTGAAGCAACTGTTGAATGCATGTTTCTTTTCACTTGCATATGAAACATTCACTAAAAGCTGAGCCATAAATTAAGTATCAATAAATTTCAAATGATTGAAATAATACAAAATACACTCTTTGATCAAAATATTAAATTAGAAATCAATAACTGATATATCTAAAAAAACAAATTTTGGAAATGAAATAATGTACTTCTAAATAATCTGTGATTCAAAGAATTAAGAAAAATATTAAAAATATTCTCACTAAATGACAATGAAAAGATATCAAAATTTGTGAGATGCAGATAAGGCAGTTTAAGAGAAAGTTTATAGTTTCAAATGTCTATTTTAGTAAAGAATAAAGGTATAAAAACTAATGGTCAAGTATAGCTCTTTAAGAGGATTGAAGAAGAAAAGAAAATTAATACTAAACTAAGAATAAAGGAAGCAGTAAAAATGAGTAATTAAATGGAATTTTAAAAAGAAAAATAATAATCTTTGTTTTTTAATTTTTTTAAAAATATAAGTTGGATACTTGAAAAGATAATTAAAATTAATTAAACTTAGCAAGATTAAACAGGGGAAAAAAAAGGACACAAATAACCAATATCAGGAATGAAAGAGTAGACATCATTATAGATCCTATAGACACTAGAAGGATGATAGCTAATTTATGAACTACTTTAGAACAATACTATCAACAAGTTAGATAAAATAAACAAATGTATTGGAACCAAAAGTAAATAAAACTAATCCAATAAAACATCTGAATAATAGTCTATATATTAAAGAAATTGAATTTGTAATTAAAAAAATCCAAAATTCCCACAAAAAAAGCTTCAGATCGGGAAGACTGCCCTGCCAAAGTCCATCCAACATTTTGTGATGAAACACTACCAACATTAAACTTTCTCAGAAAATAGAGAAGGAAAAAACACTAGCCAACCTATTTTCTGAGACTAAGATTACCCTAATATCAAATAGCTGGATGTTCGTATCTGAAACAAAAGTAAATTTTGTTCCTAATTTCATTATTTGGGCAAATATTAGTTCAAGATGGATCACATATCTAAACATAAAAGCTAGAAATGTAAAGATTTTAGAAGGAAAAATGAAAGAATATCTTTAGAATCTTGGATAGAGTGGTCCCTTAGAACAACAAAAAAATAACCATAAAAGAAAGCATCAGTGAACGGAATTTCATCAAAATGAAAACTGGGGCTCATTAAAAAAAAAAAAATACTATTCTGAATTAAATAGTTAGCCCGACATTAGGAGAATATATTTGCAACATATAAATTGACTTATATTTACAAACAGGCAAATGCAGTTGTAAAGACAAACAACTCAAGTAAAAATAGGCAAATTATTTGAACAGATACTTCAAAAAAGACATTAAAATTGCCAATAGGCACTTGAGTAGGTATTCAGCATGATTAGCCATTTAAGAAATTCAAACTTAAGCCACAAATGAGATATCGTTTCACAGTTAGAAAACAGCAACAACAAAAACAAAACAAAAAATCTGACAATATCAAATATTGGCAAAGATATGGAGCAACTGGAGTTCTTATACGTTGCTGATAGGAGTGTAAATGATGCAACTATTTTGGAATACTGTTTAGAAGTTTTTAACCTATAACCACACCTGGTATTTTCACTAGAGTTCTACTCCTAGTTATTTTCCGAAGAGAAATGAAAACCTATATCCCCAAAAAGACTTGAAGAAGAATGTTCACAGAGGCTTTAATAATAATTATAATAGGAATTAGACTAATTTTCCATCAGCTGAGGATTAGATGAATAAACTATATTTTATTTGTACTACTGAGTTGTAAAAAGGAACTGATGAATGATACACCAACAAGTACGAATATCAAAAATATTGAGTAAAAGAGGGCAGACAGAAAAATGTACATCGTCTACGTATCAGGACAAGGAATCAACAAAACTAATCTACGATAAAAATGAGAAAGTGATTGCTTCAGAGAGCCTGCAAACATTGACTGGAAGGAGGTACAGGGGAAGTTTCTGAGGTGACAGAGATATTTCTCAATCTTGCTTTGATCATATAATTGTATACAAGTTTTAATACTGGAAGTGAATGATTGATGTGAATTTCATTATATATAAATTACACTCGGTGAAAAACAAGGAGATAAAAAAGTTAAACCTTGAGGCAATTATCTAATTCAGTGATTCCCCAAATAAAAGTCCATCAATGGAGATGGTGATATGATATCCATAAGTCAGGTAAATTTAAAAAGTATGAAGTGAGGGACAATTTTAATATAGTGGCATCAGTATCTTTTTTCATAATATTCAGTTTTAATTGTGGTTTTGTTTTATTTTCTCTTTTTCTCCTTCAGTTATCAGAGCTCTTTTTCTTTCTAATCACTTCTTCCAAATAGGAAAGGAAATCATATATTTTGGGTGCTTTACTTGCAAAATTAGTGGTCTTTCTTTTTCACATTCTTTCAGAGTTTTCAAAGCTTCATATTCTTTTTATGCACTTATTTCAGTTAGAAGGTGACTATTTCCAAGCAGAAATACTCATTTAAAAAGCTAATTTCTCTAATTATAGATTGAAATATTTATTACTGTTATATGTGAAAGTTCAGGCATCGATGGACATGGGGAAATGGCAATGGGGAAGGAATGATCTCTACTCACATACTATTGAGAAAGCTTTCCTGAAACTGCTCCTGCTTTAGGCATTTTAGGATGCCTTTTCATCCTTCACTTAAGCCCCTGGAAAAAAGTCAAAATCCATTTTTTCCCTAAGCAAAATATTGTTTCTTCTGGGTAGCCCTTATTTTCCCTGGAAAGAATGGAAATGGGATTACAGGATTTGGGTTGTGTTTTGGCTCTTGTAAACTTACTGGAATGTATAAATTACATGTACTATTGTAACTTTCTCTTTTTCAAATAGTGACCTTGTCCTGTCTTAGTACATGTGAATCTCCTCCATTTCACCTCCTTATTTTATGTAGGATTCTAAATTATCTCATGTTGCAAACTTTAAACTCAGATGTATCATTTCCAAGTATTTTGGCATTATTTTAACATGTATTTCTATTTATGAATGAAAAGAACACGATTAAAAGGATGAATGAAGGACTCCTTTTAGGTTAAAATGAACAGGATAGAGTCCTTGGTGTCTATATCAGCATTAGAATCCTCAGCACTGTAATTGGAATTCAGTCACCAAGGATTAATCAACTTTGTAACCCCAGGGTCTAGCAGTGAACTTATTATCCTATAGTCAGTGCTCAAATTAATGTTCTTGAGTGGATCTACTAAGCTGTGTTATGTATTCTACACATGTGTATATAGGAATTTCACACTTTCCTTCTCCATTATCACTATTTTTCGTATTCTGGTCTAATGTTGGCAAAGGCAAAAAGAAGAATCTCAGGAAATCCGGAAAGAAGCATCAAGAAACGTTGTAGTATTCACCATTCACATATGAGGACATATTGAAATGGGTCAGTTGTACGTAGTTCAGCACAATAGCAAAAATTTTGAAGGCTAGCGTATTTATCTGTCTCAAAGGTTAGGATGCTCATTGCTTTACTTCTTCGAAAGACCTGAGGAAAGAAGTAAATACGATATTTTTTCTCATGTTTCTCCATTTTTTAAGTTCTTTCTATCATCACCTTATTCCCATGTCTCCATTGTCTTTTAGAGTTCAGACCTTTTATTTACACTTAATGACTAACAGTTGATAAAGTGTCCCCTCTCCTGGGGGGCTTTGCATTTCAATAGGGATCAAAGTCTAGAGATAAAAGAATTAACCTCAAAAATAAAATCTTTGGACTTTTCTGAACTAACACAAAGTGGTTATTCTGCCTGTACAAAAAAACTGACACAGGATATTGAACTTTAATGATATTCTTTAGTTTGTTGTATTGCTATTAAGAAAAAAAAACTGCAGCAATCTATTATTTTAATTATATGAAACAGTTGTGTAAAATAGATGATTTTGTCTTTAATATATGCATAATTGAGAAATTCCAGATTTATTGTAGAGATTCTACAACTAATAAGTGTGCAAATAGATTTTCAATTCTTTTTATATTATCTAAATATAACCTGATTTTATGTGTACATGATAAATTAGGGAGATGAAAAAATGTATGTGTGTGTATATATATATATATATATATATATATATATAATCTTTCTATTTAGAGAAAATATAGGGTTTTCCTTCTTAACTGATATTTTTCTCTCTCTTGGACATTGTTGTAAATGTTAGCAGTTAAGACTAGTTAGCTGTATAAGCCACAAGTTTCACAGTTAATTTAACCCCTCCTCTTAATTATGTAGTCTTTGATATGTATGCATATCTAGTAGTGACCATCTGGGAAAAGAAAGCATGCTATTCTCCCAACTATGATTGCCCGTAACATCCACTTTTTCTTAACATGAAATGAAAATTTTATGATTTAGTAAAATTGAGCCAGGCATTTCAGCTTGCAGAAACATATTAAAATATAATTCTTTTTATTCGACAACTTTCCATTTTCTAGTATCATTTTCCCTGTTTCAGAAATCTCATAATCCTTCTTACCAGCGTGCATCTGCTATCAGGTGATGGATGGATTAGCTATTTCCATTGGAAATCAGGTTCATTGTCTTTCCCTCCTTCTCTCCTAAAATATTTTGCAGGTGTGTGGACAAAAGTTATGTGAATATCTTATCACAATGCCTTGCTGTTTCAGTATATTTCACTGAAAGAGCCAGGGGTATCTCACAGAAATGAAGATACACATTTTGCAGAATAGGAAGCAAGGACAGAATAATGAGCAACTCATTAAAAAGATTTATTGCAAAATATATGTCTAAAATATTGCGAGGACTTCCATATATTGTGTTACTGAATAGACTCAGAGTCCCATGTGCATTAACTTATTACTATATTTATTTTAAGGAATAGAAGTTGTTTTAGAGAGTTGAAATATCTTTAAAAATGATAGTCTCCTGGGTAAATATTAATACCAATTATAGACTAGATGTACATAATTTGAAATGGTTATGGTTGCTGATTGATAATGTTGAGCAATATTATTTCAAAAACAAGCATAAAAGTTGGCATCTCAGAATATTTCTTGAAAAGTGTTCTTAAGCTACATCTCAAAAGAATTTAAAATATTTTCTGTAGAGGGTTTAGGACATCTCTTTGATTTTGGGGGAAAAATAAGATGAAAGGGCAATCTTACTATGTTAAATTTCTCTGTTAAATTAATTAATTAATAATCAATTAATTGCACTACAAATTTCAAAAGTGTGAGTTTAATGGGGGAGCAGGGTGGTAAGTTATATTCTCTCACTCAAACTTTGAATTTTGTGTCTCTTTATAAGCCTTACTTAATTCATAATAAGACATTTTTGAAAATCCCAGTAAGGAAAGGAAAGTTGTATTCACATTTAAACCTAAAATAACTTTGTATCTCTCTTTTTTTCCTCTAAATCTTGTTCTGAGTCTCCATAATAATTTTTTTTTTTTGGCTCGTTTTTAATGTGGGCAATTGTACTTAGTTCTGATGAAATGTCATTCTCTGTCTACCTAGAAATAAGACGGTTCTTGACATTGAGAGTTTGTCATTGATTAAATTGTCATAGTCTATTTGAAACCTAAATGCTGCCTTTGGTCATTGTTCTTTTTCTTCTCTAGAAAGTGACCTTTGTGAATAATTGCATGCCCTACATGTGTCAAATTGAAGAGGAAGCAGCATTCCTAACTATGAACATTTTATAAACTATTTGTGCTGTCTTGAGCAGCTTTGGGAAAATGAAATATTTCAAAATCATATTCCAGAGTCAAAGCCATATTAACAGTCTTCGGTGTAAAATGAATTCAGTGTAGAATCATAGGATTTATTGATATTCTTCATTTTCCCACCAATACAAAATTATTAAAATTATTATATTAACTTAAGAAAAATTATAAAACTTTTGGTGCTTTAAATATACCTAAAGATGTTGGATTCTAAAATGTAAAGAAATTTCAAAATGTATTCATTATATCCTGTTTTGAACTCCTCAGGGAATTTTAAACATCTCTTCATGTAAAAGGATGAATAAATATTGTCTCTAGGTGCTTTTAAAAATATCTCTATCAGTTTTGATTTAGAGTAATGGCTATCCTGGTACAGGTATTTGGAACTGTTACAAATGTACTATGCACACAGAGTTATTTGTATATCAGTATTTTTATTAAGATTAAGTTTTATTTTACTACTTACATTTAGAAGTATAAATTACTTTCCAACTTTAATCTTTGAAGACATTTAAAATTTTATTTCCTTGATAAGCAAGATTAAGAATATTAGAAGCAAAATAAAAATAAACAAGACATACATATTCGAGCAATAATATTCATGATACAAGATATAAGAGAGTTTGATATATAAAGAAGAAATAGCTCCTTGGAGTGAAAGGAAAATTAACAAAGATACTGGAGTTTAGCTCTACATGATGTCTCTCATATGGGTATACAGAAGGGGAGAAAAATTATAAGAATTTGAAGTTGGAGTACTAACACACTGAATGATATAGAAGAGAAAATAAATATGTCCCTTTGTTGCTAAGAAAATAAAATAGTAAGTTGATTTAAAAAAAGAGACAAATTTATCAAAAGGTTTTAGAAGTCTGGTTTAGGAGGGATGTGTGTTTGTATGTGTGTTTGTGTGTGTGTGTTTAACATAGGTTTCTGTAAACCACTCTGAGTTCTTATGCAGGAGTAAAAATAATGAAAAAAATGTCTGTTAAACATACAATCTGGCTGTGGTGGATAGCAGAAAGAATTCGAAGGCAGTGAGTTGGATAGAAAATATTTAGAGTTATTTAAGAATGAGTTAAGGGATTAGTGTGAGGGCCATGGGAAAAGAAATATAAAGGACAAGTCCAAGAGAGATTGTGAAGGAAATACTAAGAGCAAACAAAGCAAAAAGAGACAAAAATAAAGAATATTGATTTAAAGATGACTCCAAGATTTCTAGCCATGGACATATCAATAAAAGAAACAGGAAGTCTGTAGGGAGAAAGAAATTTAAGGAAGAAAGTTGATTTTATTTTTTCGAATCTGGGAAGACTGAGATAAAAGTCTGTTATCTAACTCATGACGAATTTCAAGGTGTTAGGTTATGGTCGTGCTCATAAAAGTTCAAAATTGGACAAATTGTTTTCAATAAGATGTAATAGATGGAGTCATGAACATGAGTAAATTCATTGAGTTTAGCAAGGTAGAAAGATAAGAATGAACACATAGGAGTAAGAGATAAGTCACGATCAATAAGTCTTACTGGAAAAAAGGGAAAGTTTCAGAAGAGTACTCAAAGAATTAGAATGGTAAAGAGATATTAATGCTAGGGACAAAATAATTCACGCAGTTTTTTAAATTTTAAGTATTAAAAAAAATATTGAGCTACACAAATCTGTTCTGCAACTTTATTATACCAGGAGATATGAAAAAAACACATTCTGCAGATAACTATGCAGATCCAAATATAATCTTAAGCAGAAGCCGAATGGATCCATAAGCATCCCATGATTGAATCATACTCCCCTCCTCTTGCCACCAGTATTATTTACGACACATTCACTCAGCATTCAGCAGTGTGGTTACTAAAGGCCCATTTTCAGGTACAAAAATTAAAAGGTGAACCAGAAAATCAAGGACCTTACTCCTCTACTTGTAGTATTGCAAGAAACAGACAATAAGCAAGTAAAAACAATAAATACAAGGATTAGAGATCGCGACAAGTGATATGAATGGATAACAAAAGTCCAAATGACAGGATAAAAACTGACCTGGCGCAGGTCATTTTAAATAAGGAGGTACAGAACATATCCCATTAAGTGATGTTTTTGCTGAGATCTGAAGAATTTGAAGATGTAACTTTTCAATTAGTGGATATAAATAATGAAAAGGCCTAGAGGAAGAGAAGAGTTTGTGTTCAGAGAACCCAAATTCCTCAAAGGAGACCAGTGTGTCTAGATGACAGTAGTGTGTAGGAGATAAAATAGGAGTTTATTTATTTATTTATTTATGTTTTTGAGGAAGATTAGTCCTGAGCTATCTACTGCCAATCCTCCTCTTCTTGCTGAGGAAGACTGGCCCTGAGCTAACATCCCTGCCCATCTTCCTCTACTTTACACGTGGGACACCTACCACAGCATGGCTTTTGCCAAGCCCTGCCATGTCCACACTGGGATCCGAAGCGGTGACCCCGGGCCACTGAGAATCAGAACGTGCGAACTTAACAGCTGTGTCACCAGGCCTGCCCCAAAATAGGAGTTTTAAGATCAGTTTGCAGAGGTGAGAAACAGCCAAGTCACGTCTGACTATACAGCTGTGATTAGATGTTGCGTTTTCATATGAGGGCAATGGGAATACATCCAAAAGTTTAAATAAAAAGAGGACATTATTTTTGAAAAATATCACTCTGGCTGAAATATAGAGAATTAATTGGACATTACAAGAATGGAAGCAGGAGGTCAGTTAGAAGTGACAAGTCAGAGCTCTTAGGGCCTCTTGCGCTAAAATAGCATCAGTGGAAATTCACAGTATATCTTTAAGCTTGAATGGATATCAAGAGTCACATGGGGGCAAGAGAAAGGATAGAAAACTATGAAAATGTTTTTGTTTATTAGGCATGATATAAAATATAGAAAGGCGAGTCTGCAATTATGTATCTTTGTACATGTATCCATGGACGCTTAGATACACACACATTCACACACATCTATTATACGTTTTGTCTTGTCGTTTAGGACTCTGAAGAAGCCCATTACCAGCTGATTTTTTTTTATTAAGTAAACATTCATATTTATTACAAACTTGTGATATTTCTTACCATATTGTAAACATAGTCTGCTGAATCCAACCAAAGGAGGCTCTTTTACTCTCATGAGATCGTTTTCTGAGCAGAACAGTTTGAGACAAGCTTTCCCTTGTGGAATTTACAGGAGAGGCAGAGAAAAAAAAACATTCTTGAGGACACTCTCCTAATCTGACTTTGTGTTGTTTTACATAAGTTTTTGAATGTCCCTGGTGGAAGAATGGAAGGATGGATGGATGGATGCTATGACTTAATTCCCCGTGATCTAAGGGAACAAGAGTCTTTGTCGGTGACATACATGCAGAAATGCATGCCTACTTTATGTGGATTTGTGTTTATTGGGAGGACCTAGAAGTGAAAACAGAGATGAGCTAAGGTTACAAATGGCTCTTAATACACTGGCATTTCCTTACTCAGAAGGAGAGGGGATTTGCTTTGCGAACAATTGGTTTATATGGTGGTGGTTGTTATCACTAGCCTTATCTTTGATTACCATTTGCATTCCAGGAGGAATATTCTTTGAAGTAAACATCCAGGTTTCACCCTCATCCTAATGTATAAGACCCATAGAAGATGCACAACAACTATTTTAGTAAATAAACGATTAGGAAACAATCAGTCATCTGACGTAAAATGTCTGACGAATTGTTAAGTGGGAAAACTAGGTTTAACTAAGTAATATATAATATAAATTTGATTTAAATTCTGAATAAAAACTAGAGTGTACCCTCAAAAATATTAATTAAAAATATAATTGCAAAAACCATGCTAAAGCCAATTATAAACAATATTTATATCATCCTTCATTTTCTGTTTTGTGTTTCTGCTCCTTATCTCAAGTGTGTATAAGGAAATGCTCACTCTAGCTCTCAGGTTCAATACTACGACTCCCTCCTGCTGGGAAAAATAAAAGAAGAAAGAAAACTTCGTGTAAACCAAACTGTGAACGATTCTGAAGATTTTAGAGGCTCATGCCAAAAACTGATTATTTAGCTTAAAAAAGAAAAGCCAGCTAAGTAGTAAAATTTTCTTGAGTTATCAGAGAATGCTAGCAAAAGGTCACTCAGTCTAATTCAACTATGATCTATATAATCTAATTATGCTCATTTCTAAAGTAAATGTGTTATTTGCACTGCGTTGGTATGCAGATTACAAAGTGTTATTATAGGATTATAAATGGAATGCTAGTTTGCACTTTGTATGAAAAAGACTTGTAAATAGTATTCGGCTAGGATTTAGTGCACACTAAAAGGCTTAGCCAGTACAATATTAGAGTTCCAGAGAATGAGGTCAGCTGAGAACCAACACTAAAAAAAGCTGGGAGAGTACAGTTTCAGGCTCATCTCTTCATTTATTACATTTTCTCTCGTCCATCAGAAATATGAAGTTAATAAATTCCATGTACCCCCCCCCCCCGAAAATTAAAAGCAACTTTTGTTTTAACCATTAGAATAAGAATTCTTTTCTGGGAATTGCAAGGTAACTAAGAGCCTTTTCTGCAGGTCTAGTACATATAGTTTCACACTGTATTTATACGTGAAGCTGGGACTCAAATGCCTTCGTTTATGCTATGTAAGGAATTGTGGAAAACACAGCCTGGGGACTCCCGAAGGTTTAATACTACTTGTCCCTGCAGTTAGTACTGTTGCAATTAGCTGCATTAGCAATGATGCTTTAAAATGATTTTCAAGTAATTCATTACTTCCCTTTCTCATGCATTAAATTTAATATTGCTTGCAGGTTCTAATTCATCTTCATGCATACTAATAAATTGTGTACTGCAAACAAATTCTGCGTTAGTTTTAAAGCAATTTTACTTCATCTATATAGGAAAAATGAAGTTACTGCTTGGTTTTTAACTAGTGCGGATAAGTCCAGAATCTCATCTATGTAGCTACATGATCAATGACTATGATAACCCATCTTTGTAAAGGTGACATATTCCTTCTAATATTTTTTTTAAAAAGAAAGACAATATATATATTTTCTACTTTCTAAGGTGGTAAGAACTCATGAGGACATCCCTCTAGAATATGAATGAACCCAATGAAAGCATCTTAAAATTCATATGCCATACCAAAATGATTCTCTCTTTTTATATCTAGGCTTTATAACTAGAGGTGCGTAGGAAAGAAAATCTTCCATCCTCTCCCCTGTTGGATCCTGCCATCAAATTGGTTTAGTGGTGAGTCTTTGCAGCTGCTGAGTGACAGTTTCCTAAGCAGTTTTCACAGCTGAAACAAAAAGGGGGTCATGGACTGTGGCACTGATGTTGGGCAGAGGGCTACAAAGCACCTAAATGTACACAATAACAACATAATGTGTTTATATAGTGCTTTATTGTATAAGAAACACTGTCCTGTATATCATCATATATGGATCTTAGAACCATATGTTTTTATTGAGCTGTAGTTGACATACAACATTGTGTAAGTTAAGGTGTACATGATGTTGATTTGATACACATATATTGCAATATGATTTCCACTGTAGTGTTAGCTAACCCCTCCATCAGGTCACATAAATTATCATTTCTTTGTTTTAGTGAGAACATTGAAGATCTAATTTCTTAAGAACTATATAATAGTGTATTGTTCACTTTAATCACAATGCTGTGCATTACATCCCCAGAACTTAACTCTTCTTGTAACTGCAAGTTTGTACTCTTTGTGCAACATACCCCCAATTTCCTCACTCTCCAGCCCCTGGGAACCACCATTCTACTCTCTGTTTCTACGAGTTCAGCTTTTTTAGATTCCACATATAAGTGATATCATATAGTATTTGTCTTTCCCTGACTTATTTTACTAGGCATCATGCCCTCAAGGTCCATTCATGTTGTTCCTAAATAGCAGGATTTCCTGCTTTCTATTGCTGAATAATATTCCGTTGTATATATATGCAACATCTTTATCCATTCATCCATTGATGGACACGGGTTGTTTTCAGATCTTGGCTATTGTGAATAATGTCGCAATGAACATGGGAGTGGAGATATCACTTCCATATCCTGTTTTCATTTCCTTTGGATATATACCCAGAAGTGGAATCGCTGGATCATGTGGTAGTTCTATTTTTAATTTTTTAAGGAACCTCTAGATTGAATGATAATCTCAATTTAACTTGAAAGGAAACCTAAAAATGTTAAATTATTTTTTTTCACTGTCACATGAGTAAAATGTTTGAAATTAGAATCAAATTTAAGTTGTCTGACTGAAAAAATATAATTCTTTTCTCACTATATCACACTTTGTCTTGTGCTTCCGTCTGTTTATTCCATAGGGAATGACCATGTAACACATTTTCTACTGTATTCCCCAGTGAGGTCTCCAGGAAAAAGATTTTAGTTATAGTTGTTGTAACTGGAAGTTTGAGAGAGACGCTTTCTTAGAACATAGCTGCTCAAAGTGTGGCCTGTGGACCAGCAGCATTAACATCATCTGGGAGTTTGTAAGAAATGCAAAGTACAGGGCTCACCCCAGACCTACTGTTTCCAAATTCTCCATTTCAGCAAGGTCCCAGATGATACATAGGCCCCTTGAAGTTTGAGAAACAGTGTTGTCAAGGGAAACAAAACTCGGCTATAGAAAAAAGACCTTTTGAGTAAGATAGAAAAAAAATCTTTCAGGTAGCATTCAAGTGAAAGGATATATATATCATATATGAGATATATAAATATATATATATGATTTTTCACCTTAAATAGCATTGGTGAAGTCCTGTAATATCTATAATTCTTCTTCCTTCTACTCATTTTTTAGCAGTATTTTTGTTGTAGGCATCAGCAAAATATATGAGTGATGGGGGTGATCCTGTGTCTACAGGAGTTTCTGAATTGTGAAAAATCTGCTAGGAAATGAAAAGTTGAAGTGAAATTCTGCTTATGAAATCTGTGTGGTGTAAGCCAGATTGCTTCAGTAGTTTTAAGATTATAACTTAAGCAGATTCATAATGAAACTAAGCATTCTTTCCAACCTGTTTCCTGACTCTAACACAAGGAAGTGACCTGATCTATGTGAAGTTACATCAACATTTCTTAATTTACTAAACTAAATGGAATTTATTTCATAATGGATGCATAATCATTTTGAGGTAGTCCTCTCGTTGTGCTTATAAACATATCAACACATATTTTCCATTGTTGTTGAAAGTATCAGGAATTTTCTTGTCCTAACCATTACTCCTAGACTCTAATTTATGTCCAGATTATGCAGGTCCTATTATTGGCAAAGCTTCCAAACTTATAACTGAATAGGCCTCTTGCAAAGACATGGTACATAATATGTGAATAGGCTGTGGAGATAAAATACATTTTGTCTGTTGACATAATTAACAAAGGGTGATTATTTTCTTAACAGACTCAATGTCAAGGCACATGAAATTTTTTAGATGACACTAGGAAAGAGCTATTTTACTTGCAATTAGACTAATAAAGGTCAGATTGAGATAGATGATAGACAGATGATAGATAAATAGATAGTTAGTAGAAACTATCCTCTGTGTGTTCTTGTCTGACATATCACATTATATCAGCAACATACCTTTGGATTCTGGCCTAACTTATCCACCTTTTTCTTTGTTTGTTTGATGGACTGTTTGTTTGATTTTGAATTCGAGTCTGAACTTTGCATTTCTTACTGAACTCTAGAATATTCACAGCACTGCTTTAAATGAAATCAGAAGCCTGTTCTTACTCATATAACTACTGTCTGATTAAACTTGAGTCATATAGCTAGAAATCCTATTGTTCCAGGGAACAACAGACTGTGGGATAACCATTAATAATACTAAGTACAAATCGTCACTCTGAAATGTCTTTTCAGAGGCTCATCTCTTCTGTTCAGTGAAAATGCTGCCTGAACTACTGTGTTTCCCTAATGCAATACACCTAAAAAAAAAAAAAAAGCACAGCTTTTTTTATTTTTCCCTTTTCAAGGAAAATATTTTCTTGTTCTTGTTAGCTGAAAAGTACATATTATTATATGTTTGGGGCAGGACAATTTCTTTTACGTAAATTTGAAAACTTGGAGGCAAACTTGCTGTATGTAGAATTATCAAATTTGACTATCTCAAAGAGAATCTGTACAAATCCTCCTTTCGCAGATGCATTTCAGTTAGAATAACATGTGGAGCAGTGTAGAAATTGGAATTCTTGTATGTTCATCTCTTAAACGAGTAAAGTAGTGCTTCTCAAAATTCAATGTGCATACGGATCCCAAGGAGATCTTGTTACAAAACTAAGCAGGGTTCTAGCAAGCTCCCAGGAAATGCTAATATATCTTGATCACAACCACAATTTGAATAGACAGGCAGTAGGAAAGCATTCCCAATTTCTTGAGTAATGAGACAAAGTGACAGAGTATGCTATCCAGCCTCTTTAACTTTTATAGTCATTCCTGGTGGCACATTAAATTTTGCTATTATTACTATCAGTTAGCTGTATTCTTTTACCATGTGCTTTTCAACCTTCACCACTATAAATCATGTGAAACAGCATCTGTGTTTTTCCCCTCTTTATGTTTACATTGCCTGCCTCCTGCCTTCGAACCCTTCCAGTAGCACAGTTGCAACTCTTTCAGGCTTTTGCACAGTGTGGGCCACAACAGTGACTGCATCTAAATAGTCACCACCAGTCCATCCAAGCCCATAGAATCTCAGTAGGACTCAGAGTTTAATATCAGACTTGCAAGCAAACATGGTACAAATATGATTTTAAAATAACTTTTAACCTACATATTTACCTACAGTGCAATAGGGGTAATTTGCTTGCCTGCTGCTTCTTTTAGCTGATGTCCATTTGCTGAAAGGTCTAGAACAAGAAGAATTTATAATTTTTACGGAAATTTTTAATTATAAATTTCTGAGCTTTAAAAATATTTTTTGTAAAACAAACATGTAATAAAACCGGGGAATTATGAAAGATTAATAATCAATGAAAACTAGCATGTATAAAGCTTTCATATACACATTATTCATTGTCAATGTTATTTAATATTATATACTATACTATCAGTAAAAAATTAAGGCAGCTACTCAAATATATATTTCTGATTCTGTAACTATGGACGGAAAAAACTTGGGAAACCCAGGAGTAAAATCATTTTACAAGGGTAATTGAAGACTACAGTGTAGCTAATAAAATAGCATATCTTTTTCCATACATTAATTGTTTTATAAAAAGAAAATAACATTAGAAATTTTTATAGAGGAATTAATTATGAATGTTGATAGCGTTTATCAATCTGATATTGTATTAAATTTCCAAAAATAGGAAGCAAATACATGCTCCAGAATTCACTTACTTTAGAAAAATAGTATATTCCTATATGATATTCAATAATTGAATCTTCAGATTGGATCTATCTTTATCTCTCACGTTGACTGACATGGCTGAAATTTATTTTATAGTTGAATCTTTTTAGAGTAGTTAAAATGGAGATGGCTTAGATATTTTTGAATACATGCCTAAGTTTATCTTCTTCATTACTCTTTAGTATGACCATGGCATGTAATGGCTAATCAATAAATATATAGAGAGTGAGTGAATAAATGAATAAAAGATTGAGATTGCAAAAGAAGAAAAACTAGAACTCAGAAGCTCAAATATGATCAATAAAATAGAAAACTGTGTTTTACTCTTTAGCATAACGGTTTCAAATGGAAGCAAACTTCAACCACAGCATACTTATTTTCACAATGTGTTAAATAAAATATTTTTCTGTTTAATTTTAGTTGAAAAAGATGTACATTATCTGCAATAAAGTGAACCATAAATACGTCTAAATTTCTTTTAAATATATATGATGAAAGGATTTATATGTTAGGATTCTTTAGGTTAATTTCCTTATCAAATATATGAAGTAGAGATGTTTGTGCTTTAGGCTAAACTTTTTAACCTTATGAACAATCTCTTTTATCTCCAATAGCCACATATTTAAAAGTAATCTGTGGGAAATACGTTAAATATCAGAACAGTAATATAATATGTTATTTTGAGTTCCTACAAGTAAATATAAGCTAGCAGCCATAATTTAACCATAATAATTTCATGATGCTAAAAAGGTCTTTGTGATTGGAGGTTTGATACTCAATTTTGTCCAGCAGCTAAGAAGAAAATATCAACATTCAGCCTGGACTACTGAATTTAGAACTTTAATTTTAAAATAATTTTAAAGGCAAAGAAGTAAAAATTTTTAAAAATTAGCTTGGAGTTAACTTATTTCAGACGTAATATTTTAAGTATCATAAGCCTCTCAATAAAACATTTACAAGTAGAAAGAGATTACATGTAATGAAACACATAATTTTGGTGTTTTTAAAAACAAAGCAAAAGACTTATACTTGTGATGAGAAGAACACTTATAAAGTTCAGAAAATAAAATTGCAGGAAAGAACATTTTGAAACATGCTTCAACTATGGAAACATTCTTGTCCCCGTCTGTTAAAGCAGAAATATTACTTTGAAAGGTTGTCTCCAGATTGAATTATCCACTTTGCAGTTTGCAAGGTTTGAGGTGCTTGTTCCAGCATCCTTTTCTTTAAATTCCACCTGAACAAAGGGTCAAGTTCAAGAGGAGCAAGAAGTGCATGGAACAATCAGATCATTTCTGATCAACATACTGGTAGATGTCACTGGCAATGCTGCCTTGGATGACTTTCATAATGCTAATAGGAAGTGTTTCTAATTGAATAATGATGTTAAAATGTCACTTTCTCTTCAACAGAGACACTGTTCCTTGAGTTTCTAATATACTGGATTTTTCTTACTCTCAGCCTCCTATGTTTAGAGAATAATGCATATGATTCACCGACAGTCATTCTGGAGGCAACTAGAATGATGAAAAGAATACAAGACAGTGTATGAAGTTCCACCTGAGGACTAGTAACTAGTCTACCATTTGTGTTACTTAAATTACCTACAAGATTATTTAAATTATAAACAGCTTAGTACTCCTGTCCATGTACTGGGCATAGTCATAGATGTTCTATCTCACATGTATGTGTTGTGGGGACTGGAATTGGCCACCCCAAGATATGTCTCTTTGGCATGATGATTATTTGAGGCTAGTTACTTTGCAGACAGGAAAGCAACTGAAAAGTAGAATTTACTTACCCTTTGTAAGAGACATTTACATTGTAAAGGAACTCTCCATCTGTAAAGATATCTCTGTACCAGGAAGAGGAGATGACCTTCTCTCTAGAAACTTTTAATCAATGGGGAAGGCACGGACTTAAATTTGCGTTTGTTTATTGTGCTTGTCTGGTAACCTCCTGTAACTGACTTCCCTCCGGATTAAGCATCTTTCCTTAGGCTAGGAACTGATTGCTGTGCTCACCTGTGACCACCCAGCTTGAGACAATAGACTTGCCTCCTGCTACGCCCACTGAGATAGCAGACCACTACCTGCTGTGTCCATCAAGCACTGTGCCAACAGGGCAATCTTTTGACTATTGTGGGAGGGACATTTCAACCATATGTGAAACACCCTGTTTGGGGGTATATAACCATTATGTGCACCCCACTTCTTCAGTGCCCTTTCTTCCTTTAGGAAGAAAGGCCCAGGGCCATGGTCCTCATAAAGCTTTGTTTAATTTTCTCTTGCTATTCTGTCTCATGTAAATTTAATTCGTTCTCCTGCCAGATGAACCCACATTAGGTAGAGGAAAAGTCTTCCTCCCCTACAATGTCAAGCTCAAATAAAAGGTACTTGTAAATGAAGGTTGCATGCTGTGAAGAAACTGGCATGGCCATAGATGGTGAAAAAGAACAGTACTAACTTCCACAGCAAGTTAGCTAGACATATCAAATTCTTTGGAGGAGAAAGAAAAACAGAAACAAAAAAAAGAGTAAGATTCTTACAATAACCTTAGCTTTTTGCTTTTTCCAGCATTTTCTAGGGTTATACTAAATCTATATCCTTACTGCTATCTATTGGGTTGTGTAAATTTTCTTGATTTCTTCTCTTTCTCTTTTTTCTCATATGTTTCATAAGTTGTGCATATTGATTCTTAATTTGTTCAAGTAGGAAACAATTGATTTAACAAAGTATAAATATCACCCCTTTATCAGAATAATATGAGGACATTTGGGTAATTTACCTTGTCATGCCATCTATATTATTACCATCTTGTACTTTAGTTCTTCTTTTTTTCTAAACTCTATTAGTTAATATAACTTTCTAAATTGTTCATCTACTAGCAATACATATTTTAATTTGCCTCTATATTTTTACTAGTCTCTATTTATCATTCCTCCTTTCATCCCTTAATATTAGTCTCTGTTAAGTTTCCTATTTCCTTTCTAAAAATAAACTAAATCAAGCAACTGAGAATAAGCACGGGCTATTTATTCAGAGATTACTATAGCAAGTGAGACAACCACCACCCTTGTTTTGGCAGAGACTCAAAGACAGGAAAGTGGGAAAATTTTATAAGGAAAAAAAAGAAAAGAAGACTTTGGGGTGCTCTTTTTGGAGATTGTTGGCATGGGGAAGCTAGAGGAAGATTAAATAGAAATGGGGCATGTTATATGATTGATTTGGAAAGCATATTTTTCCATATCTGTTCTGTACTGTGTTAGAATTAAAGGCAAAATATAGGGCAGTTGTGGCTGGGGGACCAGGTCTTGGCCATTCTGGACAAATTTCTCCAGAAGTTGTGGTTTGGTATGCTGAAATGGTTGCTGCTGAATTTCTGGGTCAGACTTCCACTCTCATATGGTCTGGCCATTGTCCATTTGTATATTCAGTCTCTCACCTTGTTCTTAAGAATGGTATAATTATTTCTCCAACATATTTGAGTGGTTAACTTTCCAATTTAGTTCATTTAAATACATTTTTTATTTTGTCCCCAGTCTTGAATAACAATTATTCTGAGTCTTGAATTCCATTTTGGCAGATTTCCTCTCCATAGAAATGTGAAAGTGTCTCAATGTCTTCTCATGTCAGGCTTCTCAAGAGCAACGAATAGTTATTTCTAAAAATTTTATTTCTTGTTTCTAGAATGTGCATGTTGCCTCTTTCATGGACTAGCTGCTTCTCATTGTTTAGATTTCAGCTGATTTAGTCCTAGTCAGAAAATATTTGACCATCCTGTGAAAGGTCCCTCATTTGATCATCTTTTGCTTCTAATGTTTTATATTTTTATAATATTTACTGCAACTTAAAACAATTTTTATTCATCTATTTTCCTTCTCCCTCTCTATAATGTAAATTTTGTGAGTTCAGGTACTGTTTCCTTATTGATATGGGCTTCCTGAGCTACTGGAGTAACCAGAATTTATTTTTGTAGTTGTCTAACTTCTATACTCTTTTTGTTCTTTGGGAGCATGTGGTCTTTGTAAATTTTCAAACCAAAAGTCAGCAAACAAAATAATTTTCAGTATCTGTGTGTTATGATTCTTCTTCTTTTTCAGCAAATACATTTAAATCAGATTTGAATTAGCCTATTACTAAAGAGTAGAAAATACGAGAAAATGGTGATCCACTCTGAGGAATGAAGAAGACTGTTTTAGGGTATATAAAACATATACATTTTTAAAATTTTAATTTCAAATATTAAATTTAGAAGGAACATAAGCATTATTTTAAGACTAAATGTTGTTTGGAAATTTTTTATAAGTGTGCATGCATAACAGATACTTGTAATGTACCTTAGTATTTTACAGACACAAATCGATTAAAAAGAGACACAGTGTGGCAGTAGAGATAAGATGTGGTCATTTCAAAAAAGACACTCTCCTTTTCCCAAGTAGGATTTGAGGTAAGAGAAATGACGTGAGGCATAAGTCACCTTAAGAGAGAGTGGTAATAGATCACCACTTGTCAGTTTCAGCACAAACAGGAACTTTAGAAAATAAGAATGCTTTATTCTTTGAGAGAGCCATCACAAAAATAGTCCAAGCCTTTTATACCCTTGAGGGATGTCTCTTAACAGACTTGATTAGTTCTGGATACCTCATTTTAAGACGGACATCTACAACCAAATTGAATCCAGACAAATAGATAGAACAAATGTAAAGATGTATTTTCTGACAATGAGAAAGGTTAAAATAAAATGAGCTAACTTAGGGTAATAAACAGCCATTGAGGATGGGTACTCAAATAAATAAAAGAGAGTTGACCACTTTCCAGAAATGCTATACATAAATTTATAAATTCATAAACGCTTTAAATTAGTGTTTCAACAATTAGACTTCAGAGATGTCTTCAAAATATCCATAATAAGCAAAGATGCCTTACTCACTAGCCATAGTAAGACATAGTTGAAAGTCTTTGAAATAAAATTGGTGATTTTATCATTTTTAGAAAAGAAAAAGCTATGATAAATCAAATTGGGATGCAAAAATTCTACTTAAATTTCCAGATGTATAGTAATTCTTCAGTACCCAAGTAGATTTTGTTGGAAAACACAAGTCATCATAACATCACATTATTTACTGATTTAACTGGTTCCCACTTCAAATTTCCTTTGACTTCCCAGAAATATTTATCCCAATACACCGAGAAATATCTTTTTCAGTTATTTTCCTTTTGAGTTTTGTATGTTATATACATATGACAAAGCCATGTATAATGCAAAGTGGAGTGGCAGTTTTGCAAAAACTGTGTGATTTCATGAAGCCAATGAAGTAAAGTTGGAGTTACTTGAGTCACAGGCAAAGAAAGTTTTGACAAATGAAGGTGCAGCAGAGTTAGACTGGTTAAAAATTGAAGAAAAATATTGGTGAGAATGATGATAGAATATGTGCTTCGAGAGAAAATGATTTGAATATCAAAGAATTGAGAAAGGTCTTTTGGAAAATTGATGAAGCCCTAAAATATTTTGGCAAAAATGGCCTTCTTTGTGATTGTTCTCTGAAACAATAACAGTGTAATGTGCTATTAAATTTTGGCAAAAATTACAAACTCATACACGTGCACATACAAAAGTTAGCTTCATGTATTTTTGAAGTATTCAAAGAATTCAAATTCATGTATTTTGAAGTATGCAAAGTATTCATAGTTAAAATAATAACCTAATTCTTTTGTAAATAAGGTAAATGGAATTGTTTAATTATTTATATTGCTTTAGATGCATTTTCCAGATAAAATTGAAACCACATCTTTCTTTTAACCATTCTGCTATGAAATTGAAGTGCATGTTTTAATTACTTTAAAGCAGCTTTTTTAAAGAACCAATTATATTTACATAACGGTGACCTCCCATATGTTCTTTAGCAAGTCTCATAGGATGTCATTTTTATGCTACTCATAAGGAATGTTGTTATAATTTGTAAGTATGATAAATGATTGGTAAATACTAAACTGCTATACCACTGAGTTTTTTAATCTTTCCATTAGTAATGCATCAAAATTACAATCAGTATTATAGCCATAGCCACACAGAAGCTGTATCTTTCTTAGAAACTGGAACAGCAACCCTAATACATTATCTGCATTAGACATTACCCAGCAAATACTGATTTTCTATGACAAACATTATGTTTTTTAAAAACTGAAATACATTTTTTTAAATAAGGATTTTAGAGTTGATGTCACACATAGATTAAAAATAAATTTACATAATATCCTGTGGGTAAACCTTCAGCCATTTAAGAACCTGAAAAAAAAGGTAAATATAACTTACAGAAGAAAAAAGTAACTAACAATGAGTCTCTGTGTTTGGCAAGATTATATTTTGCATGTGTTAGGATTTGCGCATCTGTGACACAGCAGGTTGTTAAATTGCTCAGCTATCAGAGTTAGCATCTGCCATTTGTTCAGATGAGGTAGCTTGCTAGAAATGACATGAATCTGCCTAAAAAAGAGCCTACCAATATTCGTTTTTCAAACTTCTGCTGTCTTGGAGGCGCAATCATCATTAATAGGTATTTATTTCAAAATACTAAGGTCTACACTAAAATTTGCCAGGTATTGGTCCAAGTACATTATAAATTCATTGGCATATGAGTCTGTTTTATGTTTATTTTTACACATTATTTGTTTTGCTCCATATTCTTCATATAGTTGAAAGCTATTTGCCCTTTTGAAATTGATTGAAGGTGTATGAGATTATTGAGATAATTTGGGGGGGGTATAGTTTTGCCTCAGCATGGTTTTATATTATCAGTTAAATGGAGGCTGAAATTCCTCAGATATGTAAATAAATTTTCTATTTTGTTTACTTCTTATGTATAAGCATATTAATAGAAATTTCTTCACTTGAAAGCCAATGTGGGTTTCTTATCCCAAATATTTTGACAATGTTTAAAAAGTATCCTCTCATGTAAATGCAGGAAATATAATAATTGCTAATACTTTTGAGTTTGCTATATACTCTCAAGTGTTATGCATATGTTTTGCCATTATATCCTCAAAAAAACCTTGTATGAAAATTTTTTAAGCTTCATTTTACAGATGAAGAAACTGAAAAATAGAGCAATATAAGTAACCTGTCTAAGTATGTCCATCTAGTAGGGGTTAGTTCCAAGATTTTAACATGGCATTAGCAATGTAACTCTTACTTTACAAACCTAAATGACAAGCTGTTTTTTTCCACTATTATACTCTATAGAAAATATCACATGAGCACACACAAACATGCATTTCATAGCAGTTTATAATCTGTTTCTATAACATCCCCCTGAGCGAATTTGGACATAATTTTTGAAAAAAAGATTTTAATATGGTAAAATATGTATACCATAAAATCTTCCATTTTAACCAATTTTAAAGGTGCAATTCAGTGGCATTAGTTATATTCACAACATTGTGTAATCCATCACCACTCTTGCTTTCCAAATGTTCTTATCACCCCAAACAGAAGCTCTGTTACCATTAAGCAATAACTTGCCATTCTCTACTACTCCTAGCCCCTGGAAACCACTAGTATAATTTTTGTCTCTATTCACCTATTCTAGATATTTCACGTAAATAGAAGCGTACAACATTTGTCCTTTTGTATCTGGCTTATTTCACTTAGCATAATGTTTTCAAGACTTGTCTGTGTTGTACCATGGATCAGAATTTCATTCCTTTGTATGGCTGAATAATATTCCACTGTCTGTATGTATACACTACATTTTCTTTATCCATCCATCTGTTGATGGACACTGGAGTTATTTCTACCTTTGTGTAATGTGAATAATGCTGCAATGGATACCGGTATACGAGTATCTGGCTGAGTCCCTGTTTCCAATTCTTGGAATATACACCTAGGAATGAAATTGCTCAGGCATATGGTAATTCTATGAGTTTTTTGAGGAACACCAAATTGTGTTCCAAAGAAGCTGTAACAAGCAACATTTTACATCACCACCAGCGATGTACAAGTGTACCAAATTGTCTACATCTCTGTTAACACTTGTTATTTTCTTTTTATTCTTTTGAAGAAAATATCCATACTAGTAGTAGGATGTAGTATCTCATTGTGGTTTGTATTTGTATTTTACTAGTGACTCAATACTCAGCACACTTTCACGTGCTTTTTGGCCACTTGTATATCTTTTTTGTCTATTCAAGTCCATTGCCAATTTTTGGATTGAGTTGTTTGTCTTTTTGTTGTTCTTTATATATTCTGGATATTAAGCCATTGTCAGATATATTATTTGCAAATATTTTCTTTAATTCTTCAATGAGTCTTTTCACTTTTTTGATAATGTCCTTTGATACACACAAGTTTTAAATTTTGTTTAAGTCTAATTTGCCTATTTTTTTCTTGTCTTGCTTATGATTTTGGTGACATATCTCAATTATATTCCATAAGTGTATATGTTTATTCTTATGCCACTGAAACACCGTTTTGATTACTGTAGCTTTGTACTAAGTTTGGAAATCAGGAAATGTGAGTCTTCTGACATTATTCATATTTTTTAAGATCATTTTGGCTGTTTGAGCCTCTTGCAACTCTATGAGGATTTGATGATTGACTTTTCCACTTCAGCAGAAAGGCCTGTTGGAATTTTAATATGGATTGAATTGGATCCGTGGGTTGTTTTGGGTAGAACAATATCAAGTGTTCCTATCCATGAACATGAGATATCTTTACATGTATTTACAAGCCTTTTACTTCCTTGAATAACTTAGTCCTAGCTATTTTATTCTTTTAGATGCTATTTATTTTATTTACCTTCTCAGATTGCTTATTGCTGATGTATAAAAACACAACTGATTTTAGTGTGTTGATTTTGTACCCTGCAATTTTGCTGTATTTTTTATTAGTTTTAATTACTTTTTTGATTATTTTTTGAAGAAAAAAAGAAAAAACAAAATAAACAACATCTTTCTCTATTTTGTCCAATATACTCTGTGTTGGATCACTTATTTGACTCTTATGCTTGCAAGACCTTAGGAATTATCCAGAGGTGAAAATTTAGGATTTTCTCAGGTCTTTCCTTGGGTATGTTGGTGGCCTTCTAACTTCTCCCGTATACATGGATGGATTTGAATGTCCTAATTTTTTTCTTCCAGATGGTGTATTGTATGTTTCCATCACAATTTTTTTTTTACCCTAGGTGACCGTGAGTTGTTAGTTCTGCTTGCAGTGTTTTTGTGCAATGCACCCTTTTCAGCCTGAGATCCAAGTTAGACAAAAGGGAGCCAAATACCAGGTCCTTCAGGTAGTCACCAGAAAGATTAGAACAGACATGCTCAACTTTATGAATAAGGTCTGCTTTGTGCTTTCTGAAACCGTGGACCAGAGTCCCACACTGGGAACACAGACTTCCCTTTTCGAGAGTGCCACTGTACTGGGAAGGTGGTGGGACAAGGACAAATGAAAACCTCACAAAGCTTTCCTATCATTAAGTTGCCTTTTTCTTAATTTGGCATTTACTTGATTGCTATAAACCTTTGACTGTTCCAGAGTTCTGGTAGAGTTGATTCTCATAGTTTCTGCTTACTTTTTGATATTTCTGTGGGGGAAAAATAACTTGGAGGTGCCTACTCTGCCATTTTGCTAATGTCCTCAATTGGCATTTTTTCTGGAAATAAGCATCCTCTACTGGTATTTTTGTGGAAATAAGTTACTATTATTTATCTTTAACGGTTCCTATCTTGCTCCACCAGGCTTTCCAAGTGGAGACAGCCGTAAACACCAACGTCCTGTGGCTCATTCTTCTATAGGAATCACAAAGACTAGCCTTTTGCATTTTCACTCACTTGTACTTCAGCTCATCTTCTTAGGCTGATTTTAGGAGAGAATATACCTAGTCTTTTACCATTGACTATAATGTAAGTGGTAGGCTTTTATACATGTTCATTATCAGATTGAGGAATTACCTTCTGCTCTTAATTTGCTGAGAGTTTTTTAAATCACAAATGAGTGTTGAATTTTGTCAAATATTTTTTCTGCGCCCTTGCAGGCCTGAGGAATATAGATACCAAGAGTTAATCCTGTTACTAGACAGTTTTGTAGCTTAAAACCAAATCTCTGTTTATTAAAACAAAATAAAGCAACAATAACAATAAAACAACCTACCTTGTTGTCTGTTACCTCAAACAAACTTATAATATTTATATTTATAATATTTTTCCTGTATTACTTACATCTGTATGATTTTCAGCACATTAGTTAACCTTTCTTATCTATAAAATGAGAATAATAATAGTGCTTTCTTCATAGATTTTTTTGTTAGGATTAAATAAGGTAACGTGTAAAATGTTTTCAATAGTACTTGGAAAATAGTAAGCTTATTAAGTGCTTTCTATTATTACTTCTAGCAGTAGTATTTTACAGTTTTGTCTCAGGGTGATTAGAAAAGTGGATCCTATGCCCACAGAGGCATAAGATGGGGGATGTGTAGACATCAAAGAGAGATCTCCTTTAATCTCTAGTGTTTGAATTTCAAGAATATCCTGTAAGAATTAAAACTATAACCACATCCTTAAGCAGTTCACATTTAATTGTGTCTAACTAACGAACCTCTAACTCTAGCTCTTTAACAGAAGAAAGAATGTTCCCTTAGGGTGAGAGTGGGGAGGATACATATGTAAATGCAAACATACACACAATCTACTTCACCTGGTTTGTTCTTCACACACAAGTATAAAACATTAGAAAACATGTAAAGATGAATTGTAACACATAATCACGAAAAAAATCAGTAGAAAGAGATGCACTGATACTCCAGATGTTGGAGTTGGAGTTAAAGGCAAGAACTTTGATCTAAAAGAAGAAAAAAATGATGGCTTAACTATGTTAAAAGCAGGGTGTTTTAGCAGAAAAACATGGGAAAGGTATACAACATAGAATAATGGTGAGCCAAATTATGTCCAACTATGAATGAAATAATATTTTATTATTAACTATTAACATTTAGTAGTTAAAATAACATGGAAAAATGGAAAGATATTATGGTATAAGAATATGTTAAAAATGCAGGATCAAATTATAAGTACACTATGATCATTTCTACACGAGAAAAATAATTTGGAGGAAAGTGTAACAAAATAAGAGTATTTAGTTTGGGAAACTTTTTTCTTTTGCTTTTTTCACATTTTTAATGTATTTATACAAAATTTATAATGATGAAATACATGAGATTCTAAAATGCTATAATTTTACATATTAGAATACAGAGAAGTAGCAAATGACAAATAACATGATTAAACTAGGCTAATAGAGGATCCTCAGGAAAACTCAAGAGTTTCTGATGTTCATTTCAAAGTATTCATATCATGGTGGTAAAACGTTTTGTGCTAATCATGATTTGGGTGAAGTACAGAATTTCAGTCCTTCTTCCACATAACATTCCATAAGGATATACACATACAGGGAAATGCAAAATAGAAAATGGGAAAGTAGAGACTTAGTTTAAATTCTAATTTTCTTTTGTCTCTGAGACTCCTAGTGATAACATTAGAATTTCAAACTTTTCTGAAAATTCATCTTTGTTAATCTGAAGAGGACACACAGAATAGACACCTGAAATACCAGAATGCAGAGCTTTTATGAATTTTTGGAAAATTCAATGTTCAATAGAAATTCTTAACAGAATTTAGTCACCCAAGAAAATTCTATCCCAAATGATGATTATTTGAATTTCTTGTAGCAACATGAATGGCCCAGAGTCAACATACTTACACAAAAAGTAGCTATTGTATTAACATTGTTACTGTCATACTTCATCAGATCTAAGATCCATCAATTACACAGTGAAGTCCAATTTCAGAAATGTTGAAATATGAAAAAAAATGTGCCTTTTCATGAAATATGGTGCTATAAGTGGCTAACATTTATGGAATATCTACATGTCAGGAATTAGATATATAATCTCTAATATTCACCAAACTTCTGTCAAGTAGGTTCTGATATTTTTATTTTACACTTGAGAAAATTAATACTCAATAACGTTAAGAACTTGCATTCCTGAAGCCAGGATTCAATCCTGATTCAATCTGACATTTTTTCACTTAAAAATTTTTTGTAAATTCTCCTCATAAAAGAATGCAATGAATTACTCTAGAATGATATTTGCAGTGCCCTTATGAAAATCAGATCTCAAGGAAATAGTTTTGGGTCATGGTACTGAAAGAACTGGCTTATATATCCTGAAGTATTTTCAACCTGTTAATAAAATTATTAGATCCAAGAAATAGTCATCAGTGGCTTTTAACATTAGAAAAAGAGAGACAATTGGACATTATTTCCTAGGACATACACAACTCCAAATATGAAGTAGACAAAACAAAAAACTTTTTAATCCTCAAAATTAGGAAACAGCGAACACTTTCTGTAAGGAGCCAGAGAGCAAATATTTTAGGTTTTGTGGGCCATGCGGTTCTGTCATGACTACTAACTCTGTCTTTTTAGGTGAACACAAACATAGACAATAAATAAATGAATGGTTGTGGTTGTACTCCAACAAACCTTTATTTACCAAAATGAGCTGCAGGCTAGATTTGGCCACAGGTTGTAATTTGCCAACCCCTACTCCCCATGCAACTAACAACTTCAGGAAATGCATGGGACTGAGAAACATGATAAAAAACATGCCGTGATGAGGAAATCAGCAAAATACAGACTCTAGGGTATACTACAGGACAAACACCATAATTTCTTTCAAAAAATTAATTTCAAGAAAGACAGAAATAAAGAGGGAGGGTAACCTACATGTTAAAATACTGTTATAAGACATATCAACTAATCTAAATATACAGACTTTATTTGGATATAAATTGAAATAAGGAAACAGTAAAAACATAAAACAAACAGGAAAAATTTTGGTAATTTGTTTTTAAATGCGATAATAGTGTTGTAGTTAAGACAAATATATGCATGATGTCTTATATTTTGAAAGTAGAGATTAACATATTTTGAGATGAACTATCCTATGTCTGTGATTTGATTCAAAATAATATGGGTTGGGGAAATGAGTATGGGAAGTGGGTCTGGGTACAGATTAAACAAAGAGTTGACAATTATTGAAGCTAGATGATGGGCACACTGGGGTTCATTATATTATTCTACTTTGTATATATTTAAAAATTTCTATTATAAAATTTAAATTTTTTTATTTAAAGCTATGTACAGCAACGCATAATAGGGATGCCACTAACTTAGTTATGTGGATACATCAAGAACCACTTCTGACTAGAGTTGTGTAAAATTCTGATGAGGTCAACTTTGTAAAATAGCAAAGTTGACAGTTTTTTCATGCTATGATGTTCTCTTCTCCTCTTACCTGCTTCTCAACTATTCAACTGCCATGACTTATTCATTTTTTTCTCTCTTTTTATTTCCATCCAGGCACGCTTTACCTTAACAATTTTATTGTCTACAGGACAAACTCTCAAGCTTTCCATTGTTAAATTAACCTGATTTTGGTTAACTGACAGAATTTGAAAAGATTCTAAACTAACTTCAATTGAATATGGCAATCTTGACCAACAAGATTGTGATTCAACTCCTATGCATAAATGAATTTTAGAAATTTCAGGCAACATTGATATTAGTAGGAGAGAACAAGGAGATATTTGGTGAAACTGAAGACCTTCTGTGACCTCTCAAATAGCATTCCTAGAAGAGCACATATTCTCTTTGGAATAGAGGGTGTATATCTTTTCGAAGGCATTGAATAGGTAAGCCCATGTCAAGGCAACGAGTGGGTATAACCATGCTAAGGTAATGAATAGGTAGGACCACGCTTAGGAATGGAGTTTACATATCCATAACTAAGGGAGTGAGTGTGTACGTCCATGTTAAGGCATTGAATCAGTACGGCCATCCTAACAAGTATGCTTAGTAAAGGTTCATGAGAGTTTTTGATACGCTCACTCCTGGGTGAAGAGGAGGAAATCATCAGGCTGCTGGCTTGGGTAAGTAGTATTCCTGCCTATTTGGATGCAGAATCCGAGAATTGTGGTATTGTGAGGGTTGGCCTGGTGGTGTTGTGGTTAAGTTTGCACTCTGCGCTTCAGCGGCCCAGGATTCAGATCCCAGGTGCAAACCTAGCACTGCTCATCAAGCCATGCTGTGGTGGCATCCCACATAAAATAGAGGAAGATTGGCACAGGTGTTGGCTCAGCGACAGTCTTCCTCAAGCAAAAAGAGGAAGACTGGCAACAGATGTTAGCTCAGGGCTAATCTTCCTCACACACACACACAAAAAGACATTTTGTTTTATTTCTGTGATTCAGACATGTAGCTTTCTTTTCACTGGTCCATATTTCTCTTCACTTAAAGGATATCTGAAAACCTAAGCTGTCAGAAAGTTTAAATTAAACTCAGAAAATTCTTGTCATCCCTCATTTGAATTTCTGCAAATTGCATTTGTTTTAGATAGACTATAAATAGTTATTACTGGGTTTCCTTCAACTGCAGAGCTGCTGATTTACTTAAGGTTCTTTTATTTCCTTACATTAATTTGGGTAATATTTGATTTTTGAACAACTATCCAACAAAAAAAAATAATTACGTAAATGAAAACTTAGATCTTTCAACACTTCAAAAAACCACCACAAATTTAATTGCTACAAGATACCACGAAGAGTCAGTTCATTCCAGAATAGTTCAGCATCTGCTACCAAATGAAGTGGAGATGCTGACTTTATTGTAAGTCTAGAGATACATTGTGACTTGGCAGGTGGTATTTTTAATGGCCCTGAGAGTTATAGTGAAAAATTAGACGAACCAAATAGCCAATGGCAGGAGCATTACTACAGCAATACAGATAGGGAATGAAAGTTTCTCCAGCTCCAAACAGTTAATAAATATCTATATGTGCAAGGCACTGTAAAGAGGGCAGATCATTTTATTTCCTTAGAGCTTAGTTTGGTGCCAGAAAAGGAATTTTATGTGCTGAGTTGACTAGTACAATCTTTCAGGTACAGTACTTTCTGCATACTATAGAAAAACAGACAATTTATTTTCAGGAAGACTTCCAAACGCTGCAGCATTAGCAAAGATTGAACAAAGGGGCAATGTGATCTTAAGTAAACCTCCTGTCTCTCTAAAGATGTTTGTATTAGGAGAAATGATCTTTGAAAGTATTTGCTTGGAAATGTCATGAGCACAGACAATTACCAGACATGGTGGCACTGCACGTTGGAAAAGGCACCAAAAAATGCAACTGAGCAAAGGGGAGGACAGGGTGGCGAGCAGGTGCTTAACTGTCAACAGAAAGCTGAGGAGTGTAAGCTAGGGGTATGATGTAACTCTAATTGGAATGATGATTGGTACGATATCATGTGTCATAACAGAAAAACAATTGGCACGTGGAGTTGTTAAGGAGAAAATTAAGATAAATCCTTTACAAAGAGGCTTCAGTTCTTTTAGATATTAATTTTAAAGCATTTAATTTGAAAAAATCAGACTTTATTAGTGACTTTATTTTCTGTTTCAAAGTTGTAAAGAGTATATTTTCCCCACTACCTACTTAAGTAAGTAATTAGAGACCTTTATGCTTCTGTTATTAAAAATTCAGTCTTTAATTTGAAACTTTGGAACTCATGACATATTTTAATTAGTTATTCTCTTAGATGAGGAAAATATCCAGAGGAAGAAGGATCTAATGCATTTCCTAGTGTAAGCACTTTGAAGGCCTGACATTCTATTTACAGTAGTTGGTGCAATTGAATCTAATATTAAATGTGGAAAACAAACAAAATTTAAGTCAGAACCTTTTAGCTAGAGGATATTTTTCATTTTGTCACTTTACCAAGTGTATTTATTTATTTTTAATTATAATCCCGGAATTATGCTTTGAGAAAGAATTAAGACAAAAATAAGTCAGGATACTTACTAAAGGTCAACCAGTCAAATTATGAGTGAGTGAATTTAGGATAAGAACCAGCAGTCCTGACTCATGGTAAGCAATTCGCTTTTAAATATCCAGAACAAAACCATTAATCATTATTACATGTATTATTTGCCAGTTTCTATATAAAAGTTTCAGTTAGCAGAAGCATTTCTTGAGTTCACCTGGCACAGTTACTATTTTGGAAAATTGCTACTCTGTTTTTCTTGTTCTAATTAGTGTTCCTGTATGAATCATTCAGCAAAAATTTTAATAATCTGTTCTCTGAATATTTAAACACAGTTATCCACAAAATGGAAAACTATCATTAAAGCACAATTAGTGAAGGAGAATCGGGTTTAGTGGAACCACTGTCTGAAATGTTTCAGTAGCTTTTCCTTAGACAGATTTATGTGATTAGCAAAACAATATTAAAGAAACAATACTGGCTTTATAAGAATTCCATGCAATGAGGAGGGTTTAGGTTGGCTACTTACTTTAGTGGATGAGGGCATTAATCTAGGCCTTGTATGAAAATGCTAGTAAAGCAACATGTATAAAAGATGGAAAGACAATGTGTGTTTCCGTATAAAGGAAAATGTAAAAAAAAATCCATAAATTTATGATCAAAATACTTTCAGAACAGGGATCGGCCTGGTGACACAGTGCTTGAGTTTGTGCACTTCACTTCAGTGGCCTGCAGTTCACGGGGGGTCGGATCCTGGGCGTGGACTTACGTATCATTTGTCAAGCCATGCTGTGGCAGTGTCCTACATATAATATAGAGGAAGATTGGCACAGGTGTTAGCTCAGGGACAATCTTCCTCAAGCAAAAAAGAGGAAGAAATACTTTGAGAACAAAACACAATCTCAAGTAACCTATTGAAATTGTCTCATTGTACTCTTTCCAGTAATTTCTTACTATCATCTCCTTTGCTGTGGCACTCCTCACTCTGCTACCCAGGATGGCTTGGATGCTAGCAAAATTCAGAATAAGAAGTACTAAGTATTAACCTCAGCTGAACAGGCATACTAAAGATTAATTACTTTCTTCCTTTAACAGAGAATTGAGTTTCAGAGATGACTGTGGTGGTTAAATGGAGGACTACTAATTATTGACCCTTTCCATTCATAAATTGTTAGTTTTCTTTTGTTTATTTTTTTTTTTAAAGATTTTGTTTTTTCCCCTTTTTCTCCCCAAAGCCCCCCGGTACATAGTTGTATATTCTTTGTTGTGGGTCCTTCTAGTTGTGGCATGTGGGATGCTGCCTCAGCGTGGTTTGATGAGCAGTGCCATGTCCGCACCCAGGATCCGAACCAAGGAAACACTGGGCCGCCTGCAGCGGAGCGCGCGAACTTAACTGCTCGGCCACGGGGCCAGCCCCATAAATTGTTAGTTTTAATGCAGGCTTTCAACTACATAACAAAACTTAAATCCTTTCTGAAAAATTATCAATTTTTAAAAGAAATCTGAAATGGCAGTACAATGTTCTTAATATATTATGTAAATGTTAAGCGATAATAATAATCGTTATTTTGACTGAATTTAGAATACTAAGAATGAGTGTTTTTTCCAATTTATTCATGAAATTATGATCTTTCCTATCTGCTTTAATGATTATTAATGTAGAGAGAGAAGATTACCCATCATATTGTGCAGATAGAGTGTCTACACTGTCATCTACACTAATACCAAAGGAGAAATTCAGATAAACAAAATTAAAATAATTAGTTTGTACTGCCCTGATTCAGAAAGTATTTGTCACTTGCAAATATTCATAAAATTTAGAGAGAGAACTTGAAAAAGAACTAAGTCAGACAATGAACAAAGGGGAATCAAGGAAGGATGGGGATGTTAAATGAATCCAGGAATAAAATGAACGCATTCAATGAATGCCCTGAAATCTTGCAATGCTTGCAAAAGATTCAGAGATAATGGAAGCAGGTTCTAAGATAGGAGCTAAATTTTATTACCACCATAGGGGTAAACAAGTTATTCATAGGATAACCCTCCATTTTTGCCAACTTTTTGTTTTACTAGAAGTAAAGTGGATTTGTCATACTACTTTTAATTCTAGTTCACCTAATTGTTTTTAAACTTTGTACCTATTGCCTGTCAAACCTTGGCAGAAACAATGCAGCAAACAGAATGACGTTGGCTCAACACTTTGAGAAGATTGACTGCCGATGCTTATAACTGACAAGTTATGATCTCAAGAGTAAAGATGTCTGGCGATCCCTCTTCTACCTTCCTTCTTACTCAAATGTGGCCTCAAGTGGTTTCTGATGACTATGAACTTTCCCTCTAACGTGGGACATGACATCTCAAAAAGGTTCTTCCCGGCACTTTCAATTCCATTGAAATTGGATAACTTGACTCTTAATCAGCGATGCTTTCAAGGAAAGATTTTGATGAACAGGGGAAAATGTGAAAATGAAAAAAGAAAACCCAAATCAAAATGGAGTCGGGAAGCCATGAAAGGAGGGCTCTCATCCACGTATCATCCACCTCAGCTAACAGACCCTAGTAGGAGGAAGATTTCCTTCTGACTCCAACAACCTGCTGCTCATTTCTTGAAAATAATGAAAAAACACCACACTCATCCCCAGTTTCCTCTTAAAACGTAGCAAAAGCTGATCCTCCTTTTGTCTACTCATACTTGACTATAGTTTCCTTGTCCTGAATTGCAATTCCTCTGCTATTCCTGAATAAAATCATTTTGGCTAGCTAAAGACCTTGTCATTTCATTTTTAACATCAACACAAGAATCATACACCCAACTTTTTCTCCCCTCAGCCCATTACCCATAATCAATTTTAACCTGTTTTTGGGCGAGAAGGGATTCTTGTAATCTCTTATCATTTTAAATAACATGATTAAGTCTCTATCTTTTGATCCATCAACCTGAGTATTCTCTGTTGTGTACATACCATGTAAGATGAGTATTTAACTCAATTACACTAGTCTAATTTCCCTCAAATTTTACTGCTTTTTACAAAATAAATTTACATTCTTTTCTGAGTGATTTTTCTAAATTTGAATAACATACTGAAAACTCTCTGTCTGTCAGATTTCTGTAGTATGTCTTGTCTTCACACAACAAAAGCTGAAACCAAATTAACTTTCTCTTTCGACTAACAATGTGTCATTAACATTATGCTTACTTTTGCATGGCCAAAATAAAAATATAATAGTAATGTAATAAATTTTAAAATAATAATAATGGACTAGTATCATAATAATGAATAATAACAGCAATAATGCGGTAGTATTGTAATAGTATAATAATACTAAGAATTTTTATGCTTCATATTAAGTCTGCTGACTTTGCCTTTATTGCACACTGAATATCTAATTAAAAGCCAACATATAACAAGTACATTAGCTGAATACGATTTACGACAGAGACAATGAAGATGCAAAGATCATACATATATTTCTCTATGCACCCAATGAAAAAATTCCTATGTTCATTAAAGGAGAAATTTCCTAAAGGAAGGTAATTTTTTTCTAAATAATTTCAGTTATTCAAAATCTTTTATGCTATATTGAGTGACAACTTCCTGTACAAAAATGGGTGTTTTATTTTTAGGTTTTTCTTTCTTTATTATTGTTTGCTTTATTCAATTTGGAAAAAAAGATATATTTTATTTCCACAATATCTGTACGATCTTCCAGGTTTTTATTCACTTATTTTATTGACTTATATCCATATCCCACTTCATTTAGAGAACATTTCTTTTGAAATTTGCACCAATTTAAAATAAAAAGTTATTTTAATTCACGAATTTTTTTAATTTTTATTTTTTAAGGTTATGATAATTTACAACATTGTGAAATTTCAGTTGTACATTATTATTTGTCAGTCACCATATAGGTGCACCCCTTCACCCTTTGTGCCCACCACCACCCCTCTTCCTTCTCGTAACCACTAAATAGTTCTCTTTGTCGATGTGTTTATCTCCCACATATGAATGAAATCATACTGTTTGTCTTTCTCTGTTTGGCTTATTTTATTTAACATAATACCCTCAGGCTAATTCATGGATTTTTTTTAATAATAAGAGGGATATGCCAATATAGTCTCATTATAAAAAAAAATTAACTAAGGCAAAACATATCCCTTTTCCCTGATTGCCACAGTTTCTGAATTTTTCCCCAGAAGTAAATGCTTATATCATTATGGCCTTTACGTTTCTGGGCATTTATATACATGTATAAATATATATGTATAAACATATACTTGGTTCATGTGATGGTGTGCCACCCAGATCCTCCTTTCAAGACTAAAGCCTCCATATCCTCAGTTGGCTAACAGCTCTCAGCTGAATCTCTCTCCAGTAATCACCTTCTGTTGAAAAGATTCACTTCACCCAAGGTCATGCATCCTTCCCTGGGTGCAGCCCACAGCTAATGCGTATTTGATGTAAAGATATAAAAGTTTGGTCTTTCTTGCCTTAATTTGGGCTATCTCTGAAGAGCCTTCCTGGACTACCTGCAGGATGGGCCAAGGCCTTTGTTTCAAACTTGTTGCAGTTCAATTTTTTCCTCCACCAATTCGGCTGCCATCTTTCACTCATAGATGTTCACCCTGAGAGCACTTCCCCAAAAACTTCTTTACAAGAATCTTTCTCTCCTTTACTTCCTAAGAAAAAAATCTAAAAGAGTCAAAAGCAGCTGTGAAATGGGCTTTGGAGCTAGATCATCTACTGGCTAGCTGGTGACAAGAACAAAGTACTGGTAGTAGGTGGGGAAATGATAACTCTTGGCTTGTGGTAGTAATTCAATTCTGAAAATTTTCATCTGTGGTGAAGTGGAAAGGTATACCATTTGGAGGAAATACCTGATGGATGTGAGGAATCTGGCATGTAAAGACTACAGTAAAGAACTCTAATTGTAAAATTTATGTGATTAGATGGTATTTGCCAGAGAAAATTGATTCACTGGAGAAAGACAATAAAAGGTTGAGGATGACTAATCATCAATTAAAGTCTGAGAGGGAAATGAGAAGTCTTTCTTAGTAGTATAAAGAGATTATCATTTCCTATAGCTTGAGGGGAAAAGAAAATGATGTTCAAGCCCAGGATTTATATAACAAATAGAGATCTAAAGAAGTTTGATTACTCAAACTTGGCAAGTCCCTTACACCAAATCCTGAGGTTTTATTAGGAAGGACTGAGAGTCTGAGTGTGGCTATGTGGTCAATTGGGTTGTGCACATGAAAATATTAAATCCTTAGAATTCTTGTATATGTGCTACCTATGGCAGGGACCTACACCCTTCTCTAAAGACTTGCATTCCACTGTAGTTTGAAGTTTATGCCAAGGCCTCTGCTTACACGACAACATGTGTTTTCGTCAAGGTAAAAGACACCTCTTTTCTGGCCACCAAGCAAATAATTATTGTAAAGTCACGTGACTACTCAGGCCAGGTTAAGTAACATAACCTGACCCGTCCTATACCAAGTAGAAGAAAAAAGTAACTGTATCTGGAGGAGGTTCAGGACCTAACCAACAAGCAACAGTAGAAACCTACAGAACATATATAGCACTGGATCCAAAGATGCTGGATCAACTGGGCCAAACACTGGGATAAGTGAAATTTTATCAGTATGAGAGAAATTTCCCATAATATAGGATTAATTTCTTGGGAAAAACCTGTGGAGTCAGTGAAAATGGCTCTTATAAACTTGAAGAAAGTAATACCCCACATTAGGTGAAATAGAAATGACAGAATTGCCACAACAGGTGGTGGTAGAAGGGGTTAAAACACTCAGAGAAGTGGGCACACTAGATTAGTAAAGCTGGGAAACTCCCCAGATCAGTGCGTTCCACTGGAGGGCCTTGAAATCCATCCATTCTCTACAGTGATGAGAAAGGGATTGATGAGAAAGCATCATTGAGACTTGAAGTGGTGACTGCTCTCTGCGTAGATGATTACAGGGATGGCAGAAGGTGCTATTACAGTATTAGGCTCACTGCTACCCAAAGAGACAGAAGATCATGAAATAATAGAGGCTGAAGTATCAAAGTTTAACTATCAGAAGCAAGCTGGGAGAAATTACAAGGATGAATGATGACATTAAAATTGCAGCCAGAAAGGGTTGAACTGCAGAGTGCCGTGGAAACGATTATTGCAGCATTGTGGGCAATATAGATGGCTCTCCAACAATGGTATGGCAAATAAATAAACGAATGAATAAATGACAGGCTGAGGGGAAGCTGCTCAAGCCAATTATGGACCTGAAGCAGTTTTTCCTCAAAGAATATGATGACTGAGAGGTTGGATCCTCAGTAGTAAGGATCCTGCAACACCATGATAAGTGTATACGGGAATGATTTATTCAGCCCTTCTGCAAAGAAACAACTGTCCATTTACTCAGAAAACTGTACCGACGAAAGGGGAATATCTAAACATCTTGAGGATTGTTTGACACATGTTCCAACTTGACATTGATATTTAGAAATTTGAAGCAACCTCATGATCCATTTCCTGGTTTCTCTCCGACCTGCTGTCTTCCTATCCCTGATCCTCCACCTTCAACTCAGGTGAATGATCCAGGGGACGGAGAAGCTACCTGTTAATGGTTCACTTGTAAATAGTTATTCCTTCTCTGGAACATTACTTCATATTTTCTTTGTTACTTCCACAGAAATCTGATGTCTTAAAACTCATGATATTTTAAAAATGCATCTATCTTTGTAGCTGCTGTTAATGGAAATGTTGACCTGTTATGACCAATCACTTCCTACTTAGATGTAGAAATCTCTCTTGAATTTCTTTTCACTTACCCTTGAGCCAGATGAACTGTTTCTTGAAGCTTAAGGTCCATCTAGGTTTTATTCTCATTTTACTGGGATACATTCTCAAGTGATTTCTTCAGAAAATATATATTTTATATAAAATATATATGTATTAAATACATATATAAACGTGTTTTAATTTTACAATTCAAAAGGATTCATATTATGTTAGTGTTTTAATGTGTCTAAGAATGTATTTATTTTTCCTTACATTTAGTTGATAATTTGGCTGGCAAAGATAAAAAAATATTTGACTTCAGAACTTTGAATGTGTGGCTTTTTTCTTTTTCATGTAGTATCTAAGGAATTTGAATCTTATTTCTCACTTAGTTTGCATTCTTCATTTTGTGTTGTTAACTACTCACTCTCATCCAAAATTTTTAAGACTAATTTTAGCTCTCTTTTTGTTTAAAATCCTTTCATTCCTAAGACGCAGGAATTTCTTCATTTTTGGAAGCATTTTTTATACTTTTTTGTTAATTTTTCCCCCTCCATTTTCTCTCTTTATTTATTGCACTCATATTAATTGGCCTGTATTTTTCATCTTATCTCATATTTTTCAACTCTGTGTTTTTGTTCTGTGTTGTGTGAAATATTGTCAAATTTAATCTCTGATGTAGCAACTGAACTTTTGTTATTTTTAAACACTAAAAAAAATCTCAAAGGCACTTTCTTATTCTGTTAGTTCCTGTCAATTTGATAGCAATTTGCTTTTGATTTTCTGAATTATTTCATATTTTTCTCCTCTGGGATTCATTTTACTATTTATTTCGATCTTTTTAAATTTATTTTTTATTTCGTGACTTTCGTTCGTAAGCGTGTTAATCTTAGGTAGTCCGTTCTTACATTTGATGAAGGTTTGGTTTGATTTCTCTGTTGTATAAGTAAATATTTTCTCCAGTCACCATGTTAACAGAATGAGAAAGATGACTGAAGCCTGTATAGGCCTGAAGCATGTTGATTACCTGATGGGCCTCTAATTTAAAGTGACAAAAGGGGCCTTTCCTACCAGGTAAGCTGAGAAGCCTTCCAGATTTTAGAATCAGGAAGGTTTTTCTTTCGGGAGTCAACTCTCTATCAATATTTGTTTTTATCCCCCCTCAAGATATCCATTCAGTTTGTTCAGTGATCATTATTTTAACTTGATTTGGGTTAAATGTTAACCTTAGATGTTTTATTATTGCATGTTTTCTCACGCCCATCTTTCATAGCTCCTGATTCTAAACTCCGAAAGTTTGTACGCATTTCTTCCAGAGACCTTGTTAATTACTTTTCAGATACTAACTTCTTCAAGCCTCAAATTTATTATCATTCTGCTATGTGGATGAAGGAACTGAGGCTTAATAAGATTAGGTAAATTTCCCTTGACTACGTAAGTTTGAATTTGAACATGGGCAGTGTGGATCCGAAAACTGCACTTTTCTCAGTAGGGTATGGCATCTTCCATTTCCCATTGCAGTCCTTTGCTGCTCATGCTTTTCATGACTGCTATTTCTACACTTATTTACCCATTCTCTCATTTCCCTTTTAACAAGTTTTGTCGATATTTTATTGATATTTGACTTTGTTAGATAATTGGGACTTTTTACTACTCTTGCTTGAAAGAAAATTATACCAAAATAATTTTGTTCTTATTACATATAGTTAAACAATATGGAACCTCAATGGTGTCATCAATGTGTCCATGAGTAAATATTAAATTTTTTAAAGAAAATTCTATATTTATATTCAGATACTCCTTGACTCAATTCAGAATGGAGATAGGGTAGAAATAATATACATGCTACTTTATCCTATGCCTTTGCTAGCTTCCTCAGTTTTCAGAAAACGGTGCTTAACCTTTTAGAATCAGGGTATCTCGTCAGGCACATGAGACAGAGTTCAACCCACAAACAGCAGAGAAGACCTGCACTCCAGGCATTAGCCAGGGGGGATAATTTCAAGCTTACGACCATTCAATGTTTATCAAAAGCTTAGTTCAAAGAAACAATATTTGTGGAGGATTGCCTGAAGGATGAAAAAATTCATGTGTTCCTCTGGTTTCTATGAAATATACCTCTAGGTTTTCCCAGACCTTCAGAATGGTCTATCATATTTTTCCTGTAGTAAACATCCTTTGATTGAATCATGCTTTCATGAGATGGCATCAATCCACATTGAGAACCCCTCCAAGAAATGAGTCTTCAGAAATCTCTCACTACATTTTCAATAGAGATAATGTTGACCACAGTATAGACAGTTCTCTTTTTCAATATTTTCAAGGTATATTTTTAGTTGTTTATAGACCAAGAATTCTAGTACTATAACTAAGAAATTATCTGGTTTTCAATTTGTGCCTATAGTGAGTTGTGGACCATTGGGGGTTGGCTGCTCTAGAAAACTAATATAGCCTTTTTAGAATCATTTGCCATCACGGCTACATGTTCAATTTTATTTTAATACCACTAACTACCTTTGGTTTGTTTTTTCCTTCCCATTGTTATTTATATTACACTGATCTAAATTTTTAATCTTGATATGACACATTAATTCTGAGAAAAAAGTTAAAAGAAAGTAATTAAATTAGTTAATCATTTGAGGAAATCCGAAAACAATTTTGGCAAAAATTTAACATTGTTTCTAGAAGTCAACAGAAAAGCATAAACATGGTTAGTTTTGAGTTCAGCATGATCTTAAGACTAAATTAAATACACTTTTCAGAAAGGTAACTATTTCCAAGAAAAAGAAAATTTTTACTGTACAGCTCTTAATAAGAAAACTACGTAATATAATAAAACCTCCAATACAGTATAATTTTGAGGGTCCTTTTAAATTACTGTTCTAAATATTGATTGATAGCATATCAAGTAAGCATTATTTAAGCAAAATCAACTTTTTTTTCAGGAGATGTAATGTGGTTAGAGAGAACAAGAACACAGTTAATTCCTTTGAAGCCCCCTTGTATCAGGCCATTCTACAATACAGCATTTTACTTACATTATTTAACTCATAATCCTATGAAGACTGTGCAAATGGATTGTTTTTGCATACAGATACTCTTGCAAACCATTTTATTAAATTTGGTGAATAAATTCAAACTAAATAAACAAGAAATCATAAGTTTCAAGCATGTCTTAATGTCATGCTGGATATATACAAGCACTTTCAGTTCTTTTTGATTGTTTATTATTTGAATAACTATAGAGTAAATAAATTTAATAATATTAAAAATAGCTTGTTTTTTAAACAACTTTTGGTAGAAAATATCCCATTGCTAATTGAGTATATTTATATCATGACATTATACAAGGCTATCACTAATATAAATATAGTGAGGTATATATATATATATATATATACACACACACATCTATCTAATATATATATGAATATATATTTGTAATATTTTCCAATTTATATTCTGAATGGAGTTTTTATTGCTCACTTTCCCTGAATTAATAAAGCGATGCACACAATCTTCCTACTTGTTGCTGAATTAGCCAATGATGGGGCTAGAGAAAGAGAAAATGAAGGTATGTGCCAAAAATGGTGCCTTAATGTATCTTATTCAAATTTAGAAAACTAGTCCCCTGTGAATAATTCAGTTTTAATATAATTTTATGCATATTTGCTAAACATGCTTAATATTAAAACCATTTATTGAATGCGATTCACAGTCACTAATGTGGTACAATTTTATTGAACATTACACACATTTTTCTAGTAGTGCTTAGATGTGGAAAATCTGCAAATTTAATCTCAGAGTAAGGCAAAGAAAGGAAAAGAGCCAAGATTCTATTCTCATATATTTAGACTATGTGCTTTAAAGAATTGCAGAAAAACACCAGCTGACTTCTTTTAGCTCCACGTTTAGTGGATGACGTTATTAATATTTATAAGTTGGATTAGTCCTCTTTTTCTAATAAAAAAGTGAAACAACTCTGAAAACGTACATTGAGCCAAGTCTTCCACAATATATCTTTCTAAGACTTGGCAAACTTTGTAATGGCTTGGGATGTAAATATTTAAATGAATTGCATACTTGTTCTTAATAATTTTCTTGACAATTTAATTAAGTGAAAATACAAAGAAGGCCATATAGGAGTATGAAGAATACTATATTGACTATTTTATTGTTCTATGAACTGTGTAGTATATTTTTCACAGAAGAAATTCTTAAAGTATTTTAATCCAATTCTTGGGAAAGTAAACATGACAGAACTACTCACTTGCGTGTATAGAATCAAATTCAAGTCTGTGGACTAAACTAATTGCTCCCCAGGATCAATGATTACATTCTGTAGCTGAGACAGACATTTGATTATAATAATTTGAATTTTATGTAAACATAGAGTAAAACATGATGATAAATTGCCTCACCAGGCACAATATTCAGTCATGTTACATAATGAATTGCAATCCTCAGGTCAGCATCGTGCATTTGTTTTACACTAAACACAGTGAACTGTATAATATGATATTATCATTATGACCAAACTGTGGTATCAAATGGATTTTACTGTCTATATTTTCAGTTAAGAAGGTATTGTTCTTGGTCTGAAACTCCTTTGTGTTACCAGTGAAGAAAACTTCAATTTTTCCATCTGAAATACCATGTGACAAAGTAACCAAAAGAAGCCTAAAAAATATGAAAACTGAAAATTGAAAAAAAATATTCAAAAAGGTCGGGCAAAATATTATACTGGAAGGAGTAGGAACATTTTATGATGGATTAAAGTAATTTGGAGAAAGTGTGGAAAAGAGTTACAGAAATGGTCTAATTAGCAAAATTATATTTTAAAATAGCTCATTTGTTAGAATAGCACCATATATTAAGAACACCTATCATGCAATTGCTATAAATCCCCTTGATAATTCCAGCATTAGAGAATGTTAGTATCGCCATACTGAACATGGAAGTACTTTGTATATATGTATGCAAAACGTACATTTAGGAGGTAGGTTTTTGTAAGATGCATGTAGCAAGCCGCTAACTTGCCATTAAAACAAAAATTCTAGGCTGATGAAAATAACTTCAAGTTTGAGCTGGAAATGTAAGATACTTATTCCCATAAATTCCAGATGTATGATATCTGGTTTTCAGAAACAGCCTTGGGGTTTACGTTATCTGAAGATGTCAATGATAAGTACAAGGAGGATTGCGGTACATTATTAATTATTACCAGGACCAATCAAAAAAAGTACCAGAACATATTTAAAATGCACAATAAATTTATTAACTAGAAGATTAAATGTAGAAATGGATTAAAAAGGAAGGTGTGGCATCTTCTATCCTACCATGGAAAGTATTAATCTAGAGATGATTCATTTTGTTTCTGTTTTTGGAAAAGATATTAACAATGATTCAGTTATACCTATTTATCTACTTTTTTGTCAGTTTCATAGGCATTGAAAATTGTCGCTGGTCACATCTACTCCGAACAGCAAACCCCAGGCTGCAGAGAAGCGGAAGGTGCGAACTTAACCGCTGTGCCACCTGGCTGGCCTCTAATTTTTATTCTTTATACTGATCAGAGAAGATAATAGGAGAAATTTTGCCAAAATAAATGGTTTGAATACAAAATCATTAAATTATAGCATTCTGATTGAGATAATATAATATATATTGGCTGCTTATCAAATTTAAATTATTATCTTACCCTTTTATTGGGTTTTTTAAGTTCAGAAGAAAGGTTTAAGTAACTCTTTCTTTACTGCGAAAATAAAATTAAAAAAAGAAAATGATTGATTTGCTATTTTATGCTGTCATATTTAATGTTTTGGATAATTTTGAAACTGCTTAGTAACCCTTCATTTCTGACAAAATTACTGGCTCAGTTGCCCGCATGCTTCATAAAATAATAAAATATAGATGGAGTAATATTTAAGTAACTGTATCTATTATGGGGAATTGCCTTCTGGAGTCATGCATTATTAAAAGTTTCTAACAAGTTATAATGGATGTAAGATAATAGAATATCATGTATAATGAGTGATTTAAAAGATCATCTTACTGTGCTTGTCAGTGTTAAAAATATAGATAATAGAGAAGTATAAAAAATATTAGGCATAAAGTTTCTCATGTATCTAAGGCATTACATTTTTTTCTCATCCATCTTTTAAAGAAATGAATGAAATTTTTAAAAATAATTTCAAGCATCTCATAACTCAATATTACACAAATAACCACCTTATTATCCCAAAGATTTTATTTAATTCAACTTAATTTATATATTAATAAGTAAAATAACTGTTTAGTTATTTAATGCAAATTATGGTGATCATATTAGTTTGAAATAGTTCAAAATAAATTTCATGAAGTAAAGCAATGCGATTTCGTAATTAAGATCTCTTTTGATGATACAATCACTTAAAATATTTGGAAATATTCCTGACAAATTATCAACTCACCATTGTACCATTACAGCATAATGCAAATTGCACTATAATGTGATTTATCATGCAAAAAACACCTAACCTCAAAAAATAGAAGAAACTTTGATGTAAACTATACCTATTTAACAGATTTCACACATATCTCTAGTAAGGATATAGTTTTGACATCTGAAATCACACACTATAATAACAAAAGTTCGGTTGACTGAATTGTGCCTGATTTATATAGGAATAAATTTTGTATCATTTAAAACAGAGATTTTGAACTCCCTTTTATTTTTGCTGAATACTTTTAAAGTGACAATACAAAATTTACTTGAGTTTGATTATTTCTCCTTGAAATCTCAGGATGTGGTGTGGTGACAGGCAGCAGCGGCCCTGGGAGCTGGATAGAAATGCAGAACCACGGTTTACTCCAGACCTAGTGAATAATAATCTGCATTTTTACAAGATTCCCAAGTGATTACTAAGCACTTAAAATCTGAGAAGCACTGAGGTAAATAAATTTAAGAGAAAAAGACTGATTATAATAAATATTTTCTCCCTGAGATAGTTTGGCACTGCTCTTGCTTATATTTTGATGTCCCAAAGACCTTGCATTTATGTATGTTCCAATGTTAGTGCGGGGAACTCTGAATGACAGCAAGTATTATTCTCTACATTTAATTCCTAAGTCTGTGCCCTCAACTCTGTTTGTCCATCAAAGTTGACTTCTCACTTTTATTTTTTTAGGAAAAGAATAGGCAGGTCCCATCCCAGACTGAACGGTTAAATATAATCTGAGAAAAAAATACAGATGCCAGTATTTTCAAATCGCTGTAACAATGGCTGGAATCAAGTCACATTTTACAAGATGGAAAACATGGAGCATATTTACTAATAATCTGGAGCCTCCAATTTTCTTGGCTAGAAATGGCCTCATGGGTGATGTGGGCAATCTGAAAGAAACCTATGTAGTGAATTCAAGGGGCCATTAAAAACCCAATGAGACCAAAACCTATTTTCATCTGTTTATCAGAGCATGGGCACCAGAAATGTATAGTTTGAGATTTATTTTAGAAAAAATTTACTATGCAGGTAGAAATGTAAATTTACTATGCAGGTAGAAATGTTAATTTACTACATAGATAGGTAGATGGATAGATATGTATATATGTATATATATATTTGTGTGTGTGTATTAATGAGTCCTTAATGAGGATGAGTAATATATAGTTGAATAGGCATTTAAAACATTTCAGTCTATTTATTTTCACAGGCACCTCAAAGAGATGAGAAATCTAATATAAGTCCTGACAAATTTTGATTATGTGTAGATCAAGAAATAGGAATAGATTCATGGAAACATTATAAAATTTGAGACTTTAGAAACATAAAATGAAAGACTTTGAGTGGTCAGAGAAAACTTCAGAATGGGGACATAAGAATATCAATGATGGAAAGGAAGTACCTACTAAAAAATTTGGAGGAGACAGAAATAGATAACAAAGAAAAAAATTGTCCATCACAAATTTGACTTAAAAACAACTCTGATGCCCAAGTACAAAATATACAGACTTCATTTTCAGTTATAAATGATAGTATTTGTCCTCCAAAATTAGAATTCTCTATTGCTTCCTTCAACATAGGCATTTTCTAGTGGCCCAGCATGTGATTTTGTGATCAAATCCAATTAGTGATTTTCATGATTAGTGGCAGTAATAATGGCAATGAGTTAACATTTACTGAGTGCTAATATTATGTTCCAGAAAGTGTGCTATGAGTTAATAAATATAAATTTCTTAACTATGCCGTACACATGGTAAGCAGTCAATATATGTTACCTACTATTACTGCCATTGCTACTATTATTACTGTCAGTACTAATTAATTCTCAGAACAACTCTATGCAATATGTATTATTCTTAATTAAATTAAAATTAAACTAAATTTAAAAGAATGTAAAAAATATTTTACATATGAGAATTTGAGATTCAGAGAAATTAAATAACTTGTACAGATCACCCAACTCTGAAGTGAAGAGGCAGTATTCTCATTCATAATTGTCTGATTCCAGTGCCTAAATTTGTGAATATGTATTAAATAATATATCTCAACTCCTATCTTAACACTGCTTCTAATCAAGGTCACTAAAGAGTCAAAGAAAAATATACCAAAATTATAAATGTCACATTATCAACCTTCTGTAAATTTCATCTCCTTCTGTCACTAAGAACTATCATTTGTCCAGATCAAATGGATTCCTTTTGCATTACAAAATCAATAAAGATTTAATGAAAGCAAAAACCTTTTATAAGTAATGCCTACAGTCTAAAATTAAAGGTTGAAATTGTAGCATTTATTTTATGCCACATGATATTGTTTCTACCAAAAATATTACCTATGTTCTTTCATCTCCTATTGTTCAGAATAACATTTTCCTCATTAATAGAACTTCATTAGTTTTGGGATGAATAGCAGGAGAAAAAAATGTTATTGGATTTACATTAGTGCACATCAATCTACCTTTAATACATTAGATTAAAAAAAAAAAAAACTCCTTCAAGGAGGAATGATGCCAGCAAGATGTCAAAATAAGAAACCCATAACTTACCAACTGAATCACGAAGAAATGAAAATAATCTGAACATACCTGTGAAGAGTAAGGAGTTTGAAACAGTAATCAAAAATTTCCCAACAAAGAAAAGCCCAGAGCCAGATGGTTTCACTAGAGAGTTCTACCAAACATTTAAAGAAGAATTAAAACCAATCCTCTTCAAACTTTCCCAAAGAACAGAAGAGAAGGGAACACTCCCAAACTCATTATATGAGACCAGCACTACCCTAATGTCGAAATCAGAAAAAGACAAGAAGAAAAGAAGAATACAGAGCAATATCCCTGGTGAATATTGATGTAAAAATACTAGAAAATCAAATTAACAGCATTTTAAAATGATTATATACCATAATCACACTGGATTTATACCTGGATTGGATTTATACCATGCAAGTATGGATCAAAATATGAAAATCCATTAATGAAACATGCCATGTTAACAGAATGAGGACAAAAAAACCACGTGATCATCTCAACTGATGCAAAACAAAATTTGACAAAGTTCAATATGCTTTCTGATACAAACATTCAGCAAACTAGGAACAGAAAGAAACTAACAACATAATAAATGCCACATATGAAAAGCCCTCAATGAACATCATACCTAATGATGAAAGACTAAAAGCTTTTACTCTAAGAGTAGGAAAAAGGCAAGGATGGCCGTTCTCACCACTTCTGTTCAATATAACACTAGAAGTCCTAGGTAGGGCAATTTGACAAGAAAAAGAAATAAAAGTCATCCAAAATGGAAAGAAAGTAGTAAAATTACCTCTGTGCACATGGCATGATTTTGTGCATAGAAAACCCTAAAGATTCCGCACAAACACCCCAAAATTGTTAAAACTAATAAGCAATTTCAGCAGCTTAAGGATACAAAATCAACACACAAAAATCAGCTACACCCCTATGCAGTAACAATGACCAATCTGGAAAATAAATTAAGAAAAAAATTCCGTTTACAGTGTTATCAAAAAGAATAAAGTACTAAGTAATAAATTAACCAAGGAAGTGAAAGACTTGTACACTGAAAATAGAAAACATTTCTAAAAGAAATAAAAGAAGATATTAGTAAATGGAAAGACATCCCATGTTCAAGGATTGGAAGAATTAATATTATTAAAATGTCCATACAGCCCAAAGTGATTTACAGATTCGATGCACTCTCTATGAAAATCCCAGTGGCATTTTTGAAGAACTGGAAAAACCAATCCTAAAATTCATATTGAATGTTCAGGGACCCAAATAGTGAAAACAATCTTTAAAAAGAAGAACAAAGTTGGAAGCCTCACACTTCTTGATTTGAAAATATACTACAAAGCAACTGTAATCATGACAGTGTGGTACTGGCCTGTAGACCAATAGAACAGAATAGACAGCCCAGAAATAAATGCTTGTGTATGTGATCAAATTATCTTCAACAAGATGCCAACAGTGCCCAATGGGAAATGGGCAGTCTTTTCAAAAAATGATATTGAGAAATCTGGATATCCACATACAAAGGAATGAAGTTGAACCCTTAGTTTATTCCATAGACAAAAATTAAAATGTATTAATAACTTAAATGTAAGACATAAAATTATAAACATTCTAGAAGAAAACATAGCAGAAAAGCTTCATGACATTGGATTTGGCAATAATTTCTTGGATGTGATACCAAAAGCACTGGCAACAAAACCAAAAATAGAAAAACTGGACTTCAGCAAACTTAAAAACTCTGTGCATCAAAGGAAACCATCAAGAGTGAAAAGAGAAGCTATAAAATAGGGGAAAATATTTGCAAATAATATGTCTGGTAAGACATTAATACTCAGAATATAGAAGGAACTCTTGTAACTCAACAATAACAAAAATTCCAAATAACCCAATTAAAAATTGTGCAAAGGACTTGAATAGACAATTCTCCAAAGAAGATATACAAATGGCCAGCTAGCATATGAAAAGATGCTCCTTAATCACAAGAGAAATGTGATTCAAACCACATTGAGATATTATCTTACACCCATTAGGATGGCTACTATCAAAAGAACAGAAAATAGGGGCCTGCCCAGTGGCATAGTGGTTCAGTTTGTGCACTTCACTTGAGCGGCCTGGGGTTTGCAGTTTGGGATCTCAGGTGCGGACCTACACATCACTCATTGAGCCATGCTGTGGAGGCGTCCCACATACAAAATAGAGGAAGATTGCCACATATGTTAGCTCAGGGGCAATTTTCCTCAAGCAAAAAAAAAAAAAAAGGAAAATTGGCAATGAACGTTAGCACAGGGCCAATGTTCCTCAGAAAAAAATAGAACAGAAAATAAGTGTTAGCAAGGATTCAAAGAACTTGGAACCCCTGTGTACCTTTGGTGGGAATGTAAAATGGTGCAGACATTATGGAAAATAGTATGGAGGTTCCTCAAAATATTAAAAATAACATTATCATATGATCCAGAAATCCTACTTCTAAGTATATATCCAAAAGAATTGGAAGCAGGATATTGAAGATATATTAGCAGAACCATGTTAATTGCAGCATTATTTATGATAGCCAAGAGAAAGAAGCAACCCAAATGTCCATGAGTCAATGAATGGATAAAGAAAATAGGATAAATAAGTACAACCATATATTACACATCCTTAAAAAAAAAGAAAATCTTGTCACATGCTACAACATCAATAAACCTTGAGGACATTATGCTAAGTGAAATAAGCTAGTCACAATAGGAAAAATACTATAGGATTCCACCTGTATGAAGTATCTAAAGTGGTCAAAATCATGGAAACAGAAAGTAGAAATCTGATTACCAAAGGATGTGGGGATGAGGGAAAAGTTAGTGTTTAATGGGTATAGACTTTCAGTTTTGCAAGATAAAAATGTTCTAGAGATCTGTTGTACAAAAATGTGAATATACTTAACACTACTGAACTGTACACTTACAAATATCCAAGATGGTAAACTTAACGTTATGTGTTTTTTACCTCAAATAAAAAATAATTTAAACTTTTAAAAAGCTCCTTCAATTTTCTAAACCAGTCGCTAGGCCATGAGTTAAACATCACTGTTTTGCTTATAGTTTACATTCAGGTATTTATTCTCCTTCATGCTGTTGGGCAATGAACATTCATAACGGCTGTCCTAGAAAAGAGACTTGAGGCATTTGTGTGTATTTCAGTAAGCAGCAATAAATATCAGATCGTAATATCAGATGCTTTCCTTCTTTTGGGATTTATTGGGAATGGTTTACTGAAAAGGGATCTAAAGAGAGACAAAATAAATGGATAGCTCTACTTGGCTTGCTTGTACGTGGCAAGATAATTCTTGAAACTCCCTGATGTGTTAAACTTTAGTTCTATTTTGGTTTTATGTCTTTATTTCCAGGGCTTTAGGTGTTATTTGGAAAGATATAACAATTAAACTTTCCCACAGTATACTGAATTATATGTACTAAATTATATATATATGTATATATATATATATATATATACACACATATGTCAAATATATGTTTGCATAACACTTCATTTATGTCTTGGTTGAAATACAGGGAGACACCCAGATAAAGGAAGATATTTCAGCACTTACAGGTCTATTGTGTAATGCACACAGATATTTAGGACAGTAGCAGAAAAATTAGTGTGTCAGTGTTTTGTGTGACCCCCGATGTTATTGCAGTCCAAAAAAGCTTATGCATAACTGCACATGATGCCATACTGACTGGTCTTAAGACCTGTCAATGCTACTTCATAAACTACTTACAAAGAAGTAGCCTTTTCCACAACATGCCCTTTCACTGAAACACATACATCGTAATGTATAATCTCTTTCTCTTAAGTTTTCATTTGGGCTTTTCATGCCCCATTAGATACAGAGTATTTTGTCTTTCGTTAACTAAATATCAGAAAGTATTATAGGTGAAGTAGATGTTTCTTAATAATGAGGAGATACTCTTCTACCTGCTGTGATGGTTCTAACTTTTTCAAATCAGAAAATCAATCAAGCTAGCTTCAGCAAAATTGCTGGCTAATTAATAGAATGCATAAGTTTCACAAAGAACCCAAAGTCAGGAGTTAAGCTTTACCTCAAGAATAGACCAGAACCACTGAAATAGCACAGTGGGAAAATCATGAAGGCAAGTGTCTCAATTGGTCATTGAAATATCTCTGCAATTTAGATTCATTTTCCTTCCTCATTGGCAGACACTCGTTTATACTTTCCAGACTATATTTGAAAATCACCATCATCCAGGAATGCTAACTTAAGTTCATTATTCAAGTGAATCCTAAAGCCAAATTTTCAATAAGGGGCTTTTATTGGTTGATCTCCAGTAAGGTGCCTTTCTAATGGCCTAATCCTGTCATATTAATTGACCATATAGCTGTGGCCTGGGGCAGAGTCAAACTGGCCTCCACTGTGGTCATGCAAACGGAAGATGGGGAAGGAGCATTCACCAGTGTGCAGTGTGTTGACATTCTAAGCAGATACAACAGTTGAAATCATTCTGTAATACGGTATAGTGAATCAGTTCTCAAACTTCAGCCTATGTGAAAGTCCTGGAAGACTTTTTAATAAATACATTGCCAGATCTCACTCCCAGAGTTTCTGATTCAGTATGTCTGACAAGCATTTCTAACAAGTTGTCAGATGATTTTCATGGTGTTACTTGGGTCCCACGCTTTTGAGAACCAATGGTGTAATGCAATCAGCACACACCTAAAAGCTAAATGCATATTTCAGCTCTCCTTCTTACTATATAACAGTTGCCCTTTAAATTAATGGTGATTTAGTAAACTGACCTAGATAAAGTAATATTGAAATTCTTTTATTAACAAACTTTAGTTTTAAGAGCAGTTTTAGGTTCTTAGCAAAACTGAGCAGAAGTTACAAAGAGTTTCCATACACACCCTGTGTGCAGGTTTTGTGTGGACACACGTTTTTAATTCATTTGTATAAAATATCAAGGAGCACAATTGCTGTATCATATGGTAAGAATATATTTAACGTTGTAAGAAACCACCAAACTGTATTCCAAAATGACTTTACCATTTTGCATTACCATCAGCAGTGAATAAGAGTTCCTGTTGCTCCACATCCTCACAAGCATTTGATGTTGTCAGTGTTTTGGATTTTGGCCATTCTCATTGGTGTGTAGTGATATCTCACTGTTTTATTTTGCAATTCCCTAATAAAGCATGATGTTGAAGATTTTTTCATATGCTTACTTGCCATCTATATATATTCTTTGATAAGGTTTCTCGTAAAGTCTTTTGTCCATTTATTAATAGAGCTGTTTATTTTCTTACAGTTGAGTTTAAGAGTTCTTTGTATGTTTTGGATAACAACCCGTTATCAGATATGTGTTTTGCAAATATTTTCACCCAGTCTTTGGCTTGTCTTTTTATTTTCTTGACATTTCATTTTAATGTAGTTCAGCTTGTCAATTACTCCTTTCATGAATTGTGCCTTTAGTGTTTTATCTAAAAAGTCATCATCACAACCATGGCCATCTAGATTTTCTCTTTTGTTATCTTCTGGGAGTCATATAGTTTTACATTTTACATTGAAGTATATATTTATTTTGAGCTAATTTTTGTGAAAAGTGTAAGGTTTGTGTCTATATATATTGTTTTACATGAGGATGTCCAGTTATTACAGCACCATTTGTTGAAGAGACTATCTTTGCCAGATTGTATTGTCTTTAATTCATCATCAAAGATACTTTGTCAAAAGTTTTTTATTCTTTATCAAAAACTGATAGAACTGCAAAGAGAAATCTATGAATCTACTATTATAGATGGAGACTTTCATGTCTCTCTAGCAGAAATGGACAGATCTACCAGGCACAAAATCAGTAAGAACATAGTTGAACTCAACAACACTATCAATTAACTGGATATAATTGACATCCATGGACTACTTCATTCAAATGAAGAAAATTACACATTCTTATCAGGGTCACATGGAAAATTCACCAAGTAGGTCACAGTTTTGGTCATAAAACACACTTTAACAAATTAAAAGAATAGAATCATACAATGTTTGCTCTTAGATCACAATGAAATCAAACTAGAAATTGGTAACAGAAAAACAGCTAAGAGAGCCCAAAATACTTGGAGATTAAAAGCACACTTCTAAATAATACATGGGTCAGAGAAGAAATCTCAAGATGAATTTAATAACATTTTGAACTAAAATGAAAATACAACTTAGCAAAATTTGGGGGATTCAGTGAAAGCAGTGCTTAGAGGGAGATCTATAGTATTGAATGAATATATTAGAAAGGAATAAAAGCCTAAAATCAATAATATAAGTTTCCACCTTTGGATTCTAGAAAAAAAGAGCAAATTAAATCCACAGTAAACAGAGGTGGAAAAAGGTAATAAAAATCAGATCATAAATCAATGATATTGAATTTCATAGAAAATCAGTAGAGAAAAATCAACAAAACCAAAAGCTGTTTCTTTGAAAAGTTCAATACAACTGAAAAGTCTCTAGCCAGCCTAACTAAGAAAAAAAGAAGGAAGGCACAAATTACTAATATCAGAAATGAAAAAGGAGAGATTGCTACAGATTCCATGGAATTAAAAGTATAATAAAAGAGTTTTATGAACTACTCTATGCCCACAAACTTGATTACTGAAGTGAAATGGACCAATTCCTTGAAAGACAAAATTCACCAAAATTTACACAAGAAGAAATTATCTGAATAGGCCTATATCCGTTAAAGAAATTGAGTCAATGGTTAATGACCTGCCAAAAAAAAAAGAACCAGGCCCAGCTACGTTCACTAACGAATTCTACTGAACATTTAAGGAAGATGGTATACCAATTCTCTATCTTCCAGAAGACACAAAAAGAGGGAATACTTTCCAATTCATTCTATGATTCCAGTATTACCCTAATATCCAAATCAAACAAATATATAACAAGAAAAAAAAAAGCTACTGACTATATACCTCAAGAACACAGGAACTAAAATCCTCAACGAATTTATTAGCAAATTGAATGCAATACTATATAAACAGATAATACACCATGACCAAATGAGATTTATCCCAGTTATGGGTATGCAAGACTGGTTCAATATTTGAAAATCAATTAGTTTAACCGATTACATCAATAGACTACAGAAGAAAAATAATATGATTATATCAATAATACTGAATTTTAAATAAATATCTGTGGGACTATACTGAGAGGAACAAATTTTCAATGCAAAAGTATTCCAAATAATTTATGTAGATACTTCACCCTTGAGAAGGTGAAGCATAACTCCCCACTGGTTGAGTGTGGGCTGCCCATAGTGACAGACCTCCAAATAGAATAGCATGCCAAGGATGGAGGGGGAGAGTAACTTTACAATGGAAACATTCTACAAGTCTTACCATGGGCAGGTGATCACATTTAACATCAACAGTGAAAAGTCATGTTAATAGAACGTGCCTTCAGGATAATTTGATTAAAATGACTGTTATCTCTGTGGTCTTCCTAGCAAAAGAATATAAACCCAGTCTAATCCTGAGAAAAACATCATAAAATCTCGAGTGAGAAGTATTCAAAAACATAACAAACTAGTATTCATCAAAACTGTCAAGGTCATCAAAAACAAGGAAAATCTGAGAAACTGCCACCACCAAAAGGATTTTAAGGAGATATGACAGCTAAATCAAATGTGGTATCCTAGATGAGATCTTCATACTGAAAAAGGACATTATGTAAAACCTAATGAAATCTGAATAAAGTGTGGACTTTAATTAACAATAATGCATCAATATTGGTTTATTCACAGTGATAAATGATCCATACTCTAGATGTTAATAATAGGAAAAACTGGGTGTTGGGTGTATGGGAACACTCTAATATCTTCACAAATTTTAGGTAAATTTAAGTTTACTTGGAACATTTTTTAAAAAGTTTATTAATAGAGCTTCCTTTCTTACTGTACTCCTGCTTGTTTTAGCTGCCTATCCACCAAGAACCTTTTTCTCATCAGTCAGCATGATATTCAAGTGCTCAGTACTACCATCAAAAACTTAAGGTTCATGAAGTGAGGGTACTTTCTCAAAGCCCTTGACTCTGTAGTATACAGGCTTACCTCCTTGCCTGACTTCAGTCATAACCTACAAGCTATTGGCTCCCAATTTTACTGTATCTCTAGCCCATAACTCTTCTCTGAGATTCAAAACTACTTTTATATCCTCCAATGTATGTCTGAAATGCACATAACATTCAACTTGTCCAAGAGTGATCTCATGATTCCCACTTATTACATCTCCATCCTGGAATTGCATTCAGGGTGGATAGTCATCTCAGCGAATGGACCCTCATCTTTTTAATTGCATAAGCCAGACACCTAAGTGTCATTCCTTGCACCTTCCTCTCTGCTTCCCTCATACCATAAAAATCCTTTCAATTACACCTCTTATAGGTCTCTCTCATTCATTTTTTCTTCACTTAAGGCATCATTCACCTAAATCCAATCATTACCATTTGGGTTATTAACATAATCTCCTAATCAGTTTCCTGATATAACTAATCCTTTTCTCAGAAGGTAGGCAGTGTGACTGCTTAAAAGCATGCACACACACACACACACACACACGTGATCCTGTCCCTGTTCTGCTTTAAAACCTTTAATGACTACTCATTGTTCTTTAGCATAAGATAAAGGCTAATCTTCTCGCCAGCTGTCAAGAAGAAGTTTAGCTTTCTTCTTTTAATTTGTCCTATATGTATACTAGCCTATCACTGTGGACTCTTCCTAAAGAGTGCCCTTTAGAGATTGAGTTTAAATAGATTAAAATTATTTTCAGAGATACTTTTCTGAGAAGAAAAAAACACAGGATTTTGTTATATAAAATTAAGAATTTTACATGAAAATGTCATAAAATACAATTGTGACCAGGAGGCAAATTTCCAATTGACTATTCATGCTGAGAGAAGTGTGAGAGTTTCGTTGTTGTTTTTCATGCTGAACTATTATTGATTGGAATACGTAATGGAAGAGGTTAGACGGAAATGTCAATCGTATCCCTAAAGATAGGACAGAATGTTGTGGTGACATCTGTTGAGAAGCTCTTAAGAAGAAATTAGAGTGGTTATTTCAAAACAACAAAGATTGCTATTGTTACTGAGTATTCAAGCCATCTTTCCTGGATCCTTTTTGTTATTCTTTATATGTGTGTGTGTGTGTACGTGTGTGTGTAGGCAAGCTTTATATTATAACAAAGAAGTACTTTAAGAAAATAATCAAAAATTGCAGAGGAAGTAAAGCTTTTTACTGCTCTGTACTCATCTGCCAGCACTGTAGTCAGTAGATTTTTAGCTCTATTTGCTCTTTATAGTACCTTGGAACATACTTAAACTTAGTTAAGTATACACCCTTGTAAAATAGAAAGAAAGACTATTAATACATGGATTTTTGCTATTAGACTTAATGAATGAATGGAGACAAAGATGATGAAGCAGTCTTCTCTCATCCTTGCTAGCACTCACAATTCGTAGTTGCAATACCAGGAGGAAATTTTCTTTGATGTGGAGGGGTGATGGCCAACTAAAATCTCAATAGCATGGTTAATTCTTACTGAATGAAATTCTGTCAATGCCTACCAATTTCTCTAGTGTTCATTTTGTTTCTAAAATACGTCAGCAATCAGCTTCTTCAAAGTATTTAGCTGTTTGGTTCCTCTTCCTCTCCTGTCCACATCTCTTCTTGGCCTACCCTCAGTAATGCTTCTAAACTATCCTTCCCCCAAAACCATTACTCTTTATAACATGAGGGTAGGAAAGGAGTGTGGGCCTTGTTGGTTATACATTGCCAAATTCAAATACCAATTCATTAATTTGTTTGGCTATGGAATTAATTTCACTATTCAAAGAATGTTTATCAAGTGTCAACTACTATAGTTGACCCCCATGTGTGGATGCTCTCTTACTGTCCTTCTCTGTAAAGTGGTTATATATTTTCATTTAATGAATGAGTGGTTGGAGAAATGTAAATGATTAGGGAAATAAAGTGGTTTAGTAAAAATCACACAATAATAGGCAGATCTTTTTTTTTTTTTTAAAGATTTTATTTTTTTCCTTTTTCTCCCCAAAGCCCCCCGGTACATAGTTGTATATTCTTAGTTGTGGGTCCTTCTAGTTGTGGCATATGGGACGCCGCCTCAGCGTGACTCGATGAGCGGTGCCAGGTCTGCGCCCAGGATTCGAAACAACGAAACACTGGGCCGCCTGCAGCGGAGTGCCCGAACTTAACCACTCGGCCATGGGGCCGGCCCCATAGATAGATCTTTTATAAGGTCTACTCTTCCTAAATGTCCCTGTTGTTCTCTCATTCTCTCTCTCTCTCTGGTTTTATTAAGATATAATTCACAAACCATAAAATTCATCCACTTAAAGTGTACAATTTAGTAATTTTTTAGTGTATTCAAAGAGTGATGCAACCATCCACACAATCTAAGTTCATAACATTCTCATCAAACCAAAAAGAAACCTCGGACTATTAGCAGTGACTTCTCATTTCGCCTTAACTCCTGAGCCTCAGGGAGACACTAATCTGCTTTCTCTCTATATAATGTGTCTATTCTTGACATTTATAAATGGAACCAAAAATGTGGCCTTTTGTAACTGACTCTTTCATTTAGCGTGTTTTTAAGGTTGATTGATACTGTAGAATGTATCAGTACTTTATTCTTTTGCTGCTGAATGGGATTCCACTGTATTTTATTTATCCATTCATCAGTTGATGAACGTTTGGGTTGTTTCTACTTTTTGGCTTTTATGAGCAATGAAGCCTTGCATAAAAGTTTTTATGTAGACATTTGCTTTTCTTCTCTCTTGTTCTACTTTTTGGAAGACTTACTGAAGAATTAATAATAATTCTTCTATAAATTTGTATTAAAGTTAGCAAGTGAAGTGATCTAAGCCTAGTCTTTTCCTTGTGTGAAGTTTTTTAAGATTAATTCAATCTCTTTACTTGTTTTACATCTATTTATACTTTCTATTTCTTCTTTGGTCAGTTTCTGCAGGCAATTTCTGTTTTGTTGGCATATTTTTTCATAGTATTCTCTTCTAATGCCTTTCCTTTCTATGAAGTCGCATTTATGTGCCCTCTTTCATTCCTGATTTTAGTAATTTGAGTCTCCTGTTTCTTTTTGTCTTGTTTAGTCTAAGTAAAGCTTCGTCAATTTTTGTTGATCTTATCATAGAATCAACTTTTGTTTTTATTGATTTCTTGTTATTTTTCTATTCTCTTTTACTAATTTCTGCTCTATTCTTTATTTTGCTTGCTTTAGACTTAATTTTCTCCTTCTTATCAGTATTTTTAGGTGGAATGTTAATTTATTGATTTGAGATTTTCTTATTTTTGCATACAGGCAGTAATACACAAAAATTTTATTCTAATCATTGCTTTATCTTCACAAAAGTTTTAGAATATAGTGTTTTTATTTTCATTTATCCCAAAATACATTCTAACTTCCCTTGTGATTTCTTTAACTCACTGATTAGGAGTGTGTTTTTTAATTTCCACATATTTGTGAATTTACCAAATTTCTTACTATATTGATTTCTAATCTCATTGTATTGTTGACAGAGAACAAATTTTGCACAATTTCAGCCCTTTTAAATTTATTCAGAAGAGTTTTGTGGCCTAGGGTATAGTCTACCCGGGGGAATGTTCCCTGTTCAACAGCACTTAAGAGGAATACGTATTCTGCTGCTTTGAAGCACACTATTTTCTATCTCTCTGTTAGGTCTGCTTGGTTTATAATTTTGTTTGATTCACCTTTTTCCTTGATTTTCTACCAAGTTTTCTCTGTATCATTGAAAGTATAATATTAAAATCTATAACCATTCTTGTTGAATTATCAATTTCTTTTTATTTCTGCTAGATTTTACTTTATGTATTTTGCAGCTCTGCTGTTAGGTGCATCTGGGTACATAACCTTTATAGCTTCCTGATTTACACTTTTATCATTATAAAATGACCCTCTTAATCTGTAGGAACTTTTTTTAATGTATATTTTGTCTGATATTAGTACAGCCATACTTATGGGTGCTGTTTATTTGGCATAGTATTTTATCCTTTTGATTTCAATGTATTTGTATCCTTGAATCTAAAGCGTGTCTCCTCTAGACAGCGTATAGTTGGATCTTGTGTTATTTTTTAATCCAGTGAAAGAAAGGAGAACAAGTATGTATTTATATTATTTGTTATATTAACATTGTCATTTACCATTTCTTGTTCTCTTCATTTGTTACTGAGGATTCAAGTTACCATCTGATTTCATTTCCTTATTTTAATAGAGTTTTTCTACCATTCACCTTTTTTGGGTGATTATTGGAAAATATACTATATTTCTGTGTGCATTAAGCCCAACAATACAGTTATATATATATATATTTATGTATTTTAAAAGATAGTAGAATAGATTACATGCATATGCATACATTACTGTATATAATATATATATTGCTTTAAACACTTTTTAAGTCACTTAACCAAAGAAAGGGAAAAATATACATTTATACTATCTTTTAAAATCACATAATTACCTTTACCAGTGCTTTTTATTTTATCATGTGAGTTTGAATGGTCTATGGGGTCACTTGTTTTTAGTCTGAAGAAATGCATTTAGTATTTGTTTTAAAGTGGAATTCTAACAACCACTTCTCCCTGTTTTTGTTTATTTTCGAATGTCTTTATTTCACATTCATTTTTGAAAGATAGTGTAACTGTGTATAGGATTCTTGTTTCTCAGGGGTTTTTTTCTTTCAGCACCTTGAATACGTCATCCTACTGTCTTATGACCTCTGTTGTTTTTGATGAGAAGTCAGCTCTTAATCTTATTGAGCTTCCCTTTTATATGGCAAGTTATTTTTCTGTTTCTGATTTCCAGATGTTTTTCGGTATTTGGTTTTCAGAATTTTTTCTATTATATGTCCAGTGGTAAATGTCTTCATGTTTATCCTACTTAGAGTTTGTTGATCTTCTTGGATACATAGATCAAGATTTTCATCATATTTGGGAAGTGTTCAGCCATTATTCCTCAAGTAAATATTTTCTGCTCATTTCTCTCCCTCCTCTTTTTTTCTGATTCTCCTATTAGACATATGTTGGTGCACTTAATTGTGTCTCATGTTTCTCAGGCTCTGTTCCTATTTCTTTACTCCTTCTTCTCTCCGTTCTTCTGATTGCATAGTCTTTATTAATCTATCTTCAAATTTGCTGATTCTTTCTGATTTTTCTTCTGCCAATCTGAACATATTCTTTGGCACTTCAAATGACTTTTTAAACATTTTTCAGTTATTGTACTTTTCAATTCCAGAATTTTCACTTGATTGTTTTTTTATTCTGTCTTTTGATTGATACTCTCTATTTGATAAGACATTGTCAGTATATCTTCCTCTACTTCTTAAGCACTGCTTCCTTCAGTAATTTAAAAATATTTGTAATAGCTGATAGTTGTCTTCGTTTACTAAATCTGTCTTCTCGTGCCTCTGAAAGCTAATTTCTGTTGCTTTTCTTTTTCCTGTGTATGCATCATATTTCTCTGTCCTTTGCATAGCCCATAATCCTTTTCTTTTAACATGGACACTTTATTTTTATTTTTTATTTTATTTATTTATTTTTTTTGAAAAAGAAGATTAGCCCTGAGCTAACTGCTTCCAATCCTCCTCTTTTTGCTGAGGAAGACTGGCCCTGAGCTAACATCCATGCCCATCTTCCTCTATTTTATATGTGAGATGCCTACCACAGCATGATTTGTCAAGCGGTGCCATGTCCACACCTGGGATCTGAACTGGCGAACCCCGGGACACCAAAGCGGAACGTGTGCACTTAACCACTGCACCACTGGGTGGCCCCAGACTTGGACACTTTACATGGTATATTGTAATAAAATTTAATACTATCCTCCACTCCTCATCATGTCTTTTTGTTGCTTTTTGCTTGCTCTGTCTCTTACTACTTGGATATACTATTTTAGTATACCTTATTTTCCCTTATAAGAGCAGTTTCTTATGTTGCTCCTCAGATGAAGCAGCCCTGAGCTGCACCTAGTAACCCCAGGACAAAACTTAAGCTAGTTGTACTATCTCTGGCTCTCTCCTTCTCTCTCCCATTTCTGTTAAGCTTTCTGTCTCTAATGGTATCACACCAGCTATTAATCTCTATTAATTGCAATCTGCTTGTTTTATTGTTTTGACAATTACCTGGGGGCATAAATTGCTCCAAATTTTGATCCAATTCAGTTTAGTCATGTTGCAAGGGAAGATTTAAATCCTATCTTTGAGGCTTGTTCTAACTTCAAAGAGGATGCTTCTTAGCTGCCTTTTTCTTTGGTTCCCCCTGTTGAACTTCTAAATGTTCCAAAGTTTAGCTTCAGTCTCAAATAGGGTGACCAGCCTACTCCTAATTATCTACCACCAAAATGTCTATTGTTTTTGACATCCCTACACTCTTTTTCAAATAAAATCAGTTTTATTAAGAGAAACTTCTAAACTCTCTGTTCTCATAACCTGCCTCTCCCTCTGGCCAAAACCTCTATGTTGTTTGCTCTGAAGCTAGGTGTAAGGATATTTGCCCATTTCTTTGCTGGGCCAGGGAATTAACCTCCAGTCTTCTTAGATTTACTCTCCTTGTGAGGAACCTATGCACTATGAGTCAACCAGAGCAAGGCTGATCATTACCCTAGTATTCTCAGTATGAAGTTTCTGCCCTATGAGTGATGACGGGGATGACAAGGAATCCCAGATGGCGCAGATTCTGTTGTCTGGAATAGAACATTCAAAACATGGAGCTGTGGGAGTGGAAAAAGCTGGTGGCTTGCCTCGTCTGTGGAGATAAATTATCTCCTGGCTGGTATGTAGGGGGAGAGAGAGCACTGTGCTCTTGATTGTCCTACCAGGATTAAAGCTTCCTTTACAACAAGCTGATGGCAGAAGTGAGTTGACTGCAATTCAAAGCCACAGATCATTGCTATTCTTAGTGAGATTTAGTAGATTTTCTTGAACAAATATTTTTTAACTTGCTCTATGCCCTTAGAACAATTCCCAAAGATTTTAATTAGTTGTTTTTATGTTTTTGTTTTTAATAAATGTCACGAGTTAAGTTTGTTTTGCCAGAGAGGGAGTCTGCAGAACTCCTCTAATCATCATTCTGAAAGTTGTTCTCTCCGTTATCTTGTCACAGTGGTGCTCCATTCCTTATATTCTCTCCAGGATTTATGACTGCTGGCTGTGTTTTCATGCTTAACTCCCCCCACTTCCACCAATAAGCAATTTATAGCCAACTGTATAAGAATCCCCACAATATTACTAAATCAACAAGAAATATCACATAGAGGCAAGTACTAAACAATATGAAAGGTCTATCTAGTCAATGTACTTAATCTAATATATTTGACTCATTTTATCCTTAGACTTTTAATGGCTTGGCCACACATTTTTATTACCATAATTCTCACAGCTCACAGCCAGTTGGCCTTTATCTGTATTTTGTTTATTGTCTTCACTTTTTTAACCTAAATTGTTGAGATACATACCACATTAGTAACCTCAGCCATATTAGTTTGAAGGTTTTCCATTCTTTCATCTTTTCTCTAGTATATCAGGCTGATGTTCCCTGAATTTTACAAACCAGAAACACATTCTCCATGGGCATCCTAAAGGCCAATGTGATGCTTATCCTACTATATAATTTAATAAGTTTCATTTATGTATTAAGGGAAAAAACTATATGTACTTTAAAAATAAGTTAAAACAAAGTTCGCTTTCATCAGAAGAGGAAAGTGAGTCAGAGCTAGTATTTGAAACCATTTTCTCTAGGTCCCATGTTCTGAGTCAAACTCTGGCAATTAATCCTGTAGCATATCATGAATAATGACATCCACAGGAATGTCTCCTAAGATAGATTGCCCACATGTAGTAGCCAAAGAAGTTGAAATTCCAGAGATGTGTACCAATCTTCATAAATTTTTGACATTAAGACTTGCGAGAAACATATCAGTAAGGATTAAGGGGGAGGTTAAATCAAACTACAACAAAAAAAAAATTAAGGTGACAAAAAATTTATCTGAAGTTTATAAAAAGTTGTTTTATTACGATGAGTAATTTTAACCAAGTTTTCATCTTTGTTCAAAAAGTATTCATTCTTGAATGAATCTTATCCAAAAATTGGGCCCTATGACTAGAATAATCTACTGAAATTGCTAACAACTAACCACATTTCTGGAAAGGATTTATTATTTTATGCAAATTATAATGTAAGTTTAATATTTTTAATCAGGTTTATGGGAAATTTTCAAAAATTTATGAACCATTAAAAATAATTTTTGACCTATTGTGAAATAAGTTAGAAGATGAATATGTGTGTATTTTAAGGAAAACAAGTTTGATGAAGGTTATGTTTAATTAAATTTAATTAAAACCTACCATATGGTGTTACTGAGGTGTTATTTTTGCTCATCCACAGAAATCACAACAAACTTTCTGCATGATGACGTCCACTCACTTTTAACACAGTAACCTCAAATAACTATTAAATCATTTTTATCGTCTTATCATGAAGAAAAACTTCTAACTCCTCTGGTCACATAAAAGTTAATAAACAAATCTTTGAAAACTTAATTGTGTTCTAAACTTTGATATGTATTTACTGGGAGATAATTTTTCTAAGTACAATAATTACATTTCACAATGAATATTAGCAATGGCATTTTATATTGAAAGTAATACGGATAAAGACAATACTTTGAGATTGCTTTCATTGATTACATTTTAAAAGTTTCTCTTCAGAATCAACGGAAAACTAATTTCCCTGATAAAAGTAATAGGTAAATTAAATGTTATGTTAAAGGATTATTAATATAAGAAAATTTGTGCAGAGAAAGTTGTTATGTTTTATACCATATTAGAAGATTTTGGGAGCCATGTCATACCAAAAGAAAGTGCCTTGTTCTTCCGTCAAACATTTTTGTCACCATAGCTAGGGAAAGACTATTGGAACTTACGTATTCCAAAAGCAGAGGTCAACAATTATATTCAGAATCCAATTCTTTAGAACCTTGGATATGGAAAATTTATTTTGAAGTTTGAAAGAATAGTTTTATTTAACAAATAACTTGCCACTCATTATTTCTATAATGAGTTTATATTGTTGTATGAATGTCCAAATAAATACAAAATTTTTCACAGACTGAATTGTTTGTTACATTGCTAAGGACTTAGTGATTCTTATTGAAGCAGCATGGTAGTGAATGGCTCAGACTTTAGAACAAGACTGCCCAAGCTCTATCTACTAGCAGCCTAACTTGGGGGAAGTTACTAATAATTATAAGCCTAAGTATGCTTAAATATAAAACAGGAATCATGAGAGTAGGCGCAAGCATTAACATGCTTGCAGAGATAGTGCAAATATCTTGAGGATAATGAATTTTCCACAAAGGCTGCTTATCCCTATTAGTGTCTAATATAGGGCTTATATTGTCTATAAGAAATTAAATATTTTAAGTTTGGTAATGAGAGTAAACTTCTTATGCCTTAAGTGTCTTGTTTATGTATTTTCAATGCATCCCACAAACATCTACATTTTATATGTGCATTCATTTTTCTAATTTTCGCAAAAATGTTCTTCATATTTATGTGGTGAGCATGATAATATGAGAAACATGTAGAAGAGTTCTATATAATTGAAAAGCAATCGGAACTCCTATCACAGCAATATCTAGGCTTTGATATTTAAGGAAGTGTATTAAGGTTCTCCAGAGAAACAGAACCAGTAGGACGTCTCTCTCTCACGAGATTTATTGCAAGGAATTGGCTCAAGAGATTATGGAGGCTGAAAAGTCCCACAACCTATCATCTGCAAACTCAAGATCCAGGAAAGCTGTCTTGAGAGCCAGAGGGCTGTTGGTGTAGATTCCAGTGCAAGTTTGAAGGCCTGAGAATCAGGAGTGCCTAGGTCAGAAAAAGATTGATGTCCTATCTCAGGTAATCATGCAGAAAGTGAGTGCAACCTTTCTCCACCTTTTCATTCTATTCAGGCCCCAAAGGGACTAGATGACTAGGGACATTGTGGAGAGCCATCTACTTTACCCAGTTTAATAATTCAAATGCCAGTCTCTTCTGGAAAGATTCTCACAGACACACTCAGAAAAAATGTTTAAAGAGATATCTGAGCATCCAGTGGCCTAGTCAAGTTGACACATAAAATTAACCTTCACAAGGAGGGAATGGTAGCTAGCACTTCAAAGACATTAGGAGCTAAGATTTTTCCTTCTGTCTAAATTATGGGATGGGCAAATTTTATACTAATAGCACTCAGGCAATCTGTAGCTCATTGCCAAGCCCAGGAGTGTTTAATCTCTCGTTAGCCTTTGAATTTGAATTCCAGCTCAGCCTTTTCAGATATGGAGAAAACAAAGTAGTGCTGATCTGGACACATGTGGGTCTCCAGGACCTTCATTACATGAGCAGTAAACACACACAGTAAGCAGAGTGTTCATATTTTTGTAATAAACATTTCATGATAATATGCATATGTATGTGTGTTTAATATACAAGTAACCGGATCGTTCATTTAAAAAAAAATAGGTTCTGTCTTTTTCAGCATCCAAGTTCACAGATTTATAAAGTAAGTTGTTATTGTATTCCTTAATATCATAAAATTTATATACATCATATACCCATAAGTATTTTTATTTTATCTTTTCCTTACTTCATCTTCATCATACAAACTTGAATTTTACTTAAAAATATTTTTTGCTTGCAACTTTTAGTTTTAATTAAAAATAATTATGAATAATTATTTAATTATTAAGAACAATTAAACAAATAATTATCATTATTTAACTATTAAGGACAATTAAACAAAATAATTGCAACACTTTTTGATAAATGTTGAAATTATCTGACTTCCGTCGCCAGAGTAATGATTGCTTATTGAGAGCTCAAAATACAAAGTAACGTAACAAGTAATGAATAAGATCAACTGAATTCCCTGTGCTTTTTAGAACTGAACAAACTAAAGAAAGGGAAGTGCAAATAGAAATTCAGAGCACAAACAAAAATAAGTAGTTAAAACCTGAAGAAACGTACACATAGAGTATTAGTTCAATGGTAAAAGACACAGAATCAGGAAGGTTTTTTTCTGGTATTGACATCAATACCTGTAGACAGGAGCAAATAGTATATAAGATCAAATATGTTATAAAGGCACTTAAATGATATCAATTTGGCAGCTATTTCTGCTGTTTTCAAGCTAATTTACCTAAGCACACCAAAACAAATTCAGAGATCAGCTTAGCTTCTGAACCAGCTGTCCTCAAAACTGAATAGGATTAGACAAATTATTTATTAGTGCTCAAATCTCTCTTCCTCTCTTTCAGGTAACATATGGATATCTTTTTGTTGTCTTAATTTTCAATACTGTTGGGACATAATCTCTGAAGGTGACATGTGGCATGCATCACAATTACACTCATGAGAACAAGCAGTTGTTTCTAGAATAATTAATATATGTGTATGTGTATATATATGCACACATAGATATGTGTATGTATGTGTATATATTCACACAGACATACCTACATATACATAAATGCACACATAATTCTCTATGTAAAAGCTTCTGGATGGTCACATTAAGACCTGTATAAATACGGAAACGACACATATTTGGCCAGAAATCTATTGGTCTCAATTAGATAATGAATCATATTTCCTCAGGACTTTGCTAGTGGTTACTATTTGTATTTAATTAAAAGTAGAAATGGATTTATTCATCTAAGGGGGAAAAACTTGGAAATTCTGTAAAGCACTGTAAAATATGAGATAATTTTACTATTATGCTTAAACATTGCATTTTTTATATATTTAAAATGGAATTATGCATGCAATCAGAACAGGTGATCCTAGGCTGAAATTGATCCCTTTTTATTCTTGCTAGGCAGATTCTGTTCTGTGTGCAACAGAAACATCATCCCGGCAAATATTGTCCATGCTCTATCTTAACACACATTCACATATATCCTGCAGGATGAGGCGTCAGTACACTTTTCCCATACTTCTTGTTGAGATTTATTTACACACAATGGTGTCTTTTGATTAGCAAATTTCAATTAGTCATCAATTGACAGATAGTTTCATACTCTTGCACCATTAAATAAACTAACCAGAAAGACAGAAAATAAAATCATTTATCATTTTAAGGAATCACTCAACTTTCTATGTAAAGCACAACTCTCATTCTATTTTTCCTAATTTATTTATCTCAGAAACTATATCAACATTCTTTTTTTTTTTTTTTGAGGAAGATTAGCCCAGAGCTAACTACTGCCAGTCCTCCTCTTTTTGCTGAGGAAGCCTGGCCCTGAGCTAACCTCCATGCCCACCTTCCTCTATTTTTTTTTGTACATAGGACACCTGCCACAGCATGGCTTTTGCCAGACAGTGCCATGTCCGCACTCGGGATCCAAACAGGCGAACCCTGGATCGCTAAGAAGCAGAACGTGCAAACTGAACCACTGCACCACCGGGCAGGCCCTCAACATTTTTTTTAAAAAAACTTGAAACTGGGGGCCGGCTCCTTGGCCGAGTGGTTAAGTTCGCATGCTCGCTGCGGCGGCCCGGGGTTCGGATCCTGGGCGCAGACATGGCACCGCTTGTTAGGCCACGTTGAGGTGGTGTCCCACATCCCACAACTAGAAGGACATGCAACTCAGATATACAACTGTGTACAGGGGGGGTTTGGGGAGATAAAGCAGGAAAAAAAAAAAAAAAGATTGGCAACAGTTGTTAGCCCAGGTGCCAATCTTTGGAAAAAACAAAAAACTTGAAACAAAAAGTTGATAGAAGTATTTTTTTTTCCAGTGACTATAAGTTATTTGGACTAATATAGTCACATGAGAACTTGAGAAAGCACAGATTTATGAGGTGACCATCTAAACTCTTTTGGGACAGGAAATCAGGCAGTCAGATAACACATTCAATGAAAGGAAAACTTGCTTAAGAGTTTGTAGAAAATATATAGTATCAAAACTGAGATCCTGGTTTCAGAAAAATAAACAATTAGTAGACCTCAAACTTTTATGTAGAAATAGGTATTTTTAAATTGCTTTATCAGTATATGAATTCAATAGTGTTTATCCACAATGTTTTGTATAGACAAGTAAATATAAAGATACTGCAGAAATAAACCCCTAATTTCTTAATTCATTATATGTTTATTGATTTACTCAAGAAATTGATTTTTAAAACACTTAGTAACAAGGCAATTAGTAATAATATCAGATATATAGTGTTGGAGTCAAGGCAGAAATCCAAAGCCCAATGTCTATGGAAGGCATTCATCTAGGTTACACCAGATAACATTTGAAACAAGTGAATTCATTTTATGTTTGAAAAATGTCACATTTTATTACTCAGTCAAGGACTATTTTTACCTACACACATGACATACATAGTGAAAAACAAACAAAAAACCCTGTACTTAAACACCTCATGCATGTTAGCATTTTAGAATTAAAAATATTTTGCCATGTCTCTGTGAGATAAACAAGACAGATATTATTGTCCCCTTTTTATAAACTAAGAAATGGTAGATCAAAGAGATTTCCCAAGGTCACATGGGTAATAATTCACAAAACCGATATAAGTGATTGTTTATTTTGCTTTCTACTCCAGTGACCCACTACCTATGTATGGTAAAAAAAAAAAACGATCAAAAAGCCATTTCTTTACAATAGCACAACAGTAGAGCAAGAAGGGAGCTTAAATTCGTATGAAATTTGAAAGTTAAGGGGAACCATCACTGTGAAAAGAAAATTGCATCTCAGGTATCCATTCTTGTGTATGGATCATTCCAAATGATTTCTACTACTGTGTAATCATGTTTTTTGAAGGAAATATGCTGCAGAAAAACATTAAGACTCAAAATCCAAACAGTGAGAATCACTGAGTTGGTGGTTAACATAAAATAGCTTATGTAAAGTGTGAATTTTTTGGTACCCAGAGGCAAGGTCAAATCTACTCTAGTACACTTAACTGAAGAAGTTCTCAGCTTGTAGCTCGCACGCCATGACTGCTTCTCTGCTGGATTCTCATTGGACCCCAACGTTCCTGCTGATAGACTTGTCTGGAAGATGACCTCTGGTTATTATGGTATGTTGTTTTCAGAGCAGATAACAGTGTGTGCTCATTTTAGGTTTTCTGCTATAGGGATGCATGAGATGAAAACGATCATATACTGGCTCCTAATCAAAGCTCACAAACACTCTCATGAGGCCTGCTGTTTGGTACAATGGACAGACTTTAGAATACCTCAGAACAATTCACTATAGAACTGTGGCAGTATGAAAGGGCATTCTGAATGAATTTTTTCCTATTTTTTATTAAATGATATCTTTAACATCATTAGAAAAAAGTTGAGGTATTCATATATTTGTACAAATGACTCATTGAACATTTTCCATTTTGATATGTGTAAGTCCACTAGTAATACTGTGTATTTATGTTGAATACAACTAGAAGCTGTATTTTCACCGGTCCTGTTAACTTTTACCAATGATTAGTACAAAAGAAAATTCAGACAACAAAGTTCAAAGGTAAGAATTCCTTAATTAAAACGTTTAACTCATCTTGACAATTTAGTTGTGCATAAATATTTTTGTGAAATAATGCTCCACAAATCTATTGAAAACTTACAGAATGAATAGTCTCTTGAATACACAGCAATGAAACAAAGTTAATACAAGACATTTCCACTGCATGTTTTCATACCACGCAAGGTGGCTTTGGTAGCAGTAACACTGGGTAAAAATTCATTGTTTGCATTATACTTAATCAAATGAGTTCAAAATCAAAATACATTCATAATTCTATCGTGTTTCAACAGCTCTACTCTAGTTTAGTTGCAAAATTAAGTTAAATCAGGACATCCCTCTGCTTAACCCCTCCAAAATTACTCAGAGTAAATGCCCAGGACTTACAGCATTCTAGCAGGCTCTGTGTGCTCTGATTTCTACTGCTCACCTCCTACCTACACCTCTTTATTGGTTTTTGAATATACCAGACAAGTCCCAGCCTCAAAGTTTAGCAGTTCCTGTTTCCTTTGTGTGGAAGACTCTTTTCTTATATTTCTTTGGATTGTTCCATTGTCTTCTTCAGGTCTCTGCTCAAATGTCATTTTCTCTTTGACCTTCGTAATCATTCTATACAAGATTCCAAACCACCCTCCATTCACAAGTGTATAAATATCCGGAATATCCTAGGTTCTTCAATTAACTGTCTCCAAGGATCACCATTTGAAAGTTTATATTTCGTTTATTGTTTGTCTTCTCTTACTAGAATATAAACTCCATGACAGCAGAAATTTCTGTCTATTTTATTCAGTCCCAGAAGCAAATTTCTAAAATATTGTCTGACAAGCAATAGGTGTTTAGTAATTATTTCTCAGTAGATTGATTATGCTAATGGCAATATAGTCCACTTGACTATTAAACAAAGTGTGAATTTGAAGCCATATCATAAATAAGTTTTTTGTATTAATTTTCTAAGCATTATCTGTTTACCCAATTATTCTATGTTCCAGCTTGATTGTTTTGGGTAACCTTTCAGCTTAGAAAAAATAAAAAGGAACATTTGCATTTTGGTTTTATGAACTGTTTTGTCACAATATTTTATAAACTTACAAAAGCACATTTATACAGCGTACTGGTAGCCTTAAGAGACTCATAAGTTCAGAGATGCTAAAAGTATACTCTTTAAAAATTAATTTGCATAAACAAATCTGAAGAATTAAAAGATAATAAGAATCCACACTATTAAAATTCTAGCTATTAATTCTATCAAAATTTAATAACATGTAAAACCTAGTGACATAAATGCTTAAATTGCTAGGTTATATACCAAATTTTACTTATAGTAATTTTATCCAATAATTTATTTTTATCATATATTTAGTTGAATATTATAACTGCATTTAATTCAGAAGTTATATACCAATAAAAATTTGCATACGTATGTATATCAATACGGAATAAATATGTATATACATATTCATGTGGATATCTCTTCATTGAATATCTCATTTTAACAAACTTTGATACAATAAACTGTAAGATTCTATTTAATCCAGGTTGAGGGTAATGTTTTTCACTGAGACTATACTAAATTTGGATTAATTTTGCTGCCCTTTGCCAGTCTTTATTTTGAGAAGTTTATACATAAACACATGCGTATAAACAAGGAAAGAATTATCTTCTTTCATTCATCCAGAATTCTCAGTCCCACTGAACTTTCATAAGTGTGTTTCATGCCGTTACCGTGCCTACCTTGAACACTGACACGTTTTAAGAAAGAGTACAGGGTGTCAGATATACTAGAGAGAACCACTTCACGGACCACTGCCGTGCGGCTGCAGGAGGAGACCCGCCGATTATTTAGCCGTATGTCAGTTTAGGGCTTCATATCTTCTAGAGCTGGACACTTTCTGTGTAGATGTCCGTAAATTATGGATGTGTGGGTTTTAGATTCTTCTTTCTCGCATAAATCTTAGTGTATATCATTTCAATACTTTTGACAAACTCAGTCTCTGTCCCACGTTTTGATAACTTCGAGAAACTTATTATATCTATGTGTTTTAGCTGGAAAATACTATAACCAAATTACAACTATAAAATCACAAATTTACATCAAATTGAAGGTACTGAAATTTTTCAGGCATAACATTCACATTAAATGTATACACTGTATAATTCTATTCAATCTGCAATATAGATACTGTTCACTATAAATCATTTTCAGATCTGATATCAATTAATGATATCAAATATGAGACGTTTTGAGATGTAGCTCGATTTGGAAGATGGAAGTTAAATTTATTGACCTATTGAAATACTATTACACAAAGTCAATTTACCAACATTCATGAAGCATCACACACTGGAAATTAGATTGAATTAGATATAGCTCCTGCTCTCATTTTCTACTTGCAAGATACCATTAAAGGAAGGTAGCAGCATTTTGGATTAATATTTAATTTTATTTACTATTAAAAATATGCACATTACTGTTTTCAGTGTTAGTTATTTCTGGCTCAGTCTTTGTATTAAACTAGGAGTTAATGTATCAATTAAGCCAAGAGAAAGGCGGCTGGAAATTAACAGAGTGCAATTACTGAAAGTGGTTTGCCTTACCCGGTTTCCACGTAGTGCTTATCATTGAACTCCAACAGACGTTTGTAGGTTTTAGGACGATACAGGAATTTCCTGCTAAAGGAAAAAGGAAAAGGAATAACCTATACAAACACTGTGGAAATTTTTTAAATTATTATTATCAAGTATTAAAAGAAAATATTTCTTAGCAAGACATCCACTATCTTGGTTTCTCATCTTTCAAACTATGAAACATCTTTACTTTTACAAAATGTCTTCATGGAAAAAACTGAATGTATATGTGAAAAATGGACTTTGAGGCTACAGTGTGTTTAAAAGGTGCCTATGATCAACGGACTATTAAAATGTGGGGGGCTTAGATCCATGGGACCCGGGTTCTCTTCTTTGCCTCATAAACTTGAGCAAGAAATTCCCAATCTATGAGTTTTACCTTTGTGTTCTATAAAATCTGATAATAATGTTGTCTGTCCTGCCTTTCTCTCACAGTGCTTGTACAGATAAAAATAAAAATTAAATGATGCATATTAAAGTACTTTATAAACTTTAAATTGCTATGCAAATACAAGAAAATTAAAATTCCAAAACCATAGCTCACATAACTAGTATTTCTATAACAGCTTCAAATAAAAAAAAGAGATTAGATTTGCTAATGTGTGAACCTCAAAGGACTATTGATTCCTTTGAGCTTAATGCATTAATAACATAACAAGGTGAGTTCAAGATTTGCCTGAAGGGATTTTTTTTCCTGCTTCATTCTTTTGACCTTCATTTCCTTTTGTTTTCACCTGAAATTGAAAAGGTAAACAACCTCAAAACTTGGCTCTAATTTCTGGTAATACAGAAATCCCAAATAAAAGAGATAAAAGAATAATATTTCATTAGAAAGATAAACATTAAATAAGAGCTATTAATGTAACTTTTTCCATGGAGTCTTTGCATTCTTGCTCTGCTTTTGTAAATTGAAGACTTAAATTTTCTCATAATCTTTAAGTCACTGTTCTGTAGCTTATGGGGTCACCACATATGCAGTCCTGATTTTTGTATTCAGTTTCCTTTTTAAAATCATTAAATTTCTTACCACTCCAGGATCATCTGGATAGGAACAGAATTATTTTTATTCCTTTCCAAGGGTTTCCTTGTTTTTTTTCTTTTGTTCATCTTAAGATTCCAGAGACAGCTTTTGGAACATACTGTGGCCTAGTAATATCTTCAGTAACTCTTGAGTAATTCTCTTGTATGGCTATCTGAACATTTTTCTCCACAAGCTCTTTGCTAGATAACTTTGTTTGTTTCTCGAGTCCATATGTTCCATGTTTGTTCGTGGATAATTCCAAGAAGGGCGTCAAGGAAGATAAATTAGGAAAACAAAGTGAGGAAAAGTAGTCCAATCCCAGGGACCTTGAAGATGAGCAGGGAATGCTTTCTCTGAGATTCATTCAAATGGCAAAAGCCCAAATTTTAGCAATTGTTAGATTTATTTGATTAGACTCACACCCACCTTTTAAGCTTTAGGGTGTTGATCATTTTTTAATATCTTTAATTACAATCATGAAGGAGGTCTAAAAAGTGGACACGAAAGAAAAGTTGTCTATACTTTAAATACCTGAATTGTAGGTTTCTAACTCCTGATAGTCCTCCCTAATTAGAGTAGTGCCAGCTGGGAGAAGAAAATACAGTCTGTATTGCCTTAATTTTGAGTTTTAGGGCAATATAAATGGAATAGAAATACCCAAAAGTTTGATTTTATCTCAATATATCTATTTTTCAATTAACCAGCCCTGGTGATATTCATTTAAATAAATTCATTTATATAATCATATAGAATGATCATCTATAAGAAATGGAGGAAATTATTAATTATTCAGTAAAAACCACCAATTTTACAAATGAGGAAACTCAAAGACTAAGATGATCCATTTTTCTAAGATCAGAGAGGGATGTGAGTAAAGTTAGTATATGGTACACTATTCTGGTTTATAAAATTTTAAATACTAATTAATGAATTGAAGTATAGGGTTGAGGCATCACTGGGTACTTTGTGGACATAAAACATTAAACCTAACTTTAACGTCAACATTATTTCTCTTCTGTAATCAAAATGTTAGCCCTGAGGCCTTTCTAAACCCTTGGTGAAAATATTATTTCTTTAATGCAGAAAATAATTTGTGAAGCAAATATTTTTTCCCAGAGGAGCTTCGAATCTTAAAGACAATACAAACAATGCTTTTGCTACTCAGTTTTTGTTGGCAATGGAAGTGGAGAAAAATGCCCTTGTAAGTCAGTAAAACATTAATCTCTTAGACACTTCTCCTTATGAAACCAAAAGAAATGTCTTAGATCAAAATATGTGCCATCTTTAAGTCCTTGGGGATTTTACCTCGTTTTAATTCCTTCTAATGCTAGAAATTTAAGGCATCGTTTTCAGGTCCAGAAACATTTTGTGGATATGCACCATCTTGTTTTGACAGCGTAAGAATTCAGAGAGAAAAGGGAACTGAAAAGACAATTATAGAATACAATGAGAGAAACAGATAGAATACATACGTCATTGGATGTTATAAGAAATCAAATATGGTTGTTTTGTGACAAAAAATGAACCCTCTTTCCAAATTCTTGCTTAGTATATAGGAAATATTAGCTCTGGATAACCTGGCAAAAGAAACAGGGAGGAGGTGAAATTTACAACAGTTGAACACGTTTTGGTGTTTTCTATAAATATTAAATATCGCATCAAGAGAGAAAAACTGCTTTGCAACACAGAAAAGAAACTTTCATATTTTATTCTGCATGTTTCATGGAAATTCTTGGCTTTTATTTCAGACCTATTATAGGGATTAATAAAGTAAAATCCAAAACAATCTGAACTTTTTCACCTTATGAGGGAAGTACACCTTGAAATACTTCTTTTTAGTGACCATGTTTTAGCTCTTTCTCCCAACTCTCAGTTCCATGGATTTGTAATGGAAAATATTCTATTGTTTGAAACTATTGCATGTTAATGGCTTGAAGACACTCTACCTAGAAGTTTTATAGAAGCCCGAACAGATACGTTATAGAATTTTCATAAACTATTAGACAAAGTTTCCAATAATGCGAGAGGATTGATCAATCTGGTTAATTTGCTGGTTAGTAAAACTTCCCCCACTCCGCAAACTAACACAAAACTGTACCACTTTTCCTTCTGAATTCCTTTCACCATTCGAAAATCACCTCTTTACTCAAAGGCACTAACACATTCATTACTTAGCTTTTTCTGAATATAGTAAGAGAAAATACAGTAATGAGCAAAAAGGAGAGTATTTCCCAAAGCACTAGAGAGAAGGACTCTATTCTGTTTTATCTATCAGCATGACTTACTTCCACCTTTTCCTTCAGCTCATTGAGCTAAATTTACTTATAACACATTTTGTAAGAAACCAGCAAATAGTCCCTTGGTTTCCAGGAATGAGAAACACTGCTTTTAGTCCACCGAAATGGAAAATAATTCTTGAATGTGTCGTGAAATTGCAGAATCACCTATCTCGCATGACAGTGGGAACCTTATTATAGCCCTCTCTTAAATTTTAAAGCAAGGATGTTAAGACACTGCAGAATAATTTCTCAGGCATTGCTTCCCATTTGTTTTAGAGTAGATTAAAGAGAAGCAAATGATTGCACATGAGCAGGAAATTGGAAAACTATACATTTTAGCCTATGAGAGAGAGAGAGAGTGAGGGAGAGATAGAAACACACCACAATCTACAAAAATTTAGAAAGAAAAGTGCTGCTATTATATCTCTTCAAAAAGGAGTAATGGGAAATAAACTTGGTAAACTTGCCCTTCAAGGAATGAAGAATGATACCAATCCTACTAAACTCTGGAAGTGATTGAGCATAAAGATGATGAGTGACTTAAATTGAATTTCTTAGTGAGACATTATCAGTTTTGACCTGATAAATGATTAAATCTTACCTTTTGAAATGGGGTAATAAGTTCACTCTCTTTGCCATTATTTCACAAGATTCTTCAGTGTCGTCCTGTGCTTGATCCTTGCTTACTACACAGCACAATGTTAAAGTAACAGAGGGACCTCTAGTATTTACTCAGCACCATCTACCTGATCAATAATCTTGAGTACAATAATGAAAATAAAGTAACACCAGACAGTTCAGCTTCTTTTCTACAAAGATGACAGGTCTCTTGGTCTCTATTAGAGGTACAAGTTATTTAGCTTTGTTTTTGGTAGTGGTGATAGATTGTTAATTAGCCAGCTGCACACTTTCCCCTATTACTGCTAGTAATTAAAACTCACCTTTACAAGACAACATCCCTGGTGTTGGAGGAGAGTGTAAGGTTACGTAACAAAGCACGGTTAAATGGACCACGGCAAATACTGATGATCAAAGGTTTTTTTTTTCTTTTTTTTTAACCTGTCACAAAATTTCCCAAGACATTTTAAACTGGAAGGATCAAGATAAATATTCATTATTTGCCCAAAGAACTTACACGCTTCTTATTTTTAGACTTATGCTAGCAAATACAGCTGTTTTTCTTTGTTCTGTTCTTATTCTCCATAATGAAAGTTCATAATCTTATCTCCTCCTGTAGATCAATGTTTATCTAAGTGTTTTCTGTGTATTACAAGTGGCAGGAAATATTAATGTGTACTTGACATAAAAAAATGGGTTTTATGGTGGATTTGAAAAAAAGTCGAGCAGGCATTTTCAGTGCAATATTCCCACAGCCTTATGAATACCAAGAGAAATTGGGTGTGAAGAGGGAATACGCGTATTTCCAGAAATTATTCTACCATGCAGACAATTTTCCTCCATGGAACATGTCTAGGAACCAGGGTTGATGTTTCTTGTGACTAGATTTGAAAAATTCTATTGTACTGTTCATTCTATAGGGTTTCTTAAGTGAAAGATGTACAACTTTTCATGTTATCCATCAACTATGTAATCCCCGGTAAATGATCTAAATCTTTTGAAGCTCTTTTTTTCATATACAGTTAGGACAAAAGTCGCATCCACCTCATATAGTTCCCAAAATAAAACATTTTATATTTGTGAAATGCTTAGCACAGAACCTGACACACAGTGACTAACACATAAGTGAATATGAATCATTATTTTTTATTTTCCAAATATAGAAAAAAGAATAATGCATGATTGAATTAATAAACAAATGAATACAAATGTGTAATTTTAATATTCATTTCCTAGTTCGGGACTCTGGATCTAGACTGCAAATTACCATAAGACAGAGTCCATGTTGGTCATCTTCGTGTGCACAGACCCAAATCTACTGCGTGGCTTATAGTAAAGACTTCTAAATGTCCACTCAAAGAAAAAATAAATAAACTTTTTAAAAATGAAAAAAATATAAGAGCTAAATAAATTGAGAGCTCTGTATGAATTTGAGTCTATTTCATTGGAGCACTCTGAGAAGTTACATTTGCCTTTGCTTTATCTGAAAATACAATGGATTGTGTGAAACTTATAAATGAAATGAAAAATACAAGCATAAAAAATTATCTAGGTTTCCAGGTCCAAAAGTCAATATATGGATTTGCCCCCTCTGAAATTCTAGTAATGAGGCTTTTGTAATTTAAATTCTGTCTTGTAGTCAGAAGAAAGTATCAACAAATGTTCTTGGTTGTGTTAATGAGTTTTTAGCTTCGTGAGAGTAACTAATTCTTAGAAGGTATCAGGCATTTTACCTGTATTTCAAGAAAAGGAAGAAAAACTTCAGAGAAAGCTTTACCCTACCTGCAGTGATGTAGTGGAAGTTTTTACATTGAAGAATTGACAAGACTTCATTTTATTAAGCACATATATTAGAAATTTTAAAGATGATTTTTGCATAAAGAAACATCCATAGCAAAGACTGGAAAGCTAAATGAAAAATACTACCCATGGACACTTTGAAAATGGGTAAAAATACAATATACAGTCATTTCTCTATTTGACACACTATTTTGTGCACTAGTGTTCTTCAACGTCAAGTATGCCAATAGTTCACCTTAATCAGTTGAAGGTCCTCAAAGTCTCAGAATATTAAATGACTTAGTGACCTGCAGCTTGTGTTTTAAATAGAATATGCTATTTTTATGCCAATAGTTCACCTTAATCAGTTGAAGGTCCTCAAAGTCTCAGAATATTAAATGACTTAGTGACCTGCAGCTTGTGTTTTAAATAGAATATGCTATTTTTTCGTAGAACATTTTTAGATTTTTAAATTTTAAATATTTTACCACTTTATATTATTAGTTTCTTGTCTTGTTATGGAAGACTAAATATGAAATTTACATTTTTATTAATTCAGCATATTCCATCTGGAAGATGATGTAATTACAATTAGGAATCACGACTATTTTTACATATGTTTACAAATACAGTGTTTTCATCTGTAAGTTTTAGAGTTTCAGTGTTTAACCTTCTCTACAGTATGAACATCCTTTCATTGGCCCCTTATTGCTTAATTTGTGTTTCAGCATAATAATTTAATACACACCGTTACTTTGAGATTATACTACAATCATATTTACTTTTTACCCCCAAAACGCCTTTTCCTTTTCAATAATTCCTCTGACGGTGGAATATGAACCAATTTGCCTTTGTGCCGTACCATATTTGACTTATCTGATTTACACAGCGGAATAAATAGTTCTTCTAACCGAAAGCCAGAAGGTATGCCATCAGTTACACAATAGGCATCTAGGTAAGTACACCAATAGCTGATTACGGAGGGTGTCACTGCCATTTCTCAAGCCCCACTGAGTTCAGTAATATGGATTGACCAAGGATAAATGTGTTTCCTCTCTGTAGGCCAAACTTTCAGCAGATTTTTTATTGCTCCGGTGTCAAAGAGACAAAATAGATTTTGATTGGGCATAGGTGGCTGCCAGAGGTCTCTGATCTGTGAGTGGCATTAATGGTAATTATACTCTAAGTGACCTGTAATGATCACTTAACTGTTTTGCTTCCGCATTTTGACACAGTCACCTTTCCTGTTAAGTCTGAGGATCACCTACACAAACGAACAAATTGGTAGAAAGAACCAGAACACATTCACCGTATTTCACTTCATTATAAAATGAAATAGAAAACCTTAATGGTTCTGTGTGAAAATTGATGTGTTTTACGAAGATTATTTTATTTCTAGAAAATGCTGCTAATAAGAAGTAAATAAAAAGGGAATAACAATAAGAAAAACTAGACTTACTATAAATATCACTTTAAAATAAGTAAAATTATATTTATGAGAATGTCATTGCATGTACCTGGCTGCCCTATGTTATTTGCAGAATTCTTTTTAAAAGCTATTTTTTTGTAAAAAGTATAATATGCTAATCTCTGCTGGTATGTATTGGTCTTCCTGTGAAAACTGTAGCACCTCATAATGTTGCCTGTTTCCTTGTACTTATCTGTTTGCTTCACTGTCCAAAATCTTTTTACCTTTATCTTCCTTCCAAACAATGTAAATAATCACCCTTGACATCAGTGTCATTCTAGTTTGAAAGCACTCCAGGGGACTCGAATATGCAAAAAAAGGTAAAAAATATCCGTTGTGGAAGGTATAATAGTTTCTGGTCATTAAGCTCTCTCTCTCTAATTATAATTCCATAACTGTACGTATATTTTATTTAGATTTAATTATCCATTTCTATTCTTATCTAACTTTACAGTTATCCTTATGTCTACACACAGGTTTAATCACATTCATTGTTTTTTAGACAGAAAAGGAGTCAAACTATAGATATTGTTCGGCACTTTTATCTTTCACTTAGTATATTGTGAACATTTTCTATACTAACACTATTAATAAATGAGAACTGTCATATAGCACTTACTATATTCCAGGTGCTGTGCTAAAAGTTTTGTATATGTTAACTCATATAATTATCACAACAACCTTATGAGGTAGGTCCGTTATTCCCGTTTTATAGATAAGGAAACAGAAGCACCAGAGAGCTTAAGTAACTAGCCCATGATCACTAGCTGAAATTCCATCTCAGGTAGTCTGGCTCCAGAAAACTTGCTCTTGAATACTGTACTATACTTCCTTTCTACGATGAGTTCACCCTCATCCTTTTAACAGCTGCCATTGTGTAATACAGATGCACCATAATGAATTTAAGATTTTCCTGGTTGATGTACCCTGAGGTCATCTCCAGTTTTTCACTACTAAGACACTGACAAATACATGGAATCAGAAAGATAGGATTAGTGGTTTTGTTCCGTGAACATGGTGAACACAATGTAGTCTATACAGAAGTTGAAATACACCATGTACACCTGAAATTTATATAGTGTTATAAACCAATGTTACCTCAATAAAAAATAAAAATTATAAAAATAAACTTTCACCATAGAGCACTGCAAAAATATGTATATATTTGACTCCCTTAACCAAGCAACCCTTTTCTCAAATTTTGACTTCAAACTTTATTCTCTTTGTTATGTAATTTTCCATTTCTGGCCAATATTTTTCCCCATTAACAGCCCCTTAAGATCAGTTTTAAAACACAAATTTTCTGTATTTTAAAAGACAAGATTTTCTGGAGACAAAATTACCACTTGATCTTGAACCATTCTCTTCTCTGAAACAGAAGATATTTGTGTGTGTGTATGTTTTAAGCATGAGGCTGGTCTGAAGACTAGAAGAAAAATAATTGGCAATTATTCATTCTTGAAAATTTGACACAAAAAGCAGAAGTCCTTAACTTCAGGAGAAATCTTTTTTTTTTCCTGAGGCTATTTCAACTTCACTTAGTAAAATTGCCTATGTGTCTTTTCCTTAAACACAGCCCTCCTCAAAACAGAATGTTTCATTCTTAGGTAATAAAAAATAGCTATATAATTCAAATCAGAATATAATAGATACTCTAGATATGAGTAAAATTAAATACAATTCAAATATTACTGTCGAATTTGTCTAATATTTTAAATTCAAGATATACTTAACTACAAATTGAAATATAATTATAAACAAATAATAATGAAAAGAATGCTTTGTTCTTTTTTGTCATAGTTTGAAATCTTTAATGTAAACATTTGTAAATACCTATTGTCCAAACTTGGCTGCTTACCAGTCACCTAGGATGCTTTAAAAGTAGTATTCAGTTTCCTCGGCCCAATTTTAGAGATTGTGATTCAATAGGTCTGAGATAGGGGCCTGGAATAAGTAATTTGAATAAATATTCCAGTTCTTCTGACTCAAATGGAATGTAGATTCATGTTTAGGAACGTTGTTCTTTCTACATATGAGAATTCATGAATAAATACTAACTCAGTTACTATATTTGAAAGGCAGAGGGGATGCTTAATTTAGAAAAGTGTTCAATCATGAGTTGGACTAATACATATCACTGTCAATTCAATTTTTCCCTGTGCAGAGTATATGCATAATTGTATTCTAATCAAGCTTATTTACGTATATGCATATTATAAAGTATATATGTATGTATACAAATATCTATAGGCATAAATGCATACAGAGATCAAGATGTGCATGTATGTATACAATTAAAGCATACACAGATACCTGGTGGTAGAGCCTTAGAAATTAGGTTTGTTTTGTTTGTATATGTGTTTTTAATTTGCATAATTTGTATTGTGTTATTAATTGTGCTCTCAACATTTCATTTTTGAGATCAGTTAAGGGTATGCAGTGGAGCCCTAACTCAGTCCTTCTGTCTGCTGCATAGATACCCATCATACACAGATACATGGTGTACTTAACACTTATTTATGAAAACCTATATTATGTCCAACACTTTGTTCTCACAAACAATGCTGTGATGGGGCATATTAAAAATCTGTAAGTTTCTCTCTGCTAAATACTTGAGAATGAAATTGCTGGTATGTAGGATATTTGAATCCATAATTTTACTGGGGTTGTATTACTCCTCAAAATTATATCACCCATTTAACTTCTGAAGTATACATCCTCTCCAACTCTTAATCTTAATCCCATATTCTAATTTTTTGCTAATCTAATTGTAAAGTGGTGCCTTGATGCTATTTTTAATTCAACTTTCTCTGAACACATGATTTTCTAATGCATATTGATTACATATGAAACTCCAAAGTATATATGTTTATAACTCTGAACTATATATTTTATTTATTCAGCTGATTCTGAGCCATACTAAATGAATGTTAATACGTCTCCATGTATGGTAAGGTGAATCTTTGTCATTTGCGATTCTTCTTCAAAGTTGTATCAACTCTTTATTGACCTTTATTATTTGATATAAAATTTAGAATGAGGTTTGTCTAGATTATCCAGAAATCTTGCTGGAATTCAGATATTGAATTTTTTACCTTGATTGATTGATTTAGGACAGTTTGACACATTTACAATATTTAATCATCCTAGAACAATATATGTTTCCTCTGCTGTTAAAATATTCCTTATATACAATAATGTAATTTTAAAATGTTCTCTATAAAGATCCAATTTTAGTGTTTATAAGCATTTTAATGCTGTTACAGTCACAAACATTGTGATTTTTCTTTTACCTTTTCTTATGGGCTATTTTTGGTGTAAACTTTGTTGGCTTTTTAGTATTGATCTTTTTCCAATCGAAATTGCTGAACTCTCTTATTAGTCTACTATCTGGTCTATTTATTCTCTTGAGTTTTCTATTTAAAGCATTACAATGTCTCCAAATAATGAAATTTTGACTTTTCCCTTCCAAACATATACTACTTACATTGTTTTGTTATTTTAGTAACACAATCAGTACATTTATTATATTTCTGCATATATAGTATACATTTATAAATGCACTACTAATAAAGAATATCCTTATTTTGCTCCACACATTAAGCAATGCTTTTGAAATTGTTTCTTTTTGTATAGCATTGCAGTATTTTTGGATAAATAACTTTTATCAGGTTAATAAAATTTTCCTCTCTTCCTTGTTTCATTAGTCGTTGAGTCTAGAGACTATTACCCATAGCCATTAGCCAGTTTCTTTGTTGCCGTTTATTATGAACCCTCTAAAAATTTATTTTTGGATTATCTTTCTCCCTTGTAAATGTCCCTCATATTTCTGATTTTCCTGGCAACCCCTGTTCTTAGCTAAAGATCTCCGCTTCCCAATTTGTCCAATCAAGAATTATCTACTTTCTATCTCCCAAAGGTTTATCGTCGATCTGTTATTATTGTTTCTGTTGTTACTGTTGTTTTATTGAGGTTCACTATCAATTTATTGTGGTTGTCTTAGTTGTTGTTTCATAAAAAATACTCTCTATCTCTTTCTCCTCTTCTCTCTCTGTGGTTTGTTCCAGAATGAACCCAGAGTCCTGGTTAATGTAACATCTTGTCTCAAGTTGTAGTTATATTTATAAATTAAATTTCAGAAGACTTAGGTATCTCTTGAAGCGAAACAAACAAAAAGTAAATGTGATAGTTAATACTAGGTGCTGCACTTGCCAGGAAACAGTCAAGGCAGGCTCCCTGCTACTTCTCAGAAACTGAGACACTCACCTCAGTGCACTCAACGTATGCTACCTGGAGAATTTTTGCTCCTGAACCTGGTTTTTCATATCAAAGATGTGGAGACATTTGCCTTGTTCAAAATACTTTAACCTAGGGAATAATAGCTACTGGTCAATTTCTTTGTCAATGTTTATTAGGAACCCTGAAACAATTTACTTCTGAAGTATCCTTCTTGTTCAAGATGGTTTCAGATCTCTGAGTTCTTTGTGTTTGCCCACAGAAGGATTTGCCTCATTTACCTGTCAATAAATAAGCCCTCCTTAGAGAAATGTAGGTTCTTTGAGATGTCTTTTTTCTTCCTAGAAAGTTACCTGATACAAGACGCCTATATCTTTATTTTGTGTAATTGCGAATGTGACCATTTCGTACATTGTCCTTTATTCAAAAGTCATTCTGAGGGCTTGTGTTCATATCAATTAATTAAAATTTAGTAACTCTGCCTGGTACCTACTTACATCAAAGATACTCAATTAATTTTCATTACTAAAACATGATACCAACACAGGATTTGAATGATAAATACAAGCCACGAGTTATCTTTTGTGTATCTTCATATGTTTTATAATATGAACATGTAGGTTCTTATTAAGTATCAAATTCAGTTCAGTTGTATTGAATTGAGTCAATGCATATGTTGCAAGGCAGTAATGACGATTTGATAATTTAATTTGATGTATAAACCTGTTGTAATAGAAAGGACAAGGCCCCAATATAACAATCTTAATCTATTCAAAATGAACCAGCTGTATACTTCCAATTTGGTATTCGCAACTTTTTAGCTACTTTACAAAAAGGAAAGAAGATTAACTTAAATATTGCCTCAAACCTATAGTAATGAGAATCTTACCCTATAAACTCAACTCTCATGGTCACTCCTATTTATAGCTGGTAAACATTAACATAATTAATTGCAATTTCCAGCATTTTTTCTTAGTTCAATCATAGTTTCACTCACCATATAAAATTAGAATCAGATATACCTCTGATTAGGTGCATGCAATCCTCCCAAAGAAAAACAGCTTGCACTTATTAAAATAAACTCAGAATTAATTTATGTGGAAGAAAAAATATTCCCCAAACATGCTGACATAGTACTTAAAGATAATAACAAGAGAAAAGCTTGGATTATTCAAGTGTTAAACTGATACTCTTCACAAAGATAGATTTCATTATTCACAACAGCATGATAAAATTGCCAGTATATAGGATAAAGTTGACAAAATGAGCGTTGCTTCAGCAAGGCACGTCAGTTTGTGGAACGCTTAGAAGAGTTGAAGTAACATTTTATGTTTCAATGGTTTAGGCTATCAACATCCATCTGCAAAGTCATTTAATCAAGGTTGTTCTTGTTTACTTGAGTGCCTAATATGTCATTTATTAATGAAACATACATACATGCACACCCAGAGATGTCAAGTTAATGCTCAATAGGAGATGTTTACATCTATTCTTTTCAGGGTTTTAATATTAATGCAACTTTTCATAAAATCACAAAATTAAATTTATCTTAAAAAATTTCACCAAGCATCAGAATAAAACAAGATCCTTCTCTCCTCCTATTATGGTTGCAAGTGAGCCTTTCATGGAAAAAGTTAGTGACAGCCTGGAAAGAAAATGATAATAGTAATTGTAAACAAAATATTAGTAAATATTGACTTACCTATAAACAGTATGACTTTGAGCTTACTTTAATTTAGAATTATAACATCAAGTCTACAAAGATAAGTTTCTGCATAAATTAATCAATACTATGTCTAGAGAATTTAGGATTTGAATAAATGTAAGTTAGTTAACATACGATTAATTAGGTCTCAGCAAATATTTTGATTATGTACAATATTTAAATGGATATGCAAAACAAAGGATTGAATAAATGTGTGTGGATTTGTATACAAAAATCTTAGTAATTTCCTTTAGATATATGTAATTTTAGCTCCTAGTAAATTTGACCTTTTGTTTAAAATCATTACAGTTAGACAATGTGCTGGGGAGTCCTCTCATATATTTCGGTAATAATAAGCCCCAATGAATGATGATACTTTTAATTCACAGAAGCACTCTAATCAATGCTATAATAGAATGTAATTATAATTATCTTTCACATTAACCATTGTATCTCTGGTCCCTTGATATCACTTCATGAGTACTCTCTTCTTTTACCAAGTATCTCTGACAGAAATATATTGGTAATCTATTACTAAAGAAAAGACTATAGAAACTAAATTGATTAGTCTTAAGCTCATAAGAAAGACATACAAACCAGGTATTCGTACATTTAGTGTGAATTCTTGGAGGCAGGTAAACAGTTTCATATATTACTATCCATTAAGATAAAGAAATGACTTCTACTCACTGAATACATTCAGTGAAATTTAAGTAGCTAACGCAGATCTAATAGATGTGAGGCACATGAGGATAGCAAGTGTCAGTATAATGCATCTAGACAAATCTCTCTAATACCTAACATCTTGTCGTGTAGTTGTAGAGTTAGAGAGAGAGAGTGACTGTGAGAGAGACTTAGAGAATTACAAGGAAATGTAAAAAGAAATAATAACACAAATGCTTCACCATGTAAAAAATGTATTTTGTCTGCAAGTTATTTATTACTTTGTGCTTTAGTCCTGTATGAAAACTGGCAGTGATAATAACTATCTGATAGTTGTGTGTGTGTGTGTGATGACTAACTGAGACAATATACGTAAAGCGCTGAGGACAGGATCTCAGAATCTTTTGCTAGAAGGGCACGTAGGATGAGCATTTTATCTTTCTTAGGGTTTATACATTTTGCCAAATGAGTTAACTTCAAAATCAAGTTTTTCAGGATTAGAATGATTTAACCACGCAAGGACTGGTGGGATGGTGAGACAGGGGAATTTCTTCTATACAGAGCTCAAAGCACACCTAAAATACAGGATGTGATGTGTTCAGAAAATGTTCATAGAAGAAAGGGGTCTGTTACTGAAGAACCTGCGTTATTCCAGGGGAGGAGGTATAGCACAGTGATTGAGTCACTAGCTCTGACAGCTGGTCTGCTTGCCTGTTCTTGAATTTCATCTAAATAGAATCATACACTATGTAATAGAATCACACTTTGGCACCTGGAATTTTTACTCACCATATTGATTATACTATTCATGTATGTTATTGTGTAAAGGATGTGTCTTATTTGTTCTTGCTATACAATATTCCATTATACGAATATACCAAATTTATTTATTGCTAATGAACATCTGGATCGTTTACCATGTTTGGTATTTATGAATGAAAGTGCTATAAATATTTTGTGCAAATCTGTTTGTTGGCAAATGTTCTCAGTTATTTGGGGAATGGATGCCTAGGAATATATGTCCAAAGATAAAGGATAGTCATATAACTAGCTTTAGTAGATCCTATCAAACAATTTTTCAAAATAGTTATGCCAATTTACATTGCCACCAGCAATGTGTAAGAGTTCGATCTCTTTGCTAAAAATTGGTTTGGTAAGTTATTTTGGTTTTAGCCATTATGACGGGATTTTGGTTGTAGCAGACTGGGAATTGTGTCTCCCAGATATCCTTCCAGAGAGAACCCGACACAAGGAGTGTAGTAGGCTGATAGCCACCAGCAGATGTCTGTATTATCTGCCTTAGATTTTGAGCTGAGACCATGCACTTTTCTGACAGTGCCCAGCCAATTACTGACTAGAGCATTGCTACAAGGTCCTGCCACTTCTTGAAAGTGCAAGGTTTCTCTACGGGCAACATTGACACTGGAGCTCCTCATTGAGCTGACTAAAACATTCTCAATGCTCCTCTGCAGTCGGAGCTTCTTCCTCCTCAACCCTTCACTTCTCCCCCTCTCCTTTCACAGACCTGCAATACAAATCTTAAGGATTTTATTTGCTTCCTCTACCCTGGATCTTTTACAAACATTATCCCCAACAAATTTCATAGATCAATCCTCCTGCTGACATCTGCTTTCCAAAGAACCAATCAACACAGTAGTGATACTTCATGCTGGTCATAACATTCATTTCCCTAATGAAAAAAAAAAAGTTGATCACCTTGTCATATGTCCATTGGCTATGTCAATATGTTCTTTTGTGATATGCCAGTCAAGTCTCTTGCTGACATTGCCATTGTGATATTTTTCTTCTCTAACTGAGAAGTGCTTTATATATCCTGGGTAAGAGTTATTTTTGCAATATAGTATTACAAATATATTTTACCAGTTTGTTAATTACTGAATCACAATTTTAGTGTTTTTTGATCAATGGAGTTTCTTAATTTTAGTAATGTAATTTTTTCATGCTTTTTTATGGATAGTGGGTGTTTTCTCTTGTATTTTCATTTTTTTCTTTTAACTATTTCTTCTTCAATAATACAGTATCTTACTATTTTAGTTCCTTTACACTTGCAAATAAATTAGCTACATTTACAGAATAAAGGAGAATGAAAACACATGATTATTGTATTAAGTGCAAAAAAAGTCTTTGGAAAAGATTCAACATTCATTTATGAAAAAAAAACTTCCAGCAAACTGTGAATAGAAGAGCTCTCACTTAAACACAGAGCCAGTGTTTATAAAACTGTCGATGAATACATTACTTACATGTTAAAATTAGGTGTTTCTATCCCAAGTTTAGAATCAAAACAAGGATGCGTACTATCAACGGTTCTGCTAAACATTGAACGGACCATCCTAAGTAGTGCCGTAATAGAAGAAAAAGAAGTAAAATCATCATGATTTTCAAATTTTGTTACTGTATTTATATGTATAGGGAGAAAAATATAATAAAATCTATGAATCTATGAAAAGAGTAGAATTAATAAATGGATAAACATGTTGCTAGATACAAGGTAAATACATAAAAATCAATATTATTCTATATATTAGCAATGAACCATTGAAATATGAAACTAATGGTAATCCTATTGTATAAAATATAAAAATGTAAAATAACAATATCCAGGAATTTTTAAAAAAATATACAATATATCCACACTGAAAAATTTCAAACATTGTTGCTAATGTGGTGCTCTATAAGACTGAAAGACTCTTTTGATAGCATGACACAATACACTGGCAGTTATATAGATGAAAGGCAGAACTCTTTGTTATTTTCAAATGAGAGAAGGTTACCAGGTATGGCCACACAGGGAGTCACACCTGGGCACGGGGTAATAGAAACCTGGGGCTTTAGGAAGCAGTTTATGAGTGGCAGGCAAGGTTGGGTTAGCTAGGTTTTGCAGGATCACTGTCAATTGACTAATTTTAATAATTTCCCCATGTTCCAGGGCATAAGGGCTGACCCTTGTTGTCTGGTACCTGGCCCAAGGGGCGATGACCGAGGGTGCATTAGGACCCCTGATTGTGAGATCCTGATAAGGGAAACGGTTAGGGTGTGGACTAAATCAGCTGCTTAGGAAAGGAAAGCATCTAGACTGTACCTGGGCCTCAAAATTGAGTCAAGACAACGTTTCAAAACAAAACAAAAAAAACTGCATTATGTATGGTAAATTATATTAGTTAATTTTTCAAAAGTTAATCCAACCTTGCATTTCTGAAATAAACTTGTTTTGGATGTGAAATAGTATTCTTTATATGTCACTAAATTCAACTCACTAGATTATGCTTAAGATGTTTGCATTTATAGTCTTAAAAGATATTGACCTACTGGGGCTGGCCCCGTGGCCGAGTGGTTAAGTTTGCGCGCTCTGCTGCAGACGGCCCAGTGTTTCGTTAGTTCGAATCCTGGGCGCGGACGTGGCACTGCTCATCAGACCACGTTGAGGCAGCGTCCCACATGCCACAACTAGAAGAACCCACAGCGAAGAATACACAACTATGTACTGGGGGGCTTTGGGGAGGAAAAGGAAAAAATAAAAAAAATCTAAAAAAAAAAAGATATTGACCTATTATTTTCTTTTTTTGTAATATCCTTTTCAGGTTTTGATATCAGGGTTACATTGACCTCATAAAATTAATTGGGAAATGCTCCTTCTTCTATTCCTTGCAGTGTTTTATGTAGTAATAGTATTAGTTGTTTCTTAAAAGCTTCAATGAGTTTGTCCATAAAGCTATTTGGACCTGGCTTTTACTTTGTGGGATAATATTCTCTGAGATTTATGAGTCAAATTATTCTATATGTCTTTCATTTTTATTAATTTCAATTCATTTTATGATTTTAGTTACTTGTGTGGATTGCTTTACATAATCAATTTTTCTAGAATTTTTTTCTGTTTTCTTCTCAGTCTACTGAAAGATGAAATTTATTTTTACCTTAGGATGCCCTTCTTGAGTAGCTTTTCTGTAATTCATCTTGATTTGACCCTAACTGTTCAACAGTTTTTAAAAAAGGCTTTTAGTACATTCAAGTGTATCTTTTTCTCTCATCTCTGACTAATATTTCATGATAGATTATGTTATGCAAATGATGTTTTTTGAAGAAGCAGAGAAAAAGTCTAATTTATAAGTATCTATTTCACATATACTTCATATTTCAGGTTGAGGATCATTCTTTGTATGATCCATTTAAAAATATTATTGGCAATGGTAACTAATATTTAAAGAATATTTAAAATGTAAATCATTGGTACCTTATTTAAATCTCATAACAACTTTATTGCTATCTATCTAATAACAACATTAGCCATTTTCATTTTATCAATGGGAAAATTGAGGTAAAGAAAGATTTAACAGTTGGTTCAATACACATATCTAGTAAGTGGACTCTAGCAAATGACACATCAGGCATTGAAACAAAGCCTCTCTGAATCAAAAACCCTATATTTATGTATGAAATTGTTTAACTCACATGAGTGTTAATGTAATCCTTAATTGATTTTGCTTTTTTGAATTTCCTAAACTAATGGATATGTTTTAATCAAGCTCTACAGCACTAGGCATTATACTTGATGGTTTATCAAGCATAAACCTTCACCCAAAGAAAGCCAGTACTTTGTAAAGGGTAAAGGAAAATTATGGATGTATATTTGTGTCTAATTTATTTGTTAATGAAGTAAAAGAGGCAGAGTGATATCAATTTTGCTAAAAAAGAAAGTCTAATGTCTACTCAAAACTTCCTTTGAAATGAACCTCTTTCTGTGGAGAAGTATGCCTGGGGATGATTAGATGAGACCTTTATACATAATGCTGTTACTAAGCTACAATAATTATATTTTAACCTAATCACAGAAAGATCCAGTTCTTACACTTTGTCAGTTTTGTTTGACACAGGGTTGGTCAACAAAGTGAGACAAGAAGAACTTGATTTCATTGTTTTGGATATTTTCACCATGGAATTCAGTGAAGATCTAATTCCGTTTTTCTAGCCACTTTCCGTATACTTCTGTGTGGCTGTCCTAATTTGCTCTAAAATCATAATAGCCAGATCTGGGGGAAGTTTTGACTTTACAGAAACTATTCGTCATAGGCATTCTTGGCTCCTGACATTTTACTCACCAAATCTTTCTTCAAATGACACTTCTAATCTGGTATTCGTAAAGCGTTTTTTTTTTTTTTCACTTCGCTACTGCACTAAGCAAACTACATTCATCACAGATTACCTATAGTTTCACATCTAAACCCCTTAGATGTCATTAAAGTTGCTGATAGTCCATTCCTTATCTTCAAAATATCTTTATTCGCATCTCTTAATACAACATCTCATCCATTCTTACTATTCTCTATCTATATACTAGGGTACTGCTGTTCACTCTTGCATAATCTTGGCATCATTTTTTGAAGGAAAAATATGTTTTGAAATCTTGTTTGAAAACTCCCATTAAAAACTTAAGTAATATACCCAACAAATATTTTATTTGTAAGGTATCACTTCAAAACAAACAGTTTGTAATATATGTTCGTATGAATATACATAAAATGTACAGTGAATGTACAGTAGAACGTGTGTGTGTGTGTATGATATTTAGTGATCTACAAATTTCATTTGAAAAAGCACAGCATCTGTTTCATTAATTATGCCAAGCCCAAATATGAAATGCTATCCTCATGTAACCATACTTCACCATTCCTCTGAGTTTCAAATCAGGAAGTTAAGACACTATTTCCAGCTAATCCAATTCCAGTGATTTTTCCTTTTTGTCTAAATTCCTATTTTTTATAGCTAAAGAAACCCACTTAACACTTGATTCTAAATTTAATTTTACCACTTCTACTCAGTAAGCAAGTAGAATTGGAATGAATCTTACGTTAACTTCTAACAGAATCTAAACTTGTATACCTTTGCTCATTATAGTATCTTGATGAATATGTCGTCATTATTTAATGTATTAATAGACAAAAGTAGAATTTGAAAGGACATAATCAATCTTGTTTATGAATTAAATAACTTTAATTTCATTGTTCCTTTTTTCAAATTCTTTGTCTCATGAGTAATAAGTTTGCTGGATGAAGTGGAATGTTAGAGGAATCTAGGGGTAATGTTAAATGAGAACACTCTGTGGGGCAAAAGAAACTTTTTTAAATGATGTTGATTAGAAAAATATCACAATAAAATATATCAAAATAATTAAAAGAAATCTAAAAACCGGTGTATGTATCTGCTACAGAATCCGGTTCTGGATCTTTGTTTCTAGGTATTTGCTGGGTATGCACGTGAACACTGTGCAAGATGTTTATATCTGTTCTCTATATTTCTATCTGAATTCTTTCCATAGTTTTTTTTTACAGTTTCCAATAAAACATCACTTACAGTTAGTTCTTAACAACTTTTAATTAATTGAACACAGTATCAGACAAAACACTTTAGAACATACATAAAATATACTTACTTTATTTTCCTTAACAATGAAGACTAACATAAAGCATAGTATTGGTACACACATTGTGATAAAGCAGAAATGTGGCAAAGGCTATTTTAATCAATCCACACATTTGAAGCAGCTATAGGTAATCAATTCAAAATTGAAAATTATAATCAGTGATATTAATGCTCCACTTTTGGAAAAATGTACTGCTGAAATTTTAATAACACAAAAGATCAAAAAGCATCTCCCTCTAAAATCTCACTTGAAAAAATTTATTAAAAATTTACTCCATTTTATAACATGTTTAAATGAGAGTTAATCTGGCTTACACATTTTACATTGAAGTAATTTTTGATAGTTCCTAGAAAAAATAGAATAAAAATTTTAATACTTATATTTTCTGTTTCATTCATTAGCATGTTGCACTTAGAGTCTGAACTTTTCTAATTTGATATTTTATGCAATTTTGTTTAATATAATGACATTCCACTTTTCAGCAAGAACCTTCCATATATTTTATTCAAATTTTAGTTGGAGATGTTAGAAAATATATTAGCTTTCATTAATAGTTCATACTTCTGTGCTATTTCAATGTTTAAAAAGCACACAAGTGAATATGAAAAAATTGAATGACACTATGGTTTGTTTTTAAATGGAAATTTTCTCAAGGCTGTATCTTTTCTAAGGCATTAAGATATTTTAACTTGTTTTGGCTCTGTGTTCCATTTTCTTTGCAGTTCTTGTGCTCTTCAGTTCCTCCAACCGAAAGCGATGTCTCCATACATTTTAGTCTTTTTCCACTGTAGAAATCCAGCAGGATGGCTGACCACACCATGCTATAAACACTCATTTCAATCAAAGCTTAAGTAAAAAGGCTCCAAAGTTTCAACCTAATAAAGACTTTGAAGATATTTGCAGCTTTTAAATCTTTCTTATTATGTGGAGGCAGATTGTAATTTAAAAGGCAGTGCTTCTACTCAAGCTGATATATGATGCTGCCCTTAGAAGTGCAATTAAGCTCTGTTAGGAGAGAGGTCATGTTAGAAATCATGGAAATTAAACATTTATAACATTGGATCAAAAATGACTTGTGCATCACACTGATGATCCTCCATTTATACAATTACCCCATCCTTAGACTGCTTGGGTCTCAAAACATAAAAACCATTAATAGAACAAAAATAAGTATGAAATGAACATTAGATGCAATTTCTGTTGAAAAATGTATTAGTCCATGCTAATGCAAGTGAATAGAAGTTAAAAAGATTGGCGCAAGCATGATCAGCTGCAACAGAGCATAACCATTCATGATGCTCCTAGCAGGAAAAACATCAATGTTTCCAAAGGCTTGGAAATTTTAGCCCAGTGTGTGAACTACAAAAAGTAAGGTCCATACTTTGCACTGGGGCACCCTTTTCTGTTCGGGACATCACATTTTAATAGGAATATTGATGAAATTTTACATTATCAAATAAATAACTTATATGTCTTTCAAGCACCTGCTACGTGGCACTGTAGAGATTGAGTAGTAAACCAAGAATAAAATATAGTTCCTCTTCTAGGAACTCAGAGTCTTAGTTAAAGGAGGTGGAGAAAAATGAATAAACTACAATGCAAATGATAAACATGTTTGTACAGAATCTTATAGGAAATAGGTGAGAGGATGTCAAATCTGAATGGATGAGGGAAAGAAGAAAGCATTGAAACAAAGGACTGCATAAGGGTAAAATGATAAAATTTCTGTTGAGGGGTAATGTGGGAGCTGCAACCCTATTCATCCCTCTGTAGAGTGTCTCCTTGAAAGCAGAATAGGCCAGATAAAAGAGTCAAAGGTTGATTTTACAACACAAGGTTGCAAGCTTTCTGACTGTTGAGACCATATACACATAATTCTGAAATTAACCTTCTTGGGGCTGGCCCCATGGCCTAGTGGTTAAGTTTGGCAAGCTCTCCTTTGGCAGCCCGGGCCCAATTCCCAGTCTCAGACTTACACTACTCATCAGCAGCCATGCTGTGGCAGCGACCCACATATAAAGTAGAGGCAGATTGGCACAGATGTTAGCTCAGGGCTAATCTTCCTCAAGCAAAAAGAGGAAGATTGGCAACAGATTTTAGCTCAGGGTGAATCCTTCTCAGCAAAACAAAATAAAATAAAATAAAAAATTAAAAATTAACCTTTTCATCATGTATACAAGGGACAATCACTAGGTGCATCTATTCGTTTCTCAAGGAGATAAGAGGAGATTTATTTTTTTTTTCTTTCTCTATACTATTTAAGTTTGTGTGTTGTCCCATCCAGACTTGTAGTCACTTTTGCGCTAACTTACATGCGAGCACATCTGATAATGCTTATTTAATGTTAAATTGTTTTCTGTCTCTCTTCTATATTGGTGTGAAGGATTGTTGGCAGGATTGTTTTATTTTGCCAATGCTGGACGATCGCCTATCAAGAATTTGGCAGAGTATTTTCCTTCATTGAAAGGAAGATTACTAACTTCCCTTTTAATTGTAAGTTTTATTTTATGATTCTATTAGTTTCATTAAGGGCTCAATTAAACAGAATATACTAGGGTTAATACATTAATTTAGTTACTAAAACTGTGAGTATTAAGCATAAGTTTTTTTAATTTTTTTAAGTCAATGCTTAATACTCACAGTTTTACCATCTGCTACCACAGGACTCTCTGTTTCTATGGCCGTGAATTTATTATTGCACTATTTCCACCAATCTGACATCACACTGCTTCAGGAAACTTGTGACAAGAGAGATACAAAATTGGAAATAATTTCTTTGTTTTGAAAAACCCATTTGAATACACACAAAACTTATCCATCTTCAAAAGAGAACATCAAATCACTGTTTACTCCCCAAGACTTTTTGAAACACTCATGTCAAAACCTTTGCTTTGCCATGTTCGCTACAGCTCAATTATTATATCATGACTTGCATCCATACTTAATCAAGTCCCTGTGTATTGATACATAGAATTAAAAGCATAATTCAGATAGTACAAAAAATAAAAGATTTCAACCCAGTTAAATAAAAGTCTGTAAGTCTAAATCCACTGCCAAATTATGGCTTACGTTGGCAGAGTAAAGCTGCCAAAAATAAATTCTACTCATTACTGCTAAAAATTGAAAATAAAAGTGAAAAGAAATCTGTATCTCTATATCTCTATCCATTCATCAACATCTATAGTTATCTAGCTACATCTATAGCTATATCTATATATCACAATTATCCACGCAGCAAACAGGAAAAGGCACATTGTTGCTTACTTTCCCAAGTGGATTTGCCAGGCAAGGAAAGCAAAGAGAAATCTCTTAATGCTTAATCTTGCCCACTCTCCCCTCACATGACCACACAGAAAGTTCTATGAGAATGAGATATAAGAAAGAAAAAAAATTAATCAGACAGAAATCTTGAAATTTCTTTTACTCTTTATTTGGAGTGAAGCAGATGGTTAAGTTAAGCAGAAATTTTGGGGATAGATACACAAACCTAAAACACCCTAATAACAGAAGAGACTCTTAAAGCTTGCATTTCTCCAAGAGACTTCGAAAACCAGTTTACTAAGCATTTTTGTGTGCGTGTGCCTATTGGGAGGATAACTGGAGAGTGAAGACAATTATCATAATCACCCAGAGCTAATTATCTCCTTCAGTAAACAGGAATTTAGCAGAAAGGAAGTTAAATGAGAAAATAGATAAGCCAAAATACTCTAGGGGAGTATGAAGACCGGGGAAATAAAGAACTCCAGGAACTCAGTTGAAGTTGGCTCTCCTGCTGGACACTAACAATGCCGTGCCCCCCAACCCTGTTGTGCCAGCTGTTTCCTTCAAGGATCTGTAAATGGACTGAGAATGGCTGAGAATGAGTTTGTGAGCAGTGATGGGGAGACAGCGGAAGGGAAATACTGTAGGACAAATTGCCACCATTGAAGTGAATCTTTAGGAGATCTTCAAAAATGGGGAAAAGCTAGCTAGCTAAGTCATGTGTTCCACATAAATGCAAAGGTAATTTTCCTGTGTGCCCAGGAAGGAATGAACTACATAAGGACACTCACCAGTTAAGAAGAGAACCAATCATTCACTAAATAGCCAGGGCAATAAGATAGAAGTTTTAGAACAATTAATAAATGAATGTTGGTCCTGAAATAAATCCCAGAAGAATCGAAAATTGTTAATTTGTAACCTTTACCTTGGAACCATCTAGGAGCTCATATTTTGAAGGTGTCTGTTGTGGGTTGAGGAGGGATGTTGCAGATGCGACACAATAAATGAGGAAACTTCAATAATGTCGAATTGGAATAATGTTTTGATAAGCTCAATAATTATTTTGGACATTTCGGAATCATGAAATTAAAAAAATGTATCATTTAGAGGCTGGCCCAGTGGCACAGCGGTTAAGTTCGCAAGTTCTGCTCTGGTCACCCGGGGTTTGCCGGTTCCGATCCTGCGTGCAGATCCATGCACCGCTTGTCAAGCCATGCTGTGGCAGGCATCCCACAAATAAAGTAGAGGAAGATGGGCACGGATGTTATCTCAGGACCAGTCTTCCTCAGCAGAAAGAGGAGGATTGGCAGCAGATGTTAGCTCAGGGCTAGTCTTCCTCCAAAAAAAGAAAAGTATCATTTGAAGTGTTATTTTTCATCCACTGCTGTTATCGTTGATGTTGAATCTACAGAAAATTTTGAAGAAGTTCATTAACCGCAGGATAGGGCATGAGTATTTTCTTTCTGAAAACAACTGATGTTTAAAAATAATCTCCATTTTAAGAAAATGATAAAAAACACTTCCTATTACTCAGAATTCAAATGAAGTACAAGTTCATTGTGACTCATTATCTTCTTTAGGAAGATTTCATAGAAAAGAACTACTGAAAAGCATTAAAATTTCTTATCAAACTGAAATCATAACTCTAAACAAATGCTACTAGTACTTTCTAGGCATAAAGGGACTGTATATGTATTTAGCACCCTCAGCATCTCAAAGACATGTAAACATCTTGAAAATTTTTCTAAGATGTGCTTCTCCACCGTACAGCACTCATTCAAGATATCACAGAATTTCTCTAAAGCCTCAATTCCTTTGAAATACTTAGCTTTTTCTTAAGATCCTTTTATAAATTAATGTAAATTATATACCCACACACAGGAATAAGCACCCAAAAAAAAAAAAAAGAGCAAACAGATCTTTGAATTGAAGTACACATCTGTTGGCAAGTGAAGAAATTTTATGTATGCTAAATTGCATCTGCCCCTTACTTTTCTCTTCCTGGTAAATATTATAACTAAAAATGGTATTTTACCAATTAAAATAATGATCACCAGGACATGAATTTTTCCACTTTTGTGCCCCAAATGTTGCATTTATTCCACATGTTTGCTTTTTAAAGAAATCTCTGACAAAAAGTATTTTATGTATCAAAAGTAGGATTTGCCTGTAAAGTCATGTTTGTAATGATTAATTGTAGCGGTATACTAGTAATAATTATTAGAAGAATTGTGTTGGGATACATTATGTCATTAACTGACTATGTTTATTGTTATTAGCAAACAAGATACTAATTAGAATCACTTTCTAATTACATATCTGCATATTTTATATTGATATAAATAGCTGCATTATTTTCTTGACATCATGAAGAATAAAAAAGAGTCATGATTTATTGCCAACTGTGGCAGCCTGAGAAAAATCAGTTAAGTAAAATTGAATAAGCAAACCCCAAACAATGGTGAACACATTTAAAAGGGGTGTAGTAAGCTAAAGAATTAAGTAGGTGATATTTATGCCACTGACATTTATTATATTTGCATATTGTTGGTTTCTGGAAACATCTGAGAACATGTTTAAGTTGATCACATAATTTATTAAAATAGCATAATGGAAATTTTAAATTATAGCAAAAAGGCAAAAATAATTTCGAGCTTTTGTGGAAATATAAGATATTAAAATTAAAAGAAAATTAAAATTAAAAAGAGAAATCTCTTTTTATAAAAATGACAGTCTTCGTGAGGAATGCCTACATTTTATTTGTAAGCATTTATATGTCAGTATTTGTTGGAGAATAACAGCTTTCTCATTTTGTTTTGTTTTGTTTTTTGGTGATGAAAGTTGTCCCTGAGCTAACATCTGCGCCCTTCTATTTTCTATGTGGGACCCTGCCACAGCATGGCTTGATGAGTGGTGTGTAGGTCCACGCCCAGGTTCTGAACATGTGAACCCGAGCCACTGAAGTGGAGCGCAGAAACTTAACCACTATGCCACCAGGATGACCCCTCAAGTTTTTACCATACTTATCCCCAGCAGCTTCCCGGTCATTCAGCCATGGGATAGAGTCAAGAGTACTATATTTGGACTAAGCAAATCTAATTTCAAGTATTGGAATAAGTACTTATTTTGCATAAGTCATAATTTTTTCATAACTCACCTGTTCTCCACAATTTTGTGTAAAACTAACTTAATTTTTTTGGCATATGAATTTAGGCAGCATAGAAGATTCTAGTGTGTATTACACTATTCTAATTGAGTGTATTTATACTATTCTAATTGAGTGTATTTACTAAAAAGTTGCTTTTCTTTTGTGAGAGCTGCTCATTCTCTCTGGGAGAATTTATTCTGAAAAGTCAAATTCAGAAGGTACCCACTAGTTTAACTTTTAATTAAGTGCCTTTACAAACCTATATTTCTCTTGGTAAGACCCTGTATTACACATTTCAAAATATATTTTAAATTAAATGCATGTATATTTGCAAAATATAGTTAGTATGTTCAATGTATATTTACTTTAAGACCAAGATTGTATTGGAAATAATACTGTGGAATAAAAGTGTCTGATGGTAGTACATTTAATCTCAGTAGCGTAATTTTTTTTAAATAAGAATCTATTCCTAGAATTTTCTTCTACCTAGCACTAGTTGTGGGTTTCTTGTATATAACAAGAATGATTTTGAAAGCATTATTATTACTTAACATTTTACTCCTTCTATAAGAAAATGAGTTCTTTTTTTTTCCAGATGAAATCTTGTAAATCATGTATTTTGAAATTGAGGAGTCGCTTTCCCATGCTACCATCATCTCTCTAACACAGCTTCTAACAAGAACATCCCTCCATCAAAGCCTTTATTCATAGTAGAAAGTACTTTACATTTGAAGTCTGTCTCAAACATATACATTTCCTTGGATGTCCTTTTTTAAATTCTGATGGGAAGGGAAGTGCAAAGAATCTATTCGTAATTTTAATATATTTTATTTTCCTTAGGAAGATTGGCCCTGAGCTAACATCTGTTGCCAATCTTCCTCTTTTTTCTTTCTTTTTCTCCACAAATCCCCAATACATAGTTGTATATCTTAGTTGTAAGTCCTTCTAGTTCCTCTACGTGGGATGTCACCACAGCATGGCTTGATGAGCAGTGTGTAGGTCTGCACCCAGGATCCAAACCAGTGAACTCCGGGTCACAGAAGCAGAGCATGTGAACTTAACCATTATGCAACTGGGCCAGCCCCTAATATGGTTTTTATATAGGGATATATTTATGTATGTCTTATGCCCATTTAGTTAAGTGTGGTGTTGATGTTTGGATTCTCAGAAAGCACATTCTGTGACAAGAGTTAAATGTGAAATATTCATTAAGATCAACACCTATGGAATGGAGGAGAAAAAGGAGGATTGGTGAAACGGAGAAACTGAGCTGCAGTGCAGGCACAACAGCTTCTGCTGACCTCGTATAAACTTGTTGAGGTCAAATGGAAAGGGGAAAACCTTAAAAGGATGTGATGTGGCCTTGGGTACAGTGGCTTCTGCAGTGGAGGCAATCCCTGAAGGGGCAGATGGCTAAAAAATGTCTGCCGACAGTACTCTCAGCAAGGAGGACAAGCCCTTCCATGAAGGGGGATCCAGGTAATGCATCCTCTTCTACACTGCAAGAGTATTGCAAAGCAGATAATAGAAAAGTTGGTACTGGCATTTAGATGCTTGTATTCCATTGTTGGTTGTATATAGGTGTATGAATGTATGTGGTGAGTGTTTGTCAAAGATTTTTCTGCAAAAATACTCTTCACTAAGTCCATTTTAGATACAATCATCTCAGGAAGTTTTAATAATTTATATATATATAATTTTCTGTTGATTAAACATTAATATTTAATGTATGGTTTTCATTTAATTCTTTTTTGTCTCTACTTTCCAGTTTTTTTCTTTCAGAGTTTATGTAATATTGGAATTGATTATTCACTATATTTAAAAGAACCCATCATTAAAACAGTGTGGTTCAACATGCATTATATTTGAAATGCATTTTAAATTATTAATTTAATTTTTTAATGTTAATAGAAGCATCTTAGTTTTCTATTTTTTACTTCAGATTTGATCATTACATTTTCTTAGGAATTTGTTGATTCTACGTACATTTATAATGCAAGTTGTTCATAATAGTCTCTGATTGTCTTCTGCCTATCGATATGCATTTGTTAGACTTAAAGTTTGCTATTGCTTAGGACCACAAATCTATAGTTTATGTTAACATTTAAAGGCAAATATGTTAAAAATGTTTTTTGTCCAGAAGAGATGCAAATAATTTCTGTAAAGCTAAAAAAATATCAATTTCAAAACTTTGCTTTTATTATGGTTCTCAAAATTTACACCTTGGGGTTCCTGAGACTCCACTAGGTGGGTACAAAGTCAAAACTTTTGAAATGATAATACCAAAAATTACTTGCCTTTTTCATTGTGTTGATATTTTCATTGCATATGCAAAAGCAGTAGGGGGTACCTTCTTGGTGGCTTAGGAAATAAATACATGTTTCACTTACAAATGTTCTTTTGAAGCAGAAACTAATATTATCTTAAAATCTCTATATTGAATATCCATCTTTTTATTAATTTCTTTAAGAACCAAACTTTGAGTATCTTTTTATTTTAAAACATTCTGGGAGAAAATGTGCTTTTGCTACATACCAAATTATGATGATTTTCTCCAGAAAAAGGATATAAGACATTGTTTAAGTTGCAAGCTCAAACATGTTTTTCCCCCCAGGGCAGCCATTTTATCTGAGAAAAAAAAAAGACAGAAAAACTATGATTATTTAGGGTATTTGGCAGACATCTTCTTGAAAATGAATAATGTAACAATGTCACTTCACAGGAAACAACTGCAGTGTTTGCACCAATAATAATATGTGAGCTTCCAGGCTTATCAATATTTAAGCTTGGATCTGATTTTTTTTTATCTGATCAATAGTGACAAAAATAAATTTGATTTTTGATAATGTGTAAATAATTAGGATGTTTACTAACTCAGCAAACCATTTTCCTACCTAAACTTTGATAAAACTAAAAATAAAATGTGAAGTTGCAAGTAGAAATTATAGAAGATATTTCTGTTGGAAGTTGTCAAAATACATTAAAAGTTTGTAGTTTTCTAGAAATACTAGAAATTTATAAACTACTTCATCCAATGACAGCAGATTGCACATTCTTCTCAATCTCATATGAAACATTCACTATGATAGACCATATTCTGAGCCATAAAAGACATTTTAACAAGTTTAAAAGAATAGAAATCGTACAATCTGCTCTTAGACCACAATGCAACTAAACTAGATGTTAATAACCAAAAAATAACCAGAATCTCCCCCAAATACTTGCAGATTAAACCACACACTTCTAAATAACATATGTGTAAAAAAAAAGAAATAGCAAGACAAAGTACAAATGTTTTGAACTAAGTGAAAACAAAAAAACCCACCAAAATTTGTAAGATTCAGTAAAAACAATGCATAGAAAGACATTTATAGCATTGAATGCATATATTAGAAAAGAAGGATGTAAAATCAATAATCTAAGCTTCTACCTTACGTAAGTAGAAAAAGAACAAGTTATGTACAAAGTGTTCAGAAGAAAATAAATAATAAAAATTAGAGCAGAAATCAATAAATATGAAAACAAGAAATCAATAGAGAAAATCAATGAAATCAAAAGCTGCTTCTCTGAAAAGATCAATGAAATCAATAAGTCTCTAGCCAGGTTAACTAAGAAAAAAGAGAGAAGATATAAACTACTAATACAGAGATGAAAGATGGGACATAACTACAGATCTCATGGCCACTAAAAGGATAATAAGGAAATACTATGAACAACTCTCCCACACCAATTTGGATTTTTCCCAGGAATGCAAGGCTAGTTCAATATTCAAAAATCAACCAATGTAATTCACTACATCAACAGGTAAAGGAATAAAAATCACATGATCATATCAAGACAGGGAAAAAAATGTATTTGACTCATCAAGGATAAAATTCTTGGTAAGCTAGGGGAACTTACCAACTTAATAAAAGATATCTATAAATATCCATAGCTAACATAATTCTTAGTGATGAGAAAACTTTCCCACTAAGATCAAGAACAATGCTAGGACATTTCCTCTCACCATTTCTTTTTAACATCATACTAGAAGTCCTAGCTAATGAAGAAGAAAAGGAAATAAAATGTATACTGGGGGGAAGGAAGAAAAAAATGTCTTTGTTCATAGATGAAATGATTGTCTATATGGAAAATCCAAGAGAACTGATCTTAAAAGTCCTGAAACTAATAAATGATTATAACATAGTTGCAGGATAGAATGTTCATGCACAACATCAATCATTTTCTTATAAACCGGCAAAGAACAAGGGGAATCTCAAATTGAAAACACAATATTACCACTTACAATACTTAGATATATATCTAAAAAAAATGTACAAGATCTAAATGAGGAAAATTACAAAACTCTCATGAAGAAATCACAGAATTAGATGTAAAACACAAAAATATGAAACTCCTAGGAGATAACATAGGAGAAATCAACATGACCTTGAGGCTGGTGTTGACTTTTTAATTTTTTTCTTTTCTTTTTTCTCTTTTGAGGAAGATTAGCCCTGAGGTAACATCCGCCACCAATCCTCCTCTTTTTGCTGAGGAAGACTGGCCCTCAGCTAACATCTGTGCCCATCTTCCTCTATTTTATGTGTGATGCCTGCCACTGCATGGCTTGACAAGCAATGCATAGGTCCTCACCGGGGATCCAAACTGGCAAACCCCAGGCTGCTGAAGAAGAATGTACAAACTTAACCACTGTGCCCCAAGGCCAGCCTCTGGTGTTGACTTTTTTAGATGTAACACTAAAAATATGATCTATGAAAGAAAGAATTGATAGCCTGACTTCATTAAAATTAAAATGTTTAGCTCTGTGAAAGATACTGTTAACAGAATGAAAGGACAAGCCACTCTGGGAGGAAATATTTGCAAAATATGTGTCTGATAAAGAACTCTTACCCAAAATATACAAAAACTCTTAAAACAACTATAAGCAAGCAAACAACTCGATTAAAAATTGGGCCAAAAACATCAACAGACACCCCACCAAAGAAGAAATACAGATGGCAAATAAGCATGTACAAATAAGCATATGATAAGCATATTATGTGGTATCAGGGAAATGAAAGTTAAACCAATGGGATACCACTACGTATGTATTAGAATGATCGATATTTAGATCACTGACAACACCAAATGCTGGTGAGAATATGGAGCAACAGAAACTCTCGTTCAGTGCTGGTCGGAATGAAAAATGGCCACTTTGGAAGATATTTTCTTAGAAAACTAAAAATTCTCTTACCATACAATCTAGCAATTGCACTCCTTGGCTTTATGCAAAAGAGTTGAAACCTTATGTTCACAAGAAAACCTGCACATGACTGTTCATAACATCTCTATTCATAATTGCCAAAATTTGGAAACAACCAAGATGTCCGTCATAAGTGAATGGATAAATAAACTATGGTACATCCAGACTGTGGAATGTAATTCATCACTAAAAAGAAATGAGTTGTCAAACCTTCTTTTACTAGGTGAAAGAAGTCAATCTGAAAAATCTACATATTGTATGATTTCAACTATATGATATTCCAGAAAAGACAAAGCTACAGAGGCAGTTAAAAGGTCAGTGCTTGCCAGGGCTTAGGTGAGACGAAAGAATGAATCGACAGTGCACAAGAGTATTCTTAGGGCAGTGAAACTACTGCGTATGATCTTATAGCGGTGGATACATGGCATTGTACACTTGTCCAAAACCATAGAATGTATGTTCACTAAGAGTGAACCCTAATGTAAACTGGACTCTGGGTGATTATGTGTCAATGTTGGTTCAACAGTTCTAAGAAAGGTACCTCTCTAATAAGGAATGTTGATAATGGGGGAGGCTTATGCATACGTGAGGGCAGGGGGTAAATGGAAAATCTCTATACCTTCTACAGAATTTCACTGTGAACCTAAAAGTTCTCTAAAAAATAAAGTCTGTTTAAAAACACAGAGAATAAAAGTGAAAAAGTTATATGACTAGCTCTATTTCATCTCTCTATAATTTAATTCACATATCATTTATGTATGCGACTGTCTTGTTTGTGTGTGTGTATGCTTCTTTATATAAAATTTCTCTATTCTATGGTATTTTTCTTTTATCATTTATGTTTTTTAACTCCCTGTATCTGTGGTGTTTAGCTTACAGATTGGCATATGATATATTTAATGAATACTTACTTCAGTTCCTGATTTGATGTTTTATGAGTATTTTGTGGTGAAAAGAATGATACATATACATGACACACTGTGCCATAGAAGCCAATGTATTTGATCACCTGTGGAATCTTTGCCTTGGTTACACCTAGACACTTAAGTAATCAATTAATGACTGCAGCTAAAGATCAATAGAAATAAAAATTGTGTCACAGGACTATGTGTTAATTCAAATTATTGATCATCTGAAATGATGTTTATTATAGATCAAGACATAGAATTTAATAGGATGGGATCACAGAGGGAGTGTTGGATTAGGAATTTAGAAGGTATTTTTTTGGTAATAAAAATGAAGAAAATAATTAAAATGTATTTGCTAATAAGTGGAAAACATGTATGTCTATCATTAAGAGAGTAGCAATGGCTTACAGTAAGTATTAAAAAAGTAATATAAAATATCAAAATAAAGCAAATATGACATGATAAATTATTGCTTAGCAGTACTGATATAAAACATTTTAAAGTTAAAATCATCATTTCCTCCCTCTGTCCATCCCTGTTTTGTTTCTTTTTCTTTCTTTCTTTCTTTTGAACCCCTATGCCATGATCTCTCAAAGAAAGTACCTGGGTGCTCTACCACAAATCTTTATGTGCATATTCCAAGTGGAAAATATAAGCAATTGAGAATAATATACTTTGCCATATACTTATTATATATATGTACAGATAATATACTTATCTGTAAATATAAAATATTATCTGTAAATATATACAAACATAAAATTTATGCTACTTGTATATTTTAAATTGATAATATTACATATAAAGCAATTTTTAAAGCATTATTTATTGCCTATAATTGAGAATCATAGTTATGCTGAAAGTATATTTAACTAATTTCCTATCTGAAGAGAAGAGATAATAGAGAAAATGAATTCTTTAAATCACTTCTTAAACTATTATTCCATTTAAATATCACTCAATAAACTAAATTAAAAGTCAGGCCATTATTAGAATCTCCAGTTATTTTATCTTTCCCTAGGCACTATAATTACCAATAAAACCAATATCTTTGATTGTTTGAAATACAAATTAAAATCAATTCCTGAATATGATTATTAACTATACTTTAAAAAATGCATTTGCAGTATATTAAATTAAGTGATTTGAATAATATAAAGGGATTTTTCTTTTCAGCTGACAAAAAGATCAGATTATAACACAAGTTGTTTAGAATCATGTTGGATCTTAATTATCACTGTCACTACTATTAGCAGTTACCAAAGACCTTTCTTCACTTCTTTAGCTCTCACAAGCCACACAACATCGTATCAAATGGCACGAAAGCTAAATTGATTTTCCTAAGTTTCTATCATCTTCTACAACACAACCATGATAGAATGATCAATTTTTATTACATTAATTTAACGTAATGGCATTAAAGTTAAATAAGCAGCCAGAATTAAAAAAGATAATTTCTAATTGTTTCCTATTAACTTCAACTCTATCATTTTTCTCTGTGATTGTTCAGTGTAAGACTGATGAAGGCATTGAAAAGATCTATTATCTAAGAAGACAGTGAAACATAACAATGTAACATTGAGATGTAAGAGCTAGAAAGAGATTCTTCACAGAAAAGAATTGAGACAAACAGTAGTGTTTTAAGTTTAATTTTAGGTACTATGAACAAACCATATGTTCTCGTCACCAGCATCTGTTAGTTATGGTGATCAGGTTAAGTACTTTTTCAATAAATGAAAATATTTTGAATTGCTGCTTTTATAAGTAGGTGGAGGCCATGCAATAAACTAAATAGAATGTGTTTTTGTTTTTCTTTGAAAATCTTGGTTAGGGAATTCCTGCAATTTATAACTCATGTTAAATAAACATTTAAGAACGCTCATCAACTTTGCATGTTTGAACATTTTCTAACCTATCCTATGGAATATTAAGGAATGTTTATGTTTAAAATACATACTTTCATTATGAACATTCAATGATCAAACTAATAGATCCTTTTCAGACAACGTTTAACAACGTGATTTAGCATTATGGTAATTTGAGATTTCACATGGGCCATTCAAACTACTATGCATTAGTATGTGCACTCTCTGACAGTGTAACTAAGGCAGTACGTTCCTTCTCTGGTGGTTGTAGGTTGGCATTAACCATGAAGCAGACCCAAAGAATTCTCCATTGATTTGTGGAACTAATGAATAAAGTGGATCGTCTTGAATTCCCTACAGCTGATGAAAATATTTCAGGACAGTTGGAAACCTCCTGAAGCACTTAAAGATCCCAGTGGCTGGTAGTTTACCAGCTGGCAGAGTACACGCTGGCATCTGTGGAGGTTTCTTAGAAAGGTTAGGAAGAGGCTCAGCATAAATGACCAGGGACTGTGAAGCCTGAAGAGATCTTGTTTTGTGGATACTTAGTATTTATGATGACTGTGATTTCTGCTTATGTAAACTATTCTTATATTCTTTGATACGAATTGTGTAGAATTAATAAAATCTGAGTTGATAGTGTTCTCAAAATTATATTTTTGAAAAATCTATGATTTTAAAGTTTGTACTTACAAGCACCAAGAAATACAAATGCATAGCAAAAACAAATTTATTTAAACTACACCTATAGAACAAAGATGACAAAATACTTATTTGTTTACTGCTTTACAGAGTTGTTCTTTTGGAATTAAATATATTGTTTATGATTATGACTTTGAGTATGAGTATAGAAAATTGACGTAATATTGCTGTATTATTATTTTTAAAAACCCTTAAGAAAGATACAAAAATATAAACTCCAGGCCTTTCGACTTTTATAGTGCATTTGTCGGAAAACCTCTAATTCCCATAAACTCACTGGTCTGCTTTTCTCCACGTTATCACCAAAACAGCTGAGCTCTAACAGAGGAAACTCTATAAAGAGCAAATGGGTACTACTCTAAATCCATAATTATCTACTTCAAAGGCTTCCTTATTATGGTCCCGAAATATTATATATGTTCCCACTTCCTATGTTGATTTTAAAAATATTTTTCATTTTTCTTACAAGTGCAGATGTATTACAAGTTTAGTGGAAAAGATTAAAATGTCACAGAAACGTATAAGAAATAGCAATTTAGCACTTATGCTATAAGCAAAATTGTGTCATAGGATTTATAGGATAGCAGGAGACAAAAACTGCTACTCTAAATTAAAAATTATGATGTTTATTAATGAGAGATACTTAATACTATGAAACAGGTGCACTGGTCCTTTTTAGAATCGCCAGGGGAAAATTCCTCAAGGAAATGAATGGCCCACTGAGATTTGAAAATGAGGAATTAATTAGGTGAAGGGTTCCACGCGCAAACTGGCCGTGGGGTGTGGGGAGAAGAACCCATTAAGAAACAACATAAGGAGGCCAGTAAGCCTGAACTAGAGAAGGGAGAGCTTCCTAAAGCTGTAGCCCAGGGCCAGATGACTTTGTCTTCACCAGATTATTCTTGAACCTCTAAGAAAAGAGGAAACCCTTCATGTGTTCTAAGTAGGGAGGGAGAATGCTTCATATTCCGTTCTGATGCAATCGTGTCGGACCCCTCAGCCCAACAAGCCTGCCCCATTCTGCTGGTGCTGTAATCTCTGTGCCACCCTGGGCAAAGCAGGCTAGATTCAGTTATCATCTAGCATGCTTTTCTTCATTCAAAAGTGGAGTCTCTCCCAGTTTCTGCCTGCTTTTGCTGACTCTCCTGTGCCATTAGATTGTTTTTGAAAATTTCCTCTTAAGTTTTATCATTTTTTCACTGGCAGGAAAGTAAGTGCAATAAAGGAGCAGATATATATAGAAAGAGATATAGATAGATACAGATCGGGATACAGATCTCTATCTACATCTCTTTCTATATATATCCATCTCTCTCTCTATATATGTATTTTTCGTGTAAAATTTTCTCCCTTCCTTTTCACGTTCTCTTCTAATCTCTATAAATAACCAGACTCAAATTCATATTTGAGAATACATAGTAACCACCAACAATTCAAAATTTTGTTTCATTTTTTAAATAATAAATTAGAATATGCTCATGCTATTTGGACCACATAAAATCAAATATTATCTGGTAATGTATCTTCAGTGAGGTTGAATATGTTAATTTCCGAGGTAAGTGGAAAGGATAAGAGGTGGAATGTGAAACTAAAATTAGAGTAATTCTTCAACTGATTAGCAAAGCACCATTTTGCCAAGGGGCACTTCACTATTTTTATGTTGTAGGTTTCTGTCTACTGGTTTTTGAAATTTCTCCTTACCCTTATTCAATCAAATATATAAGTATTTATTTGAGGTGATTTACAAATGCTTGAGTGGCTGAATGCTTTCCCTTTTTCTGCTTCTGTGTATTTCATGCTTTCTGTGTCTACTCAAAAGATAAATTTTTGGTTTATGTTTAGGGATTTTCATGGACTCCAGAAGAAATTGAGTAAACCTTTTCAGTCCGCCAAACTGAAAAATCATGTTCACTTACATTCCAGATTTCTGATTCTGATTTCATGTAAGGGTATCAACGAGAACGTAGTTTAAATTTTGGGAAAAATTACTTGTAAATGTCAATTTCTATTTTATTCAAGGTTCTCAAAATGTCCCAGAGTCTTTATATTTTCATGAATTTGGATCTATTGCTGGAATGCCCTGTTTTTGACCTTCAACGAATAGATAGCCAGTTATTTCTCCAGCAAGAATGAGTTTATTTGCGATCAGCAAAAAATCGCAATTCAAAGTCTGCAATCGAGGTGAGCCACATGCAAGTCTCCAGCAGTAAGGGAAAGAGAAACTTTTTTATAGAGGGGAAGAGGAATTTTCGAGGTCTATCTTAAACAAAGAGTTGTAGTGGATTCTCCTTGGCTGAATAGTGACAGTCTATTGCTGGCTGAGCTTCTTTCTGGTCAAGAAGAGGAAGTCTTTCCTCTTCCTATTGGACTCTGCTATCGACATAAGGCATGAGAATTCCCTCTTTGGCCTCTTGACTGCATTTTAATGAGATTTATGTTTATTAATTTCCAGACTATTGAAGTCCCTGAGGTATGGACGATTTACTCTCTTAATATTTTCTTGTTTCTAATGAGTTGTGTTAGTTATCTTTGCTTTCTAATAAAATACCACAAATTTTGTGGCTTGAAACAGGATCCCGATTCTCTGGATTCCAGAGGCTCAGCTGGATCCTCTGCTCAAGATCTTCACGAGGCTTCAGTCAAGACGGCAGCCAGGGCTGCCATCTCCTCTGAAGCTCAGGGTCGTCTTCCAAGTTTACCGGTAATGGGTAATTGTAATTTCCTTGAAGTTGTAGAACCGAGGCCCTCAGCTTTTGGAGACCACCCATTATTCCATGGCTCTCTTCACAACACGGCAGTTTGCTGTTTCGAGGTCAACAAGAGTGTTTACTACTTCTTCCTGTCTTTTACCTCTAGTGCTTCTTTTAAAGGGTTCACCTGATTACGTCACCACCATGACCAGGGATAATCTCCTTGTTGATTAATTCAAAGTCAACTGATGAGAGGTCTTAATCACATCTGCAAAATCCAGTCTCCTTCATTTATAATGTGATTTAATCATGAGAGTGATTTGCCATTTTATCAACAAGTCCTGGCTACACTCCATAGGAGGAAATCACACAGGGCGTGTACACCAGGGGCAGAAATCTCAGTCACCTTAGAATTCTGCCTAATATGTGAGTTTAAAAGAAATTTCTAAAGCATTATGTTGAAGACAATTTTTTAGGGAAGGTAAGAGTGTAAACCAGGATCAAAGTGTTTATTTTATGAATGATATGTGTGTTTCTAGAGTCTAGTGGTCAATTAAACATTTAACATTTTTCATGTGAAAATGATATGGAGTCCTTCCAATAAGGAAAGTAAACTGCACCTTTAGGTAGAAAGACCAAAAATAAATCGAAACCCTGCTTTCTCACGTTTCAATCTGTAAACAATTTGCTAAGAATTTTTAAAGCTTCTACATGAAATGAAGGTATTTACTGAATGCAGTTGGAATTAAATGCAATTAGATGGGCTCTGATTTGTAATGTTATCAAATTCTCTTTCATTATCTAGTAAGGAAATGCCCTAAAGGTGGAAGGAGAATCTTGAATTAACTTTTCCGTTACATGAAGCCCACTTACTAGTCCCAACCTATTTAAACAATATGTAGGGAGCTCTATCATTTCTTCTTTTCACTGCTTGGTCCTAAACTAAATAGCAAGTAACTAATATAGTCTATAATTTTCTGATTTATCATTGCCATTACCAAATTAAGTTTTCTTTGCTTAAGTGTGCTTGCATCTGTTTGATGGCACTTTAGAAAATGGCTATGTTTCTTGTTATAGCACTCAGTGTCTTAGAAGGGCTTATATTTTTAAAACTATTGATATGAAGACTGTATTTTTTTCAGAGTTAATGATAATGTTCTTAAAATTTTACAATGATTAATGCAGATCTGTTCTGCCATCGTTGTTTATTTTTCTTAAAGATGTCTTGATAGGTGGAATATAAAAAGGAAAATTGTGATATGGAACTGATCTCTAATAATATTCACTCCATTGTAAGAGTTCATCTTGCTAAATAGCTTCTCATTAAGTAAATCAAGCATTGGGGGCATTGCTATAACTGTATGTTCTTTCATGTTAAATTTATTCAATGTCTATTTTTCAATTAGCTACATGGAATTTTATCTTCCAATAGTTAACGTGCATATGGTGAATACTGCCGTGTGAAACTCAAATCCTTCAGTTTTGCTTTACATGATTAACATTTCACCAAGCATAATCTGTATATTTGATTTTAAACTTCTGGGATGGTCTGTGATGCATGCTTTGAATGAAAAACAACAGCCTCAAATCTGAGAAGATGATTTTGTTGTGGTCTTACTAGCAGAACTGATCCATCTGCTCTCAATTTCTTGCGCTTTACAATTCACTTGTAGATGTGTGTGTGTATGTTTCATTCACATTTTGGCTCCTTCAAAAATCTTTGGTTACCTTTCAAACACAATAAGAAATGCTGTCAGTTTATTCATCTGTTCCTTCATGAAGAGGATTGCAAAGCAGACTGGAAAAAGTAACTACAAATATCTATTTCTGAAAACTTCCCACAACTGTATTGAATGAAACAACATCAAAATTAGCATTAAAACAGACTCAAGAGTGGTATTTTTTTGGGGGGGAAGCATACTACCTGTTACATAAGAGTTTGTTTTATTAGGTTAAATTCAACACAGCTCAAACGTCTGCTTGTCTTTGCACTTATTCTTTATCTTTTGTTTTTCAAGTACTATACACTATTGTTGTGTACCTGTTGCCAGAATGTTCTATGCAATTTTCAAGCAAGAATAACCCTACGTAACCAGAGTTTTAATTTAATTCAACCGCAAAATCCACAAGAGAATAGGGTCCACATTTCCTGTGGTAAAACTTAGGCTATTCTTAGAGAAATATTTTATTTCCTCAATTCCCTGTATCTGTCTCCCTCTCAAACCCAGCTGCTAGTCTCTGAGAATATGGCATATGCTATCAACCTACGTCCTTGCAAATGCACCTCATAACTTCTCCCTAATTTGAAAAGCAGCACATAGTCTTATAACTCCCGATGCTGATGATGAACTGTTACCCTTATGTCATCCATTAAAAATATTCCTGGTTTCTTCTGAATCAAGGCCATCTTCAGAGGTGTATACAACATCACCATGGACGATCTTGTGAGTATAAGATAGTATACCGTGTTCATGCGTTGGAAGATTTATCATTCATTTCAATAGATGTGCATGAACATGTACAATGTGTAAGGCACTGGGCTAGTGTCAGGAGTTAAAAAACAATGTTTAATGAAAATATGTTCAGCATTATTAGCCATTATGGTAATGAAAATTGAAACCACAAAGAGATATCACTATTTACCTATCAAAATGGCTAAATTAAAAAGACTGTGTTATCACATGATTGCCTTTTGGGCTGAAAGACTCTGAGCCTCAGAAGACTAAAGTCAAAGCCCAGGCAGGCAACCACCCTTCAGAACCCTTCTCCGACTGTAGCAGAGCCGTTCAAACCAGCAAATGGAGCTTCTGGGCAGCCTTGGGGACAATTTAATCCAAAAGGGACTCCTTTAATTTGAGGAAAAGATGAGTTACTTTTCATTGAAACATCAGTTTTCCTTGAGACATAAGTAAATATGGGGTTAATAGCAATATTAAGATGAGCTATAGATAATATGTGAATAAACACTTCACATAGCCCAGTTGTAGTTTACCAATTTAAATCCCACCACTCAATTTTTAAATTATGTGCAAGAAAAAAAAATCCCAAAAGAATGAAAACATCCATGTACCACAGATTTATCAAAAGAATAATAGCATGTGTGCAGTAGAAATTTGGCATAGACTTGCTCCAACGTGACAGTTATCATTTTACGACTGTGGTGTGTTATACTTCAGTATAAGCCTGTGAATATGTACTGCCTCTTAACCTCATCCCATTATTGAATCTGACTTTTGCTAACTTTTGTGTTTAATTCACAGTACAATACCAAATTACAGGTCAGTATAATGGGTCCCCCTCTTTTCATTCATTCTTACCAACAATTATGTTGCAAATATGATCCCATAATAAATATAAGTGTTCTTTAGCACCATCTAGCTTACTTTTTGAGCAATTCACAGCAATAAAATTTATCTTTTATAAAAATTGGATAATAACAATTCTATATAGTATAGCTATGGAAGTCTATGAAGATAGGTCAAAATAACTAAAAGTATTAATGTCATTTTAAAAAATTACGATATGCATACTGTTGCTTTCTCATAGCATTAAGGAAATTGTCTTTTAGTGCTGTCACTGTGTCTTAAGAAATCATTTTCTTTGTGCTAATTTGTAGAAATGCTTCATCTAAAATAGTAGGAATATTCCATTTAATTGCTCTTCACTTGCTAATATATTCTTATCAATGAAGATTGAGAGCACTTTAAAAAAATAATTTTTTATTGCTCACTGTCTTTAATCATGAAATACAAGTTATTGACATTGCTGTAATAGAAAGAACTACGTCATATAGAAAATAGGGGAAAAAAATTTAATATAATAACCTATACTTAGTTGATAAACATGTTAATCATGGGACAATAATACCTATTATTTACCAAATATCTTCTAGTAGAAAATATTTTGATCAATTTCTGATTGTGATACACTAGGATATTTTGATATTTCCTAGTAGTTTGCATTCTGTGTCACTATTTATCTATTCTGCTTGGGATTGCCAGTCTTCATTTAATTTTACGATAGCTCCATGTTACTATCTAATTTATGCCTGTTTTCAGCCCAAGAAATCACTTAGGAGAAAGCATAGAACTCTGCTAAATGCAAGATATGCACTAAAGTAAGGTATTGAGTAAGAACATTTGAATGCTAGCTAAGAAAAATATTAAAGCAATAGGGATTTTGAAACCAACTAAGGTTTTAAGAAGCTAATAATATGGATATTCAAGCAAATATTAAAATATTTTGATATATTATATTTATGAGCATACAATTTGCTTACTTAAGTGAATACAATAAAATATGTTTAAGAATATCTATCAATATTAGAAGTTGTATAATAATTTGTTAAAATGGATACCTTCTTCCAATTGAAAAAAAAATCATTCCAGATATGAATGGCTTGAGTTGAAACTTAGAATGAAGTGAAATGACATTAGTCTGGTTAACAAAATTGTATAAAGTTGTAAGGTATTAGAATAATTCATCTCCAATTTTATTCACTCATTCATTTATCCAACGGATATTTATTGAATGAACATTATTTGCCAGTCATTGTTCTAAATAACCAGAATTCAGTGGTGCTCAATGCCATTAAAATCTTTGATTTTAAAGAGCTTCTATGCTAACAGGGAGATACAGACAAACTGGAGCGTGTGTGTGTTACATAAGTGAGACAATGCTAAGTGCTGTGCGTGGACTTAAGGTACATGATGTGATAGTGACATTTTTTATCTCCTTAGATTGGATGGGCTAAAGAATGACATTTAAGTAGAAATATGAAGGTTAAGGGGTCAACTATAGAAAGAGGAGCAGGAAGAATAGTCTAGAAAATCAGAACACCTGTTTTAAAGACTCTTAAATGACCAAGAACTTGTTATATTTGAAAAATTAAACCTATAGTGTGAGTTTAACATGGTAGGCAAGTGGAAGAGTGATGAACTATGTGGCTGAGGCCAGACCACAGAAGGTTTCCATAAGCCAGGAGAAAGAGTTTCAATCTTTCTTTCCTCAATCCCTCCCTCACTCCTGCCTGCCTTCTTTTTTGTGTGTGTGAGGAAGATCAGCCCTGAGCTAACTGCTGCCAATCCTCCTCTTTTTGCTGAGGAAGACTGGCACTGAGCTAACATCCATGTCCATCTTTCTCTACTTTATATGTGGGACGCCTACCACAGCATGGCTTTTGCCAAGCAGTGCATGTCTGCACTGGGGATCCGAAGCGGTGAACCCAGGGCCATGGAGAAGCAGAACGTGCGCACTTAACTGCTGCGCCACCAGGCCGGCCCCTATCCTTCCTTTTCTTTTTAACAGTAATCCCGGTGAGAGTTGACAGCGGCTTTTATTAGCTTGGGAGTAAGACATAGGTAAGGACATGGGCAGAGTCTGTACATATTTGGAGGTAGTAAAAATGAGTTTTTCTGAGAAAATAAATTTCGGAGAGTGTAGTTGGGAAAAGAGAAGTATCAAGAGTAACACAATTATTTTAGGCTCGACAACTGGGTGTTAGTGTTTCCTTGAACAATTGGATTCTAGCGTTGCCTTTTACAAAATTGAGAGACTGGTGGACATACAATTTAAGCGATGGCAGAACCAAGATTTCTGTTTGTTCTTTTTCAGTTTTGAGATGTTTGTCTTGTTGAGGCATCAAGTAAATAATTATTGATATGAGTCTAATGTTTGGACTAGAACTAAGGATAGAAAATATAGCTTTTAGAGTCACCTGCACATGCATGGAATTTCTTTCTCCTAGAAACAAATCTATAATTCTACTTAAAATAGTTTCAATCCCTGGTTTTATATGAGACGAGAAAGAAAAATATCCTATTATTTTATTTCCATTTAACAGTAGCACATTGATTATAGGAAGTTTTAAAGCAAAGCAAAGAAAAAAGCAACAGTCCCAACATGAGTAAATATAACAATTAGTGTTTTGGTGTATTTACTCATAGATTTTCTACATAGAAAACAAATTATAAAGGTGAGAATATTCACTGGATAACATCATTGCAGCTAAAATATCACCAAACTTTTTTTTGTTTAATTAGGAACATACTTTTTCTTTAACACTAATAATAGTTCTATGAAAGAGCACATCATTACCCCATTCAATATTTCTAAAGTTCCTGTCCCCCATACTGTTTTCTTTACAGGACCTCAGACTCAACATGCCAGTGGATGATAGAAGCAGAAGTGAAGCGTAGGTACAATGGACAATGTTTAGCAAGATGCAGTGTATGGGAACAGCATCACCCAGAGCAAAATACTGCAATATACTACCCCTACCCAAGCATTGAGCGTGTCCTCTCCTTGTCTGTTTTGCGGAATGCAGCCGCTCTTCTGTACTTAATTTAATTTACAATATTTTGCTGATGGCCAGGATTCCATATTTCCCCACATTATCCTCTTAGCATCTGCCTTTTTCATTCCTCGATCATTGCCTATAAGATTAAAAAGTCTTTATTCTGGAGCAAAGCCTTGTTTTTACCCCATGCTCTGCCAACCTGGAAACAGCTCCAGAGTCTTATCTCATATTTATACAGAATGCCAAATCCTGTTCCCTTAATTGTCTCAGCTGGGGAGCCAAGAGTGCATAAAACAGCTGGTGGCAAGTGTGTATATAGCAAATAGGTAGGGCAGCCTCTCCTTCTGCAAAATGCAATGCTGTTCCGAGAATCTTTGCAGTTAGGGGTTTTCCCCTCTGGAGGAAACCAACACAATTGGTTCTGTTAAAACTCATTTACTATACACAACCACCTTCCAGATGGTAGCCTCTGACACCACAAAGTGCTCCAGGCAGAGCTGTGGCTGTAAAGATGTACATGTGAATGTGATAGGGTAAGGAATATTTTTTTAATAAGCAACTGAAAAGAAGCATTTAGGAAATGGAGACTGTAACTCTGCTCTTCATGCTGTCGTGTGTTGCAGTTAGCATAGAAACTGAGATGCTGTTTTGCTCATTTGTACATGTGTTAAAGATCTATTTTAGGTCCTCATTGTTTTCCTATGAATGTGCAACATGCCTTTTAAGACAAAAACGCTACAAAATTTTGCATATTTTGTTCATAATGCAGTCTTTTGTTTTGAGGAGATTTCTATTTCTAAATCTATGAATTTAGATCACTTTGAAGTTTAACTCTAGTAGAAAGCCATTATCGGTGTGTCTATTATCTTTGTTCTCACATTTCAGCCTTAGAGAATGAAAGGTCTCATTTACTGTGCACTTATAATGTTTTTGTTTATGCCTCTAAATTCTATCCATGTATATTTTCTATTGATTTCAAGATTAGGTCCAAACTTGGAGGAGTCATATGGGACATTAAAAGGGGTTTGAAATTAATAACTCAGTGTAGCACTCCATATTGGTAAACAAGCTAATAATCGCACCTAATTAAGACTTTTTTCCTTGATTTATTATTGTCTTGCTAGCGTTATTTTAAAATAAAACTAAATCTCAAAGTAAATAAGTTGCAGATTGATAATTGATCTATAAAACATGATATAATCATTTTGATTGTTTTAAAGTATCTCCCTCATCTGGAAAAGAATATATTAAATATAGCAGAATGTGTAAATTTTTAAGGCATTCAAAATAACTGTAGTGGGAAAACTAAACTGGTAAAATTGATCTTCTGGTATATAACCCAATTTTTTACGATATCTTTATTTTATGTTCGTGGAATATCAGAGTGTGGAGATTAGGACTTCAAGATTTTGATGGGAGATAAAAGTCAGTTTGTAACGTAAGCAGTTTGACAATTAGCTGCATGTTTAATTATGACATTTATTAATACAGTAAATGTATTGATGGTCTACTGTGTCAGACACTGTGATATTGCAAGGGTGCATTGCGAAGCTAACAAGCAAACAGGTAAAAAATTAAAAATATGGCCCACATGGCATAAATTTAACGTTGAATGAAATGGCTAAAAATAAAAAAAATAAAAAGATTGCCTAACCTCACTTTCACATAATGTGCATAATAGAAAAAAGAGGAGAACCTATTATATAATTTGCTAAAAGGCTAACATTCAGGAAAGAGAAAAAAACTTATCAATATAGAATAATATAAACAGAAAAAATGACTATAGCAAAGTTCCTCCAATTCTCGTGACAAATTCACTTAATTTTGAATTGCACGGAAAGTACACATCCATCAATTTGCTTTTATTCAGAGATATTTCTGAGGCGGATTTTACTAGACTGTTGCTGTGGAAATTAGTTTTCAAAGTTGCAGATACCAAAGTGGAATTCTTAGAATGTATTTTTAAGTAAATGCCTTTGAGATGATAAAGAAATACACAATATATACCAATGAAAAGTTCTTTTCAAATCAAATAATAAAATGGTTTTTCATGCATATTTTATATCCCTACTTAACTTTAAAATAATTTATGTTTTCACCAGATGTCTTTATTATATCAGTACAGATTTTTCTATTTCTCATGTGAGATCGCCTATTTCATACACTACATACTGGAGAAATGATAAAGAAAAGTGAAAAATTAGTATTTATAAGTTGTGATGGTTCTAGCTAACAGGAGCTCGAGTAGATTCTTTCTCTCATGTAATTCTCAGAGGAAACAGGTAGATTTTTGTACTATTTATTCATTTCTAGTCTACAAAATATCTTCAATCATAGATAATGAAGGGTGTCATGAAATTTGGTATAGACAAAAAAGAACTAACATGTCAGAGCATGTGTATATAAGTACAAATAGTAACACTCAATTATGAGAAATTATAGATATTGTGATAAAATTGAATATTTTAAATGCATATAAATTTAAAATATTTATTAATATATATAAAATGCTATAATGAGTACACGTTAAGAACTAATTGTTTTTAATTAAATGTTGAACTTGGAAAGAATAACTTTGAAATAAATTTAAGATTAAAAGAGAGAAATTGTGATTGGGGTGCTTACTTTTCGATGAGAAGAGCTCTGCTTCACCAAAGGCAAAACAAATCTATAGTTTAAAATATTTTCCCATATTTATCAACATCTTTTTGTCTCTGTGTTTATCTTTATAAATATACTCAATTAACTCAACACAGTAAGTAAGGAATTAATAGACTGATTTTAACATAATCCAAATATAGATAATATTTGCAACTAAAAAATTCTGGTATTGGATGGGCTTTACTTAAAAATATTGTTTGTTGGGGCCGGTCTGGTGGTGCAGTGGTTAAGTTCATGCACTCCGCTTCGGTGGCCTGGGGTTCGCTGGTTCATCTCCAGGGCACAGACATATGCACCGCTTATTAAACCATGCTGTGACAGCATCCCACATATAAAACAGAGGAAGATGGGCACAGATGTTAGCTCAGGGCCAATCTTCCTCAGCAAAAAGAGAAGGATTGGCAAATAATATTAGCTCAGGGCTAATCTTCTTCTTCAAAAAGAATGTTTGTTGATCCTACAAATTATTGCATTTACTTCTATTTTTTTAAAATTTCTTTTAAGAATTCTCTTTGATGGTCTTTGATAAAATGACATACTCAATAAGATCTGACGTATTAATATAGTACAAGGTTAAAAGCAAAAATGAAAGCACAAATACAACGAATAATTCTTTGTGGACCTTCAACAAATTATTAACAGTGGTTTCCACATTTGAAATACTGACAAATCAAGAAAATTCCATCAATACAACTTTTGATAAAACTATCAATTTAAATTTAGCAGCATTATCAGAAATACAAAAATAATTTACCTGTGCAAATAAACCACTATTTTCTAGCACTGGTTAGTGTATTTTGGGATAAAACTCATAGACGCATTTGTCTCACTTTAAAGTCTTTAAAGGAGGATGCAGTAGAATTTTAAGACTTCAAAATATTGGCTTGATATATATTGAAGCCCTACAGATTGTCAGCCCCTTAATTAAATGCTCACAACACAAAAATAGACAAAATAATATCTGATGATCCTAAATCGGTCACTTTAGGGATCACATGAATCACTTTTATCATTTCATAAAGAAGCAAACCAAAATCCAGCAAGGTTAGTTCCATGGACAAACTTGAGCACGCAAAGTTTACAGACAAGTACAGGTTTACCCCATTATCCAAAAGTAGAGTGTTCCTTTGAAACCTTCTGCGAGTTGAAATGGCATACAGCAGAGAAGCCGTTACCGTTCATTTATACGAGAAAAATGTTTGAGAATTCCCACACTCAAAAAATAACCTATCAAATCATGCCAAATGACACACAAGACCTAAAATAACACTAACATACAGTAAAAGCAGGAGTGATATTATAAGTACACAACCTATATAAAGTAGAAATAAAGTGTGTACAGCGTACTCTGACTTAGCAGAATCGAGAAGACAGTGTGCATACTGGAAGGCTGGGAAGTGGTGGTGGCCACGACGGTGTGTTAGGCTGAGTCATCGGAGGTTGGGTGGTGGAGGTACAGCAGACTGAGGTGTCGGAGAGAGAGGAAGAGGGTCATACTGGCATCTCATTGCCATCTGAATCCATCAGGGCAGGCAGATCACTGACATCTACACCTTCTTCTATGTCTACCTGCCTGCATGTTGAAGGTCAAGGCTTGTCATCTCTGTGGCTGATGTGGAAGCCTTGAAATACGACACTATGCTTTAGTGCTTAGCCTATATAATGGCTAACTGCAAAACAAACACTGAAAGCTACTTCTGCTTTTCACCCATTTTCCTAAAAGCAAAAATCCTCTGGATTTCTTTTGTTAATGAAAACAGATACTAACTTAGTTCTTTCATACAAATGAAGTGGCATAAGGCAATCTTTTGGAGATGAGGGATGCTGTTTGGGAAAACCATAGGGACAGTAACAGTGAGGGGAGAGGCAGAATGGAGGAGGAGCTGTTAGCATTACGAATCCAAAGGGGCAAGGAGAAGGAGTGGTTCATGAAACCTAGAGAGAAAGTTGGCAAAGGTCATCTGATGTGAACTATGGCCTTCAGTCGAAGGACTCTGTTGATATAAAGTGAATCCAAAGAAAGGAAACTGGGCAGTTAATGACACAGCCTCCCTCTCCTCCTACCCTCTGATCTCCTGCTTGACCTGCAGCGTTACACGTTGGTTTAAACCAGTTTAGAAGAAAGGAGGCCATGGAACTAAAGTATATACACTAAACAGCATCCTGGCGCACTGAGCACTATACAGTAGGGTGGGGAATGAATCTGGACAAGTAAATGAATGATATTCCACATCCTCTATCCTTTTTATCCTCAGCATCTCCTTCTTTTCCTTACTTAGGTGAAATATTGTGTTCCCAGTTCAGTTTCCCAGCCTCTATTATATAATCATAAGTCATGTTAATTTGATCATACCTCTACCTGAAACCTAAAATATCAGATTCCTAGAGTTCTTCATGTAAGATAGTGAGAGAGGGTTGTTAAATGACATTATTTTTTAGCACAAAGCATATTGCTGTAGTCCTTTCTTTTATATTTAGTCATAAAGCCTAACGTTGTAATCATTTCCATCTTCTTCCTCCTCCATGATTCCTTTCACTTCTCCCAGGATCTCAGCTGGACAGGGTCTTTTGCCTAGTGCAGAAACCCAAATCTTGACTCCTACATCATCTGAGTCCTTGGGGATCTTATCTTTACTGAGTTTCATCTTTTGAGGAAGAATTAAATAGCATCTCAGTGAGTCATATTGGTTGGAGAAAAAAATCTTTATTGTCCCTATTGTGAGGCAGTGAGCCAGTTTTTTCTAGGTGCCATTAATACACAACCTTCTCCTCTGATGTCCATTCTGTGGATAAGGATCCCAAAATGTCCAGATGAAAGTCTCAGCTTCTATTTTATCAGATGTGACTTCTCTCAGAGAAGCATTTACGCTTCAGTCACAAGGGACTCTTGATCCATCAAGATTTCAAGGATGAAAGAAAAATTACCTCTAGTCAGTTGATAGTTTTAATAGTGTGACGAGCCACTCCCATTTCTTTTCCTTCGTTTCTATACATTCTGTTTGTGGGATAGATGTCAGCATCAAGAGACCTATGGTTTAAGAAACATACCCTATCATGTGGGACAGCAACTCAGTTGTGGTTTCCATAAATTAACTTAAATCTGGCCATTTCACCAATGCCAGCTGCTTCCGAATGATGGGGAATAGTAAGACCAGTGAAACTGTGTGGGAATGAACCTATTTTCCTTTGCAGTACAGTCATGTTTGGATAAAGTCATTTCTTTAAAGCACAGATCTGATTAAAACATTCTTGTTTTAAAAGCATTCAATAACTTCTCATTTTCTCTAAAATAAACCTCAAGACTTTTAATATAAAATATAAATTTAAGATCAAGCTTTAACTTTTCTTTTTGCTTTTGTTGTCTAACAGTTTCTAGATTCCCAAATTAAAACTAGATTATACTATTGCCATTGACGTTTTTACTTCTTCAGACTTTGTCTATAGTTCTACCTTTCTGAAAACACCCTAATGCACCATTTCTACTTATCCAACAGTCATTATTAAAATTCAGTTTAAAGGCTAACTCTTCTAAATTTGCTAGGTCTGAGCACAATTATAAATTTCTTTCCCTTCTGCACCTGGTTTTGTTCTGTTGCGATCCCTCTGAGAGCAGTCAATATCCATGTGCTATACCTTATGTACCTCTGAGGCTCATTTCTGGTTTTAAGCTCTTTGAAGCCAGAGATCACGTTACATAATTTTGTGAACCATGGTACCCAGCTTAATAGATTTTCATCAGTTCTTTGTTGAATTTGAATTAATGCAAATTTTTATATTAAGAAGAGCATGATAAAATCATAACGTAACAAATCATTATTATTAAACGTTACAATTTGTTTTTCATCCTTTTTCTCAGGGATCTATGTCATAAACAGAGTACTTGAGTGGTGTGATTTGCATTCCTGATACTTTTTAAGGCATATTTGATACTTACATGCTATCAACTTTTGCAGAAGTGGCTGCTCCAAATAAAGAGGCAAAACATCTTCAAAATCTCCTGCTGACTTAGTGAACGCTGAAAATACTTTTGAATAGGTTAGTGGTACTTAGAACTTATTTGTTATCAATGATGATTAAATCAGTAAACATTTATTAAAATGTGGATAAACCTACACCTTAATAAGACAACAGCATCTTACTGAAAGAGTGTATGGTCACGGCTACATTCGGTGACGAAAGTATGTGTAACCTTTTAGTTCTACGATAACTTTTGATAATTTCAAAAGCATGACAGGAATTAAAAATATTATAAAACCTTAGATGATCACACAGAAATATTAATCTGTGTATATTTTCTCTGATTCTACTATACTGCAAAATGTTATGGTCACATAATTCAATAGTTATGTGAAGACCAAATCTGAAAGTTTCAGTCTCAAAGACATTTTGAAAATTCCCAATTATTTCCACTAGATAATAATAATTTGCCAGGAAATGATGCAAAGTAGGCAAGATACTGTAGTTTTTACCACTAATATGTGAGATTATAATGTTCACAAATTTAAGGTAAAACAGAAGTTTGTATTTAAGATAATATTATGCTTTTATGTGTAATTTGTATTGTATTTTGAACTTTAATAATGTTCTTTGCAATCATACGTTAGTATCAAATATGGAGTTGGTGATGAGTGTATTAAACTTTTGCTGTGGACTCAATGATTGAAAACTTAATAAGCGTAATTATCAGTAAGTGTAAATGTGTTGGAAATTACAAAGTTTGGCAATTCATATATATATGTATATACATTGAATTTGCTCCTTCATTTGTTCATTATCAATCTTTTATTCAATGTTTAATTCATTCAACATATATTTAACATATACTGACTATCCAGCATCATCGGAAGACTCTGGGAACACAATGATAAATAAAACAAATACAGAGAAACACACCTTGTCATAATACTTAAAGTTAGTAAGAATCTAAACAAATAACTACAGATTGATCATAACTACCTATATGGATGGATGGATGGATGCATAGATGGATAGATAGATAGATAGATAGATAGATAGATAGATAGATAGGTAGATGTATAGTTAAATAGATCAACTAAAGTAGAGTAATGTGAAGAAAAACTAAAGATAAAGTTAAGTGAGTGTAACAGGAATACCGAATTTGGATTTGAGATTCAAATTAAGTCTATTTGAAAAATAAAATGCTGTAGGAGGTAGCCAAGTGAAAAACAAGGGAAAGACATTCCATGGAAAGTGAAGAATATTTACTTTGGTGTGATGAATACATATTGTGTGCAAGAAATTGGGGGGAGAAAAAGCCCACGATAAGTAGAACTGGTACTTGAAGAGCAAAGCAATAGAGAGAGAGAAAAAATTAAGTGAGGCTTGAATAGAAAATGGCACAGAAGCAGTGAGCAAACAAACATGTAGGCTGTGTGAATTAGCCTAATTACTATGGAAAATGATTGAATTGTTTGAGTCATAGAAAGGTTGGAGTACAATGTTTCTTGAAAAATCACTCTACTTCATGGAGAACAAATTGGAGACAGGCTTTGGATCTAAGAGTGAAACAGGAGAAACATGTTAGAGACTTGAAGTAATGCAAGATGGTGGTGGCTGTATCAGAATGGCAGTGGGTGCTGTGGATAACAGTGAATGTGTGTGTGTGTGTGTGTGTGTGTGTGTGTATGTAAATGTATTTTAAATGTTAGATGTCTACAAATTGGTAATATTTTAAAATCCAAAGTAGGAAGAAAATGGACAGATAAGATTATGTCAAAGATAATTCCCATCTTTTAGGAAGAACCACCTGTTAGATGAAATAATATTTTTTGAAATGGAGAAGACAGGGAGACTAAATTGCTTCACTAAGTTGGTGGAGGCCTGAGTGCAGAGTGGAGATGGCAAAGTGGTAGGTTGCGGGGTAAATCAGACATTCTGTTCTGAACATATTAATATTAGGTGATTGGTTAAGAAATATATGTACAGTGTATGGTTATAAATTGTAATTAGTCTTTGGGTGATGACTAAAATATAATCCACACAGAAATCAAAATATGATGTACATCTGAAATTTATATAATGTTATAAACTAATGTTACCTCAATAAGTACAAAAAAAGAAATACATGTGTAACTGGAATTATCAAGAATATATTCAAGGGAGCCAGCCCTACGGCATAATGGTTAATTTCACATGCTCCTCTCCAGCAGCTTGGGGTTGACTGGCTTGGTTCCTGGGCACAGACCTACACACCGCTCATCAAGCCATGCTGTGTGGCATCCCACATAGAAGAACTAGAAGATCTTACAACTAGGATATACAACTACGTACTGGGGCTTTGGGAAGAAAAAAAAAGAGACTGTACCTTAGATATGATTAAAGAAAATACAGTCAAATATATGAGTCTAGATTTTATAGATAAAAAATACAGTTTTGAGGGATGGTACCAGATGATTTTAAAGGCATGACATAAATGAATTCATTCACCTAGAGAGAGTGGATATGAGAAAGCAAGAAAGTCTAAGACACAGTATTGAAGAATTCCAGTATTGACACATCAGATTGAATAAAGTTATGAAAGAAAACTGAGAAGAAACATATAATCTGATGGTGATTAAGAGAAGAGAATATTTCAAAAGAAATATTCGTTCAATTGTGCTGAACACTGCTAAGATGCCAAACTAATTGGCTAAATATGTAAAGAAACTAATTTCAATATTAATATTACTGATTCCTTTGTTTATATTCCAGGCAAAGACTTATATAATTTGCCTGCATGTATCATGCCTAGAATTAAAACTAAGAAGGATTTGAAATATTAATGAGTTACATTACATCAATAGATTTTAAGATAAAACCCTTAGAGAAGAATAAAATTGCACATGTGTTTTCTTGTGAAATGAAATTGATTTATAGCATTAATTAAATTTAGAAATTGTTTATATTTAATCAGTCTTTACAGAGCGTTACAACATTGTACGAACTTATGAAAAGGAAATAATGCATGGGGTTGTTATCAATTCTATTAAATAAATGTAGTATAAAAGTCTGTTTGCTTTTGATGATAATATTTAGAGGTAGCAAGTATGAAAGTTAGTACTTTCATTAAATGATGTATAGCAGGTAAACTGAAATTCTTAAATTGACATTCAGAACAGAAATATTCTTTTATCCACAACCACTCTCTGTTTGGCTTCGAATGCATTCAGGTTTAATAGCAATTACCTGAATCAAAGCAAAATTAATCCTTGTTTCATCTGTAGTTAAAAAACACCACTGTGGCTTTCACAGGATTCAAAGATAGCGATACCCGGGCTTCTGTTTCCTACCTACTCCATCAGTGCAGGATTCCCGAGGAAAGCTGCAGTATTACAAAAGCAGCTGCTCGCATTTAGTGATAATCCTCTGTACTATTAGTTTTGTCTTTTGAGATAGAAAATTGATTACCTGACCTTAACACAGTGAAGACTTTGCTGGTGTCTTGCCTTCTCCCTCACACAGTAAATCAGTTATGTAAACAGTGAAAAATAATTAAGAGCATAATGATATTTTAGGTTGATGAGGAAAACATAGAAAATGAAAAAAATAAGTCCTTTGTTATATTTTCCATAACAGGTTAAAAATTAAAATGCTACTTCCTTAAATAACACTTTTTATGGTGAGTTTTTTATATTTTTAGCAAGCACATTCATTAACTTTCTAGCAGAGAGAGCTGAGGGGGAAAGGAGTGACACTGAATAGAGTTATATATCATGATGTGCATGTTTCCATCCAATGGGAGAAATGCTTTTTGGCTTGGATACTCACAGAATAGGACACTGTCCATTCATAACCTGAACAAAACAGATCAATCGCAAACAACAGAGCTGACCATTTTCTCTTAATCATACTTGTAAAGTTTTTCACCAGTCTGTTAGTACTGAAGAATTAAAAATTAGTCTGGATGCTCCTGTGAATAACAAATATGTGAATGTATGTGTAATTTTGTTTGAATTATTTGCAAAGCAAAATTTATATTATTCTCAAATGTAGTAAATATTCACTTGTAATCAACAAATTCTTTTGTTTCTTGTCCTTACAATAACTTGTTGCTGTCTCATAAAGTCTTATGTCACAGTGTAACACAGACTCTTGAGCAAAGCCGTTATCACTACAGAAAAGATATGTATTTCCTTCTGCTAAGTACCCAGTGTCCTACCAACATGGACAATGACGTTAGGTTTTTGCCTGGATCACAACGGAAATGCAAATGCAGAAATAAAAACTTCATGGAGACAGTACTGTAACTGTGAACTCTCAGGGTGTGTGTGGAAAACAGACACTATGTTCTAGAATACATATACATTTATGTAGAAATATATTTATATTAAATATTTAATGAATATAATTATATATTATGTTACATACAGAATAAATATATTTAAACATACAAACATATAGTGTATTAAATACATATGGGTAGCATAAGTAAATATATATATTTATACAAGTTGGTACAGTGCCAGTTTGTTCCAAAGCTTGTCTTTGAAAACATGTGGGTTTTTTCCTCCAAGTTTACTTTTTTAAAAAAAATGTAAACCTCTAAACATCCCAGGTTTTTGCGCGTGTGGTTTTTGTAAGTCTTCACTCCTTACCTGATGAGAGCCAGAGGCTCTGCCTTCCCCTCCATCATTTAGTCATTAGAAACAGATGTTCTGTTTTCAAACAAATCATGTTCCCAGTGCTTGCTAACACTCTGGGTTCAGAAATTGCTTTATTTTAGGTATTTCCAGATTCTTCTTACTTTCTAATTTACTTAGATATGCACTTTAAAGGATGTTTGCCTCATCCAGCATTTGCCTTATGGTAGTATTACTAAGGATTTACCTTAGGAGGGTTTCCAAATATGTAGTTTGTTATATTTTTTGAAGCAGAAGTCAAATTAAAATAGGATTACTGCATTTTGTTATTCGACGGGGAAATTTTCCACATCATTTTTTTAGTTTAGAAATGATCTTCTTTCTCTTGGGCTTTTATTTCTTTTACTCATTTTTAAGATAAATTTTCTTTCTTTCTTTCTTTCTCTCTTTTTTTTTTTGGTGAGGAATATTGGCCCTGAGCTAACATCTGTTGCCAATCTTTCACTTTTTGCTTGAGGAAGATTGTTGCTGAGCTAAGCTCCATGCCAATCTTCCTCTATTTTGTAAGGCTTGATGAGCAGTGTGTAGGTACATGCCCAGGATCCAAACTCACAAACCCTGTGAGGCTGAAGCTGAGCATGCAAACTTAACCACTATGCCACCAGGACGGCCCCAAAGATGCATTTTTTTCCTAAATGTTGTGAAAAAGAAGTGCTGAAGGTTTTTTTGAAATTTTTTTAAAATCATAGATTATTTGTATACATTGATCTGTTCATAACTGAATATTATCATCTATTAACACTGAAAATCTCACCGTTAGTCAGATTCTTTTTAAAGAAATATTTGTTATTTCTCTATCAATGTCTCCTAATTTGATTTTTTCCTAAGTAGCTGGTAGTTACCGTTGATGACAAATTTATTCTATTGTAGTTTTTAGTTTGTGATTGTAATTTTATAAATTCAATATTCATTTTTGTATACTTATTCTCAATAAACTTATTTTAAAATACTTTTTGATATACTGTTTAGGCAATTTTATTTTCTGAAAATGTTATTTTCGTTTCTTTCTTATCCATACTCATGATAGTGATTTTCCCTTTCTTGCTGATGGAATTCACTCAGACTTCCAGTGTATTAGGAAGTGATTGGGATACAATAGTTTCTGTCCCCCCTAAGTTAAATGTAAATGATTCTAAAGTTTGATGACTGTGGATGATATTAACTCTAGATTTTTTTAGATTCCCTTTACTAAGCTAAAGAAGTTTCCTTTTATTCCTAGTTTTTTAAGATTTATTTATTGCAAGTCAGGTATACATTTGAACCTGTCAATTTTTTTACCTTGATTTTTACCTTTATATGTTTTATATTTATTCAATTAATGTAGATTTTATTAATAGCTGTTCTAATGCTTATCTATTTTTGCCTTCTTAGGAGAAACACTGCTGAATTTCATATTGGTAGATTCTTAGAAAGCTGATAAAAAACACTCCTTGACCTTCATGTAAACAATTGGAAAAAATAATTTTGGCTGATAGATTAAGAATGCAGATCAAAGAAGATCAAATTATCATTCATATTTACCAACAAAGGCTGTGTAGGCTACTGTGGCTTATTTTTCTTACCCATGTGAACTTGCTAATTCTCCCAGACAAAACTAGACAGACTTTCTCTTGGAGTCAACAAACTGCTGGAAAAGTCCAAGTCTTCCATTTAGATTCTGCTGTGGTAATCTTTACAACACCGAGGAGCTACTATCTTTGGATTTTTTCGGATCTTTTATTAAATTTCTAACTTACTTTCCTACTTCTATTATCTTTAAGTTCATTTGTGTAGTTATATACTTAAACATATATTTATGACACTAGGAGTCTCTGTAATGTAAATTTGCTTTAATAGGTTTTGGTATGTAGTACATCAAAATTTAATTCTAGTTATTTCAAAATTATTTGAATTATTATTTTTGGCCATTTTATTTCCATTTTAATCATATGGAGATTTTTAAACTATACCTTTTCTGTTTTGAGTCTATTTGCAGGTAGGTCAGATTATAGTGTCCTGATAGTTAGCTAATTAAAAAAAGTAATCTAGTGTTGAGAAGAGTATTCATTATTATATTTGTCATTACATTCAATAAATATTGATATATCACCTACTGTGTCCCAGGTACTTTTCTAAGACCTGAGAATACACCAGTGAATCAGACAGATGCAAATTCCTAGTTCAATGTTTGTATATTCTAAGAAGGAATTTAGAGGAAAAAGCAAGATAAAGAAGCAAAATACATTATATGTTAGATTGTGATAAATTCTAAGAGAAGAAATCACAGCAGGGGAGAGAGGAAGGAACAGTTATGTCAAAAACTATAAAGGATCTGGACTTTTACTCTACTTGCAAACCTACATATTCCCTTGCCACAAAATAATGGTGTTAATTGAAGAGATGAAACTCCTGGGTCAGAAGTAAATGACATTATTACTGATGGCACAGCAAGAACCCTGAGCATTAGCATATTTGCCTCCATTCTGCTTAATCAAAGTCCTGCAGAAGCAACACTGGTCAGTCCAGATAGATTCCTGTACACACAGTTTGTCACATTAAAGAAGAGAAACCCTGAGCATAAGGAGCCTGAATCTTTTATAATTAAGAGTAAGAAAGCCTGTCATTTATTCTGAAAAAGACAGTGTCTATTTTCTAAGACTTTTCATTCTGTAAACATACCAGAAAGGATAGCCCAAAACAAAGAACAATTAGTGTGTTTGGTCACAAGACATGTAGAAATGTAAGAGACTCAAGTGTCTCCTCAAAATACCTGCTCCTTCTTTCTACAACATCTTGGCTTCGGTAGAATTTTCTCATTTGTAAGCTGCTCCTGGCCATTCTGAATAATGTGACCAACAGAGGCTGAGATCAGATCTGTCTTATTTGTCTCACATGGCACTTAATGAAGGCTACCATCTATAGGACTTCAAGCAGCAGAAGAACTTCCAAAGGGAAATTCTCCAAGGAACCAAGTTTAGCCTAATTTTGAAGAAATTATCCTTGTCGTCTGAGGGCTCCATGATATACTGGTAATATTTCCTTAAACATTTGCAAGTCTTTTACGACCATCTCTAAGGTACATGTCACCATGATTTGGGAAGTGAAATAAATTAATCTCTAGGGTTGATTTCAGATAAGAAGCACAGTTCCAGAGGCCCATAGAAAGAAAGTGTTGGTTACAATTGTTGGGACCCTGCAAGTTGTACGTACATTTGCTAAGAGGGACAACGTGACAGTGCTTCCAGTATGGCCTCCCAGATGAGCAATAGGTCCTGGGGTTCCCAATTCAATTGAAAAATTGAGGCTAGTTCTTGTTTTATGAGGAACTACCTGAAGGCAATTATTCCAATTTGCCCAAGTTGCCCACATGAACAGCTGAATTGTGTCCATTCAGTTCATTAAAAGACTGAGAAACAGCCAAGAGGACAGGTGTATAAAAGATATCCTGAGGTGTTGATAGACATTTTGTGTGGAAGCTGCTGGATCTGGGGCCACACTTTTTTGTTTCCAATAGATTACTTCATAAAGTTAACGAAAATGGTGATCCAATTGTGGCAATTTTCTCTTGCTTGCCAGAAGGATTGAGCATTGTAAATATGCCCACATACTCCCAAGAAACTTTATTTAGTGAGCAGGCCTCTTAATTTTGTTAGGTGGAGGTTTTCTAACAAGGCATCAGCTGATGCAACTGAGAATTCTGACTTGCCAACTAACAGGGCATCATCTGTATAGTGAGATCTTAGGACATCAGAGATAGAGGCACTCATGCTAAATCCTGAGTCATTCACTAGGGGAAAAATTCCAAGGGAGCTTGTCTCACTAGCACTTCTCTACATGCAGTTCTTCATTATCAAGACAATACTCTCCCGTACTTATGGTACAGCAAAGTAGAAGCATGTAACTCATTCATTTCTATTATGGACTCAAATGTATAAGCAACAATAGTATACTGATTTAGCTGAAAAGGCCTCACACACAAGGTCATGTGATGTCCCTTCTCCACTGTGAAATTTGCCCAAATTCTATCCATTGAATTTGGGCACCCTTTCCCCATGGTACAAGACAGACTAATGACTTTGGTGCTGCATCTAACAGAGGCATAGAAGGTTTATTTTCTCCCTTCCCGGAAGTTACTGAGAATACACAGACAGGTGTGTATGGTTTTCAGTCCTCATTGTGGACAAGGAGTCTTTGGCATATCCTTAATTATCTTTCCCTTTACATCATATTAGATCAGGGTGGAGAGAGAGGAAGAGATCAGGGGTACAAAGGAGAGTAGTTCCCTACCAGTAAACAAGGCTTTTGATTTACAGTGGCATTCCAACCCTCCATTAACAAAGCCTAACAAAGAACAATTGTTTATGAGTCTAGCTTCGGTATCACAAAGCATGGCAAAACTGATGGATTTGAAGCAAATGGAAACTAAATCAATAACTGGCAGGGTCCACCCTTTTGGTTACCCACCTTCCATATATACCATTCTTCCAACCTAACAAGACGCAGCTATTCCTCTTTCAAGTATAGATCGTTTGGCTGTCTTCCTAAAATGTGGAGGAAAACTGTCTCAAAAGTAATTGTATCCATCTACAGTTACATTAATTACACAATTTCTGTCAAAGCATCACTGAACATAGACAACTGAATGTTCAGTAGTATTCTGCCAGAAATCTAGGAGCAATTAATAAGACCGTGAACTTAACTCCCTGCAAGTTGTATATGAAATAAAAATATATGCACACACATATACATATAACAAACAAAGAGAAAATATGCAAAGCTACTAAAGTCATCATTTTGACGCCATAGTTGATAGCTATGACTTCTTTCTTCTCAGCCATTCTGTATTTTCCTTGACCTTAGTAAAACTGTCAGGTGATCTGAGTTTCTTATCTCACAGACTTACATAAATCTTCATTTTTGAATGGCCTGGATTCTCAAAATTTCTACCTCTTTTGAATGCTATAGTTTTCCATTAATCTTTACTATTGGGAATAGAAGTACTAAGAGGTGCCCTCAGAGAATCCTCTGGTCTCCAGACATATTCTTTTTTGTCTTCAATGTACAGCAGCAACCTAATTATCCTGGGTAATCAGAAGCAATCATTCCAACCAGTAGAGTAACCCTCTTTTTGGCATGTTAATTTCGTAGGATAAGGATCCCCAAGTGACTAGGTATTGGTCTCATCTTCCAGTTCGATGGAACCATTGCTCTGTACATTAGTGGAAGCATTACCCAATTGATAAATAAGACTTCCAAACTATCAGAGTCATTGTTACAGGAAGCAAAACCTTTGTGAATGGGTTATTAGGAACAATAGAGGAGACACACACACTTCCATTCTTTAATTCCCAGACCCATGTATTCTGCCTATAGGGGAGAGAACACAATATTATGTTCTTTTATTGAAAGCATATCCTTATCTTGTGAGACAAAATCACACCCATTCAGAGTGTTGTATCCTGATAGGTGCCACAACTGAGTCTTAACTAAGACATTCACTCAGATGGTTCTGAGTAATGTGGCTTGTATTAAGACCAGTTAATTTAATGAGTGTAAGTTCATTGCTATTCTTCCTTTGCTGTGAAAGTTATTTCTTAACCAGAAACTATGTTCTGTATAATTTCATGATGATAATTTCATAGCATTTTGTTAAGTCCATGGATGACGGTGACAGCAGAAGCATTATAGGCAAAGAAGGCAAAACCATGTCCAGATATGTGTCCATTCCAGTGGAGATAAATCTCTCCTTCTTAATGATGAAACAGATCCAAGGAAATCAACTTATCATTAAGTGGCTGGTTAGTTCTCCACATAATGGGTTCCACATCATGGGCTCAATATTGGACTCTGCTATTGATGTCTCAGTGGCTCAAAAGTAGTGGTAAGCAGAAGTCCTTGTCATTAAGCCCATGAATAGACTGTTCTCTGCCATCATGGCCACTTTGTTTACGGGCCAGTGGAACAAGCACTAAGATGCATGGGGAAAGAATATGACTCACATCCACAGAGCATATTTTTGTCTATTCGATTACTAAAACCTGATTCAGTGGATGACTTGAATGTGGGTATTCAAATATCTTTAATGTCTGATCCTATTCTAACAGGCTCATCTATATACCTCTTCTCACATTCAAATGTGGCATAGGTTACCTTCAAAGTCCAAAAAGCTTACCATATCTTATGCTGCAAGTTGCAGCAACTTTTCTTCACCTTGGAGGGGATGTCTTGATGTAGACCACTGAACCCAGGAACTTCATTTAGATAGCAAGACCTTAAGGTTTTATCATGTTTATCTCCTACCCTCTATTTAAAGGGTTTGGAAACTTTTCTGTAAAGAACAATATAATAAGTATTTTAGGATTTGTGTTAGATATGATGTCTATCACAACTACTCCACCATATAAAAATAGCCATAGACAATATGTAAACAAACGAGCCTGGTTTTGTTCCAATAAAACTTTATTTACAAAAGATTTAGCTTGCAGGCTGTAGTTTGACAATCTCTTCTCTAGTTGACAGATGTCATACTAAGACATCAAGTACTTCCTACTTCCTACCCACTAGATCCAATCAAAATAACGCAATCAGGAATGAGCAGTGTGATGTTCCATGGAATGTGAGAAGGATCAAAGTATTTGCAAATAATATTATGACAGAGAGCAGAGTTGACATAGCTCTGAGGCAAAACTCTGTACTGTTGACCCTACTAGGGAAGGGAAAATTGCTTTTAATAATCTTCGAATATTGATATAGAGAAAACAGTGCTAGTCTAATCGATAGCTGCATATAAGTGCCAGGGCTGTGATGACTGGCCAATGAAGATGCCACATCAAAATAGCAGTTGCAACTGGAATTGAAACCTGATAAATTTTGAAATAATCTGGTTGTTATTCAAGCACCACCTGACTTCCTGTGCAGACTAAACAGGTGACATAAATGGAATTTAGTAGATGTCGCCATGAATGGCTTTTTAAAATACATTTATCATGGCATTAACACCTGCAGTTCCACCAAGATTTCTATTTGACTATCTTGATAGGAAGAGGACATTAGTATGAGTCTCATGGCAACAGAATGTGCTTATGGTAGGACCTGAGAAGAATTAGCATCCTCTTGCAAAACATCTGCCCCAGTAAAACTTATCATAGGGTTTTCAAGCACACAAAGGCAAGCTGCTGAGAAGAAACAAGAAGGCAGGATACTTCTACCAACAAGGAAGGCTCAGAGCAACTCAGGTGTTCAAAATCCTGTTTCCTGAGTCCAAAGTTTCCATTCCAAGTCTCAGGCTCCCCTTTTTTCCTAACTCATATCCTATTTGTCACATAAGAAACTTGGTGAGCCTGTGAATTCAGCTGATATTGTATTTCTGCTGCATGCAATTAAATTTTGTATTTATTTTTAACAGTAATAGTTCCATAGATATAAGATTATTTTAGGGCTGCCATGGAAACTCTTTAGTTTCAGACCACAATTTTAACTGAGAGTTAAAGACTTAAGTCTGTCATTCTCTTTCTATAACCTCTGCAGCACAATCAAAGGAATCCATGTAAAACCACAGTCAGGCAGTTGCCCATCATTACTTCTATAACAGTCAAGTAGAGGGACGGCCCGGTGGCTCAGCGGTTATGTGCGCACGTTCCGCTTCTCAGTGGTCCAGGGTTCGCATCCCAGGTGCAGACGTGGCACCGCTTGGTAAAAGCCATGCTGTGGTAGGCAACCCACATATAAAGTAGAGGAAGATGGGCATGGATGTTAGCTCAGGGCCAGTCTTCCTCAGGAAAAAGAGGAGGATTGGCAGTAGTTAGCTCAGAGCTAATCTTCCTCAAAAAAAAAAAAAAAAACCAGTCAAGTAGAGCATTCTCTTGGGTTCTTAAGGCACTTGTTTCATCAACTGCATGTGATAACTTGCTAAATTAGAGGCCACTGCATGCTATGGGTTACAAGCTTCCCAGTGACCACTTCCAAGGAGCTCAGCACTAAACTGAGGTCCAGTCTGATCCCATCTTTGAAAGGTTGTCTCCCGGGACCATTTCAAGTGTCAAGATTATATCATTCAGATCCAATCAGGAGACAGAAAATGCTTGTAATTTTAAAAAGTAAATTTTAATATGAAGAGTATTTTATTAGATAAAGATTGTTGACTACTAAAAAGGGTAAGAGGACACTCAAAGAAATATACATTTAGCAAATGCAAACATGAAGTTACTATCTGCAGACTAAGGGTGAGTGATGATAAAAGGAGAAGGCCCCTGCCCAGATTGAGATTCAAATCTCTTTGAAGAGGGTTTGACCAACATAGAAAAACAAAACAAAACAAAAATCCCATTGGTGTCAAAGCAAGTTGCCTTGGAGCGCAGGCTGGAGCTTTGGCATAAATCACCAATAGTTGCCACAAGGTGTGGACAGGGAAGACCAGAGCCATAGAAGTAGTCACTGGGTTGCGGAAAGTTGATGGAAGGTGCAACCAGAGCTACTATGGAAGTGGCTCCTTGGTAGGGAAACAGTTGAATCAGGGGGCATAGCCAGAGACGGTCTGTAGAAGCAGTTTTTACTTAGGGAAGAGGTTGAATGATGGTAGGAACTCGCTCATAAAATAGTCCTCTGACAGGGAAAGTGCAGCGTGAGTTTGCAGGCAGGGATGATCTCAACATAGGGTCCGAGTGGTAGGGAGACAATGCCTGAGAGCTTGAATGAAAACTGCCATAAAAGCATCCTCTGGGTTGGGAGATCTGTGAGGTCCTCTCATCTTGTTGGGGAAATATAATTGAAAGTAAAAATTTCCTGCCACCTCAGACAACCTCTGCACAAACGTGGAAAATAAGGAAAAGGTTTTATTACCGAAAAAGCATTCAACCAGAATGGGATGTGATGACAATCTCTAAAGGGATCGCAAAGACACTAAGAAATCTTACCCTTTTCTGTAGCTATGTGATACACAGTATACAGTTGTTTCAAGACAAACAACGACTAATCCTTGAGTAAAAGGACTCAATAGCACCATTTGATACAGATAATTCATCCTAAATCACTTGGTGATTGGAGTGGCCACTTGTTTTGATAAATGCTTTTAAAACAAATAAAGAATTTCTTGTATCTCTATGACTGGAGGAAGATTAGGTTTACAATTTGGAGCCAGGCACCAGCTGAAGTCAGGCTCCCATCTTTCCAGGAAACCGGGAGACAGGGCCCGTAACTTGCTTGATGATACATTTCAAAGAGATGGCTTCCAAGTTTTGATCAGAGTCCCAGGTTTCTGGGTTATTCACTTACCCTTTTAAAATACTTACATACATTTCAAAAAGGAAAAGAAAGAAATTTCAAATTTTCTAAAGTAAATGCTCTAAGAAAAGGGAGTGGGGTGGGAGTCTCTTCTCTTATTTTAAAGAGGGAGAATTAAGCCTCTTACTTTTAATTTTTATTTGCTTTTACAATGTGAGCATCAATGGACCTCGGCAACGATGTTAAAAAAAAAAGGAAAAATGGTAAAATAGAAGTAGGATCAAAACTGGGAAAGGAAGTGACATCTCCTTACAATGTTACTTTAATGCATTCTCTTGACAAAACTCAACATTTTTGCTAGCTATGAAGAAATTTTTAGAGAATAGTGCTCCAGTATCAAAAAGCAGGACAAAGAAGGGTGGATTAGGAGCTGAGAGACAATAAAACGATAGCCTACCCACATACTGTACTACCTACTTTATTCCACTTCTTATTTTTAAAATAATAAATCCCAGATGCTACATCAGAAGACCATTGACATACACATTATTACTCTTTACAGCTGCAAAGCGTCCATAGTGGGGTGGTACCATAGTTTGTTCAATCCATTGATGGACAGTAAGTCGTATCCATGAGGTACTCTTTAAATTTGCAAACACTACTGCCACAGGTATACTGGTGTGTATGTATGTTTGGATTTTTGCCAGTATATTTTAAGATAAATTTCTTGAAATGATATATCAGTATAAAAGAGGAAATGTATATGTAATTTGCCAAGTTCCATCTCATAAGGTTGTACCATTTTGCTTTCACAACAAAAATGTCTGAGTTCTGGCTTCCTCATAGCCTTGGCAGCAGAGTCTTTTTGCAAACTTTTGGATGTTTGCCAATCTTATAGATAAGATATAATGTATAAGCAAAGGTTTAATTTGTATTTGATTATATCATTTAATTCTCTCTTTTAGAGAATTCACTGCTTTTACTTATAATAAGTAAAAGAGGTGAAGATAGAATTTAAGTTTGGAATGCCACACTCAGCAGGCTTCTTTTATTCTCCCAGACATATGTAGTTTTTTATTTTTATTTAAGCACAACAAGGCATCTATTCATGAGTAAGATGTATTTCAGAAACACACATTGTTCACAGAAACATAGTTATTGGATAAAAAGTGATATTAGAACCTTTAAAATGTTTTAATAGACTTAAGAGGCTGGCAAACTAAGTTGAGAAAACTATATAAAAACGGAAAGATAAATACTAGAAAAGTTATTTGAGATATGTAGAAAAACAAAAAATAATATCTGTGAGTCTTGGGACGAAAGAAATGTTAGGTTCAAATGAGAAGTCAGAGGAGGCAGAGTAGCATTGCTGATTAGCTCTATCTTAAGGTAAGATGTAAGAGAAAAAGTGGGGAGGACGGGATAGAAATTCTTCTTCAGAAGGCATCTCTTTATGGGGACGGCCCAGTGGGGTAGCAGTTAATTTGTGCGCTCTGCTTCAGGGGCCAGGGGTTCGCCAGTTTGGATCCTGGGCACAGACCTACACATCACTCATCAAGCCATGCTGCAGTGGAGAACTAGAAGGACTTACAGCTATGGTATACAAATATGAACTGGGGCTTTGAGGAGAAAAAAAAAAGAGGATGATTAGCAACAGATGTTAGCTCAAGGCCAATCTTCCTCACTAGAAAAGAAAAAAGCATCTCTTTGCCGTAAGTTTCAACAATTACATTTCTATTTAGGAACAGAAATTAAGGACAATTTTCATAAGGAGAAAACAAAACACAACAAAGTAAAAGTGCCCATTTTAAGCATATCTATCTTATGCCACCTAATCAAAACCAAACTTTTTGGACTAGATTTTTTTTTGCATGATTAATTGAATAGTTTGTTTCTTATTCCACATTCCCCACCAAAAGATTACGGTTTTGGAAACTTACTTTTACTAGGATATGTATGCTTGTTTTAATTTTTAGAAAAACTGGCTTTGACCGCAAATATCCACTATAGCATCATGATGGCAAACTGATTGACATCAAATTTAGTTCATGTGAACTTATATTTGTTCACATAATTACCAAACTGATATGGGTAACATCCAGTCCTACTTTCATTTGGAGGGAATGTACAGTACACATATGAGTGAAATAGTGTGGGTTAGGGAGGTATTTATGAATGCAACAGTGAAAAACAAAAGAAAATTTAGTAATATTTAATAGAAGCTGAGATATTGCAGATGGCTTTTTTCTCATCATTTTTTGTGTGGGTGTGACTCTCAGAAAACATCTCTGAAAGTATTGTATCTTTTCCAAATTCATTCACCTCAGTCTCAGCTCAGTAATTTAATTCAAATTAAAATACAGAAAATATAAAAGTAGTGTCCTTTATATTTATAAATAAATGAATCTTAAATACGCTTACATGTCTTGGATCATGACCTTTCCAAACCCATTTTAACTTTCATTTGTTGTAAGTATAAATTTTTACAAGGAGTTTCACAAACATCAACTACATCTATGCAGAAAAGAAAATCTGACCTGATTTCTTCTTACGAAAAAAATGGGGTTTTATTTAAAACAAACGATATGAATCATCAGTGCATTTCAATGGCTTTTAAAAAGCAGATGTAATCTTAGGCTTAAATTATGCAAAAGTAGAAGATAGATCCAGGGAGGAAATAGCCTTGTTATATAATATGATGGTTAGAATTTATCTAGAGACGATAAAGGAAAGCTCACATGCAGTCTCGTTATACTTCTCCATGCAAAGAGTTCATTGACGATGCTAATTTCAGATGGTAAGGAGACAAAAATACTTCTCCTGGTGATATTCAAATATACTCAATCCAAATCAGATATTAATAAATACAGACAGGTCTCGAAGATGATGACCAGAGTGTAAGAGGCTCCAATAATTTACAAACACTGAGGAAATGAATAAATGAATAAGGATTTTCACTTAAAAGGTGACAACTCAGAGGTTTGTTATCTCAAATGGTATTAGAAAAAATGATTTCCACCCGATATAAACTTCTTCTAAAATATAAAACAATATTAGATGGGGATAATCTTAGTGATAGACTGTCTTTAAATGTGAGTGGATTGACCATGCCATTTGTTGATTCTTTCTTTTGACCAACAGGTGGATGGTCATTTGCTTGAGATAGAGGATACAAGGATCCTGCAAGACACACTTCCTGCTCCCAAGTTTACATCAGTCCGTTTTTGTTGAAGTAATTTCAGTACAATTTTTGGTAAGTTGACCAGAATACTTTTATTATTTCTTTTTAAGAACACCCCTTTCCCAACGCATGCATACACCCATAGGCACATGCACACACACACAGCAATGAGCTGGCAATTGCTAACGTTTTTGACACCTAGCCTATATTTCACCTGGATAACATAAATTTAGATTGAATTTCACATGTAGAGTTTGTTTGATTTGTAAGCATTTTTATTTTCCTTATTTTTACCTTGTTCCTTTAAAAGTATGTCAAATTTCATATATATAGATTTTGTCCATGTTCAAACTCTACTGGCATGGCTTAGACACACTAAATTCCTTTATTACTTTACAAATTCTGTTGTGTGTTTGTTTTTCTATTTGTAGTTTATCTGGGGAGATACAGATAACATTTATGATCTTTACTTGCTCATATGAGAATGGTTGCTGTTAAAATACCCTGAAAACAGCATTTCAAATTAAGCCAAAAATGATTTGCCCCATGCTGTTGTCATCTTGTGTGAGACTTAAACAAGAAACAACTGTGAAATAAACGCTACTGGTAATGCCTGGAAAACTGAAGCGAAACATAAAGAGACTCAACCATGACTGGATAGTGCATTTTCTTTCCCCATGCTTCTCTTAAATGAAAAGATGATAATGTGTGACATAAAATTGCTAGAGATCACAGAACAGACAGATTTTAATTCTAAATATCGTAAGAATTTATAACATGGTTCATTTCTCTGATGTTTTGGTCTTTATACTATTGAGCAGTGATGAACAAATGGTGTATTAAATGGCAACCCATTGACTATGATATTCTTTAAAATTAAAAGAAACACTTTTTGAAAAATTGAGTTTTTCACAATATATGAGTATCAATAGTAGAATAACGGTTTCATATTTTGCTTGTTTCTATCAAAATTACTATATATTTATTGCTGGATCAAGGACATTAATTTTTAGAACAATATGTTTCCATACCATTGACTGCTATAGGAGTCCTTTTTGTGACAAGTTTTGCTCTATTTTCCAGGTTTTAAAATTTCAGACCTTGGGGTCACGTTAATGCAGCACCTGATGGAGAAGAAAGAAACGGAGCTTATCTCAGATCAACCACACTTCAATTCAGTTCTCTTAAGCTACATGAAGCACCATGAAAATCATTAATTTATGTAAAATTATTAGTTCCATTTCCAACAGTATTCTATTTAATAGAATCAAACAAAATTTGCAATTAAAATGGTACCATCAATGAAAGTGTCATTTGGAAGGGTGATTATCAGCCATTAAAAAGTGGAAAGATCTATTTTCTTTCACAGCTGATCTCCCATGTGGGCATTTTGGGGAGTGCAATAGTATCTGAAGTCATGTTTCAACTCAGAATTCATATATTAATAATTATATGCTATAAAAGCAATGCAGAGTAGTTTCATAAAAATCGATTTACATTTAAACTTATCTTTAATAATCGCTATGTGATTTTCTCTTATGGAGACTTTAGGAACTCTGACTCAACTTGCACTTTGCCTATTGGGGAGTGATGCACACATACACCTCTCTTTGTACTAATAGCTTATTAATATGTGAACCATGAATATTCAAATTAGTAGTCTCAATATCTAACATTTTAGCATGTAATAGATTGAAAATAAGTACATATTCTATGGGATTTTTTTGTTTATTTTTAAACATTCTTTAGCATGTAATTGATTTTGAAATTAATTTAGGCTACTTTTTTAAACAATTAATGTAATGTGACATAGGAAATATACTTTCAAAGCTTGTCAGATGTCATTAAACTATTTTATCAATTGCATTTTATATGCATACATATTATTGAATTTGATGCTCATAAAAACTTTATTAAATTAGTACTACATGTTTAGAGAGGGGACACACCAAGGAAAATTTGCCTGAGTTCTGACTGTCAGTAAGTGACAAAGCTAGGATTATAAAGTAGGCTTGTCTGGTGTCAAATGTTTTATTCTGTGCACTCCCAGGGATATTTATTATTTAAGTTTGGCTTTGGAAAGTTGCATAACATTAATCAATTAAATCTAAATCAGTAGGGCAGTTTGTAAAATACATAATAGGCGGGGTATTTAACCAAAGTGGAAGAGAGGGAAAGTTCTGGCAACATCCATATATTTACAAACACAATAGTCTCTCATAATCCTTAGTCTTAAAATTTCCTTCTTATTTATGTATTTGTCTTCCTTTACATTCTGATACTACAACAGGTATTGATTACCAGAGATTTTTCCCCAAATGGTGTTTATAAATTGGCTGATAAAATTAATTCAATAATTTTAATATGTTTATGTGTTAATGTCTGTGTTAACCCATTTCTTTCTAAGACCAGTACAATTATTGTGTTTTCAATATGAGAAGCATTCAGAATATAAAAATTTTCCATCTATATATTTTTTGATGATATCAG